>NC_091989.1:33161879-34389058 GCF_044704955.1 Pristiophorus japonicus | reverse complement strand
CCAACTATAATCTTTAGCAAATGGACTCACTATCCCTGTTTTATTATCCTAAAACTAAAGTTACTTTTTTATTACTAACACTTATTTCCTCACACAAGAACTTTACATATCAGAAAACAGGACATGCTTTCTCCTCACCACACTTCAAAGTCATCCTGTTTGTATAGGAAAACATGGAAAGCCTATTGCTTCAAGATACAAAGAAGTTTGACTATTAACCCTTAACTCCCCAAGATGTCCAACATACACCTCGCCAGTATGACCAACACTGCTTAAGTCTATAACTAAGCAGAGTATCGACCGGGACACAAACCAGTTTGATGAAGCTGGCTAGAAATGTTGCAGTAACTTTTTTCAACAAACTGGCATTATACCACAAAGAAATTGAGTGGGTTTACAATCCAGTCCAGATGGATTGTTTTGTCCTTTGCAAACCAAATTACAGTGGAAACGGGAAGCACAGTATAAACAACAGTCAATAGATCCTACCAAGCTGTTTTTATTTAAACTGAATATTTATATCATGATATATTAGTGTTCTAAAGAACATATATGTCATGATGCAGATTTATTAATGTTGGTTCTTCTGTGTTTGCATGCAGCATTGGTGACAAAGAGAGCAACCCTGCTGTGAGTTCAGTGTAAACCAGGGCAGCTCTTGATGATCTCATGAGTCACACAGGGCTTGCAGTTGAAACTTTATCTTTAATGTATTTTCTTTCCCTGTGGCTTGCCCTGGTAATCATCTATTTAACAATCCCATGTCACATGCCGAAAACCTCAGAATGTGTCAATAGCCTTTAAAACAAAAGTGGCAATATTTTTCTCTTTGAATATGCAAATACATCGAGACTTTTTCTAAAAAGGTGCCTGTCATCTATCAAATTAGTGTTGGGCATTAAGTTACTGTAATAAAAACTTTTACAATTTCTCCCAATATATCAATCTCAAAATGTGAATAACAACAGAACAATTAATTTCTGATGGGCAATTTGTGTTTAATAAGATCCTTTTAAAAATACCAAAGCTTTTCCTGAGAGAAATATGCAGTGTTCATTTAATAATATATTGGTCCAGTAAAGATTTCACTGTGAAATAGGTAGACAACTTGTAATATCATTTTTCCCAGGCATTGTAATTTGTATTGATTTTGTATTACAGGCATTTGACTTACCTACATGCATCTTTGAAATGTAACGCTAAATAGGAACTTACTGTTTTTTGCAGACAATTACTATGGCACTCCAAAACCCCCGGCAGAGCCAACTCCACTGCTGCTAAATGTGACTGATCAGATCCTGCCAGGTGCCAGACCTAGTGCTGAGGGCAAAAGGAAAAGAAACAAGTCAGTAAGTAACATGGAGAAAGCTGGAATTGCCCCTCCTGAAGAAGAGGAAGAAGAAGAAGAGAGGACTGTTGTCAATGGAAATGGAGTCGCAATAACACCAGGTGAGTATAGCATTATTGTTTTCCCCTCTTTTAGGTGCGGGGAGATATTGAGACTTCTAAGGACTCATTGTACTGGCATATACCTCACGGAATTTGCTGTGAACGCCAATAGGCACATGCCCATTGGCTTTCCATGGGTTATTGCATGGCAAGTTGCTGTCAGTGGGACACCCAAACCACGCAACGCCCTCTACAGGGGATCTGGGACCTGTATGAACAGGACAAATAACTGTGTATCTCCTTAACCAATCAGATTGAAGAATCATTAATGAATAGCGCAGTCTGAACCAAGAAGTGTAAGTTAGGTACAGAAAGGGAAGTAAAGAGAGGGAAAGAAAGATTGGGTTTAGAGAGAAATAAAAGAGACAGAAAGAAAAAGTAACAAAAAAGTGACTTAAATTTATTAATTAAAAAAAAATCTCCAACAATAATTAAAATCTGAAGGAAAGAGACTTATTAAGTTAATTTTCAGTGCCAAGGTTTGCAGTAATTAAGACTTAACCACGCCATTAAGAGTGTACTTAGATTGGAATGCCTTGACTTAACTTTTTGTGGCGAGTTTGTATTTACTACATCAATAGAAGAACTTCATACCGTTCAATACAGTTGAATGGGGTGCCAGACGGCAAGATGCCCTTTTCTCGCAGCTTACAGAGGAGCTACACATCTAGAATAGCAACTTCCCGAATTTCATGTTTAACTGCATATGTGCGCTCGCCAGAAGTTGCTGTTACCTTCACTATTATTTTCACTGCAAAATCCGGCCTCTTATGTCAACTGAATATAAAGCCCTATGGGTTAGGAGCACTTTAATTGATTTTAATCAAGTATAAGAAGTGACTCCATATTATCAATTACAAGGTTCATTTCACAACTGAACCTGGTGAAAATTCTGTTTGTCTTGTTTCTCACCAGTAAACAATTTGTCTCCTCAATAATGTAAACACTCTTCATTGGTATTCAGCGGTTTCCTTTTTTCTGCTTTTTCATTCTTTTGTCAAGTTGATGTCTGGGATCAAGTAATGATGGAGACTGAAGAAAACTCTTGGATTTGTTGTTAAGGCACATTTACCTTTATTGACTATTTTATTGCCAGACTTTTATTTCCTTTTTAAGACAAAGAATGCTGTATTTGCACAAATAGTACTATAGTGATTTTGATACTAATCAGGATGGATTACAAATCCTTTTCTGAAATCAAACAGTATTTCAAGAAATTGTTACAAAGTATCATTGTTTTAAAAGGATGTTCCTTCATGGATCCATAAAAATCAAGATCCATTTTAATAATTCACTCACATGCCAAATCGTCAAGCCAGTATCAGCTGTGTGTAGAGAAATTCACCGTATAACCATGAGTGCTAACATTTTCCTCCTCTGTTTACTTGCTGACGTTGTTGACAAATTTCCCAATAAAATTGTTCCCAGGTGGGATATACTAATCAAACTACTTGACTGCAATGGTGTTTTGCAGCCTCGTGCTCCACATAATGTGTTCTACCTGGAATCATAAATTAAATACTGCATGACATATTACTTCAGCAAACATAATGAAGGACCCTGAAAGATGGTTTGAACAAACTTCATTTAAGTACTTATGTATATCTAGTATCGAAGCATCACACACCTGCATGAATAAATCCTGGTCCTTCCAATTTTCTGTCCTTTCCCAAACCCCCACAGTAAGCAAGAATTAATGCAATGGCTGAAGTAATCTTCAGTGAGTACTTTCTCAACAGTGTACTTAAAGTGGTAACTGCTGCTTTACTCACAATGGAATCTCTGGCAAACACCCACAAAAACAATGTTATAATGACCAGATAATCTGCCGGCCCCGCCGAGGTGGAGCTATTCGGGCAGGTCCCCGCCACCATGGAGCTGTTCGGGTGGGGTCCTGCCGTGGAGCTGTTTGGGTGGGGTCCTGCCGTGGAGCTGTTCGGGCGGGGTCCTGCCATGGAGCTGTTCGGGTGGGGTCCTGCCGTGGAGCTGTTCGGGCGGGGTCCTGCAGTGGAGCTGTTTGGATGGATCCCCGCCACCGTGGAGCTCTTTGGGTGGGTCCCCGCCATGGAGGAGCTGTTCGGACGGGCCCCCAAGGTCGGCGGGTCTAGATTCCGGAACATTTTACGGATTCCGGACGACCCTGCCATCAATCGGTCTGGATTTCAGAACTCCGGATTTTGGACGCTGCATCTGTATATCATGAGGGTAAAGAGGGAACAAAGCTGGAGGATGGGCAAACAGACACCTCTTCTAAATACTTCCAAGCCAATGGTTCAAAAATGGTGCAGCCCTTGAGAAACTGGGGCCGAGATTTTCCAGGGGGTCAGCGGGCACGATTGGTCACGGGTTGGGTGGGAAAGTGTTTTTTTTCCTCAACGGGTCGGGACCCTGCTGGCAACCCGCCGCCACGCATCTTTACAAATGTCGAGTCTGTGAGCGCTGAGCAGACTCAACACAGCGGCGGGGGAGCCAATTTAAATGATTAGCAGCTTGTATACAGCCACTTAACAATGGCTTTAAACTGACCTTTTGAATTTGACAGCTTCCCCACGGGTTTCACGCTGTTGCTAGACCACCTCTGTGAAGCTGAGGTGGGAGGTCAGTGGCCATTGAATCAGCCATTGACAGCTTCAGATGTCAAGTAAAAGCTCCCACCTTCGAGATATCTTCCCTCAGCCACAAGCTCTTCCTCACTGCATTTTCACAACAGATTCACCATGCTGCAAGTCTTTACCTCTCTCACCATTGACAGATCGATTCTGTCATCGTTACTTGACATGCCCTTTACACTATCTCACCTTGGTCCTCAGAATCTCACAACGATCAACCCCAACGCCAGCAGCACCAACAACAACACCAACCTGCTCCGCAATCAACTGATGTTGCACAGGACACAGAGCATCAGCACCTGACCACATTGCTGCCCAGGAGACCAGGGATCGCCTCACTATGGCCAGATTTACTTCACTTGATGCTGTACACCCTGGCTGCCACATGATGCACCAGGTTGGCACCACCCGACACCGACACCATAAAGCACCCCTACAATGCCCAAGCCATTCCTTTCTCACTCATCACCATTGCGGGGGGTTATTGTTATGCCTCGCCATTCACTGCAACTCACTAAGCCACTTTCAAAAGTGCACATAAATCTGTCCAAGAACGCAAAGTATTGAAAATAAAGGTCTCAATGTTTTGACACCACAATAACAGAAACTTTACATGGACATTGCGTAAAACACCTAGGTGCCTAGCCTTGTGTGTGGTTTGTTGGTATGATTGCACTAGGATGAGGGTGGGTGTGAGGGGTGGCTAGTGAGATGGGGATGTGATAATATAGATGGAAAGAGAGGGATGGGTGGAGGTGCAAGGTAAGTTAGTGTGAGTAAGGATGTGCAGGAGTAGGGTAGGGAGGGCAAAGTGATGGGGATATGATGAGAGGCACAGCAGGATGAGGTTGAGTGTGGCTTTGCACTTCGTTTTGTGATCTACTGAGATCATTGAAACATTTCTGGCACTACACCCAGGTCCTCCTGACCACATTTCTGCTTGTGCCCTCCTGTGCAATGTGCAACCATTGAATCATAGAAAATTACAACACATTATGCGCCCGTGTCGGCTTCCCAGCCTAATTCCACCTTCTAGCTCTAGGTCCGTAGCCCTGTAGGTCATGGCTCACTAAGTGCACATCCAAGTACTTTTTAAATGTCATGAGGGTTTCTGCCTCTACCACCTTTTCAGGTCGTGAGATCCAGACCCACGCTTCTAATCCTTCTACCAATTACTTTAAATCTATGCCCCCTGGTTATTGACCCCTCTGCTAAGGGAAATAGGTCCATCCTATTCACTCTATCTAGGCCCCGCATAATTTTATACATCTCAATTAAATCTCCCCTCAGCCTCCTCTGTTCCAAAGAAAACAACCCCAGCCTTTCCAATCTTTCTTCATAGCTAAAATTTTACAGTACTGGTAACATCCTTGTAAATCTCCTTTGCACCCTCTCTAGTGCAATCACATCTTTCCTGTAATGTGGTGACCAGAACTGTATGCAGTACTCGAGCTGTGGCCTAATTAGTGTTATATACATTTCTAGCATAATTTCCCTACTCTTATATTCTATGCCTCGGCTAATAAAGGAAATCATTCCATATGCCTTTTTAACTACCTTATCGACTTGTCCTACCTTTAAGAATCTGTGGACATACACTCCAAGGTCTTTCTGTTCCTCCACACTTCTCAGTATAAGAACATAAGAAATAGGAACAGGCCCCTCGAGCCTGCTCCGCCATTCAGTAAGATCATGGCTGATCTGATCATGGACTCAGCTCCACTTCCCCGCCTGCTCGCCATAACCCCTTATCGTTTAAGAAACTGTCTATTTCTGTCTTAAATTTATTCAATGTCCCAGCATCCACAGCACTCTGAGGCAGCGAATTTCACAGATTTACAACCCTCTGAGAGAAGAAATTTCTCCTCATCTCTGTTTTAAATGGGCAGCCCCTTATTCTAAGATCATGCCCTCTAGTTCTAGTCTCCCACATCAGTGGAAACATCCTCTCTGCATCCACCTTGTCAAGCCCCCTCATAATCTTATACGTTTCAATAAGACCACCTCTCATTCGTCTGAATTCCAATGAGTCGAGGCCCAACCTACTCATCCCATCTATTGTGTATTCCCTTCCCTTGCCTTGTTGCCCCTCCCCAAATGCATTGCCTCACACTTTTCCAGATTGAATTCCATTTTCCACTTTTCTGCCCAACTGACCAGTTCATCGATATCTTCCTGCAGTCTAAAGCTTTCCTCCTCACTGTCAACCACACGGCCAATTTTTGTATCATCTGCAAATTTCTTTATCATACCCCCTACATTTAAGTCGAAATCATTAACATATACTACAAAAAGCAAGGGGCCGAGTACTGAGCCCTTTTGCACCCCACTGGAAGTAGCCTTCCAGTCGCAAAAACACCCATCAACCATTACCCTTTGCTTCCTGTCACTGAGCCAATTTTGGATCCAATTTGCCACTCTCTCTTGGATCCCATGAGCTTTTACTTTTTTGATCAGACAGCCATTTGGGACCTTGTCAAAGGCCTTGCTAAAATCCATGTAGACTACATCAAACACACTGCCCTCATCGACCCTCGGTGTTATCTCCTCAAAAAATTAAATCAATTCAACCAGGCTGTGTTAGTGTCCTGGGGAGATCACATCTGCCCATCGGAAGAGAAGAGGACCTCCCTGCCTGCTTGTCAGTGTTTGCAGCACTTTAATGCTGAAGATCACTGACAGCACAAATGTCAAACTAAATTTGGACATGGTCCCATTAAGGAAACCGGCTGATGGCGTGTCATCAAACAAGGTCACCAAACCCAGGAAACTTGCTGGGCAGGCTCCATCAAGGGAAATTCATTTCAGAGGCCAGGATGGAGCCAGCAGTGAGGTCGGGACCTGCCACCTACATCCCCGCCACAGACCCACTGAGGTCAACAAAATTGCGGCCAGGTTCTTCTTTTCATCTGCTTCACAGAAAGATTGAAGTAAAAATGGAAAATAAACCAATACATGAATAAAAGTGAACAATTAGAATTTTTAGTCAACAGTAAAATAATTGTATTTAGACCACTTTTAAATCATTATCAAAGCTGCTTCTTCTCATCATGCCTTTATTACATCATAACCGTAGCAAAAGGTAATTGCTCATTGTGAGTTGATTGGTTTTGTAATAGATGATGCATTACCTGTGTAATGATAATAACTATTGTTAGCTGGTACTGGTCCAGTTTATGATGATGTTTACAGACTTACAGTTTGCCTTCTGCAGCTTGTTTTAGTTTGGATCTATGTGTTCTTGTTTATAGTGTACTTAGTGTTCCATTGAGTACAAACTCTCAATATATTTCCAACTCTTGTCAATGAGCAGCTTGGCACTAGTGCAAAAAGATTGCATCAACATTTCATTAATGGAAAAGCCAAATAAAGTGTCAGTTTCAGTAGTCATATCTCATGAAACGAAGTACACTGACTTATTGGAAAAGTGTTAGACTGATATTTTAGCTGATCTGAAGATGTTTTTTTGGGACGTGGAACAAAGATTCACTGATGGTGTAATTCAATAATACAGTGATTGTATAGAAAGAAAAGAAAGGCTTGCATTTATATAACACCTTTCACGACCACCAGACATCTCAAAGAGCTTTACAGCCAATTAAGGAATGTACTTTTGGAATGTAGTCACTGTTGTAATGTGGGAAACGCAGCAGTCAATTTGCACACAGCAAGCTCCCACAAACAGCAATGTGATAATGACCAGATAATCTGTTTTTGTTAAATTGATTGAGGGATAACTATTTGCCAGAACACAGGAGATAACTCCCCTGCTCTTCGAAATAGTGCCTTGGGATCTTTTACAACTATCTGAGAGAGCAGACAAAGCCTAGGTTTAATGTCTCATCCGAAAGACGGCACCTCTGACAGTGCAGCACTCTCTCAGCACTGCACTGGAGCGTCAGCCTAGATTTATGTGCTCAAGTCCCTGGAGTGGGACTTGAACCCACAACCTTCTGACTCAGAGGTGAGGGTGCTACCGACTGAGCCACAAAGGAGTGGAAATTATCAACCTAATGAATATTAAATTGTAATGTGTAGAGATTATGGTATTCTCCTGGAAAAGGCAGTAAAGTACATCCTAATACCTTTTCTGTCCTAATTATTTTGCACAATACCACTTCTAGCTAGTTTACGTAGCACACGAGTCAAAATTGTTGTCTACTATAACAATACCATAAGAACATAAGAACATAAGAATTAGGAACAGGAGTAGACCATCTAGCCCCTCGAGCCTGCTCCACCATTCAATAAGATCATGGCTGATCTGGCCGTGGACTCAGCTCCACTTACCCGCCCTCTCCCCGTAACCCTTAATTCCCTTATTGGTTAAAAATCTATCTAT
Organism: Pristiophorus japonicus; assembly: GCF_044704955.1. NCBI lineage: Eukaryota > Metazoa > Chordata > Chondrichthyes > Pristiophoridae > Pristiophorus > Pristiophorus japonicus. Next base: position 34,380,658 of record NC_091989.1, on the reverse strand, counting down.
CTGTGACTTGAATACATTTAATGAGCTAGCCTCAACTGCTTCCTTGGGCAGAGAATTTCACAGATTCACAACCCTCTGGGAGAAGAAATTCCTTCTCAACTCGGTTTTAAATTGGCTCCCCCGTATTTTGAGGCTGTGCCCCCTAGTTCTAGTCTCCCCTACCAGTGGAAACAACCTCTCTGCCTCTACCTTGTCTATCCCTTTCATGATTTTAAATGTTTCTATAAAATCACCCCTCATCCTTCTGAACTCCAACGAGTAAAGACCCAGTCTACTCAATCTATCATTATAAGGTAACCCCCTCATCTCCGGAATCAGCCTAGTGAATCGTCTCTGTACCCCCTCCAAAGCTAGTATATCCTTCCTTAAGTAAGGTGACCAAAACTGCACGCAGTACTCCAGGTGCGGCCTTACCAATACCCTATACAGTTGCAGCAAGACCTCCCTGCTCCCTGCAGTTGCAGCAGGACCTCCCTGCATAAAATAAATTCAAAAAGCAATAGAGGTGGCAGAAAAAAAGTTAAATATTTATATATGTTATATCTTAGTTAATACCCTTTCAGTAAGTATCCCATTTGATCCGACATAGCCCTCATTAACTCCTGCTTCCGGGAGGTGTTAGCAATGCTTGTATATACAGCAGTATTTGGCTGTCACTTGAAACATTTTAATACTTTTACGATTGGCATTCCAAAAGGATATCAGCTGCATGACAAGTTTATGACTTGAAATGCCAAGTATCCAGTATGCTACAAGGCTAAGTATATATATGGTTAATAAAAGAAGCCTCGCTGTTGATTCATGTGGAACACTATTCACCGTACCTTTCCAGTTTACGAACCTTCCCTTTAGTCCTAGCTTTTGCTTTTTGCCCACCAACCATCTTTCTATCCATATGGTCACATTCACCTTAATTCCCTGTGTCATTATCTTTACCATAAGTCTCACAAATGGTGCCTTGCAATCATAGAATCTTACAGCACAGAAGGAGGCCGTTCGGCCAGTCGTGCCTGTGCCAGCCCTTTGAAAGAGTTGTCCAATTTAGTCCCACATCCCAGCTTTTTGCCGATAACCCTGCAAATTTGTCTCCTTCAAGTGCATGTCCAATTGCCTTTTGAAAGTTCCTATGGAATCCGATTCCACCACCCTTTCAGATAGTGTGTTTCAAATCGTAACAACCACCTGTGAAGAAATTTCTCCTCATTTCCCTCTAGTTCTTCTGCTAATTATTTTAAATCTCTGATCTCTGGTTACTGACTCACTTGCCAGAGAAAACAGTTTCTCCCTGCTTGCTCTATCAAAACCCCTCATAATTTTGAATACCTCTATTAGGTCTCCCCTGAACCTTCTCTGCTCCAAGTAGAATGATTTCAACTTCTCCAATCTTCCCACATAACTGAAGTCCCTCATCCCCGGTATCATCCTGGTAAAACTCTCCTCCTGAACTCTCTGTAGCTGCAGGGTGACTACCTCCTGAAACATGTTATGCATGAAACTCTCAGTTTCCCATAAACATTATAGTGAACTCGAGCAATAGAAAATTATTCTAAATCACCGATTGCATTTTTAAAAATCCACTCTTTTTGTTATTTCTTCAAGAATTCTGTAAGGTTGGTCAAGCACATTATGCTATTTAGATATCCATGTTGACTGGTTTTGATTGGCTCATGTTTCTTCAAATGATTATTAATTTCATTCAGCATTACAGACTCTTAATAGTTTACTGACTGAAGTAAAACTATCTAGCCCAGAATTTTCAGTCTTATAAAAAGCAAAATACTGCGGATGCTGAAATCTGAAACAGAAACAGAAAATGTTGGAAATACTCAGCAGGTCAGGCAGCATCAGTGGAGAGGCAGAGTTAACGTTTCAGGTCGATGACCCTTCATCAGAACTGGTAAAAGTTAGAGATGTAACAGGTTTTTAAGCAAGTGTAGGGGCAGGGAAAGGGAGGAAGCGAGGAAAGAACAAAAGGGAAGGTCTATGATAGGGTGGAAGGCAGGAGAGATTCAGAAACAAAGGAATGATTGTACAAAGCAAAAGGAGATGGTAATGGAGCAAGTTAAGAAACAAAGGATGAGTCTAGATCGGGTGTAAATGGAAATGGCAGAATCATCAACAGCTGCCATGGGAAAGAGAGAAAACGAAAGGAAAAAAGATTGGAGCAGGGGTTACGCTCTGAAATTGATTAACTCGATGTTGAGTCCAAAAGGCTGCAAAGTGCCTAAACGAAAGATAAGGTGCTATCCCTCGAGTTTACGTTGAACTTTGTTGGAACAGTGTAAGATGCCACAGACGGAAAGATTAGAGTGGGAGTGGAGCAGAGAATTAAAGTGACTGAACCGAGGTGTTCTGCAAAGCGGTCACCCAATCTGGGTTTGGTCTGCCCAATGTAGAGGAGACTGCATCATGAACAGCGAATACAGTATGCTAAATTGAAAGAAGTACAAGTAAATCGCTGTTTCACCTGGAAGGAGTCTTTGGAGCCCTGAACAATGGGAAGGGAGGAGGTAAAAGCGCATGTGTTGCATCTCCTGTGCTTGCATATGAAGGTGCCGTGGAAAGGGGAAGGAGTGTTGGGGGTGATTGAGGAGTGGACCAGGGTATCGCGGAGAGAGCTGTCCCTTCGAAATGCTGAAAGGGGAGGGGAGGGGAAGATGTGCTTGGTGGTGGGATCGTGCTGGAGGAAGCAGAAATGGCAGAGGATGATCCGTTGAATGTGGAGGTTGATTGGGTGAAAGGACAAGGGCAACTCTATCGTGGTTCTGGGAGGGAAGGGAAGGGATGAGAGCAGAAGTGCAGGAAATAGAACGGACACTGTCGAGAGCCATGTAAACCACAGTAGAGAGGAATCCTCGGTTGAGGAAAAATGAAGACATAGCAGAAGCGCTAGGATGGAAGGTGACATCGTCAGAACAGATGCAACGGAGACGAAGAAACTGGGAGAATGGAATGGAGTCGCTACAGGATGCAGGGTGGGAAGAAGTGTAGTCCAGGTAGCTGTGGGAGCCAGTGGAATTATAGTGAATGTTTGTTAATAGCCTATCCCCAGAAATGGAGACAGAAAAGGCGAGGAAGGGAAGGGAAAAGTCGGAGATGGACCATGTGAAGGTGAGGGAAAGGTGGAAATTGAAAGCAAAGTGAATGAAATGTTCTAGTTCAGGGCGAGAGCAGGAAGTGGCACCGATACAATCATCAATGTACCAGAAAAAGAGGTGAGGGAGGTGACCCGAGTAGTACTAGAAAAAAGAATGTTCCACATATCCCACGAAAAGGCAGGCATAGCTAGGACTCATGCAGGTTCCCATAGCAACACCTTTAATTTGGAGGAAGTGAATGGAGCCAAAGGAGAAGTTGATCAATGGGAGAACAAGTTCAGCCAGGGTAGGAGGGTGGTGATGGCTGGGGATATTTTCAATCTTATCCCTGTCTCCTTTCAGTCCAGTCCAGTCCCTGACACAATTTGCCTTTTCGCAGAAATTTGGAAACTTAGGCCCCGATACATACGGGGGGGGCGAGCAGAGGGGAGGTGTAGCAGCCGGGAAATCCAGGTCTCCCGGAAGTCCTGCAGAATTTACCGGCAGGACCTGATTTACATTTATGGACTCCGTTTCCTGGCCACAGCCAGCCAGATTGAGAGACTGGCTGGTTGTCGGATGGGAAGACCGGCGGCATTAGGCCACAGCCAGAGTGCAGAGAGAAGGGAGGGAGGGTTTCCCATTTTTGGCAATTTTACAATTTCAGTATCCACCTTTTCTAAGGGAAAGTATTTATTTAGTGTTTCCACCATTTTGTCAATATCCATTACAAGCTTGCTTCGTTCATCTCTGCACCCTACCTATCTTGACTATACTCAGTGGCCCTAATCACATAACCTTCAGCCATCTTGCCTCACATTTTGGAATACTCTCCCGAAACCCCTCCTGTTACCTCTCTTAGCTCCCCAACAGCCTCGTCAAAACCTATCTCTTTGACTCCATGCCTTCAGTCGATACCCTCATAGATTGGTCTGTTTCATGCCTGAGTGTGAAGCGCCTTACATCAGTTTAGAATAAAAAGGGTGCTACATAAATACAAGTCAGTGGTTGATGATGTCTTCAGATGCACAAAACGTGGAAGCAGTGTGAGACAGTTGAATGTTTGAAGTTGCAGTATCTGAGATTAATTACTTTGCACTGATATTAATTCAGCTCCGTCACATTTTATTGGAAATAGTACCAATGGTATCAGCACCACTTGCTATTTCAACATAATTATCTTCCAAAAATGAACAATATATGTGCTCAAATGAATTCTTTATAACTGTTTGATTTTTAACAAGTTCTGATGGTGACATTAGCATTCCCTTTATATATATATATGTATATATAGAATACAGAGAGAGCCTTCGACATCAAACTGGATAATCTTCTCTACCATGAGATGGATAATTAAAGTTAAAAAAATCTGAGAATCTTTATTTCCATGCTCGCACCATAATCATGGGCAATAAAAATCATTTTTTCCCACAGTTTTTAGTTTTTCAGCTTTGTAACCTATTAATTCATCTGTGATCAAAGCTTTGTTTGGCACTATCAGTTTTCATTTTCATGGTGAATATGTCACCCTGACATTTCTGATATGCTCGTGTAACATTTAAATAAAGATTACACTTCAATGTAAGTCATAGCTCATTCTAACTATGCACAGTACTATGTGACCTGCAGTCATGGCTTTTATAAACCAGTATTTATAACATAGACTATCTAATTAGATGAATTTTGCTTTTACTTTTTGTTTTGTAGATACAGCTCTACAAGAATCAACACATTTCTTTACATGTATATTATAACCTTAGAAACAGGCCTCACTGGTAACATAGGTTTTTAGCTGTTTTACTGCGATAAATCTGACAAGCTAGAATTATTGCTATTTCCCAAACAAAAAAAATCAATGTGCCATCCGAACATTTAAAATAGTGCTGTAATTGATGCAGAAGCTGTTACTTTTAGAGTAGCTGTTGATTCTCATCAAAACGCTTGCATTGTAAGTAGAAGTGGAGAAAGCATTTCGGACAGGAATTGAACAACATCTGTATTTCCTAAAGTAAAACTTTCAGTGGATGTACTTCAACTTGCAGTAGTTTGATGAGAGAATGTGTTAAAAGGCTGCTGGTTAACACTGATGTCAGGAATGTATTGATGGTGCAAAATTGTCAAATGGAGTGTAAGGAAAAGAAAAGCAAGCCAATAGTTCTTTTAACTAATATTCTGTGAAGCTATATCACTCCACAATGTGAGTCCTCAGGGTGGTTATGAGAGGAACTGAGCATCTTGGAGCATTAATGAGTACAAATAAGTGATTTGTTCATCTTCCTCAAAATATCAGTAACTAGGAGAAGGAAAAATATGAAAATCTTAGAAAGAACAGATAAATTCGAATGTTTTGTATCTGTAGCATATTTATTTATCTTTCCTGCATTGAATGGGACGAGAAGATAACTCATTGTGTGGATTTGGTCATCATACTGTATGTAAAATTATACTGATTTGTTGACTTACTGTATAATCTGGCGTACAGATAAACCTGGTATAAAAGTTTTAGATCTGCTCGCAGTTAACTGATTGACAGGTTATTAAAAACTTGAATGGAGACACAACCTATCTTTAGTGTGGGGAAGTATGTTTTGAATAAATATCATAGGAGATATTTTCATCTGCATCTGTTCCACATGCGATGATCCATATTACAAAGTCTTGTTTGCATGGAATATGTATGAATATTTTCCTTCCATGTTCCCCCCAAAGACTAGCGTTCATGTCTATCCCGTATAAAAAAATATGAAGGCTCTTTTCACTGACAGCAGTAAATGATCAAATGAAAGATGTTTTTGTAGTCTGTCTAATTCCCAATTGACGTGAATGGAGTTTTATTGTCTTGTTTGGTTATCACATTACTGTTCAATAAAAAGCAGTTTACTGTTTTAGTGACTAGTATGGGAATCGTAGAACAGAAATAAAATGCTTGTAAATGTAAAAATGTAAAGGTTTTGGTTTATGAATTAATATAGTACAGTAAAGTCAAATACTGTCGAAATAACTGAATATGAACTGGTGAATGGCCTTCAACATGGAGGTCCACTATGCACCATATAGGACACTGTACCTACTGATGTGCCATAATTATTCCAGCTCGTGAAATAATACTTGAAGGTATCTTATGATAATTTATTTTGTGCACGTACTTTTATTTATTTGAGAGCTCTTATGTAGAAAAGATAGTGCTCAACCACAGTGATTACAATGAATTAAAACAATGAAAGCCTAAAGTTATTGCAGCTTTCTTATTTTATCGCTCCAAATTTAACTGGTTATGTTTCCAATATTAGGGTGAAGGTATTTGTTATTGGAAAAGTCTGAAAAAACTTTGTTATAATTCCCCTCCTTCTGTCTGCTTTCATTGTGGCTGTAATCACATAAATCTAGGCTGACACTCCCAGTGCAGTGCTGAGGGAGCGCTGCACAGTCAGAGGTGCCGTCTTTCTGATGAGACATTAAACCGAGGCCCCATCTGCCCTCTCATCATCATAGGCAGTCCCTCGGAATCGACGAAGACTTGCTTCCACTCCTAAAGTGAGTTCTTTGGTGGCTGAACAGTCCATAATGAGAGCCACAGACTCTGTCACAGGTGGGACAGACATTTGCTAAGGGAAGGGATGGTTGGGACTGGTTTGCAGCACGCTCCTTCTGGTGCCTGCGCTTGACCTCTTCACGCTCTCGACGTTGAGATTCGAAGAGCTCAACGCCCTCCTAGATGCACTTTCTCCACCTAGGGCGGTCTTTGGCCAGGCACTCCCAGGTGTCAGTTTACCAGGGAGGCTTTAAGGGTGTCCTTATAATGTTTCCGCTGCCCATCTTTGGCTCGTTTGCCGTGAAGGACCTCTGCATAGAGCATTTGCTTGGGGAGTCTTGTGTCTGGCTATGTGGCCTGCCCAGCGAAGCTGATCGAGTGTGGTCAGTGCTTCAATGCTGGGGATGTTAGCCTGGACGAGGACACTGATGTTGGTATACCTGTCCTCCATGGGGATTTGCAGGATCTTGCGGAGACATCATGGGTGATATATCTCCCATGCCTCTGTACATCGTCCATGCCTCTGATCCATATAGGAGAGCGGGTATTATTACAGCCCTGTAGACCATGAGCTTGGTGGTAGATTTGAGGGCCTGGTCTTCGAACACTCTTTTCCTCAGGCGGCCGAAGGCTGCACTGGCGCACTGGAGGCGGTGTTGGATCAATGCCCTCTCAGGTGGACCATAAAAGATCCAATGGTGCTATTTCGAAGAAGAGCAGGGGAGTTATCCCTGGTGTCCTGGCCAATATTTATCCCTCAATCAACATAACAAAAAAAAATTATCTGGTCATTATTACATTGCTGTTTGTGAGAGCTTGCTTTGCACAAGTTGGCTGTCACGTTTTCCACATTACAACAGTGACTACACTCTAAAAGTACTTAATTGGCTGTAAAGCGCTTTGAGACGTCTGGAGGTCATGAAAGGCACTATATAAATGCAAGTCATTTATTTTTTAATGGACCTCTCTGAATTGGATGATCTCTTCTGAACTATGCCCTCACTGAAATATGCATGGGACTAAACAAATATGCCTGTCTCTGGGGAGAAAAACAAAAAGCAATGCAACTCCATCTGTGTGGAGTAATTATATGCATTATCTGTTAATTCTTTTCATTGTCCCCTGGTAGTTGTTCATTGTTTTATTTTAATGAAATAATGCCTGTCCTTACTCATTTCCATCAGATACACAACCTAAATAATTTCATGCCAGTTTGTGTTAATATTTATCTATCTTTATCCCAGTCATTGTTTTATAAAACTGTCCGCAATTACAAAGACGTTCTTCCTCTCAAAAATAAATTTACAAATATAATGCTACTTGAACTTAGCCCGATAAATTTGCAATAATTTACAATCTTCTCTCTTAATTATTTTGATAATTTATAAGAAAGCAGATGGTAGCACCAAACTGAGTCTGTTGTGACAACTGTCACCATCGATCAGCAGCCTGTTTAGAATCCTCATGAGGCATCTCAAGCTGAAAACAGAATAATAAATTAGACAGTAGAAATCTGCACCAAAACCCTGATGCGAAATAATGTAGGGTGGCTTGTACCTCAAGTGGTAGGCACACTTGACTTTGAACCAGAGAGTTATGAGAGGGTCTCCGGGCTGCCGATCATTCCATCGTGCTTAGCTCAGTTGAGCAAGTTCTGTTTGTTCTCAACTGGAATGGAGGCAGGCAATGATCTATTATGGAAAGAGAAAACACAAGCTTCTCCTCTACCTCTCTCTTCTTCATCCCGCGACAGCTAAAAGTTACTTTTAGCATGCCCCAATGGTGCCCCATTACATGTACATTCCCCAATCCCAAGCCTCTGTAGATCATCTAATGGTCCATTTAAGTCCATTTTATCACATTTCCCCCATTAATTACCCTCAGAATTTGTGCTGAATTCTGAGCACCAACAACAAAAAGAAAAAAGAAAGACATACATTTATATAGTGTCTTTCATGACCATCAGATGTCTCAAAGCGCTTTACAGCCAATGAAGTACTGTTGTAATGTGGGAAACGCGGCAGCCAATTTACACACAGCAAACTCCCACAAACAGCAATGTGATAATGATCAGATAAACTGTCTTTGTTACATTGCTTGAGGGATAAATGTGAGGTTATCCACTTTGGTGGCAAAAACAAGGAGGCAGACTATTATCTGAATGGTGACAGATTAGGAAAAGGGGAGGTGCAACGAGACCTGGGTATCATAGCACATCAGTCATTGAAAGTTGGCATGCAGTTACAGCAGGCGGTGAAGAAGGCAAATGGCATGTTGCTTTCATAGCGAGAGGATTTGAGTGTAGGAGCAGGGAGGTCTTACTGCAGTTGGACAGGGCCTTGGTGAGGCCACACCTTGAATATTGTGTACAGTTTTTGTTATATATGTGGACTTGTATTTACTCTGTACAGCCACCAGAGGGCTCATCCCCTGGAGTCCCAAGGGATCCCATAATCCCTTGGGAGCACAGGTATTTAAGCAGGCTTAACAGGCTGGAGAGGCACTCTGGAGACCTGCAATAAAAGACTTAGGTCACCCTTTACTTTGAGCTCACAGTGTTCAGTCTGACTCTTTCTCCATACACGACACTTTTGGTCTCCTAATCTGAAGAAGGACATTCTTGCTATTGAGGGAGTGCAGCAAAGGTTCACCAGACTGATTACCGGGATGGCAGGACTGACATATGAGGAGAGACTGGATCGACTAGGCTTATATTCACTGGAATTTAGAAGAATGAGAGGGGATCTCATAGAAACATATAAAATTCTGACGGGATTGTATAGGTTAGATGCAGGAAGAATGTTTCCGATGTTGGGGAAGTCCAGAACCAGGGGTCACAGTCTAAGGATAAGGGGTAAGCCATTTAGGACCGAGATGAGGAAAAACTTCTTCACTCAGAGAATTGTGAACTTGTGGAATTCTTTACCACAGAAAGTTGTTGAGGCCAATTTGTTAGATATATTCAAAAGGGAGTTAGATGTGGCCCTTACGGCTAAAGAAATCAAAGGGTTATGGAGAGAAGGCAGGATTGGGGTACTGAAGTTGCATGATCAGCCATGATCATATTGAATGGTGGTGCAGGCTCGAAGGGCCGAATGGTCTACTCCTGCACCTATTTTCTATGGGCCCAAGTTTCCACATGATTTGCGCCTGATTTTTAGGAGCAACTGGTGGAGAACGGACTATCTTAGAAATCGCAATTACCCACATTTTCTTTTCTGCAGTTCTAGTCAGTTAGAACAGTTTCACTTTGGAACAGAATTTTTTTCTTCAAAAGGGGGCGTGTCCGGCCATTGACGCCTGATTTCAAAGTTTCCACAGTGAAAACGTACTCCAAACTAACTTAGAATGGAGCAAGTGAAGATTTTTGTATAACTGAAAAAACCTTGTCTACACATTAAAAAATCAGGCGCAGGTTACAAATTAGGCGTCCAGAACGAGGTGGGGGGGGAGGGGGGGGGAGGGGGGGTGAAGGGAAGTCATTAAATTCTATAATAAATCCTTATTTGTACTTATACAAATATTATACAAATAAATCCAACCTGAATAAACATTTATAAACAAAGAAAAGATTAAATAAACCATCTTCCTACCTGTGTGAAAGTGCTTCAGCCAGGGAGAATGCTGCAGGAAGCCTCACAAGTTGAGGCAGCCGTTCCCGCGGGGGGGGAGGAGGAAGCCGTTCGTTCCCGCGGTGGGGGGGGGGGGAGCTGTTCGTTCCTGACGGCAGGGGGGGAGGAGGCAGCTGTTTGTTCCTGCGGGGGGGGGGGGAGGAGGAAGCCATTCCAGACGGCGGGCGGGGGGGGAAGGAGACAGTGAGAAGGCTGCAGGAAGCCTCACAAGTTGAGCAGCCATTCCCGACGGCAGGGGGGGGAGGCCGTCGGGAAACGACTGCCTCAACTTGTGAGGCTTCCTGCAGCCTTCTCACTGCTGCAAGAAGCCTCAGTGCTGATGGCAATGTGCTTTTATTAAAAAATGTTCAAAAATTAAACAGCTACAAAGAACTACAAAAATGGCCGAGTGCCAATGTTTCCTTCACACTGCGCGTGCGCGAATGCTCCAACGCGCACGCGCAGGGTTGCCGGCAGGAAAAAAAATAATTTAAATGGTACCCGCCCCCTCCCACTTAAAAAATCGGCGCGAGTGGTAGGCTCCGCGCCAAGCAGACATGGAGCTCCAGAATCGCGCGTTTTTTTTCCGGCGCGAGAAACGGGCGCCCAGCTCGGAGGGGCGCCCGTTTTTTATCGTGTGGAAACTTGGTGCCTATGTTTCTATGTAGGACACTGAGGATAACTCCCCTGCTCTTCTTCAAAATAGTGTCATGGGATCTTTTCCGTCCACCTGAGAGGGCAGATGGGGCCTCGGTTTAACATCTCATCTGAAAGCTGGCACCTCCGATAGTGCAGCACTCCCTCAGCCCTGCACTGTAGTGTCAGCGAAGATTTATGTGCTCAAGTCCCTGGAGTGGGACTTGAACCCACAAACTTCTGACTCAGAGGTGAGGGTGCTACACATTGAGCCACAGCTGAAACATATGCAAGTATGTTCTATGAGTCAATGTCAACTAGAAACAGGGTTACGATTAACCAACTATCTGAATAGTTTTATTTAAAATTAAAATTGACAATTAAAAATTAATTGAACCAAACAAGTTAGAAATAAGAGAACTGAATTAAGAACAGCCTAGACTTGTTTTATGTCGGAACCTTATAGCCAGAAAAGAGAAGACTCTTATGCCATCTGTGTATATGTATTTAAGAATTTTATTTAAGAAATGCAGGAGGGTGAAACAAATAAATTACAGACTTTTCCATTTAATGTCAGATTCCAATAACTTCAGCAACATAGTGACTGAGCGCCAGGACAAGCAAGAGCTGGTCAAAGAGAGTCAGCATAAAATTGTGAAGGGTGGGTCATGTCTGACTAATCGAGTTGAACCTTTTGAGGAGGTCCCTAGCATTGTGGTCAGGGGAGTGTCTATGGATGTTGCCTCTATGGATTTCCAGAAGGCATTTGCTAAGTTTCCGCACAAGAGATTATTAGCAAAAATAAAAGTGCACAAAATTAGAGGTAACTTTGTGACACGGATGGCAACTGATTGGGAGAGTGGTGATAAAAGGAATGTACTCTTAATTGGTGAGATGTGACAAGTGATGATCCTCGGGGACAGAAACATAGAAACATAGAAAATAGGTGCAGGAGTAGGCCATTCGGCCCTTCGAGCCTGCACCGCCATTCAATGAGTTCATGGCTGAACATGCAACTTCAGTACCCTATTCCTGCTTTCTCGCCATATCCCTTGATCCCCCTAGTAGTAAGGACTACATCTAACTCATTTTTGAATATATTTAGTGAATTGGCCTCAACAACTTTCTGTGGTAGAGAATTCCACAGGTTCACCACTCTCTGGGTGAAGAAGTTTCTCCTTATCTCGGTCCTAAATGGCTTATCCCTTAACCTTAGACTGTGACCCCTGGTTCTGGACTTCCCCAACATCGGGAACATTCTTCCTGCATCTAACCTGTCTAAACCCGTCAAAATTTTACACGTTTCTATGAGATCCCCTCTCATTCTTCTGAACTCCAGTGAATACAAGCCCAGTTGATCCAGTCTTTCTTGATATGTCAGTCCCACCATCCCGGGAATCAGTCTGGTGAACCTTCGCTGCATTCCCTCAATAGCAAGAATGTCCTTCCTCAAGTTAGGAGACCAAAACTGTACACAATACTCCAGGTGTGGCCTCACCAAGGCCCTGTACAACTGTAGTAACACCTCCCTGCCCCTGTACTCAAACCCCCTCGCTATGAAGGCCAACATACCATTTGCTTTCTTAACCGCCTGCTGTACCTGCATGCCAACCTTCAATGAGTGATGAATCATGACACCCAGGTCGCGTTGCACCTCCCCTTTTCCTAATCTGTCACCATTCAGATAATAGTCTGTCTCTCTGTATTTACCACCAAAGTGGATAACCTCACATTTATCCACATTATACTTCATCTGCCATGCATTTGCCCACTCACCTAATCTATCCAAGTCACTCTGCAGTCTCATAGCATCCTCCTCGCAGCTCACACTGCCACATAACTTAGTGTCATCTGCAAATTTGGAGATACTACATTTAATCCCCTCGTCTAAATCATTAATGTACAATGTAAACAGCTGGGGCCCCAGCACAGAACCTTGCGGTACCCCACTAGTCATTGCCTGCCATTCTGAAAAGTACCCATTTACTCCTACTCTTTGCATCCTGTCTGCCAGCCAGTTCTCAATCCACGTCAGCACACTACCCGCAATCCCATGTGCTTTAACTTTGCACATTAATCTCTTGTGTGGGACCTTGTCGAAAGCCTTCTGAAAGTCCAAATACACCACATCAACTGGTTCTCTCTTGTCCACTCTATTGGAAACATCCTCAAAAAATTCTAGAAGATTTGTCAAGCATGATTTCTCTTTCACAAATCCATGCTGACTTGGACCTATCATGTCACCTCTTTTCAAATGCGCTGCTATGACATCCATAATAATTTATTCCATCATCTTACCCACTACCGATGTCAGGCTTACCGGTCTATAATTCCCTGTTTTCTCTCTCCCTCCTTTTTTAAAAAGTGGGGTTACATTGGCTACCCTCCACTCCATAGGAACTGATCCAGAGTCTATGGAATGTTGGAAAATTACTGTCAATGCATCCGCTATTTCCAAGGCCACCTCCTTAAGTACTCTGGGATGCAGACCATCAGGCCCTGGGGATTTATCTGCCTTCAATCCCATCAATTTCCCCAACACAATTTCCCCAACACAATTTCCCGACTAATAAGGATTTCCCTCAGTTCCTCCTTCTTACTAGACCCTCTGACCCCTTTTATATCCGGAAGGTTGTTTTTGTCCTCCTTAGTGAATACCGAACCAAAGTACTTGTTCAATTGGTCTGCCATTTCTTTGTTCCCTGTTATGACTTCCCCTAATTCTGACTGCAGGGGACCTACGTTTGTCTTTACTAACCTTTTTCTTTTTACATATCTATAGAAGCTTTTGCAGTCCGTCTTAATGTTCCCTGCAAGCTTCCTCTCGTACTCTATTTTCCCTGCCCTAATCAAACCCTTTGTCCTCCTCTGCTGAGTTCTAAATTTCTCCCAGTCCCCGGGTTCGCTGCTGTTTCTGGCCAATTTGTATGCCACTTCCTTGGCTTTAATATTATCCCTGATTTCCCTTGATAGCCACGGTTGAGCCACCTTCCCTTTTTTATTTTTACGTCAGATAGGGATGTACAATTGTTGTACTTCATCCATGCGGTCTCTAAATGTCTGCCATTGCCCATCCACTGTCAACCCCTTAAGTATCATTCGCCAATCTATCCTAGTCAATTCACGCCTCATACCTTCAAAGTTACCCTTCTTTAAGTTCTGGACCATGGTCTCTGAATTAACTGTTTCATTCTCCATCCTAATGTAGAATTCCACCATATTATGGTCACTCTTCCCCAAGGGGCCTCGCACAACGAGATTGCTAATTAATCCTCTCTCATTACACAACACCCAGTCTAAGATCTTTACTGGGGCCTTAGCTTATCACCAGGTATATCAACCATTTGGATGAAGGATTAGAGAGTTGTATATCCAAGTTTGCAGATAACATTAAGTAAAGAGGCACAGCAATTTGAATAGCTCAGGACATAGACAGATTAAATGAGTGGGAAAAACTGTGGCAGATGGAGTTCAATGTGGGATAGTGTGAGGTCATCCATTTGGATCCAAGAAAGACAAATCAGAATATTTTCTGAAAGGTAAGGGACGAGAAACTGTGGAAGCGAAAAGGGATTTTGGTGTCCAAATTCACAAATCATTAAAAGCTAGGAGACAGTGGATAGAGTAGAGAAGCCGGGCTTGTTCTACTTAGAGCAAAGAACGTTGAGAGGAAATTTGATAGACGTGTTCAAAATCATGAGGGGGTGTAGATAGAGAGAAACTGTTCCTATTGACGGAAGGGTCGAGAACCAGAGGACACAGATTTAAGGTGATTGGCAGAAGAGCCAAATGCAACATGGGGAAAAACATTTTATGCAGCAAGTGGTTAGGATATGGAATGCACTGCCTGAAAGGGTGGTGGAGGCAGACTCAATTGTGGCTTTCAAAAAGGAATTGTATAAGTTACTGAAGGAAAACAAATTGCAGGGCTCCGGGGAAAGGGCAGGGGAGTGGGACTAGCTAAAGTGCTCTTGCAGAGAGCTGGCACGCAATCGACGGGCCAAATGGCCTCCTTCTGTGCTGTAGCCATTCATTGGGCCCAAGTTTCCCCAGGAGTTGCTCCTATTTTTTTGGAGCAACTAGTTTTTTTTGGAGTATCTTAAAAATCGCAATTCTCCCCATTTAGTTTGCTCCAGTTTAAGTGAGTTAGTTCAGTTATTTTTTTCAAAAGGGGGCGTTAGCAGCCACTTACGCCTGTTTTGGCCATTAAAGCAAGTTTAGCTAGCGAAAAGTTACTCCAAAGTTACTCCAAACTTAGGCCAGCGTATGTGTCCACTTTTGTTCGCTCAGAAAAACCTTGCGGAGACTTAAGAAACCAGCGCAGGTAGCCAGAGATTGGGGGGGGGGGGAGCGGGGAAGGGAAGTTAGAGGATTTTTCCAAAGCTCTAAACACCTTCACCACAACTTTAAAGAAGCATAAGTACAGTTAAAGCACCAAGCACTAAACAAAGCACAAAAATAAGAATTCAATAACAAATAAAAAAAATACAAGGAAGCTGAGAGGACTTGCACCAAGACATACAAAGCACAAACAGCACAAAAGGGGGAGGAGGGGGGAAGAGGAGGATGGGGGGGGGGGAAGAGGAGGATGGGGGGGGGGAAGAGGAGGGGAGGGAGGTGGAAGTACCCTCTTGATCAAATGGTACAAATCCTCTGGAAGGTCTGGAGCCAGACCCTTGGACTTCAGTATCCCGAGGATCTTGTTCCCAGTAACAAAACACACCTGAGCAACATCATAGGAATCCCTTAGGATCACACCAATCTGCAATGGGGTGAAGCCCTTCTTTGCCAGCTTGTAAATCTGTTCTTTTACATCAGGCACTGTTCCCTCGCAGGTCGTGGCGGGGAGCCCATTCGGCCAGGGCTAGGAGCGGCGTGCTTCGGGCTCCTCCCTCACAGCCTGCAAAGATTCGGGGGCGAGGAGCTACTGCACATGCGCGCACACTTTAGCACGCATGTGCAGAGGTCCCGGCACTGTTTTCAGCACTGGGACCTGGCTCCGCCCCCCACTGGATGTGGTGCGCTATGCCGAGGCCAAAGACGTCCTGAGGAGCGTGGAGAATACCTAGGTAAGTTTTAGGCGCAGTTTTTGTTCTAAAAAGTCGGTGCACCTCACAGAGGTGCACCCTTCTAAGCGTGGGGGCAAATTTGGGCCTTATGATTCTACAGATACAAAAAACAATCAAAACGTCTAATGGAATGTTTACCTCAAGGAGATTAGAATACAAAGGGGAGAAAATGATGTCTCAGTTGTACAGAGCCTTGGTCAGACTCTATCTGAAGTACTGTGTTCAGTTTTGGGCACCATACCTCAGGGAGAACATGTTGAAGTTGGAGGGCGCGCAGCACAGATTCACCAGAATGAACAAGTTTAAGGTGTTAAGTTATGAAGACAGATTGTATAAACTTAGCTTTTATTCCCTTGAGTTTAGAAGGTTGATGGCCGATTTAATAGAGGTGTTGAAAATTATTAAAGGATTCGATTGGGAAGATACAGAGAAGCTATTGCCTCTGGTGGGAAATTCAGACAAGTGAGCACAATCTTAAAATGAGAGCTAATTCGTGAGATTTTTATTAGGTGAGGGTATCAAGGGATATGGAAAAGGCAGGTAAATGGAGTTGAGGTACAGATCAGCGATTGTGATCCTCGAACTCCAGTGGACTGCCGAAGAAGAATCTAATTGAATGGTGGAACAGGCTTCGGGAGCTGAATTGCATACTCCTGTTTATGTGTATTAAAACGCCTTGGCTAAGACGGTTATCAGGTTTGTCAATATCTGAAAAGTTGTTAATTTTCCAGATTTTATTTCTAAACCACTGATTCTGGCAAGAAAGAAAGTGAAATGTTGTCATCCATGAGTGGCTAAGCATTTGTAGATTCAGCAAGAGAAGGGCAAGGCTGATATGTTAACTGATTATTTGTAAAATCTAGTCCTAGAGTTTGCTCTTGACAGAATTGCTGCACTTTTTTTTTACTTGCCAACTTTCTGTCTAATCAATAATGGCAGCTATATCGGTCTTAACTGGAGCAAGGCTCTGCCCAATAATTTGTATTGTATTCAGTAGGGCTGGTAAAACAGATTTGTTTTTGGAATGTTGAAAACTAGCATCAATTTGTCCCTGGTGGAGACTTTTTACCCTGATTGTAATAGCTGAGAATATTCCTGCCATCTGTCTAAAGATGGCCATTTAAATATGATGCATGCTGATTACAGAAAAACTGGAGCATACAAAAATATAGTTCTTGGGTGAGCTTTCAGGATTGTATGAATTTGTAGTCTTAAAGGTGGCATTTACATGCAGAGATAAAGAGGATCACTTTCATGAGAAGTGGCAAGCTTATCTAGATCCCTGTGTAGAATCATAGAATGGTTACAGCACAGAAGGAGGCCATTCAGCCCGTCGAGCCCTAGCCGGCTCTCTGCAAGAGTTTTTCAGCTGGTCCCACTCTCCCACCCTTTTCCCGTAGCCCTGCATTTTTTTCCTTCAGGTACTTATCCAATTTCCTTTTGAAAGCCACAGAATACGTAGCTACTTCATTCTGCTATATTTTCCTTTTGACCATTTTTGCCAACCATCAGCATTTTAAACTGACAGTCAGCATTTCAACAGTTGTTTCAGCTTGTTAGTGTTTCACAGACAAATCAGTTTTTCTCACTGAGATTGTCAGTATCAATCATTCAGATTGTTTGGCGGGCAGAACTGAAAGCTTTTAGAGCCAAACAATCTGATGTTACTTTCTTTCACTGTTGGTTGCACACAAACCTAAGGCAGAAAATTCTTTAAATAAGCTGGTGGTTTTTGAGAGTCACTGGGGGAAATTTTCAACTATCAGCCGCTCGTGTTTCACCTGAGAAATGGGCGGTCGACAGTCGGAAATAGTGGGCCACCCATTGCCACGGCCCAACTGATACAATTTTCAGGCGGCCTGTATATAGGTGAGCAGCATGCCCATGTGCTTCAGGCGTAAGGCTGCTTAAGTATGCAAATCGGGACCGTATGCCGGTTGAGGGACCCCATCTGGAATTTCTAAGTCCAAATGAGTGAGCGTGCGCCTTGTACGCTTCAGTTATTTGTGCCCGACAATGAGTGGCCGATGCAGCAGTCCTTAAAGGGCCCACTGGTGGCCACTCAGGAAAAGGCCTAGAATTTTTGGAGGGGCAATCTTTGTGGAGCCAGAATGTTATGGCTCCATAAAATTGCTGTGGCCTGCTGCTGGTTCCATGCTTGCCCACTCCAGGATTGGCCCCCTCCTTCCAGATCCGACATCCCAAAACCGCCCTCCTACAACAGCCAAGCTGCAGTGGGGTGCCCATTTGGCGTCGGCAACATTCAAATGAGGCCATAACCCGAAAATGATTCTGGCCTCCTGGCTGCTCTGCTGACTTTGTGCCTGTTTCAGGAGGAAGTTGAATTTCCCCTCCAGTCATCAGTGTGCATTTGTTTGTACTGAATTTGTAGCAAATAAGCTGCTAAATACCACTTTTAGAAGGTATTTCCCTCAAAGGGACTATCTTGGAGACGCCTGGCTCTTGCCATATATGAAAGTTTATTTTCCTCAAGTGTATTTGTATCAGCACTTTTGAGTTAATGTCTTTGCAAAGCTGCATGGGTTGGAAATAATGGGGAGTGCATTTGGAGCATTTGATGTTATTTCATTTTTAGAAATTACATTGAAATTCTCATGTTTTGAATTTTACTACAGTGTACGGCTATAATGTGAATTGTAAGCCTGTTTAAGAGTGAATTGTAGCATTTGGTGTGTTCTGTAACTTTGGAAGCTGTTTTCAGTTTGTTTTTATGCTTGTGGTGGAGGTAACTTTGACCACATTAGAACAATCAACATCCATCGGGAAATGGGAGGTGTGACATTAATAATCAATAAGGGTATATAGAATAAGAAGTAATAAGATTGTAAACCCCAGACAGGAGATGCTTGAGTTCATCTGAGAACACAATATTCAGTTCCCTTGCCTCTTCCTGGAAACCACATTTTTGTGCACATGTTTTTTTAAATTATTATGTGTAATGATTTTTATTTGCAGTACAGAAAATAGATTTTTTTCACTAAGTCAAAACAGCAATATCAACTAGAAATTACGGATGGTGATAATCTACAGGCACATTCTCATTTTATTTTGTTGGACTTGGGTAAATATAATTTAAATGTACACTACTTTCATCCTTCAGGCCGTATATACTTTCTTCCATCCTTTGGAGAAATCTGAATGGTCCCTTGGGTTCTCATCTTGCTGCATCATGGAGGCAATATCATTTCCATATGACACAATCCTGTAAGGAAGTCCCCAACCAGAGTTCTACTTTGTCTGGTGTGATGGCTTTGAACAACTACATTACAACAGTGACTACACTTCAAAAATACTTCATTGGCTGTAAAGCACTTTGGGACGACCTGAGATCGTGAAAGGCGCTATATAAATGCAAGTCCTTTCCTTTCCTTTAGCATATGACATTCATCCTTTTGCTATTTTAATGTTTATTTTAAATTTATCAATTCACCCACAAACAGGTATCTGTTAAAATAGGAGATAAAAGAATGTCATATGAAGCATTTGTCTGCTGTTATCACCAATAGAAATTTCTAGCTTCGTGTATTTAAAAAAAATGTAAACAGTAAATGTTTGGATTGCACAGCAGGTTCATTACCATACAAAAGACGCAAAGACATTAATGTTTAGTGTGATTTCTCATTAGAGTCAATTCTGAAACTTTAAAGAAATAACTTGCATTTATATAGCACCTTTCATGATCTTAGGACATCCCAAAGCCATGGGATGGATCTTTTATGCCCATCTAATAAGGCGGATGGGGCCTCCATTTAACCTCTCATCCAAAATGTGGCACTTCCAACAGTGCAGTGCTCCCTCAGCAGTGCCCTGAAGACTCAGACTAGTTTAGAGTGGGCCTTGAATCCTTAACCATCTGACTCAGAGGAAAGTGTGCAAACACTGAACTAAGGCTTTGAATTTGACATTATTGACCTATTCTTAACCCTTCTGGAGATACATAAAAATAAATAAAATGTTCATTTGAAAAAGTTTGATCAGCATGCTCTCAATGTAGGTAATCTACCACATTCCTCAGGTGAGTCATTACAGGGTCATGGAAAAGGACAGGTGGGATAGTGAGTCAGTTTTGTCCTATGAATGTATGATGAACTCCAGGTTAGAAATGTTGTAGGTGTGTGTTGTCGAAGGTTTCAGTTTACAAATTAACGTAATGTATCTGGGGTTAGATTCTCAGTGAAAGGATCTAGATCCTGAAGTGTTACATTGAAGCCCCTACAACTACATTTATTTACTTTCATATCTAAAATGTGTAGCCCTTCCAGAAGAAATTATTTTGACTAAAGGTAGAATTTCATAACGCACCAAAATGCTGCAAAATGTTCCAAGTCAAAAAATGTACATATTCAGGGAGGAGGAACCTACCCGCAAATTCCCTAGCAAGTAAATCTCGAACCATCAGCACTCACATCATCATCAGTAACATTTGTGTATTTTAGGTTTTTCACCTGCAATAAAAATGATTAACTGTTGGGTGTGCCCGTAGTTTAATTATGACAATTCCATGTTCTGCTGAATTTCAGTTCTTAACTCCTTATTTTCATCTGACATACGGCTAACATTCGGGGCTATTTTTGAGCTGTCTTGTCAGTTTTAAAGGTTGGCACATATGTCTGACTTGAGAAGTCCTTCCCTTTTTCCAGGGCTCCCCTTTTCCATCTTTTATTTCTGGTTTCCTTTTTTTTCTTTCTTTTCATTCAGGTTTTGTTGGATATATTGTTTAAATTTGGAGGTATGTTACTTGTGCACTTCCTTTATTTTCCTGTTCGGAATGGGTGTGCTGATTTTGAAGGAAGCTAAGAGTCCTCGATGACACAGTTTACCAAATTCATAAGAAATGTATGTTGCATAAAATTAGGGCATCTAATCAAACAAGTAAGTCCCAAGTCCTCGAACCAAAGGAATAAGAAACAGGTGGGAAAAATTCACTCAGATAGGGAAAAACAGCTAAATGGGATGGTCTCACCCAAGTTTAGTTTTACTTTATTTGTTATTAAGAAGGAGAATCTGAGTAAACAGAGCTGTAGAATGCTTCTTAATTATGAGTAACTTCCAAATAGAGTAAAAAACAATGCATGTTTCTTGTGGAACATATTCCCAAAGATTTATAGGTAAATTAGATTAGGGTACATTTTGAGTCACTGCAACATTTATTAGTTTTAGAGCAGTAGCATCTTAATTAATTTGGTTTATTTCAAAGTGAATGCTTTCTTACTGTCCAGTGTCAAATTTACATGGTGCTTTTCCAGCATACATTTGACACTAAAAATTAGATGCGGTTTTATTTACATATTCTGGTTAATATATATAAATATATATTTTTAATTGAATTCGTTAGATTTTAAATTCTGCTGTTCTTCATTGTTACTGACAATTTATTTTGTGGGCTCTATTTTGGACATGTTAAAGTGTTTTAAGTTGCTTGGCTATATAAAAAAACATTTGTTTTGTTCGATATTAAATTGAGATTAGTGAATACTCTTGAATGTGCCAAGTTTGTGGTTCTGACTAATAAATGATATCCAACACCAAAGCAGGATGATTACTTTGTTTGCGCATTTCTGCCTGGGCTGATTATTTGTATTCTCCAACAGAATCTAGTGAACATGAAGACAAAAGCACTGATGCCTCAGGTGAGATTTTTTCGCATCCTTGTGCTGCACCAGTCTATGGCCTTACAAAGGGAACAAAAGAAGATTCCGTTTCAGAAAAGCCGACCAAACCAGAGGATGGAGACGATTTGGGTCCATTGCCTGAGAACTGGGAGATGGCATACACAGAAAAGGGCGAAGTCTACTTTATCGAGTAAGGCATTTTAATGAAACTCTTATGTAACTTTTGATTAACATTTTTAATTAACTTGACCTGCAAATGTTCTACCCCAGTTTAACTTAATATATAGCTGCTAGAAAGAGCTGAACTTGTCAAAAATATAGCTGCCTTGTACAATTTCTGTTACACCTCTTCAGTAGCTAATTAGATTGTAAAAGCAAATTAGATGTATTGATTGCAATTTGACTTGAACAACCAATTCTTTAAAAAAGGACTCGGGCTGTTTGTTTTATTCCTTTCTTAGCCATAACACCAAAACAACATCCTGGCTTGACCCACGTTTAGCTAAAAAGGCAAAGCCTCCAGAAGTATGTAAAGATGACGGTAAGTAAATATGCATTTTTTTGCTTAGCATGTGTACGTATCCGTTTTTAAATTCAGTTTTTTTTAGATTTGATAGCTGGTGAGTGCATCTTGCTGCTGAATAATAGTTAATGAGAGCAGCTAACACTGGGACACAGGTGACCTTCACTGCTTGCTGCATATTGTTCTTCTGCAGCCCAATGATATCAGCTGCAGCAGTGTAGAGACTGAGGTTGTCTTTTTCTGTGCCTTGGAGAATATTTCTATGTTAACTTTGTATTTCTGATTTAAAATTGAAGGAGACAAGCTGCAATCTGGAAACACAGGACAGAAGCTAGGTACTGTAACTTTAAGTAATTTCTCATTTTATTCTCAAGATAGTGAATCTTTTCATATAGACATCTTGTTTCATTTTAGTGGAGAGTTTATACCATTTTATTTCTACATTTCCTCTGGCATAATTTGTTTTGATTTCATGAAAACATTCACAAAGGCTATTTTGATTTACTGTTCGGGGAAAAAATTCAGTGTTACCTATACTGGATACCATTTGCAACATTTGTTCTGTTTTAGTTGAGGAGCATGTCATCTAAACTATATATAAGTAGATTTTATACAAATATACAAGCTTTTTTTTAATAAAACCCAAACTAATCGACATTTATGTTTATAGCGAAGCAAAAAAAACTTAATTGAATATGAATAGTCTCCTGAAGGGAAAATCAAATATTTATAATGGAAGATGCTTTCATTTTATCTGAGATCTGTAGGCACCAAATGAAGATATAAAACAGAACATTTTTTATATGATCTTAAACAGATTGCTCTTAATTTTCAGAATTAAACCATCCTTGCAGGAAATTAGTAGAATTCATGTTGACATATTAATTAAAACATGTATAATGTATATAAACTGGTAATTCTAAGACAGGTTTTCACTGTTGTGAAATTAAACTGCTATGTCCCTAGAAGAACAGTGCCTGTAGCGAGCCTTAATTTGCTTTTGTTGTTCCACTGTCAGAAAATATTAAGCAGTTCTAGAAGAGGGCTTTTGTTTAAAGCTATGCTCTCCCTCACATTCATTTTTTAAAGTTGAGTTTTAACACTTTATGTACAATTTGAATTTGAAGCAGCATCCTCTGCAAACATTTTTTCCTCAAATTATTGCTGTTGCTAATATGTGCATAACAGAACACAGCAAATGTTTGAACTCCAGCAGTTGTCTCCTTTTCATCCGCCTGCTGCACTGAAACAAATGTTCCCTTAGCAACCACACTGCCACCAATGAGCAGGAGACCCGAAGTAATCAATTAAAATGGCCTCTACAGTTACATCCATGGCAACAATGACAGAAACAATGATTTGTTTTTATTGCTCGAATAAGATGTCATTCTTGATGTCACTGTGCCCCATAACTTAAATAAATAGTACGTACACCTAATTTTATTTCTCTTTTATGATTTGTTTTAAATTATTATTTATTACCTTTTATTTATTTTAGTTTTTGCCCAGTGCATAAAGAGAAACCACATTGGGCACTCATTGCCTGTGGTATTTATTCAAGAGAACAGAACTAGCATAATTATTTGGTTGACCTGCTGGCTGGATATCTGTTGTACCCAAAGAGTCCCTGCTATGTATCCTTTATTTACCTACCAACCAAAAGGATCAGCTTTTTGTTTCTAGAAAAAGATTCACGGCTACATGTTACATTTACAACTGGGGCTGATCTCTTAAACACGAATCATCCGCGCAGGGAGGCCAGTTTCCACTATAAACAAGATGTACAGTAAAAGTTCTCAGTCTCCGCTACTAACAATGTAGATATCTGACAAACTGATCGTTATTAGAACAATTAATCTATAGCTCATAAATATTGAATGTTTGAGAAATCAGAGTGTTAACAGAACAGGTTTATTTTGCATGTGTGTACATACACAGTCACAAACACGCACACATGCACTAGTAGACGCATACACATTCTCCTGGGGAGAAATAGCTACATCCATTTCTGGTTTAACATTCACTTTTTGGTAATAAAATTAATTTCAACTAAAAGGCTTATGAACTGTGACATTTTTTTCCCAATGAATGAATTAAAAAAACACATTCAGCAAATTGGAAAAACCTTTGTGGTGAATTTGACAAAATTGATTGGTGAAGACATCTGGGATTTTGAGTACTTGCTTGGCAACACAGGTAGTACAGTAGGTAGAAGAATCGTTAAATGCTTTCTGTACACACATTGCAAAATGTGTGGTTTCAGTCAATTAAAATTCTTTAGATAACCCAAAAGAAAATGCCTGCAGTGTACACTCTGCATTTTTGAGTAGACTGTTTAACTAGATTACTTTGATTGAAAACATTCGTCCACTTATTGCTACAGAACTGGTTATTTTGATGTGAAGATATTTTTGCAGTCATCCAGCCTGCGACAATATTCTTTTTGATTTGTGCATATATAGCGCACAAAGGCGTAATGTTATGCAATTTTGAATTCGCCATGAAAATATGTGCATCTCATCATAACAACATTAATGAGATGTATTTAAACAGTTACACAGTAAATGGCTTTGCAATATTTTAAACTTTTGCGATATATTTCACATTCCTGGGAGTCTATTTTGTAGTAGGCGCACCAGAATTGGAGTTAAATAGTACCTGACAGGTCTGGACTCCAGTTATAAATTGAGGGGCTAAATTTTATACATTAGGAGCTTTGATGACCACTCATTGAACTTATTTTGTGTTGTAGGCAGGTCCATGAAATTTGTTTCAAAATCATTTTTGAGTGCTGTGTTTAAAAAAAACACAGATAATGTACATCAGAGAGCTTACCAATTGACATACGTACTAGTGTTAGTGAGTGATAGTAACCTGATGTGATTGATTTCTCCATCATGAAAGAACACAAGATCCTCTGGCCACTAAATTGCCTGCCTTTTCATTTTGACAGGAAAGCGGTAATGAATATTAGTAATCACAAGCATTGTTGTGTTCCAAAGAGATCTGCATACCTCACCACTGAGTCTTCGCAGTAGCTATTGATGGGGTGTTGATTTTTCATTTATCCCAAATTTGTTTTGACAGGAGGTAATTTTTTTGGTGGCGTGAAGTTTTGCAAGCCATTTTGTGCCAGCACAATTGTAAAACAGCAGTGCATCTAAATATGGGAATTCTCCTTGATTTCAAAGCAAATGGTATCTTTGTTCTCCACTTGGTTAAAAATTCATGATAGATTTTGCACTGTTTTAACGTCTTTGTTAACAGATCATTCAGTTACAGTAATTTACTTCATATCTTACAGCAAAAGATAGTAATAGAGTGCCGTTCCATAATCTCATTATTATTCATGAATGAACCTAAACAGTGTGTGCTAATAGGCTATTTAACTATGGAGACAATCACAGCCTGTTCTCAGCCAGTGTCCACAAACGTGCACTTTTCAGCAGGAGTCCCTAGATTGCATTCAGAAGCAGGGATCCTGACTTCTTTTTTTCCCACCTTGGCCCTCAGTTTCTTGCTAAGATCAGCTAACTCAGCACAAACCAGTTGGTGGAATATTGGTACCGGTTGTAGTACAGCAAAGAAGTCCAGACAAATATTAATATCTTGAATAAGTATGCATACCTCAGACTCCAAAATTATTGGTCTTTCTTACCAGCTGTAATGAGTGGCTTTCAATGAATCAAACATTTTTAATCCTGTTTTAAAGTTTTTCACTTTAAAGAAGTTTGTTCATTCACAGGTCAGTGGGATGTAAAAGAGCAGGGGAGTTCTTACAGTGTCCTGACCAATATTTATCACTCAACCAATACCACTAAAACAAACTAACTCGTCATTTGTATCATTGCTGTTTATTTGGAATTTGCTATGTACACATTGGCTGCTGTGTTTGCCTACATAACAACAGTGACTACACAACAAGTAATTAATTGGCTGTAAAGTTGTCTGGGAGATGAGGACATGAGCATTGCTACCAGTACCACATACTAGTCAGAGTAGGATAATTCAGATGAATACGTGGCTTGAGGAGTGGTGCAAGGGGAAGGGATTCAAATTCCTGAGACATTGGAACCGGTTCT
The DNA here is from genome assembly GCF_044704955.1 of Pristiophorus japonicus. Taxonomy (NCBI): domain Eukaryota; kingdom Metazoa; phylum Chordata; class Chondrichthyes; family Pristiophoridae; genus Pristiophorus; species Pristiophorus japonicus. Next base: position 34,354,495 of record NC_091989.1, on the reverse strand, counting down.
GGGGGAGGTGGGACCAGTACAAACCGGACGGTCTGCACCTGGGCAGGACTGCAACCGATGTCCTCGGCGGAGTGTTTGCTAGTGCTGTTGGGCAGGGTTTAAACTAATATGGCAGGGGGATGGGAATCAATGCAAGGAGGCAGAGGGAAGTAAAAAGGGGGCAGAAGCAAAAGGTAGGAAGGAGAAAAACAAAAGTGGAGGGCAGAGAAATCAAAGGCAAAAATCAAAAAGGGCCACATTACAACATGATTCTAAAAGAATAAACAGTGTTAAAAAAACAAACCTGAAGGTTCTGAGTCTCAATGTGAAGAGCATTCGTAATAAGGTGGATGAATTAACTGCACAGATACCTGTTAACGGATATGATGTAATTGGGATTACAGAGACATGGCTCCAGGGTAACCAAGGCTGGGAACTCAACATCCAGGGGTATTCAATATTCAGGAAGGATATACAGAAAGGAAAAGGAGGTGGGGTACCGTTATTGGTTAAATAGGAGATTAACACAATAGTAAGGAAGGACATTAGCTTGGATGATGTGGAATCTATATGGGTAGAGCTGCGAAACACCAAAGGGCAGAAAACGTTAGTGGGAGTTGTGTACAGACCAAACAGTAGTAGGGAGGTTGGGGATGGCATCAAACAGGAAATTAGGAACGTGTGCAATAAGGGTACAGCAGTTATCATGGGTGACTTTAATCTACATATAGATTGGGCTAACGAAACTGGTAGCAGTACTGTGCAGGAGGATTTCCTGGAGTGTATAAGGGATGGTTTTCTAAACCAATATGTCAAGGAACCAATTAGAGAGCAGGCTATTAAAGCCAAGGAAGTGGCATACAAATTGGCCAGAAATAGCAGCGAACCCGGGGACTGGGAGAAATTTAGAACTCAGCAGAGGAGGACAAAGGGTTTGATTAGGGCAGGGAAAATGGAGTACGAGAAGAAGCTTGCAGGGAACATTAAGGCGGATTGCAAAAGTTTCTATAGGTATGTAAAGAGAAAAAGGTTAGTAAAGACAAACGTAGGTCCCCTGCAGTCAGAATCAGGGGAAGTCATAACGGGGAACAAAGAAATGGCAGACCAATTGAACAAGTACTTTGGTTCGGTATTCACTAAGGAGGACACAAACAACCTTCCGGATATAAAAGGGGTCGGAGGGTCTAGTAAGGAGGAGGAACTGAGGGAAATCTTTATTAGTAGGGAAATTGTGTTGGGGAAATTGATGGGATTGAAGGCCGATAAATCCCCAGGGCCTGATGGACTGCATCCCAGAGTACTTAAGGAGGTGGCCTTGGAAATAGCAGATGCATTGACAGTCATTTTCCAACATTCCATTGACTCTGGATCAGTTCCTATCGAGTGGAGGGTAGCCAATGTAACTCCACTTTTTAAAAAAGGAGGGAGAGAGAAAACAGGGAATTATAGACCAGTCAGCCTGACCTTAGTAGTGGGTAAAATGATGGAATCAATTATTAAGGATGTCATAGCAGCGCATTTGGAAAATGGTGACATGATAGGTCCAAGTCAGCATGGATTTGTGAAAGGGAAATCATGCTAGGGAAATCTTCTGGAATTTTTTGAGGATGTTTCCAGTAAAGTGGACAAGGGAGAACCAGTTGATGTGGTATATTTGGACTTTCAGAAGGCTTTCGACAAGGTCCCACACAAGAGATTAATGTGCAAAGTTAAAGCACATGGGATTGGGGGTAGTGTGCTGACGTGGATTGAGAACTGGTTGTCAGACAGGAAGCAAAGAGTAGGAGTAAATGGGTACTTTTCAGAATGGCAGGCAGTGACTAGTGGGGTACCGCAAGGTTCTGTGCTGGGGCCCCAGCTGTTTACATTGTACATTAATGATTTAGACGAGGGGATTAAATGTAGTATCTCCAAATTTGCGGATGACACTAAGTTGGGTGGCAGTGTGAGCTGCGAGGAGGATGCTATGATGCTGCAGAGTGACTTGGATAGGTTAGGTGAGTGGGCAAATGCATGGCAGATGAAGTATAATGTGGATAAATGTGAGGTTATCCACTTTGGTGGTAAAAACAGAGAGACAGACTATTATCTGAATGGTGACAGATTAGGAAAAGGGGAGGTGCAACGAGACCTGGGTGTCATGGTACATCAGTCATTGAAGGTTGGCATGCAGGTACAGCAGGCAAATGGCATGTTGGCCTTCATAGCGAGGGGATTTGAGTACAGGGGCAGGGAGGTGTTGCTACAGTTGTACAGGGCCTTGGTGAGGCCACACCTGGAGTATTGTGTACAGTTTTGGTCTCCTAATTTGAGGAAGGACATTCTTGCTATTGAGGGAGTGCTGCGAAGATTCACCAGACTGATTCCCGGGATGGTGGGACTGACCTATCAAGAAAGACTGGATCAACTGGGCTTGTATTCACTGGAGTTCAGAAGAATGAGAGGGGACCTCATAGAAACGTTTAAAATTCTGACGGGTTTAGACAGGTTAGATGCAGGAAGAATGTTCCCGATGTTGGGGAAGTCCAGAACCAGGGGTCACAGTCTAAGGATAAGGGGTAAGCCATTTAGGACCGAGATGAGGAGAAACTTCTTCACCCAGAGAGTGGTGAACCTGTGGAATTCTCTACCACAGAAAGTAGTTGAGGCCAATTCACTAAATATATTAAAAAGGGAGTTAGATGAAGTTCTTACTACTCGGGGGATCAAGGGGTATGGCGAGAAAGCAGGAATGGGGTACTGAAGTTGCATGTTCAGCCATGAACTCATTGAATGGCGGTGCAGGCTAGAAGGGCTGAATGGCCTATTCCTGCACCTATTTTTCTATGTTTCTGTGTTTCTAGACTGGGTCTTGTGTAATGAGAGAGGATTAATTAGCAATCTGGTCGTGCGAGGCCCCTTGGGGAAGAGTGACCATAATATGGTAGAATTCTTCATTAAGATGGAGAGTGACACAGTTAATTCAGAGGCTAGGGTCCTGAACTTAAAGAAAGGTAACTTCGATGGTATGAGATGTGAATTGGCTAGGATAGACTGGCGAATGATACTTAAAGGGCTGACGGTGGATAGACAATGGCAGACATTTAAAGATCACATGGATGAACTACAACAATTGTACATCCCTGTCTGGCATAAAATTAAAAGGGGAAGGTGGCTTAACCGTGGCTAACAAGGGAAATTAGGAAAAGTGTTAAATCCAAGAAAGGGGCATAAAAACTGGCCAGAAAAAGCAGCAAACCTGAGGACTGGGAAAAATTTAGAATCCAGCAGAGGAGGACTAAGGGTTTAATTAGGAGGGGGAAAATAGAGTACGAGAGGAAGCTTGCAGGGAACATAAAACTGACTGCAAAAGCTTCTATAGATACGCAAAGAAAAAAAGATTAGTGAAGACTAATGTAGGTCCCTTGCAGTCAGAATCAGGTGAATTCATAATGGGGAACAAGGAAATGGCAGACCAATTGAACAAATACTTTGGTTCTGTCTTCACTAAGGAAGACACGAATAACCTCCCGAAAATACTGGGGGACCGAGGGTCTAGCGAGAAGGAGGAATTGAAGGAAATCCTTATTAGTCAGGAAATTGTTCTAGGCAAATTGATGGGATTGAAGGCCAATAAATGCCCAGGGCCTGATAGTCTGCATCCCAGACTACATAAGGAAGTGGCCCTGGAAATAGTAGGTGCATTGGTGGTCATTTTCCAACGTTCTATAGACTCTGGATCAGTTCCTATGGATCGGAGGATAGCTAATGCAACCCCACTTTTTAAACAAGGAGGGAGAGAGAAAACAGGGAATTATAGACTGGTTAGCCTGACATCGGTGGTGGAGAAAATGTTGGAATCAATTATGAAAGTGTAATAGCAGCGCATTTGGAAAGCAGTGACAGGATCAGTCCAAGTCAGCATGGATTTATGAAAGGGAAATCATGCTTGACAAATCTTCTAGAATTTTTTGAGGATGTAACTAGTAGAGTGGACACGGGAGAACCAGTGGATGTGATGTATTTGGACTTTCAAAAGGCTTTTGACAAGGTCCCATACGAGATTAGTGTGCAAAATTAAAGCACATGGTATTGGGGGCAATGTATTGACATGGATAGAGAACTGGTTGGCAGACAGGAAGCAAAGAGTCCTTTTCAAAATGGCAGGCAGTGACTAGTGGGGTACCGCAAGGTTCAGTGCTGGGACCCCAACTATTTCCAATATACATTCATGAGTTAGACGAAGGAATTGAATGTAATATCTCCAAGTTTGCAGATGACACTAAGCTGGATGGCAGTGTGACCTGTGAGGAGGATGCTAAGAGGCTGCAGGGTGACTTGGACAGGTTAGGTGAGTGGGCAAATGCATGGCAGATGCTGTATAATGTAGACAAGTGTGAGGTTATCCACTTTGGTGGCAAAAACAGGAAGGCAGAATATTATCTGAATGGTGACAGATTAGTAAAAGGGGAGGTGTAACAAGACCTGAGTGTCATGGTACGTCAGTCATTGAAAGTTGGCATGCAGGTACAGCAGGCGGTGAAGAAGGCATGTTGACTTTCATAGCGAGAGGATTTGAGTATAGAAGCAGGGAGGTCTTACTGCAGTTGTACAAGGCCTTGGTGAGGCCACACCTTGAATATTGTGTTCCGTTTTAGTCTCCTAATCTGAGGAAGGACATTCTTGTTATTGAGGGAGTGCAGCGAAGGTTCACCAGACTGATTCCCGGGATGGCAGGACTGACATATGAAGAAAGACTGGATCGACTGGGCTTATATTCACTGGAATTTAGAAGAATGAGAGGGGATCTCATGGAAACATAAAATTCTGACGGAATTGAACAGATTAGATGCAGGAAGAATGTTCCCGATGTTGGTGAAGTCCAGAACCAGGGGGTCATAGTCTAAGAATAAGAGGTAAGCCATTTAGGACCGAGATGAGGAGAAACTTCTTCACTCAGAGAATTGTGAACCTGTGGAATTCTCTACCACAGAAAGTTGTTGAGGCCAGTTCATTAGATATATTCAAAAGGGAGTTAGATGTGTCCTTTATGGCTAAAGGGATCAAGGGATATGGAGAGAAAGCAGGAATGGGGTACTGAAGTTGCATGATCAGCCATGATCATATTGAATGGTGGTGCAGGCTCAAAGGGCCGAATGGCCTACTCCTGCACTTATTTTCTATGTTTCTATGTGAACATAGAAACACAGGAACAGGATTAGGCCATTCAGCCCCTCAAGCCTGTTCTGCCATACTCTTAGATCATTTTTATTTTTTATCATCTTTATTCCATATCCCTTGATGCCCGTGCCCAACAAAAATCTATCAAAATCAGTCTTTAAAATTTCAATTAACCCAGAATCCACAACCTTTGGGTTGGGGATGGGGTAGAGTTCCAGATTGACACCAACTTTTGCATGAAAAATTGCTTCCTAATTTCATTCCTAAATGGCCTCGATCTTATTTTAAGATTATGTATTCCGGTTCTAGATTCTCCCACCAGAAGAAATAGTTTCTCTTTATCCACCCTATCGTATCCCTTTATTGTTTTAAATACCTCGGTTAAATCACCTCTCAACCTTCTAAACTCAAGAAAATGTACGCCAAGTTTATGCAACCTGTCTTTATAATTTAATCCTTTATGCTCTGGTGTAATTCTGATGAATCTGCATTATGTACCCCTTTCAAGGCCAAAATATCTTTCCTGAGGATGTGAAAGGTGCTGTATAACTACAGATTCTTTCGTTATACTAATGTTGGACTGGAGGTGATGCACACAGGTCGATTTGTGCTTGAGGTAGTTATGGGAGGTCTTTCTCCCCTACCACACAACTTGGTTGTTTATGACATTTTTATAGAAGCACTATTGTAAAGTTTACCTGGCTAAACTCAATTGTCTGTATACTCTAAGAGTGGAGAAGTATTTCTATGCCAAGAAAATGTGAGAGTTCCTTTTATAGATAAAACAAATGTGGATCCTACCCATTTAACCTCTTGAGAAAAGATTATGTAGAGATTTTTCTCTACCCTGTCTCAAAAGGTAAATCAGGCATTGGTATAACTCCAGAATATCAATTAACTTTACATTATACATTGAAGAGAATCCCTTCATATCCACTATTCAACCCTACCTGGCTGCTCTGCACATATACCGCGTATCCCATGTCTCCCCCCAAAGGCCTTGGAGAACAGGAATCGTATCTCTAAGAGTAAATGTCCATCTCACGAAATACTTATCCATACAACCTTCAACGCCAAATATCTATCCAGCTATTTCTCAAGCAATTATCTCATAAATTAGCTGTTTTTGTGACTGTTCACCATATCCACTACTCCATGGGGAAACAATATTCTAATCTCTCAGCTTGCTAAATTTGAACTTGTATCCTTTTGTGTACAATTGAATTTAAATAACCGGTTTACATCTGCATCATATATACTTGGATCTATGCAAACCTGAATAAATTTCATGCACACCCCAACCCCACAAATCTTCTCCCCACAAAGCTCTGTGAGTCGCTCTTTGTAACTTGGAGCCGATATCCAAAAGTTATCTTTCCACCAATTAACTTAAGACTATATTACCTTTTCCCAAGCCTAATATTTTGTCTCTTTAGTTCACTTGAAAACAAGTGCCATAGAAAGCATGCAATGCATTTATTTGAGCATCTGTAAGAATAATGTTTCCCCAAGGAACAACATTGATAAACTGACAAACAAATTTTTCTGCAACCAATATAAAGCAACATAAAGCTTTTAGAACAACTCAGCAGGTCAGGTGGAATCTGTGGAGCGAGAAACAGCGTTAATGTTTCAGCTTGATTACCTTTTATCAGAACAGGAAGATGTTAGCGATGAACAGCTTTTATGCAAATTCAGAGCCAGGGGAAAGGGGAGCAGGAAAATAAGATGGAGGGCAATAGTGATTAAATGACAAAAGTGATGATGGTGCAAGGCAAAATGAGTTGATAATGAGAAAAGTATAGAAACAAAAGATGGGTCCAGAGGACGGTCACAGCAGAATAGCAGAGGAGGAGGGAAGCATGGCAAAGAGAAGGCTCCTGTGGCCCAGGAATATGGCGGAAGAAACGCAGGTGGACCTTGTTGTGTATGGAGAAAGAGTCAGACTGAACACTGTGAGCTCAAAGTAAAGTGTGACCTTAGTCTTTTATTGCAGGTCTCCAGAGTGTCTCTCCAACCAGCGACAATGGCCCGTGCTTCACAAGCACTGAATTCCAGGACTTCATGGCAGGCAATGGAATTAACCATGTCAGAACGGCACCGTTCAAGCCGGCCTCAAACGGCCAGGCAGAACGAGCAGTGCAGATAATCAAACAGGGGATGCTCAGAATCCAAGGGGGTTCCCTACAAAGCCGCTTATCACGCTTCCTGTTGGCCTACAGATCCCGACCACACTCGCTCACAGGGGTTCCACCCGCAGAGCTGCTAATGACAAGGACGCTCAAAACCCGGTTATCCCTTATACACCCCGCCATGAAAGAAATTGTCGAGAGCAGGTGCCAGTCACAATATGACTACCATGACAGGAATGCGAGGGCGCAATGTATTGATGTAAATGACCCTGTCTTTGTCCTCAACTACGCTGCAGGGCCCAAATGGCTCGCAGGCACTGTGATTGCCAAAGAGGGAAATAGGATTCTGGTAGTTAAACTTACCAATGGACAAATCTGCCGCAAACATGTGGATCAAACAAAAAGGAGGTTCAGCAACCCCATAGAAGAAGCAGAGGAAGAACACAATATAAGTTCACTTCTCCACAGGTGACCGAACACAGGGACCAAAGGGAGGAGAGCCCAGTCACTGTGGGCAGTCCGGATAGGCCTGAGGCACCGCAAACAGCAGTCACTCAGGCCAGCGCCCAACAACCGGAGCCCCAACTCAGGCGCTCTACAAGAGAGCGTAAACCACCAGAGAGACTCAACCTGTGATCCCAATAAGACTTTGCGGGGGAGGTGATGTCATGTATTCAACCAGCAATGTAATCCATGTATAATCTGACCTAAGTTGTACACTGTGAGAACAATGACCACTAGATGGTGAACTTGTGGGAAGCACTCCTAACCTGGCCCTTCAGATATAAAAGGGGAAGCTCCACCCACTTCCTGCACTTGAGTGCTAAGGAATAAAGGACAGGTCACAGACTGACCTTCTCTCAAGCATGGGCCTTGTGTGCATTTATACTGTATAGTAAGGACGTATCAGCATGGGTTATACAGAACAAGCAGTTTGTTAGAACACAGTAAATTTCTGGCTTTCTTAAAGGCAGCCTCTTGTGAATTGCCCCATACCCAGTCTTCTCCCTTGTGCAGTAATGCATGCAAGGGTTCTAGCAGGGTGCTTAACCCAGGTAGGAAATTACCGAAGTTGTTAAGGAATCCCAGGAACGACCGCAACTCTGTCACGTTCCGTGGTCGTGGCGCGTTCTCGATGGCCTCCTCTTTGTGCCGGTGGGTCTGATGCCGTCTGCTGCGATTCTCCTTCCTAAGAATTCGACGTTCTGTGCCAGGAAAACACACTTTGAGCGTTTCAACCTGAGCCCCACACGATCCAACCGACTAAAAACCTCCTCCGATTCTTCAAGTGCTCCATGGTGTCCCGACCTGCAACCAATATGTCATCCTGGAAAACCACTGTGCAAGGAACTGAATTTAGCTGGTTTCCATGTTCCGCTAGAAGATCGTTGCAGCCCACCGAATCCCGAAGGGGCACCGGTTGTAAATAAACAGACCTTTGTGCGTGTTGATGCAGGTGAGGCCTTTCGAAGACTCCTCCAGCTCCTGCGTCATGTAGGCCGAGATCAGGTCCAGCTTGGTGAACGTCTTCCTTCCAGCCAGGGTCGCGACTAGGTCGTCTGCCTTGGGTAGCAGGTTCTGGTCCTACAGCGAAAAACGGTTAATTGTTACTTTATAGTCTCCGCAAATTCTAACCGTACCGTCCTCCTTGAGTACCGGAACAATCGGACTGGCCCAGTCGTTGAATTCCACTGGCGCGATGATGCCTTTACGTTGCAGCCTGTCCAGCTCGATTTCCATTTTTTCACGCATCATGTACGGTACCACCCGAACCTTGTGGTGAATGGGTCACGTACCGGGAACCAAATGAATCTGCACTTTCACCCCCGAGAAACTTCCAGTGCCTGGCTCAAACAATGAAGGGAATTTGCTTAGAACCTGGGTACATGCGGTGTCGTCAGCTGACGAGACCGCTCAGATGTCATCCCAGTTCCAGCAGATTTTCCCCAGCCAGCTTCTGCCAAACAACGTGGGGCCATCCCCTGGCACAATCCATAGCGGGAGTTCATGTACTGCTCCATCATAGAAGACTTTGACTTCAGCACTGCCAATTACAGGGATTAGTTCCTTTGTATAAGTCCTTAGTTTGGTGTGAATGGGGCTGAACTTGGGCTCGTGTGCTTTCTTCCCCCACAACCTGTCGAAGGCTGTTTTACTCATTATGGACCGGCTTGTCCCTGTGTCCAGCTCCATAGATACTGGAATACCGTTCTGTTCAACTTTCAGCATTATTGGTGGGCCTTTCGTTGTGAACGTGTGTACCCCGTACACCTCTGCCTTCTCCATATGAGTTTCCAATTCCGTCTGATCCACTGTGGACCAATCTTCCTCTGCAATGTGGTGGTTTGCAAGGTTTGCAGCTTGCCTGCACATCATTGGAGGTTTCCCATTGTTCTGCAGCCATTGCACGCATGGTGCTTAAAGTGGCATTGATGGGGCCAATGATCAACCCCGCAGCGCCAACAGGGTGTTAACTGCCTCGCATTAACAGATGATGGCAGACTCTGGGTCAATTGAGGTCAGGCCACAGCAGCCGGCGTGTACATTCTGCCCTGTACATTTTTGCTCAAAACCGATATTACTTTATGCACAGTACTGGCCGAAACTTCTTTGTTCTGCGAAATCTGCTTGGTGTTGTCGCTGGTGACATAAATGCCTGGGCTATCGTTATGGCTTTACTCAGATTCGGAGTTTCTACAGTCAACAGTTTGCGAAGGATTGTCTCATGTCCAGTGTCCAGTACAAAAAAGTCCCTGAGCATTTGTTCTCGGAATCCCTCAAACTCACAATGTCCTGCAAGGCGCCTTAGATCGGCGAGGTAGCCCGCCACTTCCTGGCCCTCCGATCGTTGACACGTGTAGAAACGATATCTCGACATCAAAACACTTTTCTTAGGATTTAGGTGCTCCCAGACCAGCGTACACAGTTCTTCGTAGGATTTCTCTGTTGGTTTAGCTGGGGTCAGGAGATTCTTCATGAGGCCATAAGTTGTTGCCCCACAGACAGTTAAGAGGATCGCCCTTCGTTTGGTCGCATTCACATCCCCTTCCAGCTCGTTGGCTACGAAGTATTGGTCAAGTCTCTCCATGAAGGCCTCCCAATCGCCCCCTCTGAGAACTTCTCTAGGATGCCGACTGTTCTTTGCATTTTCGCGTGGTTCGTTATCTTGTCGCCAATTGTTATACTCATAATAAATGATAAGACCGAGTACTGTGTGTAATGAGCAAGTGTGACCTTAGTTCCTTTATTGTAGTTCCGGAGTGCAGGTACCTCGTGGGTGACCTGCTTATATACTGTGCTCCCAAAGGATGCTGGGATCCCTTGGGACTCCAACAGGTAGGCCCTCTGGTGGACAGGTGTGATGCAGGTAACAAGGGGTTAAATACATAACAGACCTAAAGTTCCTGTCCAGCATTGCAACTTCTTACAACCTCTGGGAATGAGGCTGTGGAGTTCAGAATGAATTTTGTGCAGTTAAGAGGGCTATGAATTAAAGGGGAATTGTGTTCAAAATGAATACAAATTAAAACCAAGTGAAAAAATGCATTTTACAGCCTTTACTTAAGTCCCAAATGGCAGTCTTCTGCTCTTAAAGCTGACTTGTTTTCTGCACCTAAAAAAATGGTAAAAGTACTTCAGCACCAACACAAATGGCTCAGCAAGCCAGGGAAAGGGCACCCAGGGTCTCGCACTCAGCACTCCAGCTTTGTGCAGGAGGTCAACACTGCAAGAGAATTCCTCTACACACAGCGGCCAGGAGGCCCTCTAGAAATAATGATGTGGGACGAGATCATCAGGCCAACACTGCCAGCAATGTTGCCTCCACCTGAATCCAGTGCCCAAAGAAGCTTCATAACCTCAAACCACTGGTCAAGGTCAATGAATGCATCTTCAAACGCCATCTCTTATCAACTGCACCACTAGCCTCACGAACTGCTCAATACACGCCCCCTGCCCTCCCACAGTCACTTACCTACCATCAATCTGTACCAATCACGAAGCACATCTCCCATTCCTAGCCTCGCCTCACCTCACCCCCTTGGAGGAGATAGTGCAGGCCATTCTTGGAGGGGCATAGCTGAGCCCTTGGCCAGCGGCGGAGCAGAAAGGATACAAGATGCTGGTATCCTCATATGTTATTATCCTTCTTGTATGCACCTCTTGCTTTACTCCCCTCCCCTCACCACAACTCCACCCTTGTGCCTTCCTAATTTCACACTCCCAAGAAACGCAGCCTGCCCAGCCAGTGGTTGGCCACGAAGAGGGAGAGGAACGTGAAGAAGAAGATTATTGATTTGACACTCTCAGCAACCAGCTGCTCAAGGTCAACCAGCAAGGCCATTTGCAGTATCCCTTAATGAAAGTCAGCAGCCTTCCACCAGCCATGCTGCAGCACTGGGGTAGCACTACGTGACATGCGTGTTGCGTGTAATGGCGGAGATGGAAGGGTGAGGATGACCTCCGCAAAGTTGGGTAAGGAACATGGAATGGAGGCGAGTAATGGTGCAGCAGATGGGCGGCGAGGATTCATACACAATTGGTGTACGCTGCAAGCCCTGAATAATAATCTAAACTATCCTCGTTTGCAGCTTGGGGCTTTCTCCCGATAACAGGCCCAGGCTAACAGCCGCCATCTTTTTGCAGGAAAGTTCAGAGCCCTGCCATCTTGATCCAGTGAGCAGGACAGCGCATGCACAGCCATGATGCCACACGGACAAAGAGTAGGCAGGGCTTCAGTGTCTGTTTCCAACCGGGTCCAACCGAGAACAGCAGCGGCAGGTTGGGGCCATAAAAGGAGTGGCATGGAGGCATCGGGGAGCAGCGTGGAGGCCTCGACCTGCATGAGAACACCAGCGGCAGGTTGGGGCCATAAAAGGAGCAGCGTGGAAGCCCCGACCTGCGTGAGAACACCAGCGGCAGGTTGGGGCCATAAAAGGAGCAGCGTGGAGGCCCCAGGAGCAGCGTGGAGCATACTACTTCAGGGCGCAGCATGAGCTGGTGCAGGATGGCGACGGCAGTGAAGAGTGTCATCATCAAGGTCCAGGTCGGTGATTAGAGCGTGGGCAGATACAGTAGGAGTGGCGAGGTCGGGGCGAAGGAGCAGCGAGAGATTGTAGAGGGACGTGATCGGGGCCCAGGGGAGGCGTGAATTCGGGACCAGTGGCTCGGGCAGCACGGACCAGCCCACACTGCGATATGTGTGTGCACTAGATCCGTGCAGCAGAGCAGGTCTCCAGTCGTCTTGGGTAATCCTTGTCACTGGACCAGACTTAGCTCTGTCAAGCTCATGTGGTGGCTGGTGTGCAACGGCCATCACACGTTAAAAAAATCCACACACATGCATCTTCCACCCATGAGGATGTAGTTCAGGTCCTTCATTGAAACACCTGTGAACTCATCCTTTTCTGGGGTGGAAGCAAGTCATCCTCGTTTCGAGGGACCGCCTTTAACGATGACTATGTGATATCAGTAGGATAGGCAAAGTCACGCACAAGACAGTCACTAAGGGAATGCATAAGGGTGATGCCATATTAGATGGATAGATATAAAAATTGGATTGGAAAGTTTGCTTTGTGATGGCTTTTATTTCAACATTATGGCCAAGAGGACACTGTGATAGTAACAGAAGGAGTAATGTGTGGGACTAATGTTGAAAAGGGAATTGGGATTGTGGTCACTGGGACCGCAGACAAATGATTCCATCCCGAATATCCCAGCCAGAAAAGGGCTGTCTGGGTTGCATCCTTTCTTCTGCTTCCTTCTCTTCGGCTTCCTCTTACTTGGCTTCTTCCTGTTCTGTTTCTTTCTATTCTATGTCGTCGTCTTCCCTCTGCGAGCAGATGCTGTAAATCTGAAATGACAACATAAAATGCTGCAAATACTCAGCTGGTCAGGCAGTATATCGACCCGAGACGTGAACTCTGTTTCTCCCTCCACGGATGTTGTGAGACCTGCTGAGTATTTGCAGCATTTTCTGTCTTCTCAGAGGCCTTCCTTTATCATCTGATGCCTTGCAAGCATCCAGCAGCACTTCCCTGCGCATTTAAAAAAAAGTTTAACCTCTATTGCGATACGCCACTACTTCAATAAAATCAAAAAAAAAATCAAAAGTTTAAATGCAAACTTGCTTGAAAGATGTGTGTGTCCCTTTGTCATAGAATCATAGAATGGTTACAGCATGGAAGGAGGCGGCCCGTCAAACCCATGCTGGCTCTCTGCAAGAGCACCTCAGCTAGTCCCACTCCTCTCCGCCCTTTCCCCATAGCCCTGTAGAAAAAAATTATTTCAGGTACTTATCCAACTCCATTTTGAAACCTGTGATTGAGTCTGCCTCTGATACCCTTCCAGGCAGTGCATTCCAGATCCTAACCACTCTCTGTGTAAAAAAAAAAGACGTTTTTCCTTATGTCGCCTTTGGTTCTTTTGCCAATCACCTTGAATCTGTGTCCTCTGGTTCTTGACCCTTCTGCCAATGGGAACAGTTTCCCTCTATCTGCTCTGTCCACACCCCTCGTGACCTCAATCAAATCTCCTCTCAATCTAATGTTGGGAATTTCTCCCCCATAGATTCTTAGTTCTCGATGACATTTGTACATCCGTAAGTACTTATTACATCAAGGTGTCAGCATTGACTTAGTGGCAGCACTCTCACCTCTGAGTCAGAAGGTGATGGATTCAAATTCTTGTAGGACTTGAGCCCATAATTTAGGCTGACATTTCAATTCAGTGCTGCGGGAATACTGCATTATCGGAGTGCACTCTTTTGAATGAGATATAAAACTGAGACACTGCCTGCCTGTGCAGATGTCAAGAGTTTTCAGTTCAAAAACTGTGGACCACTTCCACAGAGATGATAATTAACAGTCAAATCACAAGCTTGCAATATTCAATTTAGAATTTTAAACTGTCATAAAGAATTTGTGATTTTAAGAAGTGCTAGTATCTTGGAAGTACCACTGTGCAAAACAGTATTGCATCAATTCCTGGTGTAATTGTCTGCTTTCTGTTGCTTGGCAGAATGTCTGACACATTTGTGTTTGATCAATCCAATGCCAAAAAACATTATTGCTTTCAGTCAGTATCTAGAAAAAGCTTTGCACTAAAAGTAAGAACTTAAATTTCTATATGTAAAAAAAATAGTTGAAAAGAATGTTGGAACAACATAGATAATTGGAAGGGTTTTTTTGCACAAGCTGTACTTAATGAACAAGTTACTTACTTGGCAGCTGCTACTGCCGGGTGGCTGTGATGTACGAACCTAAATATGCAGTATTATTGTTAGTTTTCACTTGAGAAATACATGATGGGGGCATTTATTTCAGGAGCTTGGGGAGGTGTGTAAAATACAGTTCCAGACTGGCATTTGAAGAGATTGGTATGTCATTATTTTACCCAGCAGGGTTGTTTTCTTCAAAAAGACCACAGTTCTGTAGCCCTGGGGCATTAAAATTGTCCTCGGTGTCCTGCTTAGCGAGCGGAAAACCAGTCAACGTTTTCGCTCCAGACTGCTATCCTGTCCCTATGGGTAGAATGTGTGGATGCCGAGTGAAGATCGGCTCAGCTGTAATACTTATCAACACACATTGTCAAGGCTAACACAGGCTTTTCTCTTGAAAAGAAACTGAGAGGTGACCTGATTGAGGTCTTTAAGATTATGACGGTTTCAATAGGGTAGATGTAGAGAAGCTGTTTCCACTTGTGGAGAATCCAAAACTAGGGGCCATAAATATAAATATAAATTATAAACAGAAAATTGTGGAAATAATCAGCAGGTCAGGCAGTGTCTGTGGAGAGAGAAACAGAGTTTGTGATCTTTTGTCAGAACTGGAAAATATTACAGATGTAACACATTTTATGTAAACACAGAGGCAGGGGAAGGGGGTGGGGAGGTAAAAACAAGAGAGAAACTCTGTGATAGAGTGTAAAGCAGGAGAGATTTAAATGACTAAAGGAATGATAGTCAAAAGCAAAAGAGGGTGTTAATGGGACAAGTAAAGAATCAAAGAAATTTACAGCACGGAAGGGGGCTATTTCGGCCCATCATGTCCGCGCCGGCCGACAAAGAGCTATCCAGCCTAATCCCACTTTCCAGCTCTTAGTCCGTAGCCTCGTAGGTTACAGCACTTCAAGTACACTTCAAGTTAAGAAACAAAAGAATCATTACCAGCGTCATAATCACTGCTCCCATTTTGTTCAGACAGCTGGTGCTGGTAATGATTCTGCTGTTGCTATTTACAGCTCCTCTAGACCCATATAACATGGCAGAGAAGTACTCTTGGCGCAAACCCATGACCTCATGTCTTATCTAGAAGGAGGAGAGCATGCCAGAGGATCTCAGAGACGCCATAATCATGACCATCTTCAAGAAAGGTGACAAGTCCAACTGCGTTAATTACGGAGGAGTTTCCCTGTTGTCTGCTGCAGAGAAAATCATCACAAGAATCCTCAATCGTCTCTTCCCAATGGCTGAAGACCTCCTCCCAGAGTCACAATGCAGATCCCGCCCACTAAGGGACACAACGGACATGTTCTTTACCGCGCGACAAATCCAAGAAAAATGTAGGGAGCAGCATCAACCTCTGTACATGGCTTTCTTTGACCTCACAAAGGTCTTCGACTCTGTCAACCATGAGGGATTATGGAGTATCCATCTCAAATTCGGCTGTCCTAAAAAATTTGTCACCATCCACCACCGCCTGCTTCACGATGACATGCAAGCCGTGATTCTTACCAACGGATCCTCCACAGACCCAATACAAGTACAAACCGGGGTCAAGTAAGGCTGAGTCATCGCACCAACGCTCTTCTCAATCTTCCTCGCTGCAATGCTTCATCTCACCTTTAACAAGCGTCCTGAATTAATCTACAGGACAAGCGGGAAATTGTTCATCCTCCAGTCCAGATCCAAGGTTGTTCCAACCTCTCAATGAATTACAATATGTAGATGATGCTTGCGATTGTGCAAACTTGGAGTCCGAACTCCAAACCATCGTTGACACCTTCACTAAAGCGTACGAGCGTCTGGGCCTTACATTAAACATCAGTAAGACAGAGGTTCTCTACCAACCTGCCCCCGCCACACAGTACTGCTCCCCGATTATCAAGATCCATGACGAGATCTTGGACAATGTGGACCACTTCCCATATCTTGGGATACCCATCTTCCTATATGCTTCAAAGAACATGGACTATGTACAGTAGGCACCTCAAAGCACTGGAGAAATACCACCAATGCTGCCTCCACAAAATCCTGCAAATTCATTGGCAGGCTAGGCGCACCAACGTCAGCGTTCTTTCTCAGGCCAACACCCCAGCATCGAGGCATTGACCACGCTCGATCAGCTCTGATGGACGGGCCACATTCTCACCATGCCCGATATTAGACTCCCAAGCACTCTACTCCGAGTTACGTCATGGCAGGCGAATCCCAGGAGACAGAGAAAACGCTTCAAGGACACCCTCAAAGCCTCCTTGAAAAAATTTAACATCCCCACCGACTCTTGGGAATTCCTGGCCCAAGACCGCTCAATGTGGAGGAGAAGCATCCGAGAAGGCACTGAACACTTCGAGCCTCTTCACCGGAAGAATGTGGAACCCAAGTACAAACAACAGAAGGAGCGTACGACAAATCAAGCACCCCACCCACCCGTCTCTCCAACCACCATCTGCCCTACCTGTGACAGAGACTGGAGTACCCACATTGGTCTCATTAGTCACCTTAGAACTAATTTTAGTGTGGAAGCAAGTCATCCTCGACTCCGGGGGATTTCCTAAGAGGAGACCCATATATTATTTCTTTACTTGTCCAATTAACACCTCCTTTTGCCTTACACTATCATCCCTTTCATCATTTAAATCACTCCTGCCCTTCCACCCTATCACATACCCCGTGCCATAAGCTTCCTAGGCCCTAAGCTCTGGAATTCCCTCCCTAAACCTCGCCACCTCTCTTTCCTCCTTTAAGATGCTCCTTAAAACCTACCTCTTTGACCACGTTTTTGGTCATCTGCTCCAATTTCTCCTTATGTGGCTCAGTGTCAAATTTTGTTTTATAACACTCCTGTGAGCCTTGGGACGTTTTACTATGTTAAAGGTGCTATATCATTATAAGTTATTGTTACCTTTTGTTCTATCCACCCTCCCCTCCCCCCCTCTTCCTCTAACAATTTCCAGTTCTGACAAGAGATTACTGACCTGTTGCCTTGCCCACAATGCTGCCTTGCCTGCTGAGTATTTTCCAGCATTTTCTGCTTTTTTGTCAGATAACCAGCATTCGCAGTATTTTGTCTTTCGGCCATAAATATGATTGTCACTCATAAGTCCAATAAGGAATTCAGGGGTAACAACTTTACCTAGAGAGTGGTGAGAGTGCAGTACTTGCTACTACATTGAGTGGTTGAGACGACTAATGTAGATGCATTTAAGGGGAAGCTAGATAAGTAAATGAGGGAGAAAGGAATAGAAGGTTAGGGTCAGATGAAGTATGGTAGGAGGAAGCTTGTGTGGATCATGAACACTGGCATAGACCTGTTGGGGCAAATGTTTCTGTGCTGTAAAATTCTAAAAAGAAAAACTGAGAGCGAGAAAAGGCTGCCTGTTGGATTTCCTTGATTATTTGTCTTTAATTTTCAAGTTTAAAATGTATGGAGGAACAGGCAACACAAGCCATTTTATGCTGCAGTGGTTGCTATTTTTAAAAGCTGTTTTTGATTGTAATTATTGTATTATTTTTCCAAACAGCTATTCAGAACTGCTCTTTACATTCATAATTGTAGTGTTCAATCAAAGAAAACTCAATAAAATGCAAACTTCAATAAAGGATGTCGAAATCTCGACTCTCAATATATGACTCCAACACAATCAGCTCCGGTAGATGTTCCTTTAATTTTTACTTGCAGCAAGGAAGAGTCTCACTCAGTCAAAGGCTAAGTGATGACTTCCAATATGGTACAGTTTCACAAAGTATTTATACAGTAAAAAACAAGTTATGGTTCCATCCTGTGTATTGGTTCTGCCTTTGCAGTCAGCAAAAACAGATAAAGAGTTAATGATTACTACATCCTTGTCTTTACATTTTTCTCAGATGTCTCCTTTGTAAGTGATTTTGGTGGGCCAGACAGCAATAACTCGATTAGGGTGTGATAATGTGCTATTACCGCTTTGCATTGTTTTAGGATTGTCCAGTTTCCTGGCCAGTTATTTGGGCCCATGATTTCCATAGTGGTTGATTGGGTACTTGGCTTCTTGCATATTATGGATGAGTTCTATACAAGAGATAATGGCTGGTAATTTGAGTATCTCTTAGGGGGTGAAATGATGCTGCATCTTTACAACCTGTATCCAGCCCTTCTAAGGTCTGGTATAGCGACAGACTATTGATAATACAGAGGAGCACAATGGGTGGTACTTATCTCAGCAAGACAGTCTTAATGTTGTCTGGTGGCTATTAATCAGCTATCAGCAGTTTCAGTCAGGGTTAGCACGTTTATGCAAACAGACTGTCTGTTGCAGAAGTTTCTAGCAGGGCCTGGATTCCATTTTGTTTTATGGCAAAAAGGGTACAAAAAACAGTTTAAAGCAACTTTAAAAATACATTTCCACATTCCCCCCTTTTGTCCTTCACAAGGACAACTTAATCCATTCTAATCTTGCATAGTCTTTCTATTTCCATTTCCACACAAGAACCTTCAGTTGTTGTTGCTACCATAACCCTAGCAGTTGTCTCGGTTGGTAACACTTCCCAACCTGGCACAGCAACATTTAACCAAGACAAACAAAAGATATAGGCGAAGACTATCAGCAAGAATATGATCAAACTCTGTACCGAAGATCTCCCTAGGGATCCCAACCATCCCGATGCCCAATCCCACAAGGCGGTACCGTCCTGGCCAATAGTTTGTTTGTACTCTATTACCTTTTTCCTAATATATTTAGCTAAACTGCCGACCTCTTCTGGCTTATCCGGGATATACATACAGCATTCTTCACCAATTAACGCGTATGTCCCTCCTTCTTTGGCTAGGAGATAATCTAAGGCCATACGATTTTGGAGAACCATTGTTCGAATGGCTACCATTTCGTCATTCACCCCTTCGAAGGCTTGGGAAGTTGCGTGGCTACTGATTCTACTAAATTAGCCAGTTCCCATAATTGACATTCGGTTCATGCTATTCCATAGGGTGGCACCATTACCTTGAATATTCCATTTAGCCATGTCAAATCCCGTTTAAGTCTATGACTTCCATAGGCATCCCTTACGAGTCTTTGTTGTCCTAATAAAGGGTACCACATATCCTAAGTAACAGGACCCTGTCCAATTGGCTGGTAATCATGGGGAGGCTTTATGTCCACAAATAAAGTACGTGCAATTATAAGACATCAGCTTTTGGTCCTTTTGTGTCATCCATACTCGAGTGGTCTCCTCGTCCCACCCTTCACCTGAGGCCTTTTATGGACCATCGTCCAGTTAACGGTTGCTACCTTTCTCCCGTCAGTGAGATTTGTTATAGCTTGCCATTTAGTCATTTGGGAACACTTGCTGCATCCCATTTCTGGTCCTTTAGTCTCCTTACTCACTAGGCATATTATACCTTCAGGATTTCCTATTCCGGGAGTCATACTTAGGAAGGGTGGCTGACAGTTATTATTATAATTTGGTTGGTACCATCCCTGGAAGGTTGTAAGTTTATACCCTGCTGACCTCTATTCTGTTAGATCCTTCGGTTCTGACACCTTGGTTAGGTTTGTCTTATTTTGCACTATCAACCATTCTACCATTTCGGATTCATTAAAGGGGACAGATCTTACGGGAATACCCCCTTCGGAGTGGACAGGTACATGGGAACATATCCAACAACTCGACAAGTTTCTTTCTTGAGCATACTTATGACTCAGCGCCATCAATACATTTACCTGCAGTTCCCTTCGTTCGTGTTTCTGTACCCCTGGTATTATCAATAACGCAAAGCAAAACCCTGTCAAGCATAGCACTATCAGCCCCCATAGTCTGTATAGTTCCTTATTCGGTCTTCCTTTTTCTGTTCCTCTGGTTCCTTCTTCCCTTCCTCCTGGTCGGGTTCCCTTTTGCAATGGAACACATGGATCCATGTCGGTCTTTCCTTTACCTTGATTGCAGTATTGGTCGCCAGCAAGACCTAAGAACATAAGAACATAAGAATTAGGAACAGGAGTAGGCCATCAAGCCCCTCGAGCCTGCTCCGCCATTCAATAAGATCATGGCTGATCTGGTCGTGGACTCAGCTCCACTTACCCGACCTCTCCCCGTAACCTTTAATTCCCTTATTGCTTAAAAATCTATTTATCTTTTGACTTGAAAACATTCAATGAGCCAGCCTCAACTGCTTCCTTGGGCAGAGAATTCCACAGATTCACAACCCTCTGGGAGAAGAAATTCTTTCTCAACTCGGTTTTAAATTGGCTCCTCCGTATTTTGAGGCTGTGCCCCCTAGTTCTAGTCTCCCCCACCAATGGAAACAACCTCTCTGCCTCTATCTTGTCTATCCCTTTCATGATTTTAAATGTTTCTATAAGATCACCCCTCATCCTTCTGAACTCCAAGGAGTAAAGACTCAATCTACTCAATCTATCATCATAAGTTAACCCCCTCATTTCTCGAATCAGCCTAGTGAATCGTCTCTGTACCCCTTCCAAAGCTAGTATATCCTTCCTTAAGTAAGGTGACCAAAACTGCACGCAGTACTCCAGGTGCGGCCTTACCAATAGCTTATATAGTTGCAGCAACACCTCCCTGCTTTTGTACTCCATCCCTTTCGCAATGAAGGCCAACATTCCATTTGCCTTCCTGATTACCTGCTGCACCTGCAAACTAACCTTTTGGGATTCATGCACAAGGACCCCCAGGTCCCTCTGCACCACAGCATGTTGTAATTTCTCCCCATTCAAATAATATTCCCTTTTACTGTTTTTTTTCCCAAGGTGGATGACCTCACACTTTCCGACATTGTATTCCATCTGCCAAACCTTAGCCCATTCGCTTAACCTATCCAAATCTCCTTGTAGCCTCTCTGAGTCCTCTACACAACCCGCTTTCCCACTAATCTTAGTGTCATCTGCAAATTTTGTTACACTACACTCTGTCCCCTCCTCTAGGTCATCTATGTATATTGTAAACAGTTGTGGTCCCAGCACTGATCCCTGTGGCACACCACTAACCACTGATTTCCAACCGGAAAAGGACCCATTTATCCCGACTCTCTGCTTTCTGTTCGCCAGCCAATTCTCTATCCATGCTAATACATTTCCTCTGACTCCGCGTACCTTTATCTTCTGCAGTAACCTTTTGTGTGGCACCTTATCGAATGCCTTTTGGAAATCTAAATACACCACATCCATCGGTACACCTCTATCCACCATGCTCGTTATATCCTCAAAGAATTCCAGTAAGTTAGTTAAACATGATTTCCCTTTCATGAATCCATGCTGCGTCTGCTTGATTGCACCATTCCTATCCAGATGTCCCGCTATTTCTTCCTTAATGATAGTTTCAAGCATTTTCCCCACTACAGATGTTAAACTAACCGGCCTATAGTTACCTGCCTTTTGTCTGCCCCCCTTTTTAAACAGAGGCGTTACATTAGCTGCTCTCCAATCCGCTGGTACCTCCCCAGAGTCCAGAGAATTTTGGTAGATTATAACAAATGCATCTGCTATAACTTCCGCCATCTCTTTTAATACCCTGGGATGCATTTCATCAGGACCAGGGGACTTGTCTACCTTCAATCCCATTAGTCTGTCCAGCACTACCTCCCTAGTGATAGTGATTGTCTCAAGGTCCTCCCTTCCCACATTCCTATGACCATCAATTTTTGGCATGGTTTTTGTGTCTTCCACTGTGAAGACGGAAGCAAAATAATTGTTTAAGGTCTGAGCCATTTCCACATTTCCCATTATTAAATCCCTCTTTTCATCTTCTAAGGGACCAACATTTACTTTAGTCACTCTTTTCCGTTTTATATATCTGTAAAAGCTTTTACTATCTGTTTTTATGTTTTGCGCAAGTTTACCTTCGTAATCTATCTTCCCTTTCTTTATTGCTTTTTTAGTCATTCTTTTCTGTTGCTTAAAATCTTCCCAATCCTCTAGTTTCCCACTAACCTTGGCCACCTTATACGCATTGGTCTTTGATTTGATACTTTCCTTTATTTCCTTGGTTATCCACGGCTGGTTATCTCTTCTCTTGCCGCCCTTCTTTTTCACTGGAATATATTTTTGTTGCGCATTATGAAAGAGCTCCTTAAAAGTCCTCCACTGTTCCTCAATTGTGCCACCGTTTAGTCCTTGTTTCCAGTCTACTTTAGCCAACTCTGCCCTCATCCCACTGTAGTCCCCTTTGTTTAAGCATAGTACTCTCGTTTCTGACACAACTTCCTCATCCTCAATCTGTATTACAAATTCAACCATATTGTGATCACTCATTCCGAGAGGATCTTTTACGAGGAGATCGTTTATTTTTCCTGTCTCATTACACAGGACCAGATCCAAAATGGCTTGCTCCCTTGTAGGCTCTGTTACATACTGTTCTAAGAAACAATCCCGTATGCATTCTATGAATTCCTCCTCCAGGCTACCCCCTGCGATTTGATTTGACCAATCGATATGTAGGTTAAAATCCCCCATAACTACTGCCGTTCCTTTTTCACATGCCTCCATTATTCCCTTGATTATTGCCCGCCCCACCATGAAGTTATTATTTGAGGGCCTATAAACTACACCGACCAGTGACTTTTTCCCCTTACTATCTCTAATCTCCGCCCACAATGATTCAACATTTTGTTCATTGGAGCCAATATCATCCCTCACAACTGCCCTGATATCATCCCTTATTAACAGAGCTACCCCACCTCCCTTCCCTTCCTGCCTATCTTTCCGAATCGTCAGATACTCCTGTACGTTTAATTCCCAGTCCTGGCCACCTTGCAACAATGTCTCTGTAATGGCCACCAAATCATACCCATTTGTAATGATTTGTGCCGTCAACTCATTTACTTTATTTCTAATGCTGCGTGCATTTAGGTAAAGTGTTTTCATCCTAGTTTTTAAACCATGATTTTTAGTTTTTACCCCTCCTGCAGCCCTTTTATATTCAGTGGCCCTTTTTGTTTCTTGCCTTTGGTTTCTCTGCCCTCCACTTTTACTCATCTCTTTTCTGTCTTTTGTTTTTGTCTCCTTTTTGTTTCCCTCTGTCTCCCTGTATTGGTTCCCATCCCCCTGCCATATTAGTTTAACTCCTCACCAACAGCACTAGCAAACACTCCCCCTAGGATATTGGTTCCGTTCCTGCCCAAGTGCAGACCGTCCGGTTTGTACTGGTCCCACCTCCCCCAGAACCTGTTCCAATGCCCCACGAATTTGTATCCCTCCCTGCTGCACCACTGCTCAAGCCACGTATTCATTTGTGCTATCCTGCGATTCCTACTCTGACTAGCACGTGGCACTGGTAGCAATCCCGAGATTACTACTTTTGAGGTCCTACTTTTTAATTTAACTCCTAGCTCCTTAAATTCTTCTCGTAGGACGTTATCCCTTTTTTTTTACCTATGTCGTTGGTACCAATGTGCACCACGACAACTGGCTGTTCTCCCTCCCTTTTCAGAATGTCCTCCACTCGCTCGGAGACATCCTTGATCCTTGCACCAAGGAGGCAACATACCATCCTGGAGTCTCGATTGCGGCTGCAGAAACGTCTATCTATTGCCCTTATGATTGAATCCCCTATCTCTATCGCTCTCCCACTCTTTTTTATGCCCTCCTGTACAACAGAGCCAGCCACGGTGCCATGAACTTGGCTGCTGTTGCTCTCCCTTAATGAGTCATCTCCCTCAACAGCACTCAAAACAGTGTATCTGTTTTGCAGGGGGATGACCACAGGGGACCCCTGCACTACCTGTTATGGTCCTTCAAATCTTGGTTGTAGACTGCTTTTTCTTTTAAAGATTTTGCAGTAAACGAATTTCCTGGGTTCCAGATTATGACACTTCCCTTCCGCTGGCTTGACTTGAGCTTCTTTTACCTGCGAATGAAAGCTGGAAATACATTTGGTTAGTGCAATACAATAATTCAACATATTTTCTTCCATTTTGTGGATGTCTATTTGTTTTGCAGTAAAATGTGCTGTAAAAGGTAGTCGTTGGGGACGTCCCATAACTATCTCATGCGGTGACAGGCCTGTTGTTCTGTTGGTTGCAGATCGCATTACCATCAAGGCTAAGGGCAGCAGTTCTACCCATTTTAGTCCAGTGTCATTACATAATTTTGCCAACTTATTTTTAAGCATTCCATTGTATCTTTCAACAAGTCCAGCTGATTGTGGATGATAACTGCAATGAAAACATTGGTTAATCTGTAAAGCTTTACACATTTCTTTTATAACAGTTCCCGTGAAATGTGACCCATTATTACTAGAAAGCTTAGCAGGGATTCCGAAGCGCGGTACGATTTCTTTTAACAAAAATTTAGCAACAGTAGTGGCATCGGCCTTTTTACATGGAAAGGCTTCAATCCATCTCGAGAACACATCTACAATAACTAATACATACTTGAATCCCATACACATAGGTAATTCAATAAAATCCATTTATAAATGTACATTGGATTTGGGTGGGAGGCAGATTCTACTTTTTCCGTCTTACCCGGATTCATTGTCTGACAGGTAACACAATTTTCACAGATTTGTTTTGCAATTGCTGAAATACCTGGCGCATACCAACTTGCCAAAATATAATCTGCCATCCCCCCTTTGCCTACATGTGTGAATGTATGAACACATCGGGCAATCCATGGAAGTAAGGATTTGGGCGCCACCACACGGCCGTCATGGTGACCCCATATTCCTTGTGGATTTTTATAACATTGATCCTTCGTCCAGGTCAACACCTTCTCCGTGCTGACCTGTGTCTGAAAGGCCAGCACATCATTAATAGTGGGTGGCGGATCTGAGCAATTATTTTTCCTTACTGGAAACAATGACACCTGCATTCCCCCTTTTGACATAGCTGCTGACTTAGCTGCATTATCAGCTCTGGCGTTTCCAAATGCTACCTCATTCAACTAGCCTGTATGTGCTTGGCATTTGATAATGGCAAGTTTAAAGGGGCATTGAATGGCTCGCAGAAGATTTTCTACTTGTTCTGCATTCTTGATAGTGGTTCCTGAAGAAGTCAGGTACCCGCGAATTTTCCAAATTTGTCCACAATCATGTGTTACCCCAAAAGCATACCTGGAGTCAGTGTAGATATTAACTGTTTGTCCTTCAGCCAGAATACAGGCTCGAGTTAACACCAATAATTCGGCTTATTGGGCTGAAAAGGAGTCGGGAAGAGAGGCTGTTTCGACAACATTAAACTGGGTTACAACTGCATAAGCCGCTTTAGGTTGGCCCCTAAGGTTGATCCGTCAACATAGTACACTACATCAGGGTTACACATTGGTACATCTGTTAAATTGATACGTGGTTTAGTCACTAATTCGGCTACCATTTCACATGAATGGGGTTTGCCGTCTTCTTCCGTGGGGAGTACAGTGGCTGGATTTAAGGTAGTACATCTTTTAATAAGGTTCGGATTTGATAACAGTTCAACTTCATCTTTAGTGGTTCTTGCAGAAGTTAGGTGTTGAGTGGCACATTTAGTAAGTAAAATGTCGACAGAGTGTGGGATATATAAAACGGTTTGATGATTTAGAGTTATTGTATGAACCTCTTGTACAGTGTAATAAGCTGCTGCCAACGAAGGAAGACATCCTGGTAGTCCGCATGCCACTGGATCTAGTTGGGCACTGAAATACGCTATCGGTCGCTGCCTGTCCCCATGTAGCTGTGTCAAAACAGATTGTGCAAAACCCGACTTGTGATGAACAAATAAGTTGAATGGCTTAGTGTAATCTGGTAATCCCAAGGCTGGTGCTGAAGTGAGGGACTGCTTAAGATTCTGGAAAGCATTCCGGGATACTTCATTCCAAATCAACTTTTCTGGTAGTGAGGGCATGGACATGTCTAACAATGGTCTAACGATCTCGGAATAATTCATAATCCACTGTCTGCAATATCCTGATATGCCGAGGAAATGTTTTATTTCTCTCTTGGTTATTGGTAGTGGAGCAGAGCAGATTGCTTTTACTCTGTCTTGTGTCAATTGTCTCGTATCTCTGACCAATTCGTGTCCTAGATACTGAACCCTTTTTGAGACAAATTGTAACTTTGCCTTTGACACTTTGTGTCCTTTCGAGGCCAAGGCTTTTAATAACGTAAGAGAATCTGTTTCGCAGGCTAATTTGGATGGTGAGGCGAGCAGTAAGTCATCAACATACTGCACAAGTGTAGAACCTGCTGGTAAAATTACATCTTCCAGATCCTTGTTTAAGCATTGTGAAAATATAGTTGGACATTCGGTAAATCCCTGTGGGTGTCTTGTCCACGTATATTGGCGTCCTTTATACGTGAAGGCAAACAGGAATTGGGACTCTGGGTGAATGGGTATTGAGAAAAATGCCGAACATATATCAATCACTGTATAATACATTGAGTTTGCCGGAATCCTGGTAAGTATCCTAGTCAGAGTAGGAATCGCAGGATAGCGCAGATGAAAACGTGGCTTGAGCAGTGGTGCAGCAGGGAGGGATTCAAATTCCTGGGGCATTGGAACCGGTTCTGGGGGAGGTGGGACCAGTACAAACCGGACGGTCTGCACCTGGGCAGGACCGGAACCAATGTCCTAGGGGGAGTGTTTGCTAGTGCTGTTGGGGAGGAGTTAAACTAATATGGCAGGGGGATGGGAACCAATGCAGGGAGACAGAGGGAAACACAAAGGAGACAAAAGCAAAAGACAGAAAGGAGATGAGGAAAAGTGGAGGGCAGAGAAACCCAAGGCAAAGAACAAAAAGGGCCACTGTACAGCAAAATTCTAAAAGGACAAAGGGTGTTAAAAAAACAAGCCTGAAGGCTTTGTGTCTTAATGCAAGGAGTATCCGTAATAAGGTGGATGAATTAACTGTGCAAATACATGTTAACAAATATGATGTGATTGGGATTACGGAGACGTGGCTCCAGGATGATCAGGGCTGGGAACTCAACATCCAGGGGTATTCAATATTCAGGAAGGATAGAATAAAAGGAAAAGGAGGTGGGGTAGCATTGCTGGTTAAAGAGGAGATTAATGCAATAGTTAGGAAAGACATTAGCTTGGATGATGTGGAATCTATATGGGTAGAGCTGCAGAACACTAAAGGGCAAAAAACGTTAGTGGGAGTTGTGTTCAGACCTCCAAACAGTAGTAGTGATGTTGGGGAGGGCATCAAACAGGAAATTAGGGGTGCATGCAATAAAGGTGCAGCAGTTATAATGGGTGACTTTAATATGCACATAGATTGGGCTAGCCAAACTGGAAGCAATACGGTGGAGGAGGATTTCCTGGAGTGCATAAGGGATAGTTTTCTAGACCAATATGTCAAGGAACCAACTAGGGGGGAGGCCATCTTAGACTGGGTGTTGTGTAATGAGAGAGGATTAATTAGCAATCTCGTTGTGCGAGGCCCCTTGGGGAAGAGTGACCATAATATGGTGGAATTCTGCATTAGGATGGAGAATGAAACAGTTAATTCAGAGACCATGGTCCAGAACTTAAAGAAGGGTAACTTTGAAGGTATGAGGCGTGAATTGGCTAGGATAGATTGGCGAATGATACTTAAGGGGTTGACTGTGGATGGGCAATGGCAGACATTTAGAGACCGCATGGATGAACTACAACAATAGTACATTCCTGTCTGGCGTAAAAATAAAAAAGGAAAGGTGGCTCAACCATGGCTATCAAGGGAAATCAGGGATAGTATTAAAGCCAAAGAAGTGGCATACAAATTGGCCAGAAATAGCAGCGAACCCGGGGACTGGGAGAAATTTAGAACTCAGCAGAGGAGGACAAAGGGTTTGATTAGGGCAGGGAAAATGGAGTACGAGAAGAAGCTTGCAGGGAACATTAAGACGGATTGCAAAAGTTTCTATAGATATGTAAAGAGAAAAAGGTTAGTAAAGACAAACGTAGGTCCCCTGCAGTCAGAATCAGGGGAAGTCATAACGGGGAACAAAGAACTGGCAGACCAATTGAACAAGTACTTTGGTTCGGTATTCACTAAGGAGGACACAAACAACCTTCCGGATATAAAAGGGGTCAGAGGGTCTAGTAAGGAGGAGGAACTGAGGGAAATCTTTATTAGTCGGGAAATTGTGTTGGGGAAATTGATGGGATTGAAGGCCAATAAATCCCCAGGGCCTGATGGACTGCATCCCAGAGTACTTAAGGAGGTGGCCTTGGAAATAGCGGATGCATTGACAGTCATTTTCCAACATTCCATTGATTCTGGATCAGTTCCTATCAAGTGGAGGGTAGCCAATGTAACCCCACTTTTTAAAAAAGGAGGGAGAGAGAAAACAGGGAATTATAGACCGGTCAGCCTGACCTCAGTAGTGGGTAAAATGATGGAATCAATTATTAAGGATGTCATAGCAGCGCATTTGGAAAGAGGTGACATGATAGGTCCAAGTCAGCATGGATTTGTACAAGGGAAATCATGCTTGACATATCTTCTGGAATTTTTTGAGGATGTTTCCAGTAAAGTGGATAAGGGAGAACCAGTTGATGTGGTATATTTGGACTTTCAGAAGGCTTTTGACAAGGTCCCACACAAGAGATTAATGTGCAAAGTTAAAGCACGTGGGATTGGGGGTAGTGTGCTGACGTGGATTGAGAACTGGTTGTCAGACAGGAAGCAAAGAGTAGGAGTAAATGGGTACTTTTCAGAATGGTAGTCAGTGACTAGTGTGGTGCCGCAAGGTTCTGTGCTGGGGCCCCAGCTGTTTACACTGTACATTAATGATTTAGACGAGGGGATTAAATGTAGTATCTCCAAATTTGCGGATGACACTAAGTTGGGTGGCAGTGTGAGCTGCGAGGAGGATGCTATGAGGCTGCAGAGTGACTTGGATAGGTTAGGTGAGTGGGCAAATGCATGGCAGATGAAGTATAATGTGGATAAATGTGAGGTTATCCACTTTGGTGGTAAAAACAGAAAGACAGACTATTATCTGAATGGTGACAGATTAGGAAAAGGGGAGGTGCAACGAGACCTGGGTGTCATGGTACATCAGTCATTGAAGGTTGGCATGCAGGTACAGCAGGCAGTTAAGAAAGCAAATGGCATGTTGGCCTTCATAGTGAGGGGATTTGAGTACAGGGGCAGGGAGGTGTTGCTACAGTTGTACAGGGCCTTGGTGAGGCCACACCTGGAATATTGTGTACAGTTTTGGTCTCCTAACTTGAGGAAGGACATTCTTGCTATTGAGGAAGTGCAGCGAAGGTTCACCAGACTGATTCCCGGGATAGCGGGACTGACATATCAAGAAAGACTGGATCAACTAGGCTTGTATTCAGTGGAGTTCAGAAGAATGAGAGGGGGCCTCATAGAAACGTTTAAAATTCTGATGGGTTTAGACAGGTTAGATGCAGAAAGAATGTTCCCAATGTTGGGGAAGTCCAGAACCAGGGGTCACAGTCTAAGGAAAAGGGGTAAGCCATTTAGGACCGAGATGAGGAGAAACTTCTTCACCCAGAGAGTGGTGAACCTGTGGAATTCTCTACCACAGAAAGTTGTTGAGGCCAATTCACTAAATATATTCAAAAGGGAGTTAGATGAAGTCCTTACTACTAGGGGGATCAAGGGGTATGGCGAGAAAGCAGGAATGGGGTACTGAGGTTGCATGTTCAGCCATGAACTCATTGAATGGCGGTGCAAGCTAGAAGAGCCGAATGGCCTACTCCTGCACCTATTTTCTATGTTTCTATGTATAGTCGCAGGATTGGGCACCACCGGATAAGTTGGGAATACAGATTCATTCACGGCTTGTCGGTCTTGGACAAATCTCCATTTGTCACTATTGGGCTTCTGAACCGGAAAAATCGGTGTGTTACACGGACTTCTAGTTGGAACTATTATTCCCTGTGCCAGCAGAGATGTAATGACTGGCTCGATACCTTGTTCTGCAGCTGGAGACAAGGGGTATTGGGGTTTCTTCGGAAATGGTACGGTCGAATTGATCGCTACCTTATATGGTTGCGCGGTAAGCGTCTTTCCTACTTCATTCGAGTGTGTATACCACTGGGACCTTAGCAGGAAGTTCTGCTGTTCCTTGTTGCAATGGAAAACTAGTGACCAAAAATATATTTTCTTCTGAGATAGCATCGAAATATATTTTCCTATTCAACTTGACAGAATAGTCTTCCCCTCCCTCGTGTTGCCCCAGAGTTCCATTAAGTGTGTGCCATTTCTCTTGTACTGGAGATCCTTTCATTCTCTTAACCATTCGTCCCAAATCCTGGGGTTTATATGTGTCTGCAACCGCAAGGGTGCGGTGTGGAACGCTACCATTAACCCTAAACAAGGTCTGATTGTGGGAGGATAATTCAACCCCTGCCGCTATTCCTTCAGGTCTGATAAAAATTTGTCCAATCATCAATTGATGTTTACGGTGCAGGAATGATTGATAAAAAGATTTGTGCTGTAGCGTCTGATCCAGTTTTGTCATAATACGTTGTACAGTGTAACGTTTCTTGCCAATTTCCCACGTTTTGAGATTTGAGGTAGTCTGTGATTAACCTTGTCACACACCAATATGAACCAACCAAATAGGATAGGGTTTTGCTTAGTGTTGGGTCCAAACTTTTCCAGGCATACAATATGGGTGTTGTGGGTTGAAGTAGTGGATATGCGCCACATTTATCTATGGCGACTCGAACTTCCATACCGGTTGGAGAACAGAGGATAGTGGCATTCATTTTACCTAATAGGTCACATCCACACAGATTTACTGGAACTTCCTTAGACAGTAGGAATGAATGACTATCTTCGTAATCTTCATATTGTACATTGATAGGGTCGGAGTCAAACATTTGATGAGCGTGTCCAGATAATCCAATCACTGAGGTTTGATTAGTGGAAGTGGGAATTCCCCTGGTATCTTCCCTCGAAAGGACCAAATAGGTGGCGCCAGTATCCACTAGGAATGGAATATCCCTTCCTTGTGTTCGTATTTTTACTTCAAGTTCTCCTATGGCATTTAACGAACGACGAGTAGCTGTTTGCTCGTAGCACTTGGATCTGGGATTGGACGTCATTGTTCATTATATGGATAATTTGATCGTTGGCCGAATTGATTTTGATTCTGTGGCCCAAATGGATTTTGAACAGAGAAATTAGTCTGGGGTCTAGCATGTAGCTGGACTTGGGTCGCATACGGGTTGGGTTCTAAAGGTGGAGGAGGTGGTCTATTACCAGCCTGTTGAGTCCAATCATAATTTGGTTGTTGCTGTTTTGATGGGCAATTTCTAGCCTAGTGTCCAGTCTGACCACAATTGTAACAAGTGCTATATAGTCCTTGCCCTACACCTTCTCTCCCTCTTCCCCTAAAATTTCGTCCTCTGCCTTGTCCTCTTCCTCTACCCTGTGGAGGGCAGTAGGAAGGTGTCGCTGGGGCGGGTGTTATTGGAGCTGCTTGTTCTATAAACACGGTGACCTTGCTTTTAGATTCTCTATTTCGCTTTTGTATGTCCTTTAACATAGATACAACCTTGGATAGCGATTCCTGTCGCTATCCGAGACAAACTAATTTAAAGGGATCTCTAAGTTCGGGTCGTAGTCCGTTTACCACGGTGCTAATCATGGGAGAGTCTACTTTCTCTATTTTCATGCCTGAACATTGGTTCATGATTTCTCGCACTCTTTCCACGTAATTCTCAACATCCTCATCCTTTCTTTGTGTAGTTTCCATGATTTTGGACCAATTCGTTTTCCTTGAGAATACTTGATGTAAGGCCTCCCAGCATCTTCCCCAGAACCCCTCTCCTGGGCTTCGTGCCAGAATCTGCATTGAGAGCCTCTCGATGGGTTTTAAAATCTGTGAATTTTGTCTCGAATTCGTCAAATTTAGTGTCCTTTTACCATGCTTTCAGCAAAATTTGACCATCTAATATACTGGGTTCATGGCACAAGATGATCACTTTTAATTGGTCTATGGCCTTTTCAATACTGGTTTTAGGGTCTGCCAATCCTTCCACAATTGTTCTTAACTCATTTGGTGACCATGGTCGATAAATAGGAATCGGAGCTCCATCAGGGACTGGACTGGGGAAAAGTCTTAATGGGAATGCGGATGGCTCTAGGGCACTGGACCCTTGTCCACGAGCCTGACTTCGCGTACTACCTGCATGGCCGTCACGGTATTGATTCCCTTTTGACAGATCTACTTCTCCTATAGCCGCACCTGCATTGTTGGGGGCGGGTGTTACCCCGTCTCCCTGTGCTCTGGCCCGAGGATCACCTCCTCCCTGTTGGCCTGGAGCACCCGCTTGTGGTAGAACATATGGCAGTGGTCGATGGCCAATCCCCATCTTTTTTCCCAACCCTTAGGGGAATTTGGCAGGTGTGCCTTTGTTTCTTTAGCAACCATAACAGATGGATGTTTACCATGTCTAGGGCGATTCGCCTGCTCTACTCGTTCATCCCTTTAGTACACTGCTTGCTAACCCTTAGGCTCTTTTCATGTCGTTCCTCAGCTTCCCTTTTCCAATCTCCAAATGCCGACCAATTTACTTTCTTTTTACCTCTTCTACCTGGGTCTCTGTCTATAAGGCACTCCTCTAGACATGTTATTCTCTCTAAATTAAATGAACCATCGGGTGGAAATGGCCTGTTTTCACCCTAAGTCTATTTTACCCATTTTTTTAGATGGTCAATTGAAGACTGACCACAATTTTGGAGCATAAAATAGGCTGGTGTGCCCTTTGGTGGTGTTTTATTTGCTCCGGCACCCATTCTGGATGATTAAGATTTTTCACAGTTTCTGATCTCACAATCCTTTCAGTCAACCGAGTTCTCTACGCCCACTTCTCCTGGCCGTCACGTGGCCTGAAAAGCTCTTAATTCGGGCTCAGTCTGGGTGTGAGAGATATGTTGACACGAAGCAACCGTAGTTGATCAATCAGTTACTGTTTCTTTTCTCAATCAATCCTTGTTTTTTTTTCCTGGTCACAATTTTCCCGAGTGACTCTTCCCGTTTCTCTAATTGCAGTGTCGCACAAAAGTATTGAACACAACAGTATAACAAAGACAACTAGGACAATCAACATTCACGCGGGTATACAAATCATAGCCTTAAATTCTATCTAAACAAATAGTCAATTTTCAGTCTGCATTGTACGCCACTATAGTCCTTAACTTATCTTAATAAAATTTATGGTCCTATCACACAAGGACTTGGATCCTATCGCACAAGGACCCTGTCCCTTCTAAGTCCTATCACACAAGGAACTTTCCTTTAGGGACTTGTATTATCCTATCAAACAAGGATAATTCCCTTTATGGTCCTATCGCACAAGGACCCTGATCCTATCGCACAAGGATCATCGATTTATAGTCCTTTCGCACAAGGACCCTGATCCTTTCACACAAGGATTAT
Organism: Pristiophorus japonicus; assembly: GCF_044704955.1. Taxonomy (NCBI): domain Eukaryota; kingdom Metazoa; phylum Chordata; class Chondrichthyes; family Pristiophoridae; genus Pristiophorus; species Pristiophorus japonicus. The sequence continues at coordinate 34,320,688 of NC_091989.1, read as the reverse complement.
CAATCGATAGCGTTCTTTTTTTACTTTTTACCAATGAAAATTTCCCCGGGCTGTTTCCAGATTGGATATTTTCAGGATCAGATCCCTTCTGCCTACAAGCTGAGAAGGAAATGATTACAAAAATAACTTTAGCTCTTAAATGTCGAGTCTCGTAGATCGCAGTACCTCCACTGTGGACAACAGATCACATATGCGATTCAAAGTAAAGAGACCTCTTGCGAGCAAAAGGCTCACCTTATTCTAGCCAGTGAGGCCCTTCACTGAAGAGGCACTATGCCGGCATCTGTTTACTCACAGGTAGAGAGTAAGCGATCTCGGTGGAACCTCCAAGAAGTAACTGTCGCAATCTCGACTCTCAATATACGACTCTTAACACAATCAGCTCCGGTAGATGTTCCTTTAATTTTTACTTGCAGCAAGGAAGAGTCTCACTCAGTCAAAGGCTAAGCGACGACTCCCAATATTGTACAGTTTCACAAAGTATTTATACAGTAAAAAACAAGTTATGGTTCCATCCTGTGTATTGGTTCTGCCTTTGCAGTCAGCGAAAACAGATAAAGAGTTAATGATTATCACATCCTTGTCTTTACATTTTTCTCAGATGTCTCCTTTGTAAGTGATTTTGGTGGGCCAGACAGCAATAACTCGATTAGGGTGTGATAATATGCTATTACCGCTTTGCATTGTTTTAGGATTGTCCAGTTTCCTGGCCAGTTATTTGGGCCCATGATTTCCATAGTGGTTGATTGGGTACTTGGCTTCTTGCATATTATGGATGAGTTCTGTACAAGAGATAATGGCTGGTAATTTGAGTATCTCTTAGGGGGTGAAATGGTGCTGCATCTTTACAACCTGTATCCAGCCCTTCTAAGGTCTGGTATAGCGACAGACTATTGATAATACAGGGGAGCACAATGGGTGGTACTTATCTCAGCAAGACAGTCTTAATGTTGTCTGGTGGCTATTAATCAGCTATCAGCAGTTTCAGTCAGGGTTAGCACGTTTATGCAAACAGACTGTCTGTTGCAGAAGTTTCTAGCAGGGCCTGGACTCCATTTTGTTTTATGGCAAAAAGGGTACAAAAAGCAGTGTAATGTAACTTTAAAAATACATTTCCACAAGGACAAACATGATCTTTTTCATGTTAATGTCTAATGTCAAGCTGTCAGTGTTGTGGTACATTATGTCATAGGTTTCATAACTCTGAAGAGCATACCTAGCTATTTGCACTAGAGTTGGTTTAATCCACAATAAATGTTGTACTCTTATCACTGGAGAGGTTTGAGTAGGGGAAATTGCTTCTCACTCCATTTTATAATTTTAGAGTATTTGCATAATGAGTTCGAAAGATTAAAGTTACTTAACGCTTGTAGCACTGGCAGAACTTTTCTGGATTTCAAAATCTGTATATTTTTATGTAATAAGCTGCAAATGTATTTAGGCAAATTCTTCAATACCCCTTTCTTCAGAAGGTAGCATTATGATTGGAAATTTTCCATTTTCTGCAACTGGTGAGGGACATAGCTGCCAGAATGGGCCTGTGTCAGCTTGTGAAGGAACCCAGCACAAAAGAGTAACCTACTTCACCTTGTCCTCACCAACCTACCTATCATAGATACATCTGTTCACGAAAACATTAGTACAAGTGATCACCGTACAGTCCTAGTGAAGACAAAGCCTCATCTTCAAGTGAGAAGACCCTTACATTTTGTAACATGCACCACTATTGTGCTGTGTAGGACAGACTAAGGCAGCCCAAACTGGATATCCAAAAAGCACACTAGGCCATCAATAACAGCTGTATACTGCTATAATCCGTAACCTCATGGCCTGACACATGCTTCACTCCTCCATCCATATCAAGCTGGGAGACCAACCCTGATTCAGTGGGCAGAAGTGCATTCCAGGAGCAGCTTAGAATGAGGCACCAACCTTGTAAAGCTACAACGCAGGGCTACTTGCATGCTAAACACCAAAAGCAGCAGGCTATAGACAGAGTGCCACAACCAAAGCTCACTTGCCCTACATCAAGTTGAGAATGGTAGTGCACAATCAAGCAACAAACAGGAGGAGGATGCTCCGTGAATATCCCCATCCTCAGCTGTAGCAGAGCCTTACACGTGAGTGCAAGAGACAAGACAGAAGTGTTTTCCAGCTAAAAGTGGCAAGTGGATGATCCCATTCGGCTTCCTCCTGAGGTCTGCACCATCATAGATGCCAATGTACAGCCAATTTGATTCACTGCGCATGATATTGAGATGCAGCTGAATGCACCTAACATAGCATGAGCCGCCTGTTCTACGCAGCAAATCCAGTGCTCAAGGATTTAACTACACGTCCTGTTGGTGCACTGCTGGAAATGAAACAATTTCAGGGAGAAACAAAGAGTTACAGGGGCTTGGAAAAAGAATCAAAAATACAAAGACTGAGAGAAGAAATTACAATCAGCCATTCCATTTAATGAAACAGTTGAGTAGAAGCCAGGTTCTTTCCTGTAGGGAGAAAGGGAATGAAAATTGAAGGGGCATTCACTCTGTGCTACTCTTGCAAATCATTTAATGACCAATTTCATATTGCTTTTGATAGAAGTCTGACAATAGGTTTTGGAATGTAGGGAAACACCTTAATTATAATTTGTCTCAAAGTGTTTTAGCTTTCATCGTCTTCATAGTTTTCTTGGTGAATTCTTGCTTCTGTGTATGTACAGGGAAATATACAAAGAAATCATCAAGGAAACAAGATGAACAAGAATAGTATGTAGACAATAAACTGGAAATCTGAAACAAAAACATTGTTAGAAACATTCAGCAGATCAGTCAGCATCTGTGGAGGAAACAGACAAGTTAACATTTCAGGTGTAACAGAGACACCATCATCATCATAGGCAGTCCCTCGAAGCGAGGATGACTTGCTTCCACGCCAAAAAGGGATGAGTTCACAGGTGTTTCAATGAAGGACCTAATATTCTAGATCTTGAATTACATCGTGAAGGGTGGAAGATGCCTGTGTTTGGATTTTTTTAATGTGTGGTGGCCGTTGCACACCAGCCACCACACGGGCTTGACAGAGCTAGGTCTTGGTCCAGTGGCAAGGATTACCCAAGGCTAACTGGAGACCAGCTCTGCTGCACAGACCGAGCGCGCATATCACAGTGTGGGCTGGCCTGTGCTGCCCCTGGGCCCTCGCCTCTTCTGGGCTCCGGTCACTTCACTCGACGGACTCTTGCCGCTTATTTGCCCCTCCTGCTGTGCCACTCAATCAGCGACCTGGTTTCGTAGCCATCGTCCTCCTGCAGCAGCACGCGCTGCTCCCTGCAGTGGTATGCCACCGCACGCTGTTCCCTCCAAAGTCCCCAGCCTGCTGATGGTCTTGCAGGCCGGGACTGCACCGATTTCCGGGCTGAGCCAGGAGGGAACAGAGACACAGAAAATATGTGAATAGCCAAGATGGCGGAGAGGTATGGCAGGTCTGAAATAGAAACGAGAAGTTGGTAAAGGAGGACAGGTTCCAGCAACCTAAGTTGAAGAAACAAGCAGGCCAGCACCAAGGGTGCAGAGTTAACGTTTCAGGTCAATGACCTTTCATCACAAGTTCTGACGAAAGATAATCGAGCTGGAACTTTAACTCTCTTTCTTTCTCCACAGATGCTGCCTGACCTGCTGAGTATTTCCACAATTTTCTGTTTTTATTTCAAGAATTTCTATATTTGGGTTGTATAGTATGATAATAGAATATTGATCATTGCTCCATTTAATGCTTATGAAATAATTCCTTATGTTATAAACATTACTACTGGGTACAACATTAAAACAGACATATTGAAAACTGCAATATAATATATATGACCCATATTTATGTGATAATCTTGTTGCCGCCTGTGATAATGGCAGTAGTCATGAAAGAAGATGATGTAGGCCTTGATATTAACTCACCCATGATTTGCGGGAGAGGGTTGTTGGAGTAGGGGGAATGGACGATAAAAATTCTCAAACGGGAAATGTGTCCCCAACCTGCGCAGGGCACTTCATCGAAATATAGAAACCTACAGAGCAGAAGGAGGCCATTTCGGCCCATCATGTCCGCGCCAGCCGACAAAGAGCCACACGGCCCTCAGTCAGCAGCCCTAAAGATTACATATAAACCTATGAACAATGGCGGAAAGGTAAAGAGCATTCAGCACAACCAGTCCGCCCCACACAACTGCGACACCCCCTGCACCGCAACATTCTACACTCCACTCCAACCAGAGCCATGTGATCTGCTGGGAGAGGCAAAAAAACAGATAAAAAACCCAGGCCAATCGGGGAAAAAAATCTGTGAAAATTCCTCCCTGACCCATCCAGATGATCGAAACTAGTCCAGGAGATCACTCTGGCCGTATTCAATTCCCTGCAGTACTTACCATCGTATTTGCGCCAGGCAACAAGAGGTTATCCAGTCTAATCCCACTTACCAGCTCTAGGTCCGTAACCCTGCAGGTTACGGCACTTCAAGTGCCCATCCAAGCACCTTTTAAATGTGGTGAGGGTTTTGCATCCACCACCCTTCCAGGCAGTGAGTTCCAGACCCCCACAACCCTCTGCATGAAGAAGTCTCCCCTCAAATCCCCTCTAAACCTTCCTCTCATAATTGACCCCTCCACCAAGGGAAATAGGCCCTTGCTATCCACCATATCCATGCCCCTCAAAATTTTATACACCTCAATGAGATCTCCTCTCAGCCTCCTCTGTTCCAATGAGAACAAACCCAGCCTATCCAATCTGTCTTCATAGCGAAGATTCTCCATTCTCAGCAGCGTCTTAGTAAATCTCTCTAATGCAATCATGTCCTTCCTATAATACGGCGACCAGAACTGCACGCAGTACTCCAGCTGTGGCCTAATCAGAGTATTATACAATTTAAGCATAACCTCCCTGCTCTTGTATGCCTCGGCCAATAAAGGCAAGCGTTCCGTATGCCTTCTTAACCACCTTATCCACCTGGCCTGCTACTTTCATGGATCTGTGGACAAGCACTCCAAGATCCCTTTGTTCATCTACATTTTTAAGTGGCCTACCGTTTAATGTGTATACCATTTCCTTATTAGCCCTCCCCAAGTGCATTACCTCACACTTCTCCGAATTAAATTCCATTTAACAGACGCAAAGTATTCATTAAGAATCATACCAACATCTTCCGCCTCCACACAAAGGTTACCCTCATGGTCTCTAATAGGCCCTACCTTTTCTTTAGTTATTCTCTTGCTCTTAATATATTTATAGAACATCTTTGGGTTTTCCTTAATTTTACTTGCCAAGAATTTTTCATGCTCTTTCTTAGCATTCCTAATATCATTTTTAATTTTACCTCTGAACTTTCTATATTCCTCCAAAGATTCTGAAGTATTTAGCCGTCGGTAGCTCTAACTTGAAGGTGGTAAATCAAAAAATACTCACCCCAACAGCTGGATCATTGTTCCGTTTGGGAAGTCTGTACACTGCTCGCAGCGCCAAATTGTAGGGGGATAGCGGAAAGGCTTCTCTGTCCACAAGCGGACCCCCTGATATAAGGGGTCGACACTCATCCCAATCCGTGTAGCAACCCTCAAAGTTAATAGACGGAGATGGAAGGCAAGGTTCAATGATCTTTAATCATGAACGGTCCGGGAGCAATTTCTCAACACAGCCGCCTGTGAGTGGAAACGTTCTGCGAACAACAAATTCATACATTTTTTATACAATTTCAAAGACCCCTTTACTTCCTCAATACAACCTCCCATGACTCCTGATTGGTTACCTTATCAGTAATACCTTGGATTGACAGACCAGTGCCTTAAGGCAGTTTCAGGCCTTCTCTAGGGTGACCTCACCTTCTTAGAATGTGCTGACCTGGCGGCCTTTGGCTCGGGTTGGTTATTGGGGCTATCGAGTTCTGTAATAATTACAGAGTTAGGAATGGACCTCGGACATAGGCCTTTGTAATGGTCATTTTTATAAGGGTGTGTAAAGGAAATAACATATCAGAATGATTAATTACAGGATGCCCCATCACAGGAAACCCAGAGGGGCAGATAAACAGGGCAAGGGGTCAAAAGTGACGATGAAAAAATTCCATCTGGTCAAGGCAAGAGAGATAAGATAACATTCCAATGTGCTAATAAACCGTTGAGACACAGTGAGGTTTATGGAGTACTGGAGATAGGCGTGTCCAAATTGTACCTTTACTTTGAGTGCCAAGGATTTCAGCCATACATCTTTTCTGGCTAACTAACTTAAAACATCTCGTATATACCCCTAATGCCAAATCTATTTTTCCTCTCACACTTAAACCACTAAAATTACCAACACAAATTGAAAATAGAGCTAAAATTAACAATGGTCTCCCGTGCCCCATCTGAGAGCCCCTCACGCACTGAAAGCATTAACATATTAAAAACAGCATCCCACAGTACAATTAGTAGCCTGATTTAAATTTAACTGTTGCCAGCCAATATTCCCAGGGCTCGGGAAACTCGACAGTAAAAGAGAGGTGGGAGCTGCCGACTCGAAGGTAAGTGCCTTTTACAGTGCTCCTCGTGGACTAGAAGGAGCAGGAATGTTCCCCCCAGTCTTCAAAGAAGCCATCGGCCTCTCCTCTGCCACTCGCGGCCCCTCTCACCACTGCCACTTCCCCACCACCCCTACCCCAGCCCTGATCCCCCACTCCCTCCTTCCAGATTGCAACTGTTTTTCCTCTTCACCTTGTCTTTTCCCTTCCACCAAGGCCCGGTCTCTCGCTCCCTCCCTCCCAATGGCTGGGGACCGTCTCCAAGGGTCTCCTTCAGCTATGGAAGAAATAAATTATCATGAGGTCCTACTCTTAAATTCGGCAGCACAACACAAATGCTGGAATCTGAAATAAAAACAGAAAATGCTGGAAATCTCAGTGAGTCAGGCAGCATCTGTGGAGAGAGAAACAAAGTTAACGTTTCAGGTCAAAGACCCTTCGTCAGAACTGGCAATTCTGTTCTGTTGCCAGTTCTGAGGCAGGGTCTTTGACCTGAACCGTTAACTTTGTTTCTCTCTCCACAGATGCTGCCTGACCTGCCGCGATTTCCAGCATTTTCTGTTTTTATATATAATTAAATTCGGCAGGTTCTCCATGTCCCAGTCCTTGCCAGGTTTTCCCCGCACTCTTCCCATAAATATTAGGACTGTAATATTTTGACATTTTTAAAGGTGCTTTTTTGTCCAATCAAAGATGCATTATCAATGTTAAGATAAAGAATTACTTATGGTTAATTAAAGAAAAGAGTAAAAAACAGGAATAGGCAGCATTAAGATCATATTTTTTTTAAAGGGAGTTTACTTTCAAGAAAATAATAGTATGAGTGTCTTTGTTGGAGTTCTGTTCCAAGGAGAAAAGTATATCCTGAACTGATTGCATGGTTTGACAATATTTTGAACCAGTTTATACTTTTTATTTATTCCCTGATAATTTATCAAAAGCAATTTAACACACATAAAGTAACTAGGTACAGATGTATGAGATTCATATTATCTGTAATAAGTTATTTGTCACGTGTGACTTTCTCTGGCTATTTGTTCTGTATAATAATATTATGGCTAATTAATCGTATTTTTAAAACCATAAATCTTTATATAATGAAATATTCATATTATGGCATTCCTACTAAAAAGCAAATGCTTCTTGGCATTTGCTCAAAAAAAAATCTCTTGAAATGTGTTCTGGCGTACTAATCTGTAAATGTCATACATGGGTATGTACAGCTGTTACCCAGTTGTCGTGCACTTTGATCATCATTGGCTCTAGTAATTGTAAATTACAATAAATAGAACAGTGCAGAAGCTTAGTGACTCATGTATGCCAAGTTTGGGCATAAAGAAACATCACTTCCCTTTCATTTATGCACTTTTTAAACATACATTATTCATCCGAGTCAAATTGATAATACCCTGTATATTGTTAGTCCAAGGGAACTCCTTATGACAAATGTAAAAATTGGGCTGGATTTTCGGGTTTTGCGGTCTTTGGATAAAAACGGGAGCGATACATGAAAATCACCGTTTTAGCTGTGCTACCAATTTTAGGCCGACCTTTCGGCCTTTGGGGCGCATCACAAAGGGAGGCGTTGCACAATTATTCGCAGTGCAAAACTTGAGTTTCGACAACTTTAGTGTAGGGTCGTTTGCGCTGCGAGAGAGGCTTTGGGATGGGGGGAAAGAAAACATTTCAAAAACATTACCAAGACCCTTAACTAACTAATCGCTGCAAAAAAAAACTTTAACTTACCTTTTTCACAGGTTTCCTAACTTACCGCTGTTGGCAGAGCTGCACCAACAGATTTTACCTGTCGCTGTTCTGGGGCGGGAGAGTGCCGAAACTCGGAAGGTAACGCAATCCGCGTCGTTACACGTCCGGCGCAGCTCTCCCCGGCAGTACTTCCCATCGCCGCCGCAACAGGTAACCGAGGATCCCACCCGGGCTTTGTGACCAGGTTTTCGCTGCGGAGGGTCAAATCGCAGCGAAAACCCGGTCGCAAACCTCTTGAAAATCCAGCTCAATGTCCATTTGTTCTTTTAAAGTCAATATTTATTAACAACTTGGATGAAGGAATAGAGAGTTATAAATCCAAGTTTGCAGATGATACTAAATTGGAAGGGCATTAAGTAGTGTAGATGGGAGCAGGAAGTTGCAAAAGGACATAGACAGATTAAGTGGGTGGGCAAAACTATAGCAGATGCAGTTTAATGTGGGCAAGTGTGAGGTCATCCGCTTTGGACTGAAGAAAGATAAATTAGAGTATTTTCCAAATGGTGAGAAACTAGGAACTGTAGAAGAGTTCAAGTACCCACTTCATTTAAAGGTAGAGACTGGGAGTCCAAGAACACAATTCATTTAAACGTGGTAGACAGCTACAAAAAGCAATCAAAAAGGCTAATTGAATGTTGGCCTTTATGTCAAGGGGATTGAGTTACCAAGGAGAGGAAGTTATGCTTCAGTTGTATAGAGCCTTGGTCAGATCCCAACTGGAGTACTGCGTTCAATTTTAGGCACCACACCTCAGGAAGGATATATTGACCTTGCACAAGGTGCAGTCATGATCTTATTAAATGGTGGAGCAGGCTCAAGGGGCCAGCTGGCCTACTCCTGCTCCTATTTCTTGTTTTTATGTTCTTATGCAGCACAGATTCACCAGAATGATACTGGGGCTCAGAAGGTTACATTATGAGGACAGGTTGCATAAACTTGGCCTATATTTCCTCAAGTATAGAAGATTTGAGGGGTGATCTGATCGAGGTGTTTAAAATGTTAAAAGGATTCAATAGGATGGATATGAAGAAACTATTTCCTCTGATGGGGAATCAAGAACGAGGAGACATAATCTTAAAATTAGGGCCACCCCAGTTAGGAGGGAAATCAGAAAGCACTTTTTTTACACCAAGGATAGTAGAAATCTGGCATTCTCTCCATGAAAAGTCTATGTATGCTGGGACAATTGAAAGTTTCATGGCTGAGATCAATAGATTTTTGTTAGGCAAGGGCATCCAGAGTTATGGATCAAAGGCAGGTAAATGGAGTTGAGGTACAGATCAGCCATGATTTAATTGAATAGCGGTGCAGACTCAAGGGGCTAAATGGCCTGCTCCTGTTCCCATGATCCAAAAAACAGACTGGTCTGCAAATCGAACTGGTTGCACGTTAATGTTAAATATATAGTCCATTGAAAACTCTTCACTTCTCCCTCACTTCATTGCCAAAGACACCCTTGTGGTCTCATGAAGGTATACCATAGAAGCAGCTGGACACTGCTCTTCCAAAGCTCTGCCTCCCACTGATAGAATGTTGTATGAAAATAAAGCACAATTCCCAGAGTGTTTGGGTTTTTGAAATTTAGGTGCAGGAAGGTTTTTGTTAAAGAATTACTAAATTGTAGGTATTGTCTATGTTTCTATGTTTGTGCACAAATTACTAGCAACTTGCATATATAAAAAATGTATTGCAATTTATAAAAATTCCGCTGTATTGCCAGTTAAAACTTTGAACTGGCTAATTGAAAAGCTGGTTGTGCCAATGTCACATTTGACTGTTTATATAGTTGAAATAATTACACACAATTGCACCATTTATTGCATTAAATCAAACATTTTGATATGTCCTTACTATACAGTACAAATGCACACGAGGCCCTTACTAGAGAGAGAAGTTCACTCTGTGACCAGTAACCTTTATTAGCCAGCACTGAAGTGGAGAAGATGGGTGGAGCTTCCCCTTTTATACTTGAAAGTCCAGGTTAGGAGTGTCTCCCACAAGTTCACCACCTAGTGGTCAGTGTTCTCATGGTGTACAATTTAGGTCAGTTTCAGTTTATACATGGATTACAATGACAGTTGAATACATGACATCATCTCTCCCCCAAAGTCTTATTGGGATCACAGGTTAAGTCTCTCTGGTGGTTTACACTCCCTTGTAGAGCGCCTGAGTTGGGGCTCCAGTTGTTGGGCGCTGGCCTGAGTGTCTGCTGTTTGCGTTGCCTAAGGCCTGTCCGGACTGCCCACGGTGACTGGGCTCTCCTCCACTTGGTTGCAGTGTTCGATCACCTGTGGTGGAGTGAACTTTACATCATGTTCTTCTATGGAGTTGCTGAACCTCCTTTTTGTTTGATTCACGTGTTTGCGGCAGATTTGTCCATTGGTAAGTTTAACTACCAGAATCCTAATCCCCTCTTTGGCAATCACAGTGCCTGTGAGCCATTTGGGCCCTGCAGCGTAGTTGAGGACAAAGACAGGGTCATTGACATCAATACATCGCGCCCTCGCATTCCCATCATGGTAGTCACATTATGACCGGTTCCTGCTCTCAATAATTTCTTTCATGGTGGGGTGTATAAGGGATAACCTGGTTTTGAGCGTCCTTTCCATTAGCAGCACTGCGGGTGGAATCCCTGTGAGCGAGTGTGGTCGGGATCTATTGGCCAACAGGAGGCGTGATAAGCGGCTTTGTAGGGAACCCCCTTGGATTCTGAGCATCCCCTGTTTGATTATCTGCACTGCTCGTTCCGCCTGGCCGTTTGAGGCCGGTTTGAACGGTGCCGTTCTGACATGGTTGACACTATTTCCTGCCATGAAGTCCTGGAATTCAGTGCTTGTAAAGCACGGGCCATTGTCGCTGACCAAGACGTCTGGTTGACCATGGGCGCGAACATTGCCCGTAGACTTTCTACGGTGGTAAAGGATGTGCTTGAATTGAGAATGTCACACTCGATCCATTTGGAGTAGGTGCATACTACAACCAAAAACATTTTTCCCATGAAAGGACCTGCGTAGTCCACATGGATGCGTGACCATGGCTTGGCGGGCCAGGACCAGGGGCTAAGAGGGGCTTCCCTGGGCGCATTGCCCAGTTGGGCACATGTGTTGCACCTGCGAACACAAAGTATCAGGTCTGCATCTATCCCTGGCCACCAAACGTGTGACCTGGCAATTGCCTTCATCGTGACAATGCCCAGGTGCTCATTGTGGAGTTCTCGGATGAACGCCTCTCTGCCCAACTGGGGCATGACTACTCGGTTTCCCCATAGTAGGCAATCAGCCTGAATCGAAAGTTCATCCTTGCGCCTGTGAAATGGCTTAAATTCCTCAGGGCATGCCCCGTATGTAGCTGCCCAGTCCCCATTCAGGACACATTTTTTGACTAAAGACAGTAGCGGGTCTCTATTTGTCCAGACTTTGATCTGACGGGCTGTCACGGGTGAGCCTTCGCTTTCGAAAGCTTTAACAGCCATGACCATCTCCGCAGCATGTTCAGTTGCCCCCTCGGTGGTGGCTAGTGGGAGCCTGCTGAGTGCATCGGCGCAATTTTCAGTGCCCGGTCTGTGCCGAATTGTATAATCATAGGCGCAAATGTGAGTGCCCACCTCTGTATGCGGGCCAACACATTTGCATTTATGGCCTTGTTGTTGGCCAAAAGGGACGTTAGTGGTTTGTGATCTGTCTCCAGCTCATATTTCCTGCCAAACAGGTACTGGTGCATTTTTTTTTACTGCATATACACATGCAAGCACTTCCTTTTCTACCATTCCGTAGCCCCTTTCTGTCTGTGACAGACTTCTGGAGGCATAAGCTGCCGGCTGTAACTGACCCTTGGCATTAACATGCTGCAACACACACCCGACCCCATAGGATGACGCATCGCACGTTAAAACAAGTTTCTTACATGGGTCATATAGTGTTAACAGATTGTTGGAGCATAACAAATTGCGTGCTCTATCAAAAGCCATTTCCTGGCTGTCCCCCCAGACCCATTCGCGACCTTTGCGTAGGAGCACGTGTAGCAGCTCTAGCGGCGTGCTCAATTTGGGAAGAAAGTTACCAAAATAGTTCAGGAGCCCCAGGAACGAACGCAGCTTTGTCGTGTTACGGGTCTGGGTGCTCTCTGGATCGCTTCCATTTTGGATGCAGTAGGTCTGATCCCGTCTGCTGCTACCCTCATCCCCAGGAATTCTACCTCTGGAGCTAGGAAGACGCACTTCGCCTTTTTCAGTCGCAGCCCTACCCGGTCCAGTCTACGTAGCACCTACTCCAGGTTGTGGAGGTGTTCTTCAGTATCGCAACCCGTGATGAGGATGTTGTCTTGAAAAACCACCGTCCTTGGAATCGACTTGAGGAGACTTTCCATGTTTCGTTGAAAGATCGCGGCGGCCGAGCGAATCCCTAACGGACATCTGTTGTACTCAAACAACCCCTTGTGTGTCGTGATGGTGGTCAGCTTCTTCGACTCATTCGCCAGCTCCTGGGTCATGTAAGCTGAGGTCCAATTTTGAAAAGAGTTTGCCACCGGATAGCATCGCAAAGAGGTCCTCCGCTCTCGGTAGCGGGTACTGGTCTTGGAATGACACCCGATTGATGGTGGCCTTGTAATCACCACATATCCTGACCGACCCATCCGCCTTGAGCACCGGCACAATCGGGCTCGCCCAGTCACTGAATTCGACTGGCAGGATGATGCCTTCCCTCAGCAGGCAGTCCAATTCGACTTCTATCTTTTCCCACATCACGTATGGCACCGCTCTGGCCTTGTGGTGTACTGGCCTGGCGTCCGGGTTTATGTGAATCACTACCTTGGTCCCCATGAAAGTGCCAATGCCGGGTTGAAATAGTGAGTCAAATTTGTCCAGGAGCTGTGAGCATGATATTCGCTCCACAGAAAAAATTGCATTGGCATCGCCCCATTTCCAGTTCATGACAGCAAGCCAACTCCTCCCCAGCAGTGCGGTACCATCCCCCGGGACAATCCAGAGTGGCAACCTATTCTCCGAATCTTTGTGGGTCACGACTACCGTGGCGTTGCCTAGCACCGGAATGATCTCCTTTGTATATGTCCGTAGCTGTGCATCAATCGGCAATAATTTTGGCCTCCTGGCCTTGGACGCCCACAACTTATCGAACTGTTTGATATTCATCAGGGACTGGCTGGCCCCCGTGTCTAGCTCCATTGATACTGGGATGCCATTGAGGAGCACTTTCATCATTATCGGTGGCGTCCTGGTGTATGAACTGTATATGTGCTCCACATGAACTCGCTGAACTTCAGCTTCCAGCGATTTCCCTTAGTGTCCATTTGGCTTCGTAGGGCTTACATCGGGCCCGTCCTCCTCGTACATCAACCTGACTGCAGGCTTCCTGCACATATGCGCCAAGTGACCGCTGACGTTGCAATTTCTGCAGGTATATTGCTGATACCTGCAAGCTCTGGCTGTGTGTTTGCCTCCACACCTCCAACACGAGCCGTTGTTGGAAACAAAAGGTCCATTACCAGTCGATCATCTCTGACTGTCTCTGTAACTGTCCTTAAACGCACCATTGACAGGTGTTGATGACCCCATTACTGGCCGTATTGTCCCTTGCGATGGCATGAATCGCCGTTCAGCTAACCATTGTCTCTGTTGAATTCCCCCTTTGGGTTCGACTACATGCTCGGACATGTCTGATTGCCCCTGTCTGCCTGGAGAACTGTGCGCCGCGTTAACAATGTTGACTCACTGTCCATTTGCTGCATTTAAACCAAGATTTTTGTCAAACATCATTCTGGTCTCTTCCTCCCCTGAGATAAATGTCTGGGCTATCAAAGTCGCCGTTTCCAGGGTCAAGTCTTTGGTCTCAATCAGTTTCCTGAAAACCCCAGCATGCCCGATGCCCTCAATAAAAAAAGTCTCGCAACATCTCCGCTCTGCATGCATCTGGGAACTTACGTAGGCTCGCCAGTCGCCGGAGGCCTGCCACAAAGTCTGGAACGCTTTGCCCTTCTCGCCGTCGGTACATGTAAAACCGGTGTCTCGCCATGTGCATGCTGCTCACCGGTTTAAAGTGTTCCCCGATCAACTTACTGAGCTCTTCAAAAGTCTTGTCCGCCGGCTTCTCTGGTGCTAGAAGGTCCTTCATCAGGGAGTACGTCCTGGATCCACAAACCATCAGGAGATGAGCCCTGCGGTTGTCAGCCGAATCCTGTCCCAGCCATTCCTTGGTGACGAAACTTTGCTGTAGTCTCTCAATAAAATCATCCCAATCATCACCAACACAGTACCTCTCGTCTGTGCTGCTAGTGGCCATGCTCGCGTGGTTTAATTCCAAGATTTGCATTGCCAATGATATGTCCTTACTATACAGTACAAATGCACACGAGGCCCATACTAGAGAGAGAAGGTCACTGAGACCAGTAACCTTTATTAGCCAGCACTGAAGTGGAGAAGATGGGTGGAGCTTCCCCTTTTATACCTGAAAGTCCAGGTTAGGAGTGTCACCCACAAGTTCACCACCTAGTGGTCAGTGTTCTCACGGTGTACAACTTAGGTCAGTTTATACATGGATTACAATGACAGTTGAATACATGACACATTTAGTAATTTATTTTTCGTACTTTAATAATGGTATGTGGCAAAATGTATTGGGGATAATTTTAACATTCAGTGGGGACATAAAACAGGCGATATAGGATTGTCTGGTCTTTATATACCACACCCAATTATCCTTTCCATTGACTACAATGTTAAAAAAATTTGTCTGGGATGTATAAACAGGTGCCCGATCCGATATTGCCTGTTTTATGCCACTGCCAAAAGTTAAAATGACCCCAACTTGCTTAATATGAAATCAACGATCACAAATAAGTATAACAAGTAAATACAGTTGTTACAAGCAGAGTTTTGGTTTGACTATTCTATTTATAACACAGTTACAAGCAATTGATTGGCATGACTGTGGTTCATAGCACAGTGGTTATAAGTCCAGACCCCCGGTGCTAGTTGACACTTTACGTCATCAAGCGATGAGTTTAGTTAACTCAGCTAAGGGATAGTAGGGCAGCAAAGTGGAGTTGAGGTCAAAGATTAGCCATGATCTTATTGAATGACGGAGCAGGCTCATGGGGGCCATACAGCCTACCCCTGCTCCTAATTCTTATGTTCTAAGCTCCTGAATTGACTGGCACTAGTGTTGGGAGCTGTAGGGGCCAAAATTGCCCTCCGCCCCAAACGCATGGGGTGGACAATCCGGGGAAATTCAGCTCTTTGTTTTTTGTTGCAGCGGGGCGGATGTGGAGTCGTCTGTGTGGAGGAAGTGCGGGCGGGTTGGAATACCTGTCGCTTCAGTAAAAGGGGAGGGCTGCTGCGAACTCTGCAGCCACTTTATTGACAAACACTGGGCCACCAGGGAGGGTTTCGGCTGGGCCAGCAACCCAGTACCCAAGAGGGGGTGCCGGGCTGCCCGGCCAAACCCATGGCCACCATTGTCGAGCCGACCTGGAAGTCGGTTAACAATTAAAATAAAATGGCGGCCACGCCAGTGCGCCCTCCCCTTTAAGGGCGGACGCGCCGCCCAGCCACAAGAAACTTCCCACAGGGGAAAACTATCAGGGCACGAAGCTGCGGCCAATCCGCTCCCGCGGGACAATTTCCCACGCGGGGCGGAAAGGGCATCGCCGCCGGTATGTAAGGGGTCGGTGCATGCCCGACTAGGTGGTAAGATGGCCGGGGTTCACAGCTGAAAAAGTAATGGATGGCAATTTTCAAAATGGCGGCTCCTCCGAGGTGACCAAGCGCTGAGTCGTTACCGACAGGGGCAATTGCGGCCCCGTGGTGTCTACTGTTATGTTCACCAGCTGGTAATGCAGAGGAAAGTTTACGTGAAGTTCACAACTTTTCAAAGCAAGATTGAAAAAGAGTGAAAATTGAAAAGATTGCTAACTTTTAAAACAAAAATGTATTCACTTGATGAAAATATTAAGTAAAATATAATAATGACTGTTGAAATTAATAGTGACATAATGAAGCCCACTTTCAGTGAGCTTGGACATAGTAAAATTCTTTAATGTCACTCTATAGTCCAAACGCTGCAATGTTTAAATTTAATAATCAAAGTATATATTGTAACATTAGGGATAATAAATCTGGAACTATGATCCCATAAGGTCAAAGAAACGGGATTAATGTAGGTAGCTCCAGTTGAAGAGCTGGAATTTAGTATTAACACAATTGAATGGCCTCCTTCTGTGCTGTAATTTCCATGATCTATGGGGTGAATAATTTGCCACTACTTTAACAGTGCCCCAGAAATACTAAGATAGTATACCAGAATACCAACAGAAGTGGCAATGCCCATTTGGTTTAGATAATAGTCCATGGCTTAGATGTTTAACACCTATCAGTATCAACACTATACTGGTTTATCCTTCAACAATATTCATCAGAACAGCCTTTAAAATTGACATACCTTATGTTAGAAAATATATAGATGCAAACATTGTTTGATATAAAATACTGACATGTTTAAAAGGAAAGGAGGTATGACAATCATGTTTTCTGCTATCACCATTCTGTATAGCCTCATTAAGGGGATGTACTCTTTTATGCTTTCTTTTACATCAGCAGCAATTCTATTGTTGTCAACACAGCAGGAAACATAATCCTTGCATAGTAATATTGTGCTATCTTGAAGTCTGATGTTAATCTTTTTTTATGCAAGTATCTTTGTAAACTGAGACATTTGATTTGTTTAGCAAGCTTCCAGCTTCACAAAATCATTGGCTTTAACTTCTGGTTCCAGAGATTAGTGATGCAAGTGAGTTTGTCAAGACCCACGGTAATTTAGTTGACTTCTTATTGCAGATGACCCATCCTATAGTGAATACTTGTATATACTGTACTTGTATAAACACAGGAAGCATATTTGCTGAAGAGAAAGTTTTCACTGAGAGTTGTGACCTGGCTCACAGGAAGAGGTGGTATTGTCCTGACTCACAGGAAGAGGTGGTACTGTCCTGACTCACAGGAAGAGGTGGTATTGTTTTGGATCACTGGAAGAGGTGTCAGTGACCTGGCTCACAGGAAGAGGTGGTATTGTCCTGACTCACATGAAGAGGTGGCATTACATCTAGGCTGACTTTTTCCCTTCACATTCATATTATTGCCAATTCCACTGCTTTCATCTTTAAAACATCACCTGCCTTAAAATGCCTTCACAGTCTCAGCTTTAAGCCTACCTCAATGATATCCATCAGCCTTGTTTCCCAGCTCCCAGCTTTTGCTCCTCTGACAGTGGTTTAATTTTTGTTCCCCATCCTCCACTGTACCTCTGGTAGTTGCATTTTCAGCCATGGTGCCCCTGCATTCTGGAACTTCTTACCAAAATCCCTCTGCCTTAACTCCTCCCTCTGTGTATTCAACAGTCTTCTCAAAACTTTTTTCTTCGCCAACTCTTTGAGTCCTGTTTTCTAATTTCATTCAGCTAGTTTGCCATCTCAACCCATATCCATTTTTTCTTCTTCACTTTGAAGTGTTCTCTGAGGCATCTTTCTGACATGAGAAGTGTAATATAAATGCAAGTTGTTATATTCATGCAGCCTCTAAGAAAAAAAGTGTGAAAGGAAAATTGCTACTGCGCTCTATTTTATGAACTGAGTTAAGGAAAAAGCAAGAGATTTTTCACCAGAAAAGAGTACGCTTTCGCGAAAGTTTACCTTCCTTGCTGTGATCCCAATGCCTGCTCATACCTTCTTGGGTTCAGATGGAGTCAGCAACTCAATCAAAGATGATTGCCTGCGCTTAGTAACAAAGGACATCTCTATTTCTTGAAATAAATAACCGTTAGGTTTGGAGCGCAGTGGAATAATGTTCTTATGGCGAAAATTCCTGTCACAACATTTTTGTGTCACTACGTTGTGATGTTATTTTACTTGATGATCTACAGAGAATGTATTGATGTTAGCTCCCTGTTTTTAGCAGTCTGAAAGACTTCCCAAAAGTGATCCGTTGATGAGATCAATGTAAGTGAGGTACAAGACTGTTTTATGATCTCATTTTAGTTCTGTGATTACTCCATGTTCAGTTACTTGTTTGTTTCTCAATCTCCTATCACTTTTCACTCAAATCACCATCCAAATCTGTATTTTGAAATTCTACAAATATTTCAAGATTATCAGGTGCTTCTCACATCACAGTCCAATTTTCCAAACTAAAGTCATTATTCAGCTAATCCTTGATTGTTTCTTTGACATTTGAAATCCATCAATAGTCATTTTCCTACCCTTTCATTATTTGAACACTCACATCATTGTAATGGTGCTATTTTCCATCCCTACTTCTGGGCCCAATTTTCCCCAACCCCTTTTTTCGGCGCACTTACCCTAAATGCACCGACTTTGCGCGCTGGAAAAGGTGCCGAAAAACAGTGGCCCCATCCTGCCTGCTCTGCCAAGTCTCCGGTATCCCAGCGTGGCATACATAGTGCAGTGGGGGGCAGAGCAACAGCCCAGCGCAGAAAACAGTGCCGGCAGCTGTCCGCATGTGCAGTGGCTTCTGCGCGCATGCTCTTCGCTCTCCCAGCGTGTCCTGCAGGCTATGAGCAGGACCCGATGCTCGCAGCCCCTATCCCCGGCCGAAGGGACACCCCGATGTTCGCCTGGTGAGTGGGGAATAGCCTGCAGTATTTATTTAGAGTCGCTCAGAGTTGTCAGAAACGGAGTGCAAAAGTTGGGAATTTGGTAAGTGGGAATTTGGTGCAAAGAGGGGAAGGAGGTTCTGCTTTTTGGCTTCAATACTTGTAGTGGTTCATGTTACATATTTAAATATTTCATATAATCTACCTATAACTTAAACTAGATCAAGTAATGAGTTAAAAAAACTATAAGCTAAGTTGATTAAATAGATGTTGAAAGATTGTTTCCCCTGGCTGAGATTATCCACTTTGGACCCAAGAAAGATAGATCAGAATAAATGGCGTGAAGCTCGGCACTGCGGTGCTTTAAATGTATTAATCTGCGCCGAATTCTTAACTGCCCGCAATGTTTTTCAGAGCTGGCCACGTACGCTGACCTAAGTCGATTTGGAGTAAGTTTTAGCTGGCCAAAGTGGCATAAATAGCCAAAACTGGCGTAAGTGGCTGGGAACGCCCCCTTTTGAGAAAAAAAAACTCAACTAAAAAAAAAATCAGACCTAACTGAGTTACTCTGGAGCAAGTTTATTGGGGAAAATGGCGTTTTTTAAATTACGCCAGAAAAACCAACTTACTCCAAAAAATTGGAGCAAGTCATGATCAAAATTGGCAATCCATAACTCCTGTAGTTGTTCCATTCGTTTACCTTTCTGACCCATCATTGGTTTTACTGTTTCATGGTGATAGAGTTCATTACATCGGGTAATTTCTTCAGCTTTGTTTCGGTTGATCATTCTTTCTTTTGTGTTTGTTTCTTTGTGCTTCTCACACCTTGTGGATTTGATTGCACTTGCTTAGCCCTGTAGCTGAAAAGTTTGCTCAAACCATTCCATATGCCCCTTTAGTGAACTATTTTTTATCATCTACAAAATTTAAATATCTTGGTAAATCATAATACTTAAGATCACATGGCCTTTACATGTATACACGATTTACATCCTGGATGAGTCATTTGTTGCAATTGCACTACAGTCATGGTTTTCTGATATTCTACAACTGATCTCAGACCTGCAATTGTCACACATCAGTATTGAATTTGTCTCCATTGCTCTGATTGCTGCTTCAACTTCTTGCTTGTCAGTGATCCTTCACTCCTCTGTGTATCAGCTATAGTAATTTCATGACCCTGTCAGAGAAACATTTATGTTTGAATTCCACTATCAAGCTACTTTGATCAGCAGTGGCTTTATTAAAATTTTAGAAATAAAAAACACATATCTTTTTTTTAATTCATAAACTGAGCTATAGATATCATTTAACCCTTTTAAGACAATAAGCTACCAAAACCGCTTGAGTACCATGCATGAAATGTATCCGGTCTGAAATGAACAAGGCTTGTTTCAATCAGAACTCCCAAAGTTCAAAGTTCACATAATTAGCTGTGACATTGTTGGAATAGTTTGAATTATTTTATTTGTTTGTTTGTCAATCGTGTACTGGTGATGTGAACAAAGCTGCTGTCAGTTTATTGATCATCTGTCTCTGAAATACTTTTGTAAACTATTCAAGGTTCTCCAAGTCAGTATGTTTTGTTCTTTTCGTAATAGTCTTTCTGCTGATAATCAATCCGATTCATTGAAAATGGATTTTGCTTGTAACAGTGTAAGGAACAAGTAGGTTTGTGGAAGAAATGTGCAGAATTTCAGATAAGATTGCGTTTTAGTGAAATATTGGCTACATTGATTTTACATAGCAGATTGGTAGGAATTTTAAAAAGTTACTGAATTTTAATTTTTTTTAATTCCTATTACTGACAGCTGCTTTTAAAAAAATGTACCCTTTTAAGGTCCCAAGTTAAGATACTTGCTTGTGATAAACTCACAACAGCTCCTACCTAACGTGTGTTCATAAAAATATGGACTGATTGTTCAATTAATAAATATAGTATATTGTTGCTTGGATACGTAATAAGACGATCATAATGCAGCTGATTGATTGACCTATCCTGAATACTGAATTATTCAATCCATAAATGGGTTTAGACAGTGGAATAATTGCACTGAGAGACTTTTTGGCAACCTCATGAGCTAATTGTTCAAGCCTCAATATGGCACTGAGATGTAAAAGTCAGAAATATATTAACTTCTAATGCAGACTGCACCATTTATAGGGCCCAAGTTTCGGGCTGTGCCACCTGGACGCCCGTTTTTCACGCCACAAAGTGCACCTAAAAAAAACTTACCTATTCTCCGGCTCCCTGCTAGCCCTCTCGAGCTGGGCGCGGCACAGCACGAATTGTGGGGGGCGGAGCCAGGTCCCTGCGCTGAAAACAGTGCCGGGACCTCTGCACATGCGCGCTACAGTGGCCGCGCATGTACAGTAGCTCCAGGCGCCCAAAACTGTGGGGGGGGTCCCGAAGCACGCAGCCCCTAGCCCTAGCCGAATGGCCTCACTGGGGCTGCGTGGATCAGGCTCCTCCCACCCGACCAAACCCAACCCCCGCTCTCACCGCCCGCCCCACAGGAGACTCGACCTCTGCTTCCCCCCCGCGCGCCTCCCCCCCCCGCGCGACTCCCCCACCCCGGCGACCTGACCTCCGCGACTCCCCCCCCCCGACCTCCGCGACTCTCCCCCCCCCCCCCCCCCCCCGAGACCCGACGCCACCTACCTGTAAATCCAGCCTGAAGTCTTGGGCCTGGCCGTTCAGCCTCCTTCTCTCCCTTCCTTCCCCCCTCCCCCTCCCTCTCCCTCCCTCCCTCCTCTCTCCTTCCCTCCCTCCTCTCTCCCTCCTCTCTCCTTCCCTCCCTCCTCTCTCCTTCCCTCCCTCCCTCCCTCTTTTCTCCTTCCCTCCCTCCCTCCCTCTTTTCTCCTTCCCTCCCTCCCTCCCTCCTTCCCTCCCTCCTTCCCTCCTCCCTCCTTCCCTCCCTCCCTCCTCTCTCCTTCCCTCCCTCCATCCTCTCTCCCTCCCTCATCTGCCCCCCCTCCCCTCCCTCCCTCTCTCCTTCCCTCCCTCCCTCACCCCTCCGTCCCTCCATCCTCTCTCCCTTCTCCCCCCCCTTCTCCTTTCTCCCCCCTTCTCCCCTCTCCCCCCTTCTCCCCTCTCCCCCCTTCCCCTCTTCCCCCCCTTCTCCTCCCCCCCTGCTCCTCCCCCTCCCACCCCACTTCTCCCCCCCTCCCCCTCCCCCTCTCACCCCACTTCTCCCCCTCCCCTCGCTGTCAGAAACAGAGACACACACACAGACAGACAGAGAGATAGAGACACTGACAGAGACACACTGGGGGGGCCGTCCCAGCATGCTGTTGGAGGATTCCCGGTGCTGCAGTCGGTAAGTAGAAAATGTTTTATTTATTGATTTTTTAATGTTTTTTTATTTTTAATTAATTTTTTGGGGTTGATTTATTGATGTATTTATCATTTATTATTGCTGATGGCTCTTTATTTGTAAAACTGAAGTGTTTAATGTTTGTAAACTTCCCTTTAAACCTCCCCCCCATTCCCTACGCCTAATTTGTAACCTACGCCTGATTTTCTAAAGTGTAGACAAGGTTTTTTTGAACGTACAAAAATCTTCACTTACTCCATTCTAAGTTAGTTTGGAGTAAGTTTTCACTGCCGAAACTTTGAAAACAGGCGTAGGTGGCCAGACACGCCCCCTTTTGAAAAAGAAAATCTGTTCCAAAGTGAAACTGTTCTAACTGACTATAACTGGAGCAAACTAAATGCCGAGAATTCAAATTTCTAAGATACTCCATTCTAAACCAGTTGCTCCAAAAAAACAGGTGCAACTCTGGCCGAAACTTGGCCCCATAGTGATGCATTGGTGTCAGTGTTCTTGATCTGTTAATAAAAAAAGAAACTGATAGCCTTTTCTTGTTCAAAATAATATGTTCTACACGACACAGTTTATTTTGATGTAACTCATTTTGGCTTTGTGTTAATACAAACAGTGTAGTATAGTCTAGGTATGAAGCATTTAGAAGATAGTAGCACAATGCTTTGACTTCATACCAGCTGCAAAATAACTGCAGCTTTATACGTTAATGATCTTCAGATTCCTGAATATATTTTAAGGGAACTTTACATAATCCTAGTTTTGAAATAAATGAATTCTAACGGTCAAATTCATTGACAATGGGCTTCTACTGGTTGATCAAGGATCTATCTGCCTGTAGTGTTAGAACAAAGTAAGAACATAAGAAATAGGAGCAGGAGTAGGCCATACGGCCCCTCGAGCCTGCTCCGCCATTTAATACGATCATGGCTGATCCGATCATGGACTCAGGTCCACTTCCCTGCCCACTCCCCATAACCCCTTATTCCCTTATCGCTTAAGAAACTGTCTATCTCTGTCTTAAATTTATTCAATGACCCAGCTTCCACAGCTCTCTGAGGCAGCGAACACGTTCTTAATGTTTTAATTGAAGATGAATTAAATATGAACTTTAACAGACTAGATCATACATTGAAAATGCCAATGCCACCAAATAACTACATTTTCAACTAATGATGATGATAAGTGGCAGTTAATGATTATTCTGGAGTGTTATTTACATACATGGTGATATCACTTTGCATATTGCCTGCAAACATTGGACAATGTTTGGTAGAACCAGCAACCAATTGTAGCCAAGAAAGTCAAGCAAGGGTTGCCAATGAGTCTCTCAGTGCAATTATTCCTTTGTCTAAACCAGTTATGGATTGAATAATTCAGTATTTAGCCTGAGGACAGATCAAACAATCAGCTGCATTACAATCGCCTTACATTAAGGCAACATACTTTATCAAAAAGAGATGAACACAGCAGAAATTCTAGTGAAAAGAATGTTGCTTGAAAAATAGTAGTGAGTTGAAAACTGCAAATACCAAAATATGCAGTGCACTATATATTTAATGAACATACATTATTTGTGCATTGTTTAATAAATATAAATATCCTGTCTCCTACACTTTCAATATAAAATCCTCAGCTGTGCTGAAGTCACGGCTTGCAGACTTTTAAAATATTTAGGAGCTGAGAATTTTTTTTATTTTCTGGAAAATGAATATTATTCCATCATGCTTAGTTTTCTAAAACTAGATTCATAAAATGTCACATTATTTCATCCATCTTCATATTCGATGGCTCAAAATCAAAACTTTACACATTATAGAGCACAATAACTAAATATAAACCCATGTCGCTATTATTTTAGTTTATTATTACAGCAGCAGCCACTTACGAACCTATCCCATTCAGTAAGCAAAATGTTTGTTTTGTTCAGTCATTCTAAGTAAGCAAATCTGGTAGGATATATTGGAAATTTATCTGTGCCTGAGCAAATATTCTCATTAATAAAAACAAAATATTGGAAATACACGGGTCTGTTTTTCTTATCTGAAAGACAGTTTGGCAGGGAGTGACAATTGAGATTTTTATTTAAAGGTAAGCTTAAAAGTAAAGATGTAATTATATTTTGGTGGCAGCGCAAAACAAGTGGCAGCAGACCAGGAGCCAATGGTAAGGAAAATATATACAGCGAGTGGACAATCGCTACCACCCATTTTGAACCCCCACCAAAGATCTATTTCATCCCCATAATGTTGATCCCAATTAATGGACACTCTAATAATCAGAACTTCTGATATAAAAAGTGAAAAATTGCAAATCTGAAGTAAAAACCGAAAATCCTGGAAATGCACATCAAGTCCAGCAGTATTTGAAAAGAAAGAAGATAGGATCTAAAACAAAATGTTAATCTTTGTCAAAACATAGTGGTCAAGTTTCGGCCTGAGTTGCTCCTATTTTTTTTGGAGCAACTAGTTTAGAATGGAGTATCTTAGAAATTGCAATTCTCGGCATTTAGTTTGCTCCAATTCTAGTGACTTAGAACAGTTTCATTTTAGAACAGATTTTTTTTTCCCCAAAGGGTCCGGCCACTTACGCCTGTTTTACAAGTTTAGGCAGTGAAAACTTACTCCAAACTAACTTAGAATGCAGTAAGGGTAGATTTTTGTATGCTCAGAAAAACCTTGCCTACACTTAGAAATCAGGCATAAGGAAGAGAGATTGCGGGGGGGGGGAGGGAAGTTTACAAACATGAAACATCACTTTTACAAATAAAGAGCCATCATCAATAATAAATGATAAATAAATCAATAAATCAATTAAAAAAAAAATTTTTTTTTAATTACAAAATCAATAAATAAAAAAATTTAGTTTTTACTCACTGACTACAGCACCGGGAGCCCTCCAACAGCGTGCTGGGACAGGGCTCCCCCAGTGTGTGTCTCTCTCTCTGTCAATGTCTCTCTCTCTGTCAGTGTCTCTGTCTCTCTGTCTGTCAGTGTCTCTCTCTCTCTCTCTCTATCTGTCAGTGTCTCTCTCTCTGTCAGTGTCTCTGTGTTTCTGACAGTGGGGGGAGGAAGGGGGGAGAGGGGGGAAAGGAGAGGGAGGGGGGGAAAGAGGAGAGGAGGGGGGAGGAGAGGGAGGGACGGAGGAGAGGAGAGGGGGGGAGGAGAGGAGAGGGAGGGATGGGGGAAAGGAGAGGGAGGGAGGGGGGGGGAAGAGAGGGGGGGAGGAGAGGAGAGAGGGGGGGAGGAGAGGGAGGGACGGGGGGGGGGGAGAGGGGAGGGGGGAGGCTGAACGGGCCTGGCCGACGAGAGGAAGCCGGGCAAGATGCCGAGCGGACGGGCGGGCCCCGCCGAAGACGTGGGGGTGGGGGGAGCGGACTGGGAACCGGACCTGAAAAGGTGGGGGGGAGCCAGAGCGGAGCATGGGTGGGGGGGGTGCAGGAGAGAGCCAGACCAGGAGCTCGGGGGTGGGGGCGGGAGAGAACCGGACCGGGAGCTGAAGGGGTTGGGGGGGGGGAGGGAAGAGAGCCAAACCAGGAGCTGAAGAGGAGGGAGGCCCGAGTCCTATCTTTGCCACCCCAGTGAGCCCATTCGGCCAGGGCTAGGGGCGGCGTGCTTCAGGCCCCTCCCACACAGCCTCAGGCGCCTGGAGCTACTGCACATGCGCGCACACTCTAGCGCGCATGTGCAGAGGTCCCAGCACTGTTTTCAGTGCCGGGACCTGGCGCCGCCCCCCACAGCTTGTGCTGCGCCGCGCCGCGCCGAGGGCCTGGAACGTTCCAGCAGGGGGGAGAATACCAAGGTTAAGTTTTGGGCGCGGTTTTGAGCGCGGAAATCAGGCATGGCACACGGGGCTGCGCCATTCTAGGCGCGGCCCGAAACTTGACCCCATAGAGTGTAAGTTTTATGTGCATTAGCAGAGCCAAGGCTTGTGAACCCCCACGTGTGTGCATAGATACTGCTGGAGTTTAACCAGCTGAAACTGTACAGCCTACCTGCTGCTTGTGCATGAGGAACCATTACAGGAAATCCATCCGAGTCTGGAAACCTATGTAGATGGAGGATAGAGGCATAAGAGTTATCAGCACACTCGAGTTAGATTCTTTCATAAAGGAAGATTTGGAAAAGCTTTTGAAAAGGAAAGGAAACCAGCCAGAAATCATGGTTCCTGTAGGAACGAATAAGATAGAGATCTTGCAAGAATTTCTAGATAAAAGCAAGACCTTGAAGGTAGTTTGTTCAGGATCACACGCAATGTCACTGGGTATATGAAGCAGAAATAGAATAAATACATTAATGCATTGCTAAAAAGATGATATTGAATGGAAAGGTTTTAGATTCCTAGAACATTTGAACACATTCTGGGACAGGGGAAAGCTCTGCAGATGGAAGAGGCGTAACCTCAATTGGACTAGTAACAATGCCTTTACCGAGGAAACAAGATAGCAGGGGCGGGTTTAAACTGATGAGGCAGAAGGAAGGACTAATAGATCAAACTTAGAAAGAGTGAAAGTAAAGAGTGGTAGAAAAGGTACAGATGTTATGGTACGGAGCAGGGCATGGTAGGTGGTGGTTCAAGTGAAAATATTGATACAACAACTAAGTTTGTGGAGTGCAAGACTGACCATACAACAAAATAAATCAACATATTGGTCTAGGGAGAGGAATGCATGTTAGAATTCAATATATGAACTCAAGAACTCCTAGAAATAAAATGGGAGACCTAAGGGTCCTTGCTGAAGACAGAGGCAATGACATAGTCATCACAGAGACTTATCAGCAATGACTTGGTTAAGTAAACGTAGAGGGATACAGATTGTCTACTCTGTTGAGGAAAATCACATCTTCAAGATATTTAGAGAAATATTAGAGGTGGTGAAGGCAAATTTTATGGGAAAATTTAAGGGAGAATTGGATAATATTCAAGGAAGTGGGCGATTGAGGGGTATTAGTTTTTAAGACGAGCCAAATGCACTGCAGATTATTTGCCATTCCAATACTTTACTATGAGGGATGCAGTGAGAAGTAGCCTGCATCTCGACTTGGTAATGGCAAGTGAGCCAGATAGCATGCTGGAAATAGAAGTAATGGCACCCCTGGGCACAGCTTGAAATTGAGGAGGAGTTAAATCAAATGAATTTACTAAATAAGTATTTCTTGGAAGTATTTACGACTAGCATGCCATTAATCACAGGAGTTTCTACAACTACATTTAAAAACATATTACTTGCATGGATTTCCTAGAAAGGCTGAGAGGCTGAAAACCAAACACCAAGGGTGCTAAGTGAAACTGGGGAGGAAATCTGCAAACTGCTGATTGTCATTGAATATAGAGGAGGCCTCACCGGGTTGAAAACAAGCCATCCTGGCACCTACTTCCAAGACAGGTGTCAGAACAAACCCGAGTAACTACACACCCATGCAAGACTAAGTCTTACATTAGTAACTGAAGAAATAATAGCATTGATCATGAGCAAGTCTTTCTTTTAACAAAGTAGCTACATAAAGTCGCAGCCAACATAGTTTCAAAACTTGGAGGTGCATAATAATTGACTGAAAGAGAAGAAGCAGCGGGTACTGGTTACTTAAGTGATTTCAGGCTAGCTTGGATGTACTAAGTGGTCTTGGTGCTCAAACCCCAACCGTTTATGATCTGCATAAATGAGCTGTATACAGAAATGCAAAGTTAGTTGATCAAATTTGCAGATGATACTAAACTGAGGCCAGGGGGCAGCAGAGTCTGATAAAACAGCTGAGGAATTACAAAACGATCTAGACAAATGGGCAGAATTATGGTTCAATGCAGATATGTGCATGGTCTTATAAACTGGAAGAAAAAATGGGCACATACTTAATGAACAGTGTCAAACTAATTAGGCAAGAGGCTGAGAGAGATGTGGGAGTGATAGTTGATCCAACAATGACTGTACCCAGTCATTACAGAGCAGCCAGTAACAAAACAAACAGAATGCTGAACTACATTGACAAATCAGTAGAATTTAAATCTGAGGCTATATTGCTAAAGCTGTACAGTGCTCTGGTCAGGCCATGCATTCCGTTTGGGTGATCAAGACACAAGAGAAACCTCCAAGTTCTTCGAATGGTGCAGAAAAGGCTAATCATGATTGTCTAAGAACTGCGTCTGACTAAGAGTTGGGATCTTCAACCTTGAAATGAGAGGGATCTTTATAGAGGCATATAAGGTACTAAGTAAAATAATAATGATCAGTGTTTCTCGTTAAACCACAATTGCAGGACAAGGGAACACAATTGCAGGGCAAGGGTAAGCAGGACTCCTTCACGCAAAGTGTGATTAATATCTGAATAGGTCTTCCAGGCAGATAGTGGACACATTTAAGAGTCAATTGATATTTTGTTTCATAATCACAGTTGAATGTTTTATCCTGTTTCAGGTGACAAATTGATAATCAGGTTTACAAGATAGTTCTGCTGATTCCAATGTCTATTTGGAACACTAAACATTCCAACCTCTACTGGTACTCAAGTGCCCTAGGGTGTACCTGGGACCTTAATCTGGGACCTTAATCTTAGACCCAGACCAAATTGATTCCTCCATACAAAGTGGGCTTCTGGACTCCCATTTCCTGAATCTCATGTACTTGAACAATGGCTGCTGTGGCTCTGATGTCATCCATTTTCCTGTAGTATATGAAAGCCCATCAAATGGATTCTTTCCTCACAGACTTGCTGAATAAATCTGGTTTGAAAAGGTTAATAAAAATAATATAGGAAGTGGGGGCTTTGGGGTTTTCAGAGGGCACAAGATTTCTATGCTTTGCTTTTCTTTTTTTTATTTTATTTCTTTCGATCCAACTTGCAGGCTGCAAAATCTACCCTAATGCTAATGGTGTGGATGTCCAAGTCAGCAAGAACATGGACATCAGATTCAGAATGTGAATTCCATTTGAATCACACACTAAAGGGTATTAGATTTATATTCAGAGGGCCAAAGTTTTAATCTCATTCTCAGCAGATATTCAAATACATGGCCTGCATTGCAATAAAAAGAAAATTACAAGAAAAAGAAGTGCCTTAAACATAGTTTAAGGTTAGTTTGTCAAAGAGGAAACAGACTCCTGCAGAAAATGTACGGTCTTTATGATGACAAAAATCATTAAATCTAAAAAATGGTAATGCACTACCGAGCATTACTTTGCATAAGTGCTTTAGGGAAATAGATCTTAAATTAGAAATTCATGATCCATTTTCTAGCTGACCGAAGGGGCAATTTACTGTCCTCACAATCTACTGCTACTGCAAAATGTGCTTAAATGTTAATAGATATTAAATGTGGCAGAGAATATTTATGAACTGAACTAAATAATTTCAGTTTAAACCTGAACCAAATTCCTGGATTTCTATAGCCACTTTTATACTGGCACTTGTTTTGGACTGATTTTTTAAAAATTCATTAATGGGATGCAGGCATTGCTGGCAAGCCCAGCATTTATTGTCCATCCCTAATAGCCCTTGGTGATGGTGAGCTGCCTCTCGAACCGATAAATCGGTGTCAGTAAGCCAGCCATCAGTATTTACCTGGATAAATTAATCTCCCTTATTCTGGTAACAGAATTACAGGCCCATGAAAATTGGTCCCATCATCATCATCATAGGCAGTCCCTCAGAAGCGAGGAAGACTTGCTTCCACTTCTAAAGTGAGTTCTTTGCTGGCTGAACAGTCCAACACGAGAGCCACAGACTCTGTCACAGGTGGGACACATATTCGTCGGGGGAAGGGGGGGTGGCACTGAATTACCATACGTTTCTTCCGCTGCCTGCGCCTGACCTCTTCACGCTCGTAGCGTTGAGATTCGAGGAGCTCAATGCCCTCCCAGATGCACTTTCTCCACCTAGGGCAGTCTTCGGCCAGGGTCTCCCAGGTGTCAGTTGTGATGTCGCACTTTATCAGGGAGGCTTTGAGGGTGTCCTTGTAACGTTTCCGCTGTCCACCTTTGGCTCGTTTGCCACGAAGGAGCGCCGCGTAGAGCATTTACTTAGGGAATCTCGTGTCTGGCATGCGAACTAAGTGGCCTGCCCAGTGAAGCTGATCAAGTGTGGTTAGTGCTTCAATGCTGGGAATGTTAACCTGGGCGAGGACACTGATCTAGGTGCGTCTGTCCTTCCAGGGGATTTGCAGATCTTGTAGAGACATCATTGGTGATATATCTCCAGCAACTTGATGTGTCTTCTGTACATCGTCCATGCCTCTGATCCATACAGGAGGGCGGGTATTACTACAGCCCTGTAGACCATGAGCTTCATGGTAGGTTTGAGGGCCTGGACTTCGAACACTTTTCTTCCGGCGGCCGAAGGCTGCACTGGCACACTGGAGGCGATGTTGAATCTCTGCATCAATGTCTGCCTTTGTTGACAAGAGGCCCTTGAGGTATGGGAAGTGGTCCACGTTGTCGAGGGCCCCGCCGTGAATCTTAATGACTGGGGGGCAGTGCTGTGCGGTGAGGACAGGTTGGTGGAGGACCTTTGTCTTACCGATGTTAAGCGTAAGGCCCATGCTTTCATATGCCTCGGTGAATACAGCGACTATATCCTGGAGTTCAGCCTCAGAATCTGCGCAGATGCAGGTGTCGTCCGCGTACTGCAGTTTAACAACAGAGGTTTGGGTGATCTTGGACCTGGCCTGGAGGCGGCGTAGATTAAACAGCTTCCCACTGGTTCTGTAGTTTAGTTCCACTCCAGCGGGAAGCTTGTTGACAGTGAGGTGGAGCATGGAAGCGAGGAAGATTGAGAAGAGGGTTGGATTGATGACACAACCCTGTTTGACCCCGGTCCAGACATGGAATGGGTCTGTAATGGTTCCGCTGGTAAGGATCACGGCCTACTTATCGTCGTGGAGCAGGCGAAGGATGTTGACAAACTTTCGGTGGCATCCAAAACGGAGGAGGCCGCTCCATAAGCCCTCATGGTCGACAGTGTCAAAGGCCTTTGTAAGATCGAAAAAGGCCATGTGTAAGGGCTGACGCTGCTCCCTGCATTTTTCCTGCAGTTGTCGTGCTGCAAAGATCATGTCCGTTGTTCCCCGTAGGGGAGGAAATCCGCACTGTGACTCTGGGAGAGCTCCTCGGCCACACGGAGAAGACGGTTGAGGAGAACTCTAGCGACAACCTTCCCAGTGGTTGATAGCAGGGAGATTCCCCTGTAGTTGCCGCAGTTGGATTTGTTCCTCTTTTTAAAAAATGGACACGATCGCTGCATCTCTGAGATCTCCCGGCATGCTCTCCTCCCTCCAAATGAGAGAGATGAGGTCATGTATCCGCGCCAACAGCGCCTCTCCGCCATATTTTAGCGCCTCAGCAGGAATTCCATTCGCACCTGTAGCCTTTTTATTCTTAGCTGTTTTATGGCTTTGCCTACCTCATGCAGCTTTGGGGTTTCACTGAGGTGGTGGCGGGTTGCATGCTGCGGGATGGAGTCTCGATTGAGGAGATCTTCAAAGTGCTTCTTCCAGCGGGCCCTGACAGCCTTGGTGTCCTTGATGAGTGTTTCCCCGTTCTTGTCCTGAAGTGGGGTAGGGCCTTGGGAGTTTGGACCATAGGTGGCCTTGACTGCAATGAAGAATCCTCGCGTGTCGTGGCTGTCGGCTAGTTGTTGTATCATCTGCGCTTTCTCCATCCACCACCTGTTCTTTAGGTCCTGGATTTTTTTGTTGGACCTCAGCCTTGAGCCATCTGTAACGTTGCTTTGTAGCTCCCGAGTTGGGTTGTTGCTTGAAGCTCAGAAATGCTCTGTGCTTACGATATATTAGCTCTTGGATCTCCTGATTGTTTTCATCAAACCAGTCCTGGTGTTTTCTGGTTGAGTTACTTGTCTCTTCACACACACAAGATAAATGACCACATAATTTGTTTTGCTGGTGTTGGTTTATGGATCAATTCCCCTGCTCTTTTTCAAAAACTGCTGTGGAATCTTTTATATCCACCTGGGAGGCAGATGAGGTTTTGGTCTAACATCTCATTCAAAAGACAGCACCTTCAGCAGTGCAGCATTCCCTCAGTACTGCACGGAAATGTCAGCTTAAATAACTTGCTCTTTCTCTGGAGTGGAGTTTGAGTTCACTACCTTCCAACTCAGAAATTAGAGAGCTACCACTCAGCCAAATCTGACATTGAGGCAGAGACCATTGCATACATTAAGGAAAATTCAAGCAGTGGGAAATACAGGATTATGGAGAGAAAGCTGGACAGTGGATTCGTTATGACTTGCTCTAGCATAGAGCCAGCACAGACATAATGGGTCAAAGGCCTCCTTTTGTGCTGTAAGCTTCTTTGATTTTATCTGCCAGAGGATCCCTTCATTGTGGCGATAATCGTAGTTCTACTGTGTTTCAATTGTTTTGTCTATTTTGTTTAATAATTATTGATAGCTATTTAGCAGTGTTACTCAAGTTAATATTGATTTGTATTCATTTAATTTACAAAATGTTAAACAGTTATGAAATCTTACTCTCTAAATATGAACACGAAAATAGCAGTACAAGCAGAAATATGCAAGTTAAATCCAATCCAAGTTCATTTTATTCAAATAAGCCAGTGAAAAGGTTAAGTCAGCAAAGAACAAGTATTCTCTTTCGGTAAGATTTACTGTTCTTCATTTGACAGTTATAAAATATTTTCCAAATCTACTCCTTTAATTTCTGCATTTAAAAGACTACTCTTTAGTGAACAAAATTTAGTATATTGGTTTGTAATTGGCAAAATATATGAACAGCACACTTAAATATAAGATGAATGGCAAGCCCTTTTTAAATGTTATTTCTTCTTTAAGTTGTGAGCACGACCTTTACCTCTCCAAAACTGATCTTTTTGTTGAAGAAAATCGAACTGTTGATGGTGTCTAATAGCTGGAATTTCTGCATTCAATATTTCATGGCTGTCTCTGTAACAGCTTATGTCAAGAAGCAGCACTTATCTTTGTTGCTTATATCATTTGTCCGAAACAAAAATACAAAAAAAAACGTGCTCAGTAAGAACAGACTCACACATGGAGAAAATTACAATTATATATAACCATCGGAATTTCAGCTTAGCAAAGGATGTAATGCTATAGTAAATGTCTTATTTTACTGGATATCACTGTAACTTTTAAATGCAATTTCTCTCCATTTTGTACACTTTCTATTTTCCTGGGTTCAACAATTGGGCTGCGATTTCCCAAACCTTGGCAGGTCTGGTGCAACTGGAGTCAGTAGCGGGTCCAGACCTTGCTGCTGGCTCCAGCCCGCTCTGTGAAATGATGTTACGCTGATTGGGCTTGTTAAACCCACCTAGTGCATTTGCCGGCCATTTGAAGGACACAGGTCTGATGACGTAATTTGATGACGCATCATCAGCCGGTTTCCTTAAAGGGACCATGCACAAATTGCTTTTGACAGTTGTGCTGTCAATGTTCTACAGCATTAAGGTGCTGCAAACACAGACGAGCACTGCACAAAAATGCACTGCTTATGGAGAGAATCACAGCACGCATGGAGGTTCTCTTCCCTTCCAATGGGCGGACGAGACATCCCAGGAGATCAATGCAGCCTGGTTACACATTGCACAGGAGGAAACAAGGAGGGATGTCATCAGGAGGACCAGATTGCAGTGGTGCAAACCTTTCAGTATTCTCAGTAGATCACAAAACGTTACTGCAAAGCCACACTCCATTCCCCCTGTACCACTCATCACATCCCCATCACTCTGCCTTCCCTACTCTACTCCTACACATCCTTACTCACACCGACTTACCTTGCCTCCCTATCTACATCCCCACCCATCCCTCTCTATCTACATTATTACTTCCCCATCTCACTAGCCACCCCTCACACTCACCACCATACCAGTCCAATCATACCAACTAACAACACACAAGGGTAGGCACTTGGGTCTTTTAGCCAATGTTCATGTAAAGTTTCTGTTGATGTGCTGTTATACATTGAAATCTTTATTTTCAACATTGCGTTCTTGGACAGATTTGTGTGCACCTTTGGAACTGGCTTAGTGAGTTGCAGTAAATGATGAGACATAACGGTACCCCCCGCAATGATGATGAATGTGAAAGGAATGGCTTTGGCATTGTAGGGATGTTTTATGGTGTTGGTGTGGGGTGGTGCCACCCTGGCACATCATGTGGCAGCCAGGGTGTACAGCCTCAAGTGAAGTAAATTTGGCCATGGTGAGGCCATCCCTGGTGTCCCAGGCAGCAATGTAGTCAGGTGCTGATGCCCTCTGTCCTGTGTAGCATCAGTTGATTGCGGAGAAGGTTGGTGGTGTTGTTGATGCTGCTGGTGTACCCATTGCTGCTGGTGTTGGGGCTGATTGTGGTGGGATTCTGAGGACCAAGGGGAGATAGTTTCAAGGGCACCGATGCTGAAGTAATAAATGGCAGGTGAACTTGAGATGTCAGAAGCGATCAGTCAGTCGTAAGAGAGGTTGTTCCAATGAGGTGACACTGAATAAAGAGATTGCTCCAAACACTTGCAACCTGCATAAAGCTCAATCTGCCTTCCAAATGCAGTAAGCAACAGCTTTTGATCTTGGAAAGTGAACAGCTGTGAGATGGGAGCTTTGATAGCACAATTGCAGCTGTCAAGTAAAGAAATGAATTCATGATCACATAACTCCCGACGTCCTTACTTGACGTGATCCTTGAGCAGCGCATACCCCATGGACAACCTGGTAAAATAATAAGTTCAGCTCAAAATTCATTTTAATAGGCTCCTAACAAGGTCTTAATGATCTATATTGTCTTCCCTGCCGCTGCGTGTCGGGTCTGTTCAGCCTTGACAGACCCAACAGCTCGGAAAATTGTGTGGCAGCGGGTTCCGACACACTGTCAAAAAAAAATGTCTTCCCAATCCGCTACTGAACACCCCCACTGAGCCCCTGAAAAATCTCAGTCTTGGATTCTTCACAAAAGAAAAGCTTTGTTCTTGTGATTGTGACCTATACATAAGCATTGCATTTTTAGTATGGTGGTCATTTAGTAATCCATTACTGGCTTATAAAGCTTGATTCTGGGACATCTCTCTCTGAGAATTGACCAACTCATTCAAATCCTATCTGTTAATGTAGAAATGACACAAAGTGGTGCAGTGATTCTCAGAGATTTAATTTGACATTCAAATACATGCAAGATCTAGCTTAGCCAGGTTATATTTCCTTCCTGGAGTACTGCATACCATGCTAGCAGCTTGAAAGGCTACCACATAACATTTTTGAACGATTAATTTGCTTTGAACTATTAATATTTATATCAGCAAAGAAGACAGTAAACTTTTGGGCCCAAGTTTCCCCAGGAGTTGCTCCGTTTTTTTTGGAGCAACTAGATTTTTTTGGAGTATCTTAAAAATCGCAATTCTCCCCATTTAATTTGCTCCAGTGTAAGTGAGTTAATTTTTTTAAAATTTTGATTTGTTTTTCAAAAGGGGGCGTTACCAGCCACTTACGCCTATTTTGGCCATTTAAGCAAGTTTAGCCAGCTAAAAGTTACTCCACATTAACTTAGGCCAGCGTATGTGGCCACTTTTGTACTCTCAGAAAAACCTTGCGGTGAATTAAGAAATCAGCGCAAGTAGCCAGAGATATAGGGGGGGCGGGGGGGGTGGAGGGAAGTGAGAGGATTTTGCAAAGCACTAAACACCTTCACAACAACATTAAAGAAGCATAAGTACATTTAAAGCACTAAGCACTAAACAAAGCAGCTCATTTAAAGCACCAAGCACTAAACAAAGCACAAAAATAAGCATTCAATAACAAATAAAAAATACAAGGAAGCTGAGGGGACCTGCACCTAGTACCAAGACTTACAAAGCACAAAAAGTAATGAGCAATTAATTAACAAATAAAAAATAGAAGGAACCCTGCACCTAAAGCACCAAGACCAAAGTAATAAGCAATCAATCAATCAATAACAAATAAAAAATAGAAGTCCTACCTTTATGTGAAGGGAAGGCAGCGGGCCGCCAATGAGGGAGCCCATTCGGCCAGGGCTAGGGGCGTTAGATGCACACCGGGAGGCTAGGCTCAACACGGCATCGGGGGAGGGAGAAGGTGGGGGACGGGGGGAGGAGAGAGGGAGGAAGGGTGGGGGGGAGGAGAGAGGAGGGGGTGAGGGGGAGAGGATTCATACTTCCAGTTAGGTGGAAGTACCCTCTTAGACTTGTAATAACGAGCCAGCCTGTGGATACTGCTCTTAATAAGAATCAAACGGAACTTGGCATCTTTATCCTTCCTGTTCCTCTCCAAATGCTTGCGGACAGCCACAGCAGTCTTGTTGAAATGGCGGGAAGCCCATTCGGCCAGGGCTAGGAGCGGCGTGCTTCGGGCCCCTTCCACACAGCCTGCAGAGATTCGGGGGCAAGGAGCTACTGCACATGCGTGCACACTCTAGCGCGCATGTGTAGAGATCCCGGCACTGTTTTCAGCACCGGGACCTGGCTCCGTCCCCCATTCCTTCTGCTGCGCTACACCAAGGGCCTGCAACATTCGAAGCAGCGGGGAGAATATCACGGTAAGTTTTAGATGCGGTTTTTCTTCTAAAAAGTCGCCGCACCTCACGGAGGTACGCCGTTCTAAGTGAGGGGGGCCAAACTTGGGCCCTTTATTTCTATTTGTTTTTATTATTTAGTTTAAATCATACTATAAATACCAGGTTATTTCACTTTCACTGGACCATGTACCATGGAATGGCAGACTTAGATTCAAACCTGTGGTCATCACATGATGTGTTCCTGATCTTGAGTGGACCATCAGAAAAAGGTTTTGAGCTGCAGCAAGATATCTCCCCAAGGGTGGAAGGAATGTTGAAAGCGAGTCATGCCCCACATGGAACAGTTATTGCAGAGTATTCTGTCCATTTGCTAGCCTTCCGTGCTATATTTGTTATAATACACCATCAGGAAAGGCCTGAGAGCAAGTCAGCTGCTGTCAATTTTGCCAGAGATTGTGCAATAGGGCACAAAAGTGGGGAGAAAATAATGGAAATGAC
Source organism: Pristiophorus japonicus (assembly GCF_044704955.1). NCBI lineage: Eukaryota > Metazoa > Chordata > Chondrichthyes > Pristiophoridae > Pristiophorus > Pristiophorus japonicus. The sequence continues at coordinate 34,283,446 of NC_091989.1, read as the reverse complement.
TGAGGTGGGAACATAATCGAAATAAATTAAACTTACACTGAAACTATCAGATTGTATCAAACTCTGATATAGAGTTGATTCCCATAAATATTTATACCAACTGGCCTCACACTGCCACGGTTGGGAGGATTGAGTTTGCCTTGCCCGATTCCCGCTCCTGGTTAAAATCAGTTTTGTAAATATTCTCAAATACAGATGACAATTTGTATAGAATGATCTGTTCCATTTTGGGTTTATTGCCACCCTTCTTACTTTAGCTTTTTTTATTTCTGCATTTTAGATGACTCTCTTTAGGCTCAATTTTCCCTGAGCCCGTTTTCTGGAATACTTGCCTGAGTTGTGCCGCTTAATTACGTGAATAGATGCTCCGGGAAAAAATCTTTGTAGCTTCCCCGATGTTTGGCCTCTAATCTGCAGCTGCGCAGCGTGGCCAGTCACCTCGGGGGTGGAGCCTGCGGTCTGCGCTGGAAAAAGGAACCGGCCTTCTGCACGTGCGCGGAGCAAAAAAGTGACGTTCTTGTGGTCGCTGAAATGGCCGCGCATACGCAGAAGAGCTCAGAGTCTGGGAGATTTCCTTCGGCTTCATATAGTGAGTAACCTTCGAGATCTTTTTCTAACCAGCATTTAGGGATCACAATACATGAATTCCTTTTCCATTTTTCCCAGGAGAACTGAGAGCCAGTGGCCGAGCAAATCACTCAGGGCAATAAATTACTTGCTCTGATGAGGAGGGGGTCATGAGACCTGATATCTCCAGCCACCAGTGGCCCAACACCGCAGGAGAGGAAAGTGGTGCAATTAGATTTGCTGTCATTAAACAAGATTAGTTCCAGTCATCACCGAGACATGTAAGTAGCAGGCAAAAAATACGAGAGTTAATTCCTTTGCAAAATCTGGACGTGCCCCTTGACAACCTTGCACTCGCGCCCTCTTGCCCCGCTGCCTTGGAGCACCTGGCACGGTGGGGGACCCCAGTAGTCCTCTTCATACAGCCGGCTAGTTCGCTCTCCCCCCCCGCCCCCCCCCCCCCAAGCCTCTATGGTGCTTTCCCGCCAGTCTGTGGCCCCTGATACCGACCAGTTCGCTCCCCCACTCCCGAGCCTCCCGGTCTGCTCCCTAGCCCTGGCCGAAGGGCTTGCCGGTGCGTGCTCCCGCCCCTAGCCCAGGCCAAGTGGTCTCCTACGTCCTGGTCCCCGCACCTAACTACACGCGAAAGGCACCCCCCCCACCCCCTCTTCCTCCCCCCACCTCTCTCTTCCTCCCCCCACCTCTCTCCTCCTCCCCCACCTCTCTCTTCCTCCCCCACCTCTCTCTCACTTTTCCTGCTGCTGCTGTCCGGGCATCTACTGCACTTACCTGCGCCAATTTCTTTAACTCTCCGCAAGGGTTTCCTCGAGTGGCCACATACGCTGGTCTAAGTAGAAATGGAGTAACTATTAACTGACCAAAGTTGCCTAAATGACCAGAATTGGCGTAAGTGGCTGGTAACGCCCCTTTTTGAGCAAAAAAAAACTTAACTAAGTCAGTTACGCTGGTGCAAATTTTGGGGGGAAACTGGAGACTTTTAAGTTAGGCTAGAAAAAGCAGCCTACTCCAAAAAAAATTGGAGCAAATACTGGGGAAAATTGAGCCCTTAAATTGCTCTTTAATTCAGTTTACATTAGAGTAATGAGTACCAATTCCTTATGACCTTGACAATACCTTCATTAACCCTCGTATCTAGATAAGGTCTCAGTTACATGCCTAGGATAACAAACAGAAAAATCATTCTGTTGATTACTTTAAAAACTGTAATTATCCTACGCCTCCAAAGGACCTTTCTACTGTCTACGAAAGTGGTAGAGCAACACAACATCAGCCCTTGTATCAGATTTTGACTATCAAGTGAATGTACTGAACAGCAAATAATCAAGTGAATAAATAATAGTATAAGATATGTTTACATTAGAAATTATATTATCCAGTTCCTTGAATGGAAAGCAACTGTTCACAATCTGTATACTAAATTACTACTACTTCTGAGTTAATTTTTTTATATGCATTGATACTTTTCCTCTTGTATTTCTCACTACTGTGGGACCTTACACTGGCCTGACCTAACTTCTGTAGGTTCCAAACTGATTCTCTTTGTTTTGAACTCTTCATCTTACATAAATACTGTTATGTATGGAGAAAGAGTCATACTGAACACAGAGCTCAAAGTAAAGTATGACCTTAGTCTTTTATTGCAGATTTCCAGAACGCCTCTCCAACCTGTGAGGCCTCCTTAAATACCTGTGCTCCCAAGGGGTTATGGGATCCCTTGGGACTCCAGGGGATGAGCCCTCTGGTGGCTGTACAGAGTATATACAAGTTTACATATATAACAACACTTCCCCGCCCCCCCCAAAGTCAATAGTGTAACTATTTACAACGTGAGTCGATCTGGGGCCCTTCTTGCCCTGGTTGATTGTCTCAGTGTGAAAGCTGGAATTGTTGAATCATTTCTTGGGCTCTCGCTGGGCTGCTGTGCAGCTGGCCTTGCTGGGCTATCTGATGTGGTGGGACCTGCTGGGCTGCTGTGGATGATGGGTTCTGCTTCGTGGTCAACCGTGGTGCCTGTTGCCACTGGTGTGTATGTTGATGGGTCAAAGAAGGTAGGGTCCAAGGTGGGTTGCTCAGGACAGTCCGTGAATCTGAGTTTGATTTGGTCCAAGTGTTTCCGGTGAATGAGTCCATTTCAAAGTTTGACCTGAAACACCCTGCTCCCCTCTTTGGCCACGACAGTGCCGGGAAGCCTCTTGGCACCTTGTCCATAATTCAATACAAATACAGGATCATTGATTTCAATCTCGCGTGACACATTTGCGCTATCATGGTATGTACTTTGTTGAAGCCGCCTGCTCTCTATTGTTCATGTAGATCAGGGTGAACTAACGAGAGCCTTGTCTTAAGTGCTCTTTTCATGAGCAGTTCAGCAAGTGGGATCCCAGTGAGCGAGTGGGGTCTTGTGCGGTAACTAAGCAGGACTCAGGATAGGCGAGTCTGCAATGAGCCTTCAGTTACCCTCTTCAAGCCCTACTTGATGGTTTGCATTGCTCTCTCTGCCTGACCATTTGACGCTAATTTAAATGGGGCAGATGTGACATGTTTGATCCCGTTGCGGGTCATGAATTATTTGAACTCAGCACTGGTAAAACATGGCCCGTTATCGCTCACTAGGACATCGGATAGGCCGTGTGTGGCAAACATGGCCCGCAGGCTTTCAGTGGTGGCAGCGGACGTGCTTGCCGACATTATCTCACATTCAATCCATTTGGAGTACGCATCTACAACCACAAGGAACATTTTACCCAAGAACGGGCCTGCATAGTCGACATGCACCCTAGACCACGGTTTGGAGGGCCAAGACCATAAACTTAGCGGCGCCTCCCTGGGTACATTGCTTAACTGCGAGCATGTATTACATCTGTGAATGCAGGATTCTAAGTCCGCATCGATACCGGACCACCACACGTGGGATCTGGCAATCGCTTTCATCATTACGATGCCTGGGTGGGTACTGTGAGGTCACTGATGAAGGTGTCTCTGCCCTTCTTGGGAACCACTACTCGATTGTCCCACAGAAGGCAGTCTGCCTGCATAGACATTTCAGTTTTGCGCCATTGGAACAGCTTTATCTCTTCCTACATTTCCACTGGGACACTGGACCAGCTCCCGTGAAGCACACAGTTTTTGACTAGGGACAATAAGGGGTCCTGGCTCGTCCAGGTTTTGATCTGTCGGGCAGTGACAGGTGATTGCTCACTCTCAAATGCTTCCATAACCATGGCTAGATCTGCGGGCTGCGCAATTTCTACCCCCGTGTTGGGCAATGGCAGCCTACTGAGAGCATCGGCGCAGTTTTCTGTGCCTGGCCTGTGGCGGATGGCATAGTTGTATGCGGACAACGTGAGCGCCCATCTCTGGATGCGGGCCGATGCATTGGTATTTATCTCTTTCCTCTTGGAAAACAGGGATATGAGTGACTTATGGTCAGTTTCCAATTCGAATTTTAGCCCAAACAGATATTGATGCATTTTCTTTACCCCATAGACACACGCTAATGCTTCTTTCTCAATCATGCTGTAGGCTCTCTCAGCCTTAGACAGACTCCTGGATGCAAAAGCAACTGGTTGCAGTTTCCCGAAATCATTAGCTTGTTGCAATACGCACCCGACGCCATATGACAACGCATCACATGCTAGTACCAAATGCTTACATGGATCATACAACACAAGCAATTTGTTTGAGCATAACAATTTTCTAGCTTTTATAAAGGCATTTTCTTGGCTTTTGCCCCCTTTTCCTAGTAAGACATGTAGGGGTTCTAGCAGGGTGCTGAGACCCGGTAAGAAGTTACCAAAGTACCGTATATACTCGCGTATCCTGCGATCTCGCGTATCATGCGACCCCTAAATTTTCGTCCCCAAAGCATGATTTTACCATATATCTCATGTATCATGCGAGTCACTTTTTTGAGATCGAATACAGACCTTAACATGAAACATCGAGTGGATTCTGCTCTCTCTCCGTGCTCTCTCTCCGTACTCTCTCTCCGTGCTCTCTCTCCGTACTCTCTCCCCGTACTCTCTCTCCGTGCTCTCTCTCCGTGACTCTCTCTCCCCCCCGACCTCCGCGACTCTCTCTCCCCCCCGACCTCTGCGACTCTCTCTCCCCCCCCGACCTCCGCGACTCTCTCCCCCCCGACCTCCGCGACCCTCTCTACCCCCCCGACCTCCGCGACTCTCTCTCCCCCGACCTCTGCGACCCTCTCTCCCCCCCCGACCTCCGCGACTCTCTCCCCCCCGACCTCCGCGACTCTCTCTCCCCCCCCCGACCTCCGCGACCCTCTCTACCCCCCCGACCTCTGCGACTCTCTCTCCCCCCCGACCTCTGCGACTCTCTCTCCCCCCCGACCTCCGCGACTCTCTCCCCCCCGACCTCCGCGACTCTCTCCCCCCCGACCTCCGCGACTCTCTCCCCCCCGACCTCCGCGACCCTCTCTACCCCCCCGACCTCCGCGACTCTCTCTCCCCCGACCTCTGCGACCCTCTCTCCCCCCCCGACCTCCGCGACTCTCTCCCCCCCGACCTCCGCGACTCTCTCTCCCCCCCCGACCTCCGCGACCCTCTCTACCCCCCCGACCTCCGCGACTCTCTCTCCCCCCCCCGACCTCCGCGACTCTCTCTCCCCCCCCGACCTCCGCGACTCTCTCTCCCCCCCCCCCCGACCTCCGCGACTCTCTCTCCCCCCCCCCCCCGACCTCCGCGACTCTCTCTCCCCCCCGACCTCCGCGACTCTCTCTCCCCCCCCGACCTCCGCGACTCTCTCTCCCCCCCCGACCTCCGCGACTCTCTCCCCCCCGACCTCCGCGACTCTCTCTCCCCCCCCGACCTCCGCGACTCTCTCTCCCCCCCCCCCCGACCTCCGCGACTCTCTCTCCCCCCCGACCTCCGCGACTCTCTCTCCCCCCCCCCGACCTCCGCGACTCTCTCCCCCCCGACCTCCGCGACCCTCTCTACCCCCCCGACCTCCGTGACTCTCTCCCCCCCGACCTCTGCGACCCTCTCTCCCCCCCCGACCTCCGCGACTCTCTCCCCCCCGACCTCCGCGACTCTCTCTCCCCCCCCCCGACCTCCGCGACTCTCTCTCCCCCCCCGACCTCCGCGACTCTCTCCCCCCCGACCTCCGCGACTCTCTCCCCCCCGACCTCCGCGACTCTCTCTCCCCCCCCGACCTCCGCGACTCTCTCTCCCCCCCCCCGACCTCCGCGACTCTCTCTCCCCCCCCCGACCTCCGCGACTCTCTCTCCCCCCCCGACCTCCGCGACTCTCTCTCCCCCCCCGACCTCCGCGACTCTCTCTCCCTCCCCGACCTCCGCGATTCTCTCTCCCCCCCCGACCTCCGCGACTCTCTCTCCCTCCCCGACCTCCGCGATTCTCTCTCCCCCCCCGACCTCCGTGACTCTCTCTTCCCCCCCCCCCGACCTCCGCGACTCTCTCTCCCCCTGAAGAGAAGAATTTCAGCAGGAGTCAAATGGATTTTTTTTTTGCATTGGGAGGATGTAGTTAGTGGTGTGCTGCAGGAACTTGGCTTGTTTTCCACACAAACTAATGATTTGGTCATGAGTATCGAGGAACTAATATCAACCAGGGATATTTGATTTACAACCATCATGGAGAGTGAGAGGAGAAACCAAGAGAAATGTCTTTACATAGAGGATTGTTGGAGCATGCCGAGATTCAGCGTGGATACGGTCTGCTTAACAGCCTAACAGCCTAATCTTGGCCAGCACTTCACACCCGCAAATTTTGTATCTCGCGTATCATGCGACCCCCCAAATTTAGGTTACAATTTAGGTCTTCAAAAGTCGCATGATACGCGAGTATATACGGTAGTTCAAGAGTCCCAGGAACGACCGCAGCTCCGTCATGTTCTGTGGCCTCAGTGCGTTGTCGATTGCCTCCGTCTTCGAATCGATGGACGTGGTGCCATCCGCCGCGATCCTCCTCCCCAAGAACTCCACTTCAGGCACCAGGAAAACACACTTCAAGCATTTTAACCTGAGCCCCACACGATGAGTCAACTAAGAACCTCCTCCAGGTTCTGCAGATGCTCGACTGTGTCCCGTCCTGTGACCAAGATGTTGTCCTGGAAGACCACGGTGCGTGGGACCAACTTCAGTAAGCTTTCCATGTTTCTCTGGAATATCGCCGCCGCTGATCGAATTCCAAACGGGCACCTGTTAGAAATGAAAAGACCTTTGTGCGTGTTGATGCAGGTGAGGGCCTTCGATGATTCCTCCAGTTCCTGCGTCATGTAGGCTGAAGTCAAATCCAGCTTCGTGAAGGTCTTTCTTCCCGCCAGCGTTGCAAAGACGTCGTCGGCCTTTGGTAGTGGGTATTGGCCCTGCAGGGAGAAACGATTGATTGTAATCGCCACAGATTCTGATGGTGTCGAATCCCTTGAGGACAGGAACAATCGGACTGGCCCACTCGTTGAACTCGATCAGTGAAATGATGCCCTCTCGTTGCAGCCGGTCTAGCTTGATCCCTACCCTTTCTCTCATCATGCCCGGTACTGCTCTCGCCTTGTGATGGATGGGTCGCGCCCACGGAATTAGGTGGATCTGCACTTTTGCTCCTTGGAATTTCCCAATGCCTGGTTCGAATAGTGAAGGGAACTTGTTTAAGATCTGGGCACATGGAATGTCGTCAGCGGGCGAAAGCGCTTGGACGACATCCCAGTTCCAGCGCATCTTTCCCAGCCAGCTGCTGCCGAGCAGCGTGGGACCATCGGCAAATACCACCCAGATTGGTAGCTTGTGCACCGCTCCATCGTAGGAGACCTTTACGGTAGCACTGCTGATTACGGGAATCAGTTCATTTGTGTAAGTTCTTAGTTTCGTACGAATTGGAGTTAAGACAGACCTTGAGGCCTTGTTGCTCCACAACCTTTTGAAAGTCTTTTTGCCCATGATGGACTGGCTCGCGCCCGTTTCCAGCTCCATTGGAGCCCATTTAGTTCAACATTCAGCATTATCGGGGGACAATTCGTGGTAAATGTGTGCACCCCATGTACCTCTGCCTCCTCAGTCTGAGGCTCTGGTTCGTCTTGATCCTCCATGGATCTGTACTCCTCTGCAACGTGGTGGTTTGCAGGTTTAACAGGATTTGCAGCTCGCCTGTACATACGTTGGAGGTGTCCCATTGTTTCACAGCCCTTGCAAACGTACCCTTTGAATCGGCATGAATGGAAACGATGATCATCTCCGCAGCGCCAACAAGATGTTAATGGCCTAGCATTCATCACCCTTGATGGTGGACTCGTTGAGACATCTGCGGTCGTGAGGCATGTGTGACCTGTACTTGTGTGCTGAGAGATTTGCTTCGTATTGTCACTGGTGGCAATGAACGCCAGGGCTATCGCTATGGCCTTACTCAAGGTTGGGGTCTCTAAATCAAAAGATCGCGAAGTATGGTTTCGTGGCCAATGCCAAATACGAAAAAGTCTCTGAGCATGTGCTCCAAATGTCCTTCAAATTCGCAATGTCCTGCAAGGCGTCTTAGCTCGGCGACATAACTCACCACTTCCTGGCCTTCAGACCTTTTGTGGGTGTAGAACCGGTACCTCGCCATCAGAACGCTTTCCTTCGGGTTCAAATGCTCTCGGACCAGTGTGCACAAATCATCGTACGATTTCTCCGTGGGTTTCGCTGGAGTAAGCAGATTCTTCACGAGGCCATACGTTGGTGCCCCACAGACGGTGAGGAGGATCGCCCTTCGTTTGGCACGCTCTCTTCCCCATCTAGCTCGTTGGCCACAAAGTATTGGTCGAGTCGCTCCACAAAAGTTTCCCAATCATCTCCCTCCAAGAATTTCTCCAGGATGCCCACTGTTCTCTGCATCTTTGGGTTCGCTTTCTGTATCTCGTCGCCAGTTGTTATGTATAGAGAAAGAGTCAGACTGAACACTGTGAGCTCAAAGTAAAGTGTGACCTTAGTCTTTTATTGCAGGTCTCCAGAGTGCCTCTCCCGCTTGTGAGGCCTCCTTAAATACCTGCACTCCCAAGGGATTATGAGATCCCTTGGGACTCCAGAGGATAAGCCCTCTGGTGGCTGGACAGAGTATATTCAAGTTTACATATATAACAAATACCTCTGTAATATTTGCCCGGGCTCCCTCCATTTCAATTCAAAAAGGAGTCCTCAATCATACACATGATTGAACCAATCACACAACACTGTTTATATTTGAATTATGTGGCTTGGTTATTTCTCTTATCTGTAATCTAGGGGATAACCAACTAAACCTTGCAACATTGGTATTGATTGAAACTGAGGACATTGACTTTATCTGCAGCTAATTTTTAAACTGTGATTGGATTAAAAAGGATAGCCATTAAGCTAAAAATACTTTTTTGTTGCCACAAGGCACCTTGATAGTTTCCAAACCCTGATATCTTGAGATTATACACTGTACTCAATGATATTATGGATCAGGTGGAGGGAAAGATGATTTTGAAAATTAAATGAACATTACTAATTAGAATTCAAAAATATGAAGGCAGATTTTCCCCTTTGTTGTACCTCAGTTACCAAGTTCAGCAAAGAGAAAAAGGGGGAGGATTTCCGTTCCCTCAGGTCTTCATCCTCACAATGCAGCTACAGAATTTCTAGGGTATCCCCAAACTGATGTTCTCACTGAGAGGTTAACTTGTACTGTTCGAGTGGGTTTAAACTAATTTAGCAGGAGAAGGGGCACCAGAAAGGAGCAGAGGACACAGAGATAGAAGCAGCAGTAAAGTAGAAATAGCCCCAAAATTGCAGGGACCATATTGAGTTAAATAGCAAAAATGATGAAGGAGGTATTAAATTGTATGTACGTCAATGTCCATAGTGTAACTAATAAGGTGGGTGAGTTGCAGGCACAAATTGCTACATGGGATTATGACGTGGTTGCATTAACAGAGACAAGGCTCAAACAAGGCCAGGAATGGGTTCTTAATATTCCTGGTTACCAAGTATTCAGGAATGAAAGAGAAGGAAAAAGAGGAGGTGCCATGGTAATATTGATAAAGGATGATGTTATAGTTCTAAATAGAAATGATATACTACATGGAGTATTTTTTTTTTACAGAGTTTCAAACAGTGAGCAGGAGATAGATGAGCAAATCTGTTGGCAAATTTCAAAAGTGTGTAACAAAAATAGAATAGTAATATTAGGAGACTTTAATTGCCCTAATATAGACTGGGGAAAAAACAAAGTACTAAGGGAAGGAAGAAGAGGAATTTCTGATATGTGTGCAAGAGAACTTTCTTGATCAATTTGTCTCCAGTCCAACAAGGAAGGAGCAGTGTTGAATCTAGTTGAGGTAGTCAAGTGGAGTCTGTTACATAGAAACATAGAAACATAGAAAATAGGTGCAGGAGTAGGCCATTCGGCCTACTAGGAGATCATCCAGCTAATACTGACTACAACATAATTTGGTTTAGAGTAATTTTGGAAAAGGACCTTAAAATTTCCAAGGTAAAAATGCTCAACTAAGGAAGAGCTAATTTCAGTGATTTAAAAAGGGACGTACCACAGGTAGATTGGAAAAGGTGATTGCAGGGTAAAGGAGTATCGGAGCATGGGAATGCATTTAGGGAAGAGATCGTTTTGGTACAAAGGAGACATTTTCCTTTGAAGGGAAAAGGTAGAGTATCCAAAGCGAATGTGCCCTGGATGACAAAGGAAATAAAAGTTAAGATAAAACAGAAAAAGGAGGCTTATGACAAATATCAGGAGCAAGATTCAGTTAACAGCCAGAAAGATTATGGAAAGTACAGGAGGGAATTGAAAAAGTTAATACAGAAGGCAAAGAGAGGTTACGAGAAAAGATTAGCAAGCAACATTAAATTGAACCCTAAAGTATTTTATAAACGTATAAAGTGTAAGAGGTTCGCTAGGAAAAAAGTTGGGCCTATTCAGGACCCAAAGGGAGATTTTCTTGTAGAGGCAGAGGACATGGCTAAATATTAAATGAGTACCTTGCATCTGTCTTCACAAAAGAAGCGAATGGTTACACTAAAAGAGGAGAAGGAAATTATGGACAGGATAGTAATAGATAGCGATGAACTAAAAAGATTAGTATTACTGAAAGCTGGTAAGTCACCTGGTCCGGATGGGATGCATCCTACGTTACTGAAAGAAGCAAAGGTGGAAATAGCAGAGGCATTGGTCATAATCTTTCGTAATATATTAGCCTGGATAGAGGATTAGCTAACTAACAGAAAACAGAGAGTTGGGATAAATGTGTCTTTTTCCGGTTGGCAAACGGTAACTAGTGGGGTGCCGCAGCGATCGGTGCTGGGGCCTCAACTATTTACAATCTATATTAATGACTTCGATGAAGGGACCAAGTGTAATGTAGCCAAGTTTGCTGATGGTACAAAGATGGGTGGAAAAGCAAATTGTGAGCAGGACACAAAAAATCTGCAAAGGGATACAGACAGGCTAAGTGAGTGGGAAAACATTTGGCAGATGGAGTATAATGTGGGAAAGTGTGAGGTTATCCACTTTGGCAGAAAAAATAGAAAAGCAAATTAGAATTTAAATGGAGAAAAATTGCAAAGTGCTGCAGTACAGAGGGACCTGGGGGTCCTTGTGCATGAAACACAAAAAGTGAGTATGCAGGTACAGCAAGTAATCAGGAAGGCAAATGCAATGTTGGCCTTTATTGCAAGGAGGATAGAGTATAAAAGCAGAGAAGTCCTGCTACAACTGTACAGGGTATTGGTGAGGCCACAGCTGGAGTACTGCATACACCTCCTTATTTAAGGAAGGATATACTTGCATTGGAGGCTGTTCAGAGAAGGTTCACTAGGTTGATTCCGGAGATGAGGTGGTTAACTTATGAAGATAGGTTGAGTAGGTTGGGCCTATACACATTGGAGTTCAGAAGAATGAGAGGTGATCTTATCGAAACAAATAAGATAATGAGGGGGCTGGACAAGGTGGATGCAGAGAGGATATTTCCACTCATAGGGGATACTAAAACTATGGGACATAGTCTCAGAATAAGGGGCGTCCCATTTAAAACTGAGATGAGGAGGAATTTCTTCTCTGAGGGTTGTAAATCTATGGAATATTCTGCCCCAGAGAGCTGTGGAGGCTGGGTCATTGAATATATTTAAGGCGGAGATAGACAGATTTTTGAGCGATAAGGGAATAAAGGGTTATGAGGAGCGGGCAGGGAAATGGAACTGAGTCCATGATGAGAGCAGCCATGATATTAAATGGCAGAGCAGGCTCTAGGGGCCAGGTGGCCTACTCCTGCTCCTACTTTTTATGTTTCAATCCTCATTGGATACAGAAGAAGTGCTGGAGGGTTGCTAATGTTATACAGGTTGAGCGTCCAAAATCCAGAATTCCGAAATTCAGAATGTTCCAGAATCGGACATCGGGTCAACCCGTGGCGGAGTCATCCGGAAAATGTTCCGGAAGCTGGACTTTTTTTTGGACATTTTTTAAACCGAATTAACCACAGAAAAATAATTTTAAAATAACAACTTTAATTTACCTTTTCTGCAGGTCTTCAACACAGGTTTTTCCCGGTCGCTGACCTCTGACCCGGAACCCCGACCCCTGACCTGCAGCCGACGCTGCCGAATCCGGAACCGTTGACCCCCGCTCTTCTTACCTCGTCGTCCCCCGCTCTTCTTACCTCGTCATCCCCCGCTCTCCTTACCTCGGCGACCCCCTGCTCTCCTTACCTCGGCGCTCTCCACCACCCCCCCCCCCCCCCCACCTGCTCCTTACCTTGGCGGGCCCCCGCTCTCCTTACCTCGTAGAACCCCCGCTCTCCTTATCTTGGCGGGCCCCCGCTCTCGTTACCTCGGCGGCCCCCTGCTCCTTACCTCGACCCAGGCGTGTCCGGTTTCGGGATGTCGGAAAGACGTTCTGAAATCCAGAAATACCCGAAATCCAGAACAGCCTCAGTCCAGGATTTCAGATGTTCCATCTGTACCAATATTCAAGAAAGGAGAGAGGGATAAACCAGGAGCCAGTCAGCCTAACATCGGGGATGAAGAAGTTATTGGAAACCATTATCATGGACAAAATAAACTTTCATTTGGAAAGGCATGTGTTAATCAAATAGAGCTGGCATGGATTTGTTAAAAGCAAATCATATCTGACTAACTTGATTGAATTCTTTGATGAGGTAACAGAGAAAGTTGATCAAGATAGTGCAATAGATATATATATGGACTTTCGGATGGAATCCAACAAAGTGCCACATAGAGGCTTATCAAGAAGATGGAAGCCCATGGGATTAAGGAGAAAGTGTAGGTATGAATACAAAAATGGGCTGAATGACAGGAAGTAAAGGGTGGTGATGGATGGATGGATGTTTTTCAAACTGGCAGGTGGTTTGCAATGGTGTTACCTAAGGGTCAGTTTTGGGTCCATTACTCTATTCAATTTTTATAAATGAGCTGGACTCTGGTGTAGGGAGCTGCATTATAAAGTCTGGAGACGATACAAAACCTGGCCAAGTTATCGATAATGATGAGGATAGTTATAGACTTCAGGATGGCATAGGCAGGATGTTGAAATTGGAAGAGGCATGGCAGATGGAGTTCAGTGCAGAGAAGTGTGAAGTGATGCACTTTGGGAGGACTAATATGGAAAGACAGTGCACTATAAATTGCATGACTTTGAAAAATGTTGATGAGCAGAGAGACCTTGATGTCCATATAGACAAATCCTTAAAGGTGGCAGGGCAAGTTGATTCGGTGGGTAAAAAAAGCATACGAGTTACTTGGGTTTATAAATAGAGGAATAGAATATAAAAGCAAAGAGATCATGGTAGAACTTTATAAAATTAGGCCTCAGCTGGAGTATTGTGGACAATTCTGGGTACCACATTTCAGGAAAGATGTAAATGCTTATACAAAGGGTACAGAGGAGGTTTACCAGGATGTTACTAGGGATGAAGGACTTCACTTATGAGGAGAGAATGGAAAAGTTAAGACTGTTCTCTTTGGAACAGAGAAGGTTAAGAGGTGACCTAATAGAGGTTTTCAAGATGATGAGAGGTTTTGATAGAGTAGATAGAGAATAACTATACCCTCTGGCGAGTGGATTAATAACGAGAGATCATAGATTTAAAATCATTGGCAAAAGATCTAGAGGGGAGTTGAGGAGAAATCTTTTCACTCAGGGAGTTGTCGGGATCTGGAGCGTTCTATCTGAAAAGTTGGTAGAAGCTAATTCCATGAATAATTTTAAAACAGAGTTGGACGACTGCTTGAAGATGAGGAGCTTAGAATTACGGACAAAAAATGGGGTGTGAGACGAGGTACGACTGCTCTTTCAAAGGGTCAATACAGACACGATGGACTGAATGGCCTCCTTCTGTGCTGTAAGTTTCTATGATTCTATGATGTCACTGGGCTTGTGCCTGCAGTAGACTCTGGGTATTCTCACAGCTGAGGTGGGAGAGGGCGTTTCTGGCACCAAAGCAGAGGGACACACAAAGATACTTTTCAGTTCAGAAAAATTATACTTGGCAGCATGACCTGCACCAGGACACTCCACAGACTGGAACGTTTGCTGAGGTCCGGCAGCACCCCAATGATTTCTGGATCCATTCGGAGTTTCTGGAACTCCAAATATCCCTGTTTCTGGAGCTCCTAGATTCCCTTTTTATCAAGCTGCTATTTCCCCTGTTGTTGGAGCTTCTACTTCTCCTATTTCTGTTACTGCTAAATACTTTGTATGATCTTTGGGACTCAGGGCCAGTGTGTGTTTATGCCTCCTCTCCCTGCTCCCATTCCCATTTTAATGCCAGTACAAGGTTCCGTGAGTGGACCGGTCTGTGACAGGAGTGCAAATGACCCAGGCCAGAAAAACTCAGCCAGGAGAGGATGGTTGGCCATGAGGCAACATTTTTTGATTTGTGATAAAATGTTTAAGTGAGGGAATTATTCAAGTCCACATTTATGTTTAAAAAGACTCATGAAATTCTTGCAAGTGTTTATGACATATTTATAAGAATTAATTTTATTGTATTCTGCAAGATAAAATTAGCTCTAGAATAGATTATAAAAATAATATTTATTTGTATTTCCATTGCTACTCATGGTTCATCAGTGGGTTAGTGTTGGCTTTCAATACCATTTTGGATATTTATGATCTTATGCTTGTTTTATTCATGACTTCATGACATCATTATCCAAGACTTACCATTCATTTTCCCAACTCCCATTTGTGTCTCTTATGTTTTATTAAATAGCATCTGTGCTATACATCAATTTACAGTATTGGTTGCATCAAAGTATTAATGTGCAAAAATTCTTGCAATTATTGCAAGTTATGATTTGAAAAGTAATTTCAAACATTTTTAAAGATTTGGCTGCTGAGCATTGTTTCTCAAAAAATGCACAGCATTTGTAGAAATATTCAACAACACTTATTTACTCCTGGTGATGTCAAGTAGTGCTTCCAGATTGCCATACAACATATTCTGGCCATGTTGAGATCATTTTTAATTAGGGAAAATAATATTTGTTAGCTAGAAAAACAGCAGCAATGCTAACTTTCAATTTGTAGAGTGCTATTCAAAATAATAGCGAACATTTTTCAGACATCAATGTCACAAATCTAATTGGGGGGAGAGGAAAATCAAAAGTTTATGATGTTTAGAGCATGCTGTACCAAAACTAACCGTTTATGATGTGATATTATTCTCTCCGATTAATACTCCCATCTTTATAAATTGTAGAAAATGTAATCTTTCTGTCTACCAAACACTATTGTTCAGTTATGTATTCAGGTGGATGTTGCACTGTACATTAAAAAACTCAAGTTACTTTATAGCAAATAGTGTGCTAGGTTATAAATACTGCAGAATTTAACACTTCTGCCCCATCCGTGGTACACATTTGAAGTCATCATGGTCTTAATGATTTTGAGGCATTTTGATGCTTTGTCATTCTGAAATGGGAGGGAGAACAGCCAGTTGTCGTGGTGCACATTGGTACCAACGACATAGGTAAAAAAAGGGATGAGGTCCTACGAAAAGAATTTAAGGAGCTAGGAGCTAAATTAAAAAGTAGGACCTCAAAAGTAGTAATCTCGGGATTGCTACCAGTGCCACGTGCTAGTCAGAGTAGGAATCGCAGGATAGCGCAGATGAATACATGGCTTGAGCAGTGGTGCAGCAGGGAGGGATTCAAATTCTTGGGGCATTGGAACCGGTTCTGGGGGAGGTGGGACCAGTACAAACCGGACGGTCTGCACCTGGGCAGGTCCGGAACCAATGTCCTAGGGGGAGTGTTTGCTAGTGCTGTTGGGGAGGAGTTAAACTAATATTGCAGGGGGATGGGAACCTATACAGGGAGACAGAGGGAGACAAAAATGAGGCAAAAGCAAAAGACAGAAAGGAGATGAGGAAAAGTGGAGGGCAGAGAAACCCAAGGCAAAGAACAAAAAGGGCCACTATACAGCAAAATTCTAGAAGGACAAAGGGTGTTAAAAAAGCAAGCCTGAAGGCTTTGTGTCTTAATGCAAGGAGTATCCGCAATAAGGTGGATGAATTAACTGTGCAAATAGATGTTAACAAATATGATGTGATTGGGATTACGGAGACGTGGCTCCAGGATGATCAGGGCTGGGAACTCAACATCCAGGGGTATTCAACATTCAGGAAGGATAGAATAAAAGGAAAAGGAGGTGGGGTAGCATTGCTGGTTAACGAGGAGATTAATGCAATAGTTAGGAAAGACATTAGCTTGGATGATGTGAAATCTATATGGGTAGAGCTGCAGAACACTAAAGGGCAAAAATCGTTAGTGGGAGTTGTGTACAGACCTCCAAACAGTAGTAGTGATGTTGGGGAGGGCATCAAACAGGAAATTAGGAGTGCATGCAATAAAGGTGCAGCAGTTATAATGGGTGACTTTAATATGCACATAGATTGGGCTAGCCAAACTGGAAGCAATACGGTGGAGGAGGATTTCCTGGAATGCATAAGGGATGGTTTTCTAGAACAATATGTCGAGGAACCAACTAGGGGGGAGGCCATCTTAGACTGGATGTTGTGTAATGAGAGAGGATTAATTAGCAATCTCATTGTGCGAGGCCCCTTGGGGAAGAGTGACCATAATATGGTGGAATTCTGCATTAGGATGGAGAATGAAACAGTTAATTCAGAGACCATGGTCCAGAACTTAAAGAAGGGTAACTTTGAAGGTATGAGGCATGAATTGGCTAAGATAGATTGGCGAATGATACTTAAGGGGTTGACTGTGGATGGGCAATGGCAGACATTTAGAGACCGCATGGATGAATTACAACAATTGTACATTCCTGTCTGGCGTAAAAATAAAAAAGGGAAGGTGGCTCAACCGTGGCTATCTAGGGAAATCAGCGATAGTATTAAAGCCAAGGAAATGGCATACAAATTGGCCAGAAATAGCAGCGAACCTGGGGACTGGGAGAAATTTAGAACTCAGCAGAGGAGTACAAAGGGTTTGATTAGGGCAAGGAAAATGGAGTACGAGAAGAAGCTTGCAGGGAACATTAAGGCGGATTGCAAAAGTTTCTATCGGTATGTAAAGAGAAAAAGGTTAGTAAAGACAAACGTAGGTCCCCTGCAGTCAGAATCAGGGGAAGTCATAACGGGGAACAAAGAAATGGCAGACCAATTGAACAAGTACTTTGGTTCAGTATTCACTAAGGAGGACACAAACAACCTTCCGGATATAAAAGTGGTCAGAGGGTCTATTAAGGAGGAGGAACTGAGGGAAATCTTTATTAGTCGGGAAATTGTGTTGGGGAAATTGATGGGATTGAAGGCCGATAAATCCCCAGGGCCTGATGGACTGCATCCCAGAGTACTTAAGGAGGTGGCCTTGGAAATAGCGGATGCATTGACAGTCATTTTCCAACATTCCATTGACTCTGGATCAGTTCCTATCGAGTGGAGGGTAGCCAATGTAACCCCACTTTTTAAAAAAGGAGGGAGAGAGAAAGCAGGGAATTATAGACCGGTCAGCCTGACCTCAGTAGTGGGTAAAATGATGGAATCAATTATTAAGGATGTCATAGCAGCGCATTTGGAAAATGGTGACACGATAGGTCCAAGTCAGCATGGATTTGTGAAAGGGAGATCATGCTTGACAAATCTTCTGGAATTTTTTGAGGATGTTTCCAATAAAGTGGACAAAGGAGTACCAGTTGATGTGGTATATTTGGACTTTCAGAAGGCTTTCGACAAGGTCCCACACAGGAGATTAATGTGCAAAGTTAAAGCACATGGGATTGGGGGTAGTGTGCTGACGTGGATTGAGAACTGGTTGTCAGACAGGAAGCAAAGAGTAGGAGTAAATGGGTACTTTTCGGAATGGCAGGCAGTGACTAGTGGGGTACCGCAGGGTTCTGTGCTGGGGCCCCAGCTGTTTACATTGTACATTAATGATTTAGACGAGGGGATTAAATGTAGTATCTCCAAATTTGCGGATGACACTAAGTTGGGTGGCAGTGTGAGCTGCGAGGAGGATGCTATGAGGCTACAGAGTGACTTGGATAGGTTAGGTGAGTGGGCAAATGCGTGGCAGATGAAGTATAATGTGGATAAATGTGAGGTTATCCACTTTGGTGGTAAAAACAGAGAGACAGACTATTATCTGAATGGTGACAGATTAGGAAAAGGGAAGGTGCAACGAGACCTGGGTGTCATGGTACATCAGTCATTGAAGGTTGGCATGCAGGTACAGCAGGCGGTTAAGAAAGCAAATGGCATGTTGGCCTTCATAGCGAGGGGATTTGAGTACAGGGGCAGGGAGGTGTTGCTACAGTTGTACAGGGCCTTGGTGAGGCCACACCTGGAGTATTGTGTACAGTTTTGGTCTCCTAACTTGAGGAAGGACATTCTTGCTATTGAGGGAGTGCAGCGAAGGTTCACCAGACTGATTCCCGGGATGGCGGGACTGACATATCAAGAAAGACTGGATCAACTGGGCTTGTATTCACTGGAGTTCAGAAGAGTGAGAGGGGACCTCATAGAAACGTTTAAAATTCTGACGGGTTTGGACAGGTTGGATGCAGGAAGAATGTTCCCAATGTTGGGGAAGTCCAGAACCAGCGGTCATAGTCTAAGGATAAGGGGTAAGCCATTTAGGACTGAGATAAGGAGAAACTTCTTCACCCAGAGAGTGGTGAACCTGTGGAATTCTCTACCACAGAAAGTAGTTGAGGCCAATTCACTAAATATATTCAAAAGGGAGTTAGATGAAGTCCGTACTACTCGGGGGATCAAGGGGTATGGCGTGAAAGCAGGAATGGGGTACTGAAGTTTCATGTTCAGCCATGAACTCATTGAATGGCGGTGCAGGCTAGAAGGGCTGAATGGCCTGCTCCTGCACCTATTTTCTATGTTTCTATGTCCATGGGCAGACCATCTAAAAGAGTTCGTGTAGGACCACCAATGATGTGCATCAGCTGTGATATAACTAACTGCCACTATTTCGAACCACTCTGTTTTGCATCAGCACTTCAGCAAAAAAAGGTGTCGAAGATAGTACTATTATGTAGCCAATATATGTGAAAAAGAAGGAAGAATATTCAAGTCCCAATTAAAATGCATGTGATTCAACACTAATTGGCGCCAAAATAATGTAAAATTGGAGTTGTGTTACAGCTAGAAAATGTATTTTATAAGTCTAAGTAATTAAAAGTTAGTAGATTACTAGTTGGTGCAGTGTGTCAGGACACCGAACTTTAATCTCTGTGGACCTGTTGAATATATTTAAGGCAGAGCTAGACAGATTTTTGAGCGATGAGGGAATAAAAGGTTATGGGGAGTGGGCAGGGAAGTGGAGCTGAGTCCATGATCAGATCAGCCATGATCTTATTAAATGGCGGAGCAGGCTCGAGGGGCAGTATGGCCTACTACTGATCATATTTCTTATGTTCTTATGGACCTGTGTTTGAATCCAGCTCAGAATGTTGGCAAGGAATCCTCATCTATCTACTGCTGGATAGGTATGTCAATGACCTTAGGTAGTCCCAACCCATTGGGCATGAGTCTACATTACAAAAGTGCACTTAATTTCGCCTGAGTTAGCAGTTTCATTCCTACTCATAGAGAGATTGTATTTGCACTTTAGCAAACTCTCTCTGGTGTATTTAATTGCATAATAAAATCTCAAGGAGAGACTAAAAGAACATTTGAAAGACCAAATTATGGCATTTTTTTAAGAGAGAGCCAGGAGTTGAAGTGATAGATGAGGATTCCTTGCCAACATTCTGAGCTGGATTCAAACACAGGGGCCAGACTAGGATAATACCATACATTTGAAATATCATTCAGGAAACACTAATTGTAGGCAAGTTGACTAGGACCATTAGTTGTTATGTGACATTTGACCAAAACACTTGTGTTACAGTGGTACGTTCCAAGATTTTGATAACTTATGTTAGTTTATTTTGTTAAGGCCAAGTATAATCCTTATTTGTTCTCTGTAATGAAAAGCCTTATTATTACTGTTGCATGAATAAAGTGGGTGTAAAAATTTCAAATGACATTCAAATTCTATTTATTAATATCAAGCAATATATTGTAATTGAATATTGAATAATGGGGTAGAATTCCCTATTTGAACCCTGAGTTATTTACAATTGGGGCATAAAGCAAATATCCAGCATAAAAGGTGGAATTAACTTGGGACAGCACATAATTACAATCCGCTCGAATTTAATCGTTTTTTGATGCCCATCTATTGATCACTGTGCCTGAATGCAGCTCGCCACATTATTATGGCTCCACCCTCCTCCCCCCCCAGGCAAAGAGCCATACAAGTGAATGATTTGCAATTACACTGCTTCAAAATGAGTGTAAAATTAAGTGCAACATTCTCGGCACAGCAGCAAACAAAGTAATTTTCTGGTGTTTTATTGTGATTGTTTTTTGATTATTGTCACTGAGGCGTACACTGTATTTTCTGTTTCTTTGTATGCATTTTTATGACATCAGTACAAGTCACATTCAACAATTAAAAGCTTTCACGATTGCATGGTCTTATACATGCTGTGCCTAATCTGCATGAATGACTGTTAGATGGCTTGAAACTTTAATTTTCATAATTAAAGAAGAAATATATAGTGCGAATTTGGCGCTTTGCTCGCTCCCCAATGTTCATTTCCACTGGTTTATGCCCATTTCTACGTTCTTGCATGTATTAATGAGATTGGCAAGAAATGTGGGTGTAAATAAATATCAATTTGTGCACAGCAAGCTCCCACAAACAGCAATGTAATAATGACCAGATAATCTGTTTTAGTGATGTTGAATGGTAGATATTGCCCAAGAAACTGGAAGAACTGCCTTTCTCCTCTTTGAATTACAGCTGGAAATGAATCACTGCCGGAAAGTTGCGACACAGGTTAGCAAGGCCATAAAAAGGCAAACCAAGCACTAGGATTTACTTATAGAGTTATAGATTGAAAAGTAGGGAAATTATGCTAAATCTGTATCGAATCTTGGTTAGATCACACTTGGAGTACTGCGTACAATTCTGGTCACCATATTATAAAAAGGATATAGAGGCACATGAGGGAGTGCAGGGAAGATTTACAAGGATGATACCAGAAATGTGAGGGTATACATATCAGGAAAGGATGAACAGGCTGGGTCTCTTTTCTCTTGAAAAAAGAAGACTGAGGGGTGACCTAATAGAGGTCTTTTAAAATTACGTAATGTTTTGTTAGAGTGGATACAGAGAGAATGTTTCCACTTGTGGGGAAGAGCATAATTAGAGGCCATCAATATAAGATAGTCACCAAGAAATCCAATAGGAAATTCAGAAGAAACTTCTTTACCCAAAGAGTGGTGAGAATGTAGAATTTGCTACCACAATGAGTGGTTGAAGCGAATAATATAGATGCATTTAAGGGGAGGCTAGACAAGCATATGAGGGAGAAGGGAATAGAGGGTTATGCTGATGAGGAAAGATGGGAGGTCGCTCAAGTGGAGCATAAACGCCGGCATGGACTGGTTGTGCCGAATGGCTTGTTTCTGTGCCATATATCCTATGTAATCAAAATGGGTGCACTAATGGGTATAATTTTGGGTTAGCTTAAATTACGCACGACAGCAAATTCCACCCACTATATTTAAAGTTGAGGAAGTACTTATTCTTGTATGCATTTCATTCAGAACATTGCATTTTCAAATTAGAAATGTAAATTTAGAAATGGCTGCAATATGAAAAACAAAAGTTAAAAGTAATTTTCGGAGTTAACTGTTTGTTACAATCTTAAATCTCTTGAGATAAGTCAGGACTGTGCATCAAAATAGCTAATATCCTGTTGTTAGTATTAATAATTTTCAACATTTTGTCATTGGCTTAGGAAATTGTGGGGCAGTGGTAAAATAGGCACATATATTCTCATAAGTTTCAATGTGGTGAAATGAGCTGAAGTCATACTGTACATTTACATTTACAAGCTTGCTGTTAACTAGGATCACTCTGCTAATGCTGTATATTCTGATTACCTTTTGCTGGCCAGAGCATCATCATCATAGGCTGTCCGCCAAATGAGGAAGACTTGCTTCCATGAGTTCACAGATGTTTCAATGAAGGATCTGATGTTCCAGTCCTGAACTCCAATTGAAGGGGTGGAAGCTGCCTGCGCTTGGATTTTTTTAACGTGTGGTGACTGTTGTACACCAGCCATCACACAGGCTTGACAGAGCTAGGTCTTGGTCCAGTGGCAAGGATTAACCAAGACGACTGGAGACTTGCTCTGCTGCACGGACCGAGCGCGCACACATATCGCAGTGTGGGCTGGCCCGTGCTGCCCCTGGGCCCTTGGCTCTTCTGGGCCCCGAACCCTCATCTGTCGCACCTCCGCCATGATCTCTCGCCGCTCCTCCACCATAAGCATTCACCGCATCTCACCACAAACACTTGCCGCTCATCCGCCCCGACCTTCCTACTCCTCTGTACCTGGGTCCTGTTGATGTTCCTGCCCACATTCTAAAATGGCGACCAGGGTTTTGATGATGTCACCCAGTTACCCATCTCAAAATTGTTGCACGCTTGGAGCAGCTCGCACTGGAGGTTGGAGTGGTACGCCGCTCCAGCTCTTTTATAGCCCGACCTGCGGAGCTGTTCTCTGGCAAGTCGGGGAGCCACGATGGCCAGAGCAAGGGTGTGTTAACTAGCTATTACAGGGTAAGACAACATAAGCAAGGTTTCCCTTATCGAAAGCTTAATTATCCAAATAAAGTGAAGTACTTACATAATCAAGTGAACCTGATCCTGGGAAATAAGGGCTATCTACTATACAGCGCTTTAAACTCAAACTTCCTGGATTGATTTCAATGTCCCGTTATAAATCGCCATTTTTTATATTTGCTTTTCTGAGCTATAAATCACTAATCTAAATGTTCTTGTAAGGTATGCAACTACCTCTCTAAACTACAAGATGTACATATCTGACCAGTGGGTAAAGTTATACTATTGATTGACATGCATGAAATGACTTCTTCTCATAATTTCTATTCACTTTCCATACATCTTATCTTCCTCAACCAGTCATTTCATTAAGTCTCACACAGTACCATGGATGGATTCTTTCGTACAGAAAAGAGAAGCATGCAGATGCTTATTTTTTCTTAGGGCCCAGCTTTTAAATTTCAGTAGGGAAAGTAAATGCATGAGATTCAGTGTTCACCTTCTGCTGTACTTTGTGATTTTCTCGCCTGCTTCTCTTGAGGTACTGGCTTTTGTTGGGGTGTGGCGGCAGTGCAACTTCAGACAGTGTGAAAACTATTTTTTCTTGGAGAACATCACAGCTAAGTTCGATCCTTCCTTTGCCTTACACATTTTTCAACAGAAACCACTTGATGTCAATTAGGAATGGGAACCCACTCTGATTTATTTTACTTCTCTCTAGTACAGGGGCATTGAGGCCACTTATAGTACCCCAACTGCTGCCCCTTCTGAAATCAGCCCACTGAGTACAGATCAAGAATCAAGCCTGAGACCTTCTGGTCTGTAAGTCTCAGTACCGCATCGTGCAGCATATTTACCCACTAAACCATTGTGAAGAGTGTGTTATTTTATGGACTTTTTGCATTTGCAATGTGTGAGGATGTAATTTTTCTTCCCTCGAGCAATTTAATTTAAATCTCAATTGTGTTTTTTTCCCATTATAAATGCAAGATTCAGATTAGGTATAACAATGCCATATTAATGACTCCTCTACCCTTTCCCAAAAAGCCTATTGGTATGTTCCCTTTTACAGGCAATAAGCATATCATCTTGAAGCAGCAAATGAGAAGCTCAATGTCTTCTTTCCTGTCAAATAATTCCTTTCCACTCAACAATTCCTGAATCTCTAAAAAGACCAAATTCATCAAAAGACATGAATACCGCTGTCCTATTTGGGTTCCCTCTTCTCGCATTTTTCTCATAATCCTGGACAAGATACAAGAAAAAAACATCATCTGATAGGGAATCTCTCTATCAGCTTCCAATCTTTCCTACTTCATTGCAACGTTTTTTGAATCTCTCTTTTCTATCAATGATATAATGTTGGTGTTTCTCTGGGCAATAAATTCCCTAGCCTGTCGTTATTTGATAAATAACGACAGAATAGTGAATAAATAAGAATAAAAATTTCACCATTTTTTTAAGGGAGTAAATTTGGTCACAAAATATGCCTGTTCTTAAAAAAAACGGCGTTGTACGACGATTCGCGTTAAAAACTGTGATGTCGCCAACTTTAGCCCGAGGCCTATCAACGCGAAAACTACAGGCCCCGGGAGGGGAGAAAACCAAAAGAAAATTTGCAAAAAACAAAAAATCAAAAATCACAAAACATTTACAAGACCCTTAACTAAGTAATTACTGCAAAAGAATTAAAAAAATAAAAACTTTAACTTACCTTTTTTGCAGGTCTTCCTGATGTTTCTGAGGCTTCAACGCCTGCTTTTCTTGTACTTTTTTTTCTTCTAAAAACGGGTTTGCCGAATGGCCAAACTTAGGCAGTGTGGGTTATTTTTGCATTGCACCAGGATGATCCGCTTTTTGGCGATATTTTGAAAACGCCATTCTTAAGGTTTGGGGAATTTTGTGCAATTCAGTTTAAGAACAAAAAAACACTTTTAACGTGAATAAATCACGTTGAAACATGCGTTGGGCTAGGGAAAATCTAGCCCTCTGAACCTTCATCTTTGTAACTGCTAAACTCCAAGTATACTGCCCTACATGCTCTTTCTTCACTCTATACCCGCACTGTATTGAAATCAAAACTTGTCACTCTATGCTAACATCTCAGGACCTTCAAATTGCAGAATGCCTTACCTCTCAGTCTTTCCTTCCTTCTACAAACTTCAAGCTCTTAAAACCCAAGCTTAGCGTTTCCTTATCATTACTTCCGGTTTTACTTGTATTCTCTTTTACTCTTCTCAACCTTGCTGGTGTCCTGCATTACGAGCCTTGACACTTCACCTTGATTTCTCAAATTTTATTTTAAATCAGTTGATCGGCATCTTTATAAAGATGGCAGAGAAATTAACTATGTATAAACCAGTGTTTACTATCAATACATATTTTTATCTGTGATTATCTTTCTGTCATTTCAGAACTTCCATATGGTTGGGAGAAAATAGATGATCCAGTCTATGGCACCTATTATGTTGAGTAAGTTTGCTGAACAGTATTTTATTTCTAATAGTTCAGAAAAAAAAATTAGATCACAGATCTACAGAACTATTCACAGTATCTTCAAAGTGACTGCATTGTGTGTGGCAATTATTACTTCATTCTACAATTTCATTGAATGTTCAGCTTTTCATTATGCTTTCATTTTTTTTGTTAAGGTGAATTGTGGCATCAACTGTTTCATATAGAGATTCTTGTAAATGTGAATTGTGATTACAAAATGATGAGCTTTGCAGAATAAATAACTTGTTCTCTTTTTGAGCTAAAACTATCAGACATACATACATATTGGTACTTTTAAAACCTGAAGACAATATAATAAGTATGTCTTTGTTTTTTGTCACCTCTCGCTGTCCCCTGGATTTTTTCTTCCTTGCATATTTCCTACTCTTGATTACTCTTATTTCAATGCTTTTTTTGTGCCATTCTTCTGCTCTTGCTATTTTTCTTTTTTTCATATGACGCTTTAGTCACATAAATCGAAAAACCCAGTTTGAAAATCCTGTTCTCGAAGCAAAGAAGAGGTTGCAGCAGCAACATCCAATGCAGCAGGATCTAATGCCCTACCTTATGCCAGCACCAGGTTTCCGAGGTAATATCGTTATAATACTGTATGTAAATGGCATAAAATTTGGAATGTTGTATGCTTTGTTATTGTGATGTCTTTCTAATGTGCTAAAGTATATTACTGTTAGTATATCTTTATTAACCTTTAGAGGCTTTTCAATATATTTCAGGACTAATGCATAAAGCAAATATAATGTAATTAAAGCATCAATCATAGCAGAAATGATGCTGTAGCTACAAACTAGGACATATTGGAATTGGTGGAGATTAATGTTCTTTTGAATTAAGTAGCATGGAACTATCAATATTCTATAGAGTATAGTCATTATTCATAAGATCAAGGCCTAAGAATGAGGGTTTTTCTCCTTTATAACTGTAGAAGGCTCATCATCAACATTACCTAGACCCAAACATACCTGCCCAGGCTCTCTGCCTCAGCGGTCGCGCAGTACGAATGACCTGTCTCAGTATCGGAGTGACAGTGCTGGAATGTACAGGCTGTATGGTATGTCAAAGTGCAACTTCACAGTCAAGCTGCACTGTTGTAAAGCAGACATTTGTAGTGGGGAATTCTACATCACAGCTCATTATTTGTTGTCAAAGGCACTGGAAGTGGAATGTGGTCTTCTGTTACCTGCTTATAGCATGCTTACAGTAATTGTTTTTAACCCTTTCCTTTCCACATTATTCAAAATAAATTTGCTTTAGCTGCTAAATTCTCTACTAAAATACGATGAGCACTGAAATTTGGCGCTATTTTTATATTAATCATTGTAAAATTAATAAACTGATTTTATTTTTTACAAAATTGGGTCTAAAAGGGTTAAAAATAAAAATAAAAACCACACACACTCAGTGCCTTTAGCACTGTGATGGCACAAGTCTCTTAAAGGGTATTTTTAAATATTTTTTTTCTTTGCATTATCAACATAGAAAAACCACTCTTCACTCGAGATGTTTCACAGCTGAAGGGAACATTTCTTACAACATCACTGAAGAAGAGCAGCATGGGATTTGGATTCACCATTATTGGTGGTGATGAACCTGATGAGTTTCTACAAGTGAAGAGTGTGATACCAGAAGGACCAGCAGCAGTGGATAGCAAAATGGAAATGGGTGAGCGAATCAAAAAAGGCACAAATGTTTTCAAAGAAAGAAAGACTTGCATTTATGTAGTGCTTTTTCTTGACCACCGGACATCCCATAGCACTTTACAGTCAATTAAGTACTTTTTTAAATGTAGCCACTGTTGTAATGTAGAAAGCGATTTAAGATTGATCTGGTAGGAGAACTGTTTTCAGAAAGAATCTTCATAACAACATTAATAATCTTCCTCATCCATTCAGGTAAGAGTTTGTAGATGGAAGTGACCGGGGCCCAGGAGAGGCGTGAATCTGGGGCCCAGAAGAGGCGAGGGCTCAGGGGCAGCATGGGCCAGCCCACACTGCGATATGTGTGCATGCTCGGTCTGTGCAGCAGAGAAGGTCTCCAGTTAGTCTTGGGTAATCCTTGCCACTGGACCAAGACCTAGCTCTGTCAAGCCTGTGTGGTGACTGGTTAAAAAAATCCACAGACCGGCATCTGCCACCCTTCACAATGTAGTTTGGGATCTGGAATATTAGGTCCTTCATTGAACCACCTGTGAACTCATCCCTTTTTGGCATGGAAGCAAGTCATCCTCGTTTTAAGGGACTGCCTATGAAGATGATGATGATGATATACAAATAGGAACCCCCTCCATCCCATGGCGGAATATCATTCTCCGGGACTGTCACTTAAAATTTTTATACTTAAAGTTGTGATCTACCAAGTCCTGCCAACTCACAGCATCATTTTGCACATGCTCTCCAGTTTGTTTCCACTCGGATCAACTAAGTGCAAAAGAAAGAAATTAAAAGGTACAGGTAAGAGCAGGGAAATAGGATTAAACTAGATAGCTCTGGTGTGGTCGCTAGCATTGAACAGAAACTGTGAGCCAAATGGCTTCCTTCTTTAACAAAATGTATATGATTTACCTGTGTGCTCCCACACAAAGCAGAAGTACACTAATATTCTGTGCTTGGTGATCCCAGAATTAATTTTCATTCAACTTTGAACCTACTTTTGTAATCTCTTCTTCACTACATTACAACATGACCAAACTT
Source organism: Pristiophorus japonicus (assembly GCF_044704955.1). NCBI lineage: Eukaryota > Metazoa > Chordata > Chondrichthyes > Pristiophoridae > Pristiophorus > Pristiophorus japonicus. Next base: position 34,255,492 of record NC_091989.1, on the reverse strand, counting down.
TAAAAGTATTCCATTGACTGTGAAGTGCTTTGGGACATACTGAGGATGCGGAAGGTGCTATATTAATGCAAGTTCTTTCACAGAAGGCAAGGGGGATGCTAAGACATGTAAGTTCTCTTCCAAGAAAATCCTCAATACACTACAAGAACTCCAGTGAATGGTGCAGATCCAGCATGGCTTTCTTTTGATGAATACATGCTGAGATTCAAATGTTCGCAGGCCCTGGGCTCCAGTACCGATTCCATCCTGCTTTGGGGCTTGGCTTGTCTTGCTGACTCCAATGGCCAGCAGCCAAAGTTATATGAGCGAACCTGTTGCACCCAGATCCTTAATGGGTCCCAAATGCCTCAAAAAGGGCCCCATTTAACTACCTATTTCCCAGTGGTCTTTCAGGTATACATTAAGTATAGCAAGTCTTTTCAACATAAGCCTGCAATTTTCCAAAAAGTTAATTCTTTTAAAAATGAATCATATACTTGCTGGGAAAAATGGACTATTGAAGTGTATGGGGCATTAAGGCTGTGTCATTTGACTAGATGGCTCATGAAGAAAAGCACTAGCACAGATTTGTTAGACTAATTAGCCCCTTTCCGTGCTGCAACAATCTATAATTCTAAGATTTGGAAAGAGCAGTGATGGCTGGATTTATCAGAGACACCCTGCGGACTGCTCTCCTGCAGTTTACTGCTCATCTAGCTGAGCGGCATAGCAAGATAATGTTCTCATGGGACAGCTTCCTATCAGGTTATCTGCATATCTTCTCACTCCAGCGAGCCCCCTTAAAGAATGAATGAAGTGCCAAAGAGTGAGTAGGCACCAACAGCCACTACATTGTGTGATGTGGCTCCAGGTACTATAGGGTCATATCATGATCCTGCACCCAAAGGCTCAAGCCCACACAATCCCATCAGAACTGCATCACCAAACAGCAACCTGCCAACACAGGCTGACTTGCTTCCACACTAATATGAGTTCTAAGGTGGCTGATGAGTCCAGTGCGGGATCTACAATCTCTGTCACAGGTGGGGCAGGTGGTGGTTGAAGGGATGGGTGGGGGGGTGCTTGGTTTGTAGTACGCTCCTTCCGCTGTTTGTACTTGACTACCGCGTGCTTCCGACAAGCTTAGATTATGAAGTAGGACAAGCACAGGATCACCAAGGGGAAGTATAGTGTCGGCCTCACAATGCTTGTTAAGTAAGGCCTTGGAAAGGAAATAATATTGGAAGGGTCAGAAAGACGGCACTTCAATATGATTAGAGGGAATATACAGCATACTTGTGAGAAAAGAAGTAGACATTTCCGATATCCTTTGAGTCTGCCATGGGCATCCTACATCAGTTGACGGAGACTATGCACCTCACACATCATTGCAGTCTTACAGGAAATAATAGAAGTGCCGAGTACCAATTAGTACCTTCATGGATATCTGCAAGGGACCCTAAAAGCATTGAGGGAACTTTCTCGCTCATTTCACAAGAACAATGTGCATACTGGTGGCAGAATCTCAACCAAAGTAATGAAATTCTATGTGGATCCTTTTATAAATAAATATATCACTTAAATGGGGCTCATGCAACCTCATTCCAGCCCCTGAATTTGCATGTTGCAAACATAGAAACATAGAAAATAGGTGCAGGAGTAGGCCATTCGGCCCTTCTAGCCTGCACCGCCATTCAATGAGTTCATGGCTGAACATGCAAATTCAGTACCCCCTTCCTGCTTTCTCGCCATACCCCTTGATCCCCCTAGTAGTAAGGACTTCATCTAACTCCCTTTTGAATATATTTAGTGAATTGGCCTCAACTACTTTCTGTGGTAGAGAATTCCACAGGTTCACCACTCTCTGGGTGAAGAAGTTTCTCCTCATCTCGGTCCTAAATGGCTTACCCCTTATCCTTAGACTGTGACCCCTGGTTCTGGACTTCCCCAACATTGGGAACATTCTTCCCGCATCCAACCTGTCTAAACCCGTCAGAATTTTAAACGTTTCTATGAGGTCCCCTCTCATTCTTCTGAACTCCAGTGAATACAAGCCCAGTTGATCCAGTCTTTCTTGATATGTCAGTCCCACCATCCCGGGAATCAGTCTGGTGAACCTTCGCTGCACTCCCTCAATAGCAAGAATGTCCTTCCTCAAGTTAGGAGACCAAAACTGTACACAATACTCCAGGTGTGGCCTCACCAATGCCCTGTACAACTGTAGCAACACCTCCCTGCCCTTGTACTCAAAACCCCTCACTATGAAGGCCAACCCATTTGCTTTCTTAACCGCCTGCTGTACCTGCATGCCAACCTTCAATGACTGATGTACCATGACACCCAGGTCTCGTTGCACCTCTCCTTTTCCTAATCTGTCGCCATTCAGATAATAGTCTGTCTCTCTGTTTTTACCACCAAAGTGGATAACCTCACATTTATCCACATTATACTTCATCTGCCATGCATTTGCCCACTCACCTAACCTATTCAAGTCACTCTGCAGCCTCATAGCATCCTCCTCGCAGCTCACAGTGTCATCCGCAAATTTGGAGATACTACATTTAATCCCCTCATCTAAATCATTAATGTACAGTGTAAACAGCTGAGGCCCCAGCACAGAACCTTGCGGTACCCCACTAGTCACTGCCTGCCATTCTGAAAAGTACCCATTTACTCCTACTCTTTGCTTCCTGTCTGACAACCAGTTCTCAATCCATGTCAGCACGCTACCCCCAATCCCATGTGCTTTAACTTTGCACATTAATCTCTTGTGTGGTACCTTGTCGAAAGCCTTCTGAAAGTCCAAATATACCACATCAACTGGTTCTCCCTTGTCCACTCTACTGGAAACATCCTCAAAAAATTCGAGAAGATTTGTCAAACATGATTTCCCTTTCACAAATCCATGCTGACTTGGACCTATCAAATGCGCTGCTATGACATCCTATGCAACCTATTGCAAATTAAGCATGTAAGGTTGCATGCCTGATTATACACACCACCAACAGAGCCCCTGAAGAATACACAGACCTTAGAATATGCATATAGGAAAGATCCTTACCGAATCATAGATAGATTTGCCACAGAAACCCACCAGACATCCATTTGATGGCATAGCTGTTGGGGAGGGTCAGCCTATAATAATCAGTCATCTCAGTGTTCCTCAAAGAAAAATACTTTATTTGTAGTTTCTGAAGTAATAGTTACTAGCATTGTGAAGCTAAGGTTACAAACAGGCTGCCTCCAGTGTGACCAGATTTGTACAGGCTGAGAATAAAGCTTGGGACATTCTGGCATGTATTGTTTAGTATTACATCACATATGAATTTACGCACGGGGCAGAGCGTGCCCTGGTCAACTTTTAATGGCCATCATTGAAAACTAAATATTCTCAATGCTAATGAGTTTGTTTTAACATTTGCATGGAGATTACTAAGAAAATTATTTTTGATAAGCTTAATGTGCTCTTAAGTGTGGCATAAAATACAGAAAATCGGTTGTGAAAGAGCGGAAATATAATCCGATACCACAGTGAGGCAATCAGTTGGAATATTATGGTTGGCCTCAGGACCCTTTGGCTAACAAGGGGGAAATCAGCCAGCGTTCCTGCTCCTGGAAAGTGTCGATATCACTGGAGGACAGCTGTGATAGCCTCCATTGTCAACTGGTCTGCTCACACATTCTAGGCTCATAAGCGAAGAATGGCTACTTGGGTAAAGTAGCAGAGGCTTTCTGTCCTCTTGGAACTGTCCCTTAGCAAGAGTCATTCCCTAAAGGAGAGAAGAAAGTTGATGAAATATTGCTTAGATAAATAGCTACGCTGTTTATTTAATAATACAACATGTGTACTATACGTATAGTGAGCACTGCCCCCCAGACATCAAGATTCACGCGGTGGCCCTGGACAACATGAACCACTTCCCTTATCTCGGGAGCCTCCTATCAACAAGAGCAGGCATCGACGACGAGATCCAACACCGCCTCCAGTGCGCCAGTGCAGCCTTCAGCCGCCTGAGGAAAAGAGTGTTTGAAGATAAGGCCCTCAAAACTGTCACCAAGCTCATGGTCTACAGGGCCATAGTAATACCCACCCTCCTGTATGGCTCTGAGACTTGGACCATGTACAGTAGACACCTCAAGTTGCTGGAGAAATACCACCAACGATGTCTCCGCAAGATCCTACAAATTCCCTGGGAGGACAGACGCACCAACATTAGCGTCCTCGTCCAGGCCAACATCCCCAGCATTGAAACACTGGCCACACTTGATCAGCTCCGCTGGGCAGGCCACATAGTTCGCATGCCAGACACAAGGCTCACAAAGCAAGCGCTCTACTCGGAACTCGTCCACGACAAACGAACCAAAGGTGGGCAGAGGAAACGATACAAGGACACCCTCAAAGCCTCCCTGATAAAGTGCAACATCCCCACTGATACCTGGGGGTCCCTGGCCAAAGACCGCCCTAAATGGTGGAAGTGCATCCGGGAGGGCACTGAGCTCCTCGAGTATCGTAGCCGAGAGCATGCAGAAATCAAACGCAGGCAGTGGAAGGAGCGTGCGGCAAACCAGGCTCCCTGCCTATCCTTCCCTTCAACCACTGTCTGTCCCACCTGTGACAGAGACTGTGGTTCTCGGTATTGGACTGTACAGCTACCTAAGAACTCATGCTAAGAGTAGAAGCAAGTCTTTCTCGATTCTGAGGGACTGCCTATGATATGTGATGAGAGAAATTGTGTATGAAATTTAATTTGTCATCACCTATGTTAATATTTATATTTCCCGAGTAAAGAGAGTCCTGGAGAACTATCCATCAGGTGCTAGAGATGAGTTGTGACCTCTTTTGGTATTATAATTTATAACTACCCTTATCAAATAATCTTTACTTTATAATTAAAATATGTCTATTAACTGATATATTGTATAAAAGGTAGGTGTTTGTAAAATGTAAATTATTTTCCCATGTATATTTTATTATTTATGAATTATTCACAACAGTACAGTGGTCCAGTATTAAACTGGAGATAAAGTAGTTGACATGTACAGGTGCAGCATCCCGAATCCGGAACCCTTTGGACTGAGGCCATTCCGGATTCCGTGTTTTTCCGGACTATGGAACATCTTTCTGATGAATCCGAAACACCCGAGCCCAGGTTTGGGTATTTCCGGATTTCGGAACGTCAGAAAGGGAGGGGGGTGCTCGCCGAGGAGCTGTTCGGGTCACCGGCCCCGTCGATGAGATCATCGGGCGGGGCCCAGCCGCCAAGGAGTTGTTCAGGCGGGGCCTCGCCACCGAGGAAGTGTTTGGACGGGTCCCCACCGCCGAGGAAGTATTTGGGCGGGGCCTCGCCATCGAGTAAGTGTTTGGGCGGGGCCCTGACACCGAGGAAGTGTTTGGACGGGGCCCCACCATCGAGTAAGTGTTTGGGCGGGGCCCCACCACCGAGGAAGCATTCAGGCGGTCCTGCCGAAGAGGAGCTGATCTTGCGGCCCCATCGTGGAGGAGGTGTTCGGGCGGGCTGGCAATGAGGCCCCGAGGTAAGGACAGCGGCGGCGGTGGCAAGGTGAGACCCGAGGTCAGGCAGCGGGGTGGTGAGGTGAGGCGAGGCCTAAGGTCAGGCAGCGGCAGCGGTGAGGCGAGGCCCGAAGTTGCGCAGCGGCGGCGGTGAGGCGAGGCCCGAGGTCGGGCAACGGCGGGACCTCGGTCGGCAGGATCGGCGGGTCCGGATTCCGGAACATTTTACGGAGTCCGGACAACCCTGCCACCAATCGGTCCGGATTCCGGAACTCTGGATTTTGGACACTGCACCTGTACGCTCAACAATTGAAATATGTATCACTAAGTGAGCAGGAAATGTTAAGAAATTTGATTGCTCGGCTTGTTTTGTTTTATAATGACTGTCAAGTTTATAAAATCATCTGTCATATTTGAATGCCAAGGCCATTTAGTCCATTTTAGTTCATCCAGGAACTTGAGCACATAAATCTAGGCTGACATTCCAGTGCAGTGCTGAGGGAGTGCTGCACTGTCAGAGGTACCATCTTTCGGATGGGACATTAAACCGAGACCCCGTTTGCCCTCTCAGGTGGAGGTAAAAGATCCCATGGCACCATTTTGAAGAAGAGCAGGGGAGTTATCCCTGGTGTCCTGGTCAATATTTATATAGATTATTTGGTCATTATCACATTGCTGTTTGTGGGAGTTTGCTGTGCGCAAGTTGGCTGCCGTGTGTCCCATATTACAACAGCGACTCCAAAAGTACTTCATTGGCTGCAAAGCACTTTGAGACATCCGGTGGTCATGAAATGTGCTATATAAATGCAAATCTTTTCTTCTATCTATCCAGAACGATCCCAAGGGCCCAGATTGCAGCATCCAATTGGTTCTTAAATTCATCAGCCTTATATAACATTCATTAAGTCTGTGATAACTCAAATTGATTTACTTTACACTAAAGGGGGAAAACACAGGAACAAATGCAATTCCTTAACTTCATGTCTTTCAGTAAAGTTTTACCTTATTGTCCCATTTCTTTCTCTCCCTCTAGGTGATGTGATTGTCTATATAAATGACATCTGTGTCCTTGGACATACTCATGCTGAAGTAGTCAAAATTTTCCAATCTGTCCCAATTGGTCAATGTGTCAATCTTGTACTGTGTCGTGGGTACCTTTTACCCTTTGACCCTGATGACCCAAACAACAGCATGGTGCCTCCTATAACAATAGTGGACCGTCAACCAGTCCAAATAAATGGGCGAAATAATTATGACACATATGTGGAGTTTGGATCCCGGACCTCTCGTTCAGCACCAGACATCTCTGACCGACATCTACATTCTTTTAATCCAATACCCACTAATGGCCAGATGGATGGAACTTTATCAGCAGTTCAGGAGGACAGCATCTCTATGGCCTCTTCAGGAGCCACTCAGTCCGAATTCATGACAATTGCTATTGTGAAAGGAGCACAGGGCTTTGGCTTTACCATAGCAGACAGTCCCACAGGACAGCGAGTGAAACAAATCCTAGATATTCAAGGCTGTGGTGGCCTGAATGAAGGTGATCTAATCGTGGAGATTAATCAGCAGAATGTGCAGACTCTCGGCCATGCCCAAGTTGTAGATATATTAAAAGAATGTTCAGTTGGAACTGAGAACACTTTGGTGATCCAGAGGAGTGGTAAGTCAGACTTTTCAAACTTACATTATTGTTAAACGATGGCAATAAAAAACTGACCCAACGATATCTGGAGATATTTTCTGATAGCCATTATTTAACAGGTATGATATTCAGTATCATACTGTGCCTTGAATAGCTAAATTCATTATCATGAGGTTGTCTTAATCTGGCTCATACTGCATGGTGGTGATTTAAATAAATGAAATTATCCTGGCTGCATTATACTGTCAATCTAAAATGCACATATTGGCTCGGATTTTGCGTTGAGCATAGTGGTGAGGCTAACAGCGCTTACCGTTATTGTGGAGTAAATCGGACAGCAACTCCAGAGTCCGCTCATGTGCAATTAAGCGTGGAAATCCAGAGGTTGTAGTCCGAGTTACCCTGCTCCTCCTCCCACTGCACTATAACATAAGAACATAAGAATTAGGAACAGGAGTAGGCCATCTAGCCCCTCGAGCCTGCTCTGCCATTCAATAAGATCATGGCTGATCTGGCCGTGGACTCAGCTCCACTTACCCGCCCTCTCCCCGTAACCCTTAGTTCCCTTATTGGTTAAAAATCTATCTATCTGTGACTTGAATACATTCAATGAGCTCACCTCAACTGCTTCCTTGGGCAGAGAATTCCACAGATTCACAACCCTCTGGGAGAAGAAATTCCTTCTCAACTCGGTTTTAAATTGGCTCCCCCGTATTTTGAGGCTGTGCCCCCTAGTTCTAGTCTCCCCGACCAGTGGAAACAACCTCTCTGCCTCTATCTTGTCTATCCCTTTCATTATTTTAAATGTTTCTATAAGATCACCCCTCATCCTTCTGAACTCCAATGAGTAAAGACCCAGTCTACTCAATCTATCATCATAAGGTAACCCCCTCATCTCCGGAATCAGCCTAGTGAATCGTCTCTGCGCCCCCTCCAAAGCCAGTATATCCTTCCTTAAGTAAGGTGACTAAAACTGCACGCAGTACTCCAGGTGCGGCCTTACCAATACCCTATACAGTTGCAGCAGGAGCTCCCTGCTTTTGTACTCCATCCCTCTCGCAATGAAGGCCAACATTCCATTCGCCTTCCTGATTACCTGCTGCACCTGCAAACTAACTTTTTGGGATTCATGCACAAGGACCCCCAGGTCCCTTTGCACCTCAGCATGTTGTAATTTCTCCCCATTCAAATAATATTCCCTTTTACTGTTTTTTTTTCCCAAGGTGGATGATCTCACACTTTCCAACATTGTATTCCATCTGCCAAACCTTAGCCCATTCGCTTAACCTATCCAAATCTCTTTGCAGCCTCTCTGTGTCCTCTACACAACCCGCTTTCCCACTAATCTTTGTGTCATTTGCAAATGTTGTTACACTACACTCTGTCCCCTCTTCCAAGTCATCTATGTATATTGTAAACAGTTGTGGTCCCAGCACCGATTCCTGTGGCACACCACTAACCACTGATTTCCAACCCGAAAAGGACCCATTTATCCCGACTCTCTGCTTTCTGTTCGCCAGCCAATTCTCTATCCATGCTAATACATTTCCTCTGACTCCGCGTAGCTCTATCTTCTGCAGTAACCTTTGTGTGGCACCTTATCGAATGCCTTTTGGAAATCTAAATACACCACATCCATCGGTACACCTCTATCCACCATGCTCGTTATATCCTCAAAGAATTCCAGTAAATTAGTTAAACATGATTTCCCCTTCATGAATCCATGCTGCGTCTGCTTGATTGCACTATTCCTATCTAGATGTCCTGCTATTTCTTCCTTAATGTTAGTTTCAAGCATTTTCCCCACTACAGATGTTAACCGGCCTATAGTTACCTTTTGTCTGCCCCCTTTTTTAAACAGAGGCGTTATATTAACTGCTTTCCAATCCACTGGTACCTCCCCAGAGTCCAGAGAATTTTGGTAGATTATAACGAATGCATCTGCTATAACTTCCGCCATCTCTTTTAATACCCTGGGATGCATTTCATTAGGACCAGGGGACTTGTCCACCTTGAGTCCCATTAGCCTGTCCAGCACTACCCCCCTAGTGATAGTGATTGTCTGTGACCAGCAATTTTTGGCATGGTTTTTGTGTCTTCCACTGTGAAGACCGAAGCAAAATAATTGTTTAAGGTCTCAGCCATTTCCACATTTCCCATTATTAAATCCCCCTTCTCATCTTCTAAGAGACCAACATTTACTTTAGTCACTCTTTTCTGTTTTATATATCTGTAAAAGCTTTTACTATCTGTTTTTATGTTTTGCGCAAGTTTACCTTCGTAATCTATCTTTCCTTTCTTTATTGCTTTTTTAGTCATTCTTTTCTGTTGTTTAAAATTTTCCCAATCCTCTAGTTTCCCACTAACCTTGGCCACCTTATACGCATTGCTCTTTGATTTGATACTCTCCTTTATTTTCTTGGTTATCCACGGCTGGTTATCCCTTCTCTTACTGCCCTTCTTTTTCACTGGAATATATTTTTGTTGCGCACTATGAAAGAGCTCCTTAAAAGTCCTCCACTGTTCCTCAATTGTGCCACCGTTTAGTCTGTGTTCCCAGTCTACTTTAGACAACTCTGCCCTCATCCCACTGTAGTCCCCTTTGTTTAAGCATAGTACGCTCGTTTCTGACACAACTTCCTCACCCTCAATCTGTATTACAAATTCAACCATACTGTGATCACTCATTCCGAGAGGATCTTTTACTAGGAGATTGTTTATTATTCCTGTCTCATTACACAGGACCAGATCTAAGATAGCTTGCTCCCTTGTAGGTTCTGTTACATACTGTTCTAAGAAACAATCCCGTATGCATTCTATGAATTCCTCCTCCAGGCTATCCCATGCGATTTGAGTTGACCAATCGATATGTAGGTTAAAATCCCCCATGACTACTGCTGTTCCTTTTTCACATGCCTCCATTATTCCCTTGATTATTGCCCGCCCCACCATGAAGTTATTATTTGGGGGCCTATAAACTACGCCCACCAGTGACTTTTTCCCCTTACTATCTCTAATCTCCACCCACAATGATTCAACATTTTGTTCATTAGAGCCAATATCGTCTCTCACAACTGCCCTGATATCATCCTTTATTAAGAGAGCTACCCCACCTCCTTTCTCTTCTTGTCTATCTTTCCGAATCGTCAGATACCCCTGTATGTTTAATTCCCACCCCACCCATCTTGGCCACCCTGCAACCATGTTTCTGTAATGGCCACCAAATCATACCCATTTGTAATGATTTGTGCTGTCAACTCATTTACTTTATTTCGAATGCTGCGTGCATTTTGGTCGAGTGTTTAAATCCTAGTTTTTAAACCATGATTTTTAGTTTTGACCCCTCCTGCAGCCCCTTTATATTCAGTGGCCCTTTTTGTTTTTTGCCTTTGGTTTCTCTGCCCTCCACTTTTACTCATCTCCTTTCTGTCTTTTGCTTTTGTCTCCTTTTTGTTTCCCTCTGTCTCCCTGCATTGGTTCCCATCCCGCTGCCATATCAGTTTTACTCCTCCCCAACAGCACCAGCAAACACTCCCCCTAGGACAGTACCTCGCTGATAGACTTGGCAATGAAATCAATGTAAGAGCCTAAAGTTGTGGTACTTACCTACTAGTTACCGACTAAACAAGGCAGAAAATGTTAAGCCTGATGCATTCAGGTGTAAGTGAATTTTTAATAGCATGATCAGCCATAATTACTGAGCTGTCAAAAGCAGAAGGTGAGCTGAAATTCATTCTTAAGTGGCTCTAAACAAGCCATTAATGACCTGAATTGGGTCCCGCGCTGTGAAACCGCCGCTGCATGTTGGATCTACTCAGCACTGACAGACCTGACATTGGGGAAAGATAAGTGGCAGCGGGTTTACAGCGGGGTCCCGACCCGCTGGAGAGAAAAAACTCTTTCCCATTGCAAAATCCAGGCCATTGCTTATGACTGGTTTAAATTAGTTACAGTGCATTTTATTTATTCGTTCCTGGGATGTGGGCGTCTCTGGCAAGGCCAGCATTTCTTGCCCATCCCTAATTCTCATCTTGAACCATTGACTAGAAACTTAACTGGACCAGCCACATAAATACTGTGGCTATAAGAGCAGGTCAGTATGGTGAAGGTATTCTCAGTGTTGTTAGGGAGGGAGTTCCAGGATTTTAACCCAGCGACGATGAAGGTATGGTGATATATTTCCAAGTCAGGATGGTGTGTAACTTGGAGGACAACTTGCAGGTGATGGTGTTCCCTGCTGCCCTTGTCCTTCTAGAGGTCGCGGGTTTGGAAAGTGCTGCTGAAGAAGCCTTGGAGTGTTGCTGCAGTGTATCTTGTAGATGGTGCACTGCAGCCACAGTGCGCCGGTGGTGGAGGGAGTGAATGTTTAAGGTGGCCGATGGTTTGCCAATCCAGAGGGCTGATTTGTTCTGGATGGTGTCAAGCTTCTTAATTGTTGTTGGAGCTGCACTCATTCAGGCAAGTGGAGAGTATTCCATCATACGCCTGACTTGTGCCTTGGAGATAGTGGAAAGGCTTTTGAGAGTCAGGAGGTGAGACACTCGCCGCAGAATACCCAGCTTCTGACCTGCTCTTATAGCCACAGTATTTATGTGGCTGGTCTAATTAAATTTCTAGTAATTGGTGACCACCATTGATTGACCTCCAGCAACTACAGCCATCTTCCTTTGTGCTAGGCATGACTCCAGCCAGTGGAGAGTTTTCCCCTGATACCCATTGACTTCAATTTTACTTGGGGTCCTTGATGCCACACTCAGTCAAATCTTGCCTTGATATCAAGGGCAGTCACTCTCACCTCAACTCTGGAATTCAGCTCTTTTGTGCATATTTGGACCAAGGTGTAATGAGGTCTGGAGCCGAGTGGTCCTGGCAGAACCCAAACTGAGCATCGGTGAGCAGGTTATTGGTGAGTAAGTACACTGTCGACAACATCTTCCATCACTTTGCTGATGATTGAGAGTAGACTGATGGGGTGGTAATTGGTCGGATTTGATTTGTCTTGGTTTTTGTGAACAGGACATACCTGGACAATTTTCCACATTGTCGGGTAGATGCCAGTGTTTGTAGCTGTATTGCAACAGATTGGCTAGAGGCATGGCTAGTTTTGGAGTACAAATCTTCAGGATGACAACCGGGATGTTGTCGGGACCCACAGCCTTTGCTGTATCCAGTGCATTCGGCCATTTCTTGATATCACGTGGAGTGATTCAAATTGGCAGAAGACTGGTTTGTATGATGCTGGGGACCTCAGGAGGAGGCCGATATGGATTGTCCGCTCGGCACCTCTGGCTGAAGATGGTTGCAAACGCTTCAGCCTTGTCTTTTCCACTCGTGTGTTGGGCTTTGTCATCATTGTTGATGGGGATGATTATGGAGCCTCCTCCTCCCATTGGTTGTTTAATTGTCCAGCAGCATTCAGGACTGGATGTGGCCTGACTGCAGAACTTTGATCTTATCCATTGATTGTGGGATTGCTTAGCTCTGTCTATACCATGCTGCTTCCTATTTAGCATGCATATAGTCCTGTGTTGCAGCTTCCCAGGTTGGTAGCTCATTTTTAGGTACGCCTGGTACTGCTCCTGGCATGCTCTTCTGCACTCCTCATTGAACCAGGGTTGGTCCCCTGGCTTGATGGTAATAGTAGAGTGAGGAATATGCCAGGCCATGTGGTTACATATTATGGTGGAAAATTCTGCTGCTGATGGCCCACAGCGCCTCATGGATGCTAGGGGACCAACCCAGGGGACCAACTCAGTTTTGAGTTGCTAGATCTGTTCTGAATCTATTCCATTTAGTGCAGTAGTAGTGTCACACAAAACGATGAAGGGTGTCCTCAGTGTGAAGATAGAATTTTGGCTACACAAGGATTGTGCGAAGGCATGTTTTCAGACAAATATACAAATTCATCGTTCTGCACAATATTGTCATCAATCTGATATCTGGCTTGGCAAGATAGGATATTTGTGCTTTTTCCATTTAAAAAACAATTACATAAAGTTATATTAATATTCTGGCTATAATAGTTTTGTGCACGCAAGAGTATCCACAGCAACACAGTAGAATTGTTGGGATGTAGAAATATCTATTAACTCTTGTGTGGATTTGAGAACTTCCATACATTGGGCCCCTCCATTAATTAATTAAAGTATAAGAACAAAATAGGATCTGCTATTAGTTACCATGTCATGTCGAATACACGATGAAAGGTGATATCATTCTGTGAATGCAATATGTGTGTTCCAACATGCATGTTAAATGCTTTAATCCACTGTCTGGCATCCTTACACAGGAATTAAATATGTACACTACTTACAAAACAAATGATTGTATCTTTTTCATCAATCATTTTAATGTATGTGCTGCAGCTTATTATTGGCTCCCTAAGTATGATGAATCTAGTGAATGGTTGTAAAGGATTGGATGGAGAGAAATTCACTGTCGAGTAAACTATAAATTTGTTTTTAAATTCTATATCAGCTATCAGTTCCTAACGTGATTTTTCAAAAGCTTGCCGAGTCTCCACAAAGTTCCTGATTTCTATCTGAGCTTTGATTTGTTTTATAGCTCTGGAATTCTCAAAAAACTAGTGACAAAATTGTGCAATTTTCGGGGATGAACCTGATCACAAAAAGCATGAAATAGATGGTGCTGTTTCAGATCAACTAAATCTTGTTCTTCTGAGGCAGTCCTTCGGAGTCGAGGATGACTTGCTTCCACACTAATATGAATTCTCAGGTAACTGATGAGTCCAATGTTGGATCTACAGTCTCAGGTGGGGCAGACGATGGTTGGAGGGAAGGATGGGTGGGGTGCTTGGGATGTCGTGCGCTCCTTCCGCTGTTTGCGTTGGCTTCCGCATGCTCCCGGTGAAGAGACTCGAAATGTTCGGCGCCTTGCCGGATACTTCTCCTCCACTTCGAGTGGTCTTGGGCCAGGGATTCCCAGGTGTCGGTGGGGATGTTGCATTTTTTCAAGGAAGCTTGGAGGGTGTCCTTGAAGTGTTTCCTCTGCCCACCTGGGGCTCGCTTGCTGTGTCGGAGCTCTGAGTAGAGCGTTTGTTTTGTGAGTCTAGTCATCATCATAGGCAGTCCCTCGGAATCGAGAAAGACTTGCTTCCACTCCTGAAGTGAGTTCTTTGGTGGCTGAACAGTCCAATACGAGAGCCACAGACTCTGTCACAGGTGGGACAGATAGTCGTTGAGGGAAGGGGTGGGTGGGACTCGTTTGCCGCACGCTCTTTCCGCTGCTTGCGCTTCATTTCCACACGCTCTCGGCGTTGAGACTCGAGGTGCTCAGCACCCTCCCGGATGCACTTTCTCCACTTAGGGCGTCTTTGGCCAGGGCCTCCCAGGTGTCACTTTATCAGCGAGGCTTTCAGGGTGTCCTTGTAACGTTTCCGCTGCCCATCTTTGGCTTGTTTGCCGTGAAGGAGCTCCGTGTAGAGCGCTTGCTTTGGGAGTCTTGTGTCTGGCAAGGGAAATTAGGGATAATGCTAAATCCAAGGAAGAGGCATATAAAGTGGCCAAAAAAAACAGCAAACCTGAGGATAGGGAGAAATTTAGAATTCAGCAGAGGAGGACAAAGGGTTTAATTTGGAGGGGGAAAATAGAATATGAGAATAAGCTTGCAGGGAACATAAAAACTGACTGCAAAAGCTTCTACAGATACGTGAAGAGAAAAAGATTAGTGAAGATAAATGTGGGTCCTTACAGTCAGAATCAGGCAAATTTATAATGGGGAACAAAGATGGCAGACCAATTGAACAATACTTTGGTTCTATCTTCACTCCGGAAATACTAGGGGACCGAGAGTCTAGCAAGAAGGAGGAACTAAAGGAAATCCCTATTAGTCAGCAAATTGTGTTAGGAAAATTGATGGGATTGAAGGCCGATAAATCCCCAGGGCCTGACAGTCTGCATCCCAGAGTACTTAAGGAAGTGGCCCTAGAAATACTGGATGCATTGGTGGTCATTTTCCAACATTCCATCGACTCTGGATCAGTTCCTATGGACTGGAGGATAGCTAAGTGGGTAACCCCACTTTTTAAAAAAGGGAGGGAGAGAGAAAACAGGGAATTATAGACCGGTCAGCCTGACATCGGTGGTGGGAAAAATGTTGGAATCAATTATTAAAGATGTAATAGCAGCGCATTGGAAAGCAGTGACAGGATCGGTCCAAGTCAGCATGGATTTATGAAATTGAAATCATGCTTGACTCGAATTTTTTGAGGACGTAACTAGTCGAGTGGACAAGGGGGAGCCATTGGATGTAGTGTTGACTGTGGATGGGCAATGGCAGACATTTAGAGACCGCATGGATGAACTACAACAATTGTACATTCCTGTCTGTCGTAAAAATAAAAAAGGGAAGGTGGCTCAACCGTGGCTATCAAGGGAAATCAGGGATAGCATTAAAGCCAAGGAAGTGGCATACAAATTGGCCAGAAATAGCAGAGAACCCGGGGACTGGGAGAAATTTAGAACTCAGCAGAGGAGGACAAAGGGTTTGATTAGGGCAGGGAAAATGGAGTACGAGAAGAAGCTTGCAGGGAACATTAAGACGGATTGCAAAAGTTTCTATAGATATGTAAAGAGAAAAAGGTTAGTAAAGACAAACGTAGGTCCCCTGCAGTCAGAATCAGGGGAAGTCATAACGGGGAACAAAGAAATGGCGGACCAATTGAACAAGTACTTTGGTTCGGTATTCACTGAGGAGGACACAAACAACCTTCCGGATATAAAAGGGGTCGGAGGGTCTAGTAAGGAGGAGGAACTGAGGGAAATCCTTATTAGTCGGGAAATTGTGTTGGGGAAATTGATGGGATTGAAGGCCGATAAATCCCCAGGGCCTGATGGACTGCATCCCAGAGTACTTAAGGAGGTGGCCTTGGAAATAGTGGATGCATTGACAGTCATTTTCCAACATTCCATTGACTCTGGATCAGTTCCTATGGAGTGGAGGGTAGCCAACGTAACCCCACTTTTTAAAAAAGGAGGGAGAGAGAAAACAGGGAATTACAGACCGGTCAGCCTGACATCGGTAGTGGGTAAAATGATGGAATCAATTATTAAGGATGTCATCGCAGTGCATTTGGAAAGAGGTAATATGATAGGTCCAAGTCAGCATGGATTTGTGAAAGGGAAATCATGCTTGACAAATCTTCTGGAATTTTTTGAGGATGTTTCCAGTAGAGTGGACAAGGGAGAACCAGTCGATGTGGTATATTTGGACTTTCAGAAGGCTTTCGACAAGGTCCCACACAAGAGATTAATGTGCAAAGTTAAAGCACATGGGATTGGGGGTAGTGTGCTGACATGGATTGAGAACTGGTTGTCAGACAGGAAGCAAAGAGTAGGAGTAAATGGGGACTTTTCAGAATGGCAGGCAGTGACTAGTGGGGTACCGCAAGGTTCTGTGCTGGGGCCCCAGCTGTTTACACTGTACATTAATGATTTAGACGAGGGGATTAAATGTAGTATCTCCAAATTTGCGGATGACACTAAGTTGGGTGGCAGTGTGAGCTGCAAGGAGGATTCTATGAGGCTGCAGAGCGACTTGGATAGGTTAGGTGAGTGGGCAAATGCATGGCAGATGAAGTATAATGTGGATAAATGTGAGGTTATCCACTTTGGTGGTAAAAACAGAGAGACAGACTATTATCTGAATGGTGACAGATTAGGAAAAGGAGAGGTGCAACGAGACCTGGGTGTCATGGTACATCAGTCATTGAAGGTTGGCATGCAGGTACAGCAGGCGGTTAAGAAAGCAAATGGCATGTTGGCCTTCATAGCGAGGGGATTTGAGTACAAGGGCAGGGAGGTGTTGCTACAATTGTACAGGGCCTTGGTGAGGCCACACCTGGAGTATTGTGTACAGTTTTGGTCTCCTAACCTGAGGAAGGACATTCTTGCTATTGAGGGAGTGCAGCGAAGGTTCACCAGACTGATTCCCGGGATGGCGGGACTGACCTATCAAGAAAGACTGGATCAACTGGGCTTGTATTCACTGGAGTTCAGAAGAATGAGAGGGGACCTCATAGAAACGTTTAAAATTCTGACGGGGTTAGACAGGTTAGATGCAGGAAGAATGTTCCCAATGTTGGGGAAGTCCAGAACCAGGGGACACAGTCTAAGGATAAGGGGGAAGCCATTTAGGACTGAGATAAGGAGGAATTTCTTCACCCAGAGAGTGGTGAACCTGTGGAATTCTCTACCACAGAAAGTTGTTGAGGCCAATTCACTAAATATATTCAAAAAGGAGTTAGATGAAGTCCTTACTACTAGGGGAATCAAGGGGTATGGTGAGAAAGCAGGAATGGGGTACTGAAGTTGCATGTTCAGCCATGAACTCATTGAATGGCGGTGCAGGCTAGAAGGGCCGAATGGCCTACTCCTGCACCTATTTTCTATGTTTCTATGTATTTAGACTTTCAAAAGGCTTTTGACAAGGTCCCCACAAGAGATTAGTGTGCAAAATTAATGCACGTGGTATTGGGGGTAATGTATTGACATGGATAGAGAACTGGTTGGCAGACAGGAAGCAAAGAGTAGGAATAAATGGGTCCTTTTCAGAATGGCAGGCAGTCACTCGTGGGGTACCGCAAGGTTCAGTGCTGGGACCCTAGCTATTTACAATATACATTAACGATTTAGACGAAGGAATTGAATGTAATATCTCCAAGTTTGCAGATGACACTAAGCTGGGTGGCAGTGTGAACTGTGAGGAGGATGCTAAGAGGCTGCAGGGTGACTTGGACAGGTTAGGTGAGTGGGCAAATACATGACAGATGCGCTATAATGTAGATAAATGTGAGGTTATCCACTTTGGTGGTAAAAATAGGAACGCAGATTATTATCTGAATGGTGAGAGATTAGTAAAAGGGGAGGTGCAACGAGACCTGGGTGTCATGGTACATCAGTCATTGAAAGTAGTCATGCAAGTACAGCAGGCGGTGAAGAAGGCAAGTGGTATGTTGGCCTTCATAGCGAGAGGATTTGAGTTTCGCAGCAGGGAGGTCTTACTGCAGTTGTACAGGGCCTTGGTGAGGCCATACCTTGAATATTGTGTACAGTTTTGGTCTCCTAATCTGAGGAAGGACACTCTTGCTATTGAGGGAGTGCAGCGAAGGTTCACCAGACTGATTCCCGGGATGACAGGACTGACATATGAAGAAAGACTGGATCGACTGGGCTTATATTCACTGGAATTTAGAAGAATGAGAGGGTATCTCATATAAACATATAAAATTCTGCCGGGTCTGGACAGCTTAGATGCAGGAAGAATGTTCCCGATGTTGGGGAAGTCCAGAACCAGGGGTCACAGTCTAAGGATAAGGGGTAAGCCATTTAGGACCGAGATGAGGAGAAACTTCTCCACTCAGAGTTGTGAGCTTGTGGAATTCTCTACCAGTTTGTTAGATATATTCAACATTGAGTTAGATGTAGCCCTTATGGCTAAATGAATCAAGGGGTATGGAAAGCAGGAATGGGGTACTGAGGTGCATGATCACATTGAATGGTGGTGCAGGCTCGAAGTGCCAAATGGCCTACTCCTGCACCTATGTTCCATGTTTCTATGCAAACTATGTGGCCTGCCCAGCGGAGCTGATCGAGTGTGGTCAGTGCTTCAATGCTGGAGATGTTAGCCTGGACGAGGATGCTGATGTTGATGCGCCTGTCCTCCCAGGGGATTTGTAGCATCTTGCGGAGACATCGTTGGTGATATTTCTCCAGCGACTTGAGATGTATACTGTACATGGTCCATATCTCTGAGCCATATGGGAGGGCGCGTTATTACTATGGCCCTGTAGTCCATGAGCTTGGTGGCAGTTTTGAGGGCCTGGTCTTCAAACACTCTTTTCTTCAGGAGGCCGAAGGCTGCACTGGCACACTGGAGGCAGTGTTGGGTCTCGTCGTCGATGCCTTATCTTGTTGATAGGAGGCTCCCGAGATATGGGAAGTGATCCACGGTGTCCGGGACCGCGCCGTGGATCTTGATGACTGGGGGCAGTGCTGTGCGGCGAGGACAGGCTGGTGGAGGACCTTTGTCTTACGGATGTTTAGCATAAGGCCCATGCTTTTGTATGCCTCAGTAAATACGTCGCCTGTATCCTGGAGTTCAGCCTCTGTAGCTCGATGACAGAGTTTGGGGTGGTCTTGGACCTGGCCTGGAGACGGCGCAGTTTGAACAGGTTCCCACTGGTTCTGTAGTTTAGTTCCACTGCAGCAGGGAGCTTGTTGACTGTGAGGTAGAGCATGGCGGCGAGAAAGATTGAGAACAGGGTTGGGGCGATGACGCAGCCCTGTTTGACCCCAGTTCAGACGTGGATTGGGTCTGTGAGTCTAGTATTGGGCATGTGGACGATGTGGCCCGTCCATCGAAGTTGATTGAGCATGGTCAATGCTTTGATGCTGGGGATGTTGGTCTGAGCGAGAACATTGATGTTGGTACGCCTATCCTGTCAATGTATTTGCAGAAAAAAGGGGCACAATTCTAAAATTAGAGCTATGCCATTCAGGAGTGAAATATTTAGTTGATCGCTGTGGCGTTCTGTCCTCGCTCCTGAGTCCTGACCTCACTCTTGGGTCCCGACCTCGCTGCTCCTTCCGACCTTGTTCCTAGGTCCCGACCTCGCTGCTACTCCCGACCTCGCTCCTGGGATCCGACCTCGCTGTTACTCCCGACGCCGACCTTTCAAGCAGTGCATGCCAGGTCATAACAACTTGTTGTGTAAAACAAAAATCTTGTCATCAGCCCCTGGTTCTGGAACAAGAGAGACATAAGTTCAACTCCAGCCCAGGCTGGAAAGATGAAAGTGTCCTTTCCCAGCAGCGAGGTCGAGGCCCAGGGAAGGTGCAGCACGGGCCAACAGCGAGATCCGGAGGCCTACACTGCGTCTTATTAAACCCAGAGAGAGGGGACCTATGGGAAGTAGGAAGGACAGTAGGAATATGTGTGTGTGTGTGTGTGTGTGTGTGTGTGTACTGGGCCCATGCAGCAGAGCATGGTCTCCAATCGTCTTGGATCCCCTTGCCATTGGACCAAGACCATACTCTGCCAAGGCTGTGTGGTAACTGGTGTGCAACAGCCACCCCACGTTAAAATAAGTCACGCACAGGCATCTTCCACCCTTTAAAATGAAGTTCGGGACCTGGGTCGTCAGGACCCTCATGGACAACCCCAACAGCGACTGACCGGAATGCCGCACTGCTATCGTTGCCCGGGAACTCAGACGATTCGACATAGACATCGCCGCCCTAAACGAGACTCAGTGGGCAGCGGAAGGTCAGTTCAAGGAACAAGGTGGAGGTTACACCTTCTTCTGGAAAGGTAAACCAGAAGAAGAATGCCGCCTCCATGGAATAGACTTTGCAATAAAAAATAAACTAGTTGAGCGACTCGGAGATTCCCATTTTGGGATAAACGAATGCCTCATGACCCTTCGGCTCACCTTAGCCCAGAACCAGTGCGGTCATCAATGCGTACGCCCCAACACTGGAAGCTACAGACGAGACCAAAGAGAAATTCTACTCCAGCCTTGAACAATCCCTGACCCGAGCCCCACCGGGCAACAAGCTGATCCTCCTCAGCGACTTTAACGTCAGAGTTGGAAAGGACACAGACCTCTGGAGAGATGTGATCGGCAGAGAGGGGGAAGAGAAAGCCAATTCCAACGGTACCCTCCTCCTGACGAAATGCTTAGAACATGGTCATGTCATAACCAACACCTTGTTCCGTCAGAGAGACAAGTACAAGGCCTCATGGCAACACCCTCGCTCCAAGTACTGGCATCTGCTAGACTATGTCATCGTCCGATCAAGGGACCGCAAGGACTTACACATCACCCACACATGACAGAAGTTGATGACTGCTGGACTGACCACCGCCTAATCCGCTCTGTCATTTCCATCAACGAAACCCCAGAATAGCAGCAGCAACAGAAACGCTGCTGCAGGAAAATCAATGCTGGAGCACTCAAAGACCCTGCTAAGAAAGCTCTATTCAGCCAGTGCCTCACAACCAACCTGATGACTTCCAGTGAACCAGAGACGCAGAGTGTCCACAGTGCCTGATCTGCCCTCAAGGCCTCCATAATTAGCACCTGTGAAGAGACACTTGGTCATTCCATCAAGACTGGTTCGACGAGAATGACTAGGAGATCCAGGAGCTAATAGGCCACAAGCGCAAGGCATTCTTGAACTGGAAACAGCAACACAACTCGAGAGCAAGGAAGCAGCTCTATAGACATTTGAAGGCCGAGGTCCAACATAAAACTCGCGACCTAAAGAACAGATGGTGGGTGGAAAAAGCGCAGGAGATCCAGTAACTAGCCGACAACCACGATGTGCGTGGATTCTTTAGCGCAGTCAAGACCACTTACGGCCCAAGCACCGAAGGTCCTACCCCACTGAGGGCCAAGAACGGAGAGGTACTCATCAAGGACAGAGAGGCAGTCAGTTCCCGCTGGAAGGAACACTTCGAAGATCTCCTTAACCGAAACTCTGTCTTCGATGCTAGTTGCCTCGACTCCATCCGGCAGCATGCTACCTGCCACCAGCTCAGCACAACCCCAGCCCGGCATAAGGTTGAAAAGGCCATCTGACAACTGAGGAACAACAAGGCCTCAGGAGCAGATGGAATCCATGATGAAGCACTAAAGCATGGCGGAGAAGCACTATTGGCGCGAATCCATGAACTCATTTCTCTTATTTGGAAGGAGAGCATGCCAGGGGATCTCAGAGACGCTGTAATCGCAACCATCTTCAAGAAAGATGACAAGTCCGATTGCGGTAATGATAGGAGTTTCCCTGCTGTCTCCCACAGGGAAAGTCATCGTAAGAATCCTCCTCAATTGCCTTCTCCCAGTGGCTGAAGAGCTCCTCCCAGAGTTGTAATGCTGATTCCGCCCACTAAGGGACACAAACAATAGACATGATTTTCACCACGCGTCAAATTCAAGAAAAATGCAGGTAGCAGCACCAGCCTCTGTACCTGGCCTTCTTTGACTTCACAAAGGCCTTCAACACTGTCAACTGGGAGGGATTATGGAGTGTCTTCCTCAAATTCGGCTGCCCTCAAAAGTTTGTACGATCCTCTGTCTGCTTCACAATGACATGCAAGCCGTGATCCTGACCAACGGATCCACCACAGACCCAATACACATGCTGACTGGGGTCAAGCAAGGCTGTGTCATCGCACCAATGCTCTTCTCGATCTTCCTTGCTGCAATGCTCCATCTCACCCTCAGTAAACTCCCCATTGGAGTGGAGCTAATCGACAGAACAAACGGGAAACTGTTCAACTTCAGTCGCCTCCAGTCCAGATCCAAAGTCGGCCCATCCTCTGTCATTGAATTACAGTATGCAGACGACACTTGCGTGTTGCACACACTCGGAGATCGAACTCCAAACCATCGTCAACACCTTTACCGAGGCGTACGAGTGTATAGGCCTTACACTAAACATTGTAAGACAAAGGTTCTCTACCAACCTGCCCCCGCCACACAGTACTGCTCCCCCATTATCAAGATCCATGATGAGGCCTTGGACAACGTGGACCATTTTTTAGACCTCGGGAGCTTACTGTCAGCAAGGGCAGGTATTGATGATGAAATCCAACATCGCCTTCAGTGTGCCAGTGCAGCCTGAGGAAGCTTAAAGACCAGGACCTCAAACCTGGCACCAAGTTCATGGTCTGCAGAGCAGTAGTGATATCCGTCCTCCTATATGCTTCAGAGACGTGGACTATGCACATCAGGCACCTCAAAGCACTGGAGAAGTACCTGGAGAAGTTCCCACTGGTTCTGTAGTTTAGTTCCACTGCAGCAGGGAGCTTGTTGACTGTGAGGTAGAGCATGGCGGCGAGAAAGATTGAGAACAGGGTTGGGGCGATGATGCAGCCCTGTTTGACCCCAGTTCAGACGTGGATTGGGTCTGTGAGTCTAGTATTGGGCATGTGGACGATGTGGCCCGTCCATCGAAGTTGATTGAGCATGGTCAATGCTTTGATGCTGGGGATGTTGGTCTGAGCGAGAACACTGACGTTGGTACACCTATCCTTTCAATGTATTTGCAGGATCTTTGGTGATTGAGCATGCTCAAAGTAAAGTGTGACCTTAGTCTTTTATTGCGGGTCTCCAGAGTGCCTCTCCAACCTGTGAAGCCTCCTTAAATACCTGTGCTCCCAAGGGATTATTATGGGATCCCTTAGGAATCTAGGGAATGAGCCCTCTGGTGGCTGTACAGAGTAAATACAAGTTTACATTTATAGCAATCCTTTTATAATTTTAAACACCTCAATTACATCACCCCTTAACCTCTAACCTCAAGGTAATACAGGCCAAATTTCTGCAACCTGACCCGATAATTTTAACCCTTTGAGCCATGGTATCATTCCGGTGAATCTGCACCATATACCTTCCAAGGCCAATATATCCTTCCTCAGGTGCAGTGCCCAAAACTGAACACAGTCCTCTAGATGGGCTTTGACCAAGACTCTGTACAACTGAAGCATAACTTCTTCTCTTTGTATTCCAGCCCTCTCGAGATTAAGGCCAAAATTTCAGACCCAGAAATTCCGGCCACCCAGATCCATATTGAGTGCGTACAGACCCGGGAATGCCTCGCAAAAGCCATTTTTCAGCGCACAATGCGCATGCATCGAAAACCGGCTTTTCCGATCTGTCAAGCTGGAGCTTGACAGATCCTCCGCATCTCGGGAGCCAGGACAATTCGCATGGGCAAGATTATGGTATTTACCCATATCTTGCCCAGCGGATGTCCTGAAAACTCTTGCACCTGATAAAAAGCAGGCGCATAGCCTACTTTTACAGGCATAAGAGTTTTAAAACATACTTAAAACATAAAAAATAATATTTAAAAAACATATTTTATTGTTTAAAACCCTCCGCAATAGGGTAAGTTTATTTTAAACCATAATTGAAAAACTTTTTTTTTTAATCGGAAAAATATATATTTTTTATAAGTCATAAATAACTTTAATTTAAATTAATGTTAAGTATGTAGTGTATTTTTTCTATTTTTTTATTAGAGTTATGTGTGTTTGGGGGTGTTTCTCATTCATAATAATGGGAACTCCAACTTATGGAGTTCCCATTATTATGAATGAGAACATACTTTACCTTGATTGGCTGCCCAGAGCCATGTGACTGCAGCTCCAGCCCTGCACATGCATTGACGTGCATGCCCTCTGACGCGCAATCAGTGGAGACCTCAGGACCGGGATCTCTCGTGGACGCAGCAGGATAAGGTAAGTGCGCTTCTTTTTCTAGAATCGAGTCGAATGCCTGCGGGAAGGAGAAACCGGGATTTCAGGGCCAGTAGCTTTTTTGATTACATTTTGTACCTGTGCATAGCTTTTGGTGATTTGTATACCTGGACAACCTTTGCTCCTTCACAGCTCCTAGTCTCTCGTCATTAAGAAAATACTCGGATTTTCTTTCTTAGATCCAAACTGGATGACCTCACACTTCCCTACGTTAAACTTTATCTGCTACAGTTTTGACCCCTCATTTAATCTGCCTATGTCTTTTTGTAACTTCCTGCTCCCATCCAGACAACTTAATGTGCCTCTTGTCATTTTCAGTATCTCAATTTCTCCATTCACAGCAATTTGTTTTTGTAGTAATTAATGTCACTATTTTGTACATGTAATTTCTAATATAGGAAGTTTATATCATGTATGCATTCTGCGACAAAGTTTACAGTTTTCAGATGTGATATGAACACTTTCACAGTTTGAATTTCACCATGTGGCACACATGTCCTCAGTGTTTTCATCCATTCCTGTTAACTGGCATCCTTTCTAGCCACGAGACTGTTTTAGAAGTGTCCGTAACCATCTAAATCCATTTAATCATGGATCTGTGATTAGCTATTCTGAAATTAGTGCCTTGAGAAGGAGATGCAACATCTTTTTGCTGTAAGAATTGGATAAGGTCATAATTTGGGAGTAAAATAGAATGCAGTTTGCAAATCTAACACAAGTAGACTTGTGACAAAAATATAATATTTTTACATATTTTGGATTTAATATACTTTTGTTATTGTTTCTGTACTGAACAGTAATAAGTACATCATAAAAAATAGCTTTTTATAGCTTGTATTTCAATAAAAGACAATTTACTTTTTATGTATCTACTCTTGCAGCACTAAAGACAGGGAAAGTGGACAAAATTATCATTTTTGAAATCGGTTATAAGATCACAGGTGAAGTAATTGTAGCAGTTCCAGTCTAGCCGCACTTTAACAAGAGTGCACAGCCCAAGATCATTTCATGCTTGGAACTGACAGATTTGAGTGGCCAAGGATAGCATGTCTAGATGGAAATGTCACCTTGAGTACAGAATATGTAGTTATTCGGCTGAGTTGAAGTTGTGTGCCTGCACTGAAAGTCTAGCATTGCCAATCACTGACCTGTACTTAACATGTACTTTTGCAAGGTATGAACTCCCATAAGTTGAGTGGCAGATGGTTGGATGGATTCAGGATCTGTCAAGAGCTCACTCTGACAAGAAGCAAAAACATTACTCTTGCCAAGCATAATAAAAGCATAAAATCAATGCTACTTGTCACATCTATTATAAGTTTCCAAGTAGCACTTGAAAACTTAGATTACAACACTACTTCTAAGTTCTCTGTAATGTTGCAAAAACATACATTTTGTTTTTTTTTGCAACACCAATTTTAAACTACTTAAGCTACATAAGCAACAACATAATAAGCCTAATGCCCTCCAGACTATTTAGATTTTTTTAATTATTGAGTTAATTTATGACTTTTGCTTTCACAAGCATTTCTGTCACCCGGAGACTGCATGTGACCTGTAGCTGCAGTCAATTATCTATAACATAACTAAATGGCAAAACACTCTAAATTCTCCAACCTTGCGCCGATGTTCCAGCGGTATTTCGCCATTTTTGGCAGAAAATGGTGTGGCAGGAAATTCCCTGAAGTCTTGCGCCGGAGATTTTAAAATACCGCTGGGGAGCAAACTGGTGTGCAAGACTGGGAAAAGCGCTTTCGCCCGATATTTGGCTCAGCAGTGACTCGTAGATAGGACGCATGAAGACCTGCAAAAAAGCTAAGTTAAAGTTTTTATTTTTTAATTCTTTTGCAGCTATTCGCTAGAAAAGGGTCTTGTGAATGTTTTGTGATTTTTTTTTGTTTTTCTGGGAAAAAAAATTGGTGTTTACCCCTCTCCCTAGGCCCAACTTGCAGCGGTATCGGCCTTGGAGAAAAATTGCAGAAAATTTGAGGTTTGCACCTCAAATTTTCGTGCCATGCCAATTTTTACCGCTGGGTGCATTTTTTCCCGAATGTTAGGCCTTTAAAAAATGGTGGTGTGATTAGCGGTATTTTTGGCGAGAAATGCTCAAAAAATACTGGCCAAAATCCAAATTTCTAGCCCTCTGTTTTTTGAAATTTATGTTTTTATCAATTTATTTTCCACATGAAGAAAAGATGTATTTGTATCCAATGGAACCTCCATTAACCATCATAATAGAGGGGATCCCCTGCCGCCCCTGCCCCCACCCCCGACCCCAGTAGATAATGAAAATTGGGAGATAATCAAGGGTCCCCAAATTTGGACATCCAGGTACTGTAAAGAAATCTACTAGGCAGGGAATGAAGTACAATACAAATAACATAAATTGAATATAATCTT
The DNA here is from genome assembly GCF_044704955.1 of Pristiophorus japonicus. Classification (NCBI taxonomy): domain Eukaryota; kingdom Metazoa; phylum Chordata; class Chondrichthyes; family Pristiophoridae; genus Pristiophorus; species Pristiophorus japonicus. Next base: position 34,228,667 of record NC_091989.1, on the reverse strand, counting down.
TCTTGTCCTGTGAAGCAGAATTGTGTCAGAAGGAGATTGATGTTAATAAACTACGCAATGAGATAATGTCTTATGCAAAGTATTACCTCATGAATATTCTGGGAGATATTTTGTCTCATGAATATTCTGAGAGATAATCAGGAGAGTTAAGAATTTTGAGTGTGGATAACAAAGGTTTAATGTACATATCAAATTTAATGATTCCCCACCCATAATAGGTACTAGATTGCAAGTCGTATATTTGTTATTTGCTGTATCGTGGTATGTTTGCTCAGTGGTAACACTCGCCTCTGAGTGAGAAGGTCATGGGTTCAAGTCCAACTCCAAATTGAAGACTTGAGGACTGTTGACATTTCATTGTAGTAAATAGGGAATGCTGCACTGTTGGAGGTATGTCTTTCAGATATAATGTTAAATCAAGACCCCATCTGCACTCTCAAGAGGATGTAAAAGTTCCCATTGCACTATTCAAAGAAGAGTAAGGGTGTTCTCCCGGTGTCCTGGCCTACATTCCGTCCTCTTATATTTGTGGGAATTTGCTGTATGCAAATTGGCTATCGTGTTTCCTACATTACAGCTGGGATACATTTCAAAAGTAGGCTGTAAAATGCTTTGAGCTCCTGAGGTCGAGAAATGCACTACATTCTTTTGTTTTTTTATTTGTAGAATGTGCAGTGCTAGTAACATGGTATATTTATGAGGTGTAGTAACACCCCCAGACTTGACTATTCAAATGCTCTGCCAGCTAGCCTTCAATCCTCTGCCTTCCGTAAACTTTAGCTCATCCAAAACTCTACTGCCCGTATCCTATCCTGATCACCATCACATCATCCTCACTGATCTACATTAGCTGCTGGTCTCCCAGCTTCAAATTCAAAATCTCATCCTGTGTTTAAATCCTTTCAAGGCCTCGCCGCCCTCTCTATCTCTGTAACCTCCTCCAGCTCTACAATCCCCACCCAAACTTTCAGTTCATCTGACTCTGATCTCTTTCGCATCCCCCTCCTGCCTTAACCCCATCAGTGCCAGCCTTTCCTTTTTACCGCCTGGGCCCCATACCCTAAATTCCCTCACTAATCCCCCCGCCTCCTTAAAACACACCACATCAACCAAGTTTTGCTTATCCCTCCTGATGGGCCTGTTTATTGTAGCTGTGTGCTGATTTTGTGTCGGGGGTCCTTTTATTCCTGCTTTGATTAATTTGATTTGATGTGTGCAAAAAGGAAGATATACTCTTAAACGATAAGGAGACAAGGGGTTATAGGGAGCTGGCAGGGAAGTGGAGCTGAGTCCATGATCAGATCAGCCATGATCGTATTGAATGGCGGAGCAGGCTCGAGGGGCCGTCTGGCCTACTCCTGTTCCTATTTTTGATGTTCTGATGTTCCCCATTCATTTATCACTGCTTTATGTTTGATATTTGAGCCAATCAGGTTCAAATTTGACTCAAGAGTGTGCAAGTGTGATGCCTGGAGTGTGAAGGACAAAGCATACATGAGGCAGCAGAATATTTGTACCAGCAGATCTCCCATGGCATTGCTCATAGTGAATCAGTGAATGAGCTCTTTTATAACAATACTGATGTAATATCATGTAACACACAATGGGCTAGAAATTGGCTAGGTTTATGCCCGTTTTGATCTCATTTTTTGGCGTTAAAAGTGTTTTTTCGACGTTAAAAATTTTTACCATTTTCCAATATTGGCCAGTGGAGTTTAATGCCGGCGTTAAAAAATAACAACCGCCTTTTTTCGAAACCGTTTTTGTGTCGTCACTCAGCGTCAAATACTCCGATATCGCCATTTTTGAAAAATTGGCCAATAACACCATTCTTAAATACCGTGAAAAATACCACCCAAAAAATGCAGATCTTACCATGTCAGATTCACGACGAAACCGGCATTAACGGTGCCATCTTGAGAAACGGAGCTACAGTTAAGTGAATGAAAGCATTCGGAGGGAAGGCTTCATTTTACACTTTTAGGTTTTTGTGAGTTGATACTTTGTTTTTAAAGACATTTAAGGACATTGAAAAGAATGGGCCTATGCTATAAGAACATAAGAAATAGGAACAGGAGTAAGCCATACAACCCCTTGAGCCTGCTCCGCCATTCAATAAAATCATGACTGATCTGATCATGGACTCAGCACCACTTCCCCGCCCGTTCCCCAGAACCCCTTATCCCTTATCGTTTAAAAAACTGTCTATTTCTATCTTAAATTTATTCAATGTCCCAGTTTCCACAGCTCTCTGAGGCAGCAAATTTCACAGATTTACAATCCTCAGAGAGAAGAAATTCCTCCTCATCTCTGTTTTAAATGGCGGCCCCTTATTCTAAGATCATGCCCACTAGTTCTAGTCTCCCCCCATCGGTGGAAACATCCTCTCTGCATCCAGCTTGTCAAGCCCTCTCATAATCTTATACATTTCGATAAGATCACCTCTCATTCTTCTGAATTCCAATGAGTAGAGACTCAACCTTTCTTCATAAGTCATCCCCGGAATCAACTTAGTGAACCTTCTCTGAACTGCCTCCAAAGCAAGTATATCCATTCATAAATATGGAAACCAAAATTGCACGCAGTATTCCAGGTGTGGCCTCATCAATATCTTACACAGCTGTAGCAAGACTTCCCTGCTTTTATATCCATCCCCTTTGCAATAAAGGCCTAAGGTAACATTGGCCTTTCTGATCTCTTGCTGTACCTGCATACTATCCTTTTATGTTTCATGCAAGTACTCCAAGGTCCCGCTGTACTGCGGCACTTTGCAATCTTTCTCCATTTAAATAATAACTTGATCTTAGATTTTTTCTGCCAAAGTGTATGACCTCACACTTTCCAACATTATACTCCATCTGCCAAATTTTTGTCCACTCACTTAACCTGGCTATGTCCTTTTGCATATTTTTGTGTCTTCCTCACACATTGCTTTTCCTCCCATCTTTGCATCATCAGCAAACTTGGCTACACTATACTCCCTTCTTCCAAGTCGTTAATATAGATTGTAAATAGTTGGGGTCCCAGCAGTGATCCCTGCAGCACCCCACTAGTTACTGGTTGCCAACCAGAGAATGAACCATTTATCCCAACTCTCTGTTCTCTGTTAGTTAGCCAATCCTCTATTCATGCTAATATATTACCCACAACCTCGTGAGCTTTTATCTTGTGCAGTAACCTTTTATGGGCACCTTGTCAAATGCCTTCTGGAAGTCCAAATACACCACATCCACTGGTTCCCCTTTATCCATCCTGTTCATTACATCCTCAAAGAACTCCAGAAAATTTGTCAAACATTACTTCCCTTCATAAATCCATGCTGACTCTGGCTGACCGAATTTTGCTTTTCTAAATGTTCTGCTACTATTTCTTTAATAATAAATTCCAACATTTTCCTAACCACAGATGTTAGGCTAACTGGTCTATCGTTTCCTGCTTTTTGTCTGCCTCCTTTTTCAATACATTTGCAGTTTTCCAATCTGCTGGGACCTCCCCAGAATCCAGGGAATTTTGGTAAATTACAACTAATGCATCCACAATCCCTGCCGCAACTTCTCTTAAGACCCTAGGTCATCAGGTCCAGGGGATATATCTGTCTTTAGTCCCATTATCTTACTGAGTACCACCTCCTTAGTGATTGTGATTGTGTTAAGTTCCTCCCCTGTATAGCCCCTTGACTATCCATTGTCGGAATATTGTTAGTATCCTCTACCATAAAGACTGATACACAATATTTGTTCGGAGTTTCTGCCATCTCCATGTTCCCCATCACTAATTCCCCGGTCTCGTCCGCTAAGGGACCAACATTTACTTTAGCCACTCTTCTTTTTATATACCTATAGAAACTCTTGCTATCTGTTTTTATATTTTGTGCTAGTTTACTTTCATAGTCTATCTTCCCTTTCTTATTCATTTTTTTAGTCGTTCTTTGCTGGCTTTTAAAAGCTTCCCAGTCTTCTGTCCTCCCACTAGTTTTGGCCACTTTGTATGCCCTTGTTTTTAATTGGATACCACCCTTTATTTCTTTAGTTAGCCACGGATGGCTATCTTTTCTCTTACACCCTTATTGCTGGCTGGTTTTGCTGTTGAGCAGAGACCTTATTCGACAGCATTATCAGTGTAATCAACGAGGTCGCAGACTTATAGGGAGGAGGTCTTACCCCCAACGCGTTTTCAGGGAGCAGCGCTCATACCTGCACCTGTCTAAGGCACAGTGCATTAGAAGTCTGCGCTTTCGAAAAGAGGTGGTCACAGAGATATGCAGCTCATAAAGGCAGACATACAGCCTACAAGCATGAGGAGGACTGCACTGCCCGTCGAGATAAAGGTGACTGCGGGACTTGCCTTCTATGTCTCCAGCTCCTTTCAGTCATCAGCAGGGGACATGTGCTCCATCTCGCAGTTCGCTGCACATCACTGCATTCGCCAGGTGACTGCTGCACTGTTTGCACGGAGGAAGAACATAATCAGCTTACCAGTGACCAGGGAGGCACAGAATGAGAGGGCTATAGGCTTTGCACGATTTGCTGGCTTCCCGAAGGTACAGGCTGCCATTAACTGTACGCACATCGCCCTGCGAGCAACTTTTCAGGGTCCAGAGGTTTACCGAAACTGAAAGGGATTCCACTCGCTGATCGTACAGATCATCTGTGACCATACTCAGCACATCCTAGCAGTAAATACAAAATTTCCAGGGAGCATCCATGACGCTTTCATCTTGCGTGAGAGCACTGTCTCACAGCTGTTTGAGCGTCAGCCAGAAGGCCAGAGCTGGATGCTGGGGGACAAAGGTTACGGGCTCGCCACCTGGCTCATACCCTCCTCCTCAACCCTCCGACAGAAGCCGAGCATCGCTACAATAACAGCCATATAGCCACACGCAACATCATGGAGAAGACAATTGGAGTGCTGAAGCAGCGCTTCCGATGCCTGGACCACTCTGGAGGCTGCCTGCCATACTCCCCTGAGCAGGTCGCTGAATTCACTGCGGTGTGCTGCATGCTACACAACTTAGCCATCATGAGGCGACAGGATTTGTCACTGGGGATTGCAGAACCACTTCAGGAGAGTGGGGGAAGGAGGATGAGGACGATGTACCCATGTCACCACCACCACCCCCACGACGATAGGGGAGTAGGCCTCGTGGAGCTTTCGCCACTGCAGGAGCCTTGTGTCAGCAGCTGATAATTCATCGCTTTACATGAAGCTGAATGGCACATTTCATCATTGACTGCCCACTCTATCCCACCATGTTGACTATTGCTATGAATGAGACACTGCACAAGTTTGGTTTCGTTGAAAAAATAATTTGAAATTTATTAAACAGTTGTATGTTAATGCAACTTTCTAAACGTTCATTTTGTAACTAACAATATTTTTGAATATTAAACTTTTCAATTGTAAACGTCACTTAAATATCAACAAATCAACCTGAGAATGTATACAGACATTGAAGTTGAGAATGTGGGAAAATGTATAGGGATAGTGAAATTGAACAAAGGATTCATGGAGGAATAGCCTTAAGAATGTCAGACTGCAAATGTTACAACATTGACACAACTAACAGACTAACTCCAAGGTCTTGCTAAGTCATACCAGTAAACTTGAAACAATATAGGGTGAGAAAGACTCTGAAAGGCTCCTTTGTGTAAAAACAGCCCATACAGATGTCGGCTCATGAGTGGACAAAGGGAAGGAGGGATCAAAGGGGATAGGCTGAACTGAATGTCACTCTAATTGTATCTTGTACTGAAAATGTATAACCGTTGCGCTTTTACATTGTAATGGGGCTTGTCCGAGAGAAGTGGGCGCACTCTGAGGGAGAGTGTTCCTTCGTTCTGATAAGTCCCGGCCGGTGAAACAATTAATAAAGACTGCTTTGTTATAAGCTTCTTTGGTGTTCGCCTCAGTGTATTCGCTGAAACAGATTGAGGGAAAAGAATCCACATTAACAAACCTACCAACAGCAACAACAAAAGACGAACAAAAGAACTGCAAAACAACAACCACAACCCCTGCAGCAAACATCCTTCAGTTGCAGCCACCTTTCCCCACCCCTCCCCCCCCCCCCCAATTTGAATCCCCCCCCCCCATCCTGGTCCATTGTAGCCCTTGCCCTTGGCCTTGCACCTACCCCTACCCCTACCTCTTGTTGGGGGACAGACGTAGGAGATGCCAATAGAAGCCTTGGAGAAGCTGGGGCTGCAGAAGGCCTGTTGCTCAGCCTCAACACTGACTGGTTTGGTCGATCTGGGTGTCATGACTCTGGGGACTGGAATGCCATGATTCGAGACCGTCAATTGCCGCTGGGCATTGACAGCCTCGGTGTTTTCACGCGTTGCAACTACTATCTGCAAAAGACTCTCCCTAATGTCTGCAGATAGTGCTGCAATGTTTCCCGAGATTCCACCCATAACCTCGAGGAGCTGTTTACTGAGCTGGATGCTCTCCCCCGACATTCCCACCAAATCAATTTCCCTGTTTGCCTGCATTTCGGCAGAGCGACCTTTCCGACTCAGCCTCCGCACAGACGGCAGACGGGCTTCTGCTCTGGGTGTGCTTTGCTGCAACCCACTGGGACCCGGGACCTGGGATGCTGGATAACCAGGGAATGTCCCGCTTTCCTCCTCCGACGAACTGCTGGCCGCAGCTGAAGCCCTTTGTGCCTGCGTGGCCTCCCCCACGCCCATCAACAGCTTCCCCTCCCCCCCCCCCTTCCCTCCCATGTGAATTTCTTCCTCCTCCTCCTCCTGTGGAGGTTCCTCAGCAGGACTGAGGTTGGTGTCCTCGACTATGGCATCCATTGAGCTGGGGACATCCTCTGACTCCGATGAGTCTGAATCCACATCTGCAAAATATAAAAGAACAGACAGTTGGTTAGCAGCAGGGAAGAAGGTACGATGACATGAGTAGGCACACATAGCGCAGGCCCATTGAAGGACCACCACTACTGTATTACATGTCGACGACTGACAGTACATTGCATTAATTGAACCCTAGCCCGATCACTGTACAGTACTTCGCATAAACGGAAGCCTAGCTCACAGACAGTACTTAACATTGAGCCAACCCAGACCGTGGATTTTGTAGCACTTACCCTCAGTCTCCACTGTGGGCTCAGCATCCGCACGAGTAGTCGATCTCTGCGACACACCCATCAAACCTGCCACACGACTTTCAAGGTGGCTGAGTGGGACCCGTGTTGCCGGACCGCCATCTGTTGGCGGTTGTGCGATAACTTTCCCTGCAAAGATGGCAATAGAAATTGGAATGCATAAATAAAAATATTACTTACTCTGACTACCCAGCAATGGTCACGGCACCTCTTCCTGCACTGGAGATAGGTCCTCTTGATAGAGTCCACTGTGGAAACCTGTTCTGCCACGTTTCCACACTTGTTTCGTAGCAGATGGGTGCAGTTTTCCACGACTCTCCCTTGCAATCTCCCCTCATCTGCTCTCTACAGCAGGGCTTCATTTTCGTCCTCTGAATTTCCTGGCCCTCTTCTTATCTGAATCATCCTGCATTTTTAGTTTTTGGAACACCTGTTGAACTATATGAACTCTGCTGAAGTTTAAATGCACTCTGAAAATGGCTGATTCAGCCCTGGCTGTACTGCACATGTGCAGGCGCACCCATCATGTGACCTGGAAGGTACCAGGAAGATTGAAAGAAAAAAAGGGCAAAAAATGTTTTTTTATTTCTGCACATGCGCAGAATGGGCGTTATTTTTAGCGCCGCAAAATTCAGTTTCGTCACACAAAAATAGCGCAATTTTATCGCTTCGCCAAATGTTACAAAATATTTGGCCAATTTTTCGCATTTATTTTTTGGAGTTATTTCGGCGTGAAAAAAAGATGTTAAACGCGAATAGTGCCAAAAAACGGTGCTATTGCAATTTGGCCAATTTCTAGCTCTAGTGTTATTATCGGGGTTACTAATTTACAGTGACAGAATAACGTAAATTGTATTTTTATCAAACAGTATACTGGGATTTTTACCAGTGTTTTGAGGATCAAATTCCACAAATCTTTCCAATTTTCCATGAAATACTATAAATCAGTAACATTTATAATGATGTATTCCTTTACATATGTACTCAATTTTTCATTCTCTGTTTTTTTAAAGTCCAGGTTACACAACAAGGTTATAGGCAATATGTACCAGGTCGGAGTAGGTACTTAGGATTTAGCAACAGTGGGGAAAGGGGGATAGTGCCTGTGGGTTGGCAGAACTGGGCTAGGAATCCTGCAGTATATATAGTAGGACTGCAATGGGGATTTTTTTTCCAGCACTGGCGTTTCTGGAGTTTAGAAGTATCGGTGAAAGGTGGTCCTAAAGTTCAGTAGCAGATGGAAGGGTGAAACTGGGCTTTAGCAGAACTGGTGGGGCCGAGTTTGTGATTTGACTCACTGGGAGAATCCTATGGTCTGGCAGGACAGAAATGGGAATGGTGCATAATCTGGCAATATAGAGGAGGGAAAGATAAAAGGAAAGCAATTTTAAAGCTTTTATTTTCCACAGTGTATATTGACACCACTGTGTCAGCCAGTGAGTTGGAAGTGGGATGGGTTGGGACTTCATCATCATCATCATCATCATAGGCAGTCTCTCGAATCGAGGATGACTTGCTTCCGCATCAAAAAGTTCACAGGTGTTTCAGTGATGGACCTAAAATTCCAGGCCTGAACTAAATCTTGAAGGGTGGAAGATGCCTGTGCAGCAGTCTATTTTACATTAAACAAAATCTGTTTGATAGTCTATTTACTCATCAAACAGAGTCTATTTAAATTGCACACTACAGCAAACATTCTGGAGAGTTTATTTAAATACAGTATCTATGAACTACAGCAAATAGAATTCAGGACTGAAACTGCAGCAATGTCTGCGGATAAAAGCAGTGATTTCTTCAGCTAATTGCAGTGAGTGAAGAATATTTTACATATACATGTTTGGGCAAGAAATTCGCCGACTTTGTGACCGGGTTTTTGCCGGTATTTCACCCTGCACGCGAAAACCCGGTTGGTGGGATCTTTGGTGACCTTTTTGTGACAGCACTTGCAAGTACCGCCAGGGAGAGGAGCGCCGACGTGTAACACCCGAAATAGCATTTGCGATCGATATTAGGCTCTCTCAGGGACCCGTATTCTGCACCCAGAATACCGACAGGAAAAAACCTGTGTTGCAGCCCTGCCAGCAGTGATAAGTATGAAGACCTGCAAAAAAGGTAAGTTAAAGTTTTTATTTTTGAATTCTTTTTCAGTGATTTAGTAGGTAAGTGTTTTGTGAATGTTATTTTTTGTTTTTTGCAATTTTTTTTTGTTTTTCCCCCCTCCCAAGGCCTCTCTCACAGCACTATTGGCCCCGGACTAAAGTTGCCGCAAATCATTGTGCAATGCCAACTTTTACTGCTGTTCAACTTAAAGACCGAAAAGTGGGCCTGAAACCGATAGTGAAACGAAAACGGTAATTTTGGCGTAAAAATACCATTTTAACTTAAAAACTAATTTCTAGCTCATTATGTGTGTAAAATCAGTCTCTGTCACTGACAACAGTGCAGGATCCAGGCGAGATTGACAAAGGAATTACCATCTCCATTCTGGTTGTGAATAACAGTGTCACTATATTCAGTCTTGTTTTCTGTGTCATTTTTGATGCTTTAAATGAGTGAAGCCTCTGAGGCCACACTTTTAGCGGAGATGACGTTGAAAGTTTGACGTGACAAAACATGTGCCAGATACAAAACATTTAAATTTATATATATATGTAGATATGCCAGTTATTGCATTGATAAAGCATAAGTCCAATTGGTAGTATGTTTTATCCATGCTCTTCAGTCCAGGTCAAAGCACTTCATAAGCCATATAGAAAAGCTTCATCCATGCTAAATAATCTGGCTAGTTACTATCACAGATTAGAATTGTGTAGTGCAATTGATAAATAGTTTAACAAAGAACAACAGCTTGCATTTGTATAGCTCATTTAAAAGTATTAAAACTTCCCAAGAAACTTCACAGGAATGTAATCAGACAAAATGTACTCTGGCACAGAATGCACTCTGGGTGGAGGAACTTCAATGTCCATCACCAAGAGTGCCTTGGTAGCACCACTACTGACCGAGCTGGCCAAGTTCTGAAGGGCATAGCTGCCAGACTGGATCTGCGGCAGGTGGTGAAAGAACCTACACGAAGGGGAAACCTATTTGGCCTGGGGGTACTTGTGCATGAAACACAAAAGGATAGTATGCAGGTACAGCAAGTGATAAGGAAAGCCAATGGAATCTTGGTCTTTATTGCAAAGGGGATGGAGTGTAAAGCAGGGAAGTCTCGCTACAGCTATATAAGGTATTGGTGAGGCCACACCTGGAATACTTCGTGCAGTTTTTGTTTCCATATTTACGAAAGGATATAGTTGCTTTGGAGGCAGTTCAGAGAAGGTTCACTAGGTTGATTGCGGGGATGAGGGGGTTGACTTATGAAGAAAGGCCGAGTAGGTTGGGCCTCTACTCATTGGAATTCAGAAGAATGAGAGGTGATCTTATTGAAACATATAAGATTATGAGGGGGCTTGACAAGGTGGATGTAGAGAGGATGTTTCCACTGATGGGGGAGACTAGAACTAGAGGGCATGATCTTAGAATAAGGGGCCACCCATTTAACACCGAGATGAGGAAGAATTTCTTCTCTCAGAGGGTTGTAAATCTGTGGAATTTGCTGCCTCGGAGAGCTGTGGAAGCTGGGACATTGAATAAATTTAAGACAGAAATAGACAGTTTCTTGAGCGATAAGAGGTTATGGGGAGCGGGCGGGGAAGTGGAGCTGAGTCCATGATCAGATCAGCCATGATCTTATTGAATAGCGGAGCAGGCTTGAGGGGCCGTATGGCCTACTCCTGTTCCATGTTCTTATGTTCTTATGTAGGACAAAGTAGCCCCCTTGATTGGCACCCCATCCACCACCTTAAACATTCACTCCCTCCACCACCAATGCACAGTAGCTGTTGTGTGTACTATCTACAAGATGCACTGCAGTATTTCGCCAAAGCTTTTTTGGCAGCACCTCCCAAACCCGCGACTTCTACCACTTAGAATGTCAAGGGCAGCAGGCACATGGGAACACCACCACCTCCACGTTCCCCTCCAAGTCACACACCATTCCACACCATGGAAATATACCACCATTCCTTCATTGTCACTGGGTCAAAACCCTGGAACTCCCTCCCTAACAGCAGTATGGGAATACCTTCACCACATGGACTGCAGCACCTTCGGCAGCCTGAGGAAGAGTGTGTTCAAAGATCAGGTCCTCAAATCTGGCACCAAGCTTATGGTCTACTGAGCTGTAGTGATACCCGCCCTCCTGTATGGCTCAGAGACGTGGACTATATACAGTAGACACCTCAAATCGCTGTAGAAATACCATCAGCGATGTCTCCGCAAGATCCTGCAAATCCTCAGGGAGGACCAACGTTAATGTCCTTGATCAGGCCAACATTCCCAGCATCGAAGGACTGACCACACTCGACAAGCTACGTTGGACGGACCACATTGTTTGCATGCCTGACACAAGACTCCCAAAGCAAGCACTCTACTCAGAACTCCTACACTGCAAGCGAGCCCCAGATGGGCAGAGGAAATGTTTCAAGGACACCCTCAAAGCCTCCTTGATAAAATGCAACATCCCCACCGACACCTGGGAGTCCCTGGCCAAACACCCATTCTAAGTGGAGGAAGAGCATCTGGGAGAGCGCTGAGCACCTCGAGTCTCGTCACCGAGAGCATGCAGAAAGTAAGCGCAGGCAGCAGAAGGAGCGTGCGGCAAACCAGACTTCCCACCCACTCTTTCCTTCAACGTTTTCTGTCCCCGAGACTTTAATTCCCGTATTGGACAGTTCAGTCACCTAAGAACTCACTTTTAGAGTGGAAGCAGTCTCCCTCGATTTTGAGGGACTGCCTATGATGATGAGTGGTTCAAGAAGGTAGCTTACCATCACCTTCTCAAGGGAAATTAGGGATGGGCAATAAATGCTGGCCTTGCCATAGATGCCCACATCCCAGGAACGAATAAAAAATAATTGACACTGTGCCAAAGAATGAAATATTAGGACGGGTGACTAAAAGCTTGTTCAAAGAGGTAGGTTTTAAGGAGCATTTTAAAGGAGGGAGAGGTTTGGAGCCTCGACGGCTAAATGCACAGACGCCAATGATGGTGCGAAGCAAGTGGAAGATGCACAAGAGGCCAGATGAAGAATGCTGTGTTCTTGGAGGGTTGTAAGGCTGGAGGAGGTTACAGAGATAGGGAGGGGTGAGGCCATCAAAGATTTGAACATGAGAATGAGAATTTTAAAATCAAGGGGCTGAATTTTCGGCTTTTGAGATTTTGGGGCGGTCCTGATACGGCCTGGAAAAAGTTTGCGCCCTCTTCTACAAAATTCGGCAAACCATGAGGTTCCATGATTGGGGACGCAAAATCAGGCATTACACAAGAAGTTTTTGCACCCCAGTCGAAAATCGCGTGTTAAAATAGTTTTGTTGATTTAAGGAACTTCATTGCTGCTCAGTGCCCTGCAACATAACATTGTATGGTTTTATTTTGGTGGGGGTAGTTTTTGTTACTTTGTTGCAATAAAATTGTGTCTTGTGTATCATTCCAATGTTCACTGGAGATGTGCCTTTATGGGGGCACATAGCGTGTCCAGTATTAGCTCCATCCCTCAGTCTGCTCCATTTAGGAAAACCGGTCAATTATGAGCTGGCAACGTGCGACTCTTGGTCCGGCTGCTTCTCCTCGCTGCCTCCCCCGTGGATGGGGTGGCTATCCAATGGGGGCCTTGCCAGGCTTCTCTTCGTCGTTCTCCTCCTCCTTAGGTGGACATGCAATCCCCACTGGCAATGCCTGGCCCCTCGTGATGGCCAAGTTGTGCAACATGCAGCACACCACAACGAATTTGGATACCTGTTAAGGGAAATATTGAAGGCTGCCTCCAGAGCGGTCCAGGCATAGGTCTGCCTGTAGGAGATGGCATATCTCTGTCAGCACTTCCTTTCAGAAGCACAGCCTTCTCACACACTGCATCTCAGAGAGCTGGAGGTATGGGCATGGGGGCCTATAAACCCGTGAGTGGTAAGCCCTTCTCGAACGTCTTCGGCCTCTCATCATCCATGGGCCGACATGGCCATGAGCCCTTCTTCTAGCTTGACACCACCTGGCAATAGCATGGAGCATGATATGCTGTCGAATTAGTAATGCCTGACTTTTCAGACATTTCCTGGGGCAGGCGTTAAATCAGGCATTAGGGATGTATTTTGCATCCGGGGTGGTAGTGGAGCATTGTACGACAATGACGTCATGATCTCAGTGGAACTAGTGGGCGGGGCCGTAAGTTTTTGCGCCGCCACAAACCATAAGCCATATTTGCCGGTCGAGCGGTAAAAGCTGGACGCCCGGCGTTATGCCTAGAAATACCATTTACCGACACTTCGGGGCGCAAACTGAGGTGCAGCCGAGCCGAAAATCCAGCTCCCAAGGCATTGGTGAACCAGAAGCCAATGTAGGTCAGCAAGCAACAGTGTGATGGGTGAACAGGATGCAGGCAGCAGAGTTTTGTATGAGCTCCAGTTTATGGACAGTCAAAGATGGGACCTAGAAATGCACACTTTAACTCAGATCCCACACATTTATCAGAGTATGGAAGGGACTAGTTTGTACATGACACAAAGGATGAATGAGAGTGGGCATGTTTGCAGGTGGATCAACATTTAATTATTCTAAATTCTGTCTCAGCTGGCAGTTTTTAGTAACTTATTCCAGCAGATTGTTGTTGTCTCAGATGAAAGCAGTGATGCTAGCAGTTTGATACATGCAGTTTGTTGCTTTCCTTAAGCGACTAACATGGCACAATTTCCACAACAATCACAGCTTTTGCACCAAAATTTCATTTGAATATATATCTACATATGCATATATATAGAATTTTAAATAATTTTGCCTCTGGGGAATTTCAGATTGCTTTCATTTATATCGATGTTAGAAATTCTAATAAGACTTCACAGCCTAGTAAGCTTTGTAGGGATAATTATGCTTCATTCCCCATAATTAGGTCTCCTCATTAGTTCAACAGAATATCTCTTTTTCTATTCAGTCTTTATGTTCAATCAGCTTCCAAAGTCATTCTATTACTGCAGCATTAAAATGTTCACCCTCTGCAGCTGTTATGGATCATCTTCAAATTAAAATGCTGCAGCCTCAGTTTTGAAACATACAGTACACTGAATTTTTTTTTAATTATAGTTTTCAGATTTGACTAATGTGATGAGAACTCTTTCCATTTCCATTCATATCCCCCTTGCCAGTCTCATCAATTGCATTTATCTACATTAAATGATATCTGCTATTTGTCTGCCCAACCTCCTGATATTGGGCTCAATTTTCCCCACTGCTGCTGTTTGGCGTAGTTGAAGAGTTACTCCCTTTTTTGGGGGCCCGACTACGCCAAACGAAAACATGCAACTTTCCCTGTTGTAATTTTTGAAATCGGCGCTTCGCAGCCTGTCCTTTAGCTTTGGGGGGAGGAGCCTAAGGTCTGCGCCGAAAAAAGGAGGCCACCCTTCTGCGCGGAAAAAAAACACTTTTTTTATGTGACTGGTATGGGCGCACATGCCCACTACACCTCCCGGTCTGTATTCAGCCATTTTTAAAGAGCCAGTTGTGTGTGCGAATTTTAATTCTCAGTGAAAAAAATCAGAGCTGCAATATGCAACGCGGCTCAAGGACCAAACATTTCTCACAGGAAGAAGTAGAGGCCCTGGTTTCTGCACTTGAGGCCAGATGGCATGAGCTGGACACCAGCAGAGGTCAAATAAAAGTTACACCAAAAGAAATGAAGAAACGCTGGAATCAACTTTCACAAGATTACTGTGCAATGGTGACCACCCCGAGGTCCGGAGGCCAGTGCAAAAAGAAGTGGCAGGATCTTGGTCAAGCAGTTGGTGTAAGTAATATTTTTATTTATTCACTGGAATTGCAATTCTAAATGTGACCATCTCTATGTCCCACCCAGCAGAAAGACACCCTCTCTTAAAAGTTACATTTTCATCTTTGCAGAGGAAGGTGGTCTACAACAAAAGAGAGAGAACTCTTAACAGGAGGAGGCCCGGCAAATCTGCAGCCACTGACACCCTTGGAAGAAAGGGTCGCTGCTGTGATGGGTCCTGTCTGGAGAAAAGCAACCACCACTGCTGGGCCCAAACTCGAGGGAGAGGGTAAATCCTGCAAATTTCACAGTCTTGTTTTGCTAAATGTTAAGTACTGCGTGGGCTAGCCATGCTTCGGCTCATGGGGATGTCTCCATCAGCTACGCTTCGGTTGATGCAATGTGCTATCATTCATCGTGGTCCTTCAAATGAGCCTTCTGCCTGTGCTGTGTGAGCCTACTCATGCCACCCTGCCCCCTCCTCTGCTGCTAACCATTTGTCTGTTTTATATTTTGCACAACAAGGCTGAAGCTGATGCAGAAGAAGATTCAGACACGGACGATCCTGAAGAGGAGAACATCTTTCAAACCCATCTTCCAGACCAAGAACATGGGGATGAGGGGGAGGATGAAGTCCCCACTGTTGTTCTCACTCTGGAGGAGGTGCTACTGCCGCCCATTGAGGTGCCAGCCCCTTTCCTGAGTGGTGCGAGTGTTGTGACATTCACTGGTTTCACACTGTTCAAGGCTGCGGGTTCCAGTGGGGTGCAGCAAGCCACACCCAGGTCCCCACCGTCCAAGGCTGCGGGTCCCAGTGGGGTGCAGCGAGCCATATCCAGGGTGAGGAGGGGTAGGAGAGCTCGACAGCACTCTCCTGAGAATCAGGATGTAACAGATGTGGTTCAGATGATGGCAAGAGTGAGGAGAGCATTGACCTTACGCGATCACTCCTGGACACCATCAGTGAGGTGGGTAATGAGGTATCGGGACTGTTGGGAGAAGTAACAACACTCCCACGAGAAATGGGAAAATGGGAACACTGTCCAGGGCACTTTATGGATGGAATGTCGCAGGCAGCTGATACACTGTCAGTGAACATTAGGGAGGGAATGTTGCAGATAGTTGAGACGCTGTTGGGGCACATGTGGGAGGGAATGTCAGAGGTAGCTGCTGCAATAAGGGAACATGCCCAGACCCCGCGGCCATTGACGGAATCAACTGCCACTCCCACTCCAATCCCCAGTCCAACCTCTGAAGAGGCCCAAGCCGGGCCTTCCACATTACTGCCTGCCCACGCCCCCCAATAAGAAGTGCGCATTACCCGAGATGCTCGAAAGAATAAGCTTGGTACCAACTTGAGAAATTCTGCACCACCACCAGCGGGCAGGGGTGAAGTCACCAAGACCAATCGCAGTGGGCGGTCTTAGAATAAGGTGGAGGCGAGATGGGTGCAGCCTTTCTTTGCTGCTGTTGTTATTACTATTGTTGTTACTGTTGTAACTGTTCTCAAATTAAAAGTTTTTTGTAAGTGATGTAAATTTACAAGTTTAAAAGTTTGTAAGTGATCTTAAAGTTTGTAAGTGATCTTAACTGAATAGTTTAAAGTTTGATACAAGAATATTTTTATTAAAGTTTACATTATTTGTTCCATTATTAACACAACTTTTTGAACTAAAGAAGAATCATTTACATTATTTGTTCCATTATTAACACAATAGAAAATTACGGAACAGGTCCAAACAGTAAACATGGTCCATTTTGAATAGTTGTTGCTGAGCCTTTGGGCAGCAAAGTGTTCACGGATGAGCTGCTGGCGCATGAATGTCCGCTCTCCTCCGCCGTCGTGCTCCAGGTTCAGGTAGTTGCATGGTTTCCTCGTCCTCCTCTTCCTCATCATCTGCATCGTCCTCCTCATCATCACCCACTCTCACCTCAGGTGGGTCTTCTACTAACAGCTGCTGCTGCCTCATGATGGCTAAGTTGTGCAGCATGTAGCAGACAACAGAGAACTGACCGACAGTCTCCGGGGTCATGTTGCAAGTCGCCTCTGGAATGGTCCAGGCATCGGAAACGCTGCTTCAAGCTGCCAGTGGTCCTTTCTATTATGCTGCGCATCGCAATGTACGACATGTTGTATGCCCGCTCAGCATCCGTCCGCGTTACGCGTAGGGGCATCATAAGTCAAATGCCGAGGCTGTACCCTTTGTCCCCCAGCAGCTAGCTCTGCCCTTCTGGCTGCTGCTGAAACATGGCAGATACAGACCTCTTGCGTAGGATGAAAGCATCATGGTGCTCCCAGGGTATCTCGCATCAACTACCATGATGCGATGCATGTCGTCACAGATAAGCTGCGTTCATCAAGTGGAAGCCTTTTCTGTTCCTATACATCTCGAAATCCTCCCAAGGTGCTCGCAAAGTGATGTGGTTACAATCAATGCAGCCCTGTACCTTGGGGAAGCCAGCAATCCTGGAGAAGCCTACAGCCATGTCACGCATTGCCTGGGCGGTCATGGGGAACTTCATGTAGTCATTCCTGGGGTCACTGTGGTGCATCTATGAGACTGAGAGCAACATGGATAGCACGTTTCTAGAGGCACCCCTATTTAAAAAAGGAGGCAGACAAAAAGCAGGAAACGATAGACCAGTTAGCCTAACGTCTGTGGTTGGGAAAATGTTGGAGTCCATTATTAAAGAAGCAGTAGCAAGACATTTGGAT
The DNA here is from genome assembly GCF_044704955.1 of Pristiophorus japonicus. Lineage (NCBI taxonomy): Eukaryota > Metazoa > Chordata > Chondrichthyes > Pristiophoridae > Pristiophorus > Pristiophorus japonicus. The sequence goes on along the minus strand of NC_091989.1, from coordinate 34,210,981 downwards.
AAGCAAAATTCGGTCAGGCAGAGTCAGCATGGATTTATGAAGGGGTAGTCATGTTTGACAAATTTGCTGGAGTTCTTTGAAGATGTAACGAACTGGGTGGATAAAGGAGAACCAGTGGATGTGGTGTATTTGGACTTCCAGAAGGCATTTAACAAGGTGCCACATAAAAGGTTACTGCACAAGATAAAAGTTCACGGGGTTGGGGGTAGCATGGATAGAGGATTGGCTAACTAACAGATAACAGAGAGTCGGGATAAATGATTCATTCTCTGGTTGGCAACCAGTAACTAGTGGGATGCCGCAGGGATCAGTGCTGGGACCCCAACTATTTACAATCTACATTAACGACTTGGAAGAAGGGACTGAGTGTAGTGTAGCCAAGTTTGCTGATGATATAAAGATGGGAGGAAAAGAAATGTGTGAGGAGGACACAAAAAATCTGCAAAAGGACATAGGCTAAGTGAGTGGGCAAATTTTGGCAGATGGAGTATAATGTTGGAAAGTATGAGATCATGCACTTTGACAGAAAAAATCAAAGAGCAAGTTATTATTTAAATGGAGAAAGTTTGTAAAGTGCCGCAGTACAGCGGGACCTGGGGGTACTTGTGCATGAAACACAAAAGGATGATATGCAGGTACAGCAAGTGATCAGAAAGGTCAATGGTATCTTGGCCTTTATTGCAAAGGGAATGGAGTATAAAAGCGGGGAAGTCTTGCTACAGCTATACAAGGTATTGGTGAGGCCACACCTGGAATACTGCGTGCAGTTTTGGTTTCCACATTTACGAAAGGATATACTTGCTTTGGAGGCAGTTCAGAGAAGGTTCACTAGGTTGATTCCGGGGATGAGGGGGTTGACTTATGAGGAAAGGTCGAGAACATAAGCAATAGGACCAGGAGTAGGTCATTTGGCCCTTCAAGCCTGCTCCACCATTTAATAAGATCATGGCTGATCTGATCATGGACTCAGCTCCACTTCCCTGCCCACTCCCCATAACCCTTTATTCCCTTATCACTCAAAAATCTGTCTATCTCCACCTGAAATATATTCAATGACCCAGCCTCCACAGCTCTCTGGAGCAGAGAATTCCACAGATTTACAACCCTCAGAGAAGAAATTCCTCCTCATCTCAGTTTCAAATGGGCGGTCCCTTATTCTGAGACTATGCCCCCTAGTTTTAGTTTCCCCTATGTGTAGGTTGGTCATTGGAATACAGAAGAATGAGAGGTGATCTTATCGAAACGTATAAGATTATGAGGGGGCTTGACAAGATGGATGCAGAGAGGATGTTTCCACTGATGGGGCCGACTGGAACTAGAGGGCATGACCTTAGAATAAGGGGCCGCCCATTTAAAACAGATGAGGAGGAATTTCTTCTCTAAGAGGGTTGTAAATCTGTGGAATTTGCTGCCTAAGAGAGCTGTGGAAGCTGGGACATTGAATACATTTAAGATAGAAATAGACAGTTTCTTAAAAGATAGGGGGATAAGGGGTTATGTGGAGCGGGCGGGGAAGTGGAGATGAGTCCATGATCAGATCAGCCATGGTCTTATTGAATGGCAGAGCAGGCTCGAGGGGCCGTGTGGCCTACTCCTGCTCCTATTTCTTATGTTCCTCCGGGCATATAGCGCAGCAGTCACCTGCCGAATGCGCACACAATCCCCAGTTGTGGCCTGGAATGATCCAGATGCATAAAATGAAAGTGCAGCTGTAACCTTTACTTCAACTGACAAAACAGTCCTCCTGAAGCTTCTAGGATGCAGGTCTGCTTTTATTAACTCACAGATCTCAGTTAGAACATCTTTGTGTAAACACAGCCTTCTCACACAGTCTCACTCAGGTGCAGGTATGAACGCCTGTCTCAATATATCTGATTTGGGTAAGGCCTCCTGCCCATCATCCTACGTACTCTGAATTTCCGCAGGTGATGCTGCCTAATCAATCTTCTCCTCCACAGCACCATCATGCAGAAGGCTTGCACAAGGTATGGCATTGTCAATATTGCCTCCATAATTCAATTGTAGCTTGGCAACAACCTCAAAACAGTAGAACAAAGCATTCATACCTCTTCCCTTTTTCTGTCTCTTCAAGGTGGATGCCCTAGTATGGACCACACTCTGCTCTGCACATGCACAATAGGCTTGCTTACAACGGGAAGCTAGGCATTCAATGAAGATATTTAGTGCAACAAAGTGTAATGCAATTCTTGAATTTTTGATTTTTTTCAGAGTACCACCCCACCATGGAACGTCTTCTCACTGGGCTCGAAGGTCGGAGTGTCAGCCAGCAGAATGGCCCAGACACACGGGCTCTGGGGCTTAGCTTCCACCGCCCCCGCCCACCCCCCCGGGCTTCTTTTGAAGCCTAGCCCCGAGGTCCTGTGTCCGGGCGAAGGAGCGATTCTGCCAGCTGAACCTCGACCCCGATGAGGAAAAAAATCAAAAATTCAAGAATTGCATTACATTTCCAATTTCTCCCTTTTGACTTTCAAAAAATTAAGATTTATGATGCATATTCTCTGTCTTCTTCACTCCTTCCAAAACTTTGGCTAAAAACAATGGCGTCTTTCTGCAATTTTGTAATGTGCGCTGATTTTTATTAAGTGCCCAAAAGATTTTTAATGAGTGGTCACATATGCCGTCATAGGAAAAATGTAAGTTGGCCAAACTTGTTTAAATGTCAAAAACTGGCGCAGACATCAGGTTACGCCCCCATGACGCAAAAAAATCGTAGCCAAAAAAATCGTACCTAAGTGAATTACGCTGGCGCAGAAACTTTGGGGAAACTTGGAGATTTTTATTTACTCCAAAAAAAGGCACAGATAATTGGGGAAAATTGAGCCCATTATTTGCAACCCCCACCACCAGTCTTGTATCACCAGAAAATGTAGACAATCTTGTTTCCATTGCACTTCAAAATAATTTCTATACATCGTGAACAGTAACAGCATCCCACTATTTGCCTACGTTGATCCAGTTCCATATACCCTTGCTTTGTCCGATTCAGGCAATTTTAAAACCACTTCAGAAGCTGCACCTTCCTTAATTGCCTGACTTCCAACTTTGTGGACCAGTCTCTTACGTGGCATTGTGTCAAAGACATTGCTAAAATCTAAATGATATAATAAAAGTACTTGAAATGCACAGCGGGTTTGTCAGCATCGATAAAGAGAAAAAACTAGTCACCCTTGATGCAGTCTGAAATGTCCTTCCTTTTTTCTTTACAGATGATGACAGGTCTGTTGTGTATTTCCAACGGCTTTTTTTTAATTGTAGATTTGTTGCATTTGCATCTCCTTCCCATAAATTGCATCAACTCTCTGCTATTATCTCATAACACATTGTGCCATGCACTGGTAGAATTCAGCCTCTCCTTTCCTGTGATACCACATTTGTGATCTCACCAGGCTGTCTGGGAAAACAATAGAGATTATTCCTGATGATATGAGGAAGAATTGATGTGTGAGTCAAATGTGCTGCTCATTTTTTAAACTCCGAGCTACTGAATTATTGAGTAATTGGCAGAAGTCTGGTAGTAGCGCATCCTCTTGCTGAGGAAATGTGTGAGAGAACATAGGCCCAGATTTTGGAGAATACACCGTCATTACTCCTTTGAAATCCATCGCAAGTTCGGAATTTCCACATGCGCTTGCACGGCCCATGAAAAAGCAATTGCTCGCGCAGAGTTGGGCTATTTTCTCACCTACTGGCCAGCAATTGCGTACAGAAATGTTGCGGTTGATGCAAACAGGTAAATGGCCTGTTTGTATTAGCATAAGGGTATACCTCAGACATGATTTAAACATTTTCTTATCATAAATTATACACGTACACTGTATCAAATGAGTTTCCTCAAATATTGGCCCAGATTAGAATTTTAATGATGTCAAAAATTATCAAAAAATGTCATCTTTAGTAAGGTTGGTGGAATGAAGCTAATTATGAATTAAATTCCAATCCTGTAAATTGTAATTAGATCTGATTTTGGGATTCCAATAAATCTCATTACAGGATTCCCTTCAGAAATGATTAAAATCGAATTCTGTTATGTGATTGGTGGACTAGGCCCATGTGATCCCAGGTACGCTTCTGCACTGCCTGTGTACCTGGGATCCGTGGGTCATTACGCTGCCCTCCGCCTCGCAGCGCCAGACCACAAGTTTTCGCAGCCTCGCCATTATCAGATTGGCGTATATTCCTTTCACAGGTTGGAGGCATACTCCGGAGGTATGCTTCCGACCGCCGTTTTGGCCCGATTGTTTATAAGAAAAAAGGAAAATAGAAATAAATTTTATTTTTGTTGTTTTTCACTAAATATATTTCCTTTCTAAACGTCCGTAGTAAATGGAAACGTGACAGCTTTGTTTTCACTTGACTTACTATTTCACCCATTATGAATCAAGTTTCTTAAGAAAGGTAATGGCATCAGAGGGTAACTAACAGGCTAACAACTAGTCCACTGCCTAATTGTCCAGGACTGGTATCAAATTGTTGACATGTTCCTGTGCTGTGCACAGACCTAGATCATTCACTGACAATATGAAAATGACATACAATAAATAACCAATAACAACACACTATTTAGTTTTTTTTTTAACTCCATTAGAAGCCAGGTGGACACGGAGTTAAAACCAAGCAGCTCTATTTGCTGCTCCTTTCTCGTCTCGCAACATGTTTCATCCTGTCACCTAATTCATATATGCTAATCAGTAACCTATGACATATATAGGACCACAATGGCATTTTAACCGCCTGCTCTTTGAAGTTCTGAACATCTCTGAAAAACAGCCTATGAGTGAATTGGTCCATTTTCCAAAGAAATATTTAAGACATATGGGGCACGTGCCTCAGAATTAATTAAGGTGACAAATATTGCAAGGACACAAATTACACCAGTATGTGTTTTAATGAATGAACCAAAATAAAATCCATACTGGGGTTATTTTCACTTTCACTGCCTGGGCAGTATGCTGGCGGAGCAGATTGCCTATTTGCTTCTTCAGTTATTCAACTGGTTACCAGTTGACATGAATAGGGCCGGAGCCACAATAATCAATTCTGCGTGGTTTCAGCAAGGGTAAAGGTGGAGCGACACAAATTTTTTTAGGAAATTCTGGCACAACGTGAATGATGACGTAACTCACTTATGCTATCATTTCCTGTGACTTTTGCAGTGCAAAACAAACCCAACGCTGTACATACACCATTCCAATGGTGCAGGGTGCCATGAAATTCTGGGCTAGTCATGTATATTCTTAAACTTGCAGTAATTATTTGTAACCCTGAGCTCTGTCATGCAGCAAAACGGTTATTGGTATTCAGAGGGACCTGGGTGTCCTTGGACATGAATCACTGAAAGTTAACATGCAGGTACAGCAAGCAATTAAGAAAGCAAATGGTATGTTGGGCATTATTACAAGAGGATTTGAGTATAAGAGTAAAGAACTCTTACTGCAATTATATAGGGCCCCGGTGAGACCGCTCCTGGTGTATTGTGTACAGTTTTGGTCTCCTTACCTAAGGAAGGATACACTCGCCATAGAAGGTATGCAACGAAGGTTCACCAGACTGATTCCTGGGATGGGGGTCTGTCCTATGAGGAGAGGTTGAGTAGACTAGGCTTATATTCTCTAGAGTTTAGAAGAATGAGAGGTGATCGCCTTGAAACATACAAAATTCTTTACACGGCTTGACAGGGTAGATGCAGGGAGGATGTTTTCTCTGGCTGGGGAGTCTAGAACCAGAGGTCACAGTCTCAGAATAAGGGGTCGGCCATCTAGGACTGAGATGAGGAGAAACTTCTTCACTCAGAAGGTGTGAATCTTTGGAATTCTCTACCTCAAAGTGCTGTGGAGGCTTAGTCTTTGAGTAGATTCATGACAGAGATCGATAGATTTTTGGATATTAAGGGAATCAAGGGATATGGGGATAGTGCAGGAAAGTGGAGTTGAGGTAGAAGATCAGCCATGATCTTATTGAATGGCTCGAGGGGCCGAATGGCCTACTCCTGCTCCTAATTCTTATGTATTAATGTCTAATCAATGCTGTATTCATTGTAAACAGCCACTTCAATCTCAGAGTTTTCCTTTTTTCTTTTTTGTACTTTTGCAGGTTTTTTCTCACCTTGGAAGAGTTCAAAACAGGTAAGTGCTGCCTTTGGTTTCAGTAAACATACTGATGCTACTTTTAAATTGATCTAATTTTCATTAGTGAATAGAACAGCTTAGCTCAAAATATTGTTGTGCTTAAGGGGTAAACAATTGTATTCAGCTAGGAAGGTGATTGAAATAAAATGTTGTTCCTAAACTGCCTCTAACCAGCAGTTTTAAGAACACAATAATAAAAAATAACTAAGAAACACCCTTTTGTGTACAAACTTCTCATTTTGTAACACTTAGGATTTCTAGGTTCCCACACACATCATCCACAGCCAATCTGTTTCATGGCCTCTGCCAGTGTCACTCTGAAACAGGCCTCTAGGAGTTACAGGAGAATGGCTAGGCAATGGCTGTCCTTCCCATTTTCTTCCCTCCCCTCTGAGGAAGTATTTGAGATCTTTACAATGGTAAAGATGAAATTGACAATTTAGCATTTGGGGGATTATGATTGGAAAGCACATCTTATCTGTCTTGATACAGCACATTAATGCTCTGACATGTATAACATAATATAACTTACTCTGCAGGTGACTTCTCTTTCCCTATCCAAACTGGAAAGAATCTAGGAGTAAAGGTCAACTTTGGCGCATGCACAAAATGGGCAGCAGCGGATTGGCCACCCGTTATGCACCCACCCGATCTGCTACCACCTGTTCAGTGCTCTGCCAAAGTTGAATTTTACCCCCTCTGTTATCTCCTGTTACAAGGAGCAAAATCTGTTTTATAATCACCTTTTTCCGTTGGCCAAATTCATCAGGAATATGGACCTAAAGGTGTCAGTGTCACTTAAATGTTGTTTGCTATAGTAGATCTAGCTAGCTGATTAGAATGACTCAGTAATTATCGAACAGGTATTTACATACTTAGGCTTGTTTTTGATTCATTTTTAGTTACAAAATCATGGGCTCAATTTTTCCCAATGCTGTTTTTTTGGCCTATTTCAAGAGTTACACCCATTTTTTGGGCCCCAAATACTCCAAATAAATAACTTGCAAGTTTCCCCGTTCTAATTTTTTTAATTGGCACCGCGCAGCCTGTCTTTCAGCTTCGGGGGTGGAGTCTAATGTCTGCGCCAAAAAAAAGATATTTCAACTTCTGCGCGTGCGCGAAAAACAAAAATGAAGTTTTTTACGTGACTGCTATGGGCGCGCATGCTCAGTACACCTCCCGGTCTGCATTCGGCCATTTTTAAAGAGCCAGTTGTGTGTGAGAACTTTAATTCTCAGTGGAAAAATCGGAGCTGCAATACGATATGCAACGCGGCTCAAGGACCAAGAATTTCTCACAAAAGGAAGTGGAGGCACTAGCTACTGTAATTGAGGCCAGATGGCACGAGCTGGACACCAGCAGAGGTCACCTAAAAGTTTTACCAAAAGAAATGAAGAAACGCTGGAACTAACTTGCAGATGATTACTGTGCAATGGTGACCACCCCGAGGCCTGGAGGCCAGTACAAAAAGAAGTGGCAGAACCTTGGTCAAGTAGTTAGTGTAAGTAAATTTTCATTTATTCACTGGAATTGCAATTGTAAATGTGACCATCTGTATGTCCTACCAAGCAGAAAGACAAACTCTCTAAAAAGTTATATTTTCATCTTTACAGAGGAAGATGGCACACAACAAAAGAGAAAGAACTCAAACAGGAGGAGGCCCGGCAAATCTGCACCCACTGACACACTTGGAAGACTGGGTCATAAGAACATAAGAAATAGGAGCAGGAGTGAGCCACCTGGCCCCTTGAGCCTGCTCCGCAATTTAATAAGATCATGGCTGATCTGATCATAGACTCAGCGTCACTTCCCTGCCCGCTCCCCATAATCCTTTATTCCCTTATCGCTCAAAAATCTGTCTATCTCCACCTTAAATATATTCAATGACCCAGCCTCCACAGCTCTCTGGGGCATAGAATTCCATAGATTTACAACGCTCTGAGAGAAGAAATTCCTCCTTATCTCAGTTTTAAATGGGGGCCCCTTATTCTGAGACTTTGTCCCCTAGTTTTAGATTCCCCTGTGACCATCTGTATGACCAATGAATGGAAATATCCTCTCTGCATTGACCTTGTCGAGCCCCCTCATTATCTTCTATATTTCAATAAGATCATCTGAATTCCACTGAGTATAGGCTCAACCTACTCAACCTAATTTCCGGAATCAACCTAGTGAACCTTCTCTGAACAGCCTCCAATGCAAGTATATCCTTCGTTAAATACGGAGACCAAAACTGTACGCAGTACTCCAGGTGTGGTCTCACCACTACCCTGTACGGTTGTAGCAGGACTTCTCTGCTTTTATAATCTATCCCCTTGCAATAAAGGCCAACATTCCATTTGCCTTCCTGATTACTTACTGTACCTGCATACTAACTTTTTGTGTTTCATGCACAAGGACCTCCAGGTCCCTCTGTACTGAAGCACTTTACAATTTTTCTCCATTTAAATTATAATTTGCTTTTCTATTTTTTCTGCCAAAGTGGATAACCTCATATTTTCCCACATTATACTCCATCTGCCAAATTTTTGTCTGCTCACTTAGCCTGTCTATATCCCTTTGCAGATTTTTTGTGTCCTGCTCACAATTTGCTTTTCCACCCATCTTTGTATCATCAGCAAACTTGGCTACATTACACTCAGTCCCTTCATCCAAGTCATTAATATAGATTGTAAATAGTTGAGGGCCCAGCACCAATCCTTGCGGCACCCCTCTAGTTACTTTTTGCCAACCGAAAAATGACCCATTTATCCTGACTCTGTTTTCTGTTAGTTAGCCAATCCTCTATCCATGCTAATATATTACCCCCAACCACCTGAACTTTTATCTTGTGCAGTAACCTTTTATGTGGCACCTTATGGAATGCCTTCTGGAAATCCAAATACACCACATCCACTGGTTCCCCCTTATCCAGTATGCTCGGTATATCCTCAAAGAACTCCAGCAAATTGGTCAAACACAATTTCCCTTTCATAAAACCATGCTGACTCTGCTTGACTATATTATGCTTTTCCAAATGTCCCACTATTGCTTCCTTAATAATGGACTCCAGCATTTTCCCAATGACAGATGTTAGGCTAACTGGTCTATAGTTTCCTTCTGTCTGCCTCATTTTTTAAATAGGGGCGTTAACATTTGTGGTTTTCCAATCCGCTGGGACCGCCCCAGAATTCAGGGAATTTTGGTAGATTACAACCAATGCATCCACTTTCTCTGCAGCCACATCTTTTAAGACCCTAGGTTGTAAGCCATCAGGTCCAGGGGACTTGTCTGCCTTTAGTCCCATTATTTTACCGAGTACTACTTCTTTAGTGATAGTGGTTGTATTAAGATCCTTCCTCCCTATAGCCCCTTGATTATCCACGATTGGGATGTTTTTAGTGTCTTCTACCGTGAAGACCGATACAACATATTTGTTCAACATCTCTGCCATTTCCCTGTTCTCCATTATTAATTCCCCAGTCTCATCCTCTAGGGGACCAACATTTACTTTAGCCACTCTTTTCCTTTTTATGTACCTGTAGAAACTCTTACTATCTGTTTTTATATTTCGTGCTAGTTTACTTTCATAATCTATCTACCCTCTCTTTATCATTTTTTTAGTCGTTCTTTGTTGGCTTTTAAAAGTTTCCCAATCCTCTGACCTCCCACAAGACTTGGCCACATTATATGCCCTTGATACCATTCCTTATTTCCTTAGTTAGCCATGGATGGTTATCCCTTCTCTTACAGAAGTTTCCTTCTCATTGGGATACATTTTTGTTGCGAGTTATGAAATATCTCCTTAAATGTCTGCCACTGCTTATTAATCATCCCATACTTTAATCTATTTTCTCAATCCACTTTAGCCAACTCTGCCTTCATACCTTTGTAGTCTCCTTTATTTAAGCTTATTATACTGGTTTGAGATCTAACTTTCTCACCCTCCAACTGAATTTGAAATTCAAGCATGTTATGGTCACTCATTCCTAGAGGATCCTTTACTAGGAGATAATTTATTAATACTGTCTCAATAGCTGTTTTGATGGGTCCTGCCTGGAGAAAAGCAACCACCACTGCACAAGCTGGGCCCACACTCGAGAGATAGGGTAAGTCCTGCAAATTCCACATTCTAGCTTTGCTAGCTGTTAAGTATTGCGCTGGCTAGCCATGCTTCGGTTCATAGGGATATCTCTGTCAGCTTACGCTTCGGTTGATGCAATGTGCTCTCATTCATCGTGGTCTTTCAAATGAGCCTGCTGCCTGTGCTTTGTGAGCCTATTCATACCACCCTTCCCCCGCCTCTGCTGCTAACCATTTGTCTGTTCTGTTATATTTTGCAGAACTTGAGGCCAACCCTGACAAAGCTGAAGCCAATGCAGAAAAAGGTTCAGACGCAGATGAGCCTAAAGAGGAGAACATCTCCCAATCCCACCTTCCAGACTAAAAGCATGTGGAGGAGGGGGAGCGGCAGGGGGAGGGGAAAGATGAAGCCCCCACTGTTGTCCTCACTCTGGAGGAGGTGCAGGTGCTACCCATTGAGGTGCCAGCCCCTTTCCTGTGTGGTGCGAGTGTTGGGTCATTCCATGATTTTGCACAGTCCGAGGCTGCGGGTTCTAAAGGGGTACAGCAAGGCACACCCCACACCCAGGGCCCCACTGTCCGAGGCTGCGGGTCCCAGTGGAATGCAGCGAGCCACATCCAGGGTGAGGAGGGGAAGGAGAGCTCGACCGCGCTCTCCTGAGGTGCAGGATCTAACAGATGTGGTTCAGATGATGGCAATGAGTGCAGAGAGCATTGAACTTACCCAATCACTCCTGGACACCATCAGTGGGGTGGGTGATAAGGTATCGGGACTGTTGGGAGAAGTAACAACACTCTCACGAGAAATGGGAACACTGTCCGTGCACATGAGGGAGGGAATGTCGCAGATAGCTGATACACTGTCGGTGAACATTAGGGAGGGAATGTTGGAGGTAGCTGCTGCAATAAGGGAACATGCCCAGACCTCGCGGCCATTGATGGAATCAACTGCCACTCCCACTCTGAAGAGGCCCAAACTGGGCCTTCCACATTACTGCCTGCCCATACCCCCCATCATAAGTGCACATTACCCGAGATTCTCGAAAGAATAAGCTTGGTACCAACCCGAGAAATGTTGCACCACCGTCTGCGGGCAGGGGTGCAGTCACCAAGACCAAGCACAGCGAGCGGTCTTAGAATAAGGTGGAGGAGAGATGGGTGCAGCCTTTCTTTGCTGCTGTTGTTGTTGTTAATATTGTTACTTTTGTAACTGTTCTCAAATTAAAAGTTTTTTGTAATGATGTAAATTTACAAGTTTAAAAGTTTTTAAGTAATTTTAAAGTTTGTACGTGATCTTAACTGAAAACTTTCAAGTTTGATACAAGAATATTTTTATTAAAGTTAAGTACAAACAAGTGTTAAACTTTTGAATAAAATATATTTAAAATTATAACTGAATCATTTTGATTATTTGTTCCATTATTAACATAACTTTTTGAACTAAAGAAGAATCATTTTCATTATTTGTTCCATTAACACAACACAACATTACGGAACAGGTCCAAAAGATAAACATGGTCCATTTGGAATAGTTGCCACTGAGCCTTCAGGCAGCAAAACGTTCACGGATGAGCTGCTGGTGCAAGGCTCGAACAATCGTTAAAGGGGCACAACGGCCCACGCTCCTCCACCGTCGTGCTCCGGGTTCAGGTAGTTGCATGGCTTCCTCGTCGTTCTGCATCTTCCTCCTCATCATCAGCCACTCTCACCGCACCGCAGATGGATCTTCTACTACCAGCTGCTGCTGCCTCATAATTGCTGAGTTGCTGCACACAACAGTGAACTGACCGATTATCTCAGGGGAGTATTGCAAGTAGCCTCCGGAATGGTCCATGCATCGGAAACACTGTTTCAAGATGCCAATGGTCCTCTCTATTATGCTGCGCGACACAATGTGCGACATGTATTCTCAGTCAGCTTCCATCTGTGTTACGCTTGGGATGTCATGAGTCAGGTGGCGAGGTCGTACCCTTTGCCTCCAAGCAGCCAGCCCTGCCCTTCTGGCTGCTGCTGGAACATGGCAGATATAGCGTTTTCACGTAGGATGAACGCATTATGGTGCTCCCAGGGTATCTCACATCAACTGCTATGATGCGATGCATGTCGTGATAGACGAGCTGCACATTCATGGAATGGGGAAGCCTTTTCTGTTTCTGCACATCTCGAAATCCTCCAAAGGTGCTCGCAAGGCAATCAATGCAGGCCTGTACCTTTGGGAAGCCAGCAATCCTGGAGAAGCCCACAGGCCTGTCATGTATTGCCTGGGCGGTTTTGGGGGATTTGATGTAGTCATTCCTCCAGGCATATTGTGCAGCAGTCACCTGCCAAGTGCAGATATGTGTTGCATGTTGAGAAATGGCGCACACATCCCCAGGTGTGGCCTGGAATGATCCAGATGCATATAATGAAAGTGCAGCTGTAAGCTTTACTTCGACTGACAAAGCAGCTCTCCTGACGATTCTAGGATGCAGGTCTACTTTTTTAACTCACGGATCTCGGTTCCAACTTCTTTGCGGAAACGCAGCCTTCTCACAAAGTCTGTATCACTCGGGTGCAGGTATGAATGACTGTCTCGATAAAGCCGATGTGGGTAAGGCCTCCTGCCCATCATTCTACGTGCTCTAAGGTTCCTCAAGTGATGGTGCTTAATCAATCTTCTGCTCCACACAATTATGCAGAAGCCTTGCACGAGGTATGGCATTGTCAATATTGCCCCCATAATTTAATTGTAGCTTTGCAAGAAGCTCAAAACAGACCACCTTTCCTCTCTATCCCCCCAAGGTCGACGCCCTAGTATGGACCACACCCTGGTCTGCGCATGCGCAATAAGCTTGCTTAGAACGGGAAGCTAGGCGTTAAATGAAGACACTTGGGGCAACGAAGTCTAATGCAATTCTTCAATTTTTGTTTTTTTTCAAAGTACCACCCCACCACCGACCGAACGTCTCCTCACCGGGCTCGAGGGTCGGCCGGCAGAATCGCTCCCTCGCCCGAACACGGGCTCCATGTCCCCCCCCCCCTGGCCCCGCCGACTTCTTTTGAAGCTGCTGAATAGCCTCAGGGTTCTCATCCCTTCAGTTCGGCTTCCACCGCCGTCCCCCCCACAGGCTTCTTTTGAAGCTGAGCCTCTGTGTCCGGGCGAGGGAGCGATTCTGCCGGCCGACACAGTGAGCCCAGTGAGGAGACGTTCGGTGATGGCGTGCTACTTTTAAAAAAATCCAAAAATAAAGAATTGCATTAGACTTCCATTTTCTCCCTTTTGACTTTGAAAAAATTAAGTTACATGATGCATATTCTTTGCCTTCTTGATTCCCTCCACAACTTGGTCTAAAAATAATGGCGTCTTTCTGCGCCAATTTTTTAATGTGCGCTGGTTTTTCTTAAGTGCCTAAGGAGGTTTTTTGGGAGTGGTCACATACGCCGTCCTCGGAAAAATGTAAGTTGGCCAAACTTGCTTAAATGTGAAAAACTGGAGCAGACATCAGGTTACGCCCCCATGACGCAAAAAATACTAACCTAAAGAAATCGTACCTAACTGAGTTACGCTGGCACAGAAACTTTGGGGAAACTGGGAGATTTTAATTTATGCCAAAAAGGCGGCGCACGCCAAAAAAAGGCGCAGATAACTGGGGAAAATTGAGCCCTTTTTATATTAGAATGTCACTTCCTAGAATTTTATGACACCCATGAAATTCAAATGCTAAACTAATTCACATGAATATTTATTATCTGAGGCCTAAAAAGTTGTTGCTAGATGATTCTGTGTACACCATTAAATAACTTCATTATATTTCTTCCAGTGGTCTTCATTCTTTATTTTTAAAAATCTCCTGTGAAGACCAGATTGATTATTCCTGGATTGTTCTTCACAGATGTTTGAAATTTCAAAGCACACACTGTAAAGCAAAGAGGTATCTGAAGTCAAATTCCCGTAAACTACAGATTCATTGCATCATTGTTCAATACTTCCATGTATACAAGACCATTTAAGCCACCTAGTCCTCTTATCAAGTTGGTAACTAATTTTTTTGAGTCCTGTACACCCATAACCTATGTGCCCACTGATCTCCACTTGTTTCCTATTTTTCAAGCATTAATTTCAGAATCTTCATTCTTCTCTTCAAATCTTCAGCTCTTGCAACTCTGGTCTGATAGTCATTCTTCCATCACACCTCCATCTGCCTTCGTACACTACATTCAAGTAGCAGAGCCCTACACAAGAATTCTGTCCCTAAATCTCTTTGCCTGGACTAGAACCTCCACTTTTGAGCTTATCGCCCAAAAATGGGCATTATTTCCGGTGTGGGCAGTAAAAAAGAGTTTTCAGATCACCGGCTTCTCGCCCATTCTCAAAACAATTTTTGAAAATGGGCGTTACTGTGAGCGATATCAAATGGGCGGTAGCGTTAATTTTTTTTTGACCTTCTGCCGTAAAGTGTGGTCCTCCTTAGCAACGGCATGGCAACGCTCAATTCCCGCGATTCTGGAGGTCAAGAATCACCATGACATGCGCAGATGAGGAGACAGAGAGAGAGGGCGCTCAGAGGGACTGAAGTTGTGGTTGGGTGTGGTGTGGCTGCTTTGGGAGGAAGGAGGGAGACTTTAGAGCTTCACAGCAAGTAGGCAAACAAAAAGTAGCTGTTAACAGCCACATATTTGACCGAATTTGCCCTATAATGGAGGCATCACAGCACGCTGTGGAGACTGACGCTGGAGAGAGCAGTGAGGTGGGAGAGGAGCACATTGAAGGCCGCAAAAGAGCCAGGAGGTTCTCGGACAAGGCAAATGCCTCCCTCCTGCAGGAGGTCGAGTCACGCTGGGGTGATTTGACACAGGGAGGGTGTAGGAAGCTGACCCCAAAGGCCTACCAGAGGATATGGACCAAGATAGCAGAAGTGGTCTCGTCGGTGACCAACGAGGTGCGTGAGGGCAATCAATGCCGCAAACGATGGAATGACCTTGTGGGATCCGCAAGAGTAAGTATTACATTGATTTACATGTACTTATGTATTTATATAATTTGATTTGTAACAGTCATGAGTGACTATCAGCAGATGTGAGGTCTTGCACTTTTACCGGGAATGTTTTACTCAAAACCTGCGGTCACGGTGTACATCTTCAGATAAAGAATGATAATTATCATAATACTCATGATTACATCTGTCGTTTATGTGTTGTATCAGTCTCTGTGACAGTACCTAGCAATGATATCACGCAATGATCTCATGCCATGTCGTCCTGCCACCTTTTACAGAAGAAGCTATCGACGATGAGGTCCGTGCAGAGGCAAACGGATGGGGGGCCACCAGTCCCCAGCGACATCACAGAGATGGAGGAGCGAGTGCTAGCTTTCGTGGGGAAGCACCCCCGGACAGCCATGGACGCATCTGCAGACCCTGATGTGATGCCACGTAAGTAAAGCTTACACCATTTTGTGATGTAAAGTCAATAGATGCCACACCAACTCATATCCGACCAATGATAGATGATTTCTCAAAGTGTCATAGAAATAATGCTGTCCTAATGAAAATCATTGCAATGCACAATGTGTTGATCATCATGAAATGTGATGTCTGCGATGATTTTGAGAGCTGTGGTGCTTTTGTCGTGCATATGCTGTGTGTAGCGCTGGACTCACCTTGTCACCCTAGCACCCACTTCTCCTCTAACAACCTCATTTGTGTCTTGCAGCTCAGCCAGCAGCGTGGCCCCAGGCAAGGCCACAGAGGCCACAAGGTGGGGGCGCGGGGCAGGAGTCGGTGGACAATCCTACTACATCTCATGCTGAGGAGCTCCAATTGTCGTCCATCAATCCGCTGGGTCTGTTCTCGACGGATGAGAGTGCGGACTTCGAAGAACCTGCATCGCCACGCTCCAGTACCCATTCCACCCCAAGGCCATCTATTGGTCCTCCGGTCATTCCCGCCTCCACTCTGAAGGTGCCGGCCCCAAGCACCTCTCCACAGGACACCCCATTTGTCCCCAGGATGGCACCCACCCCGCGGAGGTCTCGTAGGCATGGCAGGTCTGTTCCACAAGCGCGACATGACAGCGGCGAGATGGTATAGTTGTCCAGGAGGATTGTAGACATTGGTGACCAGCTCATCGAAGCTTTGGGGGGCATACCCCGACACCTGGCCCCCATGACCGAGTACAATCCGCACATGGCGGAGTCCCTGGATGCAATAGCCAGGAACACTGCTGCCTCAGCCCTCCCAATGGTCCCAGAGCGGGGCACCCCACCCCTAGGTCCCGCACCACCACTGATAATGACATATGAGAGCAAGATCCTACTTCTGCATCAGAGAATGTTGCCCTGTCGGCAACCCTCGCTCCCATACCCATCCAACCAATGCACCTGCCTTCATCCCCCCCCCCCAATGAGACACCGCCTGAGGAGCTCCTCGGTCAGGCGCCGTGGAGCAAGGAGGGGGAGAAGTAGAGGTGGGGAGAAGGAGGAGAGGGGGGAAGGAAAGGGAGGTGCATGTGCGCAGGTGATGGCTGTGTTATATCTCTATCTGGGTGTATGCAATTTGTTGCAATGTATGGGGGCTGGGGACCATGCTCCTGTTTTGCCTTTGTATTCTGTGTTGCTGGACATGTTGAACATGTGATTGATGTCAAAGGTGGTATAAGTGGGATGTGGGCAGGGATTGGGTGTTATTGGCTGTAATACTTATGATTTCAGATCAATGTTGGTATTAAACCTTTGTTATTGAACATAACTTTGTTGCGCATTGTCTCACATAGCTAGACCATTACACACTGGTGATTCGTTACCATGAAAGGGTTAAATACAACTTAACATCAATCAACGTAAACTTTAACTTGCACCATTGATGTCTGAGCTGCATACACGCAACATTGTGTCAGTGTTGTCACTCACATCAGCGCTCGTTCTGTCAAATCTTTCCGATATCAGCTCCTCACGCAAGAGTGAGATTTAACAAATGCCAGGCACACCGCTGGTTTTCGTTCCGGTTAGTTCCATTTTTTGTGGGCGGTTTTTTAAGCGAGCGATATTGTGAGCAATATGTGTGCGAGGTGGTGAAATTGAAGATGGGCGATCTCCGTGGCGGCTAGTTTGGGTAAATATGCTCTTTACGACAAAAAACAGTGGGCGGATGTTAATATTGAATCTCGCCGTTAATTCCATGCGGAAAGTAACGCTGGGCGATATTATGGGCATTGAATTCGCCCATTCTGCTGATTCCGCCCCAAAAAAGTGGGCGGGCGGTGATATTTTTTCTCGCCGTTAAGTCCATTGGGAAAATAACGCTCAGCGATAAGTCTCAGTGTCAGTTTCCATTTTGTGTCAGAATGCGTGATATATGGGCGTTAAACGTCATTTCAGCGGTAAAATGGGTGTTAAGTGGGCATTAAGCATGCAAAAAAAGTGGAGGTTCTAGCCCCTTATCTTTATAAGCCTTCTTTGACTATGCTTCAATCACCTCCCCTAACTTCTCTCATAAAGAAAGACTTTCGCTGACTTTGCAACTGGGTTTTCACCACGATTTGACCCTCGGTGGCGAAAACCTATTTGGTGGGATCTTCGGTACCTTTTTACGACGGCGCTTCCACGTACCGCCGGGGAGAGATACGCTGACGTGAAATGACGTGCAATGCCGCGGATTGCGTTACCGGTGTACTTTCAACACTCTCCGCCACGCCCAGACTATCAACAGGTCAAACCTGTCGGTGCAGCCCTGCCAGCAAAGGTAAGTATGAAGACCTGCAAAAAAGGTAAGTTAAAGTTTTTATTTTTTAATTCTTTTTCAGGATTTAGTAGGTAAGGGTTTTGTGAATGTTTTTTTGCAATTTTTGTTTGTTTGTGTTTTCCCCCCTCCGAAGGCCTCTCCCGCAGCGCTACCGGCCTCGGACCAAAGTTGCTGAAACTCACGGTTTGCGCCGCAAATCCTCGTGCAACGGCAACTTTACCGATGCGCCCATGTATAAAGGCCGAAAAATAGTAGTGCAGCGAAATCAGTAATTTTGGCTTAAAACTACCGTTGTTGCCGACAACCGAAAATCTAGCCCATATGCATTTATATACCTTTCACATCCTCAGGATGTTCCAAAGCACTTCAGAGCCCATAAATTACGACTGAAGTGTAGTTGCTGTTACGTAGGCAGCTTGTGCACAAGATCCCACAAATAGCATTGAGTTGAACATTCAGAAAACCCTTACCTACTAAATCCTGAAAAAGAATTAAAAAATAAAAACTTTAGCTCACCTTTTTTGCAGGTCTTTGGCAATATTGGTTGAGGGCTAAATGTTGCCAGAACACGAGGCACTCGCCCTGCTTTTCTTCGATTGGTAACATGGGATCATTTACATCCATTGAACTGGTGGATAGGGCCTCAGTTTAATGACATCTAAAAAATTGGCACCTGCAACAATGTAGCACTCCTTTTGTACTGTACTAAAGTATTCACCCAGATTTTGTGGTCAAGTTCTGGAGTGTGCCTTGAACCCACGACCTTCTGACTTGGGTGAGAGTACTACCACTGAGCCAAGCTAATACTTGACTTCTGCTTGGTGTCCAGTGTCCTGTAAAGTACCTGGGAGTGGGACATTTTGTTAAATAGAGGTGATATATAAATATAAGTTGTATCCTACAGTATCATGCTACACTTTGTGAAACAGCAATTTATTAAGCAAAATTAGACAACAGACCAGTAAATTAATGTGGGTATGTGTCTGACTGTCTCTTCATGTAAATTCAGCCATTGAGCTTTACCAGTTCAGCTGTAGAAACATAAGGATTAAATGAGGTAAAAAGTACAGATAATTACTTCAATAAAATCAACTCTCTTGTTAAAATCAAAAGCAGCTCCAACCTACTTACGCTTCCATAATGAGTGAGCCCTTATTTGTTCTTTTTAAGTATAAACATTTAACTGAGATTAACTAGAGATTTATAACTAATAATTATAATGTTCAGTGTATTACCCTGTATTGTCAAAATTGTATGTGTTCTTTAAAATTCACAGTCGTGTGCCTGTTCTGTAATCCAAATTGCAGCAGATATTTTAAAATTTTAAATTTTAAATTTAAAATATCCTCATCTATTCATGAGAAATGTTTTTTCTTTAAGCAGAATAATTTGGATCAAACATGTGCGAATGTGATGTATTTTTGTGTGGCGTGGATAGAAAAAATTATCTTAAATAAAAATTGTACACTAGTAAGTAAATATTTGAGTCTAAAATGAAGCATTAATACAAGGTTTTAGCATATTGTGATCTTTATCACATATAAAGATGCTTCATAGTTTTCATATTAATCAGCAATTTAGTAGCAATGAGTATAAAATCTCATCTTTAAAAAATGTCAACTTACTGAAGTATACATTAATGATTTGGACGAAGGAATTGAATGTAATATCTCCAAGTTTGCAGATGACACTAAGCTGGGTGGCAGTGTGAGCTGTGAGGAGGATGCTAAGAGGCTGCAGCGTGACTTGGACAGGTTAGGTGAGTGGGCAAATGCATAGCAGATGCAGTATAATGTAGATAATGTGAGGTTATCCACTTTGGTGGCAAAAACAAGAAGGTAGAATATTATCTGAATGGTGACAGATTAGGAAAAGGGGAGGTGCAACGAGACCTGGGTGTCATGGTACATCAGTCATTGAAGGTTGGCATGCAGGAACAGCGGGCGGTGAAGAAGGCAAATGGCATGTTGACCTTCATAGCGAGAGGATTTGAGTATAGGAGCAGGGAGGTCTTACTGCAGTTGTACAGAGCCTTGGTGAGGCCACACCTTGAATATTGTGTACAGTTTTGGTCTCCTAATCTGAGGAAGGACATTCTTGCTATTGAGGGAGTGCAGAGAAGGTTTACCAGACTGATTCCCGGGATGGCAGGACTGACATATGAAGAAAGACTGGATTGACTAGGCTTATATTCAATGGAATTTAGAAGAATGAGAGGGGATCTCATAGAAACATATACAATTCTGACGGGATTGGACAGGTTAGATGCAGGAAGAATGTTCCCAATGTTGGGGAAGTCCAGAACCAGGGGTCACAGTCTAAGGATAAGGGGTAAGCCATTTAGGACCGAGATGAGGAAAAACTTCTTCACTCAGAGAATTGTGAACCTGTGGAATTCTCTACCACTGAAAGTTGTTGAGGCCAGTTCGTTAGATATATTCAAAAGGGAGTTAGATGTGGCCCTTGTGGCTAAAGGGATCAAGGGGTATGGAGAGAAAGCAGGAATGTGGTACTGAAGTTGCATGATCAGCGATGATCTTATTGAATGGTGGTGCAGGCTCGAAGGGCCGAATGGCCTACTCCTGCACCCATTTTCTATGTTTCTCTGAAACGTATAATACTTAGGGGTTGAAATTCAGTTTATAACGCCACCAGTTACCTCGTGTGGGAGGCGGCGAACGGGCAGCAAAGGCCTACCTTCGACGGTATGCGGCGTCCACGCCCCAGCTGAAATTCAGTCAACTATTTGGCAGAGGTGCCAAGAGTCAACGCTGCGCCAGCTAATGCCAACCGCGTGGTGATGTCATCCGGCATACAACGCCTCTTTGACACCTCTGTCGCGATATTTGCTTAGTTACGGCTGCTGTACCAGGAGGCGGCCGTACAGCCTGAAAAAAGTGGTGGTTAAAGAGCGGAACTCAGACGGAATCAGCCAGGGAACAAGGTAAGTTTTTTTCTTTATTTATTTCTTCATTTTTCACTAGTTTTAACAGTGGGAAAGTTTGTGTGTGGGTTGGAGAAGTTTGATGTATTTTTCAGCTAGCATGGTGGCAGCCTCCCGATGTAAAATTCAGTAGGCCTCCCGAGTTCCCACTCGAGGATGAGTGTGCTCTCTCATCTTTGGGCATAAAAACTGAATTTGGCATTTGGAGCCTACACCTAACGCTTGGCGGTAAAATCAGCACTCAGGCGGTGACACCGCCTTCAAAACGGCAGTACTGAATTTTGACCCCTTAGTATTTAAAAAAAAAAGTGATTTTCTTAATTTTAATCAGCAGCTTTTCTCGGTCTTGATTTATGTAGAGAAAGTAGCTAGCATTCTTTATATTATCTTGTACTGTTACAGAAGTGTATTCTTTGAATGTTCAATAATTCTGTTTACAATGAACCTAGTTCTCATTCATTCAGTGAACTCTAATCAAATCTTAAGAGTGTAGATCCTGTTTTAACTTTTTGCTAATTCTCTGTAGGCAGCCATCTGCACAGAATTTTCTTTTAATGTATCGACTGACAGAGGACCTAGTACTTTAGTTACACTGAATCTAATGAACTATGTAGCATCAATTTCAAATGCAAATCATTCAGAAGAAATGTGTTTGAAGATTTTTCTGAAAGATTTGATACCATCCTAAAGTGCCCCTATTGAAATATTTACTAGATTTAATGATAAGCTGTTAAAGCATTATCTAGTGGCTAATGGGAGGGAGGTAAGTGTGCCGAATAAGGGCGAAAGATAAATACAGGCAGCAAGGGGGAGAGGAGAACATTGGGAAGGTGAGAGGTAACTGTGGCCAGAAGGAGAGAAGGATCAAATTAGCCAACTCCGAGTTTACTCAGTAGGAAAGAATATGTTAAGGGGTGAATTGTCGCCACCACCTACCTCCTTGCTAGAACTGTCCTTTTGAAACAGCTTATAAATTAGAAAAATCCCTCTTCTGTCTTGGACCTTTCCTGGTTTATACCATGACTTTCTATTAAAATGAGGGGGAGAATTAGAGAGCGAGAGTGAGGGAGAGTTGAGACAGGGAAGTTTAAGCATACAGGCACATAAGGAGAGAAAAATTGGCAGTCAGAGAAACAGAAAGAAGCTTAAATACACTGAGTGAACCACAGATATACACAGAATAGAGAGAGAATAAGTGCACATGGGGCAGAGATTGATTTTGCTCGTGTGAGTGAACCACCCATGAGGACATGAGGACGTGTTTACAAAACATAAAGTAAAATAGTTTTGTTCCACAGCTTCAGGATTTTGCTCCAGCAAAATTAGGTATTCCCACCGTACTATGTCACCTGTTAAGGTGCTGTAGGGCTTACCTGGTCTTCTAGATTGCAGATGGGCTGCATGTATTTTGCAAGCCCCAGCATTACTATTTAGTTGGATATAAACCAAAACTGACTATAGTTTGATCTTTAAAAGCTAGTTTTGATCCTGCCAGAGAGGATGGAGAAAGGAAATAGTTGTAGTAAAAGATTAGGATTGCCTAAACTGTTAGTATAGTGACAGCATTGCGATCAGCTTTTACCAGGATGGAATAATCCATATCTGTGATTCTTTTTTAATGACTTGTTATCTTGGAAGAGTTTAATTATTGCGATAATCACCTCTACAGTCATTCTACTGCAATATACCCAAATGATAAGTTTGGTTACATTAGTCATTTCTAGCTTATAAAAACAGAAATTTCCATCCCTTTAAATTAATTCAGATTTGCTATAATATGTTAAAGTAAAGCATGATAAAGCATGATTTTACATTTCCACTGGCACTAAGCTGCTTATGGCATTGATAGTGGTAAAATGGTGTTTAATGCTGACCAAAAAGCACTTGGTTACAGGCAAGATATTATGCCTCGTGCTTTGAGGAGGGCAGGACTATTTATACTGAATGTCAATTGTCACACCTGGTGCTATCAATCAATTCTGCATATTATTAAACATTTTAAAATTGTATAATTGATGGCACCAAGAGTGACAATTAATATGTCTTGTAACTGTATAAATAAGACAACACTGCACCAAAAAAACAGACAATAAACTGCTCCAACCTTTCAAGAAGCAAGCCCTATTCAAAAAGCAAACCTTTAGGGAATGGTCATTTGAGCTGCCAACATTCTTAGTTTTTTCCCCCAGTGCTGCTGAATAAAATGTCAGCTGTTTGCTGCAAAGTTCCTGAAAACACATTCTCTAGGAATTTAAATATTTAAAAGACAACACTGACTTGATATGGTCCATGTTGATATAAAATCATATTTTTTTACCATCACATAGAGGTAGGCTTTTATCAGTCACTGAGCATAGGATCTGTTCCTGCATACAACTTGTAGCCCAGACTCATTATTTGCAATTCCATTGCCTCAAGATTTTTTTATATATTTCTTATTGGGAGAACTCCAACACATTAAAATAGATGTACAGTGAAAGATCATGTAAGCTCTCACTAGATTGTTAACCTGTTGAATGCCTTGTATATAATTATATTTATTCTGCAGTACAACCGTTACTAATAAAAATTAGTTTGATGTGCTACATGCCAGATTATAATTTACATTTTTGACATGTTTAGTATAAAACTATTGTATTGAATGATAAAGAGAAAATATTTCAGAGATTTTATTTTGTCAGAAGATATATTTGCATTTTCTGTTCACAGAAAATAGTACAGTAGGCCGCAGATATGTACATGGATGCCCATTGACAATCCCTAACTTTTACATATTGGACTGTAGCCTTGGAGCAAAGAAAATAAAATTACTTGTTTTGTATCAAAAATCAGAAAGATGCTTCTTCCAATTGTTTATGTAGCTCAAAGGCACAATGCTGGTTGATTTACTTTTAAGCTTCACAACACTGCACCAGCAAGTAGTTGGATCCAACTTTTTGATCATTCACACAATTAACTGTCATGTGGAGATGTTCTGCAAAAGTCAGACACATCTCCACAGGGAGGGAGGGAAGGGAAAGGAAAGGAATCAGGTTTAGTGTCACCCTGGGGCTGGCCTGCTCTATCACACCGCTATTGACAGAGGCCCAGAGGCAGCTTGCCCAAATGCTTTAAACTTGGGAAGCAGAAGTACAATATTCAAATTTGCGGATGATATCAAATTGGGGAGTATAGTTAATACTAAGAAAGACTGTGACAAAATATAAGAAGATGTTAACAAACTTGCAGAATGGGCATGCAAATGGCAAATGAATTTCAATATAGGTAAGTGTGAGGTGTTGTATTTTGGTAGAAGGAATAAGGAGGCCACCTGCTCATTGGAAAATAAGAGTTTAAATAGGGTAGAGTCACAAAAGGATCTGGGGTACAGATTCACAAATCATTAAAAGTAGCAACGCAGATTAACAAAACCATAAAAAGTGTTAACAAACCACGGGTTCATTTCTAGAGAAATCTAATTCAAAAGCAGAGAAGTTATGTTAAATTTATATAGAACCTTGGTTTAAATCACACTTGGAGTACCGTACACAGTTCTGGACTCCATGTCATAAAAAGAATATAGAAGCACTGAAGAAAGTGCAAAAAAGATTTACAAGAATGATACCAGAACTAAGGCCCCAAGTTTCCACATGATTTGCTCCTGATTTTTAGGAGCAACTGGTGGAGAACGGAGTATCTTAGAAATCGGAATTCTCCACATTTAAGTTTTCTGCAGTTCTAGTCAGGTAGAACAGTTTCACTTTTGAACAGAATTTTTTTTTCAAAAGGGGGCGTGTCCGGCCACTGACGCCTGATTTGAAAGTTTCCACAGTGAAAACGTACTCCAAACTAACTTAGAATGGAGCAAGTGAAGATTTTTGTACGCTTGAAAAAACCTTGTCTACACATTAAAAAATCAGGCGCAGGTTACAAATTAGGCGTAGGGAACGAGGTGGGGGGGAGGGTGGGGGAAGGGAAGTCATTAAATTCTACAATCAATTCTTAGTTATACTTATACAAATATTATACAAATAAATCCAACCTGAATAAAAATTTATAAGCAAAGAAAAGATTAAATAAACCATGTTCCTACCTGTGTGAAAGTGCTTCAGGCAGGCCTTACAGGCAGCGGTGTGGCGTCGGTCCCGACGGCAGGGGCAAGAAGCAGCAAGCAGCCTCAGTGCTGATCATGGAAGGGCAATGTGGTTTTATTAAAAAATGTTAAAAATTGAACAGCTACAAAAAATTTGAATAGTCTCAAACAAGTGCATGTGTCCCGTTTATCACAGTCTATCTTTAATTACAGAATGAGTGGTGGAGATTGAAACGGTAACGAGTTGTAAAGGCTGAATTAAAATGCACAGTTGCTGCAGTAACACTGGTTAAAGAGCCAACATTAATTCAGCAGGTGATTTATTCAGCAGTGCTGCTAAAAGCACTCCCTCACACACAGAAATATCAAGAAAATTAAAATACAAGCCTTTGCAAGGGTTCAATAAACAAATTTTCACTTTTTCTGCAGCACTTTTAAAAATGGCCGAGTGCCAATGTTTACTTCAGACTGCGCGTACGCGAACGCTCCAACACGCACGAGCAGGTTTGCCGGCACCAAAAAAACTCATTTAAATTGTACCCGCCCCATCCTACTTACAAAATCGGCGCGAGTGGTAGGCTCCGCCCCCTGTGCGCCACGTCAAGCAGACATCGAGCTGCAAGGAGCTCGAGAATACCGCGTTTTTTTTCAGGCGCCGTTTTCGGCGCGAAAAACAGGCGCCCAGCTCTGAGGGGCGCCTTTTTCGCCGCGTGTGGAAACTTGGGGCCTAAGAGGGTACAACTATCAGGAAAGAATGAACAAGCTGCTACTCTTTTCTCTAGAAAAAAGCAGACTGAGAGATGACTGATAGGAGGTCTTTAAAATTATGACGGGGTTTGATTGGCTAGATGTAGAGAAGATATTTCCACTTGTGGGGGAGTCTAAAACTAGGGGCAATAAATACAAGATAGTCACTGATGAATTCAATAAGGAATTTAGGAGAAACTTCCTTACTCAGAGAGTGGTGAGAATTTGGAACTCGCTACCACATGGTTCAGCCAAACAGCATAGATGCTTTTAAGGGGAAGCTAGATAAGTATATGAGGGAGATAGAAAGAAGGATATGTTGATAGGGTGAAACACCGGCATAGACATGTGGGGCCAAATGCTATAAGATTCTATGTAAATGCCATGACTTGAACGAGGAGTCAGTGGATGCCTGGCACCATCGAACCATGTATTGGGAGGAGTCCATATCCTGTTTAGGGAAAAAAAAAACAGGCAAAAAGCACTGTAAATTTAAGCTACAATTGTTTTTAACAAATTTATGTTTGTTTGTTTCAGACATTAGATAGATGGGAGAATCAGGGCAGCCCTCAGCCAAACTTCCCGGCACAGCCCCTACCACAGACTCTCCCCTTCCCATCTAATGTCCACAGGGCTTCTTTCCCCGACTCTTCTGAGGGATTTGATCAAAGGAAACCTGATCCGTATGAAGTGTATGAGAAGTCGAGAGCTATCTACGAGAGTAGGCGTAAGTAAAATACTTGCCTTTTTTCACTACAGGAAAAATAGCTATTAATAACTGACTCCCAGCTGTTTGACCATCTCCTGATGACATTTTCTGTTGTCACATCTTCTTTAAATGGAGTAGATGTACAATAACCTTTTAAGAGTTCAATTGATGTGCAGTCTGACATACAACATATATTTACATTATAGCCATATGGTTAATTTTACTTGTTTAAAAATTCAATTTTAAAAGATCTTGGTTTATTTAAATAACCAGATGTTTACTAATATATTTCTTGAATAACTGCTAACAAATGCACTGTATCCTTTCAAAACAGTAAGGTAGAAATAAGGTATTTGTCTTGAATATATAACATTACCTTTATTACAAATGACAGTCACATCAGAATCTTTTTATCAGCCATCATTTATTGAAACATTTTCAGAATTTCTATTTGAGTAGAGTGTGGAATAATTTTCTTACAAACAGTGCATTGATACATTTAGTAGCACTTCCTGAACAATTTCTAAATAGGCCTCTGACGGTTAAAACTAATGCAGAGGGATGCTCGAGTAACTATTGGCAACATGAAATGTCTCTACATGAATGCATAGTTTTGTTTAATTCCACATTTTCCTGTACAGAGCAAATGCCACCAAGGACTGCATATCGGGCTGATTCTTCTGGCAAGTACTTTAGCATTCATCATTCTGTGGCTTAAATGTAGTTCCTCATTCGTCTGGATATTGTGATTGTCTAATCAGGCGCCTGGTTGAGCCAACTATTTCTGCACGATCATTTACTTTCTCTTGTTCTCCTTTATTCTAACAATGACAGGTCTGAAGCATTGTAAATAACAGCAGCTACAAACAGAGAAGCCTTAACTAATCATTTTGTTCATTGGCGTAAATTTCATACCCATTTGATGAAAAGCTTCAGTTTTCCACAATGACTTAATGAGGCAGTAGTAAAATTGCACTCTACGCACACAATTTATTAGAGTCACAAATCTGATGTCTGGCAGAGACTGCGTTCAAACTGTAGTGAAATGTGTGGGAATTTTGCCAGTTCTCAACTGGTTATTTAGTGAGACAGCCAAAAGCATTCCTCTAGGCTAAAGGTCTGGCACACCAAGGACAATGTTGTATTTACTGGAAACAATATACAACACTACAGAATGTCTTGGGGTGTCTGAATGTATCAGGTTATCATCGACCTGTGAAATTTTGCAGTGAGGTAAATGAAGATGCCAAACTTCAATGATCCTGGAATTCAGAAGATTGACTCTGACGCTATCAATGCACTATGAATGTGGTGCTGAATTGAGCACTAGATTCATAGTAATGAAAATTGGCACAGCTATATGCTTCAAGACTCACCAAATAAATGGTTTGACTTGGAACAATCATGCGTTGAACAGCTCAGTGCAACATCCCAGAAACCTGTGCATGTATTGTGAGGTCATGACACCTGTAAAACGGTCCTATTTATTTACCAGCAAGCTTCTAAACACGTTTTGTCCTCCCATTTTCTGAGCCAGTCTGAGTGAGTAGATTCAAATGAGTGAATTGGACCTCACGTGCTGCATACTCCAAAAATCTACACCACCATTCTATACGCAGTGTCACGAGTCGCACATTTGTGCCTTTTTGGAAGAAATTATAGTGCTTTTAATTTAGATAAGTATAAAACTACCAGCACATGTGTGAGGCAGCGTTTTAAAACACATTTACTATAATAGAAGCATAGTGTCATGCATAGGAAAGATTTCAATTGACATCATAATCTGTGGTCTCAAAAAAAACTCATGGGCACCTTCTGCATTATCTATTATTTGTCTACAACTTGGATTTAACCTGTCTGCACAGCCAACTGGAGAACCATAATGCTAATCCTTAGTTTGTGAAATTATTTGAGTTATCACTGAAGGCACCCAACTTGAAATAACAATCCCATTTTTAGCATACATGGTGACTTGCATGCTCAGATAATTAAGGAACAAGTGGAAGATTTTCAATGTAGATAAACCAAAGTGACTAGAAAAGGCTCCTTTGTGGAACAACCTAATTTCGGTACTATGTGTCCTACAAGCTGATTGGTTAATCACACATGTCAACCACCTCAGTCACAAATCATCCACTTACCAAACGGCATCCTGCTTGCTGACTGCTGTTTTCTGACAAAGCAACGCAGTAGGGAGATCCTGAAAAAAACATGTTTATTTTTGGCAGGCTAAATAACTGACTACAAAAACCCTGCCAAATGCAAATTATAAAGCTCAAACCTTGCATTCAATTAAAATGTTGTAGGAGATGCATGGACAAATGTGATGCCCCATCCCTTATAAGATGTTCAGGTCATAAACCTATCCTTTTTATTCATGCTACTTGAATTATACATCTATAAATACATGCCTAAAGTACCAAATCTGGTGTGCTCAAAATTGTAAGCTGTCTTTGTACAGATAGATGTGGTGAATATTACATCCTTAAATCAGGACATAGATTCTATCTGGAGAAGTTGCTGATTATGTTTAGATAGTATAAAGGAGGGTTCAGATGAGCTGATAATTTTCATACGTCATGACAAAGTTTCACTAAGCCTTCGAAATTAAGTTTCCATGGGCTCAAGTTTCGGACCCCCACTAGAACGCCGCACATCGGAGAGGCCTGCCTAATTTGTAGAACAAAAATTGCGCCGAATACTTACCTCGCGATTCTCCGATATCTGTAGGTCCATTTCCACCTCGGCATGGCGCAGCAGGAACTGCTGGGGATAGGGCTACAGCCCTGCGCTAAAAACAGTGCCGGCAGCTGCGCGCATGCGCAGTAGCTCCCGGCCCTCCCAGCGCGTCCTGTCTCCGGGCAACGACCTTATCCCAGGCCGAAGGGACATCGCCCCTATCCCCGGCCGAGTGGCCTGACACCGCTTACCTCGTCGGCAGGGCCCGCGCGCCCAGCCTCTCGCTGGGGGCGGCTGCGCCCGAAGTCCTCCTTGGAGCTGACGTCGGCGGCAGAGCCTGCCCACCCGGCCTCTCATTGGAGCCGGCGGTGAGCCCATTCAGCCCCGATCTCCCCTATTCCCCCCCCGCCCGTTCAGCCTCCCCCCTGCCCGTTTAGCCTCCCTCCTCCACTCTCCTCTTCCCCCCCCACCCTCCTCTCCCCCCCTCCGCCCTCCTCTCCCCCTCTCCGCCCTCCTCCCCTCCGCCCTCCTCTCCCCCTCCCTCTCCCACTCCCTGCACCTCCCTCTCCCTCTCCCCCCCCCCCCCCCCCCGCACTCCTCGCTGTCAGAAACACAGAGAGACACTGACAGAGACAGAGAGAGAAACACTGGGGGTCCCGGTTCCAGCACGCTGTTGGAGTGCTCCTGGTGCTGCAGTCGGTGAGTAGAAAGTTAATTTTTTATTTATTGATTGATTTTTTATTATTTTTTTAATTTTTTATTTGATTGATTTATTTATCATTTATTATTGATGATGGCTCTTTATTTGTAAAAATGAAGTGTTTAATGCTTGTAAACCCCCCTTTCCCCCTCACCCCCATCTTTCGTTCCCTACGCCTGATTTATAAGTGTCAGCAAGGTTTTTCTGAGCATACAAAAATCTACACTTACTCCATTCTAAGTTAGTTTGGAGTAAGTTTTCACTGCTTAAACTTGCAAAGCAGGCGTAAGTGACTGGACACGTCCCCTTTTGAAAAAAAAATCTGTTCTACAATGAAACTATTCTAACTGACTAGAACTGGAGCAAACTAAATGCCGAGAATTGCAATTTCTAAGATGCTCCATTCTACACTAGTTGTTCCAAAAAAATAGGAGCAACTCAGGCCGAAACTTGAGCCCCATTTGTTGCCAGTTGCTGTGAATTCAGAAAGATTATAGCCAGCAACAGAACCCAAGAAGTTCATTACCATTCAATAACTCAGAATATTTGAATTTTTTGAAACACTTCTAATCTAACACAAGAGTAAAAGCCAAAGGCTACAGCGAGCAGGATCCTTGTTTGGCTCTTCCAGTTTTTCTAACTTACAATCTTTCATCTTTGGAACTTGTATTTGTTTCACCTGTACAGACGTTGTTCGTGTAACATACTCTGTGTATTAGATGCTTGTGTAAAGCACATTTCCTTCCATCATGTTGTAATCACCTCAAGAGGATTAACAGGAAGAGGCTCGCATTTTTCCCATATTGATTGTATTCTAACCATGTTCTCTTCTGAATTAGGTCCAGACTACCGTGAGTTAGATGTCTATTTACGCAGACAAGAGTCTGGGTTTGGCTTCAGAATCCTGGGTGGAGATGAACCTGGTCAACCAGTGAGTTAGCTGTAATACTCCATTATATATCTAGGTGCTCCAGACTTCAAAATTCCTAAAATATAAACCAAAGAACAAACTTTACATTCCTTATAATGAAAAAAGAAAATCCTGGAATTACATTGCAGATCAGTTAGCAATTTTTCAGATGTTGACTGACTACTGCGTCGTCCCAACATTTCTATTTCATTTCAAATTTCCAGCTTTAAAAAAAAATATTTTAAATCTTTACATTGTTAAAATCTTACTTGATGGATTTTCATTGTAGGGAAAATACTTCTGTTTTCACAAGTTCTGGACTATATTCAATTATATCAGTGGTTGAGTCTGAAATGTGGAATGATATTCTCGAAAAGAATGTCATGAAGCTAGACTTATCAAACATTGTATGTGATGTTTCGCCCCTACTGATACATTGCTATCCTCTGTAGGATTCCCCATTGGTTAACAAAACCTTTATCAAACATTTGGGCAGAATGTTATTCCCGTTTCTTGCTGCCAAATACCATTTTCACTATTGGGGTTGAAATTACACTGAGCACACAGGTTAACACGCTTGTGTGAAATTCCTAAATGTGTTATTTTAAAGAAGTTACTAACAGAAGCTTTTATTTGTATAATGCCTTTAGTGTAGAAAAATATTTCAAGGTATTTTCCAGAAGAGAAAAGGAGTAGGTGCTGAGTCCTTGCAGGAGGTTAAGGAGTGGCAACCAAAAGCATGGTCAAAGTTTTGAAACGTGTGGAGGGAGGTAGTGGGGCAGAGGAATTTGGGAAGGCAATTCAAAAAAGGCCAAAAATGGATTGGCCGGAGAGGCTGAAAATAATCGGTACAGGGTATAATAATTTTGTTAAAATAGCATACAGTAGTATACTAAAATAAAGCTTAGTGGATATTTCAATTCATAGGTATGTGGCTAACACTATCAAATGATGTATAACTAGAGTGCTGTATTTTACTCCTCCTGCATTAGCACAGCAAAGATTTTTATATCATTGTAAAGGGATGAGAGCAGTAGAATTGTTAAGTCGTTTGAAAGTAATACTGCAGCAATACACGGACCTCAGCCATCACCAAACTGTTAAAACAGTATCTTGACAGCATTGTAGTGATGGAGTTAAGCACTTAAAAATAACAAATCACAACCAAATAACTTTTCCTCCGACTGTCTTAGGGTTCCAAATGGTGCCTTTTGGTGCCTTGCCAATTGTATTTCTGGTGTGAGTGTCTTTTTAACCCTTGAAGTATTGGCATTTTATTCTAGCGCTCCAGACAACAATGGAGGCATGAAAGCGTACAGAAGAATTGAAACTAGGATTTAAATATTCATCCAGCAGTGCATAATTACAAGTCATGCCATAAAATATATTTCTTCCGACATAGTGATAAAAGCTAACACTGTGGAAGTAGAATTACAGCCTTGGTCTTTAATAATTTACTAGTTTGAGTGCAAGTAAAATTCCCTCTTTTGAATATACTTTCACTCCTTTCCCTTTTGGGGATCTCCACAGTGTTCACAGATGAGTGGGTAGGCAGCTGACCTGCTTGTTGACCTCCACCAGTGCCACTCTGAATCTGGTCACTGGAGGTATATCAGATCCTACGGGGGATGGCCATCCTTCCAATTGTTTATTTCTCTCGGGAGATCTGTACCTAGCCTGTGGGATATTGCACACACAAAAGCATTTCCCATTCTCTGGCACAGTGTATTGCTGCTCCGGTACAGTGTATCTCTACACATGTTTTATTTTTTTGACTAAGAGCAAAGTCTGAGATAAGTACAATTTTAATTAAAGCAACTTATCACTAAACAGTTATCACAGGGAAACGTAGCCTAAAGATGATTGAAATGCTATAATCAGTGCAGTTTCTCAAAGATAAGAAACATTTCCTATATTATTATTAATCATCAAGATGTGGTGAAAATGTGATTGGCTATTGTGTGCATATAGGATTTTTTTGGCTACGTCTTTCAGCCAGTCCAGGAAGGACACAAACGAGGAATGAGTAATGTGAATGTGTCTTACTTGACATATTCAAATTATTCAACTGCCTCAAGGAAGAATACTACTTTGACAATCTCGGTTTGTATTGTTATTTTCAATTGTTGTCATGCAAAAAGAAATGTTTTAAAAACTGCTCACACAGAAACTTTCACTAGAAATTTTCATTGCTAAGCAACAGCTTCAGTGGCAAACTGATTTCAGAGATAAATAGCATATTCATGAGCTCATCAATGTCTGATTCACATCAGACAAAGCTATCTTCAGCATGTGATTTATCTCCAGTGGAGAAGATGTGAGATTTAGTCTTAATTTGCAACATAGCAGAGGAAATGCAAAATATTTAACACCCTTACATCTGCACAAGATGAAACCAACCACCTTGCTGTACATTTCTGAAAATTTCAAATTCAATTTCATGTCAACAGTGCCTTTTTAAATGCATTTTGTCGGGATAATCTACGATTGAGGACATTTTGAGATTTTGTTAAAACAGTCATGGATTTACAAAATAGAATGAATTAAGGAAAGAAAGGTACAATCAATTCAGTTTTAAAATGGGATCTGACCACTAGTCTTCCCATTAGAAAGAAATCTGATTAACTTAACATTGTCATTCTTTCTTTATTTCCGTTGTTTATGTTGTTTAAACATTAGAGGACAGAAATTGCCCCTCTGAGAAAGGCCCATTAACACCTCCGGGAGGTGCTAACTGGGCGTTAAAGGGTTTTTGCCTGGGCGCAGCAGCCAGAGCGTCCCCACCCCCACCCCCGTAATTGCTCACGGGGCTCAGCGTGCGAAAAGGGCTTTGTGCCACGATTAGCAGCTCGGCACAGTGTAAGCACTGCCGTCATCGCCATGCGCGCCAATCGCCTCGCGCCGACCCCTTTGTACCCCGTGGAGGAAATTGCCCCGCGAGACGCGAGGTTGGTGTGGGGCGATGCCACCGACAGCTTCATGGGGTTAGCAGCTTTGATGGCTGGGGCGCCCCGGCCGCCCTTAAAGGGGAGGTGGTAGCGCCGCCGCCATCTTTTCTGTGTCGGCCGACTTTTGAGTCGGCCCAACAATGGCGACCAGATCGCCAACATGCAGCTGTGCACCCTCTCTTAGATACCGCCCTGGCTGACATCCTCCCTGGTGGCCCAGTGGGCGCCACTAAAATGGCTGAAGAGTGCGCAGCAGCCCTCCCCTTTAAAAGTAGAGGAGGGACGTTGTGGCGCATCAGTAGCCGCGCTCAGAGTCTCACCCCATAACTGCACCACATTTTTCTTGCTCTAAGACCCCAATTCGGATTCCCTTGCTCAAACTGCTGTGCTGTCAACAGACTGGCTAAGCAGTCAATCAAAAGGTTATCACAGACAGCGAACAAGGAAGTGGGTAAACCCTTAAAATTCTAACTTTTTTTAAATAGAGAGAGCAAAAGAAAGATTGGGACTCTCGCATGGGGAAAAGGCAAACCTGAAATCAAGATATACAAACTTTAAAACAATTTTTTTTTAATTTGACAAGTTTCTTATTTAAATTTTTATTAAAATGGATGCCATTCAGCCCATCGTGTCTGTGCCGGCCGAAAAACAATTATCCAGCCTAGTCCCACTTTCCAGCTCTTGGTCCGTAGCCTTGTAGGTTACAGCACTTCAAATGCATATCCAAGTACTTTTTAAATGTGCTGAGGGTTTCTGGCAGTGAGTTCTCGACCCCACCACCCTCTGGGTGAAAAAAAATTCTGTTCAACTCCCCTCTATATCTTCTACCAATTACTTTAAATCTATGCACCCTGGTTATTGATCTCTCTGCTAAGGGAAATAGATCATTCCTATCCACTCTGTCTAGGCTCTTCATAATTTTATACACCTCGATTAAGTCTCTCCCCCCCCCCCCACCCCACCCACCCCCCAGCCTCCTCTGTTTCAAAGAAAACAACCCCAGCCTATCCAATCTTTTCTGATAGCTAAAATTCTCCAGTCCTGGCAACATCCTCCCATACTCTCTCGAGTGCAGGAACATCGTTCTGTAATGTGGTGACCAGTACTGTACACAGTACTCTAGCTGTGGCCTAACTAGTGTTTCATACAGTTCAAACATAACCTCCCTGTTCTTATATTCTCTGCCTCGGCTAATGAAGGAAAGTATCCTGTATGCCTTCTTAACCACCTTATTTATCTTCAGGAATGTGTGGACATGCTATCCAAGGTCTCTCTGTTCCTCTACACTTCTCAGTACCCTACCATGTGTCTTGTCATTTCTTCCCTTGCCTTGTTAGCCCTCCCCAAATGCATTATCTCACACTTCTCAAGATTGAATTCCATTTGCCACTTTTCTGCCCACCTGACCAGTCCATTGATATCTTCCTGCAGTCTACAGCTTTCTTTCTCACTATCAACCACATGGCCAATTTTTGTATCATCTTCAAACTTCTTACTCATGTACCCTACATTGAAGTCCAAATCATTGATCTATACCGCAAAAAACAAGGGACCTAGTACTGAGCCCTGCGGAACCCCACTGGAAACAGCCTACCAGTCACAAAAACACCCGTTGTCTGAGACAATTTTGTATCGAACTTGTCACTTTCCTTTGGATCCTTTGGGCTTTTACTTTTCTGAACAGTCTACCATGTGGGTCCTTATCAAAAGCCTTGCTAAAATCTACATAGACTACATCAAATGCGCTACCCTCATCGACCCTCCTTGTTACCTCCTCAAAAAATTCAATCCAGTTCATCTTTCTCTTAACAAATCAATACTGGCTGACCTTGATTAATCCGTGCCTTTCCAAATGATGATTAGTACTGTCCCTCAGAATTTTTTCCAATAATTTTCCCATCACCTGTAATTACTCGGTCTATCCCTTTCTCCCTTTTTAAACAACGGTACAACGTAGCAGTCTCCAGTCCTCCGGCACCACACCTGTAGCCAGAGAGGATTGGAAAATGATGGTCAGAGTGTCTGCTATTTCCTCCCTTGCTTATCTTAAGAGCCTGGGTTACACTTAATCCGGGCCTGGGGATTTATCCACTTTCAAAGATGCTAAACCCCGTAATACTTCCTCTCTCACTATGTTTATCTCATCTAATATTTCACACTCCAACTCCTTAACCACAATGTCTGCATCGTCCCTCTCTTTTGTGAAGACAAATGCAAAGTATTCATTAAGAACCATATTCACTTCCACACACAAGCTTCTATTTTTGGTCTCTAATGGGCCCTACTCTTTCCTTAGTTATCCTCTTTCTCTTTGTCATGTATGTACTTGTGGGATCACTAGCCACAAGTGGCATCACTGTTGGAGGCTATTGGGCTGCACGCATAAAAGGCGAGCCATTTTGTATATGAGTCACTTTGGGCCTTAATAAAGCAGAGCCAAGGTCATACCGCTTGCAGTTAAACAGTACTCAGTCTAACCGTTATTGCATACACAACACTCTTTACGTAGTTATAAAATATCTTTGGGTTTTCCTTGATTTTACTTGCCAATATTTTTCATGCCCTCTCTTTGCTTTCCAAATTTCCTTTTTAATTTCACCCTTGCACTTTCTAAAGTCCTCTAGGCTTTCTGCAGTATTTAGCTCTTGGTATCTGACATAAGCTTCCATTTTTTGCCTTTTCTTACCCTATTTGCCCCATGACATCCAGGGGGCTCTAGTTTTGGGAGTCCCACCCTTTTTCTTCGTGGAAACTTATTTGTTCTGAAGCCTCACTGTCTCCTCCTTGAATGCCTCCCACTGCTCTGACACTGATTACCTTCAAGTAGCTGTTTCCAGTCCACTTTTGCTAAATCACATCTCAGCTCACGAAAGTTGGTCTTTCCCCAATTGAGAACTTTTACTCCTGGCCTGTATTTGTCCTTTTCCATAACTACACTAACTGAATTATGATCACTTAGTGCGGCAAAGCCAAAGTTTTTGTCAGTTTAAATGATTTAGGAGATTTCACTGATTGCCGGCTCTGTGGTGCGAGGTGGGCTGGTTGGTGGGGAGGGGGGGGGGGGAGACGCACAACACAGCCTGTTTCAGAGCTGTCATTAGCCAAATCCTGAAGCTGCGATCAATTTCAAAGGCAGAATGACGGCAAATGCTATTAGTTCACCGTCATCCCGACTGCAAATTTCAGGTCTTACAGGCTTAATGGTCAGCTTGCATTGGGGCCAACATGATGCAGTGCACTTTACTGGCTGAAGGAACAAGAAGAAAACTTAAAAAAAATTATCAAGTGCTGTACGCACTGTAAATAGCTAAGGTGTTAAATGTGCGGTGACATTGACAAAAGTGAACAGTTGTAATCCATGTTTATAACTTCAATAAATGTTCATTAGTCATCATTCTTACCTAGCTGTGTAGCGAAATTTGTTTCTCTTACTAATTGATATTCTTTATGTTCTTGAAGATTCTTATCGGAGCAATAATTACAATGGGTGCTGCTGACAGAGATGGTCGTCTTCGTCCAGGAGATGAGTTAGTTTATGTGGATGGAATCTTAGTTACTGGAAAATCTCACCGTTATGTGATAGATCTGATGCATAACGCAGCTCGAAGTGGCCATGTCAGTCTGACTGTACGAAGGAAGGTTCTGTGCTTGGGTATGTACTGGATAAAAGCTTTTAAAGATAGGAGGTCCAGTGGTGCTGGGAGTAGTACCCAACCAGAGCCTTAGGGATTAAATCCCAACTTTTAATAACTTTCAAATTCACTCACCATCATCAGCATACTTTGCTATTTCATAGAATCTTACAGCACAGGAGGTCATTCAGCCCATTGTATCTTTGCCAGCTCTTTGAAAGAGCTACACAATTAGTTGCACTCTCCTCTTTCCCCATAGACCTGCATTTTTTTCCTTTTCAAGTATATATCCAATTCCTTTTTGAAAGTTACTATTGAATCTGCTTCCACCATTCTTTCAGGCAGGGCATTCCAGATCATAACTTGATGCATAAACAAAACCTTCTCATCTCCCCTCCGGTTCTTTTGCCAGGATTCTGGTGCAGGTTGCTATATAAAGCAGTGTGGCAACATGAGCAGAATCGTTTTATATTGAGAGACCTAGGTGAAGGACAATACCAATTGTACAGGGTCAAGGTTGAAAGAAAGTATGAGAAAAGAATAGGTAAATTAAATACTAATTAGACAGCATCAAACTTGGATATTAAAGGGCAGAGATTCCATAGCGTTGTTTCACCTGCAGAAGTGTGCTGGAATAAAACTTCTCCCTGCTACTTCGACCTGCCACTGACCCTATCCCAGGGATGAGGCTATTTGAATAATGATCTATCCACTATTCGGCCCTGGGAGCGGAGCAGACTCGAGGGGCCGAATGGCCGACTCCTGCTTCTATTTCTCCTATTTCTTACGTACCCACAAATCCCTCTCCTGTGCTGTGTTTTCTAGAATAATATTATTTAGCTTATATTGCCACTATTTATTATCCTCTCCCTGTCCTATGGCCTTGTATTGGTCCATATTATAAACACCCACCACTCATCAGGCAATCTCCTCAATTCATCCAGAGCCTACATATTTCTTTAGCCTGTTCCCTGTTGTTTGCAATCTCTTCCAGTATGGCATCATCTACAAGCTGTTTCTGTCGCCACTTCCAAGTCATTTACATAAATTATAAACAGATATAAACTCAGGCAACAGTTCCAGCACTGATTTGCATATTTTGCAGTGGCCCCACTGCTGGACCACTGGGCATTATGGAATTGAAGTATTAGTGGAGCATATGTTAGGTTTTTTGCCAGGAGCGGGAGAACCAGGTGTTCATAAAGACCATCATGGCATTTTCTGTTTGTTTTTAGCACAGTGAACAAAATAGCCTTAGCATTTATGTTGCACCATATGAAGCCATTTCATCCTCAACAACACCCCCCAGTCGAATTTTGATGTCCTGGTACAACAGCACACATGAAGTGGATATAATTTATATTGTTAACATGTATTTAGTGGCATAAAGTGGTGCTTTGTGCCATTACATAAAATAGAAATAGATTTGAGACCCAATGCATTGGCTTGCATGTTAGCACATTTAAAACAGTAAAATGGATCATCCAAAACCTGAAATTACGGTTCATTATAATCGGAATGTGTTAAAGGGCCTGAATTTGCGGCCCCGTACGAAGTGCACATGTGCCCTTAGTGCATGCGTCTAAACCCGGAACTTGCAATCTGTCATGAATTCTCTTGACAGGTCGCACGTATCCGGAGGAAAAGGGCCTCCACGGGCTATTTGCCCAACTCCTGCCCAGCAAATGTTCTTCAAATTCTTACGTCTGTTTACCAGCGTAAGAGTTTTAAAAAATAGAAAAATGAAATGTTAGCACTCATTCATATATTAGAAACCCCGTCTGTTAAGGTAAGTTTATTTTTTGCCTTGTTAAAACATTTTTTTTTAATTTGTGTAAAATATTTAATTAAATTGTATTTTAATGAATTTTAAATATGTAATGTGTTTTTTTATTTATTGAATGTGTTTGTGTGTTTTTGGGGTATTCCCATTCATACTTATGTCAGCTCTGTTGGATCGGCCCGCGGGAAGCCTCCGACCGCAAATTCTGGGCCATTATTATTGGTCTAGGGAGCAGAGTGCTTGCCTGCCCTGTCGGTCAAAAAATGGTGCAAGATGTCTTAACAAAGAAAAGGAGAGAAAATACAAAATACTTCTGCAAAAGAACACTGGCTTAAGGAGAATAATAATAAGATTCAATCTGCACGTGTGAACCTGAGCTTCCGGTTGCTTGCCGCTTTAATTCTCCATCCCACTCTGATCTCTCCGCCCTCGGCCTTCTACAAGGTTCCATTGAAGTCCAACGCAAGCTTGAAGAACTATACCTCATCTTTGTAGTAGACACTTTACAGCCTTCTGACCTTAGCATTGAGTTTGGCAACTTCAGATCTTTATCACGGCTCCCATTCTTTCTTGGACATTCTGTAACTATTTACACCTCCTCTGGACCCATCTTTTGTTTCCATGTTTGTCCCATTATTACCTCCTTTTGCCATGCATCATCACCCCTTTGTCATTTAATCATTCCTGCCTGCTACCCTATCATAGACCTTTCCCTTTTCGAAGTGATTATTTGCAACAACTTTTTTTGCATCCTTCTGTGCATGTGCCCCCTTTTTGCGTCTGCGCGCTCGATCTGGTTGCGCATGCGCAGTGCGATATACGAGGAAGCCGGAAGTGCGGCCGAACCATGAGTCGCGTAGAGCTTATTGCCACTGGAGCTGCTTCTAGGGCTTTTGGGTTATTTCCAGAACATTTGCCTAGAATATTGCTGTGATTATTTACACAAACATTTTTGTGGCCTTCTGAAAGAGAGAAAAAATCGGAGGTGGGGGAGAGAGAGAGAAACTGGGGCAGAGAGAGAGACGGTGGAGAGAGAGAGACTGGGGAGTGTGAGAGACTGGGGAGGGAGGGAGTGAGAGAGAGAGACTGGGACTGGGGGGAGAGGGAGTGAGACACTGAGGAAAGTGTGAGAGACTGGGTGGGGGGAGTGAGAGTGGGGGCAGAGAGAGAGAGAGAGAGAGACTGGGGAGAGAGTAAGAACCGAGGAGGGAGAGAGAGGCTGGGGTCAGAGAGAGAGAGACTGGGGTCAGAGAGAGAGAGTGGGATAGAGAGAGAGAGACGGGGAGAGGAAGAGAGAGACTGGGGGGAGAGGAAGAGATTGGGGGGAGAGAGAGACTGGAGTGGAGAGATCAGAGGGAGAGAGAGAGGGAATTCAGGGAAGACGGATCACCTTCTTCCAACCCCACCCCCTTTACACCCACACCACGTTCTCCCTCTCCTCCTACACCTGGTTGATTTCTCGGAAAGCTCGGTGCATATGTGACAAGTGACATTGGAGCGGACGAAATCTGGAAGTCACGACATTGTCACACAATGGGCCGAAATGGCCTCCTTTCGTGCTGTTAATTTCTCTGATTCTATGATTCATTTCATACCCAATAAACTTGATAACAATCCAGGACCCACATGCAATGTCCCATCTATGGGCTGGGTGGGGGGAGGGTGAAGAGCATAAGGTCAGGAACTTGTTGGGGGAAGAAGGTCATAAATCCATGGGGGAGGAATTTGCGGGGGGGGGGCGGTATTGCGGGGGGAAGGACAGGCACTTGGGTGGAGGGGAGAAAGTCAGAAACTTGAGGGGCAGAAGGTCGTAACTTGGGCTTGGGTGTGGGGGGAGAGATCAGGCACTTGAGCAGTGGCATGTTTGGGGGGTGGGAGAAGGTCTTAACCTGTGAGAGTAAGCCCTGCCTTTTCCAAGTGAGCTCTCTTCTATCTGGAGTCGGCAGTCAAAGTATCTCGAATTACATTTTGCAAAGTCACTGATTACGTGGGCAGGGCGATTCTAATTAGACGTTCCAGAGAAACTGCTGGGTGTGTCTTATCCTCCAAGAGGAACAATTAACAATCAGGTTTTGTGATCAAGGGGACCCAATCAGAGCTTTTCGGTGTTACAAATAAGCGCGTCCTTCCCTTTTGTTCTCTTGCTGCCTGCCTCCCTTTTTTCCTGGCTCTATATTTACTTAAAAGTGGTTAATTGCTATGATCTTCCAGTTCAGATAAACAGTCATTGACCTGAAAAATTGGGCTGGATTTTCCCAGGCCCCACCCGCACGGTGCGGGGGGGGACCAGGGAGACAGTGGGAAACCCGGAATTTAAATCTCCCGGAACTCCACACCGTGCCTGCGATGTGAAGGGCGGGTTCCCCACCTTGACAGGCTGACTTCCAGTTGTGCGGGGTCACGGACAAGGAGGCCACAGCACAAGGTAAGCATTGGGCCCAGGATGGAGAGGAGAGGGGTGGGGGGTTGGTGCAAAGGCAGTGGGAGGCTCCCACCCTCTAAGGGCTGGGGGCAATCCAATCCCCGAGGTGGGGGTGTCCGATCCCTGACTCTGGCCAGGGGCGGGGGGGGGGTGGTTGAGATCGATTAGGAAGCACCTGCTCCTCCCGGCCCACAAGGATTGCTCCACGAGGCTGAGGCTGAGGCTGCCTTGTTACAGCCACCAGAAATTCTGTGCTCGGGATCCCCGGCCACCTGTAGTAAAAACAGGTTAAAGTAGTCTTCAGGCCTCATTATAAT
This sequence comes from Pristiophorus japonicus, assembly GCF_044704955.1. Classification (NCBI taxonomy): domain Eukaryota; kingdom Metazoa; phylum Chordata; class Chondrichthyes; family Pristiophoridae; genus Pristiophorus; species Pristiophorus japonicus. The sequence continues at coordinate 34,169,192 of NC_091989.1, read as the reverse complement.
ATTTAAATTGCCAACCCGCCTCCTGGCAGCAGGTTGGCAGCCCCCCCCACCACTGAAAATTCCAGCTATTAACTCTGTTTCTCACCACAGATGCTGCCTGACCTGCTGAGTGTTTCAAGCATTGTGTTTTTATTTCAGATTTCCAGCATCCGCAGTATTTTGCTTTTGTAAATAATGAGATGGTTCACTTCTAATGGTGCCCACATTCTGCAGTTTGTGTGGAGTCTACAGATGAAGTACTCGATTTCTAATTAAATCCAATCTGATTACACTAGTGGTTCAGATCAATTTGACCTATCATCAGTATTGACGTGTTGATTCATGGATTTAGTGCTGTCAGTCTCTATCAGTTTTAAGTGAAACCTATTGAGTGAAGTTACAGCTCTAGTGTTAGAAGACTGGACTTCCAACTCAGTGAGTCATTAATTTTAATCTATAAACTATAAAATGGGGTGAGAAAGTTAGCAGTGAAAAGAACCAAATCACAATTTATTTACAAATTCTCTTATTTTTGAGCTCTGCACAATCTATATGCGCCATGCACCATCCTCCAGCTGAAGAGACAGGCTCTTACACTGGGTAATTTTCCTACTGATTTATATTCCTCTGATAACATGTATTTTACAGCAAACAAAGTTTATTTACAAAGTCTATTCAAAAAGAGTCATTATGAACTTCTGCAAACAGAACTCATGCATGACTGAAACTGCAGCAACTTCTCTCGGTAAAAGCACAGTGATTTCTCCAGCAAACTGCAGTCAGTAGAGGATAGTTACATATTACAAATGGATTATTTCTCCAGCAAATTGTAACGAATGGAGGATAGTTATATACAAACCATGTGCGTAAAATCAATCTCCGTCACAGGCGTGATTGATGGGGGAATTACCCACTCATCTCCATTCTGGCCCGGAATAGTGGTGTCAGTATATGCAGCTTCACAAAGATATATAATGTGTTTGGTCGAGTCCAAGGGAGGGGCTAAGCATTTTATGGGTTTTATCTCCAAGTGTGGCTTCCCCACGGGGATCATTGTGAAGTTAACCTTAGTGCTCCATCTGTGTATAGTTTACATTTTTTTTTATTCTACTTTTCTTTTCAGTCATTGAAGATTTGAATGTACGACATATATTTTGTTTTTCAGGGGGGCCATGTTCTGAAAATGGACGAAGTCCAGGATCAGTATCTACGCAACATAGTTCTCCTAGAAGTGATTTTGCTGGTTACCCTAATAGCACACAAGCCCCTCCCAGTGGTTCCTCACCGGCAGAGAGTTCGGTCAGTCATAGCATGCAAGCAAATGATGTTGTTATACATCGTAAAGAAAGCGAGGGCTTTGGCTTCGTGATCATTAGTTCATTAAATAGGCCAGAAACAGGTGCACAAATGGGTAAGTAAGAACATTTGTTTTTAATTCCTGTGTGATGTTTTCCTCTTCTTAATGCTGTATTAATGACTTTCACTTATGTGTAGATAATCATAACCTCCTCTTGCTCACATACACTCACACCAGACAGCAAAAGAAAAAGCACCTTACTGAAAATCTGAGAGTTATAGCCACTGTCATACAAGTTGGCCAAATAGAGCTTTTTTCACCACTAGAATCTCGTCGTCAACCAAGATGAGGAGAAACTTCTTCACTCAGAGAATTGTGAACCTGTGGAATTCTCTACCACAGAAAGTTGTTGAGGCCAGTTCGTTAGATATATTCGAAAGGGAGTTAGATGTGGCCCTTACGGCTAAAGGGATCAAGAGGTATGGAGAGAAAGCAGGAATGGGGTACTGAAGTTGCATGATCAGCCATGATCATATTGAATGGTGGTGCAGGCTCGAAGGGCCGAATGGCACACTCCTGCACCTACTTTCTATGTTTCTATGTCCCAGAAGTATAGCAATAGAATAATCTTCAAGTTATAGTTTAATCAGAAAAATTGTGGATACATTTCTACCAATAGTTAAATCAGGCATTATTTGGATTAAACACAAAAGCAAAACAACTTAGTTAGATTAACGGTAATAATTATAAAAATAATCATTTGTACTCAACAAAATCAGCTTTATTGATTTAATTAGTCAATAAGAAGGCATGTATTAATCAAAAGATTTATTACACCGGTGACTTTTGCCACTATAATGAAACACACCTTCAATTTTCTTATCATTAGATTCTGTTTTATAGGGCCCAAGTTTCCACACGAAAAAAAACGGGTGCCCCTCCGAGCTGGGCGCCCGTTTTTCGCGCCTAAAACAGCGCCTAAAAAAAAACGTGCTATTCTCGAGCGCCCTGCAGCTCTTGTCTGCCTGGCGCGGCGTGCAGGGGGGCGGAGCCTACACTCGTGCCAATTTTGTAAGTGGGAGGGGGCGGGTACTATTTAAATTAGTTTTTTTCCTGCCGGCAACGCTGCGCATGCGCGTTGGAGTGTTCGCGCACGCGCAGTGTGAAGGAAACATTGGCACTCGGCCATTTTTGTAGTTCTTTGTAGCTGTTTAATTTTTGAACATTTTTTAATAAAAGCACATTGCCATCAGCACATCAGCACTGAGGCTTCTTGCAGCAGTGAGAAAGCCTCAGAAAGTTGAGGCAGCCGTTTCCCTCCCCACCCCCGCCCGCCGTCGGGAACGCACTGAACGGCTCTTCCCCCCACCCCCCCCTCCCACCCCCGCGGGAACGCACTGAACGGCTCTCCCCCCCCCCCCTCCTGCCCCAGCGGAAACGCACTGAACGGCTCTCCCCCGCACCCGCAGGAACGCACTGAACGGCTCTCCCCCCTCCCCCCCCTCCCGCCCCGGCGGGAACGCACTGAACGGCTCTCACCCCCCCTCCCGTCCCGGCGGGAATGCACTGAACGGCTCTCCCGCCCCCCGCGGGAATGCACTGAATGGCTCTCCACCCCCCTCCCGCCCCCACGGGAACGAACGATGGCTGAAGCACTTTCACACAGGTAGGAAGATGGTTTATTTAATCTTTTCTTTGCTTATAAATGTTTATTCAGGTTGGATTTATTTATATAATATTTGTAGAAGTATAAATAAGAATTTATTGTAGAATTTAATGACTTCCCTCCCCCCCCCCACTTCGTTCTGGACGCCTAATTTGTAACCTGCGCCTGATTTTTTAATGTGTAGAACAGGTTTTTTCAGTTCTACAAAAATCTTCACTTGCTCCATTCTACTTTAGTTTGGAGTACGTTTTCACTGTGGAAACTTTGAAATCAGGCGTCAGTGGCCGGACACGCCCCCTTTTGAAGAAAAAAATCTGTTCCAAAGTAGAACTGTTCTACCTCACTAGAACTGCAGAAAAAAAAATGTGGAGAATTGCGATTTCTAAGATAGTTCGTTCTCCACCAGTTGCTCCTAAAAATCAGGCGCAAATCATGTGGAAACTTGGGCCCATAATGTTTTTGAATAGGAACGATTAGCAATTGCAATGCAATGTTCTCAGTCAATATATACAGGTGATATTAAAGTATTGTTACCTTCGATATGAATGCCATTGTGATGTAATTAATTTTTCACATTTGACAAACTTTTTTTCCTTTTTAATTAAAAATAAAGCCTCTCTATTGTTCTCCTATTATTTTTCCTCCTTGGTTTCTTTTTGGGCTAAGCCACTTGGCCAAGTGGATAACTAGCTCCCAGAACTCCATCAATATTGCTCTGGAGCAGCCATTATAATGTGAGCAAGAGTATCAACTTATCCTCTGATTTTTCCTCAAAAGGAACCGTCCAGCTACTCCATCCCATCATTATTAGTCAGCATTCCAGCACTGCCTTGCTACCACCAACACATTGCATCATCATGCTACCTCTTATGAAGAGCAAGCTAATTCGTTTGGCCTAGGATGTTATTAACTGACAAAGCAGCAACTTTATCTGGTGCAATGGGGGATCCTTCATCTTTCTTGCTCCTAATTGGGAAGAGGAGTGTGAGATATACTTGAGAGTAGGAGAAGGCATACAAAAACAAGTGCGTAATCACCGGACTGATTCCCGGGATGGTGGGACTGACCTATCAAGAAAGACTGGATCAACTGGGCTTGTATTCACTGGAGATCAGAAGAGTGAGAGGGGACCTCATAGAAACGTTTAAAATTCTGACGGGTTTGGACAGGTTGGATGCAGGAAGAATGTTCCCAATGTTGGGGAAGTCCAGAACCAGGGGTCACAGTCTAAGGATAAGGGGTAAGCCATTTAGGACCGAGATGAGGAGAAACTTCTTCACCCAGAGAGTGGTGAACCTGTGGAATTCTCTACCACAGAAAGTAGTTGAGGCCAATTCACTAAATATATTCAAAAGGGAGTTAGATGAAGTCCTTACTACTCGGGGGATCAAGGGGTATGGCGAGAAAGCAGGAAGGGGGTACTGAAGTTTCATGTTCAGCCATGAACTCATTGAATGGGCTAGAAGGGCTGAATGGCCTGCTCCTGCACCTATTTTCTATGTTTCTATGTAAGTAGCTAATTTGAGAGCAACGCAGAACTGCAGTGAACTTGAAAGCCCACTCCCAACCTGTAAACCATCCCGATTAAGAGAGAGTAGTCCGTACTTCAGTGATTAAACCAGGACTGGCAGTGGTACCTCACTGAAGCAAAAGTAGTTAAGGGACACTCATCCTCTGATTTTTCTCTCGTGGGAAAGAACCCAGCCACTATAGCCCACCACCACCACTATCCTACTGCCAACATACTGCACCATTACCCCATCCCCTGTGATGAGTAAGCTAATTAGTTTGTACTAAGATATCAATTAATTGATTAGCTTTCTTTGGTATTGTTGAGGCACCAGAATCTTTCTTCTTGTATTTGGGGAAAGTTGCATGCCAACATCTCTCGGAGTAGAATGAGAAGGTTTTAGAAAATAAGTGACAAGTAACCAAAGAGCAACTGTTAACCTGCAAACCCACTTCCAACCTGTAAGCCAGGCTAAATGAGAGATTACTCTGTCGTGGATCATGAATTCAAGACTGACGATTATAGTTCCCTGGACACTCCAAGCACTAAGGAGAACTTACATGCATATCTCACATATGACTACAGATTGAACCTCACCTTTGTTTGAATTCAAACCATATATATGAAAGTATAAACCAAGGAATCTACCCTTGTGACAGCGAAACATATTTGAACACCTTGCTGCTATTTTTCCAAGAGGTCTTAATGCTGATTTTTTGTATGAATAATTTATTCCTGCTCATATTTAATGTAGTATTTAATGCGATTTTCTCTTGTCATGAGTGAAGGTATTTGGATTAATGCCATTTCATTCTATAGTTTTTCATCTTTAAATATCATTATTTTTATATCTCCTTTTCCTCTGCTCCATTTTTCTCCAGTCTCTGACCGTATTGCTTCTGTCAGTCGGGAGCACACAGCCAGTTTCAGTTAATAGAAGATACACTTATTCAGTGACTCCACGTTCATTATTAGTGTTCACTGCTACAGGGCATTGGAATATTCTGCTTTCGCAAGAGATTGTTCCTTTTGCATACTGATGCAATCTAACTATAGCTGGTGTCTCTGAGACTTAAAACACACGACTAGCTGGTGTGCAATAATGCTGTGCAGGCTAAATTTTATTTCTTATTTATTTTATTAACTAGTGTCAGCATCAGAGTGTGTGGTGTGAGTCTGTTACACAACATGTACACCCAGGGGAAAGATTTCTACTGTTCACTATTTGTAATGAAATAGCACATACATTCTCTAAATTCATGTTTATAATTTTATTACAGATATAGAATCTTTTTCTCAATTACTGGTTTGTGAGAATTGGGGATTTGCTGTTACTATCATGTAATGCTTTAAGTCCTATTTGAATCTTGGACCAATGCTGCCATTCTGAGTTGACATAATAATGGCTGCAATTTATTTTTTAAAAACTGTTATTATGGATCCTTTATCCCAACAAATGAGGACACTGGATGTTGTTTGGTATTTCCAAGGAGCTCATTATTCACTTGAAAATGATCAGCGGAAGAAGACTAACTCAATAGCTGTTGCCATCTGTAGCCATTCCTAACATTTCAGCTGAAATATACCACCAGCAGCATAGATATCATCATCATGTCCCTGTCAGTTAGATGAAGCCAGCTAGATTTACAATAGCTGAAATAGATCTAAATATCTTGCTGCTCAATGATGCTGTGGACAGTAAAGGCATCAATTTAGTACAGGAAAAATAGTTACATTATTTCTATTTGATGTCAAATAATTTACTTGAATTTATGTGAACAAGAAGGAAAATCATTTGCTCTCTTTTTTTAGTATTAAATTAATTGGTGTCAGACCGTAGAGTTCGAGTATCACTTGTAGTATGTCTGCCACAGAGAGCTGTAGTTTGATTATTGATTAGCAATCTAATTTAGGTATTAAAAACTTTCAGCTGCATCTGTACAGCAGGCCCTCTAATGTAACCTGTATGTCCACTATCTGCTTTTGGCAGTCAGTATTTTGAGGGCACTGTCCACACAATCAAATATAAAAAAACAGCACAACCAGGCCCCTTCCCCCAAGTCCCACTCTGAGCATATTTGGGGAAGAAGAGATGGGACAAGGCAAGAGCAGCACCCTTTTGGGAGTACCATCACCACATGGACTGAGTGGTTCAAGAAGGCGGCCATCCACCACTTTCTCAAGGGCAATTAAGGATGGGCAATAAATGCTGGCCTTGTCGGCGACACCCACATCCCAGAAACTAATTTTTAAAAAGGGAGAATTTGTGAGCAGCACTTTGAGGGGCGAGAGAGAGGGGAAAGGACAGAAACTACGCTTTAGGGAAAGAAGGAGAGAAACCAGGCACAGTGCTTTGAGGGAAGGGGGACTGGTTGGAATGCCAGCTCGTGGAGGGCAGAAGCCTAGAATAGTGTTATGGAGGAAGGTGAGGGAAGGGGGAAAGCTGGAAGCAGCACTTGAGAGGAAGTGAAAACCCATAGAAACTCGGTGTAGTGCTTTGAGGGCAGAGAGAGAGGAGAGCCAGGAGTAGTTCTTTTTTGGAGGGTGGGGGGGCATTATAGAGAGAAGAGAAATTGGGAGCAGCACTTTGGAGGAGGAAAGCACCAGCAATACTGGCAGAAGGAAAGGAAAGAGTGACGGCATTAACTGAGGAAAGGAAGCAGAATGCAAATAATAATTAGGGGTGACAGGAAGGGCAATGCAGCATAAACTGTCATGGAAGAAGTGTCGGCTTGAAGTTGGGTGAGAAGATAGTAACTGCTTCAACTGAGGTGGGGATGTTCAAGGGGATAAAGCAAGCGAGCTTGAATTGAGTGGGGGAAGAGTGATACAGCTTGAGGCAGACAGAGGGAGGAGTAGAATTGAGGGGCAGATGAAGAAAAGTGGCAGCATTAACGTAATGGGTTGGAGAGAGAAAAAATGTGCTATATTTTCCTTTAAATCACCACCTCTTTTCAGGCAATTTTGAGGATCTAAAAAGAGAAAAATGGGGCAGTAAGGCCTACTGCTTCATCTGCCACTATACAACTGCATACAATCTTGCCTCTGAAAAAAACACCGTTCTCCATTAACACTGGCCTGGAGCACATCCCAGTGCATTTAAATGCAGATGTGTGAAAGTGATCAGCATTCCTGCTCCATTTCTCCCGCCTTCTGCCTCAAATTGACCCAAATTAAAACTGCCATAAATTTAAGTGAAGATATGGGCAGCATTTCGGCAACCCTGAGACAGGTGTCCCATTTTGTTTGCTGGAGCTGAAGATTTCTAATGTCTCCAGAGGTTATGTCAACACTTTATCTGACTTTTGGATTGGGCTCATGGATTTCCCAATAGCAATCCCTCAGTTCGTTTTGAAGAGGAGGAGGATATATAGGAGGCTACATTAGAGGCACTCAGAGTGAGGTACCAAAGAGGGGCGTGTTTATTTGCAAGACCAGAAGCTCTGATTGCTCCCCTTGGATGACAAGTTCTTCTTGCTGATTGGTCCCCTTGGAGGACAAGACACACCCAGCAGTTTCTCTGAAATGTGTAATTAGATCCTCCCTGCCTACGTAATCAATTACTTTGCAAAGTGTAATTGGAGCCATTCTGACTGTCTACTCACTCCCGACAGAACAGAGCTTACTTGGAACAGACAGGGCACACCCTCGTGGGTTACCTTCTCCCATCAGCAAACAAGTTCCTGCCCCCATTGCCCAAGTTCCTGACCTCCTCCTCCAGACCCCCCCCCCCACCCCGCTGCAGTTCCTGACCTACCCCGCCCATGTTTCTGACCTCCCTCCCCACCCGAATTCCTGATCTTCTCCTCCTGCCCAAGCTCCCGACCTTCTCCCCGCCACCCCGGTTTCCTTATCTTCTTCCCCTGCCCAAGTTCCTGACCACATTCCCCTCCTCCTCCCCCTGCCCAAGACCGGAAGAACGTGGTGCGGGTGTAAAGGGAGTGGGGTTGTAAGAACGTGATCCGTTTTACCATCTGGATCACATTCTCACTCTCATCCCCCAACCCCCCCGCTTTATACCTGGATTACGTTCTTCCCCCATCCCCACTGTGCTCTCCATATTCTCCCACCCCCACCATGGAGTTCCTGACCTCATCTCCCTTCCCCTCCCTCTCTGATTCCCTCTCTCTCCCTCCAATTCCCTCTCCCTCAGATTCCCTCTTTCTCTCCCCCTCTTTCCTTCCGATTCATTCTCTCTCTCTCCGATTCCCTTTCCCCCCCTCTCCCCTCTAATTCCCTCTCTCCCTCCAATTCTCTCTCTCTCCCCCTCCGATTCCTCCTCACTCCCACCTCCGATTCCCTTTCTCTCCACCTCCCTCTCGCTCTGATTCCCTCTCTCCCACTCTAATTCCTTCTCTCTCCACCCCCACCGATTCCCTCTCTCTCATCCCCTCCAATTCCCTCCCTCTTCCCGCCCCCCCCTCTCTCTCTAATTCCCCCTGTCTTGTCGATTCCCTCGCTCCTTCCCACCCTCTCCCCCTCCTGATTCCCTCCCACTCTTCCCCTCCCCCCCCGATTCCCTCTCTCTCAGATTCCCTTTCTCCCTACCTCTCTGTCCCCTTTGATTCCTTCTCTCTCCCCTTTCAATGTTCTCTTCTCTCTCTCTCTCTCTCTTCCCCCCCCCCCCCCCCCACCCCCAGGGTCAAGCAGGGCTGCATCATCGCGCCAATCTTCTCGATCTTCCTCGCTGCAATGCTCACCTCACGCTCAACAAGCTCCCCGCTGGAGTGGAACTAATCTATAGAACCAGTGGGAACCTGTTCAATCTTCATCGCCTCCAGGCTAGATCCAAGACTGTCCCATCCTCTGTCGTCGAACTACAGCTTGCGTCTCTGCACCTTCAGAGGCTGAACTCCAAGCCATTGTCAACATCTTCCCACCTACACTAAACATCCGTAAGACAAAGGTCCTCCACCAACCTGACCCCGCCACACAGCACTGCCCCCCAGTCATTAAGACCCATAACTCGGCCTTGGACAACATGGACCACTTTCCATACCTATTTATCAGCAAGGGCAGACATCGACGACGAGTTCAACACCGTCTCCAGTGTGACAGCGCAGCCTTCGGTCGCCTGCGGAAGAGATTGTTCGAAGATCAGGCCCTCAAATCTGGCACCAAGCTTATGTTCTACAGGGCTGCAGTGATACCTGTATGGCTCAGAGGCGTGGACCATATACAGTAGACATCTCAAATCACTGGAGAAATACCACCAATGATGTCTTCGCAAGATCCTGCAAATCCCTGGGAGGATAGATGCACCAACCAGTGTTCTCGATCAGGCCAACATCTCCGGCATCGAAGCACTGACCACACTCGACCAGCTCCGTTGGGCGAGCCACATTGTTCGCATGCCCGACACAAGACTCCTAAAGCAAGCGCTCTACTCGGAACTCCTGCACGGCAAGCGAGCCCCAGGTGGACAGAGGCAACATTTCAAGGACACCCTCAAGGCCTCCTTGATAAAGTGCAACATCCCCACCGACACCTAGGAATCCCTGGCCAAAGACCGCCCTAAGTGGAGGAAGAGCATCCAGGAGGATGCTGCGCATCGAGTCTCGTCGCCAAGAGCATGCAGAAAACCAGCACAGGCAGCGGAAGGAGATTGCGGCAAACCAGTCCCACCCACCCTTTCCTCCCATCTGTGACAGAGACTGTAATTCCCATATTGGACTGTTCAGTCACCTGAGAACTCACTTTTAGAGTGAATTTTGAGGGACTGCCTATGATGATGTTGATGAAACAAAGAGAGAGACTGGCAGGATTCCCACAGGTGCAAGGAGCAATTGACAGAAAGCATGTGGCATTCAAAACCCCATATGAGAACCCCTTTGGTTTCATGAATAGGTAAGGCTTTCGTTCCATTGATGGGCAGCTACTATGAAATGGCAGTCACCTATAATGCGCATTATGGCTAACGCTTGGTTCATGTAATCTCCTGGAATGGTTTTGATTGCCTGGGGGGGTGGTTGGGTCAGAGAGGAATTTTAGAATATTTTTTTCCCTATTGGTCCAGGAGGTTTTTTTTCTGTTTTATTTTGCCTCTCCCAGGATATTACATAGCTGTGGGGTGGGCATGAAGGAGGGGTTGGGGGGAGGGAAGGAGTGTTTAGCCATGATGGTCGAGCCATCGTACTGTGGGATAAGCTTGATGGACCAGCTGCTCTTTTTCTGCCCGACAATTTTGTATGTTCGTATTAATGCCTGCTCCTGAGGAAATTTCACCACGCGACAATCTACCATACCAGCCCTGCTGACTCATAGCCATGTATCCGTATGGTTGATTGGTGATCAAGGCAACCCTGCAGTCATGGCTTGTGACTCTATTAAGACTTCCGCAGACTTAAAGAGTAAAAAGATATAATGGGACCTGTGGGACTATTAGAAGTGTTCAAGCAGACTATAGGCATTCTAAAATGTCGATAAACCTAGTGGAGCCTAGCAATACTAAACAGCCAGAGACTCCAGAATTATTGTAGCTGCTACACACCACATAATAATGCTGTGAAAAGGGACTTACTGATTCTGGAAGCTGAAGGGACTGATGATGAAGATGATCAGAACAGAACTTGCTCCCCACAGAGTAATGTTGTTGCTCAGGAAGAAGGGGATGTGGAACAGAAGAGCCAGCAGCCAGAGAAAGGAGGAGACAACTTACAGCCCAGTGCTTTCAATGAATAAAAGCTGACAAACCAAATGAAGTCGTCTTATACCTGCCTGGTCTTGCTCGCTCCACTCACAAAGTATTTAAAAGACTTCTGCCTATTTCTTTCATAAGACAGGAAGTAAAATTTTACATGGCATCATCAACTCCCCTTGTTTATGTTTCCTACATTCACTTCTTACTCCCCTCATTAAATTTGCAATACTCCTTGAATATCTCCTTCCTAGGGCTAGAATTTCCTCACACATCGTCCATTTACCGCCCAGTTACCACCTGTTTTGGAGAAAAATGTAAAATACCAGCCAGTACCGCCCGTTTCATCTCCCGATTAGTGCCGGCGGTAATTTGGGCCTACCATTACCATCGGCGTTGCTGCACATCGCTCGCCCATGTTTCCCGTCCAAAAATCGATCAAAATTCCCCTGCAGAGCAAATTTCCACAAAAATGTTGTTTTACCACCCGATACCGCCAGTTATCGTTCAGGATCGAAACCGCCCATTTTTTAGATACTTACCTTACTTGGGCCCAGCGTTATGCCTCCATTTTGTTTTTTTTTCTCTGTGGGAGAAATGGCTGCATTTTTAGTTTATCTTTCACTCCCAATGTATATTGAAGGAGGACAAGAAGAAACAGGAACATTTGATGAGAAACAAACGATAATCAGTCAGCCCAGCAATCTCGAGGCCTCATAGAAAATATTGCAATTGAGGTTTAAATTTCTGGCTTCCTCAAATTGTTTTCTGTCTCTCGTTTTATTTTGCAGTGCTTTCAAACAAGTATTATTCCCTTGAAATCTTACAGAAACCCTCCCTTGCTTTTGCAGGGTTCCCAACTGTTGCCATTCACTCACAATTCAGAGAACATTAGTGTCTCCATTGGTAAAATATTTCCCCCGAATTTGCAGGGGTTCAGCTGACTAAAATTTATTCCATTTTTTAAATCTGCCCTTAATAAAGATGAGTTACTACCATGCACTCCCCTCTATACACAGATCTCATTCAACAGCTCCTCTCTCAGATTGACAACACCTCTGCACTTTCAAAATGTCCAGCACTCTCTGTTCTCTGCGCCTGCACAGGGTCACCCTTGACCCCGAAATCGCAGGAGAATGCCCGCGCATGCGCAGAGAAGAAAAAAATGCGCTTTTTCCAGGGGCGCTGCTTGCGTTTAATAAGGCAAACAGATCGCTGACTTTTGGGTCCTTTGCCACCGCCTGCTTCGGCCCGCTACCGCAACGCATCGCCACCGCCGAGACTCAACCACAGAAAATCACGGGAGCGCGCAGCAGCGGTATTCTGGCGGTTCAAAAGACGCAACTGCCGGAATACCGTTAAGGATCCGGCGGCATCGGGGAAATTCTACCTCATAGTCTATTAACATATATTTAAGCAAGAAAAAACCTCTTTCTTTTAAGCAAACCTACTTACAATGTTTTTGTCATTCCTGATCCCCATCATCTGTTTCCGTATAGAGCTAGTTTATCATTCTATCCTTTTCAGGGCATTCCATCTTTCAATACAGTCTGAGAGTCCAGAGGAATCAAGAATAGGTTTCGCAGGTTATGGGTCATCCTTTTAATCAGGTTCCAATTGACAGCAGATATGCACGGTTCCACAGGAAGCAATCCTCATACTTTGTGATGTCATGCCTCCTCCAAATGAGCCTTTCACTAACTTGGTTCCCTCCTATAGTGTGTGGCGGATGAGGAATGACGAAAAATATTTACGTAGTTAGGGTCATCTTCAATTTTCAAATGATATGCATCCTCACATACCAGGCTCCCACCCATATATTCCCACACGATTTGAAGGAATATTATTTTTGGATGGGAGGGGTTAGTGTTACAGTGTGAATTAGTTTCAACTTAGCTTCAGGTGAAAGCAAACTGGGGCAATGGTGCAGATGGTAGAGCTTTGTATGATGTGGGAATAGAGCATGTATAGCACTGTCTATTTACAATGTCATAATGACATTTTCATATTTATGCTCAGCACACAGTTTTTCCTATCAGCTAAATATAATTCTACAGTATGTAGAGGATGCATATCATTCAAAGAATGGAGAAGACCTACTCAGCAGGCAATCTAGTTTGGTACATACAAGTGTCCCTCAATAACATTGGAATGTCATATTAGGCATGCATGAGACTGGTTTTTATTTTTATTTGAACATGTTCTCGCTAGTGTCTAGAACTACTACTAAAGCAAAATACTGCAGATTCTGGAAATCTGAAATAAAAACAGAAAATGATGGAAATACTTAGCAGGTCAAGCAGCATCGGTGGAGGGAGAAACAGAGTTAACGTTTCAGGTCGATGACTTTTCGTCGGAACTGGAAAAGATTAAAGATATAACAGATTTTAAGCAAGTACCAGAGGGAGGAGAGGAAAGAACAAAATGGAAGGTCTGTGATTGGGTGGAAGGCAGGAGTTGCCTGACTGGCTGAATATTTCCAGCATTTTCTGTTTGTATGTCAGTAGGAAATATTCTTTTCTGTTAGCAAAAGCAATTTGAATTGAAATAATGCACTCTGCAAACTTGCAGCTGATTGGAGAATAATGGGAATAGGGCTGTAAACTTTTAAGTTACCTCTGCACAACACAATAGGGTAAAAATGAGCTTGAGCCCATTTTCAGGCCCACTTACATATTTGGGACAAACTGTTGACGCATGACGGCCCCCACAAGCTGCTCGCCCCATGAGAAAAGGTCATTTGGGACTTTGGCAGCAGCCCTTCAGTAAGTTCCATGAGGGGTTTGAAGTGGACAGCAGGGGAGGGGGAAATCGATCGCCAGGACTATGGAATTCATTATTTTTAAAATTTTTGTTGGTGGTCACAGGGGCTGCTGAAGAATCCTCAGCGGGGCAGGCCACACGCCTGCCATGCTCATCGTGGACTAAATTCTCAAGGGATCCTTTAACAGGCATTAGGCCCCTAATTTACATATTCTACTTGGGACACCTAAAAATGAGCTTCACGAATTTGGCAGTGGGACCGACACCTATGCAGAGATTGGGCATAGGCCATCCTACTGCTAAGTCGGTATGTTTTGGGTCTGTTTTATGTCCAAAATTGGGCACAATGCATATTAACTTCTACCCCAATAGGGTAAAAATTAGTTTGGGTCTAGCTTTGAGCTCAGACCAGTCACTGTACGGGCAGCGTGCTCCTAAACCAAGAGGCCTGAGGTTCAATGGAAATGGCTTCTCGGGCCTCCTCAACATACTCGAGGCAAGCTGCCAACATTGGTCTCACCTCCACTGCTAACTGGACAAAGGGAAGACGTCAATTTCGGGCTGTCTACCTTGCCTGGACGCATACCAATTTCTACCCTATTGTTTTGTGAGGGTGACAAATCTTTACATGACCTCTATAAAATCTGCTGATTTATTGCTACATTATATTTTTAAAATTATGATTAGTAACAATTTCCAATGATTTAAATTACTTGTCTATCTGAAACAGTGGTTATGATATAGCCCCAATTTGCCCAGGATGCCTCATGAGAGGCCTGCACAGTTAACTATGTTTGCATTGTGCTGGTTGCTGCAATACAACATGGTTGATGTGTATCTGCGGAAGTTGAGCTCCTCAACTCATTAATCTGCATGCTTTCATGCCATCACTCTGAGTCGCAAAGCTTTCCAACTACATTGTACATGTGACTGGAAAGCTGAACAGCAAAGCTGAAAAATTCCACAAATGTTTTGCTGTCAGCTAAGATTAGGCTTGAGTCTCGACCAGATATATAAAAGCTGAACATGGCTTGGAGCATGCGTTGAAAAAACCCATCATTTGGACTATTGTTAAAGCTATATTGGTTAAAAACTCAGAAAATTAAATCAGACTTTTTACCAATTTTAATATCAGTGAGTTGGTGTTTACAGTGAAAAAACTTATATTCCAGATCATTTTTTTCCAATGGCTGCTTACTCAATAAGTGCCAGGGTAACGAGGGCACTGAATTTATCCTGTAGTGTCACTGCTGATTTTTCTCCCCCACCCCCTCCCCCCAAGAACTTCTATTTTCATAACAGGTGTAAGCATTCAAAGGTGTCAACATTGCCCCAAAGTGGAGAGGGCAGCAGAAGCAGTGCCGCAAAAAAGTCGATGCCGGAGTGCTTAAGGACCCAGCTAAGAGAGCCCTATACAGCCAGCGCCTCACAGCTAACCTGGCGTGCCTTATCGACCCAGAGTCGCAGAATGCCCACAGCGCTTGGTCCGCCCTCCAGGCCTCCATAACCAGTGCCTGCAAGGAGACACTCGGTCACTCGACCAGGAAACATCAGTATTGGTTTGAAGAGAATAATCAGGAGATCCAAGAGCTAATAAATCGCAAACGCAGGGCATTTCTGAGCCTTAAGCAACAACCCAACTCCGGAGCAGCAAAGCAGCATTACAGACTACTCAAGGCTGAGGTCCAACAAAAAACCCGGGACCTAAAGAACAGGTGGATGGAGAAAGCACAGGAGATGCAGCAGCTGGCCGACAACCATGATGTGCGAGGATTCTTCATCGCAGTCAAGGCCACCTACGGGCCAAACACCCAAGGCCCCACCCCACTGCTGGCCAAGAACGGGGAAACACTCATCAAGGACACCGAGGCGGTCAGAGCCCGCTGGAAGGAGCACTTCGAAGATCTCCTCAATCGAGACTCTGCCTTTGACTCGAGTGTTCTCGACTCCATCCCACAGCATGCGACCCGCCACCACCTCAGTGAGACCCCAACACTGCATGAGGTAGAAAAAGCCATAAGACAGCTTAAAAACAACAAGGTTATGGGTGCGGACGGAATCCCTGCTGAGGCATTGAAGTATGGCGGAGAGGCACTGCTGGCACGTATACACGACCACATCTCTCTCATCTGGAGGGAGGAGAGCATGCCGGGAGATCTCAGAGATGCAGTGATCGTGACCATCTTTTAAAAAGGGGACAAGTCCGACTGCGGCAACTACAGAGGAATCTCCCTGCTATCAGCCACTGGGAAAGTCGTCGCTAGAGTACTCCTCAACCATCTTCTTCCCATGGCCGAGGAGCTCCTCCCAGAGTCACAGTGCGGATTTCGTCCCCTACGGGGCACAACGGACATGGTTTTTGCAACGCGGCAGCTACAGGAAAAATGCAGGGAGCAGAGCCAGCCCTTCTACATGGCCGCCTTTGACCTTACAAAGACTTTGACACTGTCAACCGCGTGGGTCTACGGAGCCTCCGTTTCGGATGCCCCCAAATGTTCGTCACCATCTTCCGCCTGCTTCACGACAACATGCAGGCCGTGATCCTTACCAATGGATCCATCACAGACCCAATCCACGTCAGGACCGGGGGTCAAACAGGGCTGCGCCATCACCCCAACCCTCTTCTCAATCTTTCTCGCCGCCATGCTCCACCTCACAGTCAACAAGCTCCCCGCTGGAATGGAACTAAACTACATAACCTGTGGGAACCTGTTCAACCTGCGCTGTCTCCAGGCCAGGTCCAAGACCACCCCAACCTCTGTCGTCGAGCTACAGTACACGGATGACACCTGCGTCTGCGCACTTAGAGACTGAACTCCAGGACATAGTCAACATATTTGCTGAGGCGTACAAAAGTATGGCCCTTGCGTTCAACATCGGTAAGACAAAGATCCTCCAACAGTCTGTCCTCACTGCACAGCACTGCTCCCCAGTCATCAAGATCCACGGCGCAGCCCTGGACACCGTGGACCACTTCCCATATCTCGGGAGCCTCCTATCAACAAGAGCAGGCATCGACGACGAAATCCAACACCGCCTCCAGTGTGCCAGTGCAGCCTTCGGCCACCTGAGGAAAAGAGTGTTTGAAGACCAGGCTCTCAAAACTGCCACCAAGCTCATGGTCTACAGGGCTGTAGTAATACCCATCCTCCTGTATGGCTCAGAGACATGGACAATGTACAGCAGACACCTCAAGTTGCTGGAGAAATATCACCAACGATGTCTCCGCAAGATCCTACAAATCCCCTGGGAGGACAGGCGCACCAACATCAGCGTCCTCGTCCAGGCTAACGTCCCTAGCATTGAAGCGCTGACCACACTCGATCAGCTCCGCTGGGCAGGCCACATAGTTTGCATGGCAGACACGAGACTCCCAAAGTAAGTGCTCTACTCGGAGCTCCTTCATGGCAAACGAGCCAAAGGTGGGCAGCGGAAACGCTACAAGGACACGCTCAAAGCCTTTCTGATAAAGTGGGACATCCCCACTGACACCTGGGAGTCCTTGGCACAAGACCGACCTAAGTGGAGGAAGTGCATCCGGGAGGGTGCTGAGCACCTCGAGTCTCAACGCCGAGAGCATGCAGAAATCAAGCGCAGGCAGCAGAAAGAGCATGCGGCAAACCAGTCCCACCCACCCCTTCCCTCAACGACTATCTGTCCCACCTGTGACAGAGTCTGTGGCTCTCGTATTGGACTGTTCAGCCACCAAAGATCTCACCTCAGGCGTGGAAGCAAGTCTTCCTCGATTCCGAGGGACTGTCGATGATGAAGCATTCCAAGAGCATAATTTTTAAAAATTGATTTTTCTCTTTGTAAACTCAACCATGACCCCGTGATGCCCCCCCCCCACCCCACCCCCACACACACCCCACACCAGGTGGCTGCAGCTTCTATCCCGGGCCGAAATCCACCCCCATTCCCCCCCCCACCCCCCCCTCCGCCCCCGGTGCCTGCTGCTTCTCGCCCCCGGTGCCATATCTTCAGCTCCACTAAAACAATGGCGTCGTCTCTGCACCGATTTTCTCTTCTCTGCACTGATTTTCTAGTGCAGGTAAGGTTTTACAGAATGGTGCCATTTTTGAAAAAATCCTACTTGGCCAAACTCGCTTAAATGGCCAGAAATGGGGCAGCCGGCACCTCCAGTGACGTAAAAAAATCGGGAACTAAAAAAATCGGCCGTAAGTAGTTTAGGATGGCGCAGAAACTTTGGCGAAACTTGCAGATTTTAGTCTGCTCAAAAAAAAACAGCGTAGCCAAAATAACGGCACAGAAATGTGGCGAGAATTTAGCCCTATGTTCTTATTTCATTCTAATTGAGGCTCTATTGAATGCATCCATTAGAGTTCCTCCTTATATATAGTGTTGTGATTTGTTGGCTATTAATAATGCAAAAATAATGAATAACTATTAATCAGCCCACAACAATCTAACAAGTCATTTTAATGGCTTTCATTCCATAAGTTATTTGTTTCCAAGAGAAGCTTCATGTTCCTCCAGTACAAATTTCTCCTGTTATTGACAATTCCGTGGCACAGGGTTTATTGCATGTGCTTTGAGCTGACAATGCCTGACAATGTACTTAAATGAAAGATTAGTCAGTAATGTATACTCCAAGTTCAACTCCAGCTGTTTCCCCTGACTGGGGAGTCTAGAACTAGGGATCACGTTCTCAGAATAAGGGGTCAGCCATTTAGGACTGAGATGTGGAGACATTTCTTCATTCAAATGGTTCTGAATCTTTGGAATTCTTGACCCCAGAGGGCTGTGGATGCTGAGTCATTGAGTATATTCAAGACGGAGATCAATAGATTTTTGGACACTAAGAGAATAAAGGAATAGGGCGGGAAATAAGTAAACTGAATTTCTGTAGAGATATGCAGTGCCACCCCTCAGCATTGGCACTGTCACCAATTTGGGGGCCCTGTCAGTGCATCAGCATTTTCTGACTAAATTAATTGCAGACAGGACCACTGTCCCCCCAGTCCTGCTCCTATCTGAGTCCGGCAGTTACTGTACCGGAGCAGATCTGTCTCTTCCCTCAACGTTACTACTGGACCTAATTGCAGAGTTTACTGCCTCTCTGTGCAGAAGGAGGGAGCTCTCACAAGAACAAGAGTTCCTGCTGAAAATATGGAGAGGCAAAGTATAGAGAGGCCACAGTGCCTGCCATTATAGCTAACTGTGGCATTGAGGGGACAGAAGTACCCAGTCCAGTGTATTCGCTGCTGGACTCAGATAGCAGCAGGACTGAATGGGTAGGGGTTATGAAAGATGGTAATGAAAGGAGAAAATGGATAGCAATGAAAGAGAACCATGGATAAATGGATTTCAAGGAGGGGGGAAATGAGGAAATGGATGACAATGAAAGGAGGGAAATAGATAGCAATTGAAGGGGGAAATGGATGCAATGAAGGGGAGAGAGATTGAGCAAGTAGTTGGTAATGAAGGCAACGGAAATGTATGGCAACAGAAGGATGGGGAACATGGATGGGAATGAAGGGGCAGAAGTTGGGAGCAGTGCTTTGGTGGGGAAGAATGGAGTAGTTGGGAGCAGCAGAGGAGTGGGTAGGAATAAAAGTGCCACTGAAAGGGATTGAGAAGTGAGAGTGCCAGCCTGAACTGGTGAATGGAAGAGTGCCAGCTGAATTAGGAGAGAAGTGCCAGATGGAACTAAAGTGTGCTCAGTGAACTGGCTCCAAACATGACATTGGCAGCTTGGATGTAGGAGAATGACTACTGAACTACCTGTTGGATAAGTGATGGTCTGGTTGGTCTGCTGAAAATCCAAATATCACTTTGTTTTTCCTTTTTTTTTAATTAATAATCTACTTATGAAGCAAAATAGTGCATAAAATTAACCAGAATACATTCTCCTTCATGCAAAAATTCATAATTTTCTACAGCACATGCCCTTGGATGCTCCCCTCGAATTGGACCGTTAATTGTGTGCCTTCATATATATATATTAATGATATAGACAAAGGAATTGAATGTAATATCTCCCAAGTTTGCAGATAACACTAAGCTGGGTGGCAGTGTGAGCTGTGAGGAGGATGCTAAGAGGCTGCAGGATGACTTGGGCAGGTTAGGTGAGTGAGCAAATGCATGGCAGATGCAGTATAATGTGGATAAGTGTGAGGTTATCCACTTTGGTGGCAAAAACAGGAAGGCAGATTATTATCTGAATGGTGACAGATTAGTAAAAGAGGAGGTGCAATGAGACCTGGGTGTCATGGTACATCAGTCATTGAAAGTAGGCATGCAGGTACAGCAGGCAGTAAAGAAAGCAAATGGCATGTTGGCCTTCTTAGCGGGAGGATTTGAGTATAGGAGCAGGGAGGTCTTACTGCAGTTGTACAGGGCCTTGGTGAGACCACACCTTGAGTATTGTGTGCAGTTTTGGTCTCCTAATCTGAGGAAGGACATTCTTGCTATTGAAGGGAGTGTAGCGAAGGTTCACCAGACTGATTCCCGGGATGGCAGGACTGATAGATGAAGAAAGACTGGATCGACTAGGCTTATATTCACTGGAATTTGGAAGAATGAGAAGGGATCTCATAGAAACATATAAAATTCTGACGGGATTGGACAGGTTAGATGCAGGAAGAATGTTCCCGATGTTGGGGAAGTCCAGAACCAGAGGTCACAGTCTAAGGATAAGGGGTAAGCCATCTAGGACCAAGATGAGGAGAAACTTTTTCACCCAGATAATTGTGCACCTATGCAATTCTCTACCACAGAAAGTTGTTGAGTCCAGTTCATTGGATATATTCAAAAGGGAGTTAGATGTGGCCCTTACGGCTAAAGGGATCAGGGGGTATGGAGAGAAGGCAGGAGTGGGGTATTGAAGTTGCATGATCAGCCCTGATCATATTGAATGGTGATGCGGCCTGCTCCTGCACCTATTTTCTATGTTTCATTAGATTTCCCCTTCAGACATTCGTGAACTGAACGTTTATTTTTGCTTCCAATACAGGTAAAATAATTCTTGGTATACTTGCAGCTTAAGTTACAAAGCCTATGTAACTACTTGTTTTCACATGTCAGGCTGTTCTTGAATTGTCAGTTTTCTGTGTCAGCATTTTTGAAGCTATATTTCACTGTTGGCATGTAAGGTGATGCAAGAAATAGTTATGGTTCTTGAGCAGTATTCGGAACTTCTGAAATGCAGTGACAAATGCTGTCAAATAAGGATTGTAATTCCAGTCACTGAATTCAAAAACCGATAGCCCAACATCATCACAAAATTATTCATTACCTGCTGATTCAGCATTGCTGCAATACTGTGCCAAAAGTATTATATTATTCTATTAAACCTAATGAGAATTCTATACATTGAAACCCATTTGTATGTCTGTTTGGCGTATGCCAAGGCTGTAACGGCCACTGAAGAATCCTGAGCGAAGTAGTCCCAACCCCTGTCCCAGTCACTGGAGACCAATGTCAGCCAGGAGTCCTAAAACAGGCATTTGGCATATGCTTGTTTTAGGTGACCCCAGGACATTGACCCCCAAAATCAGGCCTTTTTATACAAAACTGGCACAGCGCGTTTCAATTTCTACCCTGTGAAGTGCATCCTTTTGGCAAAAAAATTACTAATGCCAGACAGCACTACAGGGGGTGATTATTTTTATGAAAAGCACTGGGAGTATTCTTTGAGTATGGATTCAGTATTTCTTGTCTGCATTTTTGCATATTTTGTACTTTGTTTGGCTGTTTGAATCACACTAATATTTGTCTTTCATCTCTCTCACTCTTCCCTGTGACTTCCTTCAATATTTCTGTCAAATGCTGCTTTTATGGAAATTCCAAATAGTGGCAGTGCCACACAAAATTGGCCGCATTATTGAAGGTAGCCCAGCAGATCGCTGTGGAAAACTCAAGGTGGGAGACCGCATCCTAGCTGTGAATGGGCAATCCATCATTAACATGCCTCATGCAGAAATTGTGAAACTAATCAAAGATGCAGGCCTTAGTGTTACTCTACGCATCGTCCCTCAAGAGGGTAAGTCACTGCTTCACAAGTCTGTTTATATTAAGGAGGTTTTTGACAAAGCAGAAGTTTGATAAAATATGTTGACAGAAAACAGAAATCAACAATATCTATCAAATGCAGCCATCTGAAACCTTTTTGATTTTTGCACCTGTCACAGACATGAGTAGTCCTGCTTCTGCACCAGGCTCAGAGAAACAAAGTCCTATGGCACAGCAACACAGTCCAATGGCACATCAGAGTCCTACAGCACAGCAAAGCCCTTTAGCACAACACAGCCCTGCAGCACAACCACCTCCTCTTCAGTCACAAGGACATAATGGCAGGTAAGGAGAACTATCCCACTTATTTTAATGAATGATTATGTGTCAGAGATATTTTCCTTCCCTTCTCCTGTGACACCTAAGCTTATTCTCAGACAGCATGTTGTCAAATTGAAATATTAATGTTAAAACAGGAAGAATTTTTTATTAAAATATATATAAATATTTACAGTGCAGTAAAATATGTAAGGCTAGTAATGAGATGTTTGAAACTTCCAATTTACAATGTATTGTTTAACCCTTTTAGCACAGCATGAACTTTCAGTCTTTTAATATGCATCTCTTTCCTTCCAAATGACCTTTGCTGAAGTAATTAGAGGGTAAATCTTCACAGATGTATGATTAAAAATAGACTAAAGGATTACATGTCAAAAGATTAATGAATGCATCATATTTATACTTCTACCCCTCCCCCCCACCCACTGGGATACTGTCTCAGCAATAAAAAGGGGATTGTCATCAATAGGCTGCTATTGTGTCCCTCGTAGTTAGCTAAAGAGCACCATCAGAGAACGAGGAGCAAATCAATCTTAAAAAGAGTGGGTTAGAGTTTCCTCCAACACCAGGGCGTATGACATAAGTATGGAGGAAGGTGCTACAGAGGACAGTTTGCAATGTGTTAGCTACCTTGACTTTCTAGACTCATTATCAACCCCTCCGCCACCAACGCATTTGGCTGCAGTATGTACTGTTCAGAGGATGCACGACAGCAATTCACCAAGTTTACTTCGAGTCTTGCGACCTCTACCACCAAAAAAGACAAGAGCAGCAATGACACTATCATCTCCAGGTTACCCTCTAAGGCACATACCATCCTGACTTGGACAGGTACCACTGTTTCTTCACCATCACATGGTCAAAATCCTAGAATTCCCTACCATCATGTGAATTCCTTCACCAGAGGGACTGCAGTAGTTCAAGGGCCCACCACCGCACCTGCTCAGAATAAAGGGCAGCCATGCCAGCATTGCCCACATCCCGAGAATAAATAAAAAACATTCCAAGTTCAGTGCTGCATATCAGGCTTACTTGGCATCGACAACTCAATTCACTAGTAAAGTGCTCTGAGGTTCAGGTTATGGTACATTATTGAAGCAGTGCAGAAGAAGCTTTACAGAATCCTGGATCTTGAAGTGTTTAATGCTGAAGCTGGATGATAAATATCCCTAACCTTAGAGTACAAAAAATCACTAATGAAAAAAATTAAGAAACCGACTGTGAATATATATCTCCAACTTCTGTTTTGTAAGATAATAAACTACTTTTAACAGTGATAAAACAGATACAATATTAATCAGCATAAATAGGACTTCCCCAGTAGCTTTGTGGGTAAATGCATTATATGATTATTGTACCAAGCCTTTACAAGGAAGGTCTAGATTCAATCCCTATTCTGTGCTGATCTTAACTAGGGTGACAATGGAAGGACAATGAATTGACCTTAATGAACAGAAATGGCCCAGAGGTCCTGCTCACCATTCTGTGACCACTCTTGGACAGTGGATATCGATGGATTAAGTTTTACTACAATTTCCTCCTTCTGCACAGCTCTCCCATGGTGTGCTGATGCTCATTATCTAGTTTCACACGTGAAGAGTGGCCATTTGGGCAAGATGAGGCCTGCTGGTGTCATAGAATCATAGAAATTTACAGCACAGAAGGAGGCCGTTTCGGCCCATCATTTCCGTGCCGGCCGACAAACAGCTATCCAGTCTAATCCCACTTTCCAGCTCTTGGTCCGTAGCCCTGCAGGTTATAGCACTTCAAGTGCACATCCAAGCACCCCTTAAATGTGGTGAGGGTTTCTGCCTCTACCACCCTTTCAGGCAATGAGTTCCAGACCCCTACCACCCTCTGGGTGAAGAAATTTCTCTTCATATCTCCTCTAAACCGCTTACCAATTACTTCAAATCAATGTCCCCTGATTGTTGACCCCTCTGCCAAGAGAAATAGGTCCCTCTGTGGAATTGGGCTTTAAGCATGAAACGGTGCCTTCAGGACAGGAGGAGAGAAAATTGGGTGTTGTGGAAATTAATTCAAAGAAACATTTTGGTATCAGTTTATTGAATATGCCCTCTTAATGTTTACTAATTTATAGGAATAAGATGGCTGAGATTCCCTAGTGATCCTTTTCAACCACACCCTGAGCTGAAGTGTAGCAAAATTGTAAACACGACTATTGAAAGAATTTGCATTTCTCAAAATGTTTCAAAGTTCTCCAGTTGAATATTGGGAAGACCAAAGCCATTGTTTTTGGTCCCAGCCACAAATTCCGTTCCCTAGCCACTGACTCCAATCCTCTCCCCAAGTCCTGTCTGAGGCTGAACCAGACTGTTCGCAACTTTGGTGTCATATTTGACCTGAAATGAGCTTTCGACCACATAACTGCAGCATAACTAAGACCACCTATTTCCACATCCATAACATCACCCATCTCAGCCTTTGCCTCAGTTCATCCGCTGCTGAAGCCCTCATCCATGCCTTTGTTACCTCTAGACTTGACTATTCCAATGTACTCCTGGCTGGCCTCCCACATTCTACCCTTCGTAAACTAGAGGTGATCCAAAACTCGGTTGCCCATGTCCTAGCTCGTACCAAGTCCCGCTCACCCATCACCCCTGTGCTCACTGACCTACATTGGCTTCCAGTTAAGCAACGCCTCGATTTCAAACTTCTCATACTTATTTTCAAATCCCTCCATGGCTTCGCCCCTCCCTTTCTCTGTAATCTCCTCCAGCTCCACAAACCCCCGAGATGTCTGCGCTCCTCTAATTCTGCCCTCCTGAGCATCCTTGATTATTTGGTTGGCCGCGCTCTGTTGCCTAGGCACCAAGCTCTGGAACTCTTTGCCTAAACCTCGCCATCTCTCTACCTCTCCTTCCTCCTTCAAGACGTTCCTTAAAATATACCTTTTGGTCACCTGCGCTAATTTCTACTTATGCGACTCGATGTCAAATTTTTAGCGCATAATACTCCTGTGAAGCACCTTAGGACGTTTCACTACGTTAAAGGCGTTATATAAATACAAGTTGTTGTTCATTGCCAATGAATGAATGAATGTAGTCATTGTTATTATGTAGACAAACACAGAAGCTAATCCGTATACAGTAAGGTCCCAAACAGCAAATGAGATATGTGACCAATTAATCTGCTTTAGTGGTGTTGGTTGAGGGATAAATTTTGACCAACTTCCCTACTCCTCTTCAAATAGTGCCATGGCATCTTTCATATCCACCTGAGCAGGCAGGGAGCATCAGATTAAAGGCATTTGTGATACCACTGCAAATAGCAAACTGGAAATCTTCCCCAGGGTCTCAGGCTTTGCAAATAATAGCCCTCAAAATGACAAGAAATTTGTAGCTTTAGTACTGACTGTACTGACTTTGGTACAATTGTTTGATGAAGAAGACTGCCATCTAGCTGAAAAACAGGGTACAACATCCAGCAAGGAACAGCAGAGAAGGAGAATTTATACGAGAACAGAGTTAATATTGTTCAGTGAAGTTAAGGTTTTTTTTTAACTGTTGCACATAGTAGTTCAGTAAATAAAGAAATGTCTAAATAACATTTTCGTGTCTGAAATAAGAATATGTTTATAATAATGGTGGCATTCCTTTTATTATTAGAATTAATAGAAAAAATAACACCTAGCAAATTGCTGCAGTACCAACTAACACAGTCTCTGAATTCCACACATTATTCCCCAGCGAAGGGGGCAGATGGGTGACTTGCTTGCAGGCCTCTGTTAATGGTGCTCTGCAATTTACTGTGGCTCAGTTGATAGTACCCTCGCATCTAAGTCAGAAGGTTGTGGGTTCAATTCCCATTCCAGAGAATTGAGCACAAAAGTCCAGGCTGACACTCTGCTGCAGTACTGAGGGAGCGCTGCACTGTCGGAGGTGTCGTTTTTTGGATGAAACATTAAACCGAGGCCCGTCTGCTCTCTTAGGTGGACGTAAAAGATCCCATGGCACTATTTCAAAGAAGAGCAGGGGAGTTATCCCCAGTGTCCTGGCCAAGATTTATCCCTCAAATCAACATCACTAAAACAGATTATCTGGTCATTATCACATTGCTGTTTGTGGGAGCTTACTGCGCGCAAATTGGCTGCTGTTATTCCTATATGACAACAGTGACTACATTTCAAAAGTACTTCATTGGCTGTAAAACACTTTGAGACGTCCAGTGGTCGTGAAAGGCGCTATATAAATGCAAGTCTTTCTATTTTTTTCATTTGTTTTTATGTTCAGGCTTAATTATTAATGTAACTATTTGAATCTCATTTTCTTTTAAAAGTCTCTCAAGATAGATTATGTTAATGATAATATTTAGAGTATTTTTTATCTAGTTACAGGTCAGAAGTGAAAGCAAGACAGGATGTTAAACCAGACATTAGACAACCAACATTTTCAGATTACAGACAACCTCCGGCATCAGATTACCGGCAGCCACCATCTCTGGACTACAGACAGCCACCTCTAATAGATTACAGGCAACAGCCTCCTGACAATAGGCAGTATACAGTGTCTGATTACAGACAACCACAGGTATGAGACTTCAAACATCCTGATCTGTAGCCCATATTTTTCCATCAGTCAACACCTTAACTATGCTCAAAAGCATTAGGAATGTGGTACCACAGTACAGCATAACTTGTTATTGTGGATGATATATATTAATGACCTGGGTATAGGAGGCATAATTTTAAAGTTTGCAGAAAACTTTGAAATGTAGAATAATGAGGAGGATACTAGCAGATTTCAGGAGGGCATCGACAGACTAGTGAAATGGGCAGACACATGGCGGATAAAATTTAATGCAGAGAAGGGTGAAGTGACGAAATTTGGAAGGAAGATTATAAGCTAAATGGTACAATTTTAAAGGTAGTGCAGGAACAGAAATACCAGGTGGTTCATATACACAAATCTTTGAAGGTGGCAGGACAATTTAATATGGTTGTTTAAAAAACATATGGGATCCTTGGCTTTATCAATAGAAGAATAGAGTATAAAGGCTATTAAGTTATGCTAACCATTTATAAATCACAGGTTAGACCTCAGCTGGAGTATTACCTGATTACCCAATACATGCACCCAGCAGGTGAAACTCACACATGTAAAATCATATATAAAAGCCTTGGAGGTCATTTTTGCTTTTGGAGACAATGTAAAATTGCTGAAATAAAATTGGTCGCCAATTATACATCCTGCCTGATTTTCGTTTCAATCAACTTCAATCTCTAACCAGTGTCCTAAGCTTAAATAAAGGAGACTATAAAAGGTATGAAGGCAGAGTTGGCTAAAATGGACTGGGAAAATAGATGAAAGATTGGGGCGGTTGATGAGCAGTAGTAGACATTTAAGGAGATATTTCATAACTCTCAACAAAAATATATCCCACTGAGAAGGAAAGGCTGTAAGAAAAGGGATAACCATCCGTGGCTAAACTAAGGAAATATGGGATGGTATCAAATTGAAAACAAGGGCATACAATGTGGCCAAAACTAGTGGGAGGCCAGAGGATTGGGAAACTTTTAAAAGCCAGCAAAGAACGACTAAAAAAATAATAGAGAGGGAAGCTAGATTATGAAAGTAAACTAGCATGAAATATAAAAAAAACAGATTAGTAAGAGTTTCTACAGGTACATAAAAAGGAAAAGAGTGGCTAAAGTAAATGTTGGTCGCCTAGAGGATGAGACTGGGGAATTAATAATGGGAACAGGGAAATAGAATCTTAGAAATTCACAGCGTAGAAAGAGGCCATTTCGGCCCATCGTGTCCGCGCCGGCCGACAAAGAGCCGTATGGTCCTTGTCAGCAGCCCTAAAAGGTTACATCTAAACCTATGAACAATGACGGAAAGGCAAAGAGCATCAGCTCAACCAGTCCGCCTCACACAACTGCGACACCCCTTATACTGAAACATTCTACACACCACCCCAACCGGAGCCATGTGATCTCCTAGGAAAGGCAGATAAACCAGATAAAAACCCAGGCCAATTTAGGGAGAAAAAATCTGAGAAAATTCCTCTCCGACCCATCCAGGCAATCAAAACTAGTCCAGGAGATCACCCTGGCCGTATTCTATTCCCTGCAATACTTAACCATTATTATCTGCGTGTCCAACAAAAGGTCATCCAGTCTAATCCCAATTACCAGCTCTAGGTCTGTAACCCTGCAGGTTACTGCACTTTAAGTGCCCATCCAACCATCTCTTAAAAGTGGTGAGGGTTTCTGCATCGACCACTCTTCTAGGCAGCGAGTTCCAGATCCCCACAATCCTCTGCGTAAAGAAGCTCCCCTTCAAATCCCCTCTAAACCTTCCACCAACTACCTTAAAACTATGCCCCCTCGCAATAGACCCCTCCACCAATGGAAATAGACCCTTACTATCCACTATGTCTAGGCCCCTCAATCTTTTGTACACCTCAATGAGGTCTCCTCTCAACCCCCTCTGTTCCAATGAGAACAAACCCAGTCTATCCAATCTGTCCTCATAAACTAAGATTCTCCATTCCAGGCAGCATCCTAGTAAATCTCCTCTGCACCCTCTCTAGTGCAATCACGTCCTTCCTATAATACGGCAGAGACTTTGAACAAATATTTTGTATCGATCTTCACAGTAGAAGATACTAAAACCATCCCAATCGTGGATAATCAAGGGGCTATAGGGAGGGAGGAACTTAATACAATCACTATCACTAAAGGATTAGTACTCAGTAAAATAATGGGACCAAAGATGGACAAGTCCCCTGGACCTGATGGCTTGCATTCTAGAGCCCTAAAAGAAGTGGCTGCATTGGTTGTAATCTACCAAAATTCCCTGGATTCTGGGGAGGTCCCAGCGGATTGAAAAACCGCAAATGTAACGCCCTAATTTAAAAAAGGAGGCAGACAGAAAGCAGGAAACTATAGACCGGTAAGCCTAACTCTGTCATTGGGAAAATGCTGGAGTCTATTATTAATGAAACAGTAGCAGGACATTTGGAAAAGCATAATTCAATCAAGCAGAGTCAGCACGGATTTATGAAAGGGAAATCATGTTTGACAAATTTGCTGGAGTTCTTTGAGGATGTAATGAGCAGCATGGATAAGGGGAAATCAGTGGATGTGGTGTATTTCCAGAAGGCATTCAATAAGGTTCCACATAAACGGTTACTGCACAAGATAAAAGCTCACGGGGTTGGGGATAATATATTAGCATGGCTTGAGGATTGGCTAACTAACAGAAAACAGAGAGTCGGGATAAACGGGTCATTTTCTGGTTGGCAAACAGTAACTAGTGGGGTGCCGCAGGGATCAGTGCTGGGGCCTCAACTATTTACAATCTATATTAATGACTTGGATGAAGGGACCGAGTGTAACGTAGCCAAATTTGCTGATGGTACAAAGATAGGTGGGAAAGCAAATTGTGAGGAGAACAGAAATAAATCTGCAAAGGGATATAGACAGGCTAAGTGAGTGAGCAAAAATTTGGCAGATGGAATATAATGTGGGAAAATGTAAGGTTATCCACTTTGACAGAAAAAATAGAAAAGCAAATTATAATTTAATTGGAGGAAAATTGCAAAGTGCTTCAGTACAGAGGGACTTGGGGGGGTCCTTGTGCATCAAACACAAAAAGTTAGTATGCAGATACAGCAAATAACCAGAAAGACAAATAACAACATAAGAACATAAGAAATAGGAACAGGAGTAGCCTGCTCTGCCATTCAATAAGATCATTCAATGGCTGATCTGATCATAGACTCAGCTCCACTTCCCCACCCGCTACCTATAACCCCTTATCCCCTTATCGCTCAGGTTAGGTTCAGAATAACTCGACGAGACTGTGTTGTGAGCTCAAACCATTGTGACCTTGGTCTCTTTAATGTAACTTCAAAGTGAGGCAGCAGCATGGTGGACTGCCTTTTATACCTGCTTGCTCCAGGGTACACAGGTGACCCATAGGTCTCCCACAGTTGTGCCCCCTAGTGGCAAGTCTTACACATAGGTGAGGTTCACACACATAACAGTTCAAGAAACTGTCTATTTCTGTCTTAGATTTATTCATTGTCCAAGTTTCCACAGCTCTCTGAGGCAGCAGATTTACAACCCTCTGAGAAAAGAAATTCCTCCTCATCTCGGTGTTAAATGGGTGGCCCCTTATTCTAAGATCATGCCCTCTAGTTCTAGTCTCCCCCATCAGTGGAAACATCCTCTCTGCATCCACCTTGTCAAGCCCCCTCATAATCTTATATGTTTCAATAAGATCACCTCTCATTCTTCTGAATTCCAATGAGTAGAGGCCCAACCTACTCGGCCTTTCTTCATAAGTCAACCCCCTCATCCCCGCAATCAATCTAGTGAACCTTCTCTGAACTGCCTCCAAAGCAACTATATCCTTTCGTAAATACAGAGACCAAAACTGCACGCAGTATTTTAGGCGTGGCCTCACCAATACCTTGTATAGCTGTAGCAAGACTTCCCTGCTTTTGTACTACCTCCCCTTTGCAATAAAGGCCAAGATACCATTGGCTTGCCTGATCACTTGCTGTACCTGCATACTATCCTTTTGTGATTCATGCACAAGTACCCCTAGGTCCCGCTGTACTGTGGCACTTTGCAATCTTTCTCCATTTAAATAATAACTTGCTCTTTGATTTTTTTCTGCCTCACACTTTCCAACATTATACTCCATCTACCAAATTTTTGCCCACTCACTTAGCCTGTCCATGTCTTTTTGCAGATTTTTTGTGTCCTCCTCACACATTGCTTTTCCTCCCATCTTTGTATCGTCAGCAAATTTGGCTACGTTACACACAGTCCCTTCGTCCAAGTCGTTAATATAGATTGTAAATAGTTGGGGTCCCAGCACCAATCCCTGCAGCACCCCACTAATTACTGGTTGTCAACCAGAGAATGAACCATTTATCCTGACTCTCTGTTCTCTGTTAGTTAGCCAATTCTCTATCCATGCTAATATATTACCCCCAACCCCATGAACTTTTATGTTGTGCAGGAACCTTTTATGTGGCAACTTGTCAAATGCCTTCTGGAAGTCCAAATACAGCACATCCACTGGTTCCCCTTTATCCACCTTGTTCGTTATATCCTCAAAGAACTCCAGCACATTTGTCAAACATGACTTCTATTGTGTTCCTAACACAGATGAGGCTGCACACAGGGAGGTTAAAGTAACAGTGATCTCAGTCTTTAATAAGACACTCCAGCGTGAGGAACAGACCTTAGGGGCCAGCTTATATACAGTGCTCCCATGGGATGCTGGGATCCCTTGGGACTTCAGCGGATGAGCTCCCTGGTGGCAGAACATGGGAGTGCATACTTTACAGATACACAACATCACTCCCACCACCGCCCCCCCCGCCCCCCACCAAAGTCAAAGTGAAAACTATTTACAAGGTGAGGCGGTCGGGAGCCTTTCTTTCCCTGGTGGACCGCCTCGGTACAAATGTCTGTGCTGGTGTGTTGGCTGTGCCCTCGCTGGACTGGCGTGTTGTTGGTCCTGCAGGGCTGCTGGGTGAGCCTGGCCTTGCTGGGATGTTGGGCGTGATGGGTTCGATTTCCTGATCTGGTGTGGTGTCGTTGATCCTTTGGGTGTGTGTTGTGGGCTCGAAAAAGGTGGTGTCTGCTATGGGTTGTTCAGGGCAGTCTGTGAACCGCAGCCTCATTTGGTCCAGGTGCTTTCTGCAAATTTGGCCATTGTCTAGTTTGACTACAAACACCCTATACCCTTCTTTAGCTATCACTGTACCCACGATCCACTTGGGACCTTATCCATTGTTTCGCACATACACAGGGTCATTCAGAGCAATTTCACGTGACACAGTGGCGCGACCATCGTTTACATTTTGTTGCTGCTGCCTGCTCTCTACCTGATTATGCAGGTTGGGGTGAACCAGCAAGTGTATGGTTTTAGAAACATAGAAACATAGAAAATAGGTGCAGGAGCAGGCCATTCAGCCCTTCTAGCCTGCACCGCCATTCAATGAGTTCATGGCTGAACATGAAACTTCAGTACCCCCTTCCTGCTTTCACGCCATACCCCTTGATCCCCCGAGTAGTAAGGACTTCATCTAACTCCCTTTTGAATATATTTAGTGAATTGGCCTCAACTACTTTCTGTGGTAGAGAATTAAACAGGTTCACCACTCTCTGGGTGAAGAAGTTTCTCCTTATCTCGGTCCTAAATGGCTTACCACTTATCCTTAGACTGTGACCCCTGGTTCTGGACTTCCCCAACATTGGGAACATTCTTCCTGCATCCAACCTGTCCAAACCCGTCAGAATTTTAAACGTTTCTATGAGGTCCCCTCTCACTCTTCTGAACTCCAGTGAATACAAGCCCAGTTGAGTGTTTTAAGTGTCCTTTTCATGAGTAGCTCAGCCGGGGGCACCCCTGTGAGCGAGTGGGGTCTCGTGCAGTAGCTGAGCAGTATTCGGGTTTGGAGTGAGCCTTCTGTGACTCGTTTAAGGCTCTGTTTGATGGTTTGTACTGCCCGCTCTGCTTGCCCATTGGAGGCTGGTTTAAACGGGGCCGAGGTGACGTGTTTGATCCCAATGCGGGTCACGAATTCTTTAAATTCGCACTGGTGAAACATGGCCCGTTGTCACTGACTAGTATGTCAGGCAGGCCGTGGGTGGCAAGCATGGCGCTCAGGCTTTCAATGGTGGCGGTGGCGGTGCTTCCCAACATTATTTCACATTCAATCCATTTTGAAAAAGCATCCACCACCACCAGGAACATTTTACCGAGGAACGGGCCCGCATAGTCGGCATGGATCCTCGACCATGGTGTGGAGGGCCAGGACCACAAACTTGGTGGTGCCTCTCTGGGCGTGTTGCTCAACTGAGCACATACGCTACATTGCCGTACACAGGACTCTTAAGTCAGAGTCAATACCGGGCCACCACACGTGGGATCTGGCTATCGCTTTCATCATTACTATACCCGGGTATGTGCTGTGGAGATCCGAGATGAACGTCCCCCTGCCCTTTTTTGGTAGCACTATGCGGTTACCCCACAACAGGCATTCTGCCTGAACGGACAGCTCGTCCTTTCGCCATTGGAACGGCTTGATTGGCTCTTGCATTTCAACGGGGATGCTGGCCCAGCTCCCATACAGTACACAGTTTTTTACTAGGGACAGCAGAGGATCTTAGCTGGTCCAAGTCCTAATCTGACGGGCCGTGACAGGTGACTTATCATTTTCAACCGCTTCCATGACCATCAACAAGTCTGCGGTCTGCGCTACCATCAACAAGTTTGCAGGCTGCGCCATTTCCACCCCGTGGTGGGCAATGGTAGCCGACTGAGAACATCCGCACAGTTCTTGATGATGGCCTGTGGCGGAGGGTATAGTTATATGCTGATAGCGCGAGTGCCCACCTTTGTATGTGGGCTGAGGCATTTGTATTTATCCCCTTGTTTTCACTGAACAGGGATGTGAGGGGCTTGTGATCGGTTTCCAGCTCAAATTTGAGGCCAAACAGGTACTGATGCATTTTCTTTACCCCGAACACACACGCTAATGCCTCTTTCTCAATCATGCTGCAGGCCTTCTCGGCCTTAGACAAGCTCCTGGAAGCATAGGCGATAGGTTGCAACTTCCCCGCAAAGTTAGCTTGTTGTAATACACACCCGACTCCATACGACGACGCATCACATGCTAGCACAAGTCTTTTACACGGGTTATACAATACAACCAGCTTGTTGGAGCATAAAATGTTTCTGGCTTTCTCAAAAGCAATTACTTGTTTTTTTCTCCATACCCAATTCTCACCTTTGCGCAAAAGCATATGTAGGGGCTCTAAAAGGGTGCTTAACCCCGGGAGGAAGTTACCAAAATAGTTGAGGAGTCCCAGGAACGACCGCAGCTCTGTGACATTCTGTGGCCTGGGGGCGTTCCTGATAGCCTCTGTCTTGGCATCTGTGGGCCGAATGCCGTCTGCCGCAATCTTTCTCCCCAAAAACTCCACTTCTGTTGCCATGAAGACGCATTTCGACCTCTTCAGCTGCAACCCTACGCGATCCAGTCGCTGGAGGACCTCCTCCAGGTTTTGTAGGTGCTCGGCGGTGTCCCGACCCGTGACCAATATGTCGTCCTGAAAGACCACCGTGTGTGGTACCGACTTGAGTAGGCTCTCCATGTTTCTCTGGAAAATCGCTGCAGCCAACCGAATTCCAAACAGGCATCTGTTGTAGATGAACAGTCCCTTGTGCGTGTTGATGCAGGTGAGGCCCTTCGAAGACTCCTCCAGCTCCTGCGTCATGTAGGCCGAAGTCAGGTTGAGCTTGGTGAACGTCTTGCCTCCTGCCAGCATCGCAAATAGGTCGTCTGCCTTAGGTAGCGGGTATTGGTCCTGTAGCGAGAAACGATTAATAGTTACTTTATAATCGCCGCAAATCCTGACCATGCCATCACTTTTGAGTACTGGAACAATCGGGCTGGCCCACTCGCTGAATTCCACTGGGGAGATGATGCCCTCGCGTTGCAGCCTGTCCAGCTCGATTTCCACTCTCTCCCTCATCATGTGAGGTACCGCTCGCGCCTTGTGGTGAATGGGTCGTGCCTCTGGGACCAAGTGGATCTGCACCTTCGCCCCGGAAAAGTTTCCAATGCCTGGCTCAAAAAGGGAAGGAAATTTGTTAAGAACCTGGGTACATGAGGCCTCATCGACATGTGATAGCACTCGAATGTCATCCCAGTTCCAACGGATTTTTCCCAGCCAGCTCCTTCCAAGCAGTGTGGGGCCATCGCCCGGGACAATCCAGATTGGCAGTTTATGCACCGTCCGCTCATAGATGACGTTGACAATGGTGCTGCCCAGGACAGTGATAAGCTCTTTGGTGTACCTTCTCAGTTTCGTGTGGATGGGGCTCAGGGCTGGTCTCTCAAACATCTTTTTACTCATGTTGGATTGGCTGGGGCCAGTGTCCAGTTCCATGGCTACGGGTAAGCCATTCACTTTTACGTTTAGCATTATAGGTGGACATTTCATTGAAAATGTGTGCACCCCGTGTACTTCAGCATCTGCCTCCTCTTTCTCAGGCTCGAAATTGCTTTGATCCACCATGGACCGATCTTCCTCTGCCACGTGGTGGTTAGCAGGTTTTGCAGAGCTTGCAACTCATTTGCAAGCTTGTTGGAGGTGCCCCATTGTTCCACAGCTGTTGCAAACATACCCTTTGAAGTGGCATGAATAGGCTGAATGGAAGCCACCACAACGCCAACAAGGTGTGAATTGCCTTGCATTCATCCTTTGTTGTGGACTTTCAGTCATCTGGGTCACCTGAGGCCTGCTGGCAGTTGCAGACTCGTGGGTTCTGCCCTGTATATTTCTGCTCGCAAACACAGTTCCAGTTAATTTATGAACATTGCTAGCACTTGTGTGCTGAGAGATTTGTTTGGTGTTGTCACTGGTGGACATAAATGCCTGTGCTGTCGCAATAGCCTTACTGAGGGTCGGTGTCTCTACAGTCAAAAATTTTCGTAGGATGGACTCGTGGCCAGTGCCCAATACAAAAAAGTCTCTGAGCATTTGCTCCAGGTAGCCATCAAACTCACATTGTCCTGCAAGTCGCCTTAGCTCGGCAACGTAGCTCGCCACTTCCTGACCTTCAGATCGCTGGCACGTGTAGAACCGATACCTCGCCATCAGCACACTCTCCCTCGGGTTAAGATGCTCCCGAATCAGTGTACACAGCTCCTCATACAACTTATCTGTGGGTTTCACCGGAGCCTGAAGATTCTCCTTTTTGCAGTGCTTCCTTCTCCGTCCAGCTCGTTGGCTACAAAGTACTGGTCTAGCTGTTCGACATAGGCTTCCCAGTCCTCACCCTCCGAGAACTTCTCCAGGATGCCCACAGTTTGCTGCATCTTTGCGTTGGATTCGTATTTGCGTCGCCAGTTATTGTGTTCCTAACACAGATGAGGCTGCACACAGGGAGGTTAAAGTAACAGTGACCTCAGTCTTTAATAAGACACTCCAGAGTGAGGAACAGACCTTTTGGGCCGGCTTCCATACAGTGCTCCCAGGGGATGCTGGGATCCCTTGGGACTTCAGGGGATGAGCTCCCTGGTGGCAGAACATGGGAGTGCATGCTTTACAGATACACAACAACGTCCCCTTCATAAATCCATGCTGACTCTGCCTGACCGAATTTTGCTTATCCAACTGTCCTGCTACTGCTTTTTTAATAATGACTCTAACATTTTTCCAACCACAGATGTTAGGCTAACTGGTCTATAGTTTCCTGCTTTTTGTCTGGAATATTGGCCTTTATTGCAAGGGAGATAGAGTATAAAAGCAGAGAAGTTCTGCTACAACTGTACAGGGTATTGGTGAGGCCACACCTGGAATACTGCGTGCAGTTTTGGTCTCCGTATTTAAGGAAGGATATACTTGCATTGGAGGTTGTTCAGAGAAGGTTCACTGGTTTGAATTCGGAGATGAGGGGTTGGTTGACTTATGAAGATAGGTTGAGTAGATTGGGACTCTACCCATTGGAGTTCAGAAGAATGAGAGGTGATCTTATCGAAACATATAAGATAATGAGAGGGCTCGACAAGTTGGATGCAGAGAGGATATTTCAACTCGTAGGGGAAACTAAAACTCGGGGGCATAGTCTCAGAATAAGGGGCTATCCATTTAAAACTGATATGATGAGGAATTTCTTCTCTCAGAGGGTTGTAAATCTGTGGTATTCTCTGCCCCAGAGAGCTGTGGAGACTGGGTCATTGAATATATTTAAGGCGGAGATAGACAGATTTTTGAGCGATAAGGGCATAAAGGGTTATGAGGAGCAGGCAGGGAAGTGGAGCTGAGTCCATGATCAGATCCGCCATGATCTTATTAAATGGTGGAGCAGGCTCGAGGGGTCAAATGGCCTACTGCTGCTCCTATTTCTTGTGTTCTTGTGAAAGGAAAATCAGACCGAGTAAATAAGGCGAAGTGGCTAATTCAATATTATCCATTTTGCACTGTCACCCAAAGTTAAAATTATCTATCTTGTGTTTTCTTAAGTCTAAAAAACATGCTGGTTTGTAATATGTGTTCAGTTATAATAAAAACAGAAAATGCTGTAAATACACAGCAGGTGCATCAACTTCTGAAACACGAAAAGATGGAATAACTTTTAGATGTTATGTACCCCTTTTACATTTCTGAAAAAGTTCTATAATCAAAAAGTTAACCCATCTTACCTCATATCAGACATTGGCAATCCTCTGGGTTGTATAAATTGCAGTAATTTCTATTTTAATTTCAAATTTGCAGCATTTATGATTTTATCTTTTTATGTCTTCAGTTGAATTTGATTATCTATCACCAATGTGGTAATTTTCTGCAAACATCCCTTGAGATACAGCATTAGTTAAAGAGGAGGTAAAATTTGCGGAAATAATTTTGGTTCAAAATATCACTCCGCTTATAGGGAAAAATACTACACTTAAAAAAATTATGTTTGACTTCAATTTAACAAACATCATTTTCTGAGCTACTGGGACACTCCATATTATTGTTGAAGGGGACCTTCCCAAGTGTCTCAGAGTGGATCAGTGGAAACAACAAGGTGTGGAGCTTCAAATCAGCCAAGAGCTGACCCGGAGCCTAGGAAACAACACTAACACCAGGATATATAGGTTTACCACACAGCACAGAAAACAGATTCCAGCACGACGTGTATGTCAATGTGCTGATGGACTAACCTTCAGCCGTTTTACATAAATTAGAACTATATGCCCACTGCAAAACCATGGGATAGCAAGCAAGTTTTGAGGAGACATTTTTTATCTGCTAGCTCTGGTCATTATTTCTTAACTCACCCAATAAGACTAAGTGGCTTAGCAGGCAAGTGGCATACAGTAGTATGAGTCAGGTTTACATCTGAGTTTCTGACTCATAAGACATCACACAGAGGCACTTCTGTGAAGAAGGTGAATTGCAAGAGAATGCAAAAACCACTTCACTTTTTCTTCCCCAGTAACTTGATTTTGTTCTGATATCCCTTCATGGAGTTTCCCCACAACACATAGCTTTCTGATCAGACCTGTGCCTAAACATCCATAGTGCATAGAAACATCGAAAATAGGTGCAGGAGTAGGCCATTCGGCCCTTCAAGCCTGCATCACCATTCAATAAGATCATAGCTGATCATTCACCTCAGTATCCCTTACCTGCTTTCTCTCCATACCCATTGATCCCTTTAGCTGTAAGGGCCATATCTAACTCCCTCTTGAATATATCCAATGAACTGGGATCAACAACTCTCTGCGGTAGGGAATTCCACAGGTTAACAACTCACTGAGTGAAGAAGTTTCTCCTCATCTCAGTCTTAAATGGCTTACCCCTTATCCTTAGGCTATGACTCCTGGTTCTGGACTTGTCCAACATCGGGAACATTCTTCCTGCATCTAACCTGTCCAGTCCTGTCAGAATTTTATATGTTTCTATGAGATCCCCTCTCATCCTTCTAAACTCCAGTGAATACAGGCCCAGTTGATCCAGTCTCTCCTCATATGTCAGTCCTGCCATCCCGGGAATCAGTCTGGTGAACCTTTGCTGCACTCCCACAATAGCAAGAACATCCTTCCTCAGATTAGGAGACCAAAACTGAACACAATAGTCAAGGTGAGGCCTCACCAAGGCCCTGTACAACTGCAGTATGACCTCCCTGCTCCTATACTCAAATCCCCTAGCTATGAAGGCCAACATACCATTTGCCTTCTTCACCGCCTGATGTACCTGCATGCCAACTTTCAATGACTGATGTACCATGACACCCAGGTCTCATTGAACCTCCCCTTTTCCTAATCTGCCGCCATTCAGATAATATTCTGCCTTCGTGTTTTTGCCACCAAAGTGGATAACCTCACATTTATCCACATTATACTGCATCTGCCATGCGTTTGCCCACTTACCTAACCTGTCCAAATCACCCTGCAACCTCTTAACATCCTCCTCACAGCTCACACTGCCACCCAGCTTAGTGTCATCTGCAAACTTGGAGATATTACACTTAATTGCTTCATCCAAATCATTAATGGTTGGTCACGTAAGAGTAGCTCAGGTGACAGGCATTCAGATTTTCTCCCCCTCCCAGTGGGGGAGCCCCTAGCAGCTTAGAAAATGAATGTTTGCTAAATCAAAGGTCAAACATAATGTATTTAATATAGTATTTTCCCTATAAAGTGGGGCAAAATTTTGAACAAAAATTAATATCCCAGACGTTGGGCTGGATTTTCGGTTCTGCTCATTTTGGGGCAGTAAAGTTTGCGCTTCAGTCTGCAAAATCCATCAGCTGGGCTCTGAGTGTGGGGCCGAGCGCTAAGGGAGGCGTTGCACACCTCTCAGTGCGCTAGGCCGGCTGAGCAAGCAAAAATCCCGAGCTAAACAGCTGGTCTCAGAGTGCTATAAGACAGGCCTGGGAAGCAAAAAAACCCACCAAAAACATTCCCAATAAATAACTCATGCCACCACAACATAAATCATAAAAAAAAAACAATCATACTTACCTCACTGCAGCCACTACAGCTTGAAACACCCGTTTTCACAGGCGGTCTCAGGCGACCCACTCTATAGATCGGGTGGCAGCCAAAAATCAAGCCGGTGTCACAACCATGGGCATTGTACACCAGCTCGTCTCTTTTGGGCAGTAATGCTCCACGCCCCGTCGAAACCAACACCGAAAGCCCCGGCGTGCTGGAAACTGGCCACCTGCCCAGAGGTGCTTACTGCCACCATTGCCACCCCTCCGGGGGGCTAACAGGGGCAGCTGAGACCCGAAAATCCAGCCCGTTACCTTCTCTTTAACTAATGCTGTATCTCGAGGGTCATTTTCATTAAATTGTCACATTGGTGGTATGTAGAGTATACACCAGTCTTTGTTCCATGTCTCCATGGCACAGCTCATGGAAGCTGCAGTATGCGAACTTCAATCATGTCAGTCTTGCATATGCCTTGCCTAGTGGTTGCTCATTGTTAAGCTAGGTTGCTGCTCCTTCTCCTTATTGAAAGTGAGGGGAAAGGGAGACTGCACACAGGATAAAACACTTAAAAGAAAAATTGCATTGTAAAACATTGAAAATGATTTGAAGGATAGAGAAAACCAGAGATTATTATTGACTATTTCTACAATTATTAATGTGGCACCGATACTAGCTGTCCCAAATCATAATCATCTGCCTCTTCAGTGCAGTAGAAATGTCAATCATTCTGTTGTTTCTATTTATTTAGTGTATTTTCACTAATACCATTAAGTAAATACAGGGTTTCATGAAAATAAGGAGATAGTGGAATTAAGTAGCCACACTTAAATTAAAATATTGATGTGCAGTGTCATTATGTAAGTATGGACATTTAATACAGGCTGATGGCTATCTCACTGCTTAGAAAATACATTCAATTACTAATAATTCCATACAGTGCTGTAATACCACATTAATTACTATTTTAAATTAATGTTGATTATTACAAGTTTGTGTAAGTGAATTAAGAGTTATTGAGCAGAGCTAGCTGACAAAATGTTCCATCTGAAGACCAGAACATTGTACAAGTAAACAAATGCATGTAAATGATATTCAATTAAGCAATAGGAAATAACGGTAGCAAAATCAGATCTTTTATGCAATAAGCACTTTATGCAATTATGGGGAGATACTATATTTGATGTCTAAATGAATAATATCAGTGTCAGCTATGGATCAATTGGTAGCACCTTCGCCTCTGAATCAGAAGGTTGTGGGTTCAAGTCCCACTCCAGAGACTTGAGCACAAAATCTAGGCTGACACTCCAGTGCAGTACTGATGGAGTGCTGCACTGTCGGAGCTGTTGTCTTTCGGATGAGACATTAAACTGAGGCCCCGTCTATTCTCTCAGGTGGACATAAAATATCCCATGGCATTATTTCAAAGAAGAACAAGGGTATTATCTCTGGTGGCCTGGCCAATATTTATCCCTCAATCAATATCCAAAAAACAGCTGATCGGGTCATTATAACATTGCTGTTTATGGGAGCTTGCTGTGCGTAAATTGGTTGCCGCATTTCTTACATTACCACAGTGACTACACGTCAAAAAGTACTTCATTGACTATAAAGCGCTATGGGGAGTCTGGTGGTTGTGAAAGGCACTATATAAATGCAAGTCTTTCTTTTTTTATTTATTTATTTAAATTATCTTTTTAAGTCCATCTTTTCATTCCTTTTGAGAAAATAAGGTCTAGTGCTGCATGTGCAGCAGAATTATTACTGACAGTTAAACAGGACTGAACATAAACCTCTCCCAGTGTCTGTCCCAACCATGAGGTATTAGACATCGCTGTTACCACTCCCTGCTAGACTTCCCCAGACCTATCATAAAAGTTTATTCTAGTGCGGATTAAGTGTACTAAAGACCTAACTGTGATACCCCAATATCATTGATCATATAAAATGTGTTGAGGACACCCAACATTTCATGAGATACTATTTCTGGTTCTATTGATTTGGGGGAGAAAACAGGTGCCATTAATTTAAAATTAAATGGAAAGTTTTATCTATAAATTCTAAAAAAAATTATTACCTGTACCTTAATATATAATTGAAAAATGTTGCTTTTGGGGAATGTTTCCAAGATGAGCAGGAAAATGCTTAACATTAATTAAGCATTTGGTTTGTCACATTTGATTTAGGAGTTCTACTGCACTTATTATGCTGTACTACTTGCATGATTAACCAGTGGAAAATATTAAAAGTCAAGGAATGTTCATCATCCAGATTTCAAAGAGTCAAGTAGGAAATACGGCTGGAATATTTTAAATTGTATTTATGATGTG
This sequence comes from Pristiophorus japonicus, assembly GCF_044704955.1. Classification (NCBI taxonomy): domain Eukaryota; kingdom Metazoa; phylum Chordata; class Chondrichthyes; family Pristiophoridae; genus Pristiophorus; species Pristiophorus japonicus. The sequence continues at coordinate 34,127,210 of NC_091989.1, read as the reverse complement.
TAAGTGACCTGTAATTATACCTGCCATACTTTTACTCCATGAATTATCAGTCCACGGAGCACCGTACATGGTTGGCAGTTCTGCTTTGATGCAGTTATTCTGTGAGTTATGACATAGGTGCTCCATCATGTAACCTTTGCATCCTGGCAGTTTTTGAGGAAAGGAGACATAATTTTAGTTTAGCATTATTATGTCCTCGCATGGGATGGCAACATACTGAGCAGATAGTTTAATTTAAGCAAATGTTCATTGGCACATTAAAGACCTGATTAAGGGTGGGTACACAGAAGGACTCTCAACATTCATATTGAGGCGTCCTGTTGTTGGCTTAAATGTTACCCCTGCACTGCTGCTTTTTCAAATCTTTTGTTTTTCAGTTTCAATGTAGGCTGAATGTGTGTTGGGTTAGTAAGATCTGCAAACAATGGGTTTTTGTGTATATTGTGTCAGCTGTGGCTGAATTGGTAGCACTCTTGCTTTGAGATGTCCAGTGGTCGTGAAAGGTGCTATATAAATGCAAGTCTTTTATTTTGTTCTTCCATTGTATTTATATACAGGATTATGATTACTTTACGGTTGATCTGGAGAAAGGTGCCAAAGGATTTGGATTTAGTATTCGTGGAGGACGAGAGTATAAAATGGATCTATATGTACTGCGTTTGGCAGAGGATGGGCCTGCAATCAGAAATGGGAGAATGAGGGTAAGCCGACAATTTCTTTTTGATTCAGAGTACCATAGTCAGCTTCTGCTGTAGCAATCAAAACATCTAGGCTTGTGGTTTCACTGTAGTGGGGATTTTATGCAAGAGGCTTTCAGAAAATATAAAATCAACCAAGACCCTGCCATCGCTACTAGCCATAATTTTTGAGTGGCAGTTCTGGCATGGAATTTGCTATATGTACTGAAAAGTGCAAACAAAAAGCACAGCATTTCTCACTTTATGACCTACTCCTGCTCCTAATTCTTATGTTCTTATGTAAAGAACATAAGAATTAGGAGCAGGAGTAGGTCATACAGCCCCTCAAGCCTGCTCTGCCATTCAGTAAGATCATGGCTGATCTTCAACCTCAACTTCACTTTTCCGCTCGATCCCCGTATCCCTTGATTCCCTAAAGTCCAAAAATCTGATCTAATTACAATGCGTGAGCTGCTATTTTGAACACATCATCACTGGTGCAGCAGTCTGCATGATATCAAACCTGACAATGTTAGCAGTACTCACTAGGTAACCTGACTGCACCACTCTCTTCCCAGTGAGAATAATTGGGCCTGAAATTCTGGCCTCGCCGGGTCTGTACGTATTCCATACGGACCTGGTGAGGCCTCGTAAAAGCCAGTTTTCATGATGTGCCGAAAACCGGCTTTTGCGATCTGTCAAGTTTTAGCTTGACAGATCCAATGCATCCCTGCAGCCAGGATATTCGCATGGGCGAGATTGTGCTATTTGCCCATCACTTGTCCAGCGAATGTCCTTAAAACTCTTGCGCCTGGTAAAAGCAGACGCATAGCCTACTTTTACCGGCGTAAGAGTTTTAAAACATAAAAATAAAATTTAGAAACATATTTTTATATTAAAAACCCTGTCCACTAAGGTTTTATTTTAAACCCTAATTACAACACTTAAAAAATAAAATCCCCCAAATATTTTTTTTCTAACACATTTCATTAACTTTAATTTAAATTAATATTAAATATGTGAGATTTTTTTTAAATTTGTGTTTGGGTGTTGGGGGGGGGTTCTCATTCATAATAATGAGAACTCCTACTTACGAAGTTCCCATTATTATGAATGCGAATACTGTACCTTCATTGGCTGTCCAGTGTGATGTGACTCCAGCTTCTCCCTCCGCATCTCCAAGAAGTGAATGCGCTCCGATGCGCAGGAAGAGGAGGCCTCCGACGGGAATCGCTGGAGGGCGCAGGAGCAAAAGGTAGCTGCGGATCCTTCCGTCAGTCCATGGTCATAATATTTTAGTATCAACTGAGCCATTAGGGTTTACTTTTAACTAATATTTATCTTTAACTGAAATGTCAATCATCATTCAGGGACCTTTATGGAGAACACTGTGAAGTATTGTATTTCTTGTGGAGCTGCAGATTAGTAGTATTGTGAACTGTACCTCCTTTATAATTTAAATCAGTTACTGCACCATAATGATGTATCTGTGAAGCAGCTGCAAACTTGCAGCAGAAACATACATAAGAGCATAAGAAATAGAAGCAGGAGTAGGCCATTTTGCCCCTCGAGTCTGCTCTACCATTCGATAAGATCATGGCTGATCTGATCCTGGCCTCAACTTCACTCCCCTGCCTGCTCCCCATCACCCTTGACTCACATCGTTCAAACATCTGTCTATCTCCACATTAAATATATTCAATGACCCAGCCTCCACAGCTCATAGAAACATAGAAAATAGATGCAGGAGTAGGCCATTCGGCCCTTCGAGCCTGCACCGCTTTTCAATGAGTTCATGGCTGAACATGCAACTTCAGTACTCCATTCCTGCTTTCTCGCCATACCCCTTGATCCCCCTTGTAGTAAGGACTACATCTAACTCCTTTTTGAATATATTTAGTGAATTGGCCTCAACAACTTTCTGGGGTAGAGAATTCCAAAGATTCACGACCCTTTGAGAGAAGAAATTTCTCCTCATTTCTATTTTAAATGGGCGACCCCTTATTCTGAAACTATGCCCCCCAGTTCTAGATTCCCCCACGAGGGGAATATTTGCAAGAAATATTGCAAAGTAGCATGTTCAACAGGATTAAAGCACCTATGAACATCTCAATAATGCAAAGTCTGTCCAAGAGCTGATATGAACAAGATTCGTGAAGCCTGATGAAGTCACCATATGAATTTTAAGAATCTTACTGGCTTCCTCCTATTGCCACAAGGCCCCAAGTTCAATTCTGAGTTTGTGCTGTCAATCACTGTTTTGCTGTCTATGCTCATACATGAATAATAGCCAGGTGGGCGAGGTACCAGAGGACTAGCAATGCCCAGGGAAATGCACTGCAGCAAGAGTCAGTGTCATGTTTGCTATTATAAGCACATTATTTATTTGAAGGAAAAGTCCTTGATTGTTACAAGAGAAACAATTACTGTTTATCCTTTGTTCCAGTGGAAAACTTACTAGATCCCCTCTAGGACCTAATGAATACACTATAATCGGTATCATCGAGAGAGGAAGGGAGAAAGTTGGGGTGATATTATTTTCAACCATTGTACTTATCCAATTAATAGAATTATTAATCTTCTAGGGTTTCTGTAGTATTTTACAGAGAAAAAATACTTATCTGTTGCATTTCAGTTTACATGCATTGGATCCATTTTCATTTTGTATGGCAATGAGGTGATTATCGATCAATATTTAGACAAAAATAATTGAACAGAATTAATGTGACGTCATTTCAAGTGGAAAGGAGTTCAAATTTCTGAATTTTTAATTAACCTTGCGATACTTAAATTGTCATTAGAATAGTTGTAATAAATAATATCCATAATTAATGCTGAAAAATGTGACCTCATTTTATGGTTCATTCCTTTGCATTAGTAATCGTGTTTTAATTAAAGTTTTACTGAAATGTAGTTATTATGCAAACTTCCTCAAAGATGTCAGTAGAAGACGTTAATGATAATGCTCTGTTAAGTAATTCATTGTCAGAAAAAGTCAGAAAGGAATCTATTGATTAGAATATGGCCTTTCAGTTACGCTCCCAACAGATAGAATAAAAAGACAATTAAAAGAAAATGATTATGGATAATTTAAACACAGCTATTAATGGATGAAAATGAATGAACTGGAGTTGAGGCCAGAATCAGATCAGCCATGATCTTATTGAATGGCGGAGCAGGCTCGAGGGGAAATATGGCCTACTCCTGCTCCTATTTCTTATGTATGTTCGTATAACATAAAACTGCCCTCAAATTCAATAATAGATACTAATTTGGCAGTATTTTTTTCATGCCTGAATTATGGCTAGGCCACAGAGAAAATAGAAAAGGCCACACTGCTAAATGAGAGGTGCTTTTTTGAAGAATAGAGCACATGATAGAGGCAGTACAGGAGAGTTCTGCATAGCCTGTGACAATAAATAAATCTTAGCTGGGAACATGTGATTTTGTCACTGAAAATAAGATGGAAAAGTATTTTATGTTCGCTGCTCTTTTATTCCTCAATTTATGGGCTCAAAATTTTTTTGGAGCAACTTGATTCTTGTGGAGTATCTGAAAAATCCCCATTTTGCACATTCAATTTGCGCCAGTGTAAGTGAGTTAGGTAGGATTTTTTTAGTTTAGTTTTTTTCAAAAGGGGGCGTTACCAGCCACCTACGCCCGTTTTGGCTATTTAGATCACTTTGGACAGCTAATAGTTACTCCAAACTAACTTAGGCCAGCATATGTGGCCACTTGTGGCTGCACAGAAAACCCTTGCGGAGAGTTAAGAAATCAGCGCAGGTAGGTACCAATGATTTGACTAAAGAATGTGAATAGGATCAAACAGCTATACAGGACATCATATGACAAACTTCGCAAAGTTAATTTACTATACAACAGAAGCATTCATGGAAGCTTAAACTACAAAAATAAAAGAAAGAGACAAAACATATTTACATAATTTTTTCAAAATATCCAAATAAAAAATACAAGTACTTCCTGCTCGTAATTCTTATGTAGGAAAGTATTTTCATCAACAGGGTTAAGGAAAGTCTTGAGTAAGCTCATTAAAATTACTGGCTATACAGTTATCACACCTCCCCCCCCCCCACCCCCGGATCAAAACTCTTCCTCCCTTTCCCCCCCTCCCCCCTCACCCCAATCAAAACTCTTCCTCCCTCTCCCCCACCCGCCCCCAATCAAAATTCTCCCCTCCCCCCCCCGATCAAAACTCTCTCCCCCCCCCCGCAACCATCAAAACTCTTCCCCTCCCCCCTCACCCCCCCAGATCAAAACTCTCCTCCCCCCCCACAGATCAAAACTCTTCCCACCCCCCCCGATCAAATCTCTCCTCCTCCCCCCTCCCCGATCAAAACTCTTTCCCCCCCCCCAGATTAAAACTCTTCCCACCCCCCTGATCAAAACTCTCCTCCTCCCCCCCCCACCCCCATCAAACCTCTCCTCCTCCCTCCCCCCCCCCGATCAAAACTCTCCTCCCCCCACCCACCCCCATCAAAACGCTCCTCCCCTCCCTCCCCGGTCAAAACTCCCCCCCCGCCCCCCAACCCCGGATCAAAACTCTCCCTGTTTGTTGTAGCCTTAGCCCGGGAAGGCAGCGGGCCGGCCTGTGCGGCAGGCCACTCGGCCGGGATAGGGGTGGGACGCATCGGGTCCCACGCTGCAGCACGCATCATCATCATCATCAGCAGGAGCTACTGCACATGCGCGAACGCTCTAATGCACATGTGGACAGCTGCCGGCTTTGTTTTTCGCACAGGGCCCCAGCTCCACCCCTCCCAATCAACTGGCCACATGGCGCCAAGTCCCGGGAGAGTCAACAGAGTGGCCAGAATCCGGGGAGATCTTTTTGGTGTTGTTTTCAGCCCACGAAGTCTGCGCCGAAAAAACGGATGGGCCAAATTTGGGCCCTATATATGGAAAAAGACTTGATCTATGACATAATCAGGCGTGTTGCCCTTTACTTTTCTTAGACTTTTCTCTTATTGTTTCTGAACCATACAATTTGTCATATGGTGAGAATTACATTTTAACAAGGTTATAGGTTAATGTTAAGACGAAGAACATTTTTTGTTAATGGTGTGCACTCATTACTGGTCTACAAAGGAAATACATAACAGGGAATTTTGATATGTGACATAAAAGTAGATAGCCAGAACTCTGAAAGAAAGAACATTTATATAGCGCCTTTCACGACCACCAGATGTCTCAAAGCTCTTTAGAGTACATTTGGCGTGTAGTCACTGTTGTCATGTAGGAAACGCGGCAGCCAATTTGCGTACAACAAGCTCCTACAAACAATAATATGATAATGACCAGATAATCTGTTTTTGTTACGTTGATTTGAGGGATAAATATTGGCCAGGACACTGGGGATAACTCCCCTGCTCTTCCTCAAAATTGTGCCGTGGAATATTTTACGTCCACCTGAGAGAGCAGCCGGGGCCTCGGTTTAAAGTCTCATCCGAAAGACAGCACCTCCAACAGTGCAGCACTCCCTCAGCACTGCACTGGAGTGTCAGCCTAGATTTATGTGCTCAAGTCCTGGAGAGCACAAGTGTGCTACCCACTGAGCCACAGCTGACACTAGGAAGGAAGGAGATATAGGGCTAGAATTTCCACTTCACATCGAATGAAAAACTGTACATTTGAAAACTAATGTAACTAAGAGAGAAGGCACAAAATTTGTTGAATACATTTTTTTTTATTAACAAAGAGTGAAATTTTTTTATAAACTAATGAACAACACCCTCCTTCCAACCCCCCGCACCAACCCACCCTTCCCTCAAATCCCCAAAACGTTATAACATGAAAAAATTAAACATTTAAGTAATAGTAACAAGTGAACATTTAAGTAACAATAGCATTTATGGAACTTTTGAAAAACACTCCCCCCTCCCTACTTGCGGCCACGTTTTCCTCCAGATCCTGTCCCACCCCGTGTTCGCTCCCCACCCACCCATTTTGGTCTACGCAGACCGACACGAATGCAGGCGGTGAAGGCGGCAAATGGTATGTTGGCCTTCATAGCTAGGGGATTTGAGTATAGGAGCAGGGAGGTCATACTGCAGTTGTACAGGGCCTTGGTGAGGCCTCACCTGGAATATTGTGTACAGTTATGGTCTCCTAATCTGAGGAAGGACGTTCTTGCTATTGAGGGAGTGCAGCGAAGGTTCACCAGACTGATTCCATGGATGGCAGGACTGTCATATGAGGAGAGACTGGATCAACTGGGCCTTTATTCACTGGAGTTTAGAAGGATGAGAGGGGATCTCAATTTTTCAAGAACTCAAAACATTACGATGCTTTCCATTACTCCATATGTACAAGGGATCACCAGGCCTAACATGACCTCATTCGAAGATCAATAGTACATCACAATTATATATCAAATTACATTATAATTGCATAACATTACATGCGTAACTAAGATATACGTAGTATTTACTAATGATTCACACATTGCACAATGCACAGTTTTCATTACTCACGTGACTCAAGGGTGGGTTTGGCCACACCACGGATTATGACCGAACGGCTTACAGGTCCCACCAAGGCCACCGCAAGCTCCTCGTAAACAATTACAGACTGGAGCATGGCAGAGCCCCCGCCCGTCCTGCGTTGCTCTCGGTGGTTGATAGATATCTTCTTCTGTAAATGATAAGATAACATTGCACGGCATAAGCAAATGGATTTGACAATAAAAATTTAAGACTGACAGATTTAAATGTTCAATTAAAAATTTGCATTACATTGCATAGGAATAAAATATTTCATATTATAATATTCAACTTTATGCTGGGGTACATAAATTTATTCATAATTTAGTTATGTTTAAATGTAACGAAATAACATTGCAGATTCTAGTTACAATTTCCATACATTATTAAATAATACATATGGATGATTTCAAATATAAATTTCAACTTACTCTGGCAACTGCCAGTAGGCTGTTCCATCTTTTGCGGCACTGGTCCGGTGTGCGCGCTTCATTCGACGTCGGCAATCTCTGCCCAAATCCTCCTATATGCACGGGGTGGAGGTTTCCCATGCCCACCCCGTGTCAGATCTTCCCACCCCGTGCTGACTATATTCACGAGGGCCTCATTGGCCTCCTCGCTGAAGGGCTTGTCCCTTCGCCTTTCAATTGATCCCTGCATTCTCAAAGAATAAAATGCTGATGATAAATTTTTTAATTAAATTCTAAGTAGTATTATCACTGTACTTAACGGTATTTAAAATTAGTTAAAATGCGAAAAAAATTCAAAATGTGTATTATTAACAGATAAATTCAAACAATCCAGAAAATCCTTTCTCCTTTCTCCTTTCTCCTCTCTCTCTCTCTCTCTCTCTCTCTCTCTCCCCGACCCTCACAGAGCTTCTGAGCATGTGTGATGACCCATGACCTCTCAAAACGCGGCAAAGAAAATCAACCTAAATAAAAAATCAAGCTACACATACGCAGTATTGCGTTGCTAGGGAAGCTTTTTTTTCATAGACTTCTGTTTTCTTTGGGTGATCATGAAATCGCCGAAAAATCAGATCGCCCATTTGATATCGCTGGGGTAAAGCCAAATGGAAAATCGCAAAAAAAAAAAAGGGCCTTGTGCCGGCAATCAGCACGGGTGATACGTCACACATCGCTGGAACAAGGCCCATGTTTTTGGGCCTTAGCCACCTAGTGGAAAATCTAGCCCATAGCATTCGAAGCTGCTGTGTTATGAGATACAACAGATATTTTAGCTTCTTGTGCAAACATCAAGAAAACGTTAAGTAAAAGCAATTTCAAATTATAACACAGGTTTATCAAGGAAATATACATTTATTTTATCACTGCCCATATCATGTCACATATGGTATGGTGAATGCAGTCACAATAACCATTCGGATACCATAGTAATAATCTTCTAGCCAATATCAGTTAATTGCTGTTAGTCTTTGGGGCCAGATTTTTGAGACGTTTGCGACCGGGTTTTTGCCGCGATTTGACCCTCCGCAGCGAAAACCCGGTCGCAAAGCCCTGGCGGGATCCTCGGCTCGTTGTGGTGGCGATAGGATGTACCGCCAGGGAGAGGAGCGCCAACGTGCAATGCCGCAGATTGCGTTACCGTCGGACCTTCAGCTCTCTCCTGACCCGTACGCCACACCCAGAATGCTGACAGGTCAAGCCTGTCAGTGCAGCCTTGCCAGCGGCGGTAAGTATGAAAACCTTACCGCAAAAAAAGTAAGTTAAAGTTTTTATTTTTTTCAGCGATTCGATAGATAAGTGTCTTGTGAATGTTTTTTGGCATTTATTTTTCCCCTCCCAAGACCTCTCTCGCAGTGCTCCCGGCCCCAGACTAAATTTGGCAAAACTCGCGTTTTTGCGCCGCGAATCCTCATGCAACACCCCCTTACCAATGTGTAAAACCCGAAAGTTCAGCCTAAAAACGGTAGCACAGCGAAAACGGTAAGTTTCACGTACTGCTACCGTAAAACCCGAAAGCCAATCTATGGGCCGGATTTTGCAGCAGCAATAACGGTGAGGCTTTCAGCGCTCACCGTTATTTATATGGAAATCGGACAGCAATCTCCAGCGATCGCACAGCCACAGTTAGCTCGGAAATCAGGAAGTTGCTGTCCGAGATGCCAGTCTTCTCCAAAAGCTGCGCAATAACGGTAGCTTGCAGAGAGACTCGCCATTCAAATATATTGAATGGCGCGAAGTTGCTGTACTTACTTGATACAAATTAATCTTGTCAGAAAAAATTACGGTTTGTCCATTCCAGTATATGTCCCCTTTTAACAGCATGATAAGTCTTAATTACTGCCAAACAACCACTCTGCCACTGAAAATTAACTTTTACAAATGTGGACTCTAATTCTTTCAGATATTAATTATTGTTGGAGATTTAAAAAAATGTAATTTTTTTTTACCTTTCTGTCTCTTTTATCTCTCAATCCCACCTTTCTTTCCCTCTTTTTATTGCGCTTTCTATACATGATTTGGCATTAAATTCAAAATTCTAACCTACACTTCCTGGTTCAGAATCTGCACACCTCATTCAGAGTTCTTCAATTTGATTGGATAAGAAGATACACTGTTGTTTGCCCTGTTCACACTGGTCCCAGATCCCCTGTAGATGGAGCCCCCCTGTTTTGGATTTCCAATCACCTCAAGTTCCAGTGGAAAACCCATTGAAAATCAGTAGGCCAGTGTAAGTATAATGAACAACTAGTGCCGTTCATTGACCATTGACTGCAAAATCCGGGCCAATATGTTTAAATAAATAAATCTTTAAATTGAAATGATACACCCTTGTATAACTAGTGTAATTGTTCACAGTAAGTCATGTCACACACCGCTTTATAAAGGCAGAAGTGTTCTACTGCTGCTGATGTGAAGCTGTGTCTCTGCTGCCACAACGTCTAATTGTTGTTATTTAAGCTGTATTAGAAATTAGGCCACCAAAATACGGACGTGTTAGTTTGCAACACCTCTAGCTCTGATTGGGTCCCCTTGATCACAAGACCAGATTGCTGATTGGTCCCCTTGGAGGATAAGACACACCCAGCAGTTTCTCTGGAATGTGTAATTAGGACCTCCACGCCGACATAATCAGTGACTTTGCAAAGTGTAATTCGAGCCATTCTGACTGCCAACTCTAGACAGTACAGAACTCACTTGGAACAGACAGGGCTCACTGTCACGGGTTATGACCTTCTCCCACCCCCCCCCCCACCAAACAAGTTCCTTCCCCTACCCCCAAGTGCCTGACCTTCCCCTTATCCCACCCCTCCACCCGGCTCAAGTTCCTGACCTCTTAAGCCCCACCCAAGTTCCTGTCCTCCCCCTGCCCAAGTTCCTGACCTTCTTCCCCCATGGCCCCCACCACCACCACCACCACCTCAGGTTCCTGACCTTCTCCCCCTGCCCAAGCTCCTCCCCCACGAATTCCTAACCTTCTCCCCCCAACAAATTCCTGTCCTTACCCACCCCCCACCCCTGCTTATAGAAAAAGATAATTGTTGATTTGCCATTATTAGCAGTACATGGAGACCAGAGTGTAGCTAGCCTGGGTACTGACCAAGTTGCAGAAGTTGTGCTCCAAAAGTCCTAGGTTGAATCCCACTAGGCAAAGTTTGCATTATCTTTTATACCATTTTCTTGGAGCAGTGTGATAACTACAGTGTCCTCTTCCCACAGGCTGTACACCTGTAGGTGATCACATGTAAACAAAAAGAGATTTCTTTCTTTTCTTACATGTATGCTTCAAAGCCGCTCACACATTTCCATTTCCACACTATATAGTTTATAGCTTATGTCTAAAAACTATATTCTTCTCCTTTCCTACATGCGTGTTCAACTATCATTCTTGGTGACCTGTCACTTTAATTGCTTGCAGGCAGAGATAAGCTTTGACATACCCCTGCCAGACACTGTCAGTTGCTGCCAGCTCATGCTGACTGTTACTTCCTTCCATTCTTCTTGTATCAGCTTCTGATCAATTGATCAAAGTCCCAGTCCATTTGGTTCTTCTTTATTCTGTGAGCATTCTTTTAAACTAATAAAATGGCTGCTGTGTCTCTGATTGGCTCTCCATTATCACATGACCTATTGCTGATTGGTCCCCTTGGAGGATAAGCCACACCCTGAAGGTTCTCTGGAATGTGTAACTGGAACCACCCAACCCAAGTTCTGACTAACTTTGCAAATTGTCATTCGAACCATTCTGACTTCAGAAGCCAGAGAGGACAGATCTCGAACAACCCAGCAAAAGCCACCAAGTTCCAGCCGAAGTCCCTTACCCCACGCAAGTGCATCCCTCCCCCAGCCAAAGTGCCTTACCCCAAGCAAGTGCATCCCTCTTCCAGCTGAAGTCCCTTACCCCAGCGCAAGTGCTGCCTCCCCCAGCCGAAGTTCATTGCACCATCTTACCCCCCCCCCCCACCCAATCCCCCCGCCAAAAAATGTGGCATTGTTTGGTTCACCAATTGTTAACAGCTTTATTAGGTATGAAGTGAATAGTGACAGTGTCGTGACTTCAAGATTTCATCCACTTCAACGATGTCTCTGACCCACTGAGCTTTCCGAGAAACATGATCCGTCTTTCCCGAATTCTCTATTTCCCCTCTCTCTTTCCCCCCACCGCCGGGTGCCTCTCTTCCCCCCCCTCCCCACCCCCATGTGTGTCTCTCTTCCCTTACCCCCCCCCCCGGCGTGTGTCTCTCTCTTCCCTCCCTCCCCCATTGTGTGTGTCTCTCTCCCTCCCCGCCGACCCTCTCTCTCCCCCGCCGCCCCTCTCTCTCCCCCGCCGCCCACCTCTCTTTCTCCGCCGTCCCTCTCTCCCCCGCCACATAGAAAATAGGTGCAGGAGTAGGCAATTCGGCCCTTCGAGCCTGCACCGCCATTCAATGAGTTCATGGCTGAACATGCAACTTCAGTACCCCATTCCTGCTTTCTCGCCATACCCCTTGATTCCCCCTAGTAGTAAGGACTACATCTAACTCCTTTTTGAATATATTTAGTGAATTGGCCTCAACAACTTTCTGTGGTAGAGAATTCCACAGGTTCACCACTCTCTGGGTGAAGAAGTTTCTCCTCATCTCGGTCCTAAATGGCTTACCCCTTATCCTTAGACTGTGACCCCTGGTTCTGGACTTCCCCAACATTGGGAACATTCTTCCTGCATCTAACCTGTCTAAACCCGTCAGAATTTTAAACGTTTCTATGAGATTCCCTCTCATTCTTCTAAACTCCAGTGAATACAAGCCCAGTTGATCCAGTCTTTCTTGATATGTCAGTCCCGCCATCCCGGGAATCAGTCTGGTGAACCTTCACTGCACTCCCTCAATAGCAAGAATGTCCTTCCTCAAGTTAGGAGACCAAAACTGTGCACAATACTCCAGGTGTGGCCTCACCAAGGCCCTGTACAACTGTAGCAACACCTCCCTGCCCCTGTACTCAAATCCCCTCGCTATGAAGGCCAACATGCCATTTGCTTTCTTAACTGCCTGCTATACCTGCATGCCAACCATCAATGACTGATGTACCATGACACCCAGGTCTCTTTGCACCTCCCCTTTTCCTAATCTGTCACCATTCAGATAATAGTCTGTCTCTCTGTTTTTAACCACCAAAGTGGATAACCTCACATTTATCCACATTATACTTCATCTGCCATGCATTTGCCCACTCACCTAACCTATCCAAGTCACTCTGCAGCCTCATAGCATCCTCCTCGCAGCTCACACTGGCACCCAACTTAGTGTCATCCGCAAATTTGGAGATACTACATTTAATCCCCTCATCTAAATCATTAATGTACAGTGTAAATGTTGGGGCCCCTTCCTGCCACTTCTCTCTCCCCGGCTCGGTCAGAGGCTCAGCAGTTGGCTTGGACATGGTCAAATGCGGGGCCCCACATCCAATTCAGGGCCTCACTTCCGGTTCCGGAATCGGACGGTCGGGGGCGGGCTCCAGTGGACGCAGGCGCAGAATGAAGAAAAAAGTGTTAGTACAAATAGTCAGTCCGCTCTTTTAACCCTTTTGTTACCACAGCATACATTGCCTAGTTCCAACAATTGGGGGAACTTTCCAGATTGGAATGTGCCTGTGAATTTCAGGACCCAGGTCAGAAAATCCTAGCAAAAATGATTGGCTTTCTTTTTCAATCTTTCTTTAAAATAATTTTGCATCAATGGCTGTTTGAAATACGTTACATGCAAGACATTTTTTATGTATGCTATTCAATCTTCAGTGAGGTTGCTCTTGGCTAATCACAGTTGTGATATTTAGTTAAGAAGCTGGACTGTGCCTTTAAGGTGACTGCACTAAGTAGGTAATTGTAGCTACTTACAAACTGCTGGCTCAATCAGAGGCAGCGTTTTAAAATTCCTTCTCCTATGCTTTTTTTTTAGATTCCCTCGCCTGTGCTTATTTAGAATCCCTTTTGCCTGCTTTTTAAAAGAGAATAAAAGTGATGGTGAAAGACATGACAGGGAGGGAGGAGTTAGAAAGAAAGCAAATCATTGAAAGATGAATAAGGGTAAACAGAAGTGAAGGAGGAAAACAAGATAGAATTTGAGGAGGAAAGAGAGAGAGAGAGCAAAATATTGAAGGAGTAAAGAGGGAACAAAAAACAGAAGTGAAGGTGAAGAATTAAAATAGAAGGTGTTAGATAGAAAGGTGCCAAAGTTGTCTTTTGGTGTGGCCCAGCCCAAGAAGATTAAAAGCCACTGAATTGGTTTGTTTTTTCGTCAAGAACAATTAGCTTCAGCAAACTTTGAACAAAGGCATATTTATGAGCAATCTAGCATAATTTTGTCATTGACTTTGCCTATGTCGGGGTTATAACATTAATGTCTGTGCATGTCCTTATCATCTCATATATTTCCATCATCATCTTATTCAAGGGATTTATAGCAGGCCTCTAATGTTAACCCTGTCTTCTGACTGCTTTTATACTCAATTATTTTCATTGTATCTTCCCCAGGGATATCAAATCTGCCTTAATTTCCAAATTGGTCTGAACATGCACTTATCCCTCTTTTATTTCTTTTCTCCTGTTGTTTCCCTCTGCATATTAGATTCACACCCATCTTCTGGGACATGACGAGTTTCTGTAATGCCTATATCCACATAATTCGTTTTCACCTCATCTGCCTCTAGTTTAAGTGTCTTATTCTGAAAGCTTGTAGAATTTAGATATTGACGCACAATTGTAATCAACTTTCTTTTTAGATTCAGTGGGAGCAAATTTGCCCCTTTCTTTAGCCCCATTAATGCTTCCAGGGGGCGTTAACAGGGTGCAATGGATTCGCCACTTGGGCGAGGGGGGGATAGCACCTCCCGGGAAATTGCCCCAGAAGTTTGGGGGGGCGCTGTCCCGGTAGCGGCGCGCCCCGCGATTAGTGCCCTGGACCGGTGCACGCCCGCCGATTACATCTTCGCTGTGTGCGCTGACCTTTTACCACCCGCACTGACCCCTTTGCGCCCTGCGGGGAAATTGCCCTGCGGGCCGTGAGGGTGGCACGTGATGATGTCTATGCCAGCTTTTCAATCAATAGTTTATGCTTTATCTCAGATAGGCTGGCAGTAGGGGCACTACAGTGGGCACTGAAGAGAATTGGAGAGCAAAATCAGCCAGGCTTGTCACTCCTGATGGAAGACCACTTGGAATGTGCCTGAGTGGGCTGAGGATAGAATTTGAGTGAGGACAGCATTGGGATTGCTGTAATACCCCCGACAGTTGAATATACTGCCAACATGCAATGTCAAGGGTCACACGTGAATAATAGCCACTGGATGAGGAACCAATGGTCATAGGAATGTGGGAAGGGAGGACCTTGAGACAATCACTATCACTAGGGGGGTAGTGCTGGACAGGCTAATGGGACTCAAGGTAGACAAGTCCCCTGGTCCTGATGAAATGCATCCCAGGGTATTAAAAGAGATGGCGGAAGTTATAGCAGATGCATTCGTTATAATAAACCAAAATTCTTTGGACTCTGGGGAGGTATTAGCGATTGGAAAGCAGCTAATGTAACGCCTCTATTTAAAAAAGGGGGCAGACAAAAGGCAGGTAACCATAGGCCGGTTAGTTTAACATCTGTAGTGGGGAAAATGCTTGAAACTATCATTAAGGAAGAAATAGCGGGACATCTAGATAGGAATAGTGCAATCAAGCAGACGCAGCATGGATTCATGAAGGGGAAATCATGTTTAACTAATTTACTGGAATTCTTTGAGGATATAACGAGCATGGTGTACCGATGGATGTGGTGTATTTAGATTTTCAAAAGGCATTCAATAAGGTGCCACACAAAAGGTTACTGCAGAAGATAAAGGTACGCGGAGTCAGTGGAAATGTATTAGCATGGATCGAGAATTGGCTGGCTAACAGAAAGCAGAGAGTCGGGATAAATGGGTCCTTTTCGGGTTGGAAATCGGTGGTTAGTGGTGTGCCACAGGGATCGGTGCTGGGACCACAACTGTTTACAATATACATAGATGACCTGGAAACGGGGACAGAGTGTAGTGTAACAAAATTTGCAGATGACACAAAGATTAGTGGGAAAGCGGGTTGTGTAGAGGACACAGAGAGGCTGCAAAGAGATTTAGATAGGTTAAGCGAATGGGCTAAGGTTTGTCGGAAAGTGTGAGGTCATCCACCTTGGGAAAAAAAACAGTAAAAGGGAATATTATTTGAATGGGGAGAAATTACAACATGCTGCGGTGCAGAGGGACCTGGGGGTCCTTGTGCATGTATCCCAAAAAGTTAGTTTGCAGGTGCAGCAGGTAATCAGGAAGGCGAATGGAATGTTGGCCTTCATTGCGAGAGAGATGGAGTACAAAAGCAGGGAGGTCCTGCTGCAACTGTATAGGGTATTGGTAAGGCCGCACCTGGAGTACTGCGTGCAGTTTTGGTCACCTTACTTAAGGAAGGATGTACTAGCTTTGGAGGGGTTACAGAGACGATTCACTAGGCTGATTCCGGAGATGAGGGGGTTACCTTATGATGATAGATTGAGTAGACTGGGTCTTTACTCGTTGGAGTTCAGAAGGATGAGGGGTGATCTTATAGAAACATTTAAAATAATGAAAGGGATAGACAAGATAGAGGCAGAGAGGTTGTTTCCACTGGTCGGGGAGACTAGAACTAGGGGGCACAACCTCAAAATACGGGGGAGCCAATTTAAAACTGAGTTGAGAAGGAATTTCTTCTCCCAGAGGGTTGTGAATCTGTGGAATTCTCTGCCCAAGGAAGCAGTTGAGGCTAGCTCATTGAATGTATTCAAGTCACAGATAGATAGATTTTTAACCAATAAGGGAATTAAGGGTTATGGGGATCGGGCGGGTAAGTGGAGCTGAGTCCACGGCCAGATCAGCCATGATCTTGTTGAATGGCGGAGCAGGCTCGAGGGGCTAGATGGCCTACTCCTGTTCCTAATTCTTTTGTTCTTTTGTTCTTATGTTCTTATATTAACCTGTGGAACCATAACCCAGCAAGGAATGCAATATCTACAGGAGATGAAAAGGGAAAATTTGGCAAAAAAAAGAAACTCGTCTTCTACTGGCTGTAAGCGTACTATGTCTCAGTCTAGCTCCTAGTGGGCATGATTTCATTCTGGCCACAATTTGGCAAAAATGTAAACTAAATTGGCAATTCCATTCAGAGGACACAAGAATTGTTGGTGCAGAAAATTGAAAATTCATTAAGCGCTAAGAACTTGAAGCTGGATGTAAAGGCAAAGATGGCTTCAGTACAGGACCTAGGAGAGTTTGATGATACACTGATTCATTTTATTAATCTGTCTAGTTTGATGACACTGGATACTGAATGTCTTCATTGCCCAGCCTTGAAATCAGGGAGTCAATAAAAATCTCTTCCGCATGAGCAAATAATTTAAAAAAGAATCAAGTTGCTTTTAAATAGTGTCTACAAAAATGGGAAAAAGTTTCTGAAACAAATGTTTTGGGCAGATTGAAATTTGCCTTGAACGTTGTTTTCAAATCTTCACGCTCTTCCCTTGGAAAATAGTGTGAAGTACTGGAAGGATTTGCAAGCTGATGACGTGAACGAGTCTTCTATGGCCATTACCATCTTTATGCCATCCTATAGGGCGGTTAGTGCTACAAGGCAGGAGGGCTCCCTCAACCCATATGATGAATGGAGGTGGTGGTGGGGGGGTGGGGGAGGGAAGGGGGTGGCACACATACACACACACACAACGGTGCACAAATCCCGGTTTCTTCTTCCCGTGGGTGTTCGACTAAAAATAGGAGAAAAGATGCGCACTTTTGGTTGAATATGCTCACCAGAGATTCCGTACTCGAGGCCTCCTCCTCTTGCGCAATAGAGCGCGTTCACGTTGGGATGTCCGTAGGAGTCACGTGGGTCTGGACACCCAATCACAGTAAAGTATTTTCTCATTCATAGTAATAGGAGTTTCGTAAGTCCGAAACTCCTATTACTATGAATAAGAAACACCCTCTAAACATCCAAACACTACATAAAATATTAAAACAAACACCTCACATAAATACATTATAGAAATTAAAGTTGATAGAAATGTTTTTGAAAAAAAAATAGGGCCAACATGTATCCACTGGTTGTCAACCCAGAGTGTACTCACTGTCTGAGTCACATTCTGACTCAGAGGTGGCAATGCTACCATTAAACTAAAGTCTCCTGCAAGAGAAGATGCACCAAGGCAATAGATTTAATTCTTTCATTTACCTCATGTTAATTTTACATTGATTGAATTAAAAATTGTCTGCTATTTAATGCAGCTTTCATGGGTGGAGATTCAGAGTTGTCAGGTATAATAAATTAGGTCTCCAAATAGTTGGAAAGTAATGGAATTGTGCTTATTAATCTGTCACGTTCAATCAGCCTAATGAAAATTTTAAAGGAAAAGTGAAAAATGCTGTTGTGAGATCAATTTAATTACCTTTAATAGTTCTACCGTAATACGTCAAGTCCCTGTCTCTATTTATTCAGTCTGCCATGAAGAGACTTTTTTATGCAATTTGTTGTAGATGAATACAGTATAGATGGTATTACAATTGCTCAATATAAAGAATGCATTTGTATACATTCAACTTGTTCTTTTATACTAATTTATAATTGAAGTGGTACTAACACAACAGTCTATCCAATTAAAGGCCCTCAGTGTCACACACACAATTCTCTTTGGGCAGATCCTGACCCCATACCAAATTTAGATGGATTAAAGGACATGAAACAGTTCATAGCTTATCAGTCAGTACAGCCAGGCCATGTACCATGCTGGAGTCAAACTGGACAGTATATATAATTAGGTCTTAGTATATCTAAATTAGGTCTGGTTCAGCATGCTCTTTCTCAGCAAGACAACGTAAATCAAATAAGTTATCCCTGATAACATCTTAACTTTACTGGAAAATATTCCTCTTTGCTGCAGAGTTATCACTTTAGTGAACCAGGTAATAATAATGTTCCTTTAATGGTTGCTACAGCTTAATAACCAGAGAGAAAATTAATAGCAAGAAATGTTCCAATATAAGCATAATTATACAGGGACTGCCCTGAAGGTTGTCACAAAATAATTACAGGTGAGAAGGGCCATTTCGGACATCCTGATTCTGTGAATGTGGCTCAGTTGGTACCACTCTCGCCTCTGAGTCAGAAGGCTGTGGATTTAAGTTCCACTGCAGAAACTTGAGCACAACATTTTGGCTGATACTCCAGTGCTGTACTGAGGGAGTGTTGCACTGTCACAGGTGCTGTCTTTTGGATGAGATGTTAAACTGATGGACGTAAAAGATCCCATGGCATTATTTCAAAGAAGAGCAGGGGAGATCTCCCTGGTGATCCGGCCAAGATTTATCCCTTAACCAACATCATTAAAACAGATTATCTGATCAGTATCATATTACTGTTTTTAAGTCCTTGCCACGCACAAATTAGCTGCCACGTTTTCTACATTACAACAATGACTACACTTCAAAAGTACTTTATTGACTGTAAAGCGCTTTGAGATGTCCTGAGGTCATGAAAGGCACTATATAAATGCAAGTCTTTCTTTCTATGGAAGGAATGTTCATGGCACGGCCCTTCAGACTGTTAATCAGCCTGCAAATCCTTCCATTGCATCACTCTATTCTCCAAGGGAAGAGTGTGAAGATACGAAAACAATAATGATCTGATCCTAACCATATCTGGCAATCTGCATATATTAAATTTCAAATAAGCTGTCTCAGGCTTCAAAGTAACATTAATTTAATTGGTTTCTGAACACAGGCATTTGTCCCTTTCTCATAGACAGCTTGCCTACTAACCTCCATTTTCAACCTGTGTGAGGCAGGGCAGCTGCCTTCCATAGTATTCCTGCAGGTTTCATTAAATGCTCAGCTACCTCCAACCACCCCACCCAGTTAAACAGCCTTTTTTCTCCATCTCCAATATTTTAATAACTAATACTTTAAAATGTTCAAGGAAAATGAAAAAAACACCCAATTTCTTTTAATGCCCTAAAGATTTTTATCCTTGGTTGCTCGCAGCAGAGTCTAGGAGATTAACCTGTAATTCCTGGAGACTCCAGGAGGCGGGGTTGCAACTCCAATGACGGCATCCATTTTGACTCCAACTATTTGAAAAAAAAATTCATAAAATACAGATAGAAATTTGCATTTCAGTGGCAAGAATCTTACCAACAGTTTACTGATAGCTATGGATTAGCGCTCTTCAATGCTTCATTGTTCCTCATCTGATTTTTATTTTTGTTCTCAACAGGTTGGTGATCAAATCATTGAAATCAATGGAGAAAATACAAGAGAAATGACCCATGCCAGAGCGATAGAGTTGATCAAATCTGGAGGAAGAAGAGTGCGTCTCCTTCTTAAACGGGGGACAGGTCAAGTGCCTGAGTATGGTGGGTTTCATATTGTAGACCACCTCACTTTTCATGTAGCGAATAAAAAAAAAAGCAGTATTTTAACAGCCTGTTTAGGTACTAGTACAGTGTGTTAGATTGGCAACTAGCTACCAATCAAGTTATGACAAAGCAATAGCTTAGAAGCCTGCAGTTGTACACTTAAACATATGTTGTGCGTCTGGTTGAATTTTGGTATAAAAATTTAATTACAGGCTCCATTAATTTCTATCAACCTAGCATTACTGCATTGCCTTCTGTTTCCGTCAAATGAAAGTTTGCTAATCAAACCACTCTCTTCCTCTAGCAAGGTATGAATCGACATGCTTCAAAACATTGGCACAAGAAACAGTAGATAATTCAATGATTAAAAATGTCATTAGAATGTTAAAGGTTAACGATAGCTGGTTGCCAATTGTGATTTATTAGGAGCACTACAGATTACAATTATACGTAGTTAAAAAAAATTACAACTAGTAACTAGGACTAAATAATCTAAGTTTTAACTTCTAACTAATAATTTAACTTTCTGCATGTCTTACTATCTTGCAGTTTGTTTTAACTTAATTCTTTCCTGTTTTAAATTTTCTACTTTGCTATGCTAAACAACTTACTAAATATCTTTGTGCTAACAGTAGTGTTAATATCTATGTCACTGGTTCTGTTAATTCTAATGATTGGTCCTAGGCTGTTCCTCCCCTTCCTTTAGGAATGGTACCTTCCAGTCTCTCCATGTGCATGAAAAGTGACAAGCATGGGTCCCCATATTTCTTCCTATTGGGCCACCCTAAAGACACGGTTTGTAAATCTGCATGCGTATTACCATTCTTAAAACCTTAGACTTCATTTCACATAATTGCATTTTTAACATGGTTTATGGTTGAGCTAATTATGGTTTACTCTGTGAAACATTCTACTAACACAAGTAGTTGACATCAAAAAATAACTGACTATAGTTCAAAAATTAATAACTGTAAAATTAAATAGTATCTGCTAATTTACACATTGTATTATATTCATTTAGGGAGTGAAATTCATTATCACCCCGTTTGGAGATGGTAACATCTGGGAGGCACAAGACTTAGCGCCAGGCGCGGAAGTCCCGCCCCTCTCTCAAAATTCAGGTTACCGCCCCTGGAAGGAAGTGGAGCACTAAATCAAGCGTTCCACTTCCTTCCTGGGGCGGACGCCTCAGCAGCACTGCCCCCTGGGCCGTGCAGCGCTGCCGCATGCAAGGGGCTCTTCCCTTACTTAAAGGGAGGGATTCATACTGCATTCTCTACAAGGAGAGAAGGCACCTACGTGGACCACCAGGGAGCGGGGATGCCGCGCGATCAACCCGGTACTCAAGCAGAGTGCCAAGCTAAGCGATCGCAGCCAAGATCCCGCGAAGAAAACGGAGCAGCAGCGGGAAACACAAGGTAAGTTCCCCCCCAGGCCACATTGTCTTTAATTTCTGCCCCGGTAATGGCCGGCTGCCCGATCCGCGGCCCCTGCAGCTGTCGGTACTTTCATCCGCCGCTGCTGCAAGTGAATTTCGGGGCCGGGGCGCTGACGTCACGATTTCCAGGCGCAAGAGATCGGGGTGCATCGCCATAGCACTGCCGCTAAACTTATGGCCAATATGGTGGGAGTTGTTGCCAGTGTCGCGCCCGGGTAGTAAGGCATTTGTGCCTGTTAGCGCCCCTGGGGGCACAAATGCACCAAATTTCTAGCCCGGAGTCCTAAAGTTGTTGAAATTTTAAATTAATCTACATATTACCCAAGGCTCTGTGGCTCTGACATATACAAAATATTACACTTCTCTGATTTGTCCTTCTTAAATCTCTTGACAGTAACTTAAAATTAAAATTAAATTTTATGAATTAGTATTGACGCTACAAGATATGCTTTAAAACAAAGTTCAGAACTAGAATAAGATAGTCTCATTCAGTTGCCGATTGATATATCAAACTAACTGTGTATCTTTACATTTTGAGAGTTAACAGACCTTTTAATAAATCCATGTTCAGGCATACAAATAGGACTCGTACATGAACACTGGCCACTTAGCAAGATACTGGAGAGAGTGTAGCCCTGCAAAATAAACACCTTCAGAAGAGAAAATAGAAAATTGAGGGGCATGATTTAAAAATAAAACTTGAACCTCAAATGTTATCACCATTAGGTTTAGATTAGTTAACAGAAAAGAACAAGGGAAAATTATGTATGAAAATATTCAACTGGGGGTTGGCTAATTTCAGTGAGATCTGGCCCAAATGGATTGGAATCAAAGATTGGCAGGTAAAACAGTAAATGAGCAATGGTAGGGCTTCAAAAAGGAGCTAGTTTGGATACAGGCTAGACATATTCCCACAAGGAGACAAGGAAAGGCATCCAAAGATAGAGCCCCCTGGATGACTAAAGATAATGGGGGGGAAATTGCGGTCAGAGGCTTCCTTTGTACGAACGCATCCGACCCGAAAAAAATCTACGAAGCTACCTGTTGGTCCAGGAGGAATGTAGGATTTCGGACTAAGGTCTTCATTCGCTGTGCAGAGTATGGGGATCTGTCTTCCACGTACGGACGTCTTTGTTGTAATCACGTGGGCCTGGACCACCAATCACTAGGTAGTATTCTCATTGATAAAAATGGGAACTCCGTTTGTACGAGTTTCCATTACTATCAATGAGAATTAACCCCTAAAACAAGAAACACAGCACAATAAATAAAAAAAGCACCTCACATATTTAAAATTAATTGAAATTAAATGTAATTAAATATTTTAGAAAAAAATTTTATTTTTTGGAATGTTTTTTTTAATGTGTTTTAATAGGGTTAAAAATAAACTTACCTTAATGGACAGGGCCTTTAACATAAAAATGAATGATTAAATTAAATGTTTCTATGTTTTAGAAGTGTTACACTGGTAAAAGTAAGCTATGCGCCTGCTTTTACCAGGCGTAAAAGTTTGAAGGACATTCACTGGGCAAGAGTTGGGCAAATAGCCCAATCTCTGCTGCAGGGATGCATAGAATCTGTCTGAAGAAATTTTGTCAGATCAGAAAAGCCAGTTTTCGACGCATGCGCATCGTGCCCCAAGAACCGGCTTTTGCGAGGCCTCGCCAGGTTCGTGCACACTTCGTACACACCCGGCAAGGTCGCAATGTTCGGCCCATTGAGAATAAAATTAAACAAAAAAAGGAAGATGATGATAAATGTTAGGTTCATAATACAGTAGAGAAGCAAACTGAATACAGAAAGTACAGAGGAGAACTGAGAAAGGAAATAAGAGGGGTAAGATAAAAGGGAACCAAAAAGTCTTTTATAAACATAAAAAATAGTAAAAAGGTAGTCAAAAGAAGGGTGGGGCCAATTAGGGACTCAAAAATAGATCTTTTTGTGGAGGCAGAGGGCTTGGCTGAGCTATTAAGTGAGTACTTTGGATCTGTCTTTACTAAAGAGGATGCTGCCAATCTAGTCGTAAAGGAGCTAGTAGAGAAATTGGATCGGATACAAATAGATAACGAGGAGGTACTTAAAAGGTTGGCAGCACTCAAAGTAGAAAATCACCTAGTCCAGATGGAATGCATTCTAGGTTGCTGAGGAAAGTAAGGGTAGAAATTGCAGAGGCTCTGGCAACAATCTTCCAATCCTCCTTAGATATGGTAGTGGTGCCAGAGAACAGGAGGATTGCAAATGTTGCACCCTGTTCAAAAAAATGGGAGAGTAATAAACCCGGCGACTACAGGCCAGTCAGCCTGATGGCAATGGTAAGAAAGCCTTTAAAGGCAATAATCCAGGACACAATTAATTGTCACTTGGAAAAATATGGATTATTAAATGAAACTCAGCACAAATTTGTTAAAGGCAAATCGTGTTTGACTAACTTTCTTTGACATAACGGAAAGGGTTGATGATGGTAGTGGGATTGTGCATACGAACTTTTTAAAAGCATTATAATTAAGTACCACATAATAAACTTACCAAAAGCCCATGGGATTAAAGGGGCAGTGGCTGCGTGGATACAAATTTGGCTAAGGGACATAAAGCAGGTGTAGTGGTGAATGGTTGTTTTTCAGACTGGAGGATGGTATACATTAGTGTCCCCCAGGGGGCGGTATTTTTGAAATATATTGATGACCTGGAATTGAGAATACAGAGCATAATTTCAAAGTTTGCAGATGATACAAAACTCGGAAATATAGTAAACAGTGAGAAGGTTAGTAACAGACTTCAGGAGGGCACAGACAGACTGGTGAAATGGGCAGACACATGGCAGATCAAATTTAACATAGGTAAGTGTGAAGTGATTCATTTTTGTATGAAGAATGGGGAGAGGCAATATAAACTAAATGGTACAATTTTAAAGGGGGTGCAGGAACAGAGAGACCTGGGGGTGTACGTACACAAGTCTTTGACAGTGGCAGGGCACGTTGAGAAGGCTGCTAATAGGTATGCGGACTCCTTGGCTTTACAAATAGAAGCATAGAGCACAAAAGCAAGGAAGTTATGCTAAATGTTCCTGGTTAGATCCCAGCTAGAGGATTGTGGCCAGTTCTAGGCATCACTTTAGGAATGATGTCAAAGCTTTGGAGATGGTGCAGGAGATTTACTAGAATGGTACCATTATGATACTTCTATTATGTGGAGAGACTAGAGAAGCTAGGATTGTTCTCCTTAGAGCGGAGAAGGTTAAGGACAGATTTGATAGAGGTGTTCAAAATAATGAAGAGTTTCGCTAGAGTAAATAAGTAGAAATTGTTTCCAGTGACAGAAGAGTCGGTAAGAGGTCACAGATCTAAGGTAATTGGCAAAAGAACTAGAGGCGACATGAGGGGATAAAATTTACACAGCAAGTTGTAATCTGGAATATGCTGCCTGAAAGGGTGGTGGAAGAAGATTCTATAGTAACTTTCAAAATTGAATTGGATAAATATTTAAATGGGAAATTTGCAGGGCTATGCGGAATAGCTCTTTCAAAGAGCCAGCATAGAAACGATGGGATATTTGTCTCTATACAAGTGCTCATCTAGACAGTGAATGAATTTCCACAGGGCTTCTCTTATTCATCCGCCTTAACTTTGGCAAAAGAACCGTAGAAACCTAGGGAAAGCTGATTATGCCATTTGTCCGGAGTTTTTGTGGCTCTTCGATTAAAGTTAAGACAGTGGGAGAACATCCGTGGAATTTCAACCCCAATGTTGGCAGTCTACTCAGCCACAGACAACAGCACAACCAAGCCCCTAATGTCCACACATGTACACCTCCCAGCAGAGATCACTGGATAATGATCAGGAATGAGATTTTTCTCTTCCTTACCCCTGGAATGCTGTTTAATGTAGCGCCTAAACTGCTATCCCTGCTAAGATCAGCAAAGCCACCATTTTACTATAATTTTCATCCATTTTTTTAAGCTTTTATGAATATTTCCAGGCAATTGAATGAATTAAATATAAAAAAAAGATATCTTGTGTCAAACATAATTCACCCTCCAAAACAGCTCAAAATTCTGTGAATCCCCATCTCTAACCCAATACCCCATGTTGTCCCAGTTCACCAACCTAATACTCTGTGATTACCTTGTCATTTTGCTTGACTAACACAATTACATTTTTTGAAGTCGCGTTAAATTTTTGTGAAGTCCTGTAACATTTTGTGTCACTAATTCAATATTTTCTGAGATCCTTTGTTACTTTGCATCACTGTCTAGAGATTTTGTAATATCACATGTCACTTTGCAATACCAACCCAATATTCTGCAATGTCCCATGTCACTTTGCATCTCTAACACAATCATCTGTGGGCTCTCTGTCATTTTTCATCATTGATATAGTTTTTTGTGAAGTCTCCATCACTTTTCACCATTGACACAATATTCTGTGACTTGCCTTGTTATTTTGCATCACTAACAAGGGAGTCATTTTCTGGCACGCAAGCAGAACCTTCAAGATCTGCAACACAGCAGATCCTCAGCAGATCCCTCTGGAAAACTCCACACCAGTTCCTTCCAGTGACACACATGTAGGAGTAGTGAAGTAGAAATATTGTGGTTCACTAATATGCAGCACAACAGTACATATTGTTAAGCAGACAGTACTTTCTAACTGTAATTTTTAAAGAAGACACAAAATTTATGTTTTCCAGATAATCAATAGTATTAATAAATGGCAGATTTGGGGAAAAACAGGAAAGAACAATCACTGCACCATAAAAGCCTGACTTCAAGAAAATAACCGCTCAATTATAGCCTGGTGAATCAATACTGCTTCATCCAGTGACTGCTCAGCTTCTGCTAGTTTCCCATTATCCTTTCCCTCCTATGCCATGGTTTATTGCCTCTCTTCATCCACTAACTGGCTTATGCAACTTTCTACGAGTATGTTCTGCAGCATTCAGTACAATACGACCATTCTGCCAAATAGCTCCAGAAAATATTGTAATAGGTTTGCCAACCCTGGTTTGGCGTATTCCTGGAGATGTGATCACATGGCATTCAATCACGTGACACCGTTTCAAGATAGGAACAGGATTAGGCCATTCAGCCCCTCGAGCCTATTTCACCATTTAATGAGATCATGGCTGATCTGCGACTTAACTCCATGTACCCGCCTTTGGCCCATATCCCTTAATACCTTGGTTAACAAAAATCTATCAGTCTCAGATTTAAAATGAACTATTGATCGAGCATCAATTGCTCTTCGGGGCCCGCCGACTCATCGGATCCTGCCGACTCTTCTGGGCCCGCTGACTGTTTCGAGGCCCGCTGGCTCTTCTGGGCCCACCGGATCTTTGAGGCCCGCCGGCTCTTTGGGGCCCGCCTGCCTGCCAACTCTTCAGGGCCTGCTGGGGTCTGCCAACTGTTCCGAGGCCCGCCGGGGCCTGCCGGCTCTTCTGGGCCCCCTGCACACTGGCTGACTGACTTGACTGACAGTCGTTCCAGCCAATCGGCACAGACACATACTTACCTCTGCAACAGCACTTAAAGGCACAATCCACCCAAACACGTGACCTCCCCTCATCGCAAAATCCCTTGTTCGGGAGGGTGCTGGATAAGGGAGGTTCAATCTGTATAACTTTCTATGGCATTATCTAAGTCATTAATAAATATTGTGAATAGTTGAAGCCCCAACACACATCCCTGCGGGTCATCACTAGTGACATGCTTCCAATTTGAGTACCTATCCTATTATCCCTACTCTCAGTCTCCTGCCGCTCAGCCAATTTCCTAACCAGGTCAATAATTTTCCCTCAATTCCGTGAGCTTCTACCTTAGATAACAGTCTCTTATGTGGGACTTTATCAAATGCCTTCTGGAAGTCCATATAAATAACATCCATCGGCATTCCGCTGTCCACTACTTTAATCATTTCTTCAAAGAATTCAATCAGGTTTGTCAGGCATGACCTGCCTTTACAAATCCATGCTGGCTCTCTCTGATCAGCTGAAAATTTTCACGGTGTTCAGTCACCCTTTCAGTAACAACAGATATTAGGCTAACAGGTCTATAATTCCCTGGTTTCCCTCGCTTGCCATTCTTAAATAGCAAGTGACATGCATAATTTTCCAATCATGGTTAACCATGCTTAATCACATGACATTGGATCACGTGATGTTTGTCCACTGTTTGCAAATATTATTGCATTTACCTTAGTTGAGTGTTTTGATATCACCAAGCACTGAATAAAATATTCAACTTTTTGTTTTATATTGAGATCAATAACACAATTTATCAATCAAAAAACACAAAAGAATAGAAAGATTTAAGGATAAGTAAATGTTTAAATAAAAACTTGTTATGTTTCTACAATATCAACCTCAGTGAGAAACACCAAGGAAATGCCACTGATACAACAAAAACATCATTGCTTTAAGTAACTTCTAACTAGAGTGAAATAAGTAATAAGTTTGTATACAATTTTATGACTATTTATAATTCACAGCAAGTTATAAAAATAGTAAATAAAACAGAATCAAAGCGAATTCAATTCAATGACTCCCACATCCCACAGGAGCATCACCAAAGCTGCCCGACTAATAGAATACATTATACAACAGTGCACATCACAGGCTAATATGAACTCTCCCTCCCCAGTTTGTGTTGCTCTCTATCTTCCTCTCTGCCAAGTTTGTGTTGCCCTTTCCTTCCCTCCCCCAGTTTATGTTTCTCTCTCCCTCCCTCCCTCCCTCCCCGGTTTGTGTTTCTCTCCCTCCCTCCAGAGTTTGTGTATTCTCAGTCCCTCCCTCCCTCCTTCAGGTTGTATTGCGCTCTCTCCCTCCCCTGTTTGTGTTGCTCTCTTTCCCTCTCTAGTTTGTATTGATATCTCTCTCTCTCTCCCTCCACCACTTTGTGTGTCTCTCCCTCCCTTAGTTTGAGTTGATCCCTTTCTCTCACTCCCCCATTTGCGTTTCTCTCTTTCTCCCCCAGTTTGTGTTGCTCTCAGGACTCTTGGAGTTTGTAGGCATTTTTCATTGCCCCGTTCTCACAACTGGCAATGAAGCGGTTCGCTCCATATAGCGGGGGGATCAACCAATAGGCCACTCACTGGTCGGGAGTGGGGGGAGGAGGTGGCATAATTCTGGCAGCTCGAACACAGTGCTGAACTGGAAACTTCATCCTTGGGGGTGGGAAGCAATTGCAGGGTAAGGCTTATAGATATTTGTCGGGCCAAAAGTAGCTTTCATGCTCCTCCTTGCCCAGCAAAAATCTTTTTTAAAACAAACCTACCTTTTCAGAAGCAGTCTGTATCAGGCCCTTTTGATAGGCTAAGACCCAGTGAGCAGATGAGAAAGGAGCAGCAGGGAATGATTCCAGAACAATAGGAGGCAGCAGCTCACCATCTGGGCCCTTGTATCAGGGACAATATACAACACCTGAGCTCCAGACCACGTTAGGATGATCAATACCAGGTACCAATGGGCAGAGCATGTGCTGTGTATGTCCCAGCCATTGGTACTTCAAAATTGCATCCCGGTCCTATGTAACCATTTGGAGGCCCAAGCAAAATGGCAGTCAGTGGGAACGAAGCATTAAATGAATCATTACTAACTTGGGAGTGCTACCACCCTTTTCCCGCAAGGCATAGAGATTAAAATCACTCCCATGATATTTTAGATAACCTTTTGTATTTAAGCTCAAATTATCTTCCGTGAATATATGTTTAATAGTTCATGGAATGTGGGGGTCATTGGCAAGGCCAGCATTTTTTTTTTTTTTAATTTTTTTTTCGTAGCCAATCTTTCCAATTCTTTGTCAGATCACAAACGCCTTGCACACATCAAGGATCACCCTGCGCTAATGCTCTTAGCCAAAAGGCCTAGAGCCCAAGCACCGTTCCTGGAAGTACTGCAATACCAGGTTCGTGCCATGGAGGTGGATGGGTTAGCAACCCCACACACCTCCGTGGAGGTGGATGGGTCAAGCCACCCCACCCACCTCCTATTTCCAAAAAGCATAGGAGAACCACCTTCCTGATCCAGGGAGAACCACGTTGGGGTCATGGTTACTACCCTGTCAGGTCAGTTACGCATGATCTTAGCCAAAAGGCCGAGAAGCAAGGCCAGCATTTATTGCCCATCCCTAATTGCCCTCGAGAAGATGGTGGTGAGCCGCCGCCTTGAACCACTGCAGTCCGTGTGGTGATGGTACTCCCACAGTGTTGTTAGGGAGGGAGTTCTAGGATTTTGACCCACAACGATGAAGGAATGGTGATATACTTCTAATTCAGGATATTTAAGAACAATGTGATAATATCATCATAATTAGAAGTGTTGCTATTACCTATATATCCAGACTTCAGTTTGCTTCTGATCACTTGCTAAGGTGTGGTATATGAATAATTAATAACACTTTCAGAAGGCAATTAAACATGAGAGCTTGTTACTATGCTTATTAATTTTCTTCTGTGTCTTGTTATTCATGCCACTATTACATTTCTTGGGATCTATCATTGCATTTATGCCTCACCTAAAACCCAGTCTTGTAGATATTTGCCCTGTAATCCTTTCTGGGGTTACGTCTCAAAATGAGATTTAAATCCAGAAACAGATTACCTACTGGCCATTTTGGTGAGCCATATCAACACACATGCACAGCAACTGACAGATTGAAATGATGTTGACTGATAAATAACAAAATATTTCTCAATCCTTCTAATTTTAATCCGAGGAATTTCCATTATTTTTACTGAAAATTGGATACCCAGTTTTGCCCTGTTCAGCTACCTCTGCTATTTCCCCCTTCTCCTTGATCACCAAGACAAACCCTATGCCGAGCTCTGAGCCCATATATTCCTCCAGTTTCTCTCCTATCTCCCCCATGCCCTCTCCAAGCTTGTCTTGTCCATGACACCCACCTCCTGCTCGCTTGACTCCATTGCCGCCAAACTGCTGACCACCCAACTTCCCATCCTGGCCTCCATACTAGCTAACATTGTCAATGGTTTCCTCTACTCAGGTACTCTTCCCCTAGCATTCAAAACCGTCATCATCACCCTGCTTCCTCAAAAACTTGACCCCTCTGTTGTTAAACAAATGTCCATGTTTGAAGTTCAGGTTTGCAACCCACCACAGCACTGAAATGGCCCAAATTAAAGTCACAAATTACATAATCTGTGACTGTGGTGCATTATCCCCCGTTGTCCTGCTTGACCCCTCTGCAGCCTTTGACACAGTTGATCACACCATTCTTCTCCAACGTCTCTCCTTTGTGGTCCAGCTTAGTTGGACTGCTCCTGTCTGGTTCCACTTTTGCATATCCAAACGTAGCTAAAGCACCTCCAGCAATGACGTATCTTTCTGCCCGTACTCTGTTACCTCCACAGTCTCCCAAAGGATCTATTTTTGGAACATTACTGTCTCTTGAAGACATCATCAGAAGATATGGGGTCAGGTTCTACAGGCAGCATAAATTCCAGGCCCAGGCGTTACACTGGAATTTCCAGTGTCTTGTCTGGGAACAGAGTTTCCACCTGCCCAAAACAAGGTCACTAATAATAAGGAATCTGGACCAAGGATGGGAGGGGAGGAGGGGATGTCCAGGCTGGGATTGAGGCCAGGACTCCTGAAGAAATCAAGAGTTTAAAAAAATCTTTGGAGTAGTCCCCTGATATAAGAGGCTAATGGGAAATTATCTATTTCTTTCTGGGGGAGGGTCGGAGGTGGGGGGCAGTAAAACCCAGTAACCACCCCACCCCCCTTCAAAACTGAAGTTCTGGGCCTGTGCAATATGCCCCTAATGGCATGGGTGCCTGCCAGCTCCATGTAGATTAGATGCACTCCCTACCCTGCACACACTGGGAGGGTCATCACTGCAGGTCACCAATGAGCTGAGATCTTGGCGTAAGTGTTAGAATCGCTGCCATGCAATTTCGAGGCGCAGCGTGCAAATACAAGAGTTGATATTCACGTACAAACAATGCCCAAAGCAGCAATTGAGCAGAATGAAAATAATAATTTTTAGTTTTCTTTCAAGAATGTAATATTTTGCATTTTTTAAATGCCTCTAAGAAACAAAATATTGTATCATGCTAGAAAGCAGCACTCCAGAGAGTGAACCGTCAGGTCACAGTTATGTCGTACTCCGTATGTACTGTAGGCACAGGAAGGAAAATAATGTTACAATCTTGATTTGTCCATGAGACAGCTGCGTGTTTCAGGATACTTGGGAGAGGATAATGCTAATAAGCAAACTATTAAAAAGCACTATTTTTTAAAGTAAGCTGGAATTCTTTTTCTAAAGATTTATCACAAGCCTCTGTTTCCAACATTATTGTTGCTTTAAAATAAGATAGCAAAGTAAAGTGACAGTATCACTATATCTGTCATGAGTTCCATGTCTGAAAATATATTCTCTGGTACATGAGATTGCAAATATTGATGGTGCTGTGTACAAGATTGCTATTAAATACTGTGCTTAAAACACAAGTTGCAAGCATAATTAAGAATAGATCACTGCCCTGAAAAGGTTTGGTAGCCATGTGTCACTAACAAATATTCTTTATTCCTCATTTAAAATTTAAAAAATACTTAAACCTGCTGGACTTGTGAAATTCCGTTGAGTGGAACAGGCCTGAGGAGTTTATACTCCCTGTGTGCAGCCTTTCAAACATTTGCTGCTCCTGTTTCCCAGTAACTCTACTCTCTTTGTTCTCAGGTTATGTTTTAGGGATATTACAACGTGTCTGTAACCTGACTGTATGGTAAAAGTTTACAGGAACAAACACAAAATGCCTCAAAACAACTTACAGACTTGTAGAAAACAGTGAGCTACTGCAAGCAAGCTGTTTGAATTTTAACTTGTCCAAATATTCATTTGATTTATGCTGCTGTTGCTAGGCTTGTAATGTTTGTATATTTTTTTTTAACTATAGTAGGTCAGGCATAAGTTGAAAGCACTGTAGCGAGGTCATTATCTAACTTCGTGCTGCCAGCCAGGGTTTGTCGGCATGGAGGGTGTAACAGACATTTGGGCATGGTCTTAAAATAATGATCAGAAAATCATGAGCAGCCACACATTTCTGATATGTTCTACCATCTGGCATGCGCTCACCAGTAGCACAGAGTCAGAAAATTACCCCTTAAATGTACAATACAGTTTTCACCAGACCCAGAGAAATCAATTGTGTACCTATCAAATTGAAAGGACATGAAAGCTTCAGGATTCCATAGTCATCATCATCATAGGCAGTCCCTCAGAATCGAGGAAGACTTGCTTCCACTCTAAAAATGTGTCCTTAGGTGGCTGCACAGTCCAATACAAGAGCCACAGTCCCTGTCACAGGCGAGACAGATAGTCGTTGAGGGAAGGGGTGGATGGGGCTGGTTTGCCACACACTCTTTTTCCGCTGCCTGCGCTTGATTTCTGCATGCTCTCGGCGATGAGACTCAAGGTGTTCAGCGCCCACCCGGATGCGCTTCCTCCACCTAGGGCGGTCTTTGGCCAGGGACTCCCAGGCATCAGTGGGGATGTCGCACTTTATCAGGGAGGCTTTGAGGGTGTCCTTGTAACGTTTCCTTTGTCCACCTTTGACTCGTTTGCCGTGAAGTGTGATCAAGTGTGGTCAGTGCTTCAATGCTGGGGATGTTGGTCTGGTCGAGGACGCTAACGTTGGTGCTTCTGTTCTCCCAGAGATGTGCAGGATCTTGCGGAGACATCGTGGTGGTATTTCTCCAGCGACTTGAGGTGTCTGCTGTACATGGTCCATGTCTCTGAGCCATACAGGACACAATTCCATAGTGATTACCTGCTCACAGCTGCTTCCTCTCCGCTGCTGTAACTTCAACAGAAGTGCAGCTGGTTCCCCGTTTACTCATGTAAACAGGGTTTCCACCATACCTCCGGAGATGTTATGATGGTGGAGGGGGAGCATCTCTGAGGAAATTCCCAGCTGCTCCATTTGAAAATAGTCATTCAATTTTGACAAAATATCACATCACTTAGCACATTTACGCATTCAGGTACGCTTCAGCTCTATAGATCACTGATGAGTATACGTGTTCATTCACAGTT
Source organism: Pristiophorus japonicus (assembly GCF_044704955.1). Lineage (NCBI taxonomy): Eukaryota > Metazoa > Chordata > Chondrichthyes > Pristiophoridae > Pristiophorus > Pristiophorus japonicus. The sequence continues at coordinate 34,093,645 of NC_091989.1, read as the reverse complement.
CTTTTAATATGTTTTACACATCACGTTGATGATGCAGCCAGGTCCATTTCCACTCTTGATTTAAGATTGGTGGAAAACTGATTCTAAAGTCTGTTTTTATAGCCAATCAAAATACATTTTTTGCAAGTTCCTCCCACCTCCATAAAGGGTGAAGGGAGCCAGGAAAAATAGAAAGGTGGTGAGGAAAACATTTTGTTAATTTTTGAAAATTAAGATTTTAAAAAATCAATTATGTAAAAAACAAATAAGATGGAAAGGAATAGGGAAAAATAAGGTGAGCAGAATTAAAGTATTTACAGATTTAAAATTAAAATTGTGTTTTTAAACTTTTTGTAGATTAAGGTTAACAATACAGTATTAAACTGCAACTGAGCATCTTTATTATTGTAATAGTGTTTGTTCAGCTGTGAGCTGAAAATGCACACATAAAATGAATGACCCAGGGAAACTGTTATGGTGCAAGTCTAAGGACTAAAATAATTTTGGTAAATCTTACTCGTATGGTGTATACTTTTTGTTGCCTGGATTTTCCTCTCATTTGTGTTAGACTTAAAATTCTGACCCTTGGATTAGTTCTAAAGTTCAACAAGGCTGCAGCCAGTATTTTAAATGAATATTTTTTTTTAATCCAAGGGTGAAGGACACTGACTATAGCACTGATTTCCAGTGTGCAGCATCACCATGCTAGCTGAAAGAATGCACCTTTGTTTTCAAATAGCTTTTGGATTTAATCAGACAAATTAGGTTCGATACATTGGGAGGGGGCATTTTTTTAAAGTTTTTGTAGAATTTTACAGCTAAAAGCAAAGATGCTACATTATTATTTTGTTTTAATATGTGCTAAATTGGAACAAAGGACGACCAGCGATCCTTGGAATATTGTACACAAGTGTAACTTGTGTAGGAAATTAGAACTTTCAAATTGCTGTGGCATTTTCACCTATTTTGTCTATCATTAAATACTCCATAAGAACGGTGGAAATTCATGTAATTCTTCTTATTGCTGTATTTGAGTTTTTACATGTCACCTACTAATATCACATTGTAAAGATTATCTCAATCTCAGGATGATCTGTACTAAATACTAAAAGAAGAATTAGTTGCAAGTAGCTATTAATCATGTATTTGTATTTAAAATTTTATTTAATGATATGCTTTTTTCATATATTTATCTTGTTACTGAAAATGTATTTTATGTGTTGTGTATAAATTAAAGCAATTTAAAGTTAAGAGAATTTCAAATGAGGGATTGTAAATTAAATGCACAATACAGAAAAATAGAACTAAAGTAAAGATGTCTAAATTGAAATTTGGGCATGTTTAGCTCCCATAGCAAGGTAATTTATTGAATAAAACCCAAGACTGACCTTTTTAAATTGTTTCAGCAGACAACCACAGCTCCTGGAATGCTTCCTCTGCAGGCTCCCCAAGTCTGTCGGAAATAACCACAATCCCCGATGATCTGATATCGCCATCATCATCATCGCATTCTGCCCCAACCTGTGATTCCATTCACCAGCTAGCCCCAGAGACACTGTGGGACACCAAGAAAGAACGTGACATCGTGAGAAGGGAGCACTCTGTAGATCACCATGAGAGGAGGAGGAGAGACAGATCGAAGAGCCCAGGAAAAGTGGCTAAGTTGAAGCAGCATCAAACTTCTAAAAAGAACCTTCCAAGGCTCTCTAAGGAAATTAGTAAAAAGACAGATGGTGGCCGGACCACCTCTGAGAACAGGGCAACTGGGAGGAAATGTTTTACAGAGACTAAATCAGGGGAGGACAAGTTTGATGAGACAAGCAATGAGAAGCATAAACGTGGTAGGTCCATGTCCCCAGCTTCCAGGAGGGGAAGGTCTCCTGGCATAAAAAGGGATCATAAAGTTGCAGATACCACTGAGAGAAAATTGCTGGAAACACATAAACCCAAGGTGAAATCAGCAGATTTTGGTTTACGGACTGATACTGGTGATGTTGGTAACTTCCACGAAAATGCCTTAGAACAGGTCAACAAAGACCTTGATGGAGAACCAAAAAAGATCTCCTGTGAGGAGCATACACGTTCAAATCTTGCTATTCACAGTAATAACACTGTATCTCGGAAGTCAACTGTCTCGCCTGGGCCATGGAAAATCCCTGGTTCCGATAAATATCCCAGTACACTGAAATCCAGTGCTGCCACCATGAGCAGATAAAGTACTAATATGTTCTTCTCCCCATTGTAGGATAGATGCAGGACATTCTCCCAGCGTTTCCTCTTATCATGTTATTTATCTTGTATTTTAACTTAATTTGAACAGTCACCCAGCCTTATAAACTGGAAGCATTTGCATTAACAATATAATGGGAATAATACTCAATGGGGCAATGACGTGTTTGGGCATGAAAGACTTAAAGAAAAAAGCAACCAGCAGTATTTTGAACCTTCAATAAATTGAAGTTTTACAGCTATAACACTTGTTGTGGGGCCAGTGGCAGCATCTATGAGCCAAACCTGTGAACTATATGGACCAGTGCAGTGTGATTATATTGGTAAACTTAACATCAGAGAGCAAGAACAATGGTGCTTTAGTTACAAAAATGTCTAATGTATGAAGGATTTGCTTCATCTGTATGCTGCAGTCATATGCGTTGTATGAGTAATCTTTGTACTAGTGGGGACATCAGTTGTTAGAGTCTGGCCTTAAGTAAAACTGCACTGAGGAATGAGGCACTGAAGAAAAATGGAAGTCTACATGAAGCTAAATTATTGTAAATATTCAACTTTCAAACAAAAAAAATGCCTAGCCCAGGGGTTAAAGTTGTTTTAAATAATGCCAGGGCCTTGTCACTAAGAGTAACATAATCTAACATATTTAATTTAAAATGCATCTTGTATTAAAGCAGCCCAACCCTTATATTCATATCAGTGAACCAAGCACAAAAATGGTGTAATAGTAATAAAATAATGGAGTTGATTTTCACATTGAAGGAGTTTACTTACGGCGAGCTTGAACAAGGTTTTGCCTACTTTATCCTCTGGCCTAGCCATAATCTGATTTCTGCCATTAAAGGTACAGTATTATCAGGTTTTGGACAATGCTTCTGTATTGTAGTGCACGTACCTGTATTACTCTCTGATTTTAGATTCATGAAAAACTGGGATTACGATTGCATAAGCAAACTATATTTTGCACAGTTCACAGAATTTACTTGTGCAGTAATTGCTGTATGCCGTCTGTAATCAAAATGATCTGTGAACATGGCACGTCACTTACCCTTTGGATCAATATTGCTGTGTAGTGTTAGCTGTGAATTTACCTTGTACAGTATCTCTATAAATATGATTCCATGTATTATTAGTCACAAAGACTGTAAGTGAGCAACTATTTTTATGAAATGCACCACTATGGATAAATTAACTTTTACAGAAATCTTGTTTATGATATTCTATCTGAAACACCTGTCAAATAAAATGCATACTCTGAAATGAGTGTTTTCCTGGGTACATCAACACTTTCCACCCCCGAAAAAGATTTACTGACCTTTTAGATGTAAATTTGAAGCTATCAAAAGTTCATTTTATGCATGATTTTTACTTGTATTATGCAAGCCATCTTTTTATGTTGTAAATGAAACTAACCTTGTTATATTGTATCAACATATTTTATTCAAAAGACTGTGCTGTTGGTGTTTTATATTTGGCTTCAGATACCAGAAAACTGCCACTGTCAAAAATCTCTCTAATCTCTTGGAAAGAGACATTATGGATGTTTTACAAAGGAGATCAACTCCTTTCATTGGCATGAAAGGTTTTATCAGCTCAGAACTGAAGCATGCATAGGCAAAAATTCTTTGACAATTTTATTTCAGCCTTTAAAATTTAAAAAAAATGCATTTTCAAAACTGCCACAATAGAATCTCTCTTATTATCCTTCAAATTGGATTGGGTAGTTAATAAGGTTCTTGCCTGATGTTGAGACTGACCATACTGTCGTTCTGTGATACTGAACAGTGGTCTAAAAGTAGAATACGTAAAGTAACTAAAGTAGCGTGGCGTTTTAAAAATGTATGTTTTTACTTTTTTTAAATACGTTGTAACAAAATAAAAGTTTCAGTCTTAGGCCTAGTGATCTTAGTATATGAATTGGAAGCAGTGTATCGGAGAAGTCCTTTTGCTGCAAATAATTGTTAGAGAAGATCAATCCCAAGCTATTTGCTCATCCTTGAACTTGTAGCCTCACACCCTACGAATAAATGAACCAGAGTAACAACATCGCAGAGCACAATCATGAAGCACAATAGAGCACTGCAATACCGTTTCAGTCACCAGCTCGACTGAGTTCCTAATCACAAACTTCTTGTAGGAGGTGCCAAGTGGAGGCCAGGCACCTCCCCACAGGGAGAGGGAGAGTTTAGTAGGTGAGCCATAACTGGGCCACCACACCACCTGGCAGAATGGTCAATACTGACATTCTTCTTAGAAATATGTTACTCACTTTGCCCCTCAGCCTCCAGACACATGTGGAGACCACAAAGGAAGAACGTTTATTTTAAAAAGGATACTAAAAATAAAACAAATCAAAAATATCAACTAAGATTACTAGAAGAAATTTAGAAGTTATTTTCAGAGTTGCGGGTAGAAGAACATTTTTGACCAGTAGTGGTAAAGAAATGCACTCAACATTCCCTGCTGAATCAGTCAGCATGATAACGGGCTCGAGGAGCTGAATGGCCTACTCCTATTCCTATGTAACACAAATTTTCTGCTGACATAATGATAATATCACAAATGATCACAGTTTCAGTATCACAACGAGCCAGGAAGTGAGTCTCTTGATACAGATACAATATATACAGATATTCTCTGTCAGTATTATTGGAAAATTGTGAGGAGAATGTCAATGAAGAAACCATAACTGTCTGAAAACGCAGCAATGTTTGGCACCAACAAAGGGCCACAGAATCCCATAGGAGCCAATTACCTAACTATTAAATGCAATAAGGCCAGCATAAAAATATGTCAGCAAGATAATATTAAAATAATAGATAAGCAGAAAGTGTCCTTCAACAAAATAATTCAAAATCAAACTAATGCAGCACAGAGCCAAAAAGCACTAATAACGACAGAGGAGAAAGTCCTGAAGCTCTTGTGCACTGAAACTCTGCTTGGTGTTGGAAATATTGAGAAGATAATAAACTTCACAGACTTCATGGTAAGTGTATCATTTATTATTATGTTGAAGAATGGCAAATTGCAACCAAATTTATTGAAATCACTGCATTATATTTTTATATTGTACTAAAAAACATCTCTTATTGATGGATACAATTGTGGATGGCTGTGAGAATATGAAGATCCTGAAGGTGGAGTTATGCCCCCCTTACTTCAATATTTCCTTCTCTCCCCTGATATACCGGGACCATTTGGCTCAGCCACCAGTTACAGGTCAGACTGACTCAAGGGTCTCCACACAGCTCAGAAAATTGACTTTAAAAAATATTTTGTAAGTATAGTATTTTTTCTAAAATGAGTACTTTGAACAAAAAACATTCCCAATAGGCTTAGTTTCCCACTTAAGGACACAAACTTTATTTATTGCCTAAGGGTGAAGATACTTATCTTCCTTTTTAATTTTAAAATTGATGCCTTCTGTGCCCCAAGGTGGCTAACCTTTTATAACATCTTGAAGCTTCAATCAAGCACATTTCAAGTATCTTTTTCTGTCTACCTTAGATGTTTTGATCCTATTTGTGCTAGTTGCTTTATCCCTTTGGTACTGAGTTGAGGCTAAGCAAATGCAAAAGTGACTTTTCACAGTTACTACTTTCAAATAATACTGAAGCTACCAGCAAGTAAACCCATATATAGAATCATAGGCCTGAATGTTAATATGGAGGCAGGTTGGGAGCTGGGGGTCAGGAAACCTGGGAGAACAAGTTTTTGTCCGTAACCCTGTAAGTTCCTCATCCTCAAGTACCTGTCCAACTCCCTTCTAAAATTATTCATGGAATCAGCTTCCACCACCTTTTCACGCAGAGCGTTCCAGATCACGAGAACTCTGGATGAAAACATTTCTCCTGGACCGCCCAATCTCGGCGGTCTCACGGTGGTCGGTCAATCTTCACCGCCCGGTTCCGCTGGGGCGGCGTGCTGGCAACATTGATCCGGGCGGCTCTGAGCGGCGCGTCAGTGGAGTGCGACGGACGGTTTGCTCTGGTGGTGCAGGGTAAGTTGTCTGGGACTCAGGTCTCTTTGGGTTCCGTATTCTGCGCACGCACATTCTTCCATCGATCTCCGCCCCACCCCCGGCCAGCGGAGAAGGGCAGACCGTAGGCCAGAGACTGCCGATGTCGGATCGCAGGTAAGTGTAGATTTTTAATTGTTTTGTGCATTGTTTTTGATTTATTTATAATACTTATATTGTTTATTTTTGTATTTTTTTTCGAGGGAGGAAATGGATCTCGGGGGTGGGGGGTGGGGGGAGGACTAGATCTCTGGGGAGATTAGATCTCCGGGGGGATTAGATCTCTTGGGGTGGGATTAGATCTCTTGGGGGGGAGGACTATATTGCTTGGGGGATTAGATCTCTCTGGGGGGAGGACTATATCTTGGGAGAGAGAGAGAAATAGATCGCTGGGGGGGGGGGGTGGCGGGGGGTGCGAGGGGAGGAACATTGTAGTTTACATACCCATCGGCATAAAACCCCCTTTTTTCAGACTGTGTGCAGCTCCGGTGGTATGCTACCAATGTTGGACATTTGGGCGGTCTGTAGGCGTGTTCCGTGGGGTGGACGGAATGCATACCACCCGGCGGTCTGTCGCTGATGAATTTCCCGCCGGGTGGTATGTAGGTATTTTTTGATCAATTTCATAATTTTGGGTGGTCCGCGGCAGTATGTCCACCAATTTCGGCTCCTAGATCTTTTGAGAATTATTTTGAATCTATGACCTCTAGTTATTGATCCTCTCGCCAGAGGAAATAATTTTTCTCCATCGAAACCTCCCATAATCTTGAAAACCTCTATGAGGTACTTAACCGCCTTTGTCCCTTCTCTGTTCCAAGGAGAACAGTCCGAACTTTTCCAACCTCCTCATAATGGAAGTTCCTCATCCCTGGGGATTAATCAATGTCTGTGGAATTTATTAATTTATGGAAAGCAAGTTTCTGTGGTATCTGATGCACTTTAATCAATACAATCTGACTATGTTGGTACAACTTTTATACCTGAATGATTAATTTGTCTTCCATTGATTTGCTAGCTAGTTCAGCACTAATTTACTGTTAATAGCTATTATTATTTTTATTAATTAAAATAGTTAATGTACAATTTAGAAATATTTGTATCCTTGCTTTTAGTGATCAAAATAGAATATTTTCTGGACAAAGATAAACCCAAGTTCCTCAACATTATCTTCACAGTGTACCTCTATTATAGATCCCGCTAACGTGGGATTTATGTAGTTACATATGTCACCTTAGTTATGATAATTGGCTATTTGTACAATTTCATTTCACATGAGGTGAAAATTTTATATCCCTTCAGGATACTGAAGGATACAAGCCACACATATATATTTGTAATATTTATCTACCACTTTACAAAACTTTCTTAAGTAACTTGTTTGTTCTTCCCGCTTCAAAAACTCTTATTCTTGGTTATTTAAAAAATAAAATATTTTTGCTTTACCTCCCTAGGAAGTGAGATAAACATATGAAGGAGGAAAGAATAGAAGGTTATGCTCCTGGGGTTAGATGAAATGGGGTGAGAGGAGGCTCATGTGGATCAGAAATACCAGCATGAACTGGTTGGGTCGAATGGCCTGTTTCTGCGCTGTACATTCTATCTAAATCTATGTGTGCCTCAGCAGACTCGAGAATCTGTCAAGAGGCACTAGGACGGATCTTTTCCTAGGTGAACTGTGAATCCTGTATGTAAACTGTGAAAGTCACTGTGAGGTAATATACAAGATTATTCATCACATTGAGCATAATATACTTTCTGTAAATTGTTAATACAAACTGTTAAGATGGCAATAACAACAACTTGCATTTATATAGCACTATTAATATAGAAAAACATCTCTGCTTGTTAAGACATTATAAATATTGTTTATTTCAACTTCTATGCTACACCCTCATTACTAAGCTCACATTTTACAAGGCACAGCCAAAAAAATGTCTTAAAATATCATAATCAATTGGACTTTATAGGTTTTGGTTGCATACTGCCAAGGGCAGACATGTTGCATAAACAAGCTGTGTACAAAGGCGAACTTAAAAATATTAAAACACTGTTTTGCTCTAGAACTTCAGGAATTTCCTTCCAACAAAATTATGGGCTCAAATTTGGCCCACCCCTTTTTTCGGCGCACTTACCGGAGATGCGCCGCTTTTCTCCGTTGATAAGTGCGCAGAAAAAAATCGCTCCCCACTTTGGCCGCTGTCCGGCCTCTCCTTGGTCACCGCACAGCGTGGCCAGTCGGGTCGGGGGCGGAGCCAGCGTCCTGCGCTGAAAACAGTGCCGGGACGTCTGCACATGCGCAGTGGAGTGTCCGCAATGCGCAGTAACTCCACGCCACCAGTCTCTGTGTGCGTGCTGCAACCGCCGTGTGTGTGGGACCAGATGCCTGCCCCTATCCCTGGCCATGTGGCCTCCCGGTGCGATCGACCTCAGGTTTGAAATTTTATGCACTGTAGCTATTTTTGAACTTTCTAAATGGCTTGTTATTTTCCTGGACTTTTGGATATTTTGAAAAAATTATGTAAATATGTTTTGTCTCGTGAATAGTGGTGACCATTTATCAAGCCTATTCACCTGGTGCTACTGTGAAAGAAGAACATAAGTGAAGAACATTATTGAAGTAGACTTTATTCAGATAATATGGGCTCAATTTTGGCCCAGTATAATCATTGCAAACAAATGTTGTTTAAATTAGTTGTGAGATAAGGGCAATTTAATTCAATTATCTTTTACTTCTTTTATTTTTGTAGTTTAAGCTTCCATGAATGCTTCTGTTGTATAGTAAATAAACTTTGCGCAGTTTATCATATGATGTCCTGTATAGCTGTTTGATCCTATTCACATTGTTAAGTCAAGTCATTAAGTTCTGCTGGCCTCCGATGTATCTACCTGCACTGATTTCTTAACTCTTCGCAAGGGTTTTCTGAAGTGGCCACATACACTGGCCTAAGTAGATTTGGAGTAACTATTAGCTGGCCAAAGTGGCCTAAATGGCCAAAACTGGCATAGGTATCTGGTAATGCCCCCTTTTGAGAAAAAAAACTAAACTAAAAAAAATCGTAACTAACTCACTTACACTGGCGCAAATTGAATGTGCAAAATGGGGATTTTTATGACACTCCAGAAAAATCAAGTTGCTCCAAAAATAACGGAGCAACTCCTCGCCAAAATTTACCTCTGTGTGCACATCCTTGATAATTCTGCAGGGTGTGAGGAAATGGATAGGTGAAGAGTGTATATCATTCAAAGAATGAAGAAAACCCTACAAGAATAGGTAATCTATCTTTCTCATCATGTGAAGGGAATATCTAATTCCTAATATTCCAGTTGTTCACTAATGGGATGCAGTGCTATTCATACTTGGTACTGAAAATAATTGACCTTTTATCTTTTAATTATCTAGAGTTTCTAAATTAAGTCACTTAGACTCTACTTTGATTATTTAGCATTTTAAGTTGAGCATGATCCACATGTGTGCAACATGAGGTTATATTCTTTTCCAATAATGAGTTTTGCTACTTAATTATAAATAATGATATGAAATCAAAGCATGACATAAAAATAAGGACAGAATGTATTTGTTTAAAATGGAGACTGAAATTGCCTGTAGGCTCGGGTCTAATTATTTCATCTCCAACCTTGTTTCAGCTGAAGAGTACACTTGGTCTTCCCATATGCATCGCCACAGTCACTCAATCAGTACATTAAAAAATATGGTGAATAACATGCACTTCATCCACAAGCATTACTGCACTTACTGAGCATGTGCACTGTGCATAATTTCCCAAGATTCATTAGTAGCAATTAAGTTAATCAAATGCTAGAATACTTCTCTAGGGGAGTTAAAATGAGCCATGTAGCACCCGCTTTTCAGGTGTTACACGACCACCTATGATTTCAAAATGGTGTCCAAGATACGCGCGCCCACTTCCAACAGGAAGTGCACAGGCCGCCATCTTGGTAAAGGGGTTTGCACACGCACACCTACTGACCACTGGCAGCATGCAGAGCAGCAAGATCATGATGCAAATCAGTGTGCAGCCCTGATTTGAAGCCACATCTTAACCTTGCACAATTGATCACAACAATAAACAGCATGAAGGACCTCCCCCCATCAGCGCTATTTAAGGGGATCATGACGTAGTTCCTGGCTGCTGATGCAATTATATGCGTTTTTGGAGGTTGCCTATACTTGGCTAAAGTTTGAGTACTCTAGAGGAAGTGGTCTGGCTGGTCTTGCAGTACTTAAAAAAAAATATATCTTATTTTGAAAGAAGTTGCTTCCAAATCTGGGTGGCCTGGTAAGTAATGTTCCCGCTTACTTTTTTTTTCCTGGTCCATTCAACTATTTGCGCATGCACAGTTTTTCCCATATAATAGCCAGTGAATGGCCTGCGTGGAACCTCCAGACCGCTGCACAGTCGTGCAGCTTAATGAGAACATTGCTGGCAAGGCTTGCTCTGGATATTGAACATGATTAGGAGAATGAAGAGAGGCCACGCCGGAGGAGGTGGAAGAAGAGCACTCAGCAGGAGGCTATATCTGCCAAAGGTCTTCAGAGAGTATTTCTCTTACCTCAACTTCATTGATAACTAGTGCTTGAGATATCTTTGGTTCCCAGAAGATGTCGTGAGTGAAATCTGTCAACTGCTGCAGCCACAACTACAGTCTCAAAGAAGGGCAAGGACAGCATTGCCTGTGGCTGTCAAGGTCACCATGGCTCCTAGTTTTTATGCATCTGGCTCTATTCAAGCTGCTGCAACATCTCGCAGCTTGTAGTGCACTGCTGTATAAAGGAGATCACTGAGAAACACCTTCATCTCATTCCCTCTTGCCAAAAACAAGCATGAGGAGTACGTGCTTTTACACAGATTGCGGGCTTCTCCATGGTGTATGGTGCCATTGACTGCATGCACATTGCCTTGCGTACTGTGCAGGCTGTTATGCGATCACAGGCAGCGCATCATGCAGGTATCTTGGTAGTAGGATACCTGGATACTACCTGGTATCCTGGTAGTAGTCACTCTGCAGCATTCCACTGTTCCGCCTGTATTTGACCCAACATGGCAAGTCAAAGGCTGGCTTCTCAGCGACCAGGATTATCCCCTCATGACATGGCTCATGACTCCGGTCAGGAACCCATGCACACATGCACAGCAGGCCTACGATGAGAGCCATTCTGCCACAAGAAACATTATAGAGCACACCATCTGAATTCTCAAGCAATGCTTCCACTGCCTGGGTCACTCTGGAGGAGCCCTGCAAAACTCAGCTGAGCGAATATCATGATTTGTGGTAGTATGTTAAATCTGGCCATTATGAGGAATCAGCCCTTACCATCACCTATCAGGCAAGAAGCAGAGGAGCAGGAGCACAAAGAAGAGGAAGGAAGGCTACAACATAAACAGCCCATTATGCCAGGGCTCCACATGATCAGACTATTCATGACCAATACCAGTAACCTCAACTGCACTTCTGCACTCACCAACACTCATTAACTTTCCTCTGTCGCTGATCATCATATCGTCCTCTTTCTGGTAACTCAGATTAGTTTCTCCCTCAGTTCACCCCAGAAGTAAAAACCACTAACAAATGCAAATTCAAATCCAAATGTATCAATTCACTCATTAAATAATGCATACAAAATGAAACTAATCTCCCTTGTGCATTCCCTCAGGGCCTTCTTCCGTGTGCCTTTCCCTTTCTTAGTGCTCCTATGAGGCGCTTCCCCAATGTCTGCAGCATGGGAGGTGGAAGGCTGCTGACCTTCAATTGAGGAGACTACAGATGGCCTTGGAGGGCGACCTCAAGCAGCTCTGGGTCTAAAGGGCCCGGCTTCAGACTGCATTAGCTCGGCCTGGGCTGCAGCAGTCTGACAGGCAACATCAAGGGCACTGGAGGAGTGGCGGGGTGGGAGCAGAAATGGTGTCATCCTGAGAGCAGGTTCCTGTTCCGTGGTGTTACTGCCACTCTCTCAGGACAGCACCTCAGCAATCCTGGTGTTCTGTTGGAGAACAGATTGCTGGACTGCTGTGACGCTGTGAAAGCTCTTTCAACAGTGGTACCGAGAGCACATCAGTCATCGGATGCTGCATCATGGTGGGTTTCACAGGTGTTCTGATGGAAGTGACCATCCATTCCATGTTGGAAAGGATGGGCTCCAAGCTCTCCACAAAGCCTATACTAAGTTGGAGCTGGATTCCTCCATGATCTTTGTCATTGAGCACAGATTTTTTGGCAGGCTTTCCAGGGCACCAAGCATTTGGTTGTGTACACCCATCAGCCGCCTTCTGTAGCCTGGCCCATTGAGGTCCTCATCTGAGTCCTCTGCAGCACAACTAGTTTCTGACCTCACCCTCCGGTGCACTGGTATCTGCACTATTCTTTACCCTGCCCTGGCTCCTGCACACGTGCTCGGTGTCTCACCATGTGAAGATCCCTTCTCTATCCTAGCCTCTGAAGAACACGCTGTGTCAGTCTCTGAACAGATGGCTGCGAGTGTAGAATCAAGTGACAGTGTCTCTTCATCAACATTGTCTTCTTCCTCCTTTCTCTGAGTGGGAAGGTTCCAAATTTTTGGTATTTGACATGAAAAAGGGACAAGGGTTGGGTTGTGGTGAGGGGAGAGGAGAAAGTAGGAAGTATGTGCTTACACCATCTGCAGCTTGTGAATCAGAAGAGATTTTGGGAAGCAAGAAGGAGGATTAGGTATGCAGAGACCCTAATCATCGATCCCTCCAGCACTGCCAGTGGCCACGGCCTCAGCGATACCCCATCCTATGATGACCAGCACTGGAGGTTAAAACGTGGAGCCGCGCTTATCCTCCTCCAGTTTTTTGTTGTTGCCTCCTGTTATGCGCCACCTTATCCTACAAGAATGAGGGAAGTGTGTCAGTGAGTGTCCTGCAATATGTTTGGGTGATGTGGCTGTCATGGTTGAATAGCTGCCAGTGTGTGTGAGTTGTGAGCCTTGCAACAGTGCTAAGTGTGTGAGGTAAACCATATGAATTGAATGGTTGAGTACTGATTGCTAGAGATTGTTGGTAGGTGGGTAATACGGTTGTAGTGAATTGAGCAGTAGATGAGGCTAGTGCTGGGATATCCCATTTGAAGATTTAACTCACTCACCTTGGCAACTCGTCTCAGATCATTAAACTTCTTCCTGCACTGCATCCATGTTCTTGAAACAACATTCCTGGCATTGGCCTCCGCTGCTGCTACTTCGCACTGCCTCCTGAACTTATGTCTCGAGGGTCTCCTGCAGCCCCGCAGATACAGGATGTCTCTCCTTCTCCCCACCTCTTGCACCAGACCTCTCATGAATTATCAGAAAACCATGTTGAGCCATGTTTAAAAAATTCTTCAAAAACAATTAAGTTCCTGACATCACTCCCAACAAGCACAATACACCTCTTCTTTAAGTAGCGCAAACCAATCGCGATATTGGGCCTCTTGCTGATGCATGTAGCCAATGAATAGCACGAGTAGCACTGGCTGCATGCAGCAATAATGAAAATCGGGCAGCATGAATTTAAATAATTAATTTTAAAAAAAAACCTCCAACAATAATTAAAATCTAAAGGCATGAGACTCCACACTAAATAAAATTAATTTTCACTGCCTGAGAGGTTGTTTGGCAGTAATTAAGAGTTACCAGGCTGTTAAAAGGGCACTTACACTCAATTGGACAAATCCTAACTTTTTCTGGCGAGTTTAGTGAGTATATATCACGCAAGTTCAGCAACTTCATGCCGTCCCATGTATTACAATCCTGAGTCTTTTGACAAGATAATGGTATAGCGCAGCTTTTGGAGGAGCAGGGTGACTCTGGCAGCAACTTCTAGATTTCTGCGTCTAACTGCGCATGTACAGTCACTGGAAGTTGCTGTCCGATTTACACTTTAATAATGGTGAACACTATTAGCCTCAACATTATTTCTAAAATCTTGCCCATTATCACCAACTGTCAGCCCTTGGGTACAACTTCTGAATGGATCAGCAACCTCAACAAACACTAAAGCACTCCACAAAGAAAGGCTTATAAATCCAACAGAAGTTGGCCTTTGTTTTTCTGAGTCTTCCTCTGCAGGGTTCATTCAGGTGAATCTGTGCTGCACTTCCACCAAGGCCAATATATCTTTCCTGGGGTGTGGTCCCCAAAACTGAATGAAGTACTCCAGTTGGGATATGACTTGGGCTCTGTACACCACTGAAGCATCACTTCCTCACTTTTGTATTCCAACTTCCTCGAGACAATGGTGAGAGCTCATTATAAAGAATACTGTCATTGCAATGGAAAACTAACAGCCAGGAATAGCTCGTTCCAAAAATTATTTTCAAAACCATGTTGACTGCCACATTAAATCCCTGCAGCAAGGAAACTCTTGTAATAAATCCCCTCCTCCTCCTGGTTTTGAATTCTAGCCAGGAGTTATCCTCTGCCTTCCCCTCCCTTTCTGAAAAAGTAACTCCACCCATTGTTGGCTTTCCTTACTGCTTGAACTGAAATCATAACCCATCCAACTGGGGATGCAATCACACATGTTGTAACTTAAGATATTAGCATTGTTTCAGTGTAGTACTAAGCAAATATTGAATTGAGATTTTTCAAAACTTATTTTTATGAATTGTTTTTTAAAGAAAGCATTATGGAACCAAACATATTCCTCTAATTTTAAACTGTCCATGTTTGTCAGCTGAATTTGTAGTAAAGGCAAGTCACTGTACTGGCAACTGGAAGTTATCCAGAGAAGCAGCACCGAGTGACCAGACTGCACACACCATCATGTTCAGAATGTGTAGAGAGAGACAGAGCTTGAATTTATTTAGCACTGATTCAAACTTTAAGAAACACGGGATCATCAATCAGCATAAGCGTAATAAAGTGGAGGACCTAAGGCAGGAATATGGAAATGTTATTGAAATTGATTTTTGGTTAAACTAGAAGGGACATTTAAAAGCAGATGTCCGACACATATTCCATGTGTAAGTGATCCCAAGACAAACTACTGAGAAATTCACATACATTTATTCACCCTAATATTAACTGGGAAAAAAGTAGTGTAAATGGTGCAGAGTGCGGAATTCCTAAAAATGCATTCAGGAGAACTTCTTTAGCCAGTATGTAACAAGACCAACAAGGAGAGGGGCAGTTCTGGACTTGGTTTTGGGGAATGAAAACAGGCAGGTGGAAGGGGTATCAGTGGGAGAGCATTTTGGTGTTAGTGATCATAATTCAGTAAGATTTAGGGTAGTTATGGAAAAGGACAAAGGTGGACCAGGAATAAAAGTTCTCAATTGGGGTAAAGCCAATCTTGCTGAGCTGAGATGGGATTTGGCCAAAGTGGACTGGAAACGGCGACTTGATGGTAAATCAGTGTCAGAGCAGTGGGAGGCATTCAAGGAGGAGAGCCTGAGGGTACAGAGCAAATATGTTCCCTTAAAAAAAAGGGTGGGTTAACAAATCTAGAGCCCCCTGGAACTTACAGGGTAAGATAAGGAAAAAAAGGAAGCTTATGACATAATGAGACCTCAATACTGCAGAAACTCTAGAGGAGTATAAAAATTGCAGGGGTGCAATTAAAAAAGATATCAGGAAAACAAAGAGAGAGCATGAAAGAATGTTGGCAAGTAAAATCAGGGAAACCCCAAATATGTTTTATAAATACATTAAGAGCAAGAGGATAACTAGAGAAAGGGTGGGGTCTATTAGAGACCATAAAGGAAATTGTATTAGAGACCATAAAGGAAATTGTGGAAGCAGAAGACGTGGGTATGATTCTTAATGAATACATTGCATCTGTTTTCACAAAAGAGAGGGGCGATGCAGACTTTGCAATGAGGGAGGAGGAGTGTGAAATATTAGACAAGATAAACATAGTGAGAGAGGAAGCATTAAGCTTTAAAAGTGGATAAATCCCCAGGCCCGGATGAAATGTATCCCAGGCTGTTAAGAGAAGCAAAAGAGGAAATAGCAGAGGTTCTGACCATCATTTTCCAATCTCTCTGGCTACAGGTGTGGTGCCAGAGGACTGCTAATGTTATACCTTTGTTTAAAAAGGGAGAAAGGGGTAGACCAAGTAATTACAGGCCAGTCAACCTAACCTCGGTGGTGGGAAAATTATTGGAAAAAATTCGGAGGCACAGGATAAGTCTTCATTTGGAAAGACATGGATTAATCAAGGACAGTCAGCATGGATTTGTTTAGGGAAGGTCATGTCTGACTAATTTGATTGAATTTTTCAAGGAGGTAACCAAGAGGGTCGATGAGGGCAGTACATATAATGTAGTGTTTATAAACTTTAGCAAAGCTTTTGATATGGTCCCACATGGCAGACTGGTCATGAAAGTAATAGCCCATGGGATCCAGGGCAAAGTGACAAGTTGGATCCAAAATTGGCTCAGAGGCAGGAAGCAAAGGGTAATGGTTGATGGGTGTTTTTGTGACTGGAAGGTTGTATCCAGTGGGATTCTGCAGGGCTCAGTGCTGGGTCACCTGTTTTTAGTAGTATATATCAATGACCTGGACTTGAATGTTGGGAGTATGATTAAGAAGTTGGCAGATTACACTAAAATAGGCGGTGTAGTTGATAATGAAGAAGAAAGCTGTGGACTGCAGGAGGATATCAATGAACTGATCAGGTGGGTAGAACAGTGGCAATTGGAATTAAATCCGGATAAGTGTGAAGTAATGCATTTGGGGAGGTCTAACAAAGCAAGGGAATACACATTAAATGGTCGACACTGAAAAGTGTAGAGGAACAAAGGGACCTCGGAGTACAGGTCCACAGATCCCTGACGGTAGATAAGGTGGCTAAGAAAGCATATGGAATACTTGCCTTTATTAGTCGAGGCATGGAATACAAGAGCAAGGACTTTATGCTTGAACTGTATAAAACACTGGTTAGGCTGCAGCTGGAGTACTGTGTGCAGTTCTGGTCACCACATTACAGGAAAGATGTGATTGCACTGGAAAGGGTACAGAGGAGATTTCCAAGAATGTTGCCTGGACTGGAAAATTTTGGCTATGAGGAAAGATTGGATAGGCTGGGTCTGTTTTCTTTGGAACAGAGGAGGCTGACGGGGAGACCTGATTGAGGTATATAAAATTATGAGGGGACTAGATAGAGTGGATAGAAAGGACCTGTTTCCCTTGGCAGAGGGGTCAACAACCAGGGGACATAGATTTAAAGGAATTCTGGTGAGGTTTAGAGGAGATATGAGGGGAAATTTCTTCACCCAGAGGGTGGTGGGGTCTGGAACTCACTGACTGAAAGGATGGTTAGAAGCAGAAACCCTCACCATATTTAAAAAATACTTGGATGTGCACTTAAAAGTGCCATAACCTACAAGGCTACAGACCAAGAGCTGGAAAGTAGGATTAGGCTGGACAGCTCTTGGTCGGCCGGCGCAGACACGATGGGCCGAAAAGGCCTCCTTCCGTGCTGTAAATTTCTATGATTCGATGATTTCTGTTCACCTGATAAGGAGTGTATGCACTCTCTTACTTGCACTGGTAAGCTTCACATTGCCTGTCCAGCTAGAACCACCCATGGCCCTTGTAAGAGAAATTTGACATTAGGGGTACCAGCGGGACAAGGGTTAAAGTGCTGGTTCTTGCATAAGGAGGTAAAGGCTTTTCTTCTCACGCCTTGTATCTCTTCTCACGCCTTGTATCTCTTCTCACGCCTTGTACATTCCAGCTCCAAGGCTCCAGAAGGTACTGTTATGGGTTGGGATACCAGATAGTATTGCAACATGGAATGTCAATAGGAGAGAACCTAAACAGACCACTGATAAGGCGGTGAGAAGAGACCAGAGACTTCATGGCACCAAAGGAAATGTATAACAAATCCCAATGTAATGATACCATTCTGGGAACGGTCTAAGATGGTCACGAGATCATGGCCTGTCAGTCAGAGCTCATGACCTGTCAATCCGGAGTAGTACTGATAAGGTAGTCCAATTAGAGATCTAGGGAGGTCTTGTCCAGGAACAGAGGCGTTTTTGAAATGTATAAATGTTGTATGATTGTACTGTTCGGGGAGCATCCCCACTCACAGGCGGCTGTGATGCGGGTTGTTCCCGGACGTTCGTAATAAAGATCGTTATACTTTGCCATCCGTCTCTGTCTGCTAACTTCGAGAATTGCTACGTGGACTGGGGCGAGCGTCGACCCTCTATATCAGTGGGCCCGCTCGTGGGAAAAGAAGCCTTCCCTCTCTCCCCCAACATTTGGCGCTGCGAGCAGGGTACGGACTTCCCGAACGGAACAATGACCCAGCTGTTGGGGTGAGTATGTTTTAATTTACCACCTTCAAGTTAGAGCTGTGGCATTGTAAACCGCAAGGGAAGGACATCCGTACAAAAGAACCATCTGTAGTGAGTCCTGGAGGGACGGAGATGGAGGACAAGGACAATCAAGGGCTGAAAGGGGGGGGGGGTCAAAAGGTTCATCCTAAAACGCGCGCGTGGAGGTAGCACGGCAGTGTGAGGGTACGACGCAAGGGAAGATATAGAGGGAGAGAGAGGTCTATTGACCCGAAGCGGTACGAGCGCATGGTGCTGGGACGAGAGAGAGAGGAATATAAACAACGTCCCTGAGCAGTGACGGGATATATTGACCCAAAGCGTGCAGTGGTACGAGTGTATGGCGCAAGGGAAGACATATAAATAGCGTCCTGCATACCTGACACGAATTTAAGGGAGTACCCACGACCCTCATAGCCCGAAGAAGATGGGTAACTCGGCAAGTAAAGGAACAAATGGAACTGGTGAGGGAATGGGGACCCAGGCCATTAAACAAGGGGAGAGGGTAACCAGGGACCCGAAGGGTCTCTATTAGAATTACTAAGAAACAAATATGCAACCTTAATGGAAGGGATGAAGCGGAGAGGGTGGCAGCCCACGGATGCCCCCGATAGGCAGATAAAATGGTGGGATAGTCAGACCAAAAACAAGGTTAGAATGGCCCAGGCAATTATCCTCACCTGCTACCGGGAACTAGTAAAGGAAATAGATACCCATGTTGAGCTGATTCAGAAATTAAACACGAAAATAGCAACCTTAGAAAGGGGCGTAAAGGAGAACGGTAAACCCCTACAGTGTACACCAGCAATATCCAACCCCAAGGCAGCCCCGACAGCCGCTCCACTGTACCCCTCCCTGGAGGAAATATCAGTAGGAAAGCCTCCAGATGGTGGAACACAGAGAGAGCCCCAGGCATATAATGAATACATACAGGCAGCTCCCGTACGCACGACTACCACCCCTGCACACGGGCAGCAACCCGCTCACGTCACTATACAAGGAGTTCCCCTTACCCCGCATGAGAGACAGACACTATTAAAGGATCTACCCACACCCAAACCCAATAGCAGAAATACAGACTTCTGGCAAAAGGTTGAGGAAATGTTCAATGCGCATAACTTAACCTTAGGTGACATACACAGTTTGGTAAAGGCCAAAACCAGTAATGTAAATTGGCAGAGGGCTACCCTAAACGTGCAAAATGGTGGCTGGATGACGATAGGGAACCGGACCAAGCCACAGCAGTTGCTAGACCTAAAACACAGGATGGATGGATGTTGGGGACCTATAAGAACTAACTGGAGCAGAATATTAAAGATAACCCAGAAGCCAAACGAAACTGCAGGCGAGTATGAGGAGCAGAAATGGCTTGAGTATAAGGACCACTCCGGTGTAAATGACCCCGAGAAGGATGACGAGGCATTTCTAGAAATGTTTAAGGATGGGCTGGGGGAGGCGCATCAAAAGGTAATTAAACTAGGATTTAAGATAGGGGATGACTATGATGAGATCTTAGAGTGGGCACAGAATGTAGAGGAGCTAAAGGCTGAGCAGAAGAAGAAAGTGTCAAAGATGGTGGCAACAGCATTAGCAACAGAAGGAAAGGAAGGGGATGGGGACCTCCGCGCCGCCCCCTTGACATGTTACACGTGCCATCAGGGCGGACACACTAGCAAAGAATGCCCATGAAAGGATGCCAGAAAGGGGACGTTTAGGTGCTATAATTGCAATAAACCGGGACACATGGCAAGAAACTGTCAAACACAGAAAGGGGGGGAGGCGGGGAAGGGCCCCCAGCAAACCGGGAAACAAACTGGGACGCCCATTACCCGTGAGGAACTGGTGGAGATCCTCCAGCAAAAGGTATTGCCCCCGCCGGAGCCACCCTCTAATGAAGAGCTCCTTAACCTGCTCAAACTGGCTAGTGGTGGCCGCTCGGGGTTACCGGCCCCCGAGGGACGGTTGGAACGGCCAACGCTAGATTCCCGTATGTTCATTAGTGCAGTGTTAGGGGGCCGGCAGTGCAACATGCTAGTAGACACGGGAGCGTCAGTATCCATAACCAACCTAGACCTCCCCCTTACCCAGACCACGGTCAATATTCAGGGAATAGGGGGGGATTTAAAAAAGCAACATTGAGTGAAGTAGTACCTCTGGAGATACAGGGCATAATGATACCCACCCAATTCTGGTGCTGCCCTAACCCAGAAGGCATCATACTAGGGATAGACACTTTGAGGGAAGTAGGGGCACTTATAGACCCCCAGCGGAATCGGATTATATGGGGAGGGAAACATCAAACCGAACAGAAGTTTGATTGCCCGGGACATCCGCAACAGCGAGTGGCAAGGATAGTCCCAATACAGCCCGAATGGGAAACGAAGGGAGTGTGGGGCAGTGTCTGCCGACTATACCCGACACTGTGGGCACGACACAAACAGGATTGTGGGCTGGCCCGGATGAACCCGGTCAATGTTCCCTGACCGGAGCATAAGGCCCATAAACAATACCCCTTAAAACCCGAGGCTGATGCAGCAGTCCACCAAATAGTCCAAGAGTTAGAAGCGCAAGGGGTGGTGAAGCCAGTAACAGCCACCACTAATTCACCAGTGTGGCTTGTGAAGAAACCAGACGGGACTTATAGGTTCACCGTTGATTATATCGCCCTGAACAAAGTCACCCCAAGGGAATACCCGATTGTGGCAAGCCCTTCGACTGTGTTCAACGGCCTGAACCCAGAACATAAAATCTTCACGGTACTTGACATAGCAAACGGGTTCTGGGCCATACCTCTGGAGGAGGAGTCACAGAAGAAGTTTGCCTTCACTATAAAGGGGAGACAATATACGTGGACAAGGGTGCCCCAGGGGTTTCACAATAGCCCGGGAATATTTCACCGGGCATTGTCAGGGATCTTGGAACCCCTGGATGTAGGGGAAGGAAGCACTGTACTACAGTATGTGGACGATATTCTTATCGCCTCAGGTACTGAGGCACAACACCTGATGGCCCTAACTACAGTACTAGAGGTCTTACAGCGCTCGGGGTTGAAGGCTAACCCTAGGAAAGCCCAGGTCGGAAGAAGGGAGGTTACATACTTGGGATACGTAGTATCCCAAGGGAACAGGCAGATGCCCGCTGATAGGAAGGAGGCTATTAGAACTATGCCTAGACCAGGGACAGTGAGAGGGGTTCGACAGATATTGGGGCTATTTAATTATTGCCGGAACTTTATTCCAGAATATGCAGAAATGGCCCAGCCAATACAAGATCTAGTGAAAGGAGGTAAACCATCCCAGGAGCCTGTAGACTGGGGCCGCCCCCAAGAGGCAGCATTCACACAGCTTAAACACGCCCTTATGAGCGCACCCGCCTTGGGGTTGCTGGATCAGAATAGGCCCTTCCACCTGTATATGTACAATAGTGAGACCCACTACAATGCAGTGGTAACCCAGGAACACGGGGATAGACAAAGACCCGTCGCATACTACTCCACGAAACAAGGAGCAGTGGCCGCGGGCCTATCTCGATGTGTCACAGCCCTTGATTGTGCGGCATGGGCCGTGAGGGTTAGCGAGCCTATCATAATGACCGGGCAGATTATCCTGCATACACCACATACCCTTGTGGAACTGCTTAACACTATCAGACGCACGAAGCGCCAATTGGGAAGCAATGCTTTTGCCCCCAAATGGCGCCTTGACTATCATAAAGGATAGCGGGAATAATCCCGCAGGCTGGATAATCACCGAAGGCAAGGAGCACCAGTGTGACCCCACGGGGAGCGAGGAAGAAGGGAGCCAGATTAGGGAAACCCCGCTCGAAAGGGCAGATATGGATCTTTATGTAGATGGATCCCGTCGATACGTAAACGGAACCCCCCCGGACAGGGTGGGCAGTCGTGGACAACAATGGGCAAGACAGGGGAAAGGGTGCCCTAGAGGGAAATCTATCGGCTCAGGTAGCGGAATTGGTTGCCCTTACCAAGGCATTGAAACTAGCAGCAGGAATAAGGGTCAACATATACACTGACAGCCGGTCCGCCTTCGGAGTGATGCACGACTACATGACTGCTTGGAGGAGGCGGGGATACGTGACTTTGGGAGGGGGACCCATTAGGCATGAAGAGATAGTCAAGGGATTGGTAGAAGCTTCCCTCCTCCCTCAGGAATGTGCAGTAATAAAAATTAAAGCACACTCAAAAATCAGACAGGCACCAGCAGGGAAATGTCTGGGCAGACGAAGCTGCCAGACAGGCAGCTGAAGCAGACATGACCCCGATTGGCTCATGTGTCACCCAAACAGAAGAAATAAACATACTCAAGGTACAGGGAGAATCCACCCCGCAAGAAATAAAAGGATGGGAACAGAACGGAGCAAGAAAGGGGGCGGGTGGAGTGTGGAGGAGAGATGACAACGTGGTGGGCCCGGAATGTCTCCGACAGAATCTATTGGGTCTCTACCATGAGTACACCCACACTGGTAGGACTGGCATGATAAACTCCATGTCAGATGTTGGTGGTGGGAAGGAATGGGGAGAGACGTAGAAAACTATTGTAGGAGGTGTATAACCTGCGCAAAATACAACCCGGGAAAAAGGATAAAGGTCCGACTGGGACACCAACCTCGCCCAAAGGGACCCTGGGAAGCCCTACAAATAGATTTTACTGGGCCACTGCCCAGCCAGAGGGGAAAAATGTACTGCCTGGTAGTAATAGATCAATTTATAAAGTGGGTAGAAGCCTTTGCTACCAGGAATTGCACCGCCGATACAGTGGCTAAAATCTTGGCTGAGGAAATAATACCCAGGTGGGGGATGCTACTGCAGTTGGACTCAGATCAAGGTACACATT
This sequence comes from Pristiophorus japonicus, assembly GCF_044704955.1. NCBI lineage: Eukaryota > Metazoa > Chordata > Chondrichthyes > Pristiophoridae > Pristiophorus > Pristiophorus japonicus. Next base: position 34,070,260 of record NC_091989.1, on the reverse strand, counting down.
TTACGGGGAAAGTCATGAAACAAGCCTGTGCCCTGCTGGGGATTAAACAAAAATTCCACATCCCGTACCATCCGGAATCGTCTGGATTAGTAGAGCGGATGAATAGGACCCTAAAAACTGCATTGGCCAAGGCAATCGAGGAGACCAGGAAGGGGTGGGTGGAGTTACTTCCACGAATCCTAATGAAATTAAGAGCCACCCCGAACCGAACCACCGGACTGACCCCCTTTGAGCTAATGACAGGCAGAGCTATGAGATTGCCAGAAGTATTAGTATCTGGGAGTGAGGACGTGGGACCCTACAAGGACAAGATACAGAGGTTCGTCATGGAGCTATGTAAACAGCTGCATGGATTAAGAGCGCAAGCTAGGGACCAACAAGCCATTAGAGATTTAGAAAGGGATACGAAGGAACAAAGGGTTCAGGTACCCCCCATAGGGAGCCAGGTCATGGTGAGGTTGAATCCCGAGAGACCCGGACTCTCACCAAAATGGACTGGTCCCCACCAAGTGATCATGATCAGCGACACATGCGCTTGCATAGATATGGGGGGTATTGGTAGATGGAAGCACTGGACCCAGTTGAAACGATTTGGATCTTAACCGACCGGTGAACACCGGAAACATTGTGTTTTACAGGATCCTATACCTCCTTGGAGCCGGGACATCATTCGACGAAGGAAGCTACAGACCCCAAGGCCTATACTATAGAACATCTGAAACTATTAACTGTAATTCGAGAGCCTTAGTGGTGGTAGCCGGTACAACAGTAGACTTAAATTGTAGCATTGGACTAACGGGCATAACTCAATTCAACCCGGATAACAATCGACATTGGGGGTGGACCAATAACCAGGGCATAACAGTAATAGTAAACGAGACCGCAGTGTGCTTTGTGCTAGAGAAGAAACGGGGAAGTTGTACTCACAGGGAGGCGACACAAATAAGGTGCACGCCTGTCTTTGCCCAATTCTCAGGGTGACCTCAACCAGGGGATACCAGTTGGAGAATATGCCCGGCCTCCCCGTGTGTGGGTACAGATCAGTGGTGTTGGGACATTCGAGTCCGGAATAGATCCACCACCGTTGCTCCAACAACCACTCTGGGAACTACAACTCTTTATAGTACCACCACACATCCCCCTCCCACATGCCCGTCCATAAAGACGGGAGTCACAGGGGGATTAGCAATAAGGAAATCTAAGAAGATACATTTTGGGGTGCGGCAACGACTACTTACAGTGGTCCTAAACCTCACGGATATCATCCTTCCTAGCTTCTGTGGGAATGAGACTATAAGTCTGTACCAGAATCTAACTCAGAGAATCCTTGAAGGCCCGGAATCCACAACCATGAGATTCAATACCAGAAAAGGGATAGAATGAAGTCGAACGAAGAGGGATATACTGGAAATGCTGGGCACGGGTTACGCTGCGGGACTTGCAACAGTGAATACCATAGACCTGTATGCAATAGACGATAGGGTCAATACCTTGACGCAAATCTTGAGGGGTGTGCTGGGGAGGGACATGGATAACCAAGTCCGACAAGCGCGGTTGGGAGATGGCGCGGAAGGGGAACTGTTACAGGTGGCCCATACCTTGCAGAAACATGCCAAGACAATAAATTTGATCCATGCAATGGGAAACGCTATAAGTAAACGATTACAAGCTGAGATAGTTTGCTCCGGGTATGGGGCCTGGATATTAAGGTACAACATAACTTGGAGCAACTCCAAAATGGGGACATACCAGATTGGATCCCAAACAGTATACTTAACAATTGGACTCTAGATAAAAAGGTGAATAACACATGCGAGGTGCGAAGGAATAGTCACGCATGGGTGCCAAAATTCAGATGTATTACTGGGCGAGTGAATATGATTGGATTTGTGTTATCCATACCACAGTATGATGTAACAAAGGGAGACCCCTTATACCAGATTGATAATATCGGTGAAGTGAGAAACCAAACTCGGTTGCGTTACCATCAGCCTGCCAGATGGGCAATTAAAGTTAACAATAGTACCAGAGGCATTGCCATAACCGACTGCTATAAAAATAACCAAGTGGTTTTATGTCGAGATACGCCACAAATGACGAATGATGAGTGCGGATTCCACCAGATAAACGGATGTATGCTGAGTATCACTCCTCTTGAACATGACCTGGAGACCATCGCTGCCCCGCAAGGGAACGGAGAGTGGTGCATGAGCACGGGGGCAGCCAACCTAACCATTAAGACCAGGGGAGGAGTCACCCCCTGTGTCCTCATTAGTCCTAACTTCTGCTTCAGACCGAAGGGTGAAATAGACATAGACGGATATCATATTCATCCCGAGGCAACGGAAATCATTCATGGAACAATCACGGATATCCTCCGAGAAGGGTATGAAGAGGCGGTATGGGAACCGCAAGGCAAACAGATACCAGAATTAAATGAGGAACAATTACGTCTGGTGCAAGGAATCCAAAATCAAAGACGACAGTATGTCCGGCTGATGGAAGAAATAGACAATTTACAGAGAGACACTAACGCAATGCTGGCTGATCAGCCCTGGTACTCAAAGCTGTGGGACATTGGACTTAATATTCAAATTCACCCATGGATAAGAATAATATCACACGTACTTGTAGTAATACAGGGCCTTGTTCTGTTGGTCATGATTGGATTAACATGTGCACGAATAAAACAGGCCAAACGAATGACACGTCAGGGCACGCACTATGATTAAGGCCATAAGGGATGAAAATTTAAGCAGTCCTACTGGAAGGACTTACCTTATATAACTCTGTGGGAAGGTTTCAGGGGGTCCCGAAGCTTGGGAGATGGCCACCCAGGTGAACGAACCTATTTGGAACTCGCCTACAGGGAGATAGTTGTCGGGAATTATGGCCAGCTTGGAACGAATCCCAGCTTCCATTGATTGGCCAATTCCTTTATGAGCCAGGCTGGCTGGTCAATTATCAAAAGGACCCATAAGTTTTATGGATCTGCTTAGCTTAGTTACCAGCTTACAGGAACTCCCACAAAAGATTGACACAGTCTAATCTGTCATTGTCAGATATGTCATATTAAAGCTAATTCAACCTCCAAAAGACTCCATATAACGGAGGATAGCCACCATTTTGTCATTGTCAGCTGTGGCTCTAGGTGGGAGGGGCTAGGAGTGAGCAGGTGCTGCTGATTACTGCTGGAGTTGGAGTGAGTTTGTAAAATGTTGGTGGTGGGTTTTGGGGTGTTTTTTTTTTTCAAATTTTAGGACCTTTTTGGCCCATAAACATGAGCCAGATGGCTGTTAAGGGACCTGGAGTGCCGGGCCCCTCAGAGGACAATGCGTGAATTTAATCAGGGGAAAGAATGTCAAGGCCCAAAGATTTGGGCCAGGACCCCAGGAGGTTTGGAAAAGAACACAGTGGTGGTTCATTGCCAGGATAAGGAGATGCGAGCTTGGGATATCATCCAAGCAGTACATGAGGATTGCGGTGAGGGAAGTTGCTTTCCTTGCCGACCAAAGCCGCATGTTGGATTGGAAGTGACAGTCAGTGCCGGAGAGGAGGTGGAAAGACTTTTACTGAGCCTGAAGGTTGGTAAGAAGTACTTGGATGTACTTTTGCTGTATTCTGAAGAGGTGGTAGTTTCATTCTTAAACCTGCCGGTTTATACTGAGGACGATGTGCTGATAAAAAAAAACTTGGAGTCGTGGGACATTAAACTTTGCTCAGTAATAGAGGAGATACTATCCTGGATACTAACGTGGATAGCCGGTGGAACCCGTTATGTAAAAGTGCGGTTCCCAGAGGGAATGAAATTCGAGACAATGAAAGGAGTGCAGTACTGCTGGGTTCTGCATGATAACCAGGTGAAGGTTTGCTATTACTGTCTTGGACACGACCATTTAGTAAGAAGCTGTCCAGACCTGTACTGTAACTATGGCAAGTCTGGGCACATCGCTCAGAACTGCAAGGCAGTGAGCTGTATGGTTTGTCGCAAAGGCCCCACCCGCTGTGAGTGTGAGGCAGAAGGAAGCTCCTTGAGCGACGAGGAGATGGGAGAAGGAACAGGAAGTGTGAGTGAAATGGCCAGAAGAACGGATTAGGCGGAGGACACAGCCGCCGAACGGAATGAGGAAAGAGCGCAAGAAAAGGCAGAAAATTACAGAGCAGAAAACAGGATGGAGATGGTGGAAAACACACCAAGTATGGTGGAAACGTCAGCGGAGGCCATTACGGGTCAGGGACAGAGACTTGCCTTCAAGTGTCCGCGGGGGGAGCAGAGGTGGGTGCGGGGTAAGTATAAGTACTCCAAAGAGATCTTGGCAAGCAGGAGGGGGCAAGGCCAGGAATGGGGTACAAGAGGCAGGAGCCTTAAAGGAGCAGCAGGATGGAAGCGGGGAGACAAAGACGCCCAAAGGGATCAAGCTGGGTGGAGACATGCCATTGTCCCAGAGAGAGAAGAAACGGGGAGCAAGTGTCAGCGGTGGAGGTGAGGCCGAAGGGAGTGGCACTGTTGGAGAAACCATGCTAGCAGGAGGACTCTCTAAGGGAAATTCTGTATCTGACGGGGAACAGGGATGGAAGATTACAGAAGAACTCGAGAGTGAGGAGTCAGAGGAGGATGGAGACATGGAATTGTGGCATATGGGAGCATCATGTGGAAAGGGAAAGGGGGGAGAAGGGGCAGATCCACACTCTAAATTTATTGTAAGGAAGAGGCTGATGCTGCAGGGAAAGTTCAGATGAAAAAGAGCCGGAGGCTGCAGGAGAAAGCAACAGCTGCCCAAAAGGTTGGGAAGGAGCATGAGAGGAGGGAAGGGCCAGAGATTAAATGATGATGAGGGGATTATCAGGCACACTTCTTTTATTAGGAGCAATGATTACATTGGTCTCGATTTAATGTGAACGGACTGAGGGGGGGAGAAGAAATTGCAGCAGTTGTTGCAGTGTTTTAAAGGCACTGACCTGCTGTGTCTGCCAGAAACCTTTTGGGATGAGGATATCCTAGAAAGAGTTCGGAAGCGAGAAGTGTTTGCGCAAATAATGGCCTGGAAATTCCGGCCATCCAGGTCCTGAGTGTCTAGGGACCTGGGAAGGCACGCGCTGAAAACCGGCTTTTCCAATCTATCAAGCTTAGAGCTTGACAGATCCAATGCATATCGGGAGGACGGGAGGACGGGAGTCCGCTTCGCAGCACAGGAAGAGAAGGCCTCCCCAACAGAATCCCACGTTCCTCCAGGACCACGAGGTAAATTTGTAGAAATATTTCAGATCAGAGGCATCCGCCCGCGGGAAGCCTCCGACCGCAATTTCTGGGCAAATAGAGGGGTGGCTGTTTTAGTGAGTTTGTCCATAAAAGAGAACATTGCATTGGTGGACAAGGACACTGAGGGGAGATTTTTGAATTGTGGTTTCTTTAATAACTTTATCTATGCACCATGCACCAAATGACCATTTCAAGCATCGTAAATTTTTTCGGTAGTTATTCACAGAAGTGGCAGAGGCGGGAAACTCTTGTATAGTGGGGGATTTTAATGTATTTTTATCTCGGATGGACATTTCAGCCCAGATGACCTTTAAGGATGATTGATTGTAAAAATGATGGCAAATTTAAATTTGAGACTTATGGAGGGATCGGAACCCCATAAAAAGGGAGTTCTCCAGAAGAGGTTGTGTGAGTGATATTTTAAAACAGAGCTGAATAGATTTTGTGTTAATGCGGAAAGGGTTAAGTTCTGAGGTGATGGAGATTTATTATAAAAAAGTATTTTTTAGTGTTCACTCAGCTTTGGTTCTTAAAATTAGGAACAGCTAAGTTAAGATCGGTCCGTGGGGGTGGATTTTAAACAATCAGTACCTGAAAGAAATAGCTTTTAAAGAAGGGATTGTAAATATAATAAAGAATACTCCGAAGGAACCTTTATTCTTGAAAGAAAAAAAGAGTTTGGTGGGACAATTTCAAATATGAGGTAAAAGTTTTTTCGGGACATTATGGGAAAGAAAGAGCAACAGCTAACCGGCGTCACAAAGAGAATATAAACAGAAGGTTTACAGATATCTGTAAAGCAGTTGACGGAGGGGATAAGGGAGCAGAGACTAAGTGGAAGGTTTTAAAGGAAGAGTGGGAATTATTGCAAGCTGAAAAATGCAAGGGGGCCATTCTCCGCGCAAAGGCTAAAGATGCATTGGAGGGAAAAAGATGCACTAGATATTTTTTTTTAAAAGAGTAAGAGAAGTTGCGACGAAGGTTATCATTAATTGGAGAGTTGAATGTTGGGGAAAAGATCATTAATGAAAGTGGGGAGATTATGGAGGCCGCTAGTAGCTTTTATCAAGAGTTATATACTAAAGTAATTTCCAAATTGGCGATGGAGAAGGTAAGTGCTTTTATTGAAGAAGGTTTAAAGGAGGACGTGTGACAAAGAAGTAGGATTAGCGGAAATAAAAGTAGCAATTAGGGGGAGGGTGTGTGTGTGGGTGGGGGGAGGGGGAGCTCAGGATTCGATGGACTACGTGCAGAATTTTATAAAGAATTTTTAGCGACTTTGTCCATTGGTGTTGGAGGTTTTTAAGAAGATTAAAACTGGGGGAAGCCTGGCCACATCTATGAGGAGAGGTATCATAAGCTTAGCTTATAAAAATAAAGGGACTGGAAGGGATCTGAAGAATTGGAGGCCCATCACATTATTAAATGTGGATTATAAGATCTTGGCAAGGGTTATGGCAAATTGTATGAAGGAGGTGATGCCGCAGATAGTTTCACCCACTCAGTCCTATGGAGTCATAGACTGGGGATATCGCTGACTCTGTGGTCTCAATCCGAAATGCGATAGAATGCATGGAAGAGAGTGAGAGGGAAGCATATGTGCTAAAGATGGGTCAAGAGAATGCCTTTGATAGAGTCTCTCATGAGTTTTTATTGATGGTTTTGGAAGTATTTGGTTTTGAGAAAAATTTCATTGAGTGGATAAGGATATTTTATTCAAACACATTTAACTGTATTAAATGTAATGGTTTTTTTATCGAAGTAATTTCCAATACAGAGATCAGTGAGACAAGGTTGTCCCCTGTCCCCATTGTTGTACATATTGGTAGCAGAACCATTAGGTTACGTGATGCGAAAGGAACAAGGCATAATCAGGATTGGGGTTCCCAGTTCCGGGCAGGTATTGGTGATACGCCAATATGCAGATGACACGATCTTAACATTGAGAGATGGGGAGTCAGTGAGGAAAGCTATGAGAGATGGGGAGTCAGTGAGGAAAGCTATGGGAGTAGTGGAGGAGTATTGTAGAGCTTCAGGAGCCAGAGTAAATTATAGTGAGTCCCAATGTCTGGTTGTGGGAAGGAGTAGGGGGAAATGGTTGGAGGAAAGCCCGTTTAAGATGGTGGAGGTTTTAGAAGTTCTGGGGTTGCAAGAAGGATAGGGATGAAGTGGATTGAGTAAATTGGGAACCGAAGGTTATGAAAATTAAAAACATTTTGGGAAGATGGGAAAGAAGGTGGTTGAAAGTGCAAGGAAGTGCGACAGTGGTGTCCGCTCTCCTACTATCTAAACTTTGGTATTTATTGACGGTGGAGGTTATTCCTGAGTGGGCAGAAAAGTCTATCCAAGAGGCTTGTGTAAAGTTTTTATGGGACGGGAAACCAGCCTTGGTTGCTTACAATACCATCATTGGACAGCGAAATCAGGGAGGACTCAATTTCCCAGATATTGATTTGAAGAAAAAATTCTTTAGAATTAAATGGGTGAAGAGATTTCTTCAGAAGTCAAAATACAATTTTTAGGAAGAATTGTTTCCAGCATTTTTTTAAATTAAGTGGGATAGGAGGACAGGGAATTTTTTATATGGAATACAACAATATGTTTTTGAAATCGATTAATTCTCTCCCTAGGTTTTATAAGGGGGTTGTAGACACTTGGGCCCAATTTTTTTTTTAAGTGTGCAGTTTATGCCCAAGTTTTAGAACAATGTTGATCCACCTGTTCAAAAATAAGGGCATTTTTTGAACAGGTGGATCAACATTGAAGGAGAGGTATTATTTAATCAAGCTTTTATAAAAGCTGGTATATATGTGAAGGATGTATTATATGAGGTAATTCCAAGTTGGTTGCCCGAAGCGATAGTGAGAGACATGGTTTGGGAGGAGGATCAGGAGGTAGAGGAAAAAGCAATTAAGATCATCTATGAGAAGATTGTGAGGGCAATGGCACAGGATTGGATGGAAGAAATAAATACGCAAATCTCCAAAGGGGGTATAATGCATCTCGCTTGTCCAAGCTTTCTGTTGGAGAAAGGGGAGGAGTTGGTCCAAGTTGACAACTGTAATACTCGAGATTTCTATTGGGTGTTTAGAGAATGGAGATTTAAGACACCTGCTGGTCAGGAGTTTTGGCAGAATATATGCCCAAAGCTGGATTTCAACAGGATTTGGAAGGGAGTGTGGGTGAATTTTAAATGTCCAGAGTGACCCATTTTTACCATGATAGTCTTATGTAAGATTTGGCGAGTAGAGAGGGCAACTTGCCCAGTGTGTGGAATGCAGGATGACTCTGTCCCATTTACTGGTGTTATGTCCACAGTTAAAGGACTTTAAGTAATACGTTCGACAGTTGTGTGAGGTTTTTTTGTTGAATGAGGACCGAAGACCAAGAATGGGAGTCCCGTGGGACTTAATTTTGAGATGGGGATTGCAGGAGAGTCTGCCCAAGTCTAGCGGAGTGGCAATTAATTTAATGTTCAGTTTGGCTAGATTTGTGATTATGCAAAGAAGTAATGTTCTGTTTTTAAGGGGAGGAGAATAAACCGAAAAGAGTATATTAAATATAAACTACAAGATTATAAGGCTCTGGATGTTTTATTCAGTAAAGAATTTAAAGATAGTATTTTATGATCAATTTGTAAAGTACAATAGATTATGTACAGGAGACAAATTAAACTTCAGGTTTTGCTGTTACTATGTGTTGGAGGAATGGTTATGCAGAGGGGCAAAATGGATTTGTATGATCACACTGTTAATATTCAATAAATAATATATTTTTAAAAAAGTGGGTCGCACTCTCGCCTCTGAGTCAGAAGGCTGTAGGTTCAAGTCCCAGAGACTTGAACATAAAAAAAATCTCAGTTGACACTCCATGCAATGCTGAGGGAGTGCTGCACTGTCGCAGATGCTGCTCCCCCATAGAGTGTAGGCGTGAAGTGTGGTTGGCCCATGAGAGGGATGACGACGCAAGGGGATATGGAATTGGGAACTCCACTTAAAGCGCCCCCCATTATTACCCGTTGCCCTCCCTCAGCCAGCACCCAACATGCTGCTTCCTCTCCCAATGGTCAAGTCTGCCCCTGTACAGGTACAGGTGGAGTAGTCTTTGGCAGGGTCCTGATGGGCTTCAACACTCAGAGGTCATCGGCCAAGGACATCACAACAGTCAGAGCAGGGATCTGAGCAGCCGGCCTCTACCTCTGCTGCAGCTACAGAGGTTGTACCACATAGGAATGGTAGGAAATGGATCAAAAAGCTTTGTAATTCAACAAGGGTAGGCAGATGGGTGTTACTGCAAATGTTAGGTTATTAAGCTTCTGTTGTAGAGAAAAATAAAACGTATTACTTTTCGCCACTTTCCTGTGTTGCGCATTCTTGGTTGACAACTCGCCTTTCCAGGTGCTTGTCGATGAACAAAAGCTTGGACAAAGAGGTAGGTGTTAAAGAGCGTCTTAACGGTGGAGAGGTTTATGGAGAGAATTGCAGCGCTTGGGGCCGAGGTAGCTGAAGGCACAGCTGCCAATGGTGAAGCAATTAAAATCAGGATTGCACAAGGTACAAAGAGGTCACGAAGCTTGATGCTTTCATCCTGTGGCAGTCCATGATAGCTCCCAGGGAATCTGCCGCCTACCTGCACAAAGGTTTTCTTGTGGTTGCACATCAGCTTCACATTGAACAAATGGAATCCCTTGTGGTTGACACATACTCCCGGTTGATCTGGAAATGCTCCGATTGCCACACGTGTGCAATCAATGGCGCCCTCTACCTGTGGGAAGCTAGTCAGAGATGCAAACCTGAGCTGAGCCTCTGTCTGTACAATCTGTTATGTGGGTAATGTCTCCTATGACCTTGACCCCTCTGTTGCTCCCCTCTCTGATGACTATCTGCAGGCATCTCCACAGCAAGCCGTTGCTGCTACTGATGGGCATTTTCCTCCTCATCCGAAGTCCAGTTGAAGACAGCCATGCCCATCCTGATTTCAATACCTCTAAATTCCACAAATTAGCCTCTCATAGTTGGAGCCAGCTTCTAGTCATGCTTCCATTTTTGGCAAATTTAACGACTATCCCAAACCCCAACCTGCATGCTCTTGCCTGTTAAAATTCCTCCCATGAGGTCAGCTTCCATATGTTCGCTGATGACACCCAGCTGTACCTTTCCATTACCTCTGTTTGTTTGACCTCCAGTTTTGGATGAACTACAATTTCCCCCAGGTAAACAGTGGAAAGATTGTCCCTGGTCCCTGCTGCATACTCTTGGCATTGTCTACCCCCAACCATTGTTTCAGCTGATCACAGCCTCAGCATCCTCTTCAACTGCAAGTTAAGCTTCAAACTCCACATCCTCTGTCACACAGAACGCCTATCTCTGCCTCTATCTGTGCTTTAGTCACCTCCAGACTAAAATATTCCAATGCTCTCATGGCCAGCCTCCCATTCTCTACGTTTCATTGACTTCAGCTCATCCAAAACTTTGCTGTTCAAACCCTGCCCCACACCAAGTCCTACTTACCCATCACTTTTGTTGCTGCTACCCTACATCAGCTCCCGGTCCCCCAGTATCTCAAATTTAAAAAGGTCATCCAAATATTTAAATCTCCTTGTGGTTTACCATTCCCTATCTCTAACTTCCTCCAGCCCTATAAAATTCTATCCACTCTCACCACCCCGCTGCCAAGAACTCTAAATTCCACTAGCCTCTCCTTTCAATGGCAGCCATTGCCTTTAGCCTACTCGACCCCTGCTCTGACATTCCCTTGGTAAACTTCTCTGCCTCTGCTCCTTAAAAATCATCCCTTCAACCACGCTATTGGTCACCCTCCTCCTTTGGCTTGTTATTTTGATGACACTTCTGGGATGCTGCTTGGGACATTTTTCTACATTAAAAGCAGAATATAAATGCAAGTTCTTATTCTCCTGCCTAGCACGGTGAACACACACCATGATCCCATCCAACAGCAGTTCTTTTAGGCCTCCAGTTTAAAAGGTTGCAATTAATATAATTTAAGGTCAAAGTAACATGTAGTGAATGTAATTTAAGTACTACATTTTAAGGTTTATTGTAATAAAGGAAAACAGCGTTGAAAATCTGGAAGCCTCGGGCCCGGATTTCCGAACGTCTTTGCCTGGGCCAAGGGAGGTAGGGGAGGGGGATCCGCCACGGATCAGCCCGGTGTCCGGAACATTCCAAATTTCGGAACTCTGGATTTTTGACGCTGTAACTGTAGCATGTTTGATGCATGGGAGAAGTGATGGGTGTGAATCATTTTGTGCTCTAGAAGTATGTAAATTTTGTGTATGAACACTTTTACTATCTACAAATAATAATGTAAGTGCAATTTATGCATCCATTTTTTAAAAAAAGTACAGTAACTATAGAAGGGCAATTTTTCTGATCTTCCCCTTTGTCGTCTCAGCACTACATATACCCAACTCCAAAGAGATGATGGACGGGCAGCCTGCTGTAAGATACCTATCCCATCACTCAGTGGTGTGCAAGTGATCCAGGCTTACATGCAACTGTCCCCAAAGACATACCTGTCCTTCACACAATAGTGCTGTACAGAGGAGACCAGCTGAAGTGGGGCGAACAGTGCTCTGGAATTTTTGTGTTTATTCCACAATTAGCACAAATGTAGAAATGTTCTTTGGTTCTTACAACTCAATATTTCTTGGCAAAATTCATCCTTATAAGTACAGGAAGAATCATTATAAGGAAGGGAAGAATCATTTTTGCAAAGGTTACACAAAACAAATGTCAGTTTTGAATGAAAAGGTATTTGAGTGCTTCGGTGTTCAGATCCAATACATGCATCAAATATAAAATATTGATTACACTTACTTAACTTGAGTTATTAATCAGTTCCTATTTAAACTTCTTGCCGTAAAAATAAAGAAATAGAAAATGCTAAATTTCAAACATGATTCAGGAGAACTTTGCACAATCGTCAGTCATAGTGTGTTTATTCTTTCAAAAGAAAATGCCAGTTATACCTCCTGTTGGTAAGAAACCCTGATGTCAATTGTAAGTACCAACCATAATCAGTGTGAAATTGTTTACCAAACAAAATATTCACTTTGAAATTGCTGCAATGACTTTGTCTATTTGTATAACTTGTCTATTTCTTTACTGCACTGAAAATATAAGGATTGAATGTATCCAAAGGCATACAATGAAAGTAGTACCACTTTTAGCTTTAGGTAACAGATCAAATATATCCTTCCATCAAAATGCACTTCAATCATTATTAAACATACACCTCCAAATTTAAAAAAACAAAACAATTACTAGTGATCTCATAGCTAGGTTTCACTTCCATACTAAAAAAAGTCACAATAGAAAGTGCAGATGCAGAGTCAGGAGCTGTGATAACAACCCATTGTTTGAATAAATACATTTCTTGCTAGTTTTAAATTTGCTTCTATCAAAACACCTTCCACAATGGCAGGCATAAAGCTTTATTGCTGTAAATAGAATATATCAAAAGGCTTTGTTCTTTTTTCTTTGACCTGCTACATACATTTCCTTAATAAAAACTGACCACAGACAGAATAATACTTGTAAATCAAAATAGTTTGATAACTTAAACAAGTGCAAAACACGTAACAGATAAAATTAAATATAAATTGCACAACTGATGCAGATGTAAGCACTTCGATATGTCAGAAGTGGAATAATCAGCTGTGGAATCAGATGCCTGCATTAAGAGATTGTCCTGGGTGGATGCAATACCCAATCCGAGCTGATTTATTTCAATCGCCTTTAGAATTGATCAAGACTTTATCTTCCAGAGCTATAATTTAAAAGAAAAAATAAATGTATTTTTAAATTTACTGTGCATCATAGCTGTCTTCTTACATGGCCCAACTTTCCCTAACTTCTCAGTGATAATATCTCCTTCTTGATGTATTACTTTGTACAGGAGTAGCAATGCCTCAAAGTTCCACTTTTCTGCAGTATCTTGTCGCCTATTTATAATACTTAACCTCGTCAACTTTTGTTTGGTTTATTTTGCATTGTGGGGTGGAATTCAAAGTATTAGCAGCAACTCCAAAGCAGTGAATAAAACCACCTCACAAGGGTGATATTCTGTGCCCCCGCATTCATATATTTCATTGAGTTTATACTATGGAAATTCATCTGTAAGCATGCTTGACATTGGAGGTATTCATGTGGTATAAATGGGATATTACTGTGGCATCAGGTTTACATCATATGCAAATCCCATAAAATGGACTGATGCACACTGCAGATGATTACTATGAATGCAGTTTCCTTTCTGCTAAAGCCATTTTATAATGCAGTTGTAAATTCATACTCGTCAATTTATGGTTGTTTCTTAGAAGATTCTTAAGTAGAAAGTATGGAATTACTTATTCCAATTCTAGCAAAGAGCAAAAACAACCAACTTCTGAGACCAATTCAAAAGTGGCTGAAATACATTTGCTCCTTGGATTCCAGTATTACCTTCTGCTCAAAGGAAACGGCCCTATGTTTCACACCATCTGTTAATATACTACATACTGTCCAGTAATTGAGCTGATTCAGACTACAGGTAAATGTCTGTCACTTATTGCAATGACTCAGGATCTACTGGATTCAGAACCCAAGAGACTGCCTTACATAGATGCTGTTTAAATAGAAGCCGATAGTCAAAACTGAGTCAGAGTGGTCTTTACCACAAATGAAAGATTATCTAGAGCTCAAGGCAACCCAAATTATCTCTACAATTATAGATAATCTTTAAATTAACACTATGCCAACTGTGAAAGGTTTAAAAATTATGCACATATATGAATTTTGTTTCACTGTTGGCCATTCCGTGCCAGCAAAATTCCAATTCCATTGACTATTACTGTTGTATTTCAGGCTAGCTGTTCTCTTCCTGAAGCAAAGATGTGTTTCATTACTTGGATATAAACCAAATCCTAATGAGAACATAAATTGTCCATTTAAAATTTTATTTGACAGGAAAATGTTAAATGACTGGTGGCATTACAGAAATTCATTTGATAAACTACCTAAAACCTACATTTCAAATACAATGGCAAGATATAAAATTTTTGATTCACTATGACTACACACATGCTTTCCAGTTAATCAATTTGTTTCTCAGCACCATTGTCTGACCAAGGGGTGGACAGGTAACCCGCCCTGGGCATCTGTCAATGAACATCAATCATCAATGCATGGCAGCAGCCATATATTTCATTCTATGGCCCTGAATTTACTCAGCCTTTCTGCTGCTGCGCCAGAATAACTTTTTCAGAGGAAACTGCCATGCTTCTGACAAAGTAACAGTGGTGCAGCAGCAGAAAGTCAGCGCCTGTATATTGATACGCTGGTGCACTGCAGATATTCTACACTCTATACTCATTGTATTCAGCAAAATATACCAAATCAATTTTGAAATGATAGATGGATTGCAAAATAGATATTGTTAAAATATATACATTCAGAAAAGTGTCACATAATATGCCATATAATTAAACCCAGAACTTATACTCACTAATTTATTATACAACTAAAAATGATGACATTAACAGAAATTATATTCATTGGAGAAGATAGGACAATTGCACTGCTCCTCTGTCTTGGTCTGATGCACGAAACTCACCTTTAGATTAAAACCCAGCAGGTCACTAATAACGCCAGACACAGCCGAAAGGATCACAACTTGGGTGATGTTGTACAGCAGCGGATTCATCGTCAGTCCATATAATCTAAATGGCGCATCCAATTCCTAAAGATAAAATGCATTTTTGCAGCATTACAAAAAAGGGTTTTGAGAGACACCAGCAATGCCATAAAATATCTAAAGCACTGACAGAGAAGCTCATTAAGAAATCTCACGAGACAGGCAGAGAATCATTTTTGGTATTTTCTGTCTACTACACATATATAAATATTATAAATCTTCCATTTATATGCACATCCGGTCTACAAAATCTTACAGCCTGCTGTCTTGTTTTTGTCACACTTTCATGCCAGCTTTTGAATGATAAATTCCTGTGTTCACGTTTATAATGGAAACTGCCTATATAAATTTGTAATGCTGTAATTACACCATCCTGTTGTTGGCGGCATTACAACACCTCAGATTTATGTTGCCAAGCATTTCAGTCTGTATCAGAGAAAAATTTTCAGCTCTAATGAACTCTACTTTGCTGCTTCCCAATTTACCTCACCTTTAGTTATTTACTAATGAATAACAATATAAAATCAAAGTATTATATAAAATTAAAAACAGAAAGCATGACTTTAAAATAGGGTCAGAATTGCATCTGCATGCCCATCCTTGAACCCCGTTTTCACTTGAAGACTACATTTGGCCTAAACTCCCATGAGCAATGCCACAGGAGATTGATTAGTATATATAAAATTAATAAACCAAACTCAAACACCAGGGATTAAATTATTTTTCATTCATCTAATGCAGAAATTAAATGTAACCGTTCAAACCAAGTGTTCCTAACGACCACTGGACGTACCAAAATGCTTTACAGAGAATGAAGTACTTTTGGAGTGTAGTTACCGTTATAATGTGAGAAACGCGGCAGCTAATTTGCACACAGCATGCTCCCACAAACAGCAATGTGATAATGACCAGATAATCTGGTTTTGTTATGTTGATTAAGGAATAAATATTGGCCAGGACATCAGGGATAACTGGCTCTTCTTCGAAATTGTGCGATGGGATCATTTATGTCTACCTGAGAGCGAGCAAACAGGGCCTCGGTTTAACGTCAAATCCTAAAGACAGCACCTCCAACAGTGCAGCACTCCCTCAGCACTGTATTAGAATGTCAGCCTAGATTTATGTGCTCAAGTCCCTGGAATGGGATATGAACCCACAACTCTCTGACTCAGAGGCGAATGTGCTACCAACTGAGGCACAGCTGACACTTACGATGTTCATTGTCATATATTTTTTCAATATTATTATAATTTTAAAGTTTTGCATTTTTGCCAGATGTGGGTGACTATGATTCAAGTAAAACAGCATCTAAGATCCTCTTAATATTCTAGTCTCTGTATAAAAAGGGCATAGGTTTTGCTATGCATCAACACTCAGTGATTACTGAATAGTAATTCCTTTCATTTTTATATGAAAAACCTTTATCATGCAACTTCAGTATCCCATTCCTGCTTTCTCTCCATACCCCTTGATCCCTTTAGCCGCAAGGGCCACATCTAACTCCCTTTTGAATATATCTAATGAACTGGCCTCAACAACTTTCTGTGGTAAAGAATTCCACACGTTCACAATTCTCTGAGTGAAGAAGTTTCTCCTCAATTTGGTCCTAAATGGCTTGCCCCTTATCCTTAGACCATGACCCCTGGTTCTGGACTTCCCCAACATCGGGAACATTCTTCCTGCATCTAACCTGTCCAATCCCATCAGAATTTTATATGTTTCTATAAGATCCCCTCTCATTCTTCTATATTCGAGTGAATATAAGCCTAGTCGATCCAGTCTTTCTTCATATGTTAGTCCTGCCATCCCGGGAATCAGTCTGGTGAACCTTCTCTGCACTCCCTCAATAGCAAGAATGTCCTTCCTCAGATTAGGAGACCAAAACTGAACACAATACTCAAGGTGTGGTCTCACCAAGACCCTGTACAACTGCAGTAAATCCTCCCTGCTCCTATACTCAAATCCCCTCGCTATGAAGGCCAGCATGCCTTTGCTTTCTTTACTGCCTGCTGTACCTGTATGCCTACCTTCAACTGATGTACCATGACACCCAGGTCTCGTTGCACCTCCCCTTTTACTAATCTGTCACCATTCAGAAAATAATCTGCCTTCCTGTTTTTGCCACCAAAGCGGATAACCTCACACTTAATCACATTATACTGCATCTGCCATGTATTTGCCGATTCACCTAACCTGTCCAAGTCCCCCTGCAGCATCCTAGCAGCTCGCACTGCCACCCAGCTTAGTGTCATCTGCAAATTTGGAAATATTACATTCAATTCCTTCGTCTAAATCATTAATGTATATTGTAAATAGCTGGGGTCCCAGCACTGAACCCAACTAGCCTGCCATTCTGAAAAGGACCCGTTTATTCCCACTCTTTGTTTCCTGTCTGCCAACGAGTTCTCTATCCACATTAATACATTACCCCCAATACCATGTGCCTTAATTTTGCACACTAATCTCTTGTGTGGGACCTTGTCAAAAGCCTTTTGAAAGTCCAAATACACCACATCCACTGGTTCTCCCTTATCCATTCTACTAGTTACATCCTCAAAAAACTCGAGAAGATTTCCCAAGCACGATTTCCCTTTCATAAATCCATGCTTACTTGGACCGATCCTGTCACTGCTTTCCAAATGCGCTGCCATTACATCTTTAATAATTGATTCCAGCATTTTTCCCCACCACCGATGTCAGGCTAACTGGTCTATAATTCAGTTTTCTCTCTCCCTCCTTTTTTAAAAAGTGGGGTTACATTAGCTACCCTCCAGTCCATAGGAACTCAACCAGAGTCCATGGAATGTTGGAAAATGACACCAATGCATCTACTATTTCTAGGGCCACTTCCTTAAGTGCTCTGAGATGCAGACTATCAGGACCTTGGGATTTATTGGCCTTCAGTCCCTTCAATTTCCCGACTAATAAGGATTTCCCTCAGTTCCCCCCTCTCGCTAGACCCTCGGTCCCCTAGTATTTTCAGGAGGTTATTCGTGTCTTCCTTAGTGAAGACAGAACCAAAGTATTTGTTCTATTGGTCTGCCATTTCCTTGTTCCCCATTATGAATTCCCCTGATTCTGACTGCAAGGGACCTGTATTAGTCTTCACTAATCTTTTTCTCTTCACATATCTATTGAAACTTTTGTAGTCAGTTTTTATGTTCCCTGCAAGCTTACTCTCATATTCTATTTTCCCCCTCCTAATTAAACCCTTTCCTCCTCTGCTGAATTTTAAATTTCTCCCAGTCCTCAGCTTTGCTGTTTTTCTGGCCAATGTATATGCCTCTTCCTTGGATTTAACACTTTCCCTAATTTCCCATGTTAGCCACGGTTGAGCCACCTTCCCTTTTTTATTCTTACGCCAAACAGGGATGTACAATTGTTGTAGTTCATCCATGTGATATTTAAATGTCTGCCATTGCCGATCCACCGTCAACCCTTTAAGTATCATTTGCCAGTCTATCCTAGCCAATTCACATCTCATACCATCGAAGTTTCCTTTCTTTAAGTTCCGGACCCTAGTCTCTGAATTAACTGTCACTCTCCATCTTAATGAAAAATTCTACCATATTATGGTCACTCTTCCCCAAGGGGCCTCGCACGACCAGATTGCTAATTAATCCTCTCTCATTACACAAGACCCAGTATAGGATGGCCTGCTCTCTAGTTGGTTCCTCGACATAATGGTCGATAAAACCATCCCTTATATACTCCAGGAAATAATCCTCCACAGTATTGCTACCAGTTTGGTTAGCTCAATCAATATGCAGATTAAAGTTACCCATGATAACTGCTGTACCCTTATTGCACGTGTCCCTAATTTCCTGTTTGATGCCATCCCCAACCTCCCTACTACTGTTTGGTGGTCTGTACACAACTTCCACTAACATTTTCTGCCCTTTGGTGTTTCGCAGCTCTACCCATATAGATTCCACATCATCCACGCTAATGTCCTTCCTTACTATTGCGTTAATCTCCTCTTTAACCAGTAACGCTACCCCACCTCCTTTTCCTTCCTGTCTATCCTTCCTGAATATTGAATACCCCTGGATGTTGAGTTCCCAGCCTTGGTTACCATGGACCCATGTCTCCATAATCCCAATTACATCATATCTTTTAACAGCTATCTGCGCAGTTAATTCATCCACCTTATTACGAATGCTCCTCGCATTGAGACTCGGAGCTTTCAGGCTTGTTTTTTTAACACTCTCAGTCCTTTTAGAATTATGTTGTAATGTGGCCCTTTTTGATTTTTACCCTTGATTTCTCTGCCCTCCACTCTTGGTTGTTTCCTTCCTACCTTTTGCTTCTGCCCCCTTTTTACTTCCCTCTGCCTCCCTGCATAGATTCCCATCCCCCTGCCTTTTTAGTTTAAACCCTCCCCAACAGCACTAGCAAACACTCCGCCTAGGACATCGGTTCCGGTCCTGCCCAGGTGCAGACCGTCCGGTTTGTACTGGTCCCACCTCCGCCAGAACCGGTTCCAATGTCCCAGGAATTTGAATCCCTCCCCCTTGCACCATTCCTCATTCCTGCAATTCCTACTCTAACTAGCACATGGCACTGGTAACAATCCTGAGATTACTACCTTTGAGGTTCTACTTTTTAAATTTAACTCCTCGCTCCCTAAATTCAGCTTGTAGGACCTCATCCCGCTTTTACCTATATGCACCATGACAGCTGACTGTTCACCCTCCCCCTCTAAAATGCGCTGCAGCTGCTCCGAGACATCCTTGACCCTTGCACCAGGGAGGCAACATACCATCCTGGAGTCTCGTTTGCGGCCGCAGAAACACCTATCTATTCCCCTTACAATAGAATCCCCTATCACTATAGCTCTTCCACACTTTTTCCTGCCCTCCTGTGTAGCAGAGACACTCCTGGTGCCATGGACTTGGCTGCTGCTGCCTTCCCCTGATGAGCCATCTCCCCCCACAGTACCCAAGGTGGTGTATCAGTTTGAGAGAGGGGACCCCTGCACTGTCTGATGGTCACCCATTCCCTATCTGGCTGTGTAACCTTTACCTGCGGTGTGACCAACTCACTAAACGTGTTGTAAAAGTCTATGGGGCAATTTAAATTATAATGCTAATTTCACATATCTATATTATCGAATTAAAGCTATGATAAATGTCAGTGCCTAGAAAACTAAAGATGGCCTGTTTGTAAATTAACTGCTAAAGTCTCAGAAACTAAATGCTGTATTGCAGCAGAATGCTGTTAACTTAATTGTGTGCCTAAAAACTTTGAGACTTGGTACCATTTGGTCAAAAGCATGTAGTGCGGCAACTGCTGGGGAGTAGAACAAGAGATCCAGGGCGTCAGCTCACGCATGGTCATTACTCAGCACTTGAAGTAACAAATCTGGAGTTGGGGGAAATAATCCTGCTGTATGAGGTGGAATTTGTCGATTAGTTGGTCAAAGTGTATAATCTGACCCTTGCAACAATTGACCTTGTCTAGTGATCCTTTTTTCATGCAAGGCTGTGAGTACACTGGAGGCAAGCGCTTCTGGGAATTCACTATTGCCCCAGATTGGGGGAAAGAGCGACAATACGCCAAAAGGGATCTTCAGGTAGGTGCAAACCTCTCGAGGTTGAGAGGATCAGAGAGACAATCAAGTGCTGCAGAGCTGCTGCCTGTCTTTTCTGCTGTGCAGGAGGGTTGCGAAGGAGGTCCTGGTCTCCCTTCTTAGATATGTCTTTTGCTTAACTAGAGACTGCTCTCTCGGTATCAGGGGAGGAATTTTCCACTCCACTGGTCTTATCAATTTTTAGCATTTAAGGGGAATAGTGACAGCAGTGCTAGTGCTACTGCAGTGGTGAACCCACACTAAATAACCAGCTGATATTATCCTTCAACAGGTGGTGACGTATGAAGCCCACAGTCTGGGGATACGGGTCTCGATGGGAATGCACTGGTGGGGTCCACCTTTTTTGTGCATTAGCGTAACCTTGGGTGCCCTGAAGATTTCTGGGAAAGCGTTTGTCTCCAGTACATAGTAGGAGTTGCAACATGAGGAAGTGATCTCGGGAAGCAGGTCTTGTAAAATGTGGCAGAATGCCATCAGGTCATGGAGCCTTCCAGATTGGAGGTCTGAAGGCAGACCCTTAGCACTGACACCTGCAGTAAAACTCACGGAGGCCGAATCAAGGTCACATACGGTGGCAGAGCATATGAAAACAATTCTGAATTGGTCCAGTTCAATTTCAACTTTAAATATGGTTCAGAGTTCATTCCTAATAGGCGAGATGAAAATAAAAATCAGTAATACAGTTTGGTCATAACAAATATACACCAAAGGTCAAGTTTCATGGAGTTTGTGTTTTCTCCATTAAAAAAAAATCATTCTTGGAATGTGGGCTTCGCTGGCAAGATCAGCATTTGTTGTTCATCTCCAATTGCCTCGAGACAGTGATGGTGGGCCTTCTAGTTGAACCACTGCAGTCTGTGTGGTGAAGGCGCTCCCACAATGTTGGCAGGTAGGGAGCTCCAGGATATATCAAATCTATTCTATGTTCCATGCAGTAAATTATTCACATTCAGTTTACACTGTAAAAATACAATCAGCTGCTTCAAGGTATAATCACAAGCAACGTTCCCCCAAGCTGTGTGGGCGCGCATCGATCGGAGGTCCTGCGCAGGCAGCTCACCAGCTAGTCCACTGGAAAATATACTGCGCAGCAAGTTTAAAGGGACTGCACACAGAAAAATAAATTAGAGGGAGCATTGGTCGCAAAACACACAGGCCTTGTAATCTTTTTACTGTCTACCTTCAGCAACTTGGTTGCAAGCTTCAAAACATTGTTCACCAAGTTCAGCTCTTCCTTTTTGTTGGGTTTCTTTTCCATCTTCAAGTATAAATTAATCTAGTAAAAGAGCAGAGGCATGCACAGGTAGTAAATGCTCATCTTACCTTTAAAATAAGTTAGTTTCTTATGTTGCTTATCAATGTACACCATTAAAACAGAAGACTACAGAACATATTTCAAAATGATTTGCATTGGGGAAACCAGTGCAAGGCATTACTGTGCTTTTACCACTGGAAACACCAAAGGAAATTTAGATTAGTATTAAAATAGTTCATCTTTAATTAATTCCAATTCCCATCACACATAAACTGTATTTTATCAGGATAGCCTGATATAGTACTCGACGCTAATGTGCCACTATACTAACAGAGGTTACTATTGAACATATTAAAACCTTTCAATTAATTTTGGCTGCAATATCCCCTAACCTTTGTCACAAGGCTAGCTAATTTTAGTCAATTGATTCTAGTCTGATAATTTGCTGATAGTGAATAAAATTTAGTTTTTGTTTTCACTCAAATTCAAAAAGTAAAAGGTACCGAGAATCAGATAATAAAGAATTTAGCACCAGACATAAAACCTGTAGCACACATTGGGGACACTCAAATGTAATTGGATAGTACACGGAGACAGGGTTTGATGGGCTAAATTGCATTTCTTCATCCTTGACCTTTCTTCTTGTTAAGTACTTTTACACAATATTTGGGTTTTTTTCCAGCACAAAAGCTTGTTAATGCTTCTAGAATCTCAAACGCTCTGTTTAAATACAGATTGATGGTCTTTACACTAAATCAGGAAGATTTGATATTATCCAGCCTTATTCATTTGCCACTAAAACGTAAAGCTAAAGTAGGATTACCCAGCACTTTGCTTCTATATTGTATGTACAAATGTTATACTTGGAGCTATGGAGCACACAGGAACAATAGAAAAGGATTCAGGTTTTCACTTTTTTAAGCAACAGAAGAGCATTTTGTTTATTACCTGCTCTGTCAGCAAGATCGAGGTATTGCTGTACTTGTTATTTGTCTCAGATCCTAACATGACAAATCTGAGTAGATATAATGTTAATGAGATACACCAGATCACTAGCTCCCAGTTATAGTGAAAATCAAGGAAAGTCTCATGGATATGAAGCAGCTACAAAAAAGGAAAAAAAACAGATTAAAATCAAGAGATGGCTCTGTTGAACTTCATGACTCATCAGGAGGCCCAGTCCAGTGTGAAGCTAGATTAAAACATTTTCAGGCAATCCATTCTATCTCCTAGGCACTTCTTGAATCTTTCTAATATTATTCTTTATTAAAAATAGCAACCGAGAAAGCAGATCTCTGAGAATAGATGTACAATTCATTCTCTATATTACTCTCAGTTGGTGACCAGAATGTGAGCTGTTCCGGTTTTGTCAGCTGCACTTCACATTCTTTAGCTACTGGTCTGAGTACAACTGCAGCCATATTTATACCTAATGTACCATACATGATTATTATTAAAGATTAGAGAATAGATTTTCCTTATTAGTGGATTTACCAATGGACTAGAATTGCATTTCCACCTGTCAACTTTCTCCTGCAAAGAACCAGCCTAACTTCCCTCAATGCAGCATTATTACATATTCATAGTAGACTCCCAGCACTAATAGCGCCCTCTGGGGAATCTGCCTCGGTGTGGGAGGAGGGCCAGCAGCCAGATTGTGTTTGTAACAATGTTGCTCAATGCAATCCATGAAGCCAGTGCTGCTTCAGGGCAACAAGCCCAAAAACTTAAAAACTCTTCAGGTGAGGTGTTGTTGTCTGTGCTCAGCAAAGGTGGATCCAGCTTTTTGGTGCCATGAAGAAGGCCCATAAAAGGTATGGAAGGAGATGGCTTTGGCAGTGAGTGCCACCTCCCGCAATCCACATGGCTTTTCAATACAGTAAGTTCAATTGGCCTTTCCATGGCAAACAGGGTAACCAAAAGCAGTCACACCTTGCAAGACTGCACTTTAATAAGCATGTTACCTTTTGGTAATTTATGGGCCTTTCTGGGCCTCAACTATTTACAATCTATATCAATGACTTAAATGAGGGGATCGAGTGTAATGTATCCAAGTTTGCTGACGCTACAAGCTTGGTCAGGAAGTGAGGAGGACACAAAGAAGCTGCAAAAGAATATAGACAGGTTAGCTAATGGGCAAGAAAGCCAATTGAATATAATGTGGAGAAGTGTGAAGTTATCCACTTCGGTAGGAAAAATAGAAAAGCAGAATATTTTTTAAATGCTAAGGAATTGGGAAATGTTGGTATTCAGAGGGATCTGGGTGTCCTTGTACACAAATCACAAAGTTAACATGCAGATACAGCAAGCAATTAGGAAAGCAAATGGTATGTTAGCTTTTATTGCAAAAGGATTGGAGTATAAGAGTAAAGCCGTCTTACTGAAATTATATAGGGCCTTGATGAGACCGCATTTGGGAGTACTGTGTACAGTTTTGGTCTCCTTACCCAAGGAAGGATATACTTGCCTTGGAGGGAACGCAACGACGATTCACCAGACTGATTCCTGGGATGGGGGGGGGCAGAATTGTCCTATGAGGAGAGAGTGAGTAGACTAGGCCTATATTCCCTACACTTTAGAAGAATGAGAAGTGAATGATCAGCCATGATCCTATTGAATGGTGGTGCAGGGCTCGAAGGGCCAAATGGTCTACTCCTGCACCTATTTTCTATGTTTCTATGTTTCATTGAAATATATAAAATTCTCAAGGGCTTGACAGGGTAAGATGCTGGGAAAATGTTTCCCCTGGCTGGAAAGTCTAGAAATAGTGGTCATAGTCTCAAAATAAGGGGTCAACCATTTAGGACTGAGATGGGGAAAAATATATTCACTCAGTTTGTGAATCTTTGAAATGTTCTACCCCAGAGGGCTGTGGATGCTTAGTCATTGCATATATTCAAGACAGAGATCAAAAGATTTTTGGATACTGAGGTAGAAGATCAGACAGTATCTTACTGAATGGTGGAGCAGGCCTGAAGGGCTGAATGGACTACCCCTGCTCCTATTCCTTATCTTCTTATATTTCTCAGCTGCAGCCACCTTGTCCTCAGTGCATCACACACCATCTGCAATCTACCACCTTTTTGCAGAAGGTGCCACAATAGTCTTCACATGCTCTTCCTTCTGCGAGTTTTCCGTTACTCACAGCTGAACATGTAGGAAAGGTGTGAGGACTTGTATGATCAATACTTCCTTATTAAGGAATGTCTTCTGTAATCTGAATGCTAATAGGCCTACATGGGTGGAGGAGTTACCAGATCTGGTTCTGAGTAATGAAGCTAAATGTGGGTGAGCACCTTGGGAAGTCATTGCCACAATAAGGTTTAAGATCCACTAGAAAGGGAAAAAGTCAGTTCAAAAACTAGAACACCAGATTGGATTAGGACAGGTTTTAGAAAGATGAGAAGTGATGTAGCTGAGGTGAGGTGAAGTGGAAGGAAAAGTGGGTCTATTAAAAAAGGAAACTACTCATAGGTTTAGGATGCGATGGATAAATAAAGAGGATGGAAGCAAATTAAAGTTAAAGAAGATGGCCTACAAGGACTGTAGGAATAACAATGAAAAATCGAAAGGAGAATATTAGAAAACAAGAAAGCAGGTTAAGAACGGGATACGGAATCTAAGAGGGTCAGGAAAAACTAAAAAAAACATCAAAAGGAACAAAAAGTCTTTTTGAAATACATCAGTAAAGTGAGAAATGCTAAAAGCAAGGTGGGAGCCCAAAGAGGAATTTGTTGATGATGATCAAAAATGGTAAGAGATATTTAATAACCATTTTGCATCAGTCTTTACTAAAAAGGATAACTGAGAGAAGGTGAATCCTGAAATGATTCAGAGCAAGACAAGCAATATTATGATGGATAAAAGGAAAATCTTAGTCAAGTTTATTAGGCTAAAGGAAGACAAAGTACCAGGGCCCAATAGGATACATCCTAGAATCCTGAGGAAGATAAAGGAGGAAATTGCCGAAGCCCTAGAAATTATATTTCATGGCTTTACTGAGTGTGGATGTGTGCTGGGGGACCAGAGAGTGGCTAATGCAGAACACATTTTTAAAAAAGGAGACAGAGCTAATCCAGGTCATTACAGTCCAGTTACCCCAACATCTGTGGCAGGGAAAATGTTAAAGCCTCTGAAAAGAAAGTGATTAGAAGGAGCCAGCTTTCAAAAGGGATAATTGTGCTTGACAAATGGGTGTCTGAAAAAGTCCTTCAGGGATGGAGGAAAATTCAAATGGAAATTCAGTGAAACCCTTCCCTGCCCAATTTTCTTTGATTCTCTGACCCAGGGCTGCCCATTTTTGGCAGTCAAATCGGAGGAGAAATCCCATTTCCCGCCACTGAAATTTTGAATAAGTTGGCTGTTCAACAGACTGAGTATATGAAGCAATCCTGCCCCCTCCTCTTGAAATATTCATTCCTCTTTAGCTTATCTTCTGCTATTTGCTTAGTCAATATCTGGATAATTGAAATTCTGACCTCTTTACACGTTTTCCCTGACCCTCCCCTCCGGTTCAGGATGTCAATAGCAACAATCAGTAATTACCATCCTTGACCTGAATTAAAACTGTCTCAGCCATGGACTATTGTACAGCTAATAGCTTGTATTATTGAGAAGGAGAAGAACAATAGGTATAAATGTTTTAATTAGTGCAATGTTACTGAAAATTCTAAAATAAAAGATTAAGTGCTCAAACACACCCTTACCTGCGCGCAACAAATAAATACTACAGATAGAGTCAACAGGAATGCAGATGAAACAATTACATCTACTGACCGCTGTGGACCTCGTCTCTGTTGGGAGAGATTAATAATTGAATTAGTACTTTAAATATACATGCACAAAAATTATGTAAATGTTTAACGCAGTTTACATGCAAGAAAGAAAATTTGTGATTCTTTAAATAAAATATATGCAACAAACAGTACTGGTATGCAGAAACTGGAAGAGGACTTGCATTAAAAATATTATTAGCTGAAAATATGCATCAGTCGTCCTTATTTTCTATTAAAAACTGTCTGGACTTTCTTTACAATTTAAAAATTAAAGGAAAAGCCTAGAAAGCAGAAACAAGGAGATGAAAAAGTGAAAATGGAAACCACAACAAGATAACAGTAAAACTAACTAAAGCAATTCTTTAAATATAAAGTTTGTAACAGAAGTGTATCATGTGTACCACGATTCAGAAGGAAGAAATAAACTACCATGAATGGTGAGAAAAATGTAGTCCTTCAAGAACTTACAAAAACTGCTAAAAGCATTATAACTACACAATATTCTCAAATATTGTAGTAGTTGTACAAATGTTACTAATTTTATAACAGCTTTTTGTTGCTTCTATAGCAAGAGCTTTCCCAAAGTTCCAAACAAAAGAGAACCCATTGAATCACAGTGATGACACAGGTGCACTGCATGTAGACTTTTGGTAGAGTTTTTCTTGTCCGAGAACAATACTAATCTCCCTCGGGTCAGGACTATTTTAATTTCATTATGTTGGAAGTTGACACCTTAAGAGAGACCTCAATATTTTATGATGTACAGGTCTCAGCTTTATTTGCTTTTCTTCATAACACATACAACATTCGGAAGCTGTTGTATTGCAATGTCAATATGTGTATGCTACTGTACTGTTAAAGAAGTATATATATATTACCAGTGTAATTAATATACTCGTTTACACTTGTTTTTGTGAATTATCTGTTTAGGTGGTAGTTTACTCTAGTTAAGCAGTAAATAAGAGTTTATTGCAAGACACATTTGTATTTACATATGTTTCTGTTTATGGAACGTGCTAAGCAGCACAATGCATTTCTGCATTTACAACATACTTTAATTTTATAGAATGTATTACAGGTACTGGATTCACAAGAAAAATACTGTACTTGAAGCCAATATCCCCAAGTTGTTTTACTATAACTTACTTGTACTCAAACGACATTTCAATATTTATAGATAACTTTGTTCTTTCTTTCTAGGTTACTGAGTGTAAAGTCCCTCTCTATGTAGTAACTGCATTGTATTGGTATGTGTATTTTAAATGAAGATATTTCTGCAAGTTTTGGTGTAAGACACTTATGCATTGTTATACTGTGATTCACTCCAGTATTTAAAGGCTTTTTATGCTAATATATCACTATACTGTGATTCTGTACAGTGCACATACACAGACAGACTCTTTTGCCACAAAGCATTAGTGCATTTTCATGCTGCATTTTGTTATGCGCTTGTATATTTAAAAAGAACATAAAAGGAGTCAAAAATGAGAAAAGGTCGATTTGGGCATCAGCGTTCTTCATTCTACTACTCTAACTGCATTAACAACCTATAGTATAGTTTCCCAGGGTCAGGCATTACCAGTATGCTTAATAGAGAGGGAACCCAATTCAAGTATTTCCACGCTTGTAAGAGACAGAAATGTCTACTCTATTTTCTCCTTTCATAAAGTGGGAGAGTAGTTTAAACCAAAAACAGTCCTCTTAGACTTTCCTTTCGCGAACATTAAAAACTACAGCCTTATAATTGAGACACCAGTAAAACGTTAAATCTTTTCCATGGGTTGTTGGCTCTTGATCACAATTTTTTTTATGGTGACTCATATTTGGATGTTATCTTGTCAACTACAAAGGACCATTGCATTCAGACAACCTACTGTAAAGCAGGAACATATTGGTTTGTAGTTACAGTAAAATAGTCTTTCCAATATTTTTCCTGTAAATAAAACTGTAAATACAGTACTGCAACGGAGTAAACTGATGTGTAATATGCAGCAACCTTTCAGTAAAAAAGCCCTTAAATACAGCACTCCATCACAGTTAAGCACATCTGTGTTTGTCACTGGTATTCTGCGCTATATCAAGTAATAAATGCACCAGCACTTGCTGCTTTTCAGACCACAAATCAACAGCTGACAGCACCAGGTGATTCCTATTTATGACTGGCAAAAGTGACTATTTGCAAATGTATTTAAATGTAGCTTTTGCGATTGACATACATCAGTTACATTTTTAACAAAAAGTAAATTACTTAATTCCTAATGTAACACTTTGTAGGTAGGATACATTAATTTTACAATAAAATTGTCTGTAAATAGAGGAAATGTGTGTTCTCAGGAGAAATGAATTAAAGTAATAAAATTGAAAGCTGCATAAAAAAAATTCCCTGAAGTTTAACTTGAGCAAGTGATGAAAATTTTAAAATTCTTGTGTAGCTTGAAGTAGGATAAACTTCACAAATTATCAGTAAAGACAGAATACTGGAGATTTGATCTTCATTCCCTGACTATAGTACATACATGACTTTGTGGGTGAATCAGGACTTTGGTCCAATTACATGGGGCAATTCTGCACAATATTTACTGGTTAATTGGCAATTTAATTACTTAATCAATTTAAAACAGCATAATCACAGATATATCTTGATTGGAAGAAACAATAGGAAACCAACCAATGAATTCTAGTTTCATGAAATTGCCCACAGGAAAACCATGTTTGCCTCTCACTTTGACTGGTGGCCATTAAATCCCATCAAGAATGGGGTTATTATTTTCTTTGCAAAGGTAAAACATTATGTCCCAGTATATTTTATATCTATGCAAAATCAGAATCTATTAAACAATATTTTTTCTAGTGTTATTTTTTACTTAATCATTTTCAGTGTTGTATATTCATCATTGCAAAACTATGTAGTGTACATTTTAATTCACGCTTATGAATGGAGACCATCAGTCCTTATTAATAGCTTAATGCGTATAACATAAAAATGGCTTGCTAGTTTCTGGAATCTAGCCAGAAAGTAAGTGCTGCTTCCACTTTCTGACCCAATAAATATTTCCATCCAATTTCATTGGAGTTCAGTGCAGCCACAATCACAATTAAATGCAGATCAAAAATAATCACACCATCTATTATGTACATATAGCAGGACTATTTACTTAAAAGTCTAAATTAAAATGCATCACATTGGCAGGAAGTCTCACATCAGACATCTCAGCTGCTGTAAAGAAGAAATTTAAAAGGAAACCACGCTGTACACCCCAATGCAGGGTGTGGAGTATATATACTGATGTACATGTACAAGATACTGTAAAGATCCAATAATTATACAATTGATACCAGGGGGAAAATCCACGCCCCACCATAACATCAAATGATAGTATGGCTGCCACCTCGTCATTTCTCCAATGATATCAACATCTCTGTCTTTTTAATCCAAAGGGAAAAAAAAGAAAATGGCCCGGATTTTGCAGTGGTAATGACAACTAAACTGTCAGCAGTCGCCGTCATTATCCCTCTGAAACTGACCGTAACTTCAAGGTTTAGCGCAAGCACAGGTAAACATGGTAACCCAGAAGTAATTCCCTGCTCCGCCACAGCCTGCACTGTGGAGATCCCCACAGCCAGCAATCAGTGAAATCATTTGAACTGATGAAAACTTCCCTTTTTCTACTCTATGGGCTCAAGTTTTGGCCTGAGTTGTTCCTATTCTTTTGGAGCAACTAGTTTAGAATGGAGCATCTTAGAAATTGCAATTCTCGGCATTTAGTTTGCTCCAGTTCTAGTGAGTTAGAACTGTTTCATTTTAGAACAGATTTTTTTTGCGACTGTTTTGCAAGTTTAGGCAGCGAAAACTTACTCCAAACTAACTTAGAATGAAGTAAGTGTAGATTTTTGTATGCTCAGAAAAACCTTGCCTACACTTATAAATCAGGCGTAGGGAACGAGAGATGAGGGGGGGGGGGGGCTTTACAAAAGTTAAACACTTCACTTTTACAAATAAAGAGCCATCATCAATAATAAATAATAAATAAATCAATAAGGCAACCAATAAATCAATCAAAAAAAATGTTTTAAAAAATCAATCAATAAAAAAATTAAGTTTCTACTCACCTACTGCAGCACCGAGAGCCCTCCAACAGTGTGCTGGGACGGGGCCCCCCCAGTGTATGTCTCTCCGTCTCTGTCAGTGACTCTGTGTTTCTGACAGCGAGGGGTGGGGGGAGAGAGGGGGGATGGAGAGGAGAGGAGAGGGGAGAGTAGGAGGGGGGGGGAGGGAGGGAGAGGAGGGGGAGGGAGAGGAGGAGGGAGGGAGGGAGGGAGGGAGGGAGGGAGAGGAAGAGGGAGGGAGGGGGGAGAAGAGGAGGGTGGAGAAGAGGAGGGGGTTAGAGAGGCTGAATGGGCCGGGCCGGTGACGACACTTTGGGCCCCGCCGACAACGGGGAGGGAGGGAGGAAGGAAGGAAGAAGGGCAGGGGAAAAGAGAGAAGAGGGGGGAGGGAGGGGGGCGGGAAGGCTGAACGGGAGGGGGCGAGTGGGGGGAAGGGGATGAGAGCTGAACGGGAGGGAGGTCCGAGTCCCGATCTTCGCCCGGGGAGCCCATTCAGCCAGGGCTAGGGTCGGGCCCCTCCCACACAGAGGGGGTGAGGAGCTACTGCACATGCGCGCACACTCTAGCGGCATGTGCCGAGGTCCTGGCACTGTTTTCAGCGCCGGGACCTGGCTTCGCCCCCCACCCCTTGTGCTGCGCCGCGCCGAGGCCGAAGACGTCCTGAGGAGCTTGCAGAATCAGAAGGTAAGTTTTCGCCGCTGCCCTTTTTATTCCAGAAAGTCAGCGCACA
The DNA here is from genome assembly GCF_044704955.1 of Pristiophorus japonicus. Classification (NCBI taxonomy): domain Eukaryota; kingdom Metazoa; phylum Chordata; class Chondrichthyes; family Pristiophoridae; genus Pristiophorus; species Pristiophorus japonicus. The sequence goes on along the minus strand of NC_091989.1, from coordinate 34,038,844 downwards.
CCATGGAGATGCGCCGTTTTTCCAGAGGGAGGAAACTTGGGCCCTATATTGCTGTTAAACACTCTGTAAAAAGCTATGCTTTGATGAAAGATGTGTAACTGGGGTTTTAACGATATATTGACTGCTGAACAACAGTTCTAACGCTGATAAACTAATTTTATATTTGTGCAATGTCAAATTTCTCCATTATGATAAACATTACTAGATTTTTAAAAGTGTTTTTTTTTAAAGTTTGTTTATGATATTTCAGTTTCTATCTTAACCCCATGTCTATATCCCACTCTTTATTTTGCTCTCTGTAAAATTTTTAAAAAGTGAATGTTAAAAGCTGCTTTATATTTCCTGCTTTGCTGTGTTTGAGAATTCTTCAATGTGATTGGCTGCTCAGACAGCTGTACGCTGGAGATCCTCAATAGACAGTTCGACAATCAAATTAAGGTCGAGAAAGCTAAAGTTTTTGCCACAGAGATCGCGAGATCTTTGTGGGCAGCTTTGTTCGAGTTCAGCGGCAATCACCGTCGCTTTGCTACTGACCACAAATCTCATGCTCTAGGTACTGAATAACCCAAGGTCACAGAATCACTTCTGCAATAAATAACACCAAAGAAGGTATCTATCTATATTAAAAATCTTGTGTCTCCTTGTACTTCCTGTCAGTACCATTTGCTACCCATTGTCACATTTATGTTACACTTTTTGTGCCAACTTTGTCCATTACAACTATGTCCACATTTATAATGACATATGCCTATGTAAACTTGTCACTCTGATTACACAATATGGCCACCGTGTACCTGCAGTTTTCTCAAAATGGTTTTTCAATTATTTTTCAGCTACCATTTTTCCCTCATTAACTGAAATTTTCACTGTGCAAAATAAGTTATTCCAAAATAAAAAATGCATATTCCATAATATTATTAAATGTATCCATCAAATGTCGTTTGTGTCTTTGTTCAAGTTTTTTTTTAAACTTGAAAGCCTGAGTCTCTGTCACCAATTGTTGCCAGTTCACACAATGAGCCCCTGATCGCAACAGAGGAAGCTAGGAGTATCAGAAAGATGTCTTCCTATATAATGGAGGGAAATTTATAGGGGAGTCAACCCTGATTGTTAGTAACTGGCTTAGGGAAATTACTGAAAGAAGCTTCAAAACAGGTTATTTCTTGTTCCTCTCATTAAGGGATTGATATGTTGCATGGGGTGGGGGTGGGGGGAAAGAGTGGGTTATGTGGAGAAGAGAAAGGGAAATTACTGGGCTCAATTTTGGGTCATGCCGTTTTTCGGCGCACTCACCAGATTTGCGCCGCTTTTCTCCGTTGCCAAGTGCGCCAAAAAATCTCGTCCCTACTTTGGCTGCTGTCCGGCCTCTCCCCGGTCATCGCGCAGTATGGCCAGTCGAGTTGGGGGAGGAGCCAGCGTCCTGCACTGAAAACAGTGCCGGGACGTCTGCACATGTGTATTGGAGTCGGGTCGTGATGTCCGCGCATGCGCAGTAGCGCCGAAATTTGGCAATCGGCCCAGCCTCTCTCTCTCTCTATAGATGCCGCATTCACTCGCTCTCCTCCTCCTCCCCCCCACCCCCCTGTTCATTTGCAGCCCAGCCTCTCTGTCTCCCCGTGGAATACAGATGTCGCATTGAATCCCGATGCCGATCGCTCCAGCCCCTAGCCTAGGCCGAGTGATCTCCCGGTGCGCATTGTCGTGCCGCCCCGAGCCCAGGCCGAGTGGCTTTCCGCACAGGCTGGCGCGCTGCCTTCCCAGGCTGAATTTTAAGATGAAGGTAGGACTTACTTCAATTTTTTATTTGTTATTTAATTCTTAGAACTTTTTGTTTGCAAGGTTTGGTGGTTTGTAAGGCTTGGTGCTTTAGGTGCCGGTCCTCTCCGCATCCCAGGCCGAATGTACCTACCTGCGCCGATTTTTTAACTCTCCACAAGGGTTTTCTGAAGTGGCCACATACGCTGACCTAAGTAGGTTTGGAGTAACTATTAGCTGGCCAAAGTTGCCTAAATGGGCAGAACTGGTGTAGCTGGTTGGTAATGCCCCCTTTTGAGAAAAAAAAACTAAACTAAAAAAAATCGTAACCATCTCACTTACACTGGTGCAAAATGATTGGGGGAAAGTGGGGATTTTTAAGTTACGCCAGAAAAACCAAGTTACGCCAAAAAAAACGGAGCAGCTCCTGGCCAAAATTGAACCCAAAACAAAACAAATGATCACAAAGTGAACTATATTATTCTGTAATCTTATTGTAGTAAAATTATACACCTTTAAATAGGTAGCTTTTAAAAAAATCTGTAATAGCACATTTATTAGATTCAGTAATTTTTCTATTATTTTACATTGAGGTAAGGCACCTGTCATAGGATGGATCCATCTCTCAATTCATTGACACCAGTGATGATGTAATTTTAAGGTAGATTATTTAGTCATGTTTTCTTGCTGCAGTCTCACTCTTTTCATTAGTGTCCCATACAAACCAGAAGGTGCAATCATGCAATGTTCTGCCCTTGTAGAATCCTCATAGCCTTTAGGACTTGCACAATCCGAGATCACTAGTGCCCACTCCACTTTATTTCTCTCCAGCTACTCCAGAGTGAAGCATTATCAATATACCACACTCAAGCGGGACTATTTACCAAAAATTAAGCAAGCAAGATCAATATAGAACAGCACACATTTAGGTACAATGACAGCAGTAAAAAAAAAAGCCTGATCTTTAAAGCTATACTCTTCCCTTGGCAGGAGTGTACCAAGGGATATGGGAACAGGGTAGGTTATGTGACCAGGACTATTTTCTCACATAGAGGGAAATTTGTATACATAATGACTTAATTTTTCCAGGTAAATTACTTGGCGTGCAATGGGAATCATGTACATAATGGCAGATATATCTAGCAGGTAAGGATTCACTTTTATATTGGACCTTTCAGAAAAGTTTGACTCACCTCACTGAAAAATTTGGATCTTTCTGCAAAATATCATAGCAAATCTTTTTTCTAGTATTACATACACACGAGGACTATCTGGCCCCAGAAATGAGCTGGACATTGGGCTCAGCAGTTATGCCAGATCTGATCCACCAGAGTTTGCAGGCAGTGGAAGAGCACTTCATTTGCATGGGGCCAACCAGTGTGCATGGCATCATGGATGCAACTCAGTCACCCGCTTGCCCCATGCTGCCCTGGTGTCTGGCTACCTAGGCCGTTTCCGCCCCCACCCCCCTCAGAAAACCCGTATAGTACGCCCCATGGCCACCTGTGTAAAGGGACCGATCGTAACTGCTTTAAAAAAAAAATAAACGGTCCTTATTTTCGGAGGTTCAAGGTGCCTTCCCTGGTCTGAACGTATTGGTAGAACAGATTTCCACCTCTCTCAACTCCTCTTTTCGTTACCATATCAGCCTCCAGTGTAATGTTAAGCCCTTTATGTACCAGGGAGGTGGGAACTCCCAGCATAGGGAGTCCCTGACATGTTTGGCCCTATAAGGAGTAGGCAAAAGATCTAGCCCTTAAAAAGATCAACCGAGATTTGAACCTGGCAAATCTGGGTCCTGTTTTTTTCTCAAGCATTCCACGGGACTCCTGGAGTCTGGCGGCGTGGCCAAATGTATTTGACCTCATAATTACAATAATAAATTGGATTTACCTTGAGATATGAACGTAACGAGAGCCATATTTTAATATTCTGCACCTTCTTGAGCCGGAAATGAGGAACTTCAGATTTTCTGGCTCGTCTTGCTGAGGTTAAATGGCCAAAAAGCTTGGCAAATAGTAATCTCTAGGAAACAAAACGTATTTGTTTTAATTATTCCTAAAACGGTTCTTTTTCCAACAGAAACAGTTGTAAGAAAGAATGGAAAAAGATATCAATGTTCAATTATTTTTTTAAACAGTGGAAATCCAGAGAATTTCACCTGGATTTTAGTGCACATAACAGAAATTGGCATACGCTATGGGACTAGAACAGAATTGTCCGGGATTGCCTGAAACAGTGTAACAGGCAGGTTATGCCAACATTTCCAGAATATATGCTGAAACACGAAAACTGGCAAGATAAGTGGAAATTAGCATAAACAAAAAAAGCATATGGCATCTTTTTATATAGGGTCATAAGAGGCAATACTAAAGTACAAATCATTGGTTAGAAAAAGGAGTCCAGTTCTGGGCATTAAGTTATTTACAATAGTGATACTCGAGGGATGAGTTCAGACTAGAAAAACTAGGATTCTTCATTAGAGCAGAGATGGTTAAGAAGAGATCTGATAAAGGTGATCAAATTATATGGGGCTTTCATAAGCTAAATCGGGACAACCTATTTCCATTGGTCGATGAGTTGGTAGCTAGAGAGCGTAAACTTAAGATCATTATCAGAAAAAAAGCAAAGAAAGAAGTTAAAATAATGTTTTTTCCCATCAGAAGGTTTGTTAGGATATGGAGCCCTACCAGAAACACTGACGAAACAGAATCCATAAAAGCTTTTACATGTTAAGTGAGAAAGAAAATGTTAAATGGGTATGGCAAATGTGAAGGGAAATGGGACTAAGTGGACAGCTCCTTCAAAGAGTCTGTGCAGGCACAATAAGCCAAATGACCTCCTTATGTATAAATTCTATGACCTCCCTTTTATAATAATCTTGTTACTTCTCTCTGGCCTCATATTCCTGGTCAGGCTTTTGTACCAAATTCAGTTTCTTTTTCCCCCTCTTCCTCTCCCTGCCCCAGTAAAATCTGATCAAAATAATTTCCTCAAAATTGATGCTCTCGTAGATTTGGCTAGATAAGAAATATAACGAGTTGGTTCAAGCAAAATTAGTAATGACAGTCAAGATAATATTTGAACTTGAAATATTTCTGCTTACCTGTTTATATGTTCGCTCAGCTACACACAGCATAAAGAAAAAAATCCACATGAGGCACGCACGCACCACAAAGCTTAATGCAACCATAATAATTGTTTGATTTGCATTTGAACCAAATGCAATATAAAAGAGTTCTGCAGCAGACAGTGACACTAGCTGCTCTACTTCTTTTTGCTGAAAGAGTCTGAACAACACTGGAGTAATGCCAAAAATCAGAGAAACTGCGTTTCCAAACAGCTGGTAACCAATACCTTGCTTGTAGCTGTTAACCTGCAGATGTTCAAAGAATATCAAAGTTATAACATTGCCAAAGAAAGCTATAAAATGCATTAAAAAGACATTCTGAATTGTGCAATAATTAGCTGAAAATCATTTAAATTTAACTAGTATTTATACACAGGTACAGTGTCGAGAATCCGGAAGCCTCGGAACCGAGGCCGTTCCGGATTCTGTCCATTTGCGGACTTCGGAACGTCTGTTTGACATCCCAAATCCAAAAATGCTCGAGCCCAGGTTTGTGTATTTCCGGATTTTGGAACGTCTTTCCGATGTCTCTTGTCCGGAAATGCTTGGGCCATGGTAGGGGCGGGTGGCCGAGCACCAGGGGTGGGGGGGGGTCGGCCTGATGTGGGGGAATAGGTCAGCGGCCCGAGGCAGGGGTCCAGATTACTCTTTTGTGAGCCCAAGACTAGGATGAGACAAGGTTCGTCATTTCCAGTATGCAAATTACAGCAACAAGGGTGTTCAATCCTATGCAATAATCATGTCGGATATTGTGTATACAAAGGTCACCACTTCATAGGGAGCAAGGGCTTGTTTTTGGGAATGCTGCTTTGCACCCTGGTGGACAGCCAGTAATTATAGCACTCATCCCAAGATAGTTTAGCTTACAATCAATACCTCACAACATTAATTAATATTTTGTACAAACTATAGTATTGCTGCAACTTTGTATCTTTATATCCACAGATATCAATTAAGGGAAGTTCTACCAAACCATTATTATTGCCAGTAAACTATGACATTTCCCCACATAACCCCCTAAACGTCTTGGAGACTAGAATGGATAGAAAAAGGACCAGAAAGAGAGAAAGGAGTAAAATGAAACTGAATGCAAAACTAATGGAAGATTAAAGGAGCAAATAAAGAAGAATAAAAAAAGATGTTCAGTAATACAATTGCTACAAATACCAGCTGCAGAAGGCTGGTTCTGCATTTCTCGAATACTCTCACTAACACTCATTAAAGGTATTGTACTTTTAATAAGTGCATGTTTGTAACAGTTACATAGTCAACTAAGGGGAGACGGAGAAAACTCGTCAAAATTGAAGTGGATGGGGAGGGGAGGCCAATGAATTTCATACTTCTTTTCTTCCCTCATTTCTTTCACTTTTCTTGCTAAAACAATCTGAATCATTTATAACATAAAACACATTGATATTCTGTTCAGTTTCTAACCATTATGTTATATGAAAAATAAAGTTAAATGATTTTTCTCCTCTGTTACTCACTCTTTTCATGATCATTCCACTGATTTCCATCACAGACATATCAGCTTTCTTACACTCATTGCATTCCCAGACGATTGCACTTACTCTTTCCAAACTAATACTGGAACTGTGAAGCCATGGTAAGTGACTCTGGAAAAAGGGTAGATGTTAGTAAAGCAATATACAAAATCTTTTTTAAAGCTCTAACTTGTAGTTGAATATCCCTGTATTCCTTCTCCTAACTAGCAAACACCATCTCACTTCCTCTTTTAATGCTCATCTAGATTTTTACCCTTCTTCTCCAACTCAACAAATAATATTCATAGTTGCAAAACTTTTCTTTGCAAAACACATGAATACTTTATTATTTAACTGGATCGGCCAGATCCACAATATGGCGACGAGAGCAGGGCAGAGGCTGAACACTCTGCGACAAGTGTTTCTCTACTGTCTACAAAACCCGTTAGAAGTATAATGGAATACACATCACTCGACTAGATGAGTGCAGCAGCAATAACACTCAAGAAGCTTGATACTATCTAGGACAGGACAGTTTGATCGGCATCCCTGCCACTGAACTCAATATCGTTCTCCTCCATCATGGTCACACTGTGGCTGCAGTACATATGTATTTACAGGATTCACTGCAGTAAATCACCACGGTCACTTTGACAGTACCTTAACACCCCTGCAGCCTTCACCGCCATGAAGGACAAGAGCAGTAATGTTGTGGGAAAAGCATGACCTACAAGTTCCTCTCCAAGCCATACACCATCCCAACTTGGAAATATTGCACAGCGCAGCCAGTGTCGGAGCACGTTTAAATGCATATATGCTACATCCTAGTGATGCAGCCAGTTCCAAAAGGGTAACAATAGCAAACGCTGTTAGTCCGCCGTTATGACCCACCGCAAATTCCGTCCCAATGTGGTTGAAAGCTCAGCTCGGAGTGAAATAGAACACTGAGGTTGTGAACAGTCTGGTTCAATCCAAGACAGTGACTGGGGAGGGGGACGGAGTCAGTGGTGAGGGTACATAGTTTTGTTGGGGACCAAAGACAATGGCTTCTGTCCTCCACATGTTTTTTTTTAAATTCTAATTGTCTTTAATTGCATGTTTCACTTTTTAAATAATCCCACGGACTCAATGAAAATAGCTGAACACATCTACACTGCCTCATTGCTCAAAATGGCAGAATGACTTGTCTGCAAAGGTCAAACGAATAAAAGTTCTGACAATATACAGCAGGCAAGTCCCAGTTTGTATCCTTGATCTGTGCTGAGTTAGTTGATCTCAGCCAGGACAGCAGTAGAGGTACTAGGACCACTGCTTTTCTTGACATACGCTAATGACTTGGATTGTGGGTGTACAGGGCACAATTTCAAAATTTGCAGATGACACAAAAATTACAAGTATAATGAATGGTGAGGAGGATAGCGATAGACTTCAAGAGGGCATAGACAGGCTGGTGGAATGGGTGAACACGTGGCAGCTGAAAGTTAGGGCAGAAAAGTGTGAAGTGATACAGTTTGGTAGAAAGAATGAGAGGAGAAGAAATATAAACAAAAGGGTACAATCCTAAAGGGGGTGCATGAACAGAGTGACACAGGGGTTTATGTGCACAATTCGTTGAAGGTGGCAGGGCAGGTTGAGAAAGCGTTTAAAAAAGCTTACGGGATCCTGGGCTTCATGAATAGAGGTATAAAGTACAACAGCGTGAAAATGATGATGAACCTGTATAAAACACTGGTTCGGCCTCAACTGGAGTATTGTGTCCAATTCTGGGCACCACACTTTAGGAAGGATGTGAAGGCTTTAGAGAGGGTGCAGAAAAAATTAAAAATGATTCCAGCGATGAGGGACTTCAGTTACGTGGATAGACTGGAGAAGCTGGGGTCGTTCTCCTTACGGCAGAGATGACTGAGAGGAGATTTGATAGAGATGTTCAAAATCATGAGGGGTCTGCACAGAGTAGAGAGAGAGAAACTGTTCCCATTGGTGGAAGGGTCGAGAACCAGAGGACACAGATTTAAGGTGATTGGCAAAAGAACCAAAGGTGACATGAGGAAAAAATGTTTTTTTACGCAGCGAGTGGTTAGGATCTGGAATACACTGCCTGAAGGGATGGTGGAGGCAGACTCAATCACTGCTTTCAAAAGGGAGTTTACTAAGTACCTGAAGGAGAGAAATTTTCAGGGCTAAGGGAAAGGGCGGGAGAGTGGGACCAGCTGAAGCGTACTTGCAGAGAGTTGGCACGGGCTCGACGGGCCGAATGGCCTTCTTCCGTGCTGTAACCATTCGCTGATTCTATGAGATATACAACTGCCCTCAGTACCACTGGGTTAGAGAAAATTAGTTCCTGATCAGCATCCAGTGATCACGAGTAAAAAGAAAATACATTGTTTGATTAGGAAAGGTTTAGCAGAGGTTAGGGATCTCATTCAGTCTGGTCTCAACTAAATCAATGGCAGAATTTCGATATTGCAGAATGCCCATAACCTGTTAAGTCAACAATGATGTTTAATGTTGACTTAAACATATACTGGAAACTGTTCCAACACGGTATAAACAAAGGTTATCATATATGCTATTTTCTGATTGGCATTAATGAATCATCTAATAATCTAAAATCTCGGTTCGTGAGATCCCTATAACCCAAAAGTCCAAAGTGCATTGACCAGGATATCCACAGTGAGCTGTCCAATGTATAATTCATTTGATGTGACAAAAATGTTGTATATCTGTGTATCATATTTTTAACTTGAAACACATTATTTTAATTCCTTTTCGTGAACTGGATCAAGCCTGCTAATCCTTGGACTAACTTCAACAACATGTTGTTACTGTTTTCTTCAAATAACATGGTAAATAAACTGGTTTGGTAGCCTGTTCTGGAAGTATTTAGTATTGCTGATATTAACTGTTCTCTGAATTCACGTGGATGTGTAAGTAAATGTCCGGTGTGTAATCTGAAGAACTATTATCTAGATTACTGTTCCAGGTTACTTTGTGCATAAGGTCTTCGCTTCAATGCACAAGTGCAGAGTAGCCGACGAGAGCTGGTGTTTATTCTGAGCACGGGAAAGCTGAATCATGATAGTTACCACCAGTCTGAAACTATTGCCAAAATGTAATAGCGTAACTGAAATAATTTAAATACTGTCTTTGGTTAACTTAAAGGATTCACTCATCAAAAATATGCAAAGTTAAATATTATTGAAGGAGTAATATTTAACAGCACTCATTATAAGAAACAAATGCTGAAACAAACCGGGTGAAATGGATCATCTCGGTATTCCTTTTTTCCAGAGGAATTCAAGTGAGTATTTTCTCCCTCAGTCTCACTAGTGCAGGAAGTACGGCATTCAGCACAGTGCAGAAAGTCCTCCCATAACACATCTTCAGTTTCTGATTCATGGCGTGTGCTTTCTGAATCTTGTCTAGAACTTCGTGAACTACAACTAGCAGATTTAGTAGTCTCCTGCAAAACAATGACATGAAATGTTCTTTCAAATGTACTCAACTCATTAGTTAGAACTAGAAATATGTAGCACCACCATTTAAATAGGTAGCATCTACTATTGAAAAATCATTTAAAATGTCCACCTGCCTAGCATTTATTTCAGTTTTAGGGGTCTGATCATTTCATTGTAAAAGCAATTCTAATAGCTTTCAGCTTGAACCAGGTTTTGTTGTCAATGCTGTTGTCCATTATATTGGACATAACATAAGAAATAGGAGCAGGAGTAGGCCAGACGGCCCCTCGAGCCTGCTCCACCATTTAATACGATCATGGCTGATCCGATCATGAACTCAGGTCCACTTTCCTACCCGCTCACCATAACCCCTTATCGGTTAAGAAACTGTCTATCTGTCTTAAATTTATTCAATGACCCAGCTTCCACAGCTCTCTGAGGCAGCGAATTCCACAAATTTACAACCCTCAGAGAAGAAATTCCTCCTCATCTCAGTTTTAAATGGGCAGCCCCTTATTCTAAGATTGTGCCCCCTAGTTCTAGTCTCCCCTATCAGTGGAAACATCCTCTCTGCATCCACCTTGTCAAGCCCCCTTATAAACTTATACGTTTTGATAAGATCACCTTGCATTCTTCTGAATTCCAATGAGTAGAAACCCAACTTACTCAGCCTTTCCTCATAAGTCAACCCCCTCATCTCTGGAATCAACCGAGTGAACCTTCTCTGAACTGCCTCCAAAGCAAGTATATCCTTTCTTAAATATGGAAACCAAAACCAAAACGCAATATTCTAGGTGTGACCTCACCAATACCGTGTATAACTATAGCAAGACTTCCCTGCTTTTATCCTCCATTCCCTTTGTAATAAAGGCCAAGATTCCATTGGCCTTCCTGATCACTTGCTGTACCTGCTTACTAACCCAGGTCCCGCTGTACTGCAGCACTTTGCAATCGTTCTCCATTTAAATAGTAACTTGCTCTTTGATTTTTTGTGCATAACCTCACACTTTCCAACATAATACTCCATCTGCCAAATTTTTGCCCACTCACTTAGCCTGTCCATGTCCTTTTGCAGGTTTTTTGTGTCCTCCTCACATATTGCTTTTCCTCCCATCTTTGTATCATCAGCAAACTTAGCTACATTACACTCGTTCCCTTCATCCAAGTCGTTAATATAGAGATTGTAAATAGTTGGGGTCCCAGCACTGATCCCTGTGGCACCCCACTAGTTACTGATTGCCAACCCGAGAATGAACCATTTATCCCAACACTTTGTTTTCTGTTAGTTAGCCAATCCTCTACCCATGCTAATATATTAACCCCAACCCAGTGAACTTTTATCTTGTGCAGTAATCTTTTATGTGGCACCTTGTCAAATGCCTTCTGGAAGTCCAAATACGCCACATCCATTGGTTCCCCTTTATCCACCCTGTTCGTTACATCCTCAAAGAATTCCAGCAAATTTGTCAAATTTCCCTTCATAAATCCATGCTGACTCTGCCTGATTGAATTATGCTTTTCCAAATGTCCTGCTACTGCTTCTTTAATAATGGACTCCAACATTTTCCCAACCACAGATGCTAGGCTAAGTGGCCTATAGTTTCCTGCTTTTTGTCTGCCTCCCTTTTTAAATAGGGGCGTTACATTTGCAGTTTTCCAATATGCTGGGACCTCCCCAGAATCCAGGGAATTTTGGTAAATTACAACCAATGCATCCACTATCCCTGCCGCTACTTCTCTTAAGACCCTAGGATGCAAGCCATCAGGTCCAGGGGATTTATCTGCCTTTAGTCCCATTATCTTACTGAGTACCACCTCCTTAGTGATTGTGATTGTGTTATGTTCCTCCCCCCTATAGCTCCTTGACTATCCACTGTTGGGATATTGTTTGTGTCCTCTACCGTAAAGACTGATACAAAATATTTGTTCAGAGTTTCTGCCATCTCCATGTTCCCCATTACTAATTCCTCGGTCTCGTCCTCTAAGGGACCAACATTTACTTTAGCCACTCTTCTTTTTTATTTACCTGTAGAAACTCTTGCTATCTGTTTTTATATTTCGTGCTAGTTTACTTTCATAGTCTATCATCCCTTTCTTAATCATTTTTTTAGTCATTCTTTGCTGGGTTTTAAAAGCTTCCCAATCTTCTGTCCTCCCACTAGTTTTGGCCACTTTGTATGCCATCCTTTATTTCTTTAGTTAGCCATGGAAGACTATCTTTTCTTGTAGACCCTATCCTCTTCACTGGAATATATTTTTCTTGAGAATTACGAAATATCTCCTTAAATATACGCCACTGTTCATCAACTGTCCTACGCTTTAAACTATTTTCCCAGTCGTCTTTAGCCAACTCTGCCCTCGTACCTTTGTAGTCTGCTTTATTTAAGCTTAATGGGCCCAAATTTGGCCCTCCGGTTTTTTCGGCACACTTACATGAGATGCGCTGACTTCTTGCGCTCAAAATGGCGCCAAAAAAAATCCCCATATTCTGGCCCCTCTGCTGACTCTCCTGGGGCTTGGCACGACGTGGCGAGTCCATTGGGGGGTGGAGCTAGGGCCCTGCGCGGCAGCTGTCCGCATGCGCAGTAGAGCGTTCGCGCATGCGCAGTAGCTCCTCCCATGATTGTGATGATGCGTGCCTGCGGCGTGGGACCCAATGCGTCCCGGCCCTATCCCGGGCCAAGTGGTCTGCCACACAGGCCGGCCGCTGCCTTCCCGCGCTGAGGTCCACAAGAAACAGGTTGGTGCGGGGAGACTTTTGATCGGGCGGGGGGGGGGGGGGGGGGGGGAAGGAGGAGAGTTTCTTTAAATGATTTAGAAAAAGTCTCCGTCAATGGCACAATGCAACTGGTTGTGAAGAGGTGAGAATGACCAGAGAAAACTTTCCTTAGGTTTGGTTTCTCAGTACCAGCAAATATCTGGTCATGGCTTTTGTTTTGGTAGTAATCATGACTTGGGTCAATTTCTTTTTAAATCCCAACAATTCTTAGTGAACAACTGCATGGATGCCTGTAGATACCCTGTTGGGAACATTCCATCAGCACCCACGGGTGCCTTATTGGGGAGTAACTGCATGGGCACCCTCGGGTACCTTGCGCAAGTGACCATCGTTCATTCATGTGTAAGCCCGAGCCTTGACAATCGAAGAAAGGCAGGCTGTGACCACGAGGGACATCACACCCTGTTCCACTTTTCACCTGACCTCTACACATAGAACAGTTCCAGCAGGCTCAATGGATAGCGACCAGGAGCTGGAACCCCGGTTGATTTTCCACTCCCTAACCCGATGACAACAAGGCCAGTTGTATTACTCCTATCACTGCACCACCCACAATCACTAACTCATGATGGTGCGATGACATAAGATAACAACTTGCATTAATATAGCCCCGCTAGCAAATTATTTGATTCATAAATGGTTTTATGAAACCCTTTGTCTTCTGAAATAAAGGATATTAAAAAGTGCACATTTTATGAAGCTTTATATAGTGGAATGTGTAAATTATGCAAAAGTTACAGTACAAGACCTGTATTAGTTGTTGTGAAGGTGTTTAGTGCTTTGCAATGTCCTCTCCGTTCCCCCCCCCCCCCCCCCCCCCCATCTACCTGCGCTGATTTCTTAATTCTCCACAAGGGTTTGCTGTGCGGCCCAGGTGGCCACATATGCTGGCCTAAGTTAGTTTGGAGCAACTATTAGCTGTCCAAACTGGCTTAAATGGCCAAAAACAGGCGTAAGTGGCTGGCAACACCCACTTTTGAAAATAAAAACATAACTAAAAAAAATCCTAACTAACTCACTTACACTGGCGCAAATTAAATTTTCAGAATGGGGATTTTTAAGATACTCCAGAAAAATCAAATTGCTCCAAAAAAATGGAGCAACTCCTGGGCAAATTTGGGCCCAATACGCTGGTTTGAGATCCAACTTTCTCGCCCTCCATCTGAATTTGAAATTCAACCATGCTATGGTCACTCGTTCCAAGGGGATCCTTTACTAGGAGATTGTTTATTAATCCTGCCTCATTACACAGGACCAGATCTAAGATAGCCTGCCCCCTGGTTGGTTTCGTTACATACTGCTAAAGGAACCTGTCTCTTATGCACCATGTACAATGTATAAGAGTACAATGTAACAGATTCTAACACATAACTATTTGTTGGTTATGGTACTGAAGAAGAAACTAGTCTATAACCTCAGCAGTGTATTGTCTTTTGTACTGTTGCGATTTCCTATTCCGTAATACACTGTCACTTGAGGTTCGTTCTGCACTGCGACGTTGTGTGAATGCTTGTGTTCCAACCTCGCCATCTTCATCACTTGAAACATCATCTGATACATTGATGACTGGTCTAGGTCCTTCCTGTTTAAAAATGCAAACATGAGCAAAGACAAATCAATAAAAGTTCAATATTTTACCTGTATTCAACTTCCTCCATAAAAGGTATCCTGAAATGTGACCATGTGTTGTGCATTGAGTTTCGCAGATTTGAACATTCCCTCATTTTCAGAGAAGCAATTGTTGAATGCAGGTGGTGGAGCACAAGGAGTCATCTTTCAAGTGAAAAATTAGCTGTGAGAAAAGGCCTGGCGCTGAGAGTGTTTATGCATAACTGAGTCACTTATCATGAGATGAATAGAAGCAGCACTAGCTGTGTTATTCGTCATAAGTGACCTCCAGACCTCAGAAGGGAGACGAGGAGGTTATCAGCGACCGCTCTGTCTATGTACCTCCCTGCTTGCCCTTGCACCTCCACTATCACCTTGCACCTTAAATCCAACTTTTCCCCTGACTCTGGCCTACCACCTGCGATGCCTCCGTCGATCTCCTCAGCGACCACCTCCTCCGATGCCCTATACCCAACTAAATCAGCTAGTCTTGCACCCGTAGTGCTTCCCTGGTGCAATTGTCTCCTCCGTGGCCTACAAATCTGCAGGTCACAAGTGAGTGTCTGATGTCACTGTCCATCACCAGAATGGAACAAACACCTCAAGCTCTTCTGGTCCAATCACACAGCCCATTTCTCATACTAGTCCAAAATTACCCTCACAGCAGGAACAACTCTAAACTCTGCTTCTCTGCAGCAGACCACCTCCTCAGATCTCTCCGCACTACACCATTCATCCTCATTTGGGGCACCAATGGGGAAATTCCTCTTTGCTATCCTGCTGAAATTGAGTGGGATTGTGACAAAGCATGTTGGAAAGTTCAGGCGATGGGGCCTAGCGCCACCTCACTGCCCTTGGAATTACTGGCTGATTAAGAATCTGGTATAAGTGAATCACATCTCCTTCAAGCTTTCTCTTCGTAAGAATAAACAATCCGACACACTTCAGCCTCTCCTGGTACCTCGTATGCCTTAAACTTGGTATCAATTCGGTTGCCCTTTTCTGTACTGCCTCCAATACTTGGAGATCTTTACTGTAGTACAGCAATCAGAATTGACCACAGTATTCTTGCAGTAGTAGTGCGTTGTACAGTCTTAGCAAGCCAACAAACTATAATTCTAGTGTACTTACTTTATGGTTTACAGGACTATGTGCATTTCTTCCTGATCCTGTAATCAAGCTGCACTCTTCAGGCCCCACTACTTCACAGTGGGCATCATGAAATAGCTTTCCATCTTCATGGCTTTTGTTATTCACTCTTCCATCCAGAGAAACATAGCCATTATCTGTCTCTGTTGATTTGTCAATTGATCGCTTCATTTTCTTTGCCCTTAAAGATAAAAGTAGTGAGAGTTAACCAGCAATGCCTTTTATAAGCACACAAAGTTTGGTTAGCTGTGGCATTCAATATCAGGATTTCTTTGTTGTTCAGTCAAAATAAGGCCATTGAAACGACAAAGATTATAACATGTTTTCTTTAGTCAGCTGGGTGTCAGACGGGCGTGGAAACCTCGCACTATTCTTGAGTCTCCAAACCAAACTGCTAAGAAATCCACACAGGTAGAGTTTTGGTTTGGCCTAAATGGAGTCCATGCTCTCTCCCCTTCGGGGCACTATCCATTTATCCCAGTCCAGGAGCTTAGGTGCAGGCAAACAAGTAATGTTTCACTAATGGAACAACTATTTGTCTATATTCATCTTTCTCCTGCTGAATTAATTAGTCACCAAACTGATTTTGAATACTCCAACTCTCATTAACTACACTAGGTGGCAATCTATTCCACGTCAATTGTATGAAGTTATTTCTGAAATCGGGTTTTTAAGTGATCGCTTAGCTTATCATCTCCCCAGATTCTCTTCTCATAGTTTTGTATAAAATATTTTTCTACATCCACCATATCAATTCTCTTGCTCTGATGACGCCGCCTTTCATACTAGTGCCTGACATGTCTTCCTTTTTCCTCAACCAAGGATTCCCCGCCACCGTGGTTAACATGGCCCTCGATCGTGTCCGTTCTATTTCCCGCACCTCTGCTCTCACCCTTTCCTCTCCCTCTCAGAACCATGACAGGGTTTCCTTTGTCCTCGCCTTTCACTCCACCAGCCTCCATGTTCAACGGATCATCCTCCGTCATTTCCACCACCTCCAGCGTGATCCCACCACCAATCACATCTTTCCCTCCCCTCTCAGCATTCCAAAGCGACCATTCTCTCTGCGACACCTTGGTCCATTCCGCAGTCACCCCCAGCACCCACTCCCCTTCCCACAGCACCTTTCTGTGCAAGCGCAGGAGATGCAACACCTGCCCTTTTACCTCCTCCCTTCCCACTATCCTGGGCTCAAAATACTCCTTTCAGATGAAACAGCGATGTACTTGTACTTCTTTCAATTTAGTATACTGTATTCGCTGCTCACAATGTGGTCTCCTCTACACTAGGGAGACCAAGCATAGATTGAGTGACTGCTTTGCGGAATACCTCCGTTCAGTCCGTAAGTGTAACCCTGAGCTTACGGTTGCCCGTCACTTTAATTCTCCACTCCCACTCTGATATCTCCGTCCTCGGACTCCTTCACTGCACTCGGCACAAGCTCGAGGAACAGCACCTCATCTTTCATTTAGGCACTTTACAGCCTTCTGGACTCAACATCAACTTCAACAATTTCAGAGCATAACCTCTGGTCATCTTTGGCTCCCCCGCCCGCCCTCCCCACCCCACATCCGCTTATGTTTTTTTCTTTGTCTCCAATGGCAGTTGGTCATTATTCCGCCATTCACACCCTATCTAGATTAATCTTTTCCTAACTCCTGCCATTATCATTTCAATTCGGCCCATCATCCTTTTGTCTCTCTAATCTCTCCTGCCTTCCACCCTATCACAGACCTTCCTTTTTGTTCTTTCTTCTCCTCCCCTTTTCAGTGCATCATTCGCCAGTTCTGACGAAGGGTCATCTCCACAGATGTTGCCTGACCCGCTGAGATTTCCAGCATTTTGTATTTTTATATCAAGCCTCTTAATTATTTTAAAACCTTGGAAATCTATAACCCTCTCTCACGTATGATTTAACTTCTCCAGCCTCTTTTCATAATTCAATGATTCAAACCTGGAATTGGTTTCATTGCCATTCTCCAACTTCTTTCCACTTGTTCCACTTCTTGACACATCCCAGCACCCCATCCCAACAACACCCTATCCCCAAGATATCAGTTCCAAACCTCAGGATCCAGGTTGCAGACTCCCAGGCGACTCATCTCTTCCAAATTCCTCACAAAAACCTACAACCCACTGTAATTCTCCCAAATCTTGGGATCACCCTCCTCAATGCTCCTCACAACAGGAGCTCCTTGCCAGTACCATCACATCCAAACAATCACAGGCCATGGCCCCCCTCTTCTACCACCCTATAGTGCCCCTTCAGAATTCTACTCCTAGTGCTCCCACTTCCTGCCAACCACTGCTGCTACCACATCCTAACACTCTTCTGCACCCCTCCATACTGCCAAATCCCAGACTAAACTAAAACTTTCTTGCATAATGCCTTATCAAATTGCTTCTGATCACTATAAATATGGTAGATAGTTATTTATCAATTTAGTAACACTGTAAAAAAAATATATTGTAAACTCATTATCATGAGATCAGGATTGTTTCACCAAATATAGTTAACTGCTTTGTTTATAATGGCCTTTTTTACATTCTATCACAGGTTATTTCTCTGGATCAAGCTTTCAAACTTTATTAAAGTGAAATATTTGGGTCAGTTTTAGAGAGGGGGCAAAGAAAATCAATGTGTTAAATTCAAAAATATGCACAGTACTAAAGCATAGAGGTAACTAAGAACATTGAGCTTTTGAAACAAGTGTAATATTATATATGGAGCCGTTTATAACAGGACAAATATATACAAAGAGAATGCTCTAAAATTCTGACTGGCTATTACTAGTGTCTATTTCAGTTATTCAAAGGCTCTATTTACCAAATGCAACACATCATATGGCAGTAGCTTTGGTAAAAGTAAATATAAAGTTCAAATGCTAAACATTGAACTATTAGATTCATATTTACAATGAGTTTTTAAGTCAATATAGTGAGAGATTTTAGCTGAGGGAATATGTTTTATTGTGCACTGCTTGGTGAAGCTACATGCTAGAGAGAGCAAGAATGCATCACATTCAATTGCTGGTCTGTGCTGGGTTAATTATGTAGGAGAGTATTTGGGAGCTACATATAGCCTCAGTAGTCCTGGGCTAGGGAGGGAAAAAATAAAAGCTTCCCATTCCTGATCAGTGAACAGAGACCAATGTTGAAAAGTCCACATGTGGACCTTGGTGAGATGAGGATCAGACTTCACAGTCAATCAGCCTGGCGCCACTAACTCCCGACATTCACACATGAAGAATACTGGAAGCTTGCTGGCATGCTCAGCAAGAGTTAGAGCCAAATGAGGAGAGGAGAAAAGGGAAGCAAAGTAGGAAAAAGATTTTGTCAGGGTTTGAGAGAACTAAAACATTTAACTGAACACGAGTATAACAAAAGCGACGACGCAGACACGGACTAGTAGAATGACAATACACACCCTGGAAAATAAATAGCATGCCAGATCTCTCTGAAGATTGCACCAACACTGTAACTGGTGCCTGTGCCAGACTGCTGGTACACCTCCTGTGTATTATCTGTGGTACTAGAGCCATCTCCTTCCCTATGTACTTCCAGATGAGCTGCTTTCCGCAATTTCCTTTGTAAGAAAGATTAAAAATGTAGTTTTGTTGTTAAATCAGTATCACCATTCAACTGCTGCTGTGCCCGTGGGTCTTGTCAAACATCGCTGGAATGGGTTTTATAAATCAGCACTGCAATTTTCACAGGATTCACAATTCACTTTTAGTTCATATTTTTCATTTTCCAGCTACAATGAATCAGTCAGATGCAATGACACAAAATGCAGTTATAGCAGGCTTTAAACATATATGTAATACTATTTTGTAAACTCAATATATTTTAATGATCGTGTAGTAAAAGTTCCTGACATGCACAAAATTAATTGCTTTGCAAAAGTTAAATATTTACCACATAGGTTTTGTGTGCAAATGAGGATATCACAGGAAAGTGAGCATTATTAGTACTTGGGGTTCAGGCAGCTCTTAATGCAGTGCACGCCCCGACCTGCGAGAGACCATCAGCGGCAGGTCGGGGCCATAAAAGGAGCGGCGTGCAGAGGCCCAGGGAGCAGCGTGAAGGCTCCGACCTGCGATAGACCATCAGCAGCAGGTCGTGGCCATAAAGAGAGCGGAGGTGTGGCGGCCCAGGAGCAGCATGGAGGCATGCCACTACAAGGTACAGCGCGAGCTGATGCAGGAGGGCAACGGCAGCGAAGAGTGACGTCAGCAAGGTCCAGGTCAGTGATTGGAGCATGGGCAGATACAGCAGGAGCAGCGAGATCGGGGTGAAGGAGCAGTGAGAGATTGTGGAGGGATGTGATCGGGGCCCAGGGGAGGCGTGAGTTCGGGGCCAGGGGCAGCACAGGCTAGCCCACACTGCGATATGTGTGCGCACTAGATCTGTGCAGCAGAGCAGGAATCCTTGCCACTGGACCAAGAACTAGCTCTGTCAAGCCAGTGTGGTGGCTGGTGTGCAACAGTCACCCCACGTTAAAAGAATTCACGCACAGGCATCTTCCACCCTTCAGGATGTAGTTTGGATTCTTCATTCGAAACATCTGTGAACTCATCCTTTTTTTTGGCTTGTGGCAAGTCATCCTCGTTTCGAGGGAGCGCCTATGATGATGAATGCAGTGCAGTGCAAATCAAATTTGACCTGTTTTCCATCTAAAGACGAAAATTATCCCCCTGGTCTCACGTCCCTGCTGATGGTGTTTGATAACTTGCTGCTGGAGGCACACACATAAGAGGTATGCTGATTTTCTCTCCCTATAGGAAAAATGCACCCGTTCACTACCTGTGTGGCAGCACAGCTCATGAGAAAACATTTATAATTGCACGAGACCATATTGTGCTAGTTATTGCATCAGTATAATGGAGTTGTAATATCCTATGCCATCTTGTTTAGCCCCTCTTATGTGACCATCTTCAAGGAAAATCACAATAGCAAGTAATTTGTCCAGTTCAGTTAAAAACATAATAAAATGTAAAATAATCATGCAAGGACAGATTCAAAATAAACATATTTAGTTTAAACATATACTCGGTGTAAACTTGTCTTTTATTTAACTAGGCGATAGCTGTACTTCTATTTAATTAAAGGATATTACTACCGCCTAAATACTTGTCTATATTTATCATACTACATATAAAATATATTTATTTAAATGCAGTTATGTGACATGGGCTTTTTATTTTGCCCACAGACTCCCTGGAGAGACTTCTGGAAGTGATATCACCAACAGTTTCTCTACTTTAGTGGCCCACATTATTCCTGTGCAGCCCAGAGGAACACTTCTGTTCCTCCTGGCCTCACAAAAATAATTCCTCTTCACTGCCTGGTACAATTGCACCTGAATTTTGCAGTCGGGGTTCTACAACTGCTGAAATGATCAAACATTTAAGGATTTAAGCAGCCTTACACCCGTTTCGGGTGGGTAGGCTGCTTGCCTATTTACAGGCCCGCCCAAGTATTGCATTAGACAGTCCTTGAGCATCAATGGGCCCCCTCCTCACCACCCCAATTTTCAACTGCCACCCACCAGTTTTCCAGCATAAAATGGGTGCCATGAGTTGAATTTCTCCACCATTGACTGTTCAATTACTACCACTCCAAATTCAATTCTCCTTGGATCACGCTTGGTGTCAATCTACCCAGAAAAACCGAGACTGGTTCACTCATCGCAACAATCAGCAAATGACAATAATAAACGGGTATTATTACACAACTATAGCAATTTTCTTTTCTTATGTGCCATGATATAATGGGGCCTAAATTCGACTTTGTGAAGAGGAGAGGCGTGGTGACGCGCCAGCGTAATGATGTCATTAACGCTACGCTGATGGCTGACGGTGGCAGAGAGTCCGTCCCGCCTCCATGTCCGCCCCACTTATGACCGACTTCCGCTCTGCTCGGGAAAATAAAAAGACAAATGCTGAATTTTGTGCAAGAGGCCACCTCATCCACCGTGGCGGTGAAAACACAGGATAAATGGTAGGTGCGACCCGTTTCCGGCGAAAGTGAATTTCTACCCCAATGTCTGAAATTTGAGGAAAATTTCTCGAGAGTAGCTGTACAGTTCGCCTTTCACTTTGGATGCTGTAACACACAGTCCACCTGTTTTGGTTTATCTCAATCCTAATAACTTATGCAGGGTTTTTTTAAGCAAAATGTTTTGAAAGTTCTGCTTCCAATGTAAACCAAACACTTTCTGTTCTACCAACATTCATGTGCATTTGATCCATAAGCCAAAAATATTTCTTTTTTTTAAACAAATTAACACACTACAATATAACTCACAGCCTAAGTATGGTATAAATATTGACACTAATGTAAAACATACATTCATTCAAATTAATTAAACCAAGCAGCAAATGTTTCCAAAAGTAGAGAATACCTTCTTCGCCTGCCCCCACTACTTGTTGCAGGTTTGGGTGTATGTGTTGATACAATCTGGCAATGAACAGTCCCAAGCAGTAACATCAGCCAAATAGGCCCAAATACTTCAGTGTATGGTACACTATGTGTAACTTCAGCTGTGCAAAACAACATTATTGCTGTAACTGTAAACAGAAGAGTCAATTAGACTGTTTCTTTGGATAATTTTAATTCTGATGTACTGGTCTCTAACAGCTACTCATTTTATTCCAACACATATCAAAATAAACTTACTGTTTACGCAAAAGTTTTGACTTATTGTGGGTGTAGCTTCAGTGCCACTGTATACAGTCAGAGACTGGAATTTTTTTTTAATAATTTACTTTTTTGCATAATATTCAGCATCATCCTCAATATTGCATGGGAAGAGGCTTAAACCATTCAGCCTGTTTCACCACTCAGTTGGATCATGACAGGTCGATACCTCAACCCCATTTACCCGCCTTGATGTGCAGTTTATTGATAAAGGTAGCACAGTGGATGTTGCATACATGGATTTTTAAAGGGCATTTGATAAGGTGCATAGATTTGTTGATAAAATTAAGGCACATCGTATTAAAGGGAATGTGGATAGGAAGTTAGTTGAAGGACAGAAAATGAGTTTGTAAAAAATTCATTCACGGGATGTGGACATCTCTGGCAAGGCCAGCATTGACTACCCATCCCTAACTGCACTAGAGTGGTTTGCTAGACTATTTCAGAGGGCAATTAAGAGTCTGGAGTCACATATAGGCCAGACCAGGACAGCAGATTTCCTTCCCTAAAGGACATTAGTGAACCAGATGGGTTTTTAACGACAATCTGGTAGTTTCATGGTCACCATTACTGATACTAGATCTTTATTCCAGATTTATTTTAACTGAATTTAAATTCCCCAGCTGCCATGGTGGAATTTGAACTCTTGTCTCTGGATTATTTGTCCAAGCCTCTGATTACTAGTCCAATAACATTACCACCATGCTATTGTCCCCATGTTAATGTATGTTTTTCCAAACAGGAGGAATGGAAACCAGGTTATTTCACTAAAACAGGAACTCCAACAGAAGTGTTCAAAATAGTAAGAGGTTTTGATCAGATATAATTGGGAAAAACTATTTCCACTGGTCAGTGATTCAGTAACTAGAGGACACAGGCATGATGGGTCAAATGGCCTTCTGTGCTGTACCATTCTTTGATTCTATGACATAAATTTAAGATAATTGCCAAAATGAACAAAGGAAGAGGTAAGGAGACTTTTTTTCTACTATGGTATGTTTGGGCATAGAATGCCCTACCAAAGGGCAGAATCTGCAATACCTTTCAAAAAGAAGTGAATAAACATTTGAAAAGGAAAAATGTAAACATGCGTGGTGGAAAGAGTAAAGAAATTGAACTCAGTAGATTGTTATTTCAGAGAGCTGGCACAGGCACAATGGGAAATGGCTTCCTTCTGTGCTGTAACATTCTACAAATTCTCCAAAATATTCAGATAAGATCACTTATCAGTGTTCTCAAAATCGGACTGCTGTGTTGCAAGGCTATGCTCCACTGGCAAATCAGCACAAGTGACGTTTCTGCTGCGGAAAATTGATTTTCAGTACAAACAGAAGAAAACTGTGACAAGGGCACTGAAGCAACACTCCTATTGCTGAAATACAAGGAATCTAAAGCTGCCACTATGCGGAGAAAACAGGTTGATTAAGATAGCAGAAAAGCTAGCCATCTTAGCAAGTTCTTGGTCAGACCTTGTTGGATTTACACTATTAGAGGACAGCAAGGGGTTCACAGGAACACTTTTGCATTCCTTACATTATAATATGCATCAACACCCAAATTGTCACTGAATTACATTAAGCGTAACAAATAATGGCCAGTTAAAGCTTTGCATCTAACTTATGTAGATTTGAAATGCTTGCTAGTATCAGGGAAAATAAATATGTTTCAATCCCAGTGTGAACACCAAGCTGTGTGTTTGTGCTGGGAATACTGAAAGCTCTACTGCATCACCAAAATGTTCCCACATGTTGACTGGTCATAGAGTGCAAGTTATATCTCACCTTCAAGGAGGTATAAAATAAGTAGCCATGAAAAGATGCACTTTGAGGTCACTTGTATCCACCATTTGAAGAAGAATGGGAAAAACACGACTCTCACAATTCCTTTTCTAGTTAATGAGGTCCACGGACTTTCAGGTTTTGCTTTAGCAAAAGCAGATCCTATGGGTTCAAAAGGAAATGGATTACTTTGTAAATAAGTAGGCAAAAGAAAAACCTTTTATGAAAAGCCTTCAAAATTGTTCTTGTCAATTTGTGACAATTAACTACATTATCTTTTAAAACATGGCAAGCCATGAAAAGTCTCTTGCATCTAGCAATGGGTTGTCATTCATAGATACTGGCATTGAGCAAGAGAGCGTATAGGACCACATAGATGCAACCTATGACTCCTTGGACAATTCTGCCACTTTTAAATTGCTATGCCTGGTCATGCTGCTAATTGTTGTCCATGGGGAATGAGATTAGATTGCTTGCTGTAACCAACAATGTCACACCTAATGTATCTGTGCACAACTGATTGGAAAATATTAGTGATTTAGGTCCACCTCCAGCACATGACAAAACTCAGTGACAGCTTCTTTAATAAAACAAACCCTCTGCAGGTACTGCTCTTCTGACCATGGGCATGACTGCCTGTATATTCTGGCATGGTGATATTTAGCGCCTTGCACATTTAGTGCTGATGGACATTGCTTTTTGAAAGACATTTGGTGCTGATGGACATTGCTTTTTGAAGAAAGCAGTTTAAGCAAAGATACAGGAGAGTTCCCAATAGGAAATCCATTGTTTCCTGTGTGAAATGGTGTGAAATGGTGGAAAATTGGCAGCTCCGCAGCAAATGACAAAAAGGTAGATGTCAAAGCAGCAAAGAAAACCTCAAAATGATCAGAAGTAAGTTATAAACTGATCCCATTAATGTAACTGTTGAGGTCTTTAAATCCTCTTTCGTTTTTTCCCCTAGATACCCATTTTATACAGGCCAAAAGAGGAGCCAGCACAAATGAGGCAGAAATGATGGAAAATGGGGCGTATGATATCACAATGACATTTTTCACCCTATTTGCAAAGAATCGTCCTAAAATGGGCAGCAAAGTTTTTCCGCAACCAGAAATAATGGCTAAAAATAGGGCGGGTGAAAAATTAGATGGAGATTCAAAGTAAAAAAAGCTCAACCCAATTTACTGATCAAGTCCAGCCAAGTAACATCTGTAAATGGGACAGAGTTAATCGAAAAATCCAGGCTAGATTTGTTTAAATACTGAAGGTATGATTAAATTCTTTAACCTCATTAATGTTTTCTCTACATGTATCAACATATGCAGTGAAAGAATTTTAAGTTAGTAAAGGCTTTAAGGTCTTATTAAATTTTCACTGCCAAGTATTCACTTCTGAACATGAAAAGAAAATTCTCACATCTCAGGTCTTCCAGTGCATTAGTTTAATAAAAAAGCATTTTTTAACTGACAAGTCTGCTTATGGATAACGTATTAATGTTGAAATGATAGCAGCTAGTGCCAAAAGCTTGACTGAGAAATGAATCTCTCACATGATCAGTGAATCTTTTTTCCACTTTAGACCACAGTTTTAGCAGCTTTGCCAGCAACAAGTGGCCAATTTCTGTGGAAGACGAACAGAAAGCATGAGCATCAAATGAAGCCTGGGGAGGGGGGGGGGTTCCCAATCATTGCGCCTGCTCAGACCTGGTGTGGTCCATACTAGGGCATCGACCTTGGGGAGAGAGAGAACAAAGAATCTTGTCCTGCTAGCCGTTTTGAGCTTCTTGCAAATTTAATCATGTGGACAATACTGACAATGCCATACCATGTGCAAGCCTTCTGCATGATGGCGCTGCAGAGGAGACAATTGATTCTACGTCATCGCATAAGGAACCTCAGACCAGTTAGGGTGATGGGCAAGAGGCCTTACCCACGTCGGGTATATCGAGACAGGCATTCGTACCTGCACCGGAGTGATGCAGTCTGTGTTAGAAGTTGTAACTTAGATCTATGAGTGAGTAAAAGCAGACCTGCAACCTAGAAGCATCAGGAGGACTGTTTTGTCAGTTGGTGAAGGTTACAGCTGCACTTTCATTCTATGCATCTGGATCATTCCAGGCTACAACTGGGGATGTGTGCTCCATTTCTCAACATATAACACATATCTGCATTCGGCAGGTGACTACTGCACTATATGCCCGGAGGAATAACTACATAAAGTTCCCCATGACCGCCCAGGCAATGTGTGAAACGGCTGTGGGCTTCTCCAGGATTGCTGGCTTCCAAAGGTACAGGACTGCATTGATTGTACTCACAACGTCTTGCGAGCACCTTTGGAGGATTCCAAGATGTACAGGAACAGAAAAGGCTTCCACTCCGTTAATGTGCAGCTCGTGTGTGATGACATCGTATCATGTCAGTTGATGCAAGACACCCTGGGAGCACCCATGATGTGTTCATCCTACACAAGAGTGCTATATCTGCCATGTTTCAGCAGCAGCCAGAAGGGCAGGGCTGGCTGCTGGGGGACAAAGGATATGGCCTCGCCACCTGGCTCATGACGCCCCTACTCGTAACCTGGACGGAAGCTGACTGGGAATACAACATGTCGCACATTGCGATGTGCAGCATAATAGAGAGGACCATTGGCATCTTGAAACTGCGTTTCCATTCTGGAGGCTACTTGCAATACCCCCCTGAGATTGTCAGTCAGTTCACTGTTGTGTGCTGCATGCTGCATAACTTATCCGTCATGAGGCGGCAGCAGCAGCTGGTAGTAGAAGACCCACCTGAGGTGAGAGTGGCGGATGATGAGGAGGATGCAGCAGATGACGAGGATGAGGAGGAGGATGAGGAAGCCATGCAACTACCTGAACCCGGAGCACGATGGCGGAGGAGGGTGGGCCGTTGTGCCCCTTTAACGATTGCTCGAGCCTTGCACCAGCAGCTCATCCGGTGAACGTTTTGCTGCCTGAAGACTCAGCGACAACTATTCCAAATGGACCATGTTTACTGTTTGGACCTGTTCCGTAATGTTGTGTTGTGTTAATGGAACAAATGATGGAAATTATTCTTGTTTACTTCAAAAAGTTGTGTTAATAATGGAACAAATAATGTAAATGATTCAGTTATAATTTAAAATATATTTTATTCAAAAGTTTAACATTTGTTTGTACTTAACTTAAATAAAAATATTCTTGTATCAAACTTTAAAGTTTTCAGTTAAGATCACTTACAAACTTTAAGATCACTTAAAAAATTTTAAACTTGTAAATTTACCTAACTTACAAAAAACTTTTAAGTTGAGAACAGTTACAATAACATTAATAACAACAACAGCAGCAGCAAAGAAAGACTGCACCCATCTCGCATCCACCTTATTCTAAGACCGCCGCTGCGATTGGTCTTGGTGACTCCACCGGTGGTGACTTCTCGGATTGGTACCAAGCTTATTCTTTGGAACATCTCAGGTAATGCGCACTTCTTAATGGTGGTGGGGGGCGGGGGGGGGGGGGGAATGGGAGGGTGGCAGGTAGTAATGGGGAGGGCCCAGCTTGGGCCACTTCAGAGGCTGGTCTGAGGATTGGAGTGAGAGTGGCAGTTGATTCTGTCAATGGGTGCGGGGTCTGGGCGTGTTCCTTTATTGCAGCAGCTAACTCGCTCCCTCACGTTCACTGACAGTGTTTCAACTACCTGCAATGTTCCCTCCCTCATGTTCACCGACAGTGTCTCAGCTACCTGTGACATGCCCTCCCTCATTTGAGCAACAGTGTGCCAACAACCTGCGACATTCCCTCCCTCATGTTCCCGGACAGTGATCCCATTTCTCGTGAGAGTGTTGTTACTCCTCCCAACAGTCCCGATACCTCATCACCCACCCCACTGATGGTGCTCAGGAGTGACTGGGTAAGGTCAATGCTCTCCGCACTCATTACCATCATCTGAACCACATCTATTAGATCCTGCACCTCAGGAGAGCGCTGTCGGGCTCTCCTTCCCCATCTCACCCTGGGTGTGGCTCGCTGCATCCCACTAGAATCCCCAGCCTCGGATGGTGGGAAACCGTGGAATGTCCCACCAACACTCATACCACTCAGGGAAGGGGCTGCACCTGCAGCTCCTCCAGAGTGAGTACAACAGTGGGGGTTTAATCCATCCCAAATCCCTCCACACCCGCCCCCCCCCCCCCCTCCATGCTCTTGGTCTGGAAAGTGGGATTAGAAGATGTTCTCCTCTTCAGGCTCATCAGGGTTGACCTCAAGTTCTGCAAAATATAACAGAACAGACAAATGGTTAGGAGCAAAGGAGAGGGCAGGGTGGCATGAGTAGGCTCACACAGCGCAGGCAGCAGGCTCATTTGAAGGACCACGGTGAATGATAGAACGTTGCATCAACCGAAGTGTAACTGACGGAGACATCCTCATGAACCGAAGCATGGCTATCCAGCGCAGTACTTAACATTTAGGAAAGCCAGACTGTGGAATTTGCAGGACTTACCCTCTCCCTCGAGTGTGGGCCCAGCTTGTGCAGTGGTGGTTGCTTTTCTCCAGGCAGGACCCATCAAAGCAGCGACTCTCTCTTCCAAGGGTGTCAGTGGGTGCAGATTTGCCGGGCCTCCTTCTGTTCGAGTTCTTTCTTGTTTGTTGTGTGCCACCTTCCTCTGCAAAGATGAAAATATAACTTTTTAGAGAGGGTGTCTTTCTGCTGGTTGGGACATATACAGCTGGTCTTATTTACAATTGCAATTCCATTGAATAAATGAAAATATTACTTACACTAACTACGTGACCAAGGTCTGCCACTTTTTGCACTGGCCTCCAGACCTCAGGGTGGTCACCATTGCACAGTAATCTTCTGCAAGTTGGTTCCAACTTTTCTTCATTTCTTTTGGTGGAACTTTTGTGTGACCTCTGCTGGTGTCCAGCTTGTGCCACCTGGCCTCAATCACAGTAACTAGTGCCTCCATTTCATCCTATAAGAAATTGTTGGTCCTTGTGCCATGTTGCATCTTGTATTGCAGCTCCGATTTTTCCGATGAGAATTGAAGTTCTCACACACAACTGGCTCTTTAAAAATGGCCGAATGCAGACCGGGAGCTGTACTGGGCATGAGCGCCCATAGCAATCACGTCAAAAACGACTCTTTTTTCCTGCGCATGCGCAAAAGGGGGGAGGGGTCATTGTTTTTTCGGCGCAGACATTAGGCTCCAGCCCCTGAAGCTACAGGGCAGGCTGCGCGGCGCCAATTTCAAAAAATAGAATGGGGAAATTTGCTACTTTTTTGGGGAGCAATTGGGGCCAAGAAAAACGGGCGTAATTCTGGCAATACACCAAAGAACAGCATTGAGGAAAATTGAGCCCCACATGTTGAAGAAAACAGTTTTTAAGATATAAACAAGGGACCTGGAATTTCCTCTGTATTTGGGCCCAGATACACCTGTAATCTGGGCGCAAACCAGTTATGTGGCTTAAAAGATTGCAGAATTATGAACGCAAGCAAGTTACCCGGGTAACTAGAATACACCCAAATCTCCTCGATCAATAACGGCCGTCCATCAAATCCTCCATCCGAAAGAATCCCTTCCCCTGACTCTCTATTGTAAGTATACTCCAATTGCGCTCGTTTGGGGGTGGGGGTGGTCTCTCAACATTACCTCAGGATTTTCAGGCGCAGTAAGAAACAAAATACATTTCTGGTCTTTTAAGTGCAATTTTTTTTTTAATGTTTTTTTTAAATTATCCTCACCAAGACCTGCTCTATATTTTATGTTTCTTTGTATGCATTTTAATGACATAAGTGCAAGTCACATTAAAAATTGAAAAGCTCCTCCAATTGCAGGCTCTTAAACTTGCTGTGCCTGATGTGCATGAATGAGTTGAAACATAAATTTTGAGACTCAATAAAGAAATATACTGTTAAGTTCAGCATTCCCTTGGGCCTGATTACTTATGTTGATTTATGACCATATCCACCCATTTTAAGTATGGACATATTCAAATGAGTTTAGGAGGATAGTCCTAAACTTGACATCGGCAAAATGAGGGCAATATTGGATGCATTTTCGGGTCCAACTTCCGGGTTTGGCCCAAGATATCTTATGATCTAGCAAATTTCCTTAAACAAAAATGGTATATTTACCCCTTACAAGATCAACATCTATGAGGTCTGGCTTTACGTGGCCAGTTTTCTTTGGTTTGTTCTTCATGCCCTATGGGGAAGAAACAACACAAGTCTTGTAAACAAAGAACATTTCTAGTTTTAATCTGCAATAAAAGAAAACAAAAACACACTGTAAAACTAGACTTACTGTTGCCATCTCAACTGTCTAACACATGCACATACAATTGATTCTCATCATGTGTGCAAGTCATACAGGATTAACTGTGTTTACATTATTTTTGCACTGCATGTGGCAAGTGTCAATCGCCTGACCGTTGCTTGGTGGTGTGGGTTAGTAGTGGGGGGGTGTTATTTGTTGAATAGTTGAGGTGATATCAGCATCCCTTTGTACGTCAGGATCATGGACACACATTTGTCAGACTTTAAACCCTCAACCTAGAATCTGAAGAGGGAGTTCGGTTGCTGCTTATCTTGATAATTAGAAATCTGCTCATTTGTGCATACCATATAGTTCTTTTTAAAAATAACCCTTCCATCCCCACCAGCTTTAGTCTTACTTCAATCCCATGTAAAATAATAGAAATCAGATGCAAACTTGAATTTTATCTGCAAAATAATTACTTAAATAACATCAGTCAACAGAGATCCTGCATGACCAACCTTCTTGACTTCTTTGAGGATGTGGTAACCCATATAGACTCTGATAAACCTTTTAACATGTTAAAGACATCCAGAAGAAATCTGACAAAGTTTCACATTAACTCAAAGCTATGGGGATTCTGGGTAAATATTGAGGTTATGGCTAAGATAATTGGTTGAAGGGGTAGAAAACAACTTGTTAAAGAAGTTACATTGGGCTGGGGGAATGATGTAGAGTGTCTCAGGTATTGGGACAACCGACTGCAATGAACTACTAATTTATATCAGTAATGTGGACTCGGAAATCTAATGCAAGATGATACTAACTTACGAGGGGTAGTGGAATCGAAGGAAGCAGCTCAGAAATTTCAAACTGAGCAGGACAGATTTGCAAGTGGGCAGAGCTAAAATGGCAGACGAAAATTAATACAAACAAATGTAAAATACTACACATAGGAAGTAAAAATAGGCAACATTTGCAGTTCATGACTGGTGTTGAAATAGCCATGGATGACATTAGAAGAGATCCAGGTCTTGGTAGACATGACACAAAATGTCCAACCAATGCAGAACAGCCATCAACAAAGTTAATAGAACGTTAATCTATACAGTAGAATACAATTCAAAAGCAGTCATGATCAAACTGCACCGTGCTCTGATCAGACTACATCTCAAGTACAATTTCCATTTCTTGTCACCAAGGCACAATAGAGGGATAGAAGGCCTGGTAGTAGTGCAAAGACGAGCACAAGGATGATCCCCTGCCACGACGTTACAATTATGAAGACTGGAAAAACCTGGGCTCTTGAAACCAGATATCTGAAAAGTTATAGACATAAACAAAATTGTAAACAGTATGGCAAATCTGGAAAATTACTTTAAATTAAATTGAAAGAGTAGGACAAGGAGGTCACCACTTTAAGTTTTCTTCATACAAAGAATGAACAATACATGGAATGGGCTCAGGAGGAACAAACCCTAAGTCATTTCAGAACTAATTAGTTGCTGCAACGAGGGACTTTAGGGTTATTCTGGATGGATGAGTTAAATCCTGGATGCCTTTCTTATCTGTAGCTATCTTGTGACAAGTGTCTAAGGCTAGTGACAATAGAAGAGGCATTTCAGACAACATGTTTTGTGACTACAACTGAGTGGTTGCAAATGCTTTTTGATCGGTGATGATTTGTGAAATTTTTTTAAAGTTCCATTTATTATGCTGGAAAGAGCTGGCGAGCTCCATGCAGAGAACCTGGTCCTTGAACTTCAGCCAATAGATAGCAAAGTTTGGCAATGCCAATTGTTTCAGGTCTATGGCATATAATGCATCATTTGTGCTTCCCAGGATGCAAAATGATCCAAAATTCATGTACCGATTATGAACTGTTGAATGCTGCAAATAATTATTAAGGCTAGAGATTTTTTTTTAGTTCCAACAAGGAAATATTCAGGGATGGGATGCAGATTATGACAAAAAAAACAGAATCTATGTTGTAGTTGAACATTATGTATATTGGGACGCCATATGCCAGAAGCTTTGATAGCAAAATATTTGGGATTGAGAATTTGGATAAGTGTCCAGAGGACTATTGACTGCCACTGGAAGTGTACGGAGCTCTTTGGAGACTGGCTTTGCCAAAAAAGAAAGCCAGAGCACTATAAATCCTAACTGTCAAAAAATCAATTGCCTGTGCTTTTAAATTAGAGGACATGGAGATAGTAGCCAACACCAGACAGCTTCAAAACACTCCGCAGCACTCAGCATCTGATTAGCCTAAATGAAAAAGCGTACACCCTTCAAAAATAACTTCTATTTATTAATATCACACAGACATTAGTTCTGTACTTGTGGTACAATACATGCTGTAGTGCAAATAAATCCTGGGATGAAATTCATATCCATGCTTTTAGTAGATATCTAGGAAAGATTTCCTTTGTGTACTCTGTGTAGCAAAATAGTAAAAGCATTTACTTTATAAATGCATTCATAATTTTGGTATTAGTAGCACACAGGAGGAATTATTTCATTAAACTCTTTGAATCACACAGTACGTATCCAAAAACTGAGTTAAAAACAAACAACCAGGCCAGAATCCATTAGCACAACTGACCACAGCAGTATACAAGCACAAAATCATTTCCTGGGGTACTTACCAATTTAATAAACTGCAAAGAGTATAAATAACATTAGGAAGGAGGAAAAACAAAACTGAAAGTATAAGGTGACGACTTGGTAATTAATAAACTGACAGAAACAGTATGACGTAGAATTGAAACAAAGGTAACAAAATGTAAGGATTGTACTCGGACAGTGAAATCATTAGCATATTAAAACATAGATGCCCGCTGTAGCAATAGACCACTGGACTAATGGGCTAGAGTTTCCCTAACCTGTTTTTCTGGCGCCCTCACCAGAGGTGCACCGTCTTTGTTCACCTCCAAGCGCGCTGAAAAAAGATGTCGGTATTCTGGCCGCTCCCCAGCCTCTCTTCGGTCATGGCGCAGCGTGGCCCAATGGATTGGGGGCGGAGCCAGGTCCCGGCGCTGAAAGCCGTGCCGGGACCTCTGCACATGTGCACTAGAGTCTGCAAGAATGTGCAGTAGCTCCTGGCAGGCCGAATCTGTGAGTACATGCTGTGTAGGAGGGGCCCGAAGCTCGCCGCCCCTAGCCCTGGCCAAATGGGCTCCCTCGTGCGGCCAGAATGTGCTCTGCAGGCTGTGTCAACTCTGACCTGATTGTAAAACTCCTGAAGAGTTTCTGGGGGTCTGGGTTTGTAACTCTCGACCAGATGAACCGGGGATTCATGCGGGTGTTTGATGCCATGCCGGACATCAGTCTAGACGTGCCAAACTCTTACAGAACTCTGAATGGGTTTTGTGTCATCAGCAAGCGATCATCACCACAGCCCTCCAAGATCAGTGCCCCAAACATAAAGCCAGGCCCTCTGTGAGCAAGGATGGGAGTAACTGCGTCGCGCAGGCAGCCCAGTAAGTGACCCCAACAGCAGGAACAGATGAGCCTGAGCGGAGGAAACATCCACCGTACCTCGGACAAACAAGATCCTCAGGATATTGATGTCCAAGGGGCTGGCTCCAGACCTTCCAGAGGATTTGTACCATTTGATCAAGAGGGTACTTCCACCTCCGCACCCCCCCGCCCATCTCCTCTCCCACCTCCATCTCCCCGCCGCCCCCCTCTCTCCATCCCTCCTCGCCGAATGGTCTCCCTCATCGGCAGCCCGCTATCTTCCCGTGCCATGTTTTGGTAGGACTTCTATTTTTTATTTGTTATTGATTGATTGATTGCTTATTACTTTGGTCTTGGTGCTTTAGGTGCAGGGTTCGTTCTATTTTTTATTTGTTAATTAATTGCTTATTACTTTTTGTGCTTTGTTTGGTGCTTGGTGGTGCTTTAAATGTAGTTACTTGTGCCGATTCCTTAACTCTAGGTAAGGTTTTTCTGTGTGGACAGAAGTGGCAACCTACACTAGCCTAAGTTAGTTTGGAGCAACTATTTGTTGGCCAAACACCTAAAACAGGGGTAAGTGGCTGGGAACGCCCCATTTTGGAAAGAAAAACTGAACTTAAAAAAAAACCTAACTAACTCACTTACACTGGCGCAAATGAAATGGCCAAAATTGCAACTAAAAAGATAGTCCAGAAAAATCAAGTTGCTCCAAATAAAAGGAGCAACTCTTGGGGAAACTTCAGGCCATAGAAAGTACCCTTCCTGGAATCTAATTTTTGACAATATATTAGTTAATCCTCTCGGTTCCTGCCTGAAACACCGGGCAGCTGAACAGTCCATCAGTTGGTTACCATGAATCAACATTAGAAATGTTCACTGCACCACCTTTTTAAATCAGCAGAAAAACCAGTAGGATAAGTTCCATTCCAGAAGAAAGAAAAGAATCGCTAAGCAGTTGATTGCACCGCAGCCCTGAATGCAACTAGAGCTTAAAGGTCACACTTACAAACAGAATGCATTATAACCAAAAATAAATAGGAACCGTTTCTAAAAGTTACAAACTTAGGGCTAGAAATTCAATTCTAAGTGGTAACTATTTTTTCGCCAAAATTACTAGTATTGGAACGCTATCGCTATGAGGCCGTAAATTCAAGGTTTAATTTGCGCAGTGGTAAAAAAAAAAATCGGCGTTGCACGAGGATTTGCGCACAAACCGCGATCCTCGCCAACTTTAGTCCAAGGCCGATACCGCTGCGAGTTGGGCCTAGGGAGGGTGGAAAAACACCTAAAAATGGAAAAAAAAAATTCACAAAACATTTACAAGACACTTATCTAGCAAATCGCTGCAAAAGAATAAAAAAATAAAAACTTTAACTTACCCATTTTGCAGGCCTTCATACTTACTGCTGATCCAAGGGCTGCAACGCAGCTTTTTCCTTGGCGAGCTTTTTCGCACAAAATACACATTTTTGGCGAAAGCACTATTTCAAGTCTTGCACAGCGGCGCTCCTCTCTCCTGCGGTATTTGAAAACCGCCACTGCAGAATGTCTCTGAATTTTCCACTAACTGGGTTTTTGCCAAAAAAGGTGAAATAGCACCAAAAACCTGGTTGCAAAATTGTCGAATTTCTAGCCCCTATAATTTTAAATGAGTGAAAGGAAAAAAAGAATACGGGAAATATTTCATAATAAAATAAAATGTAATTATTTATATTATTGGGTTGGAAAATATGGAAATATTTTTCACCCTGCACTTATGCGAAAATAAAAATGAGAAATATTAAAATAAGTAATGACATATGACAAATACCTAATTTGTGAAGTTGACCACAACACTTTGCTTATCAAAATAGAAGCCAAATTTGCATACAGTTCTGCCAGCCCAACATCTATCTGAGACAGTAAATGTTCCATATCCTGTCAATATTTAAAACTGGCTGACAACCATCTCGGTGACCTTGGTCTGAGACCTGAACCAATTTGCAGTACAGATCATTAAACAGGAACAGAAAGGCGGCTCTGCCAAATCTTACATGCTTGAAAAAAGGGCACTGCTGTTCATAATTGTTGCTTTGCAGTGGGTTTTCTCCCTACTTATTGGTCCTGAATTCGCTGTCGGTAGCATCGCTAAGGAGTACGCCACCGACATCTGCACTTAACTCGTGCGAACTCCACTTTGAGATCTTGCTTTCAAACGCTGCAGAGTTGTGTGCAGTGTCGTGCCCCACGGACCCCAGGAGCGCATCGCTCTGGGTATACGAACCTGGGATTGCATGGGGCGGTGCTCCTTTCACTTCCTGACTCTTAGCCAATCAGGAAACAGAGGAGATTGCTGATTTGTATGATTTATGGAAGGCAAGGATGTATCAAACATTCATTAAAAAGCACAGACCTAAGCTTCATGGAGGTACAAACTACGAACTGACGGGAGTACATCACATTTATATCTGAACTGCATAAACTTGGCAGCAACTGAAATCTTTAAAACAAATAATGGCAATATTTATTTTAACATTCTGACAATCTTTAAAGTTGTGTAAATCAAAGCATTTATCTTTGTGCTGGTAACCTGACGGACAGTTGATTTACTTAATACTCCCAAAGTGAAATTCTGGGTAAACGGGAACACGAGGGACCTTTCATTGTCCCTCCTGTATGCAAATATGTGTGACTCTGAAGTGGGATCTAACACTAAAAGGCTGCCGTTATAATAAATGCTGTAACTGCAATCTTCCCATGGTAACAATCCGTCATTGTAAATCTCTCATTAGAACAAAGTATGTTTATTCAAAATTCACAATCAGTTGTCACAAACCTCTATAAGACATACTGGCAATACACGTCTCTCATTATTTTACACTCTGATTATTGACTTCTCATTTTTAAAAAGTTACAAACCATTCATTTAATGCTTTATTCAGTGTGCTTACAAACACTTCATTATGATAACCTCTTAAAACAAATCTATTATAGCATTGTCTTGTTCAGGTCTTTTAGTAATAGAAATTTCTCTTACACTGTGCAACAGACTTAAAAATTTTCAGCGTAATTACCGTGCAGTAGGTTGGCAATTAGCTCAACTTAGGCAGCACATTCATTTGAATGAGGAGATGGATGATGCAGCGAAATCTATGTGCAGTCGGAACTTGACAGATCGCAGTTCAGGATTTAGTGCACTTGCGGTCAATTTCAAAGGCAGTATGATAGCGTACTCTGAGAGTACGTCGTCATATCGACCGCAAATTCAGGGCCAATGTGTAAATAATAATGAAATAAATCTGCATTCAAAGGGAAACAAATACTGCCCTTATTAAAAAAAATATTGGTGCTGTTGTGAAAAGGACATTTTCTCCCCTTTCATGATACCACGACGAGGTACAGGCCAGGAGGGGCGAGAGTTTTCGGGGCCAGAAGAGGCGAGGGCCCAGGGGCAGCATGGGCCAGCCCACACTGCAATACATGTCTCACTAGGTCCGTGCAGCAGAGCAGGTCTCCAGTCGTCTTGGTTAATCCTTGCCACTGGACCAAGACCTAGCTCTGTCAGGCCCGTCTGGTGGCTGGTGTGCAACGGCCACCATACGTTAAAAAAATCCTCACACAGGCAAGTTCCACCCTTCAGGATGTAGTTCAGGACCTGGAATATTAGGTCCATCAATGAAACACATGTGAGCTCATCCTTTTTTGGGGTGGAAGCAGGTCATCCTTGTTTCAAGGGGCTGCCTATGATGACGACGACGACGACGAAGACGAGGTACGCAAATATTTATATGGAATTCCGTCAAACTTGACTTCCTTTTTAAATACCGGATGTACCACTCACGTTATTTACTCAGCTGTACTTAGTTATTATGGTTTACTGTTGGCCATACTACTAACTTTATGGAAACTGTATTTAATATACTCTACCTTGATCTCGCGTTGTTCTACAGATTTTTCCCATATCTGTTGATCGTAAGCCCCAATCTGCAACAAAAAAAGCATTGAAATCAGTTAAAAATCATCCAATGAATGTTTCAACTATGATGGGGAAACAGGTAAAAAAAAATCCAGAGTCCATGATTAAAATATCCACTTTTGCAACACAAGTATATGACCACAGAACATTTTAGAATAGCTTACATACAGCATTGTATGCTAATTGAAAATATAAATGCAAATATTCTGTTCTATTACATGATCATAACGGAATTAATTAGTTTTCCTTAGGGTTCAAAATTAAGAAATGATTTGAATTGTTA
Source organism: Pristiophorus japonicus (assembly GCF_044704955.1). Classification (NCBI taxonomy): domain Eukaryota; kingdom Metazoa; phylum Chordata; class Chondrichthyes; family Pristiophoridae; genus Pristiophorus; species Pristiophorus japonicus. Next base: position 34,001,040 of record NC_091989.1, on the reverse strand, counting down.
TATCTAGAGTATACAGATCTTGGTTTGACATGGAGAATACAAGGTTGCAAGACATTCACATATTTGATACAATTTACAAGAAACCAAGACTACGTACATATACAAAGATTTTCAAGTACCTATGGGAATGTTCCCTGAAAAATACTGTAGAGTAGAGTAGAGCCAAGACGAGGTGCACTTAAGATTACATCAATCCCCTTTTAAAACAGCAATCAAAATTGCATCTCTGGGCTCCAAAGTATTAATGACTGTAATTGAGTAAATGTGCTATAATATTATACGAAGTTCAGTCATGCATATAGAAACTTTACTTCTACACTGTCCATTTGCCTTGAGCTCTGTAGCCCCCGACAATGAACTTTGCTATAATGCTTCTAACATTTCAACAGAGTACAACTAAAACAGAACAGTTAACGCTACCTGTAAATGTAAAACAGGTCAGTGGAGATAAAACAAAGCTAAGCAGAATTGAATATTTAGAGATGCTGCAGCTTCAGGGAAAAAATACGCTGTGTTGTCCTTCAGAGAACAAAATCACCTTTGGAATATTTCCAAGGTACACATCATTGGGCTTATCGAGATCAGTATTGATAGCAGCCATGTAGAGATTGAAAACCCACATCATCCAAAGGGGGAAAAGTGACATCAAAAGATGATAAAACAACGGTTAAAATCACCACAGACACAAAATTAGGTCAGTAGATAGAAAATTCTGGATAATAGAATGTTTGGGTGACTGGGAACTGGGGTTCAAGAAATTGTGGCTCAGTCAGGGAAGGGGGAAGGAGACTGGAGAATGGGGTGGGAGCAAGGCTCAGCATTTCCTGCAAAGCCAGGAGCAGCGTGATGGGGTAGCAAATCAGAGGGTGGAGAAGCCAGTAAAGGGTTGAATGATACCTGGGACTTTACTCTGGGTAAATGGTGAAAATTGTCTGATCAGGAGAGCGAATGGGGAACAAGAGGACAGAGACCGAGAATTCTCATTGGAAGAACCAAGGAGGAAAGTAGCAGGAAGGTTTTTGATCTTCACCACAGGGATGCTTCACCACAAGTGGCTATTGAAGCAAAGGCTGGAATGTCATTTAAAAAGGAATGGGATATGTATTTGAAAAGGAAGAATATAAACAGATCTGGTGGGAGATGCGGTTACAGGAAAGCCTGTCAGCACTGGCACAGGGGACCAAATGGCCTCCTCCTGTGCTGTAAATTTATAACATTCTATTTATTGAGCCCGAACCCATGGTCGCGTTTAGAACTATTGATGCTAAGCTGAGTTCAGGTCGATGAGCTGTCCTATGAGAAGTGCCCCAAACACCGAGTCCGGTGACATTTGTGTGATGGTTCAATTCAGTCTGTGCAGTCCGGTATAAAGTTGGTGAAGATCAGCTCTGACTGAGGCTCCCAGATTAGAGTTGTCAACTTCACACAGAACCAGAGTCTAAGGAGATAGGGAAAAGAGATGGGGCCTGTTAAAAATAGCATCGACTGAGAAACCTGACCATGCCTTGAGCAGTGCAGGGGGATTGTGGTTGTCATTACAGGGTGAATATAGAAACATAGAAAATAGGTGCAGGAGTAGGCCATTCGGCCCTTCGAGCCCGCACCACCATTCAATAAGATCATGGCTGATCATTCCCTCAGAACCCCTTTCTTGCTTTCTCTCCATACCCCTTGATCCCTTTAGCCCTAAAGGCCATATCCAACTCCCTCTTGAATATATCCAATGAACTGGCATCAACAACTCCCTGTGGTAGGGAATTCCACAGGTTAACAACTCTCTCAGTGAAGAAGTTTCTCCTCATCTCAGTCCTAAATGGCCTACCCCTTAACCTAAGACTGTGTCCCCTGGTTCAGGACTTGCCCAACATCGGGAACATTCTTCCCACATCTAACCTGTCCAGTCCAGTCAGAATTTTATATGTTTCTATGAGATCCCCTCTCATCCTTCTAAACTCCAGGGTATAAAGGCCCAGTTGATCCAGTCTCTCCTCATATGTCAGTCCAGCCATCCCGGGAATCAGTCTGGTGAATCTTTGCTGCACTCCCTCAATAGCAAGAACGTCCCTCCTCAGATTAGGAGACCAAAACTGAACACAATATTCCAGGTGAGGCCTCACCAAGGACCTGTATAACTGCAGTAAGACCTCCCTGCTCCTATACTCAAATCCCCTAGCTATGAAGGCCAACATACCATTTGCCTTCTTCACCGCCTGCTGCACCTGCATGCCAACTTTCAATGACTGATATACCATGACACCCAGGTCTCATTGCACCTCCCCTTTTCCTAATCTGCCGCCATTCAGATAATATTCTGCCTTTGTGTTTTTGCCCCCAAAGTGGATAACCTCACATTTATCCACATTATACTGCATTTGCCATGCATTTTCCTACTCATCTAATCTGTCTAAATCACCCTGCAGCCACTTAGCGTCCTCCTCACAGCTCACACCGCCACCCAGTTTAGTGTCATCTGTAAACTTGGAGATATTACACTCAATTCCTTCATTAATGTATATTGTAAAGAGCTGGGGTCCCAGCACTGAGCCATGCGGCACCCCACTAGTCACTGCCTACCATTCTGAAAAGGACCCGTTTATCCCGACTTTCTGCTTCCTGTCAGCCAATCAGTTCTCTATCCACGTCAATACATTACCCCCAATACAATGTGCTTTAATTTTGCACACCAATCTCTTGTGTGGGACCTCGTCAAAGGCCTTTTGAAAGTCCAAATACACCACATCCACTGGTTCTCCCTTGTCCACTCTACTAGTTACATCCTCAAAAAATTCCAGAAGATTTGTCAAGTATGATTTCCCTTTCATAAATCCATGTTGACTTGGACCGATCGTGTCACTGCTTTCCAAATGCGCTGCTATTTCATCTTTAATAATTGATTCCAACATTTTCCCCACTACTGATGTCAGGCTAACCGGTCTATAATTACTTGTTTTCTCTCTCCCTCCTTTTTTAAAAAGTGGTGTTACATTTGCTACCCTCCAGTCCATAGGAACTGATCCAAAGTCAATAGACTATTGGAAAATGATCACAAATGCATCCACTATTTCTAGGGCCACTTCCTTAAGTACTCTGGGATGCAGACCATAAGGCCCCGGGGATTTATCGGCCTTTAATCCCATCAATTTCCCTAACACAATTTCCCGCCTAATAAGGATATCCTTCAGTTCCTCCTTCTCACTCGACCCTCGGTCCCCTAGTACTTCCAAGAAGGTTATTTGTGTCTTCCTTCGTGAAGACAGAACCAAAGTATTTGTTCAACTGGTCTGCCATTTCTTTGTTCCCCCATTATAAATTCACCTGAATCTGACTGCAAGGGACCTACGTTTGTCTTCACTAATCTTTTTCTCTTCACATATTTATAGAAGCTTTTCCAGTCAGTTTTTATGTTCCCGGCAAGTTTCCTCTCATACTCTATTTTCCCCCTCCCAATTAAATCCTTTGTCCCCCTCTGCTGAATTCTAAAGTTCTCCCAGTCCTCAGGTTTGCTGCTTTTTCTGGCCAATTTATATGCCTCTTCCTTGGATTTAACACTATCATTAATTTCCCTTGTTAGCCACGGTTGAGCCACCTTCCCCGTTTTAATTTTACTCTAGACAGGGATATACAATTGCTGAAGTTCATCCACGTGATCTTTAAATGTTTGCTATTGCCTATCCACCGTCAACCCTTTAAGTATCATTTGCCAGTCTATTCTAGCCAATTCACGCCTCATACCATCGAAGTTACGTGTCCTTAAGTTCAGGACCCTAGTCTCTGAATTAACTGTGTCACTCTCCATCTTAAAAAAAATTCTACCATTATGGTCACTCTTCCCCAAGGGGCCTCGCACAACAAGATTGCTAATTAGTCCTTTCTCATTACACATCACTCAGTCTAGGACGGCCAGCCCTCTAGTTGGTTCCTCGACATATTTGTTCTAGAAAACCATCCCTATTACACTCCAGGAAATCCTCCTCCACCGTATTGCTACCAATCTATATGTAGATTAAAGTCGGCCATGATAACTGCTGTACCTTTAATGCACACGTTTGGTGGTCTGTACACAACTCCCACTAGCGTTTTCTGTCCTTTGGTATTCCGCAGCTCCACCCATACAGATCATCCAAGCTAATGTCCTTCCTTACTATTGCATTAATTTCCTCTTTAATCAGCAACGCTACCCCACCTCCTTTTTCTTACTGTCTATGCTTCCTGAATGTTGAATACCCCTGGATGTTGAGTTCCCAGTCTTGGTCACCCTGGAGCCATGTCTTCGTGATGCCAATTATATCATATTCATTAATTGCTGCCTGTGCAGTTAATTCGTCCACCTTATTGCGTGTACTCCTCGCATTGAGGCACAGAGCCTTCAGGCTTGTCTTTATAACACACTTTGCCCTTTTGGAATATTGCTGTAATGTGGCCCTTTTTGATTTTTGCCTTTGGTTTCTCTGCCCTCCACTTTTACTTTTCATCTTTCTATCTTTTGCTTCTGCCCCCATTCTACTTCCCTCTGTCTCCCTGCATAGGTTCCCGTCCCCCTGCCATATTAGTTTAACTCCTCCCCAACAGCACTAGCAAACACTCCCCCTAGAACATTGGTTCCGGTCCCACATCCCCTAGAACCGGTTCCAATGTCCAGGAATTTGAATCCCTCCCTCTTGCACCACTCCTCAAGCCACGTATTCATCTGAGCTATCCAGCGATTCCTAGTCTGATTAGCACGTGGCACTGGTAGCAATCCTGAGATTACGACCTCTGAGGTCCTACTTTTTAATTTAACTCCTAGCTCCCTAAATTCATCTTGTAGAACCTCATCCCATTTTTTATCTATATCGTTGGTACCTATTTGCACCACGACAACTGGCTGTTCATCCTCCCCTTTCAAAATGTCCTGCAACCGCTCCGAGACATCCTTGACCCTTGCACCAGGGAGGCAACATACCATCCTGGAGTCTCGATTGCGGCCGCAGAAACGTCTAACTATTCCCCTTACAATAGAATCCCCTACCACAATAGCTCTCCCACTCTTTTTCCTGCCCTCCTGTGCAGCAGAGCCACCCACGGTGCCACGGACTATAGGCAACGGGTCATAGTCAATGGGTTATAGGCAACGTTCCTGTTAAGCTGAGCAGTCGCGCAGCGGTCTGGAAGTCCCGCATAGGCCGCTCACCAGCTTTTCAATGGGATTAACCGTGCGAAGATTTGAATGGGCCGTGCAGCCAGTTAAAGAACCCGCGCATCAAAAAAGAACTACAGGGAAAATTGGTTATAGGATTACTACCAGTTACAGGTAGGATATTGGGGCATTACACTCATCACTACCAGCTATATAGACCATCAGTGAGTTATTGTATTGCTGTTGGTTACAAGAGGAATTTCAGTTAAGGTACTAATGCAATCAAAGTTCTTCCCAGCTCTGGTTCTCTCGCTGCGAATCTCTGCCCACCTTTGGTGTCCCCTCTTCCCCGCCCTTGGTTTCCCTTCTTTGCCTGCTCGCCAGTTGCCTCCTGGTTCTCGCAGCTACTCGTGTAACAACTGTTGGCGCAAAACCACGAGCAAAGATGCTCACCTACAGGGGACCCAGTGTAAATGCAGTAACATTTACAGACATCACGTAACCAGACGCCATGTGATCAAATCTCCAGGAATACCTCCAACCAATGTTAGCAACCCTGATGCAGTCTGGCCTGCTGTGTATTCCCAGCAATTTCTATTTTTATTCCTGCATGAAGACAACTCCAGGAATGATTGATGGGCATCACTGAATTCTCTAGAGGTGGGTTACTATGCGTAATTTTGAGGGGCTTTGATATAGACAAACCTGAAAAGCAGAATGTAGGGCCTGTAAAGTAGATTTGTGTCACATAACAATCCTCTGGAGTAGAAATACACAGCTAAAGTTATCAAAAACTGCCTTTCTCAAACTGCCAAGCCAAGGAAGGGACTTCTCGAAGATCACAATTTATTTTGGGAAGGGATTGGCATATTTGAAGCAACAAATTCAGATGAAGGGCTTGTGCACATGTCAGATTTTAACACTGTTTGATCCCACTAAATCCTATCCAATCAGCCACACTGGAATTTACTATGATGCTGCAGCTACTTTTACAGATGACAGCTATAATTGTTCAGCCAAGAGTTATTTACAATAGCAGTCAATTATCAAAGCACGAAGGAAAATTAATTGACACATAAGCCAAATGTTGGATTCTGATTCAACTGGCCCAACTTCAATATAAATTTCATCTTGCATTTGAACTCAGCCACCCTCTTTGGTTAATAATAGGTTTACGGTGTGTACGTAATGCTATGTGGCACAGTGCAAACAAACATAGTGAGGGAATAAATTATTTAAGAAACTAAGTCAGCAGCAAACAACTTCTGTTGAAACAGGACAGTAACTGGTTTGAACAACAAATGCATCAGGTTTGATGAAACAGCAATTTATGTTCTCGAGTTGTTAAAGAATGCTTGAACCACCATAAGGTGCGACAGCAGTCCATTGTAATCTGCTCCTGGAGCTCTGTGGAATCATGTTGAAGTTGATTAGAGCCTCCAATCATTTTTATTCCTGATTTATCCTATTTTACTGCTTCATCCATGAGTTCCCCTCAGTCATAAGTTAGGAGTGAGACTGCTTGTTGACTATTCAACAGCGTTCAGTTCCATTCAACAGCAGGAGTTCAACAATATTCATGCTGGGGCTGACAAGTGACAGGCAGGAGAAAACCAGCATTTGAAAAAGCTCAAGACGTGCTGTAGACAGTCTCCCGAGAGGAGCTGTTCAAATAGGCCAGAAACCTTTTCATGGTGTTGGAACTGGAATAGAAATGGAAAGATCGAAGCTGCTATATCATTTGAGATTAGAAGAAAAGATCATGGAAGAGTACAGAAAATGGAAAAATACTTTAATTTGTAATAGAACTGCAAAAGATGTAGAAACAAAACAGAAAGATCAGGCCAGTAATTTATTGTTTGCAATAGATATGTATAATAGGTTTACATGTACTGAAGGAAGAGAGAATTGGAATCTGAAGGTATTAATGGACATGTGAGGAATATTTTATATCTCAGAAGAATATTATGTATGAAAGACCTGAGTGGAATACTAAATTTCAAGTTCAATGAGAAAGCATTGATCACTATGTAATACATGTGCAAGAAAGTCCAAGTGTTGAGAGTACAGATTCCGTGTCAGGGACAGAATCGTAATTAGGAAATATTAATCATCCTACTTGGTCTCCTCCTGAGGTTTGCACCATCATAGATGCGAGCATCAAGCCAGTTCAGTTCACTCCATGCAACATTAAGAACCAGCTTAGTGCACTGGACACAGCAAAGGTTCTGGGTCCTGACAACATCCCAGCTGTAGTAAAGAACCGTGCTCCCTATTCATGTTGCTCCAGTAAATCAATGACATCAGCAGCTACCCAGCAACCTGGACGATTGCCCAGGTATGTCCTATCCACAATAAAATAGGATAAATCTAAATTGGCCAATTACAGAACTGTCAGCCTCCTCCCAATCACCAGTAAAGTGACAGAAGGAATCATGACTAGTGCAATCAAGCAACACCTACTTACCATTAATCTTCTCACCAATACTCAGTTCATGTTCCACTAGAACTGCCCAGCTCCAAACCTCATCAGAGCCTTGATCAAGACATGAATAAGTGTTTGGCAGAGAAGAGACAAGAGTAGATGTCCTCAAAATCAGGCCAGCATTTTTGACCGAGTTGGCATCAAGGAGTCCTAGTACAATTGAGGTTCCCCTCCAGTGGCTGGACACATACCTGACACTAAGGAAGATGTTGGTGCTGGTCAGAAGCCATGACAGTCCCATGACATCATTGCAGGAGTTCTTCAGAGAAGTGTCCGTGGCCCAACCATCTTCAGCTGCTTCATCCATGAGTTCCCCTCAGTCATAGGTCAGGAATGAGACTGCTTGTTGACTATTCAACAGCGTTCAGTTCCATTCAACAGCAGGAGTTCAACAATATTCATGCTGGGGCTGACAAGTGACAGGCAGTGACCATCTCAAGTAAGAGGGATCCCAGACAACTTCCTTTGTCCATCAATGTCACTGCCATCATAGAGTCCCCCAACTACATCCTGATAAATCATCATTGACCAGAAGCAGAACTGGACCAGCTTTTTCAACATTGTGGCCATACGAGCAGGGCAGAGGCTGGATGTTTTGTGACGATTCATTTCCTGACCTCGCAAAGATCTTCCACCATCTACAAAGCACGTTCGGAGTGTGATGGAATACTCACCACTCGCCTGGATTGCTTTTGGGGCAACACTCAGGAAGGGTAATACCATCCAGGACAGAGTAGTTCACTTGATTGATGGAATGATCCATTTGAAGAATTAAATTAAACTTAGAAGGCAAGGCAATTCATCTTTCTTTCCAGCATCACCCAATATATAACAGGAGGTTGACAATACTACCAAGGTGGAGGAGAAGTGAAAGAGTGTTCCTCTTAGGATGAAAAGTTACCTAACGGAAACAGGCATACTAAAACATTGACTATCCTCAGACAACAATTCTAAGCAACAGTGCTTAAAGAGTTTGTTTTTTCCAGGTAACATCTTTGCAGATATAGTCTATTGTTACCACCTTAAGATTTGCCAATAAAATAGATACCAATTCCATAGATTGCCCTTTAATCCAAGTCGCTACCCACATGGTGGGTTTCAACTGCTCTTGCAAAGAGCTGACTTGACGGTTGAAAATATTACACATTGCTCACAGGATTGCCTCTTCACACTATCTATGTGCCCTTTCTAAATAAATCCCATCACACCATTGCAATAACCACTGAGCGATAATCACAGGTTATGTAATCCTATATTCGAGCTTTTAAAAATTCTCTATCCCAGTATAGAGACAGGAAAGGGATACGGGCAGATTTATCAATGTCCTGGGTGACAGGCTAGTAGGGTACTTGTCTATGCCAATAATCTTCTACAAGATGAGTGCCTGGTATCGACCGGAAATTGTGTGTTTTCTCAAAGCCTACAGAAAGAGTTAACATACACTGGCTGACATGTTACTGCAAGCCAATTATTTACCTCATGGATAGAATGTGTCACATATTCCTCATTCATAGAGATGAATGGAATATGACTAATGTTGAACAATTGATGCAACTCTGGCAGATGTATGCTGCGCACTAATTGTGCGTGTTAAATATTCTAATGAACGCGTTATTTTTTATCATGAGAGCAATAGAATTGGAATCATACAAGGTGCATCATACATCCATAGCATGCTTCCTCTATTTATTAACATTACACTTTAGAACTTCAAGTATTAGTCAAACAATAAATATTAATGAAAGGTATGAAACAGTTAAGTCAATTGCATGATTAGGTCTATAGCAAGTAATAAATACGGTAGGTTCTTTCACAGGTACCACACGGTATCAAATCATAGAAAGATAGAAAATAGGTGCAGGAGTAGGCCATTCAGCCCTTCGAGCCTGCACCACCATTCAATAAGATCATGGCTGATCATTCACCTCAGTACCCCTTTCCTGCTTTCTCTCCATACCCCTTGGTCCTTTTAGCCGTAAGGGCCACATCTAACTCCCTCTTGAATATATCCAACGAACTGGCATCAGCAACTCTCTAGGGTAGGGAATTCCACAGGTTAACAACTCTGAGTGAAGACGTTTCTCCTCATCTGAGTCCTAAATGGCCTACCCCTTATCCTTAGACGGTGACCCCTGGTTCTGGACTTCCCCAACATCGGGAACATTCTTCCTGCATCTAACCTGTCCAGTCCCGTCAGAATTTTATATGTTTCTATGAGATCCCCTCTCATCCTTCTAAACTCCAGTGAATAAAGACCCAGTCGATCCAGTCTCTCCTCATATGTCAATCCAGCCATCCCGGGAATCAGTCTGGGGAACCTTCGCTGCACTCCCTCAATAGCAAGAACATCCTTCCTCAGATTAGGAAACCAAAACTGAACACAATATTCCAGGTGAGACCTCACTAAGGCCCTGTACAACTGCAGTAAGACCTTCCTGCTCCTATACTCAAATCCCCTAGCTATGAAGGCAAACATACCATTTGCCTTCTTCAGCGCCTGCTGTACCTGCATACCAAACTTCAATGACTGATATACCATGACACCCTGGTCTCGTTGCACCTCTCTTTTCCTAATCTGCCGCCATCCAGATAATATTCTGCCTTTGTGTTTTTGCCCCCAAAGTGGATAACCTCACATTTATCCACATTATACTGCATCTGCCATGTATTTGCCCACTCACCTAACCTGTCCAAGTCACCCTCAGCCTCTTAGCATCCTCCTCACAGCTCACACTGCCACCCAGCTTAGTGTCATCTGTAAACTTAGAGATATTACACTCAATTCCTTCAACTAAATCATTAATGTATATTGTAAAGAGTTGGGGTCCCAGCACTGAGCCCTGTGGCACCCCACTAGTCACTGCCTGCCATTCTGAAAAGGACCCGTTTATCCCGACTCTTTGCTTCCTGTCTGCCAACCAGTTCTCTATCCACGTCAGTACATTACCCTCAATACCATGTGCTTTAATTTTGCATACCAATCTCTTGTGTGGGACCTTATCAAAAGACTTTCGAAAGTCCAAATACACCACATCCACTGATTCTCTCTTGTCCACTCTACTAGTTACATCCTCAAAAAATTCCAAAAGATTTGTCAAGCATGATTTCCCTTTCATAAATCCATGTTGACTTGGACCAATCTGGGCACTGCTTTCCAAATACGCTGTTATTTCATCTTTAATAATTGATTCCAACATTTTCCCCACTACTGATGTCAGGCTAACCGGTCTATAATTACCTGTATTCTCTCTCCCTCCTTTTTTAAAAAGTGGTGTTACATTAACTACATTCCAGTCGATAGGAACTGATCCAGAGTCAATAGACTGTTGGACCCCCAATGCATCCACTATTTCTAGGGCCACTTCCTTATGTACTCTGGGATGCAGACTATAAGGCCCCGGGGATTTATCGGTCTTTAATCCCATCAATTTCCCTAACACAATTTCCCGCCTAATAAGGATATCCTGCAGTTCCTCCTTCTCACTATCCCCTCGGTCCTCTCGTACTTCCAAGAAGGTTATTTGTGTCTTCCTTCGTGAAGACAGAACCAAAGTATTTGTTCAACTGGTCTGCCATTTCTTTGTTCCCCATTATAAATTCACCTGAATCTGACTGCAAAGCACCTACGTTTGTCTTCACTAATCTTTTTCTCTTCACATATGTATAGAAGCTTTTGCAGTCAGTTTTTATGTTCCCGGCAAGCTTCCTCTCATACTCTATTTTCTCCCTCCTAATTAAACCCTTTGACCTCCTCTGCTGAAGTCTAAATTTTGCTCAGTCCTCAGGTTTGCTGCTTTTTCTAGCCAATTTATATGCCTCTTCTTTGGATTTAACACTATCCTTAATTTCCCTCGTTAGCCACGGTTGAGCCACCTTCCCCGGTTTATTTTTATTCTAGACAGGGATGTACAATTGTTGATGCATGTGATCTTTAAATGTCTGCCATTGCCTATCCACCGTCAACTCTTTAAGTATCATTTGCCAGTCTATTCTAGCCAATTCACGTCTCATACCATCAAAGTTACCTTTCCTTAAGCTCAGGCCCATAGTCTCTGAATTAACTGTGTCACTCTCCACCTTAATAAAGAATTCTACCATATTATGGTCACTCTTCCCCAAGGGGCCCCGCACAACAAGATTGCTAATTAGTCCTTTCGCATTACACATCACCCAGTCTTGGATGGCCAGCCTCTAGTTGGTTCCTCGACATAATGGTCCAGAAAACCATCCCTAATACACTCCAGGAAATCCTTCGTACTGCTACCAGTTTGGTTAGTCCAATCTATATGTAGATTAAAGTCGCCCATGATAACTGCTGTACCTTTATTGCACGCATCCCTAATTTCTTGTTTGATGCTGTCCCCAATCTCACTACGACTGTTTGGTGGTCTGTACACAACTCCCACTAGCGTTTTCTGCCCTTTGGTATTCCGCAGCTCCACCCATACAGATTCCACATCATCCAGGCTAATGTCCCTCCTTACTATTGTGTTAATTTCCTCTTTAACCAGCAACGCTACCCCACCTCCTTTTCCTTTCTGTCTATCCTTCCTGAATGTTGTATACCCCTGGATGTTGAGTTACCAGCCTTGGTCACCCTGAAGCCATGTCTCCGTGATGCCAATTATATTATATTCATTAATTGCTGCCTGTGCAGTTAATTCGTCCACTTTATTACAAATACTCCTCACATTGAGGCAGAGAGCCTTCAGGCTTGTCTTTTTAACATACTTTGCCCTTTTGGAATATTGCTGCAATGTGGCCCTTTTTGATTTTTGTCTTGGGTTTCCCTGACCTCCACTTTTACTTTTCTTCTTTCTATCTTTTACTTCTGCCCCTATTTTACTTCCCTCTGTCTCCCTGCATAGGTTCCCATCCCCCTGCCATATTAGTTTAACCCCTCCCCAACAGCACAAGCAAACACTCCCCCTGGGACATTGGTTCCAGTCCTGCCCAGGTGCAGAACATCCGGTTTGTACTGGTCCCACCTTCCCCAGAACCGGTTCCAATGTCCCAGGAATTTGAATCCCTCCCTTGTGCACCACTCCTCAAGCCATGTATTCATCTGAGCTATCCTGCGATTCCTACTCTGACAAACATGTGGCACTGGTAGCAATCCTGAGATTACTACCTTTGAGGGGCTACTTTTTAATTTAACTCCTACCTTCCTAAATTCAGCTTGTCGGATCTCATCCCGTTTTTTACCTATATCGTTGGTACCTATATGCACCACGACAACTGGCTGTTCACCCTCCCCTTTCAAAATGTCCTGCACCCTTGCACCAGGGAGGCAGCATACCACCCTGGAGTCTCGATTGCGACCGCAGAAACGTCTATCTATTTCCCTTACAATAGAATCCCCTACCACTATAGCTCTCCCACTTTTTTTCCTCCCCTCCTGTGCAGCAGAGCCACTCACGGTGCTATGAATTTGGCTGCTGCTGCTCGCCCCTGATGAGTCATCCCCCTCAACAGTACCCAAAGCGGTGTATCTGGTTTTGCAGGGGGATGACCGCAGGGGACCCCTGCACTACCTTCCTTCCACTGCTCTTCCTGGAATTGCAGGCATTGGTTATCAGGCACAAGTCAGAAATGGGTTATTTTACATTGAACCATCAATTAATCCATGCGACTAAGTCATAAAAAAACAGAAGCTCGCAGGTTCAATTCCCTGACCTCTGCCAAGTTAGCTGAAGCAGCAGTTGAGGGTACTATAATTGGACTCTGCCTCCCTGAGCTTGAGCCAAGACAAATCTGGCACTGCTCCCGTCTAATTGTTACCCAGTGACTGTACTGGGAAGTATACATGTGTGAACATTGAGCAATGACTGGCTTGTGCTTCGCTGTAATATCCTGAGCAGCTGGATAATCTGCTGACATTCACAGTGTAGGTCCACACATGAAAAATAACCACTTGGATAAGATGGTACAGGGCTGCCTGTGATTCGGGAACTCATTCACTGGATGTGAAGTGTTTGGGGACAGATGTGTTAACTCTACAGGTTGATGCAAGATATTTTTCTCAAACTCCAGCAAGAAAACCCTTCCGAAGTAATTACTGTAAACAATACAAAGCTGCCTGATTTGGGCTATAATTTTATTTAATTCTAAATGTGCTTCTAAAATAATCTCTGAAAACCAGTTGCCTCCAAAAGTTTTTAATTGCTTAGTTACAGTAATGCAGAGTTTGACGATTTATACTTGAAGCTGGCTGACTAACATTTGGGTGCAACAAGGATATGCTGGGATGACAAAAATGACTCAGTCAAGACTCAGAACATCTTCATTCAGGGCTCAAACTTGATCAATTTAATTGAAACCAACATTACACAGAGTAAACATACTCAAAGTAGATCCCACTGTCCGACATTCACTCTTCCCGGTACAACTACAACTTGCATTTATATAGCACCTTTAACATGGTAAAACATCCCAAAGCGCTTCACAAGAGCATTACGGTGCCATATGCTGAAGAAGTGGACTGCACTTAGAACTCTGTGAAGCGTGCCTGTAAATAGGATTCATTTTGGACATGTGCTTACAATCCATAGTACTTGCATGTAGATTTAGTACCTAGTTTGAGGAATTGCCATTGAAAAGGGACAATCTCCGATTATAATCTTGGTTCAAACCATACTCGTGCTGCTATCTCAAGACTATGAACAGCTGCACAGAGTACTTAACATTCCAGTTATAGTTTGATTTTTTTTTTTTTAAATCAGACAAAATGCTGCAAGCTGCTTACTTCGTCAATCAAAAGTGCTGCTGGTTATAATCAAGAGTCAAAACTAATGAAATACACAAACAAGCAGCTGAAAAAAATCAATCTGAATGTCAAAATGTTACACAAATATTTGGACCTGAGCATCTAAAGTGCCAATTTTTCTCTCATACTTCCTTAATGAATATAAAGCGGGTAAAAGGAGTTGTAGTGCAAATTAGCCATATATAACTGAACGGTGGAACAGACTCGAGGGGCTGAATGGCTTGGTCCTAAAACTCTTAATTGCTTTTCAGTTCCTGAAAATCAGAGATATTGTGCGACAAATACAGTAGAAATGTGGAACACAGCCTAACCTTTGTATCAGCTCCTCTCAGCAGTGCGTACAAATAATGCCACACACGGCGGTCAAACATCAAGCGAAAAAATGAAAGAAAGACTTACCTTTTTTTGATACCATACTATAGCATCTGTCACTTTAGACGCCATTTATCCCCCTCAATCACACGTTGGGCATTTTAGGCTGAAAGGAGAGAGGAAAAAAAGATCAGCACCACTTGTAAGTTGTGGTAAAGGCAAGTGTGGTGGTGCTGTGCTTACGTTACACCCAACCTCATTACTAATTTAGTAAGATGTTTTGCAGTGACTTGTTGCTATAACAACTGAAAGTTACTGTACTGGAACTGTACCATCTACATATTTTTGCACACTGCATGAAATTCCACCCATCCGTTGTCTCTTTGAACTGACTCAATCACCTGGTTATTTCGCATAGTTGTATCCTAGGACAGAACAGCATTTTGGCTGACTAAGAGCAAGACAATATATGCAATTTCCCTTATTGTATGGAGGACCTCCAACCCCCTCAAAACAGTAGTTTTCAAACTTCCCATCAGGGAAATCCTAACAAATAAATAATGACAAACTTGTGTGCAGAGCACAAAAAAATTGCAATACATGCATTTTCTTTAAGCATACAATAACATGCCAAATCAACAAGTAAAAACCAAATTACAGAAAAATGCAGTTGCAGTGCTTGGTATGGCCACCCAGAACCTCATGAACCCCTGGGATCCTCTTTCGAACCCCAGTCTAAAAGCTCATCTTAAAGTAACAATCAATCTAGTTTCTACAAATCAAGCAAGAAGTATACCTTGGCTTTTCATGAAGCACTTTTTAAAAAAGTTTTCTGGACTTTCAACACTGAAAACATTTTCCATAGCTGCAATTAACTTCAATTTAGTAAGTTATACTACCTAACCGTTAGCTCATCTTTCTGACCATTATTGAATACGTGTGCGAAAAGCACGATGCTACGCCACAACTAACAAAACAAACTGGATTCATTAACACAAAAGCTAAATATTGCGGATGCTGGAATCTGAAATAAAAACAGAGAATGCTGGAAATCTCAGCAGGTCAGGCAGCAGCTGTGGAGAGAAGCAGAGTTAACGTTTCGGGTCGATGTCCCTTTGTCAGAACCCTGATGATGAAGGGTTATCAACCCGAAATGTTGATTCTGTTTCTGTTTAGGGCAAAAAAGACGTAGGTTTTAAGGAGTGTCTTAAAGGAGGAAAGCGATGTAGATAGGTGGAGAAGTTTAAGGAGGGAGTTCCAGAATTTAGGACTCGGCAGCAGAAGGCATGGCCACCAATGATTAAAGTGATTAAAATCAGGGATGCTCAAGAAGGCAGAATTGGAGGAAGGCAAATATCTTGGAGGGTTATAAGCCTGGAGGAGGTTTCAGAGATAGGGAGGGGTGAGGCCACGGAGGGATCTAAAAATAAGGATGAGAATTTTAAAATCAAGGCGTTGCTCAATTGGGAGCCAATGTAGATCAGTGAGCACAGGGGTGAAGGGTGAACCGGGCTTCCTGTGAGTTAGGATACGAGCAGCAGAGTTTTGGATGAGCTCAAGTTTATGGAGGGTGGAAGCTGGGAGGCCAACCAGGAGTGCATTGGGATAGTCATGTCTAGGAATGGATGATCGCTGCAACAGCAGATGAGCTGAGGCAAGGGCGGAGTCGGGCGATGTTAGAGGTGGAAATAGACAGTCTTAGTGATGGCGCAAATATATGGTCGGAAGATTATCTCGGGGTCAGATGCGACACCAAGGTTGCAAACAGTCTGGTTCAGCCTCAGGCAGTTGCCAGGGAGAGGGATGGAGTTGGTGGCTAGGGAATGCAGTTCGTGGCAGGGACCACAGACAATGGCTCAGTACGGAATTCAGACAAGCAGTCTGACAATTTAGAGACAGTGGAGGGGCCGAGAGAGGTGGTGGCGAGGTAGAGATGGGTGTCACCAGCATGCATGTGGAACACAACATTGTGTTTTCGGATGATCTCGCCAAGGGGCTCAGGTAGGTGAGAAATAGGAGGGGTTATGGATATATCCTCTGGCTACAACTGGATAGATAAGAATGGAACCAGGCAAGTGCAGTACCACCCAGCTGGATGACAGAGGAGAGGCATTGGAGGAGGATGGTGTGGTCAACTGTGTTAAAGGCTGCAGACAGGTCAAGAAGGAATAGTTTACCACTGTCGGTCACATAGGATATCATTTTTTACTTTGATAAGAGCCATTTCAACACTGTGGCAAGGCAGAAATTTGATTGGAGGGATTCAACTTGGAGCTCCCATACAATTAACGTTATACTTGCCTTTCAGTGCTCCTAGATCCTGAAATTTGCATTTCCAAGGTAGATGGTGCAATGGCTGTGTTTCTTCACATTGCTCGCTTTCCTGGCACAATTACTCCCCAGTCCCTGTCAACTGCAGCACTGATCCCTCCCTTAACCAGCATCTCACAAACACCACTGGAAAATTCAGCCTGAAGCCATCCTCTCACCTGGCAACCACCACTACTACTTCAAAGACTACCTGGCAGCCTGCTGCCTTGGCTGAAGAGCCCTCTATTGATCAGTGCTCCACATCCACCAAGGAAAAATGTAGTAGAGATCCTTCTCCTAACTATTATCTACAGCTAAAAATAAAGCAAGCCGGTGGCAACCCTAACGAGAGAGAGAGAGAGAGAAAACAAGCTCAAGTCTATGGGCTCAATTTTCCAAGGTCATTTGCGGCATTTTTTTGGTGCGTCATTTTTTCTGGCGTATTTATTTTTTCCAAAGTTTCCCCTTGTGATCTGCACTCGTGTAACTGAGTTAGTTACGATTTTTCTAGGTGAGCTTTTTTTTGACATAATAGCTTCTTTTTTTAACGTTCCCTCATGTCTGCAACGGTTTTCATAATTTTTTCGCAGTTTGGCCAAACATTTTTCCTCCTAGGTCAGCGTATCTGGCCACTTCCGAAAAACCTTCTGGTGAGTCAGCAGAAAACAGCGCACATTGACCAATCTGTGCTGAAAGACGCTATTGTTTTTAAATCGAAGATTTTGGAGGGAGTCAAGATTCTAAAAATCAAAAACATTCAACTTTTTTTTTAAACTGTCAACGTTGTAAATGGAAGTTTTTTGGATTTCAGAAGTTTTCATTTTTTTTCTTACTTACATGCCACCACCGAACATCTTCAAGCAGGGCCTGGAGGGTCAGTCATAGCTTTGGCCGGCAGAATCGGCCACATGGCTGGAAAACAAGCCGGGGGGGGGATGGGGACGAGGACGGGGGTAAAGACAGGTAGGTGCCGATCGGAAGGCTTCTGAAGACTGCATTGAGTTTGGGGGGCGGGGGGGGGGCGGTTGAGAAGAAGTCACAAGACCTGGGTGTGGTCCATCCATACCGAACTTGGGAAAAGAGAACAAAGAACCTATCTCCTCTGCCTGCCTTCCTGCCATTTTGAGCTTCTTGCAAAGGTAAAATTTAACTATGGGGGCAATACCTTGTGCGAGCCTTCTGCATGATGATGCTACGTAGGAGACAATTGATTCGACATCATCGATTGAGGAACATCAGAGCCCGTGCTGGGCAGGAGGGGAGGCCTTACCCACCACGGGTATATCGAGACAGGCGTTTGTACCTGCACCTGAGTGATGCAGACTGTATCAGAAGGCTGCTTTTCCACAAAGAAGTTGCAATTGTGATCTGTGAGTTGGTGAAAGCAGGCTGCAACCTAGAAACATCAGGAGGACTGCTTTGTCAGTTGAAGTGAAGGTTACAGCTTCACTTTCATTCTATGCCTCCGGATCGTTTCAAGCTACAACTGGGGATGTGTGCACCATTTCTCAACATGCAACACATGTTTACATTTCTTTCCCTGTGGACCACCTCGGTACAAATGTCTGTTCTGGTGTGTTAGCTGTGCCCTCGCTGGGCTGGCGTGTTGTTCGCCCTGCAGGGCTGCTAGGTGAGCCGGGTCTTGCTGGGCTGTTGGGCGTGATGGGTTCGATTTCCTGGTCCGGCGTGGTGTCGTTGATCCTTTGGGTGTGTGTTGTGGGCTTGATTAAAGGTGGTGTCTGCTATGGATTGTTCAGGACAGTCTGTGAACCGCAGCCTCATTTGGTCCAGGTGCTTTCTGCAAATTTGTCCATTGTCTAGTTTGACTACAAACACCCAACTCCCTTCTTTAGCTATCACCGTTTCCGCGATCCACTTGGGACCATGTCCATGGTTTAGCACATACACAGGGTCATTCAGATCAATTTCCCGTGACACAGTGGCGCGACCATCGTTTACATTTTGTTGCTGCCGCCTGCTCTCTACCTGATCATGCAGGTTGGGGTGAACCAGCAAGAGTCTGGTTTTAAGTGTCCTTTTCATGAGTAGCTCAGCCGGGGGCACCCCTGTGAGCGAGTGGGGTCTCGTGCGGTAGCTGAGCAGTACTCGGGACAGGCGGTTTGGAGTGAGCCTTCTGTGACTCGTTTAAGGCTCTGTTTGATGGTTTGTACTGCCCGCTCTGCCTGCCCATTGGAGGCTGGTTTAAATGGGGCCGAGGTGACATGTTTGATCCCATTGCGGGTCATGAATTCTTTAAATTCGGCACTGGTGAAACATGGCCCATTGTCACTGACCAGTATGTCAGGCAGGCCATGGGTGGCAAACATGGCACTCAGGCTTTCAATGGCACTCAGGCACTCAGTGGCGGTGCTTCCCGACATTATTTCACATTCAATCCATTTTGAAAAAGCATCCACCACCACCAGGAACATTTTACCGAGAAACGGGCCCACATAGTCGACATGGATCCTCGACCATGGTCTGGAGGGCCAGTACCACAAACTTAGTGGTGCATCTCTGGGCGTGTTGCTCAACTGAGCACATACGCTACATTGCTGTACACAGGACTCTAAGTCAGAGTCGATACCAGGCCGCCACACGTGGGATCTGGCTATCGCTTTCATCATTACTATACCCGGGTGTGTGCTGTGGAGATGAGAGATGAACGTCTCCCTGCCCTTTTTTAGTAGCACTACGCGGTTACCCCATAACAGGCAGTCTGCCTGAATGGACAGCTCGTCCTTTCACCGCTGGAACGGCTTGATAGGCTCTTGCATTTCAACGGGGATGCCGGCCCAGCTCCCATGCAGTACAGTTTTTTTACTAGGGACAGCAGAGGATCGTGGCTAGTCCAAGTCCTAATCTGGCGGGCCGTGACAGGTGATTTATCATTTTCAACCGCTTCCATGACCATCAACAAGTCTACGGGCTGCGCCACCATCAACAAGTTTGCAGGCTGTGCCAGTTCCACCCCCGTGGTGGGCAATGGTAGCCGACTGAGAGCATCAGCACAGTTCTCGGTGCCTGGCCTGTGGCGGATGGTATAGTTATACGCTGACACCTTTGTATGCGGGCTGAGGCATTAGTATTTATCCCCTTGTTTTCAGCGAACAGGGGTATGAGGGGCTTGTGATAGGTTTCCAGCTCAAATCTGAGGCCAAACAGGTACTGATGCATTTTCTTTACCCCGAACACACACGCTAATGCCTCTTTCTCAATCATGCTGTAGGCCCACTCGGCCTTAGACAAGCTCCTGGAAGCAGAGGCGACAGGTTGCAACTTCCCCGCAACGTTAGCTTGTTGTAATACACACCAGACTCCGTACAACGACGCGTCACATGCTAGCACAAGTCTTTTACACGGGTTATACAATACAAGTTGGAGCATAAAATGTTTCTGGCTTTCTCAAAAGCAATTACTTGTTTTTTTCCCCATACCCAGTTCTCACCTTTGCGCAATAACACATGTAGGGGCTCTAAAAGAGTGCTTAACCCCGGTAGGAAGTTACCAAAATAGTTGAGAAGTCCTAGGAACAACCGCAGCTCTGTGATGTTCTGTGGCCTGGGCACGTTCCTGATAGCCTCTGCCTTGGCGTCTGTGGGCCGAATGCCGTCCCCCGCGATCTTTCTCCCCAAAAACTCCACTTCTGTTGCAGTGAAGACGCATTTCGACCTCTTCAGCCGCAGCCCTACGCGATCCAGTCGCTGGAGGACCTCCTCCAGGTTTTGTTGGTGCTCGGCGGTGTCCCGACTCGTGACCAATATGTCGTCCTGAAAGACCACCATGTGTGGTACCGACTTAAGTAGGCTCTCCATGTTTCTCTGGAAGATCGCTGCAGCCGACCAAATTCCAAACGGACATTTGTTGTAGATGAACAGTCCCTTGTGCATGCTGATGCAAGGGAGGCCCTTCGAAGACCCCTCCAGCTCCTGTGTCACGTAGGCCGAAGTCAGGTAGAGCTTGGTGAACGTCTTGCCTCCTGCCAGCGTCGCAAATAGGTCGTGCCTTAGGTAGCGGGTATTGGTCCTGTAGCAAGAAACGATTAATAGTTACTTTATAATCGCCGCAAATCCTGACCGTGTCATCACTTTTCAGTACTGGAACAATCGGGCTGGCCCACTCGCTGAATTCCACTGGGGAGATGATGCACTCGCGTTGCAGCCTGTCCAGCTCGATTTCCACTCTCTCCCTCATCATGTGAGGTACCGCTCACGCCTTGTGGTGAATGGGTTGTGCCTCTGGGACCAAGTGGATCCGCACCTCGCCCCGGAATAGTTTCCAATGCCTGGCTCAAAAAGGGAAGGAAATTTGTTGAGAACCTGGGTACGTGAGGCCTCATCGACATGTGATAGCGCTCGGATGTCATCCCAGTTCCAGCGGATTTTGCCCAGCCAGCTCCTTCCAAGCAGTGTGGGGCCATCGCCCGGGACAATCCAGAGTGGCAGTTCGTGCACCATGCCCTCGTAGGTGACCTTGGCCATGGCACTGCCCAGGACTGTGATAAGCTCTTTGGTGTACGTTCTCAGTTTCGTGTGGATGGGGCTCAGGGCTGGTGCGAGTGCCTTGTTGCACCACAGTCTCTCAAACATCTTTTTACTCATGATGGACTGGCTAGCGCCAGTGTCCAGTTCCATGGTTATGGGTAAGCCATTCAATTTGACGTTTATCATTATAGGTGGACATTTCATCGAAAATGTGTGCATCCCGTGTACTTCAGCATCTGTCTCCTCTCTCTGAGGCTCGAAATTGCTTTGATCCACCATGGACCGATCTTCCTCTGCCACATGGTGGTTAGCAGGTTTTGCAGAGCTTGCAGCTCGTTTGCAAGCTCATTGCAGGTGCCCCATTGTTCCACAGCTCTTGTAAATATACCCTTTGAAGCGGCATGAATAGGCTGAATGGAAGCCTCCACAACGCCAACAAGGTGTGAATTGTCTTGCATTCATCCTTTGTTGCGGACTCTGGGACATCTGGGTCACCTGAGGCCTGCTGGCAGTTGCACGCTCGTGGTTTCTGCCCTGTATATTTCTGCTCACAGACACAGTTCCAGTTAATTTATGAACATTGCTAGCAGTTGTGTGCTGAGAGATTTTCTTGGTGTTATCACTGGTGGACATAAACGCCTGTGCTATCGCAATGGCCTTACTGAGGGTCGGTGTCTCTGCAGTCAAAAAAGTTTTCGTAGGATGGTCTCGTGGCCAATGCCCAGTACAAAAAAGTCTCTGAGCATTTGCTCCAGGTAGCCATCAAACTCACATTGTCCTGCAAGTCGCCTTAGCTCGGCGACGTAGCTCGCCTTCCTGAACTTCTGATTGCTGGCACATGTAGAATTGATACCTCGCCATCAGCACGCTCTCCCTTGGGTTAAGATACTCCCGAGCCAGTGTACACAGCTCCTCATACGACTTATCTGTGGGTTTCACTGGAGCCAGAAGATCCTTCATGAGTCTGTCGGTCGGTGCCCCGCAGACTGTGAGGAGGACCGCTCTCCTTTTTGCAGTGCTTCCTTCTCCGTCCAGCTCGTTGGCTACAAAGTACTGGTCTAGCCGTTCGACATAGGCTTCCCAGTCCTCACCCTCCGCGAACTTCTCCAGGATGCTCACAGTTTGCTGCATCTTTGCATTGGATTCGTATTCTCGTCGCCAGTTATTGTGTTCCTAACACAGATAAGGCTGCACACAGGGGGGTTAAAGTAACAGTGACCTCAGTCTTTAATAAGACGCTCCAGAGTGAGGAACAGGCCTTAGGGGCCGGCTTATATACAGTGCTCCCAAGAGATGCTGGGATCCCTTGGGACTTCAGGGGATGAGCTCCCTGGTGGCGGAACATGGGAGTGCATGCTTTACAGATACACAACACTAAGCTTATTCTTTCTAAGATCTCGGGTAGTGCACACCTGTTGAGTGTCGGTGGGGGCGGCGGCAGGAGGGCCCAGGCGGCAATATGGAGGGCCCGGCTTGGGGCTCTTCAGAGGCCGGTGTGAGGATTGGAGTGGGAGTTGATTCTGTCAATGGGCGCAGGGTCTGGCCATGTTCCCTTATTGCAATTGCTAACTCCGACATGCCGTCCCTCAGGCGGCCTGACAAGTGTCTCAACGACCTGCAACATTCCCTCCCTCATGTTGAGCAAAACTGTCAACTACCTGTGACATTCCCTCCCTCATGTTCAGTAATAGTGTTTGCACCATCTCTGACATTCCCTCCCTGATGTTCACTGACAGCGCATCACCTACCTGTGACATTTCCTCCCTCATGGTCACCGACATTGTTCCCATTTCTCGTGAGATTGCTGTTACTTCTCCCAACAGTCCCGCAACCTCGTCACCCACCCCACTGATGGTGTCCAGGATTGATCGCGTAAGGTTAATCCTCTACCCACTCATTGCCATCATCTGAACCACATCTGTTACATCCTGCACCTCAGGAGACGCAGTCGAGCTCCCCTTCCCTTCCTCTGCACAGGTGTGGCTCGCACCCCACCACTGGAACTAGCAGCCTCAGAAGGTGGGAAACCATGGAATGTCCCACCAACACTCAAACCACTAGTCACAGAAGGGGCTGGCTCCTCAATGGGCGGCACCTGCACCTTCTCCAAAGTCAGTAAAACAGTGGGGGCTTCATCCATCTCCATCCCCTCCCCCGCATGCTCTTGATCTGGAAGGTGGGATTGGAAGATGTTCTCCTCTTCAGGCTTGTCCTTGTCTGAATCATCTTCTGCATCGTCAGGGTTGGCCCCAAATTCTGCAAAATATAACAGAACACAGACAAATGGTTAGCAGCAGAGGAGGGGGCAGGGTGGCTGGCATGAGCAGGCTCACACAGCACAGGCCAGGCAGCAGGCTAATTTGAAGGACCACGATGAATGATAGCACATTGCATCAACCGAAGTGCAGCTGATGGAGACATCCCCAGGAACCAAAGCATGGCTGGCCCACGCGGTACTTAACATTTAGCAAAGCCAGACTGTGGAATTTGCAGGACTTACCCTCTCCCTTGTGTGTGGGTCCAGCTTGTGCAGTACTGATTGATTTTCTCCAGACAGGACCCATCAAAGCAGCGACTCTCTCTTCCAAGGGTGTCAGTGGGTGCAGATTTGCCAGGCCTCCTCCTGTTCGAGTTCTTTCCCTTTTATTATGTGCCACCTTCCTCTACAAAATGATAATATAACTTTTTAGAGAGGGTGTCTTTCTGCTGGGTGGGACATATACAGCTGGTCACATTTACAATTACAATTCCATTGAATAAATGAAAATATTACTTACACTAACTACTTGACCAAGGTCCTGCCACTTCATTTTACACTGGCCTCCAGATCTCGTGGTGGTCACCATTGCGCAGCAATCTTCTGCAACTTGGTTCCAGCGTTTCTTCATTTCTTTGGGTGGAACTTTTATGTGACCTCTGCTGGTGTCCAGCTCCTGCCATCTGTTCTCAATCACAGTAACTAGTGCCTCCACTTCATCCTGCAAGAAATCTTTGGTCCTTGCACCGCGTTGCATTTTGCATTGCTCCAGCTGCGATTTTTCCAATGCTCTCACACAGCACTCCTTCTCTCACACACACAACTGGCTCTTTAAAAATGGTCGATTGCCAACTTGGAACTGTACTGCGCATCCGCGTCCATTGCAACGTCAAAAACGTCACTTTTTTTGTCGCACATGCGCAGAAGGTGCGGCATCGTTTTTTCGGCACAGACAGCAGGCTCCACCTCCCGAGACGACTGGACATGCTGCACAGTGCCAAATTCAAATTACAGATCGGGGAAACTTTGGCAAAATATTTCCAGCGCATTTCTGGCCTGGAAAAATGATCGTAACTCTGGCAAAACGCCAGAAAACGGACTTGGAAAAAATTGAGCCCTATGTGGGTAAATGAGAATGGGAGGGGCGCGAAAGAGAGCACAAGAGAGAAAGGGTGCAAGACGGTACAAGTGATGGCAAGAGCACGAGATAGGACATGAGAGAGTGCAAGAGGGAGGCAGAGGAATGACAGACAAGACACAGAGCATATTCTCCAACTTACTATGAGCAATATCAGGACAGATCAATTAGTATGTAAAGGAAGAGCAGTAACCACATGTATTTTATTTTCAGTAACCATGTATCTAATGCCATAATTCTGCCTGGGAAATACTTTGGCAGAGCAGATCACACAGCCATTGTAGAACCTGTTCGATTTTCATTCCATTGATTTAATTTAAAATTCTTGTCCCTGTGTTTGAACCCTTCTCACCCCTGCCCATTTCTGTAACCTTCTCCAGCACTACAATCCCCTCTCCCTTCCTGAATTCTCCACTTATCTGACTCCAGCTCCCTAACCCCTCTGCCTCTTCACCCCTCTTTCCTCCTTTATAAAAAGTCATTGTCGATATATTGGACGTTCTAAATTTGCTTTTCACTCAAGGCTTATAAAATTAAAACATCAGCTTGTTGTGGCAACGGAAGAACTGTATGGTATATATTAATTGTACATTATGGATTATTAATCCTTCTAACTATAATCGCTCCCTTAACCACAGAAGAGTAAATGTCAAATAGTTAAAAGAAAATCTAAGAAAGAAAGGAAGAAATCCTGCACAGTATAATTTCATCCTGGGATCATGCTTGATTACTGGAACTATCAAAATATTTTTAATTGTGGTCACAGTAAATTTGCTGCCTTTTTTATGCTTTTGAGGGAGAAGGATCTCTATGAAAGGGTGGGGAGTTGGTTGGAGTATGTGTGAAATGGATGTAGAAGGCATAAAGTGCCTTGGTAAACTGGGGTGATGGGGGATTTAATGTGAAAGAGTGACTGTTGAGGTAAATTTGGGGGTAACTGATGGTGTGGTTGCTTTGTTGAAAATCTAAATTTCAGTTTCCCCCTTTTTTAAATAAAAAGAACTGTGCAGTATTGAAGTACCCTGTAGTTACAATTAACCAGAATGCATTATTTGCCAACATTCAGATTTCATGGACTTTCTCCCAATACAAGTAAAGGAAGGTTATGTCTGCCTGCAGCTTAAGTTGCAAAGCCAGTGTAATTACTTGTTTTCATATGTCAGGACTCTTCTGGAGTCGTCAGCCTTTTGGTGGCTAGATCACCTTTTTTAATAAAGATGTTGTACAGCTTTTATTGGTTTTCTGGTTTAAGATGAATTAAAATCAAGCTGTGAAACTGTGCTAACAGAACAAACTGCTCCCTGTTAGGAGAGAAGTGCAATGGAAGAAATTCTTTAAATGTAGTGGAAGACAAGATCACCACATGTCTGCAGGGCTCCCCTGTGGCACCAAGTCCTTTTAGAGCCAATCGCCATTAATTATTGCAGCGATTCGCCCAATTGGAAGCTGAAACTTTGGCAGAAGTTCAGCGAAATTAGTGGAGAAGCAGAATAAATACAATCCTTTGCTGGAACTGATACATTTTTTGAAGGAACTGCTGTTTCATTCAAAAATATTACAATCCATATGATTATCAATTTCTTTCTTTAAACCTCAGCCAATTTTCAACCATCTATGGCTTTCACTTTTCCACTTGTACAAGCAAGTGTGATAGCTTTTGTTTAAACAGTACTATGTGCAGTGCCCAGCCTGTTTTCAACTAAAAGCAGTACATCAACAACATTATTATTCAGTAAGCCACGTGGAAAGTTACAGTTTACTCAAACATTATCCGCTGATGTGGAATTTTTGGGGCCTGTTATTTGCTGTGCAGCCAATAACCTGGCAGTAAATTTAGAATAAGTACACAAGGGAAATTGCTTGCACTGTTCTACACAGCAAACAGTTAGCATACACACTGGGTTGGCAGTTTAACACTGCCCATCACGTAGACAACAGCTTGGGAACTGGTTTTGAAATGGGAACTGTAGAAGGCAACATTTCATCTTGATCATTTGTGCCCAAATGCAAAGTGAGTCACGTCATATTGTAGGTTAAATGTAGCTTTAAATTGAAGCACTTAGAGCAAAATATATCGATTCACACTTGTAAAACATCAAATCAATGCAGAATGTCAGCCAGCTCAGTTAAGCTACATCCAGCAGGTTTAAGAAAGCCAGGAAAAGATAGTGGGCTAGAATTTTCATAAAACCCACCACCGCCAGATTGCCGCTTAAAAAGATCACGAAGATTCTTAAAGTAACGCCGGCGAAAAATTGCATTTAAAAAAAAGGAAAAAATACCACACGACGAGAGAATGGATCTTACACGTAGATTCTCGGCGGTTAAACGCGATCCTGGGCAAATTGGGCGGTTCTTAATCAGAATGGGCGGTAATTGCTCAAATTTAGACCGAGGCGGCGGTTGAGCCTAGGGAGGGGGGGGAAAAAAACATAAAAAATATTTTTTCCAAGAAACAAAAATTAAAAAAATTCTCAAGACCCTTAACTTAATCGCTGAGATAGAATTTTAAAAGAATTATAAAAAAAAACCCTTCAACTTACCTTTCTTTGCACGGTACTTACCTATCGCCCAGCTCCGGCTGCTTTTCGTGGCCGATTTTTTTGATCTTACCTACCTGTCACCGCTGAGCCCAAACTTGGGCGGTAGCGGTTTTTTCGGTGGCGCACGTTGGCAGTCCACTCCCCAGCTATATTTTGAAAACGCCGGTGGAACGCTTTAAAAAATGGAGTGGAAATTTTCGCCGGGTGGTTTTCCGCAGAAAACGAGCAGTACCGCCAAGAAAACTGCCGGTGATAAAGTGAAAATTCTAGCCTAGTGATGCATTCAGCAAAAAATTAGTTGGATGTGAATTCTTCCTAATCTTAGCAGGGCTATTGGGGTAGGTGCTGAATGGAAGGTGTTTTCTTGCAATGAAGGAGAGGTAAAGGATAGTCAACCAGTGTCATTCTGGTTTTGACAAAAGGTCATGGACCTGAAATGTTAACTCTGTTTCTCTCCCCACAGATGCTGCCTGACCTGCTGGGTATTTCCAGCATTTTTTATTTCTATTTCAGTGTCATTCTCAGCCATCTCACAGTGAACGATCGTACTGCAAATACTGGTTATGCCTTGATGCCAGTTTTAGCTTTGCACTGACACTGCTGTTGTGGTGTAGATGCACCCCAAGCATCAGGGCCCAAGCTGCCTGGAGCAGGTAGTCCCGCTCTGCTTTGCTTCAATCCTTGGCACCCAACTTATGATCTAAGTTCAGCACCTGTGTGCACCAACACTAAACTTCTAGAGCATGAATGTATTCCAAAAAGATAGATTTAATACTGTACTTGATATAGTATTTTAGTTAATTACTGATGGGCTCCTTTTTATTTACTTGATTCTGGAATAATTACAAATAAATATGAAAATTTCATATGGCAATCAATCAAAATCTTCCTTGAGCAATCTGCAGTGAATATAACCACAGAAACGAATACAAGAGCTCGTGGTTCACGTGTGCGTATATTCTTGCTCAGAGGTTATCTCTGTGTACACTTCCTGGTTTCATTATTTGAGTGCGCAAAGTAATCATACACTTTCTTAACTGTGTACTGTAATTCACTGAAGAAAAGAAAACACCTGAACACTAATGTATGAGTTGCAGACCTTTTTCCAAAAGAAAAATTCTAACCAAAAAACATCTCAAAACTATCAAAAAGACCTTCTTTGTCTAAATGGATAATACTGCTGACAAGATAGGGTACTGAAACTAGAGCAGGAAAGTCCCAGGCTCCGAACTTGGTCAGTATTGGCTGTGCTAAGTGCACTAATCCCAGCTGATGCGACAGTTGTCAGGTGTGGCTCAGTGGGTAGCACTCTCGCCTGAGTCAGAAGGTTGTGGGTTCAAGCCCCACTGCTGGAGCACAAAAATCTAGGCTGACATTACAACAGTGATTCTCTTCCAAAGTACTTCATTGGCTGTAAAATGCTTTGGGACGACCAGTGGTCATGAAAGATGCTATATAAATGCAGGTCTTTCTTTAGTTGTGCAATAGAGATCAGTGTCCCTGAAGCCAGCAAAGAAAAAAACCCCAGAACATTGTCCACACCCGTTTACAAAACAGAAGCCCTTAATAGAAAGTGCATGAGTGTGAACATTTGGTGAGGAAAGAATTGGATTGGTTGTACCCTGTAATGCTCCTGGATGAATAGCTGTCACCACTCACTCAAGAACAGCCACTTGGCTGAGGTACTGAAGGGCTGCCAGTGCCCATGGAACTGGTTAGCAAGAATTACAGGAGACTGGACAAGAAAACATTTATACTAATCACTGGTGGCAGCGAGTGATCTCTTCTACATGTATGTACAGAACACAAAGTGGATCCAGTCACAAGCAAGGCAAGATTTTATATGTGCATTTGCAAAATGATGATGAAATGATTACAGTTCATAAATATTTATACCACACCAGTACCAAAAAAATTGTTGAAGTATCATTGCAGATTTACAAAACTTTGTTTTATATCATTTGAAGATTTTTTATGTAACATTGACAACATACCAATTTGAATTACATTAACTTATTCAAAAACAAAAATCATAGAAATGTCAGCCCACTGCAATGTTCCCGCTAATTTTTTTTGATGCGCTGTCCCTTTAAATTTGCTGCACTGCTGCACATCTTTTCCTGCAGCAGCAGCTGGTCAGCGGCCTGAGCAGAACCTCCCGACTGGTGCTCGGCTGCGCACCTTTGGGGCAGATTGGCCCACTACCTGTGCCAGTTTTAGCTTCATACTGGATTCTAATCTCATTTCTTTACTTTTGCCCTTTATTCTATTATCCACCAAATAATTATGTGATTCGTTCAAATGCTGTGATTGAATCAGCTTTAATAGCCATTTGTGATAATGCATTCCTCATTTCCAATAACCTTTTGTGTGAAAATTAATTCTTCTAACCTTTCCCTAAGAACAAAACTTTTTTTGAAATAAAATTTGAGCTTTTGCATAGTACTTATTACAGTGTATAGAAATAAATAGAAGTTACAACGCAGAAACATGCCATTCAAGCCAACCAGCTTATGCGGACATTTACCTGCCACACTAACTAATAGTCCTAATGACATTTACCCACCCTACTCCCATATTCCTTTCCCTTTTTCCATCATTCACCTCTTCAGTCTAATCTTGAATGTCGACACAGTCTCTGCCTCAACCACTAACCCTAGAAGTAAAATTTCACAGCCTCACATTTACGGCATATGAAAAGAATTACAAACTATTTCATTCTGTTTTAAACTTGTCATGAATTCATGTCTCAGACTCGATGACCCTGCCCCACACTACAGGTTTGGGGAGGAGGCTCTGTTTGCAATTCTTCAGGTAACAATGATTTAAACACGTCCCAACGTGCAACAAGCACTAAGAATTGTGAAACATTAATGTGCTTTTTATCTGAAATTTAGGCACACGTGAACTATTCTAGGGTATCATACATGTGCTATTTCTCAGATTCTAGTTTTGGCTTCTCAGGGAAACAATACAGCTGGAATGAATTCCCTGTTACTTTAGGAATTGGATTAACTTCGATGTTGACTCTAATGAATTTCTGACTGCCAACAAACTCAAGCACTGACATCCGAATCAGAGAGGATTCCTCGAAAAATGTATAACTTATGAACAACTGTTCCTTGGGTATACCTTTTTAAGTGTAAAAGGTACATACATGCTTACAGTTTCACCTTATGTGAATAAGACTGTGGCATTTTCCCTTTTTTGTACGATGCTTCCATTCTTGTGAAGCAAACGTTCACCTCGAGTATGCAAGGCTGATTGTCAATCATGCAGAATTATGTGGCTCGAAGGTCATACAGCAGGTATGGTAAAGTACATAGTTTAAATAGAAGAAAGCATACAATGGAATACAAAATAAATCTGCTTCTTTGTGGGTGTGCCTTTTTAGTCCACCCCCCACCAAGAGAGGCATAGACATTGGA
The DNA here is from genome assembly GCF_044704955.1 of Pristiophorus japonicus. NCBI lineage: Eukaryota > Metazoa > Chordata > Chondrichthyes > Pristiophoridae > Pristiophorus > Pristiophorus japonicus. Next base: position 33,970,201 of record NC_091989.1, on the reverse strand, counting down.
GATATGGTAAGCTCATTTTAAATTGTTCTTTATGTTAATTTAACACATGGATTGGAGTGGACCTTAAAAGGAAAGCATTTCCAAAAATGTGGAGAGAATTATCAGATAGAATACAGTATTTAAATATAACAACTAACATTTATATAGCCCCTTTAACACAGAAAATGCCCCAAGGAGTAGTTCAATCAAAATAAAATTGACACCAAACACAAAGAGGAGACATTAGGACCGGTGATCCTATCTTGAGGTGGGTTTTAAGAAGGGCCTTAAAAGGAGGCGAGAGGTATAGTGTGGGAATTCCAGAGTGGGGTGGGCCAGTCAGCTGAAGGCACAGCGCCAATAGTGGGGCAAGGGGAGGGGATGCAAAAGAAGCCAGAGTCATAGGAAACAGAAAATTGGGGGAGAAAGCCTGCTACACATAAAAAGCATGAGAACGAGACAATACGAGAGCAAGCGCGCAGCAGAGAACTGTGAGCAACAGAACCCAGGGAAAAAAATAAAATAACGAAATAATGGCAATGCATGCAGGAGAGAGCACAAGAGATCATGTGTGAGGAAGACAGGACAAATGAGAGTGTCTGTGAACAGAAACAAAGGTGAAAACGAGGAGCGAGAAAGAACGAGAGATATAAAGAACTAAATAATGAAAGAGAGCAGAAAAAGAAATACATAATGAACAAACACGCTTGTTTTATATAAACTATTGAAACTTGGTGCAGTACAGTGAGGGGGAGGGGCTGGACTAACCGAATCTCAAGTAGTATTGTATGGACTCTCATTCTTTTTAAAAAGAGATAGTTCAAGCTCTAAAGTGATCTGAATTTCGTAACATGTACACTACATTGTGGGAAATAGTCAAGGAAATAAAATGACATTGCTCCAGTATTAGTCATGCAATTCCACATCACAATCATCTCGATTATTCTACTATTATCCATCACACCACCCAACTGTGTTCAGCATAAGCCCAACCAATAACAGCATTAAGAGAAATCTGAAAATGTAACATTTTAGGACAAAGCAACTTCTGTATACAAGTTTGCAAAACCAATCTTCATTTTAAATGGTGAATAAAGCATTAAACTGCAATCTTGTCCCTGACTGCCAAACATTTATAATCCTATATTTAGGACACAGAATATTCAATATCTATTCTGTAGCACTGCCTCACTGTACAGAAAAATAAGTTTCAAAAATGTATATTTTCTATTTTGAGAGTAGTCATTTAGTTGTTTAACAGTCTTCTTTAACACAGGATAGTGTCGCGCTGCCTGCAACTGCAAATGTCACATTTCTTGAGTTATAGTTTTCTGTGGGTTAACAGTTTTTTTGTGCTCTAGTGAAAGGTTATTTTTTTTAAACTGAACTATATTAAGGATAAATTATTGCAGCTGGGGGGGAACTCTCAAACACACCCAGAATTATCCAGAATGGTTTATTCCTGTCACTCTCATTAGGGATGGATGAACTACTTGGCATACGAAAAAAACACCCTGAAAAATTCTCTGTGGCAAACGAACATAAATAAAATGTCAGGGAAGAATGGGCTGCTCAATTTTCAGAAGAGCTCCATTTTCCATATTTGTCCTGGTTCACCTCGGCCAAAAGCAAAGCAAATCCCTCATAGATCGACAGAATCTGTCTCACTGAATAAAACACTTTGCAAAAAGAAATGTGGTTTCCTTGCAGAAGGGAGGAGGAAGATATATAAACTACATCTAGTGCTTAAAAAAAAACTTAGCTCTTACATGTAATAATCCACTCAATAGTTATTTGAATGTTAGTACTTATGGGCCCAAGTTTCGGGCCGCGCACCGACCTGAGCGCCCGTTTTTCGCGCCACAAAGTGCGCCTAAAAAAAACTTCCAGATTCTCCGGCTCCCTGCTGGTCCTCTAGCCCTCGGCGCGGCGCGGCGCAGCACGAGCTGTAGGAGGCGGAGCCAGGTCCCTTGCGCTGAAAACAGTGCCGGGACCTCTGCACATGCGCGCAACAGTGGGCGTGGATGTGCAGTAGCTCGAGGTGCCCAAAACTGTGTGGGAGGGGCCCGAAGCAAGCAGCCGCTAGCCCTGGCCGAATGGCCTCACTGGGGCTGCGTGCATAAGGCTCCTCCCAAGCCCAGCTCCTGCTTTCTCCCCCCCGCCCCCGACAGGACCTGACCCCCCGGACTGGACCTGACCCGAACCGAACCGACCTCCATCGCACCATCCCCCCTCCGACCCGACCTGCACTCCCCACCCACCGCCCCCCCACCCGGACCGGACCCAACCTGACCTCCCCCACCCCGAACCGCCCCCCCCGACCCGACCCGTGCTCCCGACCGCCTGCCCCCCCCCCCCCCCACCCCCGGACCGGCCCCGACCCGATCCGACCCGCGCTCCCGACCCACACCCGGACCCGACCCACCTGTAAATCTGGTGCTGGGGACGGGCCCGTTCAGCCTCCCCCCCCCCACCCCCGCCATCCCACCCTGTTCAGCCTCCCCCCCCTTATCCTTTTTCCCCCCTTTTCCCCTTCCCCTCTTCTCCCCCCTCCCCTTCTCCCCCTTCCCCTCTCCCCCATCTCCCCCCCTTCCCCTCTCCCCCATCTCCCCCCCTTCCCCGCTCCCCCTTCTCCCCCCCCTCCCCATCCCTCCCTCCCTCCCCACCCCCTCTCCCTCTACCCCCCTCTCCTCACTGTCAGAAACACAGACACTGACAGACAGAGAGTGAGAGACACACACAGACAGACAGAGAGATAGAGACACTGACAGAGACACACTGTGGGGGGGGGGGGGGGGGGGACATCCCAGCACGCTGTTGGAGGGCTCCCTGTGCTGCAGTCTGTAAGTAGAAAATGTTTTATTTATTAATTTTTTTAAAAATTATTTATTAATTTTTTTTGATTGATTTAATGGTTGATTTATTGATGTTTTTATCATTCATTATTGATGATGGCTCTTTATTTGTAAAACTGAAGTGTTTAATGTTTGTAAACTTCCCTTTAAACCCCCCCCCCCCCATTCCCTACGCCTAATTTGTAACCTGCGCCTGATTTTTTAAAGTGTAGACAAGGTTTTTTCAAACGTACAAAAATCTTCACTTGCTCCATTCTAAGTTAGTTTGGAGTATGTTTTCACTGTGGAAACTTTCAAATCAGGCGTCAGTGGCCGGACACGCCCCCTTTTGGAAAAAAAAATTAAGTTCCAAAGTGAAACTGTTCTACCTGACTAGAACTGCAGAAAACTAAATGTGGAGAATTCCGATTTCTAAGATACTCCGTTCTATACCAGTTGCTCCTAAAAATCAGGAGCAAATCATGTGAAAACTTGGGGCCTATGAAACTAAAGGCAATTGCAAAGATAAATAACTGTGGAACACCACAAACATCAACAAAATTGCAGTAAACACCTCTCAACTACCATTTTTATTCAGGTACTAATCCCACTTTAAAATCAGCTGATGTATCAGTGTACAGACACAATCTGGTGAACAGCCAGATGGCAAACAGCAACTGTGGGACTCCAGCAGGAATCCTGGCCTCATCTATGCAGCCCAGTGTGCAAACTACATTTTGCATCCATGCTGCTGGATGTAGGACAACAGAAAGTTTTTGGCTCAAATTGAAGTGATCTTCAGGCTGAGGAAACATAGCAAGCAGACCTCAATGGAGGTTAGATGTGTCAGCTGCGGCTCAGTGGGTAGCACTCTCGCCTACGAGTCAGAAAGTTGTGGGTTAGGGTCCCACTCCAGGGCACAAAAATCTAGCCTGACGCTCCAGTGCAGTGCTAAAGGAGTGCTGCACAGTCGGAGGTGCTGTCTTTCGGATGAGACAGTGAACGGAGGCCCTGTCTGCTCTCAGATGGGCGCAAAAGATCCCATGGCGCTATTTCAAAGAAAAGCAGGGGAGTTATCCCCGGTGTCTCGGCCAATATTTGTCCCTCAATCAACAAACCAAAAACAGATTATCTGGTCATTATCACATTGCTGTTTGTGGGAGCTTGCTTGCTGTGCTCAAATTGACTGCCACGTTTCCTACATTACAACAGTGACTGCACTCCAAAAGTACTTCATTGGCTGTAAAGCACTTTGAGACATCATGTGGTCATGAAAGGCGCTATATAGATGCAAGTCTTTCTTTAAAAAGTTTTAAAAAATCTATATCGAGTATTTTCCTAGATATTATAAGATTCATTTTTTTCTGGTAGAAAAATTTCAATCCTCATCCTGCCTATGGCAGAAGGAAGGGATGAACAGTCAGTACTTAGGGGAGCACAAGGTCTCAATTACAAAAGTAGAAGATATTAGATTAACGTTTTTAAAAAAGGTATTTTCCTGAACATCATTCTTTCCAGAGAATCCTTGGAAATATTGTTATAAAACAAATTAATTTTAATAGTTAATCCAGGCAGCCTTCAGCACAAACACTACTGCTCAGGAATAAGCTAACTGAAAATTTGAAACATATTGTGCACTTTGTTGCAAGAGCTCCCATGTGGCTGGCTGTTCTTTTACAGCAAGCTGTTATTCTTCTACAAGCTAGTTAATAACTGAAATGATGAAAACAGCAATAATAATCCCACAGGGAGAGAATGGTAGGATCAGCACTAGACACACTCATTTTGAGAGAGAGGATTATGACAATCCTCTAGATGAGACAATCCACAAATAAGCACTTGGGTTAACACCCAAAACCATATATATAGGAACTGGATTTTTTTTTAAACAAACCTAGATCTAGTCTGTGGGAAGAACTGATCTATCATGTTGTTTGAAAAACAGTACAGTATTATCAAGGCACACTAATAATCCGCTGATCAACACTTTATACTTTGGAATAAGAGCAACACTGCGGATGCTGGGAATCTGAAATAAAGAGAGAAAATGCTGGAAACACTCAGCACGTCAGGCAGCATCTGTGGAGAGAGAGACAGTTAATGTTTCAGGTCAATGGCAAAGGTCATCGAACTGAAACACTAACTGTTTCTCTCTCCACAGGTACTGCCTGACCTTTTTACTTTGGAACTGATTGGAACGATCCTCATTTGTGGAAGCAGCAAAATCCCAGTCTATACACTAGTGTTGTGGTTATTTTGGGGGAATGCTTTGTACCACAGTCCATCTGGGGAATGATATTACCAACTAGCCAAGTGAACACTTACAAACAAGCCAACACAGAAACAGCATTGTGAAGTAAAAGGACCAGATTTTCAGGAAACACAGGTTTTGTCTTCCATGCTATTTTTAAATTATGTGGTTTGCTTTAACACATTTCAAAAGTTAATGGAAATTTGCTGTAATTTTGAAAAAGCTTTAAAAATTAATTGCTGATCAAAGGATTTTCTATTTTGGAAACACAACCCAGCACCTGGCACAGAATGTTCATGAAGTTTGGTTAAAATAGGGAAAAGCATTTAAATTGTCAAATTGATGTACATCTTTTCTTAACAAGCAAATGGGCCAACTCCATGGAAAGTGTGTGTATACTCATTCAAAAAGGCATCACACAAAATGACACAGCTAATGTAACAGAGGACTAGAAGTCATTTGAAGAGTAACGGCAGTTCCAGTAAAATGTAACTGGTTGTTTTATGATTGTACCAACCCATTAGAAACCTGTGTATTCACTGCCTTTGGTGCTACAGGTGCAGTGTTTTTCCGGACTTTGGAACCTCTTTCTTACATCACAAATCCGGAAATATCCCGAGCCCAGGTTCGGTTATTTCCAGATTTCAGAATGTCGGGGGGGGGGGGGGGGGGGGGAGGGCAGTACCTGCCGAGAAAGTTGTCGGGCAGGACTCCGCCGAAGTGGTGTTTGGACAAGGGCTCTGCCAAGGGGGTCGTCAGGCGGGCTGGCAAGGAGGCCTCAAGGTAAGGGCAGCGGCGGGGCCCCGAGATCGGCAGGGTCGCCGGGTCCGGATTCTGGAACATTTTACGGATTCTGGACGACCTTGCCACCGATCGGTCCAGAGTCCGGATTCTGGAACATTCCGGATTCCGGACTCTGTACCTGTACTTACACAGATCTGCAGTACTATCAGCCTTGGCTCAGTGGTAGCACTGTCACCTCTCAGCAGAAAGTTGTGGTTTCAAGTCTCGCTCCATAATCTTTGCTGACAGTGCAGTACTGAATCCTGCCTGACAAGCCGTCTTGACTTCTTTCAGGACTTGAAGCTAAAGTGGAGAATGCAATTCCCAATGATATAGCTTAGCTGTATTTTCAGAAAGCTGAGACAATTTTGACCTCTAATTCTAGCCTCTTGAGCATCCCCGATTTTAATCGCTCAACCATTGGTGGCTGTGCCTTCAGCTGTCCATGATGATGATGATGAGGCCGCAAGTTCTGGAATTCCCTCCCTAAACCTCGCTGCCTCTTTCCTCCTTTAAGATGCTCCTTAAAACCCCCCCTCTTTGACCAAGCTGTTGTTCATCTGCCCTATCTCCTTATGTGGCTCAGTTTCAAATTCCATTTTGATAATGCTCCTGTGACGCACCTTGGGATGTTTTACTACGTTAAAGGTGCTATATAAATACAAGTTGTTGTTGTAGACAATTTAAACTACTGATGATCTTATCTGTTGGCTATGGAACTGCTTCTATCCATAGCATGCTGGGACTGGTTTTTAATATTCAAATAGTCCTGTGCTGTATCTGATTAGTTATTTCCTTGGTGTCACATTTGACCCTGAAATGAGCTTTCGACCACATATCCACAGCATAACTAAGACCGCCTATTTCCACCTCCATAGCATCGCCCGTCTCTGCCCTTGCATCATCCGCTGCTGAAACCCTCATCCATACGTCTGTTAGAAACATAGAAACATAGAAAATAGGTGCAGGAGCAGGCCACTCGGCCCTTCGAGCCTGCACCGCCATTCAATGAGTTCATGGCTGAACATGCAACTTCAGTACCCCATTCCTGCTTTCTCACCATACCCCTTGATTCCCCTAGTAGTAAGGACTTCATCTAACTCCTTTTTGAATATATTTAGTAAATTGGCCTCAACAACTTTCTGTGGTAGAGAATTCAACAGGTTCACCACTCTCTGGGTGAAGAAATTCCTCCTCATCTCGGTCCTAAATGGCTTCCCCCTTATCCTCAGACTGTGTCCCCTGGTTCTGGACTTCCCCAACATTGGGAGCATTCTTCCTGCATCTAACCTGTCTAACCCCGTCAGAATTTTAAAGGTTTCTATGAGGTCCCCTCTCATTCTTCTGAACTCCAGTGAATACAAGCCCAGTTGATCCAGTCTTTCTTGATAGGTCAGTCCCGCCATCCCGGGAATCAGTCTGGTGAACCTTCGCTGCACTCCCTCAATAGCAAGAATGTCCTTCCTCAAGTTAGGAGACCAAAACTGTACACAATACTCCAGGTGTGGCCTCACCAAGGCCCTGTACAATTGTAGCAACATCTCCCTGCCCCTGTACTCAAATCCCCTCGCTATGAAGGCCAACATGCCATTTGCTTTCTTAACCGCCTGCTGTACCTGCATGCCAACCTTCAATGACTGATGTACCATGACACCCAGGTCTCTTTGCACCTCCCCTTTTCCTAATCTGTCACCATTCAGATAATAGTCTGTCTCTCTGTTTTTACCACCAAAGTGAATAACCTCACATTTATCCACATTATACTTCATCTGCCATGCATTTGCCCACTCACCTAACCTACCCAAGTCGCTCTGCAGCCTCATAGCATCCTCCTCGCAGCTCACACTGCCACCCAACTTAGTGTCATCCACAAATTTGGAGATACTACATTTAATCCCCTCGTCTAAATCATTAATGTACAGTGTAAACAGCTGGGGCCCCAGCACAGAACCTTGCGGTACCCCACTAGTCACTGCCTGCCATTCTGAAAAGTCCCCATTTACTCCTACTCTTTGCTTCCTGTCTGACAACCAGTTCTCAATCCATGTCAGCACACTACCCCCAATCCCATGTGCTTTAACTTTGCACATTAATCTCTTGTGTGGGACCTTGTCGAAAGCCTTCTGAAAGTCCAAATATACCACATCAACTGGTTCTCCCTTGTCCACTCTACTGGAAACATCCTCAAAAAATTCCAGAAGATTTGTCAAGCATGATTTCCCTTTCACAAATCCATGCTGACTTGGACCTATCATATTACCTCTTTCCAAATGCACTGCTATGACATCCTTAATAATTGATTCCATCATTTTACCCACTACCGATGTCAGGCTGACCGGTCTGTAATTCCCTGTTTTCTCTCTCCCTCCTTTTTTAAAAAGTGGGGTTACATTGGCTACCCTCCACTCCATAGGAACTGATCCAGAGTCAATGGAATGTTGGAAAATGACTGTCAATGCATCCACTATTTCCAAGGCCACCTCCTTAAGTACTCTGGGATGCAGTCCATCAGGCCCTGGGGATTTATCGGCCTTCAATCCCATCAATTTCCCCAACACAATTTCCCGACTAATAAGGATTTCCCTCAGTTCCTCCTCCTTACTAGACCCTCCGACCCCTTTTATATCCGGAAGGTTGTTTGTGTCCTCCTCAGTGAATACCGAACCAAAGTACTTGTTCAATTGGTCCGCCATTTCTTTGTTCCCCGTTATGACTTCCCCTGATTCTGACTGCAGGGGACCTACGTTTGTCTTTACTAACCTTTTTCTCTTTACATATCTATAGAAACTTTTGCAATCCGTCTTAATGTTCCCTGCAAGCTTCTTCTCGTACTCCATTTTCCCTGCCCTAATCAAACCCTTTGTCCTCCTCTGCTGAGTTCTAAATTTCTCCCAGTCCCCGGGTTCGCTGCTATTTCTGGCCAATTTGTATGCCACTTCCTTGGCTTTAATGCTATCCCTGATTTCCCTTGATAGCCACAGTTGAGCCACCTTCCCTTTTTTATTTTTACGCCAGACAGGAATGTACAATTGTTGTAGTTCATCCATGCGGTCTCTAAATGTCTAGACTTAACTATTCCAATGCACCCCTGGCTGGCCTCCCACATTCTACCCTGTGTAAACTAGAGGTGATCCCAAAACTCGGCTGCCAGTGTCCTAACTCGCACCAAGACCCGCTCACCCGTCACCCCTGTGCTCGCTGATCAACATTGGCTTCCAGTTAAACATAGAAACATAGAAACATAGAAAATAGGTGCAGGAGCAGGCCATTCAGCCCTTCTAGCCTGCACCGCCATTCAATGAGTTCATGGCTGAACATGAAACTTCAGTACCCCCTTCCTGCTTTCTCGCCATAACCCTTGATCCCCCGAGTAGTAAGGACTTCATCTAACTCCCTTTTGAATATATTTAGTGAATTGGCCTCAACTACTTTCTGTGGTAGAGAATTCCACAGGTTCACCACTCTCTGGGTGAAGAAGTTTCTCCTCATCTCGGTCCTAAATGGCTTACCCCTTATCCTCAGACTGTGACCCCTGGTTCTGGACTTCCCCAACATTGGGAACATTCTTTCTGCATCTAACCTGTCTAAACCCGTCAGAATTTTAAACGTTTCTATGAGGTCCCCTCTCATTCTTCTGAACTCCAGTGAATACAACGCCTTGATTTCAAAATTCTCATCCTTATTTTCAAATCCCTTCAGCTAGTTACAATATACATTAATGATTTAGACGAAGGAATTGAATGTAATATCTCCAAGTTTGCAGATGACACTAAGCTGGGTGGCGGTGTGAGCTGTGAGGAGGATGCTAAGAGGCCGCAGGGTGACTTGGACAGGTTAGGTGAGTGGGCAAATGCATGGCAGATGCAGTATAATGTGGATAAATGTGAGGTTATCCACTTTAGTGGCAAAAACAGGAAGAGAGAATATTATCTGAATGGTGACAGATTAGGAAAAGGGGAGATGCAACGAGACCTCGGTGTCATGGTACATCAGTCATTGAAGATTGGCATGCAGGTACAGCAGGCGGTGAAGGCGGCAAATGGCATGTTGGCCTCCATAGCTAGATGATTTGAGTATAGGAGCAGGGAAGGTCTTACTGCAGTTGTACAGAGCCTTGGTGAGACCACACCTAGAATAGTGTGTTCAGTTTTGATCTCCTAATCTGAGGAAGGACATTCTTGCTATTGAGGGAGTACAGCGAAGGTTCACCAGACTGATTCCCGGGATGGAAGGACTGACATATGAGGAGAGACTGGATCAACTGGGCTTGTATCCACTGGAGTTTAGAAGAATGAGAGGGGATCTCACAGAAACATATAAAATTCTGACGGGATTGGACAGGTTAGAGGCAGGAAAAATTTTCCCGTTGCTGGGGAGTTCCAGAACCAGGGGTCACAGTCTAAGAATAAAGGGTAAGCCATTTAGGACCAAGATGAGGAGAAACATCTTCACTCAGAGAGTTGTGTGCATGTGGAATTCTCTACCGCAGAAAGTTGTCGAGGCCAGTTCGTTAGATATATTCAAAGGGGAGTTAGATATGGCCCTTACGGCCAAAGGGATCAAGGGGTATGGAGAGAAAGCAGGAAAGGGGTACTGAGGTTGAATGATCAGCCATGATCTTATTGAATGGTGGTGCAGGCTCGAAGGACCGAATGGCCTGCTCCTGCACCTAATTTCTATGTTTCCATGGCCTCACCCCACCTTATCTCTGTAATCTCCTCCAGCCCCACAACCCCCAAAGATGTCTGCACTCCTCTAATTCTGCCCTCTTGAACATCCCCGATTATAAATCGCTTGACCATCGATGGCCGTGCCTTCTGTTGCCGAGTCCCAAGCTCTGGAATTCCCTGCCTAAACCTCTCCGCCTCTTTACCTCTCTTTCCTCCTTCAAGATACTCCTTAAAACCTCTCTCTCTGATCAAGCTTTTGGTCACCTGAGCTAATTTCTACTTCAGCAGCTTGGTGTCAAATTGTTTTATCTCATAATACTCCCGTGAAGTGTCTTGGGACGTTTCACTACGTTAAAGGCGATATATAAATACAAGTTGTTGTTTCAAATATTTAAAAAGTCATGTCCTAATGCTATCCTGCCGGTATTCTGTGAAGCACATCAGTATATCTCTGAACCTTGTAACTGAAGAGACATCAGTAAAGGAGGAAGAAGAAATGTGGGTTTCAGAAAGACACAGCTATTTACACACACATTCACCAAGTTAAAAATTGCAACCATGATCCGACACTGACAAATATCCACCATAAGCTGTAAAAGTGCACTCACCGGGATATTGATGGGCATTAACATCACTGATATCAGAACTAAAGAATGGAGTACAGTGCTCCAGCCTTTTCAAATACAGTCTGTAAAACAAAGTCCGGTGGAGACAATAAAAATCTGACTAAACATCATCAGCTCACCATCAGCCTCCTCTCAATCATCAGCAAAGTCATGTAAAGAATCAACAACTACTGCAGGGCGTGTTGTAGCTCCACGGGCGGGGCATTCAGGAAATTGTGGTGTCAGTTACACCCCGAAATGCTCTTAAGCTGACAGCTCAAGTCATGACTATAATCATAAACCTGTCCAAAATGCTGCACGGCAGTGACAAATACCGAGTACACAGTGCGTTCACATGTGCGTCCTGCAGTGAATAAATCTAAACTCCAGTATAGTTAACACAACGCTGCTACCTTCACGTTAATTAAAAACTAGCATTCTACGAGTCACCCATTTTAGCTTTTTTCCCCCTCAAACTGTTGCTTATCTTGGAAGACTGATTTCTTAAAGTATTATATACCTGTATATACATATATGCACACACTAATCGATCCCTTGAGACAGTGCTCGAGTGTAAATATGATTAAACCAGGGGCAGCATTCGGGCCTTGCTACCCTCCCAATTGAACAGAGCACCCGAGCCACAGGCTCTGGGCAAATCGGGAGAATGGACACCTATGCTAAGTGAAGGATGGACCACCACACGGTATGCAGGGACTATTCCAGCTCCTGATTTCTCTCAGTGAGCAGGTGCTGCGGGTAATGCAGCATGGATGCACCAGTGCTTCCAGGAATGGGAGAGGTTGTGGGCTGGTGCTTGGGATGGGAATCCCCTATAGGTACACTACCGGCAGGATGGTCTGTACCTTTGGTGTCACCTGTCCTTTTCTTCCATCATATTCGCAGGCCACTGGAGCCTTCTTTACTTTGCCGAATTTTCCATGCTTCCCTCTCCGTCTGCTATTCTGTCATGATCATTCAGACATCCTCTAGGTCTTCGCCCCATCTCTTGCTTCTCTAATTTCTCTCATTATTGTCTCCTTTTGTCTTACACCATTATCACTTCTGCCATTTAATCATCCCCTCCACCTTTCAGGGCAGGTATCACTCGACATAGACATAATTAACACTGAAAATCCCATTGGGACTATCGACATAGAATTTAAGAACATAAGAATTAGGAGCAGGAGTCGGCCATTCGGCCCCTCGAGCCTGCTGCGCCATTCAATGAGATCATTGCTGATCTACCTCCACTCCACTTTCCTGCACTATCCCCATAGCCCTTGATTCTCTTAATATCCAAAAATCTATCGATCTCTGTCTTGAATATACTCAAAGACTGAGCCTTCACAGCCGTCTGGGATAGAGAATTCCAAAGATTCACCACCCTCTGAGTGAAAAGGTTTCTCCTCATCTCAGTCCTAAATGGCCGACCTCGTATTCTGAGACTGTGACCCCTAGTTCTAGACTCCTCAGCCAGAGGAAACATCCTACTTGCTTCTACCCCGTCAAGCCCTGCAAGAATTTTGTATATTTCAATGAGATCACCTCTCATTCTTCTAAACTCGAGAGAATATAGGCCTAGTCTATCAAGTCAATCTCTCCTCATATGACAATTACCCCTCCCATCCCAGGAATCAGTCTGGTGAACCTTCATTATGAATGGAAAGATGACGGGAATGTATCCGTTAGTTAAAATTTTGGGTCTGGCAGATATTTGCACAGGTACAATGACGATGGTAACTCCCAGAAGCTGTCCGAGCATTTTGCGTTCAGGAGTGTACCCATACATCCAATATCTAATTATACCCGGGGAGTGGCCCCCCCGGCCCCGGACACCACCGGGGATACCCGGGCCCACACACCCGCCCCGGGCCCTGGGGAGACGCAGAGCGGGGCAGGGATATGATGTGGATATAGAGAGACAGGATGCGGGTGCGTTGTGCACATTATACACACACACTGTATGAGGGCAGGAAGGGCTGCAGGCTCTGTGTGTACCGAATGTAGAGAGTAGGAAGGATTGGGTTGGGTGCAATATGTGCACAGTATATAAATACACATGGTGTGTCTGCACTGTAATTATGGGCTGTAAGTGACCGGGGCCCAGGAGAAGCGTGAATCTGGGGCCCAGAAGAGCCGAGGGCCCAGGGGCAGCACGGGCCAGCCCACACTGCGATATGTGTGCGCGTTCCGTCCGTGCAGCAGAGCAGATCTCCAGTCGTCTTGGGTAATCCTTGCCACTGGACCAAGACCTAGCTCTGTCAAGCCCGTGTGGTGGCTGGTGCACAACGGTCACCACACATTAAAAAAAATCCAAGCACAGGCATCTTCCACCCTTCAGAATGTAGTTCGGGACCTGGAATATTAAGTCCTTCATTGAAACACCTGTGAACTCATTCCTTTTTGGCGTGGAAACAAGTCATCCTCGTTTTGAGGGACTGCCTATGATGATGATATAATAGCGTAATCCAGCGTGTAACAATAGGACTCCTTTGTGATCTAAACTGCTTATCAATCTTTCACGCATTCTCTCACACATGTTTCTCCAACAAAGTTGTTCTATTTTACAAACAGCAAGTGAACTTGGAGTAACTGATGTAATCAAATCTCACCTTGATTTAACTAACAGAATCCTCCTCCAGAACAAAGTATGCCACTCTATCCCTATTAGTAAGTCCTCCACCAGCCTGTCCTTACTGCACAGCACTGTCCCCCAATCATCAAGATCCACGGTGAGGACCTGGACAATGTGGACCACTTCCCATATCTCTGGAGCCCCCCATCAGCAAGAGCAGGCATTGGCGACGAGATCCAACACTGCCTCCAATGTGCCAGTACAGCCTTCGGCCGCCTGAGGAAAAGAGTGTTTGAAGACCAGGCCCTCAAAACTGCCACCAAGCTCATGGTCTACAGGGCTGTAGTAATAACTGCCCTCCTGTATGGTTCAGAAATATGGACCATGTACAGTAGACACCTCATGTCGCTGGAGAAATACCACCAACGATGTCTCCGCAAGATCCTACAAATCCCCTGGGAGGACAGACGCGCTAACGTTAGTGTCCTCGACCAGGTCAACATCCCCAGCATCAAAGCACTGACCACACTTGATCAGCTCCGCTGGGCAGGCCACATAGTTCGCATGCCAGACACGAGACTCCCAAAGCAAGCGCTCTACTCGGAACTCCTTCACGGAAAACTAGCCAAAGGTGGGCAACAGAAATGTTACAAGGACACCCTCAAAACCTCCCTGATAAAGTGTAACATCCCCACTGATACCTGGGAGACCCTGGCCAATGACCACCCTAAGTGGAGGAAGCGCATCCGGGAGGGCGCGGAGCACCTCGAGTCTCGTCGCCGAGAGCATGCAGAAATCAAGCGCAGGCAGCGGAAAGAGCATGCGGCAAACCAATCCCACCCACCCCTTCCCTCAACGACTATCTGCCCCACCTGTGTCAGAGACTGTGGTTCTCGTATTGGACTGTTCAGCCACCTAAGAGCTCATATTAAGAGTGGAAGCAAGTCTTCTTCGATTCCGAAGGACTGCCTATGATGATGATTAGGTGTGCTTAGCTTTTTCCCAGTCAGGCTTCTTGTGCAAACCAGCCGTGGACTTGGGAGGAGGGAGAGTCCCCACACTAAGTCCAATTAGCTGGCTGCCTGCCCAGGTGTCCATTTTCTGTGTACCCAGCCAGTGGGAGAGCTGTCCCTCGGACTCTTTCCCCAGTAGGTTCATCAATAAAACTGACAGTCTCTTCCCAACCCCCACCGCCCCGCCACAACATATCCTCGGAGTGTAGATTTAAAGAGCACATCTCCTGCTACTCTCCAAATGGATCAGGAAAATTCTAGATTAATGGGCCTGGGATGAAAAAAAAATTACCCTTATTGAATCAGTTTGAAATAGACTGAGCTGCAATATTCCAAAAACTGGCTTAGCTGGCTTTCATGCACATCTTAAATGGTTGCTGCCTTTACAATAAACACCTGTGAATTCACGGTTTTAAAACACACTTAGACTGAGCTTACTCCAAAGTCATTTCTATAAAATAAGTGATCAAAAATCCCAAAACGGGACTCTATACGTGTGTGAAGCTATGCCTACTAAAAGATCCCAGATGGCAACTGAAAATGTCTTTCGGTAAAGACAATTGAGAATTTGTAAAGTTACAGTTGAAGTATAAAAATGTTGTAGTGCACCAAGTATGTACATGGTAAATAGGATATGCATCATAGTTATCCTCAGATAAAAACAGAAAATGCTGGAAATAAAGTTATCCTCAGTATTGTTAGAATACAGTGTTCGTGCTAGATTTCAGTTCAGTCATACTGAATTTGGGATTCTACTTTCAGGCTCATTCCACATCCAGTTCATAATTTACACAAAACCCCCAGAAAATCAGTTATCCTGATTCACAAAATACTCAATCACCACTGCAACTTCATCACACAATACAATGACATTAAATTACAAGATACATTCTTAAGCATCGAGTCCAGAAACCTAAAGCGAATGTGTTGCAACTGGTTTCATGCTCGACAGAAACAGGAAATCATAGAATCATAGAAATTTACAGCATGAAAGGAAGCCATTTCGGAGCATCATGTCCATGCCGGCCGATAAAGAGCTATCCAGCTCTTGATTTGTAGCCTTGCAGGTTACGACACTTCAAGTGCACATCCAAGTACTTTTTAAAAAGTGGTCAAGGTTTCTGCCTCTACCACCCTTTCAGGCAGTGAGTTCGAGACCCTCACCGCCCTCTGGGCGAAAACATTTCCCCTGAAAACATCCTACCAATTACTTTAAATCTATACCCCCTGGGAGTTTGTTGATATCTTCACAGCATTTTTCTTCATTATCAACCACACAGCCAATTTTTGTATCATCTGCAAACTTCTTAATCATACCCCCTACATTCAAGTTTAAATCATTGATATAGATCACAAAAAGCAAGGGACCTAGTACTGAGCCCTGCGGAACCCCACTGGAAACAGCCTTCCAGTCACAAAAACAACCATTACCCTTTACTTCCTGCCTGAGTCAATTTTGGATCCAACTTGCCACTTTGCCTTGGATCCCATGGTTTCCTACATTATGTTTGGCATTCATAGTGATCACACCACACATTAAGAACCAGAATAGAGTGCTACTGTGATGCCCACCATGTTGAATAGCCTGTGAATATTTATTTATCTGCGCTTACAATGTGCAACGGGCACTTGGGGCCCGTGGAATCTCTTGAAGATTAAGCATGTGAATCCTAGACAAAAGAGGAAAAGCTGATGCCAAAATATAAATTCAATATTTTCACCTGGCTACATTATTTGCATACATTTGGAGCAGGTGAACAATAGGAATTTAAATGTTACGTATGATGCACTGAATTATTCAAACATTTGCTTACAGCAAACCTTATTGGAATAAGGTATGAGGAAAGATATTGTGCAAGGTTAGAACTTAGTCAAAATGCATCATCATTCAATAAATCACTTCTATCCAGTGACTACCAAAAACATTTTTTTTTTAAATTAATCGCATGATGTAAATGGCCATAAAGAAAAATGAGCCGTAGTAATGGGAAGAGTCAAATTCCAACAAACTTTGAATGGAAACAAAGTAAAATAGTTATACAGGAGATGGCACAGGCTGCATTCAAGCTTATGACACTGTCTCAGGGTTTAGGGGACTTGTATAACAACCTCGCAGAACAATTCCAGTTCAGCTTTTCTTAATTTTGAAAAAAAATCAGATGCCATGGGGAGTTGTTTCAATCAAAATATTAATTTCTAAGTGAGACATAAGTCAGGTAAATACTAGTTCCACGACTCCATAAAAAAAGTTTTGGTAAGTTTGCCAATGGAAATATCACTCTTTCTGCATCAGTTGCATAAAACAGACAGCAAGTGTTGGAGCACCATAAACAGTCTGAATATGACTCAGCAAAGAAGATGAAATTTCAGTGCAGAACTTATCATACCAACACCATCCACATGAAGGTGTCATCTTGAAGTTAATCTGCTGTTGACTATTGCCTATCGGCCCAATTTTGTTAAGCAATAGTACAGTTAGGTTTATTCAGTGACATGTTATTAAAAGGGGCAGTGTGGAGGCCCCGACCTGCGAGGGAACATCAGCGGCAGGTCGGGGCCATAAAAGGAGCAGCGAGCGGCGGCCATGGGTAGCGTGGAGGCATGTCACTGCAAGGTACAGCGCGAGCTGGTGCAGGAGGGCGACGGCTGTGAAGAGTGACATCATCAAGATCCAGGTCGGTGATTGGAGCGTGGACAGATACAGCAGGAGCAGCGAGGCCAGGGCAAAGGAGCAGCAAGAGACTGTAGAGGGACGTGATCGGGGTCCAAGGGAGGTGCGAGTTCGGGGCCAGGGACAGCGCGGGCCAGCCCACACTGCAATGAGTGTGCACACTAGGTCCATGCAGCAGAGCTGGTCTCCAGTCGTCTTGGATAATCCTTGCCACTGGACCAAGACCTAGCTCGGTCAAGCCCGTGTGGTGGCCGGTGTGCAACGGCCACCCCATGTTAAAAATATTTATGCACAGGCATCTTCCACCCTTCAGGACGTAGTTCGGGTCCTTCATTAAAACACCCATGAACTCGTCCTTTTTTGGCGTGGAAGCAAGTCATCCTTGTTTCGAGGGACCGCCTATGATGATGATGATTAAAATCACCAAGTTGACATGGCAGTAAAATTAGATGACCTGATAAGTGTACAAAAATAATGGATTTTTGTTAAAATGCTGGGCAATGTTCTTTTCCATCAAGTTAGACAGTACTAACCATTTTCTTCATAATTGGCAGGAAAAAAATGACATATTCTGGCATTAAGTCAAGATAAATTCACATTTGGTCAAAAAATCTATTTTTGCTGACTACATTGTGCTGTACCCGTACTCCTCAAGCATTTTTCCACATTTAAGCATCACAATTTCTATCATCCCTCCCACGAACTTCATTATCTACTCTTCTCCCATGCTCTCCAGTAGCTTCCTTGTTGAACTGTCATATCTGTTGCCCCTCACTTAGCCTCTTCCCCCAGAAACTCCTCATCTTCAGTAATTTCAACCTGCATCTAACTTCATACGTCCCACCCACCTACGAGGCCCACTTGTTCTCACTCAAGCATGCCCTACACAAACAACCATCATACCCATGGCTACCCCTTGGCATCACAAGAAGCCTCTTTACCTCAGGTCACGCTTACTGATATGGCCATTTGTGGCCACATTCTCATCCATATCCTTTGCTTATTTTCAGCTCCTGTTCTCTGTCCTTTCAAAAAAAAAAATGTATCTGCTCGAACTTTAATCTTTCTCTTCTCTGGTTTGAAACCCACCATAACATCAAGGCTCAACAACTGCCCCGGTCTCTGCTTCTGATGGACTTGTTGCCTCAGATTCAGAATAGTGTTCCACCCTCATCACTGAGAAGTGACAGCTTCTTCAGGACCTCAACCCAAGTACACAATGTCAATTTAACAGTCCATCGCCACATCTGGCAGAACAACTCGAGTAGTATCATTTTGCTCTTCTCTGGATACTGGATGCTTTCCTTCCCTGTCCACAGTCACCGCTAATATGCAGCAAGACTCAATTCCTGGCCTCCATTCCTTACCTACATGATTCCCCTTGGCAACATCTTTCACAAGACCTGCTTCCATGCACGTCATCCATTTGAATTCCAGCCAAGTACAGATTCGATCTCCGTTCAATGCTGCTCATTCAGACTGAACCCAATCTCCGTGTCCTCTTGTTCGACCAGGAGTTGGGCTCCATATCCAGTTCAATGCCAAGACTGCTGGAGTTAACCTGGAGAACATCTCCCACTTGTATTCCAAACTCACTCCTACCACTGACATATCCCTCATTCATGCCTTTATCACCTCAGGGGTCAATCATCCAATGTACTCCTTGCCAACCTCTCCAGCTGGGCTTGGCACAGACACCAACTTATCCATCATCATAGGCAGTCCCTCGGAATCGAGGAAGACTTGCTTCCACTCCCAAAATGAGTTCTCTGGTGGTTGAACAGTCCGATACGAGAGCCACAGATTCTGTCACAGGTGGGACAGACATTCGTCAAGGGAAGGGGTGGGTGGGGCTGGTTTGCCGCACGCTCCTTCCGCTGTCTGTGCCTAACCTCTTCATACTCTTTGTGTTGAGACTCGAAGAACTCAACGCCATCCTGGATGCACTTTCTCCACCCTCGCAGGTCTTCTGTCAGGGCCTCCCAGGTGTCAGTGGTGATGTCGCACTTTACCAGGGAGGTTTTGAGGGTGTCCTTGTAATACTTCCACTGCCCACCCTTGGCTCGTTTACCAGCAAGGAGCTCCGCATAAAGCATTTGCTTATGGAGTCTCGTATCTGGCATACGAACTATGTGGCCTGCCCAGCGAAGCTGATCGAGTGTGGTCAATGCTTCAATGCTGGGGATGTTAGCCTGGATGAGGACACTGATGTTGGTGCGCCTGTCCTCCCAGGGGATTTGCAGGATCTTGCGGAGACATCGTTGGTGATATATCTCCAGCGACTTGAGGTGTCTTCTATACATCGTCCATGCTTCAGACCCATACAGGAGGGCGGGTATTACTACAGCCCTGTAGACCATAAGCTTGGCACAGACACCAACTTATCCAGAACTTTGCTGCTTCTATCCTATCCTGTCCTGTCCTGCACAGGATCCCCCAAACCCAACAACTCTGTCCTCACCGACCTCCATTACCTCCCCATTTTAAATGCATCGTGCTAGAAATTGGCCAAATAGCACCAGTGCCATTTTTTATTTGGCGCTAATCGCGTATAATGTTGTTGTTAAAAAAAAAGTAAAACATTTAAATAGCGTCAAAAAATAAACGCGCAAAATTGGTCAAATGCTTTTTGCTGATCACTCTAGCGGTAAAAGTGCGCTGTTTTTTTGTGCGCCAAACTCAATTTCTTGACGGTAAAAAAAACGTCTGTTCTGCGCACGCGGGAAAAAAAAAAAATTCTCCCATTTTTTTCTCCCGATCCTTCTGGCACCATCCAGGTCACGTGCAGGGTGCACCCACGCATGCGCAGTACACCCAGGGCTGAATCAGCCATTTTTAAGAGGGATTTAAAGATCTGCAGACTTCAGCACAGCTCAGAAACAGTTAATCAAAAATCAAAAATGCCAGGTGATTCAGCAAGGAAGGGGCCCAAGAAATTCACTGTAGATGCTAATGAGGCCCTGATCACTGCTGTAGCAGGCAGATGGGGGGGGGCGATCTCGAGGAAGGGTCATGGAAAACTACACCCATCTTCTATAATGCGTATGTGGAAAAATGTGGCTGAGCAGGTTTCGTCAGTGGACTCTATCGAGAGGGACCATGTCCAGTGCATGACCATTGCAGGGTCGTCAGAGTAAGTAATATTTTTATTGATGCACTCCAATTACTTAAATTGTAAATGTGCCACATGTTGGTATCGCTTGGCTTAGTGTTGCATCTTATTTGCCATGAATGATCGTCACACATTATAAAGACTGCTTTTTGACATCTTAAAAGATGTTTCTGAACTTCAATGTTTTCCTGATGAACCATGTGCAACAATCAGGGCCATTAAACAGAGTGTTATGTCTGTAATGTACTTATGAATGACTCCACGAGGCAATGTGTTGTATTCAAACTGTAGTGACTTTGGTCCTTTATTCGTAACTCCAGAGTGAGGCACAAGCACGGTGGGCAGCCTTTTATACTGGCCCCTGCACACCTATGCAGGTGACCCTCAGGTCTCCCACCGCAGTGCCCTCTGGTGGACAGCCTCTGCCGCAGGGGCAGGAAACCCAGTCTCCACCTGTTGCACCCTCTAGTGCCAGCATAGTATATACACGGTGTAAACCTTATTGATAGTACATCAGGTAACAAATCGCCACCTTATGCAACTATACAGTGACTACATAGAGTATATCTATAGTTTGCATATATAACACAGAGCATATTAAATGCACACAGTATGGAATAAGTGATTTGATGACTACCTGTGTGTGCCACAAGAGCAGAAGAGCGTCTGTAAAAAAATCTGTATTGTCATCTTTGCAAGGAAAGTTGTTGCATGACCGAGAGCAGTGGAAAACAGGTGGCAGTCCGGCAAGACTGGTTCCATTCACCCACCTTCAAAGTCGCGTGGTAGGTCTGTTGGGTGCCTCGCAGAGATCAACTACCCGTGGGGGAATGCTAACCCCATGTTGGAGAGTGAGGGTAAGTGCTGAAAATTCCACAGCCTGGGTTGGCAAAATATTATGTAGTGTCTGTGGGCTAGGCTTTGGTTTACGCGATGTACTGATCTGCGGGTTAGGGTTCAATTAATGCAATGCAGTGTCAGTCGTCGACATGTAATCATCATCATCATAGGCAGGCCCTTGAAGTGAGGATGACTTGCTTCCACGCCAAAAGGGGATGAGTTCACAGGTGTTTCAATGAAGGACCTAATATTCCGGATCCCGAACTACATCTTGAAGAGTGAAGATGCCTATGCATGGATTTTTAACGTGTGATGGCCATTGCACACCAGCCACCACACGAGCTCTTCTGAGCCCCAAACTCACGCCTCTCCTGGCCCCGGTCACTTCCCTCTACAAACTCTTACCGCTCCTTCGCCCTTCCTGCTGCGCCTGCCCGCACTGCAATCAGCGACCTGGCTTTGCAGCCGTTGCCCACCTGTCGCCGCACGCTGCTCCCTGTAATGGCCCCGGCCTGCTGATGGTCTTGCAGGAAAGACAGCCCCGCTGGAGGGGCAGAATGTAGTAGTGGTGGTACTTAGAAACATAGAAAATAGATGCAGGAGTAGGACATTCGGCCCTTCTAGCCTGCACCGCCATTCAATGAGTTCATGGCTGAACATGCAACTTCAGTACCCCATTCCTGCTTTCTCGCCATACCCCTTGATCCCCCTAGTAGTAAGGACTACTTCAAATGAGCCTGCGCTATGTGAGCCTACTGATGTCACCCTGCCCCCTCCACTGCTGCTAACCAGTCAGCTGTTGTTTTCTATTTTGCAGATATGGATTCAGAGTCATCCAATGCACCAGAGGAAGCTCCAAACTTGATGGGGGGGGGTCGAGGACACCAACCTCAGCTGAAGCAACCAGTTCGTCAGATGAGGGCACCACATTCCGTGGTTATTCAGCATCATAGGCCCCAGGTCACAGCGGGTTGCAGAAAAGCACACCCAGGGCAGAAGCCCATATGCCATCTATGCGGAGGCTGAGTCAGCAAGGCCGCTCTGCCGAAAGGCAGGCAGACAAGCAAATGGATTTGGCGGGACTGTCTGGGGAGAGCATCCAGCTCAGTCGACAGCTCCTCAAGGTCATGGGTGGGATCTCCGCAAACATTGCAGCACTATCTGCGGACATTAGGGAGGGTTTTTCGCAGCTTGTAGTTGCAACAAGGCAGAACACCTAGGCTGTCAACGCCCAGCGGCAATTGACAGCCTCGCCTCATGGCACTCCAGTCCCCAGTGTCATGCCACCCAGAATGACAACACCAGTGAGTGGGGAGGCTGAGCAACAGGCTCACCACTCAGAAGCCGGGCCTTCCACAGCCCCAGCTTCTCCAGGGGGTCCATTGGAGTCTCCTACGTCTGTTCCCCAACAACAGCAGCATGCTGTCCGCGCTGCTAATAAACGTCTTGGAACCACCGGGGGTAGGAGTAGGAGCGTTAAAATTGTGGAGGGTGGGGGGGGGGGGGGGCGGAGGTTGAGCTAAAGGTGGCTGCAGCTAAAGGATGTTAGGTGCAGGATTCTTTTGTTGTTGTTGTTTTTCTGTTATTTAAGTAAAGTTTACATTTCAAAAGTTTTGATGTTATTGAAGTTACTAAATTAACGTTTACAAAGTTTCATTAATGTATAACTGTACAAATGTTTAATAAATTTCAATTTTTTTTCACCTAAACCAAACTTGTGAAGTGCCTCATTTGAAGATTAACAGGGGAAATAGTCAACATGGTGGGATAGAGTGGGCAGTTGTTGAGAAGAAATCTCCCTTTCTACCAAGCGGATCCACTGAGATAATGGATCGACGCTCTTGATGTACGACAGATTCAGAGATAAGTTTGAAACGATTTATTCTGGCAAATGTAGGGGAAGGTCTGTTCTTAGTTGTCCAAGACAGAACTCTTCAAAAATCAAAAAGTCTCACTGGCTTTTATACAGATTTCAGTATCTTTTGAAGTGACAGTGATCGAGAACGTTACCCATGACAATAACACAGATGTCGCTACAATCTTTGAAATTACAATTTAACTGCCACAAGTAACACAGATGTAAGGCAAAGACAAATAACGGAATTTGTTACCGCATTTGATTCAAAGAAAACATTCAATTCACAAAGCACAGAAACATTTGTTAACATGAAAGACGGAAAGTTTGTTCTGTCACAGCACAGAATTATTTGTTAACATGAAAGGCGGGAATTTAGTTCGATGTCAGCACAGAAACACTGGTTTAAAACATTTGTTAACCCTTATCAGACTGCCTGCTACGTGAGCTGATCCCTTCATCTTCCCGAGCAGTTGGTTCCCCTCTTGACTTCTTTGAATGTGTTATCTTTGCCTCTCGGAATGTGTTTGTTTCTACAGGTTTGATTTTATGGGCTCTTCTCAGCGTGCTCCACATTCTTTAAGAGCTAACACATAAACTGTTCTATGTATTCCTTCAAAATCAAAGATTCATTTTCCTATCATAGTTTTATATATAATTCCGAGAATTCCTTAACCTACAACACAGTCAATGACGAAACGAGTCATTCAGCCTTCATGCAAAGCGTTGAATTATCAGCTGCTGAAGTAAGGCTTTTGCAGTGGGGATAGCTGCACGAGGCCTCCTCCCCTGTCATCATGGGGGTGGTGGTGGCATGGGTTTCTCGTCCTTCTCCTCCCCTCCACTCTCCGGAGGTGGTTCTGCAATCCCAATGGCAAATCCTGTCCCCTCATGATAGCTAAGTTGTACAGCATGCAGCATGCCACAATGAACTCAGTGACCTACTCACGGTAGTATTGCAGGGAGCCTCCAGAGTGGTCCAGGAATCGGTAGCGCTGCTTCAGCACTCCAATTGTCTTCTCGACGATGTTGCGTGTGGCTATATGGCTGTTATTGTAGCGATGCTCGGCTTCTGTCGGAGGGTTGCAGAGGGGGGGGGGGGGGGGTCATGAGCTCAGTGGCGAGCCCGTAACCTTTGTCCCCCAGCATACAGTTCTGGCTGATGCTCAAACAGCTGTGAGACACTGCTCTCACGCAAGATGAAAGCATCATGGATGCTCCTTGGAAATTGTGCACTTACCGCCATGATGCACTGAGTATGGTCGCAGACGATCTGTATCTTGATTAAGTGAAATCCCTTTCGATTTTGGTAAACCTCTGGATTCTGAAAAGTTGCTCACAGGGCGATGTGTGTACAGTCAATGGCAGCCTGTACCTTCGGGAACCCAGCATTTCGTGCAAAGCCCAGAGCCCTCTCATTCTGTGCCTCCCTGGTCATTGGTAAGCTGATGAAATCCTTCCTGCATGCAAACAGTGCAGCAGTCACCTGGCGAATGCAGTGATGTGCAGCGAACTGCGAGATGGAGCATATGTCCCCTGCTGATGCCTGAAAGGAGCCGGAGGCATAGAAGGCAAGTCCCACAGTCACCTTCACCTTGACGGACAGTGCAGTTCTCCTCACGTTTGTCGGCTATATGTCTGCCTTTATGAGCTGGCATATCTCTGTGACCACCTCTTTTTGAAAACGCAGCCTTCCAACGCACCATGGCTCAAGAGAGGTGCAGGTATGAGCGCTGCTCCCTGAAAACTCATTGGTGGTAAGGCCTCCTCCCCATAAGTCTGCGACCTCTTTGATTACGGTGATAATGCTGTTCAATAAACATTCTTCAAAAAACAGCCAGCAATAATGCCAGAGATAGCATTGGCCCCATTCTTTTTAATATCCTTAAATGTCCTTAAAAACAAAGTATAAACTCACAAAATGCTAAAGTGTAAAACGTGGCCTTCCCTCCAAATGCTTTCATTCACTGAATTGTAGCTCTGTTTTTCAAGATGGCGCCGTTAGCGCCGGTTTCGCGTGAATCCAACCCAGTAAGACTTGCATTTTTTTGGCTTTTTTTTGTGGTATAAAAATGGCGGTATTGGTCAATTTTCCCAAAACGGTTTGACGCCCAGTGACTTCACAAAAATGGTCCAAAAAAAAAAAAAAAGGGGTGGGTGGTATTTTTTAACCGCCGGAGGTAAACCGGCGGCCAATTTTGCAAAATGACGGTAATTTTTTTTGGCTCCAAAAGCACACTTTTACCGTGAAAAAATGGCGGTAAAACGGGCGCAAGGTGGCCAATTTCTAGCCCATAGAGTTTTTAAAAATGTAACATCCCTCTGTGGCTTTACTCCATCTTTCCTTACAATCTTCTCCAACGTTACGCCTCAGTAAATATACTCTTCCACTTCTGGTCTACTGCATCCACAATCAATGACAGACTTAGGACAACATGTTTTACAGCCTAAAAATTTCTTCCTAAATATCTCTTTACCTTGCTACCATTAAATGAGTGAGCAATAAAAGAAAAAACTTGCAAGTTCTTCAAGATGTGCGGGGTTTACATCATTAAAACCAATGATAGGGGGAATAAATTAAACTTTAGTCCGATACAAAGATGGGAGGAAAAGCAATGTGTGAGGAGACAAATAATCTGTAAAAGGACATAGACAGGCTAAGTGAGTGGGCAAAAATTTGGCAGGTGGAGTATAATGTTGGAAAGTGTGAGGTCATGCACTTTGGCAGAAAAAAATCAAAGAGCAAGTTATTATTTAAATGGAGAAAGATTGCAAAGTGCCGCAGTACAGCAGGACCTGGGGGTACTGGTGCATGAAACACAAAAGGATAGCATGCAGGTACAGCAAATGATCAGGAAGGCCAATGGTATCTTGGCTTTTATTGCAAAGGGGGTGGAGTATAAAAGCAGGGAAGTCTTGCTACAGCTATATAAGGTATTGGTGAGGTCACACCTGGAATACTGTGTGCAGTTTTGGTTTCCATATTTACGAAAGGATATACTTGCTTTGGAGGCAGTTCAGAGAAGGTTCACTAGATTGATTCCGGGGATGAGGGGGTTGACTTATGAGGAAAGGTTGAATAGGTTGGGCCTCTACTCACTGGAATTCAGAAGAATGAGAGGTGATCTTATCGAAATGTATATCATGAGGGGACTTGACAAGGTGGATGCAGAGAGGATGTTTCCACTGATGAGGGAGACTAGAACTAGAGGGCATGTTCTTAGAATAAGAGGCCGCCCATTTAAAACAGAGATGAGGAGAAATTTCTTCTCTCAGAGGGTTGTAAATATGTGGAATTCGCTGCCTCAGAGAGCTGTGGAGGCTGGGACATTGAACAAATTTAAGTCAGAAATAGAGAGTTTCTTAAATGATAAGGGGATAAGGGGTAATGGGGAGCGGGCAGGGAAGTGGAGCTGAGTCCATGATCAGATCAGCCATGATCTTATTCACTGGTGGAGCAGGCTCGAGGGGCCGTATGGCCTACTCCTGTTATGTTCTTATAAGGTTGTGGGGATCTATGAGAATCAGCATGGTTGAAATCTAGCACCTAGGATGTGGTGTCTGAAGACTATTTCCTGGATGTGGTGCTGGAGAAGATTCAAGACAAAGTAAAGCCATGAAGGGATTTGAAGATAAGGATTTTGAACTCTATGTGCTAGGAACAGAAAGCCAATGGTGTGCAACGAGTTCTTGTTTCTAATGCGATCCAGCAACCTCTGGTGAAAAATATGCATTGGCCATTTGGAAGAGGACAGGATTGAGTCCAGCTATGATGTCCAGCTGTTCAGTCAACTAGCTTGCCAACACTCACGGTTTAGACTTACACAAGTGAAATTGTTACTTGGGCACGTCTACAACCCAAATAACTGCACAGCTGTACTGGACCCCTTCAGGAAAGGAGAAAAATAGCTTAAAAGACATCAATTATAATTGCTGGGTAAATGCGCACTAAGCCATATAGACCAGGGTAGCCCCTAGTTCAATTTTTGAAGTGCTGAGTTAGGAGATCTCAGCTGAAGAGGTGCTAGGGGCAAAACAGTTGTTCTCAGCGCTCTCAGGCTAGGGAGACAACAAAGAAAAAAAACAGCCAGGTTTTCCACATGTGATCACGATCAAATGACTCTGCTAGAAAGTGTGCCTGTGTTGACATCTGGTGATGACAGAATCAGGTTTAAATGTGATGTTCCCGTGGCTCAAATAACTAGCTGATCTTTGCTGTCAAAGCTCACACAGGAATAAGGGACATTTAGGCAACATACCAGCAGGCTGACAGAACCTATGGAACTATATCTCGGCATGAGTTAGCACATTCAGAAAAGAGGGGAACACATTGCAAAACGCAATGACTTCACTTCGGTGAAAAGCTAGAGTGAGAACAAAGCGAACTGTAAAATGAAAGCCTAACTGAACGTTATTGTTCAATTGCGTCAAGATCAAACAAACTTTTCTTTAAATGCCTGGTTCACATCTTTAAAATTATCAGCAGCTTGCATGAATTTACTAATCTCCAGGTTACATCATTCATGTAATGACAGAACCAAAGTAATCCCAACAGAAACATGACGATGGGTACATGGATCAGTTACCATTGGGTAACAACAACACCCTCCCTCTGTTTCATCTATAGTCAAAAAATTAAGAGGGTTGCTCCTAATGGAGAACATCATTGTGAAGCATAGTTCCATGACACAGCTGACAGATTATTGGGGGCACTTTGGCACAGCTGCACTAGTTTACAAATGCAGTGGTGGCTAAGGTGCAGCCATTGCCTACCATGGCTTGCCACTAAGAACCAGGCAGACTATAGTGACACACCTTTACCCTTGCTTTTTCTTCTCCTCTCAACATCCTGAACAAAAGAGAAGTACAACCTAAAGTGTCACAAGCTTCTGGGCCCTCTTCTTCGCACAACTGCAATATGTGGGACATCTCCTTGAATCTCGATAATGTCCACTTCCATCTTCAGACATGCTGCCCCTATCAAAACTCAAGTTTCACCTCTTTCAGACTTTTCCATCTTCCTTCGTATATTTTTCACTCAAACATCTAGTCCAAGATGTTTATATTGATTCTGATGTTCGTAATGTTAACCCTAGCTCCTGTTCAATCTCTTGCTGCTATAAATCACCTCACTAGATTCATCTGATACCATTTTGATCTCATAATCTTGATAGCTGTCTGGAACTTTGCAACATTTCTCAAAATCAAATCCATCAACCCTCGACTTCCTCTCCATTGACTTCAAATGATCACACGAGTTCCACTCTACTGAAATCGAGTCAAGATGAATGCCACATCATTTGCCATCAGTGACCTTGAACAGCCGGTCAATCAACCTACTGTATCCCTGATCATCCTGGTAATTCAGCTAAATTAATGGACTTTTCCCCTCACCTTTGGTTCAAACACTGTAACTGCTCCGCACTCTGAGCTCTCATGGTCTCATGCACCTCTTGCAGAATGCACTGCAAATAACCACATACCAGAAACCAGTGTGTTTGGTGCTATAGTGACCAATTCTGCAAGGCCCTGCCAGTGGTGCAGAAAGTGGATCACAAGCAGTGAGGTCAAAAAAGATCAGGTGCCCAACCTCACGCAATCAATTTGCAAGCTGCCTGATTTTCCAAAGGGCAATTTGAGGCAAATAATTAGGTCATGATACTGAAATTTGCAGCCTCATAATATTTAAACTCTACTGCCAGCTGTGGCTCAGTTGGTCGCACTCCTGTCTCTGAGTCAAAAGGCTGATGGTTCAAATCCCACTCCAGAGACATGAGCACCTAGGATTGCTGCACTGTTGGAGGTGCTGTCTTTCGTTTTGAGACGTTAAACCGAGGTCCTGTCTGCTCTCTCAGGTGGACGTAAAAGCTCCCATGACACCAATTCAAAGAGCAGGGAAGGTATCCCCGGTCTCCTGGCCATTATTTATCCCTCAATCAACATCATTAAAACAGATAACCTGGTCATTATCATATTGGTGGGAGCTTGCTGTGCAAAACTGACTGCCACGTTTCCTACATTACAACAGTGACTACACTTCAAAAAGTACTTCACTGGCTGTAAAGCGCTTTGGGACATCTGTGAAAGGTGCTATATAAATGAAAGTCTTTCTTTTTTTCTTTTTCGAGTCTTGCTGCATGCGGTCATGGACTGCTTCATTAACTGAGGAGTTCCGAATGGAACTGAGCACTGTACAATCATCAGCGAACATCCCCACTTCTGACATTATGATGGGGGGGCAGGTCATTCATGAACCAGCTGAAGATGGTTGGCCTAGGACACTGCCCTGAGGAACTCCTGCAGCAATGTCCTGGGGCTGAGGTGATTGGCCTCCAACAACCACAACCATCTTCCTTTGTGCTAGGTATGACTCCAGCCAGTGGAGATTTTTCCCTAATTCCCATTTACTTCAATTTTACTAGGGCTCCTTGATACCACACTCAGTCAAATGCTGCCTTGGTGTCAAGGGCAGTCACTCTCAACTCAACTATGGAACTCAGCTCTTCTGTCCATGTTTGGACCAAGTCTGTAATGAGGTCTGGAGCCAAGAGGTCCTGGGGGAACCCAAACTGAGCATCGGTGAGCAGGTTATTGGTGAGTAAGTGCCACTTGATAGCACTGTCGACAACACATTCCATCACTTTGCTGATGAACGAGAGTAGCGGCGGTAATCGGCCGGATTTGATTTGTCCAACGATGGGGATATTCATGGAGCTTCTTCCTCCCCCCATTAGTTGTTTAATTGCCCACCACCATTCACGACTGGATGCGGCAAGACTGCAGAGTTTTGATCTGATCAGTTGATTGTGGGATCGCTTAGCTGTCTATAGCATGCTGCTTTCGCTGTTTAACATGCAGGTAATTCTGTATTGCAGCTTCCCTAGGTTGGCATGTCATTTTTAGATATGCCTCGTGCTGCTCCTGGCATGCTCTTCTGCATTCCCTTGGCTTGATGGTAATGGTAGAGTGAGGGATATGCCGGGCCATGAGGTTACAGATTGTGGTGGAATACAATTCTGTTGCCGTTGATGACCCACAGCTCCTCATGGATGCCCAGTTTTGAGCTGCTTGATCTGTTCCGAATCTGTCCCATTTAGCACGGTGGTAGTGCCACACAGTACGATGAAGGGTGTCCTCAGTGTGAAGACGGGTGTTCGTCTCTTATGTATTTAACCCTTTGTAACTTGCATTACACCTGACCACCAGAGGGCCTACCTGTTGGGAGTCCCAAGGGATCCCAGCATCCCTTAGGACCACAGTATATAAGCAGGCCACCCACGATGTACCTGTACTCTGGAACCTTAATAAAGGAGCTAAGGTCACACTTGCTCATTATACACAGTACTCAGTCTCACCATTTATTTATGAGTGTAACAATTGATGACGAGGTAGCGAACAATCGCGCGAAAATGCAAAGAGCAGTCGGCATCCTGGAGAAGTTCTCAGAAGGGGACGATTGGGAGCCCTGCGTGGAGAGACTCGACCAATACTTTGTGGCCAATGAGCTGGAAGGGGACGAGAACATCACCAAACAAAGGGCGATCCTCCCAACTGTCTGTGGGGCAACAACCTATGGCCTCATGAAGAATCTTCTGGCACCAGCAAAACCAACAGAGAAATCCTACGAAGAATTGTATACGCTGGTCCGGGAGCACCTAAATCCTAAGGAAAGCATTTTGATGGCGAGATATCGGTTCTACATGTGTCAACGATCGGAGGGTCAGGAATTGGCGAGCTATGTCGCCGAACTAAGGCGCCTCGCAGGACATTGTGAGTTTGAGGGATTCCTAGAACAAATGCTCAGAGACTTTTTTGTACTGGACACTGGACATGAGATAATCCTTCATAAACTGTTGAGTGTAGAAACTCCGAATCTGAGTAAAGCCATAACGATAGCCCAGGCATTTATGTCCACTAGCGACAACACCAAGCAGATTTCGCCCAGTACTGTGCCTAAAGTAACGTCAGTTTTGAGCAGAAATGTACAGGGCAGAACTTGCATGCCGGCTGCTGTAGCCCGACCTCAAGTGACCCAGAGTCCGCCATTATCTGTTAATGCGAGGCAGTTAACACCTTGTTGGCGCTGCGGAGGTGATCATTGGCCCCATCAATGCCACTTTAAGCACTATGCGTGCAATGGCTGCAGAACAATGGAACACCTCCAACGAAGGTGCAGGCGAGCTGCAAACCACCACATTGCAGAGGAAGATCAATCCACAGTGGATCAGACGGAGTTGGAAACTCGTACGGAGGAGGCAGAAGTGTACAGGGTACACACGTTCACGACGAAATGCCCACCAATAATGTTGAAAGTTGAACTGAACGGCATTCCAGTAGCTACAGAGCTGGACACGGGGGCAAGTCAGTCCATAATGAGTAAAAAGGCCTTTGACAGGCTGTGGGGAAAGAAGGCACATAGGCCCAAGCTCAGCCCCATTCACACTAAACTAAGGACTTACACCAAGGAACTAATCCCTGTAATTGACAGTGCAGAAGTCAAAGTCTCCTATGATGGAGCAGTACATGAACTCCCGCTGTGGATTGTGCCAGGGGATGGCCCCATGTTGTTTGGCAGAAGCTGGCTGGGGAAAATCCGCTGGAACTGGGACGACGTCAGAGCGCTTTTGTCTGTCGACGAAGCCTCATGTACCGAGGTTCTAAGCAAGTTCCCATCGTTATTCGAGCCAGGCATTGGAAGCTTCTCGGAGGCGAAAGTGCAGATCCATTTGGTTCCCAGTATGCGACCCATCCACCACAAGGCTCGGGCGGTACCGTACATGATACATGAAAAAGTGGAAATTGAACTGGACAGGCTGCAACATCAAGGCATCATCGTGCCGGTGGAATTCAACGACTGGGCCAGTCCGATTGTCCCGGTACTCAAGGAGGACGGTACGGTTAGAATTTGCGGGGACTATAAAGTAACGATTAACCGTTTTTCGCTGCAGGACCAGTACCCGCTACCCAAGGCAGACGACCTATTTGCGACCCACGCTGGAGGGAAGACGTTCACTAAGCTGGACCTAAGCTCGGCCTACATGACACAGGAGCTGGAGGAGTCTTCAAAAGGCCTCACCTGCATCAACACGCACAAAGGTCCGTTTATCTATAACCGGTGCCCGTTCGGGATTCGGTCGGCCGCGGCGATCTTCCAACGGAACATGGAGAGCCTGCTAAAGTCGGTTCCTTGCACAGTGGTCTTCCAGGACGACGTATTGGTTACAGGTTGGGACATCATGGAGCACTTGAAGAATCTGGAGGAGGTTTTTAGTCAGTTGGATCGCGTGGGGCTCAGGTTGAAATGCTCGGTGTATTTTCCTAGCACAGGACCTCAAATTCTTAGGAAGAAGGATCGCAGCAGACTGCATCAGACCTACCGATGCCAAGATGGAGGCCATCAAGAACGCGCCGGAGCTGCGTTCATTCCAGGGACTCTAACTATTTTGGTAATTTCCTACCTGGGTTAAGCACCCTGCTAGAACCCCTATATGCGCTACTGCGCAAGGGAGATGACTGGTATGGAGGAATTCACAAGTGTCTGCCTTTAAGAAAGCCAGAAATTTATTGTGTTCTAACAAACTGCTTGTCCTGTATAATCCATGTAAACGATTAGTGTTAGCTTGCGATGCGTCGTCATACGGGGTCGGGTGTGTGTTACAACAGGCTAATGATTCGGGGATGTTGCAACCGGTTACGTATGCATCCAGCAGTTTGACCAAGGCCGAAAGGGCCTACAGCATGGTTGAAAGAGAATCTCTGACGTGCATTTACGGGGTAAAGCAAATGCACCAGTACTTCCTTGGTCTCAAGTTCGAGCTTGAAACTGATCACAAGCCACTCATATCATTGTTGTCTGAGAGCAAAGGGATTAATATCAATGCCTCTGCCCGCATCAAAAGATGGGCGCTCATGATGTCAGCATACAACTATGTAAGCCGCCACAGACCGGGCACAGAGACCTGTGCAGATGCTCTCAGTCGGCTACTATTGCCCACCACCGGGGTGGAAATGGCACAGCCAACGGACTTGGTCATGGGTATGGAGGCATTCGAGAACGAGAAGTCCCCCGTTACAGCCCGCCAGATCAGGACCAGGACCAGCCAAGATCCTTTACAGTCCTTGGTAAAAAAAAAACTGCGTCCTCCATGGGAGCTGGTCCAGTGTCCCAGTGGAGATGCAGGAAGCGATGAAGCCATTCCACAGACGCAAAGACACGTTGTCTCTGCAGGTGGACTGTCTTTTGTGGGGCAATCGCGTGGTCTTGCCCAAGAAAGGCAGAGACACATTTATTTGTGAACTGCACAACACCCACCCAGGCATCGTAATGATGAAAGCCATAGCCAGATCTCACGTGTGGTGGCCTGGCATCGACTCAGATTTAGAGTCATGCGTGCGCCAGTGCAATACTTGCTCTCAGTTGAGCAATGCACCCAGAGAGGCACTGCTAAGTTTGTGGTCGTGGCCATCCAAACCCCTGGTCAAGGATCCAGGTCGACTATACGGGCCCATTCCTAGGCAAAATGTTTTTGGTTGTTGTGGACGCTTACTCAAAATGGATTGAATGTACAATAATGTCTGTAAGCACACCCATGGCCACCATTGAAAGCCTACGAGCCATGTTTTTCACGCACGGGTATCCCTGATGTCCTAGTCAGCGTCAATGGGCCGTGCTTCACCAGTGTTAAATTCAAGGAATTCATGACCCGCAACGGAATCAAACATGTCACATCTGCCCCTTCAAGCCCGCATCCAATGGCCAGGCAGAACGGGCAGTTCAGATCATCAAGCAAAGCTTGAAACGTGTGTCAGAAGGCTCCCCGCAGACCCGGTTGTCCCGAGTGCTGTTCAGCTACCGCACCAGACCCCACTCACTCACCGGGATTCCCCCAGCCGAGCTGCTCATGAAAAGGGCACTTAAAACAAGGCTCTCTCTTGTCCACCCTGATCTCCATGATCACGTGGAGGGCAAGCGGCATCAACAAAGTATGTACCATGACCACGCAAATTTGTCACGCGATATTGGGATCAATGATCCTGTGTTTGTGCTCAATTATGGACATGGTCCCAAATGGCTCGCTGGCATGGTCACAGCCAAAGAGGGGAGTAGGGTGTTTCAGGTCAAACTGACCAATGGACAAATGCACAGAAAACATTTGGACCAAATCAAATTGCGGTTCACCAACAGTTACAAACAACCCGAAGAGGACACCACCAACTTTGACCTTCCAACACACACACACACACACACACACACACACACGTGGCAACTGACATCATAGTTGACCACGAAACCGAACTCATCATCCCCAGCAGCCAGGCAAGGCCGGCTGCCCAACAGTCCAGTGAAGAACTGACCAACCCACCCACACCAGCATTTGTACCGAGGCGATCGACAAGGGAGCGCAAAGCCCCAGATCGTCTCACCTTGTAAATAAGTGTACTGTTGACTTCATGGGGGAGTGATGTTTTGTATTTAACCCTATGTAACTTGCATTACACCTGACCACCCAAGGGTCCACCTGTTGGAGTCCCAAGGGATCCCAGCATCCCTTGGGTGCACAGTATATAAGCAGGCCACCACGAGGTACCTGCACTCTGGAACCTTAATAAAGGAGCTAAGGTCACAGTTGCTCATTACACACAGTACTCAGTCTCACCATTTATTATGAGTGTAAGTCTTCACAAGGACTGTGCGGTGGTCATTACTACCAATGCTGTCATGGACAGATGCATCTGCGACAGGTAGATTGGTGAGAATGAAGTCAAGTTGTTTTTTTCCCTCGTGTTGGTTCTCTCACCACCTGCTGCAGGCCCAGTCATCCAACTATGTCCTACAGGATTCGGCCAATAGTGGTGCTCCCAAATTTTGAAGTCCCCCATCCAGAGTACATTCTGTGCCCTTGCTACCCACAGTGCTTCTTCCAAGTGGCGTTCAACATTGAGGCGTACTGATTCATCAGCTGAGGTAGGTTGGTAGGTCGTAATCATCAGGAGGTTTCCTTGCTATTGAGGGAGTGCAGCGAAGGTTCACCAGACTGATTCCCGGGATGGCGGGACTGACTTATCAAGAAAGACTGGATCAACTGGGCTTGTATTCACTGGAGTTCAGAAGAATGAGAGGGGACCTCATAGAAACGTTTAAAATTCTGATGGGTTTAGACAGGTTAGATGCAGGAAGAATGTTCCCAATGTTGGGGAAGTCCAGAACCAGGGGTCACAGTCTAAGGATAAGGGGTAAGCCATTTAGGACCGAGATGAGGAGAAACTTCTTCACCCAGAGAGTGGTGAACCTGTGGAATTCTCTACCACAGAAAGTTGTTGAGGCCAATTCACTAAATATATTCAAAAAGGAGTTAGATGTAGTCCTTACTACTAGGGGGATCCAGGGGTATGGCGCGAAAGCAGGAATGGGGTACTGAAGTTGCATGTTCAGCCATGAACTCATTGAATGGCGGCGCAGGCTAGAAGGGCCGAGTGGCCTACTCCTGCACCTATTTTCTATGTTTCTATGTTGCTCATGCATGACCTGAAGCCAGACTTCATGGATTCTGGAGTCAATGTTGAGGACTGCCAAGGCCACTCCATCCCGACTGTATACCACTGTCCGCCTCCTCTGTGGTTCTATCCTGTGGTTCTGCCCTGACAGATTGGTAAAGGGGGAGGTGTAATGAGACCTGGGTGTCATGGTACATCAGTCATTGAAGGTTGGCATACAGGTGCAGCAGGCAGTGAAGAAAACGAATGGCATGTTGGCCTTCATAGCGAGAGGATTCGAGTATTGGAGCAGGGAGGTCTTACTACAGTTGTACAGGGCCTTGGTAAGGCCACACCTTGAATGTTGTGTACAGTTTTGGTCTCCTAATGAGGAAGGACATTCTTGCTATTGAGCGAGTGCAGTGAAGGTTCACCAGACTGATTCCCGGGATGACAGGACTGACATATGAAGAAAGACTGGATCGACTAGGCTTGTATTCAATGGAATTTAGAAGAATGAGGGGGGATCTTATAGAAACATATAAAATTCTGACGGGATTGGACAGGTTAGATGCAGGAAGAATGTTCCTGATGTTGGGGAAGTTCAGAACCAGAGGTCACAGTCTAAGGATAAGGGGTAAGCCATTTAGGACCAAGATAAGAAGAAGCTTCTTCACAGAGAGTTGTGAGCATGTGGAATTCTCCACAGAAAGTTGTTGGGGCCAGTTCGTTAGATATATTCAAAAGGGCGTTAAATGTGGCCCTCACGGCTAAAGGATCAAGGGGTATGGAGAGAAAGCAAGAATGGGGTTCTGAAATGCATGATCAGCCATGATCATGGTGCAAGCTCAAAGGCTGAATGGCCTACTCCTGCACCTATTTTCTATGTTTCTATGGTGTGACAGGCCTTATCCAGGGATGGTGATGGAGGAGTCTGGCAGATTGGTTGAAAGGTATGCTTCCGTGAGTATGACTATGTCAGGCTATTGCTTGACTAGTTTGTATGACAGCTCTCTCAATTTTGATACAAGTCCCCAGATGTTAATGAGGAGGATTTTGCAGGGTCGACTGGGCTGGGTGTGCCGTTGTCATGTCCGAAGTCGATGCCAGGTAGTCCATCAGATTTTATTCTCAATATTGTTTTCTGCAGTGGTTTGTTACAACCAAGTGGCTTGCTAGGCCATTTCAGAGGGCAGTTATCCACATTGCTGTGGTTCTGAAGTCACATATAGGGCAGACCGGGTATGGACGGCAGATTTCCTCCCCCAAAGGACATTAGTGAACCAGATAGGTTTTTACAACAATCCGATAGTTTCATGTTCACCATTACGGATACTAGCTTTTTATCCCAGATTTATTTAACAAACTGAATTTAAATTTCCCAGCTGCCGTGGTGGTATTTGAACTCACGTCTCTGGATCATTAGTCTAGTAACATAACCACTATTCTACCGTTCCCTTAAATTTTCCAGTGGCTAGCACAACCTAATTTTTGTCTGTATCTCTTGTAATTCAGCTAAGTGGGAAAGACCGAGAATTAGCTCAGCTCATCCAAAATTCTTCATATTCCACACCAGGTTCCACCCACCCTTCTTCAACATGGTCCCTGTTGGCCGACATTGGCTCCCAGCTCCCCCCACCCTCCTCCAAGTTAAAATTCTTATCCTTCTCATGTTTAAATGTCTTTATGGCCTTGCACTCCCTATTTCTGTAACCTCCTCTAGCCCTACAACTCCTCCAAGAACTCTGTTGCTCCGACTCTGGCTCACTGTGAATCCCCCTCCCTTGGACCCACCAGTGATGCTAACCTTCAGCTACCTAGGACCCATGCACTGGAATTTGCTCCCTAATCTCCCCACCTTCCAACCCTCCTCTGACCAAGCTTTTGGTTACCCATCCCAATATCTCCTCCTTGGCTCAGCATCCATTTTTGTTTGATTACACCTTGTGAAGCATCTGGGTATTTTTCCCACTTTAAAAATGTGCTATATAAATTGCAACTAGTTGTTGTTGTTGTTGACCAACATCAAGTTTTATTTCTGTCTGGGAACTAGATCTTTAACACTAATGACTTCACTAACAGCTCTGGCCTTGATGATATATCTCCCATTACCCTCAAGGCAAGTACCCCTGACTTTACCTGTGCTATGCCGTTCCTTCACTCTTACAGTCCACCATCTATTCTTCTTGGAAACGTTTTCGTGTTCACCTAATTCCTAAGAAAGTTTCTGGTTCAAAGACTTTTCAATGTCATTTGACATTAGCCTAGAAATCTTTAAAGCCTTTAACAGAATCTCGTGCAATGAACAAGTTATCATATAGTTCCCATCAAAGCTAATTTCTTGGGCACCTAGTTTCCTCTTAAACAGCCCTACCAATGCTGTAATTTACAGCCTATCCTATGATTCTTCTATTAAGGGGTTTCGTATGGCTCTCATCTGATCTTTTCTTGCATAAATGACATCCTCCATTGATTCGCCAATCCCTACCTATTCTTTTGACGGTGGTTCTATTCTACATTCATCAATTTCCTTCAGACAGCACTCTCAGCCTCCAGTCCTCTTGCAGATGCCGTAACTGAGTTATGTACATCTTGATCTCATGACCTTCAATGGGGCAAAGAAATTCTTGACCCAATTTCTTTTAGTCTCTGGCTAGTCTAACTAACAACCACCACTTTCATTGTTGCTTCACCATTAATTCATCACCGAATGACATGACCTCAAATGAAACTCTTATCTCCTTCATTGCTAAAGCATGTTTTCTCTCTTCAAGTCTTGACTCTTTATAAGACCAAGTCCATCCATGACTAAAATACTACTCCCCTATCTGGTGTGACTCTTCTCAAACACCTCCCACAATTCTGGCATCTGTAACAGTATACTTCATTTTGAAGACGCAGGCAGGCGAATGGAGTGAAAGGGAGAACAGGAGAACACTTTGTGATGAATCTTTTTAAATAATGGGCCCCAAACACTTGGATGTGAATAACACCAAAATTAACCATCATTTTCTTTAGTTTTCACAAAACAATGTTTTTGTGCTATCATTATTGCGGATTGTGAATACTGGCATTGCATAGGAACTATGAGGAAAAAATTATGTTTCCTGCACTTGAAAACAGATCATGTGAACTTATCACCTGGGGCACATATTTGATTGGTTCACTTTTAACCAGACCTGTATTTACAGTTTGGCTAACATCCAATCCTGCCATCCAATAGAAAGGTTTCTTCTTTAAGGAGAAATACAACAACATATGTTTGAGCCCAGTCAAAATAACATAAATAAACTAAAAATAAAACACTGAGGTGAATGCAGGGCTGATTGTATGCATTTTCTCACGCCGTACCAACACAAGGCTTTGAGAGTGCTTGTGGATGCTGCACACTGATAATCCAAGGTCACACATGTGAAGACCGAAGTCTCGGCAAGCACAGCAAGGCTTACTTGTTCAACAACTAATCTCATCCCCAGCCAAGTGAAAGATCAGATATTTATTGATGGGGGCCCCAAAATGTTCCATTTTTTTGAACCATTTGCAGAAATAGAAAGTTAAGGAGAGGAGGGCAAAAAGTTAAAAAATACTCCCTTCAGTCTCTGGTTCAAAGACTTTTGGCCACTTCAACTACGACCCAAACCCAAATTTGACGTTAAAAGCGTTGCTTGATCCTTCCTGATCCTAGTCTAAAAGTGGTAACTACTCACACAATTCCGTTGCAATTTTCTGCAGACAAATGAAATACCAAAGAGCGGCAATACAAAATTAACACCCCCATCCCATCCCATCCCCCATTTTCCAAAATAAAATCGACAATGATTTTCACTTTTAAACCGCTCATTGAAACCTAATCGGCATTTATCACAAAGTCATCACACGATAAAAATAAAATAAACGAGCTCCATACAACAAAATTATCTTCAGTACTAGAGACTTATCGACAGGCCCCTAACAAGAATCGGTATTCAAGATCCAAGAGTGCGATTTACAGGAGGGCACAGCTGAAAGCAAAATGGGTTTATTCTGCCCAGCCAATACGTCGTGTCATTATTGCAGGCATTAGCAAATCCTAGTGCCTTCATCCATTTCTGATACACATCACTATCTCTTTAGCGACAATAGTTGTCCAGAACGAATCCGTTTTTTGAAATGATTCTTTCAGCTCCTCGCGAAGTTATCACTTACCAGCGCATTACATTTCCGCGCTCATTTCCATCGCTGCTCAATTCTCCTCCGAGCTCCCTCCCCGAGCACTGAATTACTGACAATTTCACAGATTTCTTGTTATTTTTGAATCACGTCTGTTTCAAACCGTGAGGCTGCGTGCGAGCTCGCAGAGTAACATCCTTTCCCGTCCTCCAGCCTACCGTAATACCGGGAGACAGAGCCGGCCTACCGTAATACCGGGCGACAGAGCCGGACTACCGTAATACCCGAAAATAGAGCCGGCCTACCGTAATACCGGAGACAGAGCCGGTCTACCGTAATACTGGGAGCTAGAGCCGGTCTACCGTAATACCGGGAGTTAGAGCCAGCCGACCGTAATACTGGGAGACAGAGCCTGACTACCGTCATACTGGGAGATAGAACCGGCCTACCGTAATACTGAGAGATAGAGCCACCCTACCGTAATACTGGGAGATGGAGCAGCCCTTCCGTAATAGTGGGAGATAGAGCCATATCTAGCCGTAAGGGCCATATCTAACTCTGCTTTGAATATATATAATGAACTGGCTTCAACAACTTTCTGCAGTAGAGAATTCCACAAGTTAACCACTCTCTGAGGGAAGAAGTTTCTCTTCATCTCGGTCCTAAATGGCTTATCCCTTATTCTTAAGACTATGACCCCCTGGTTCTGGAACTCCCCAGCAACGGGAACATTTTTCCTGCCTCTAACCTGTCCAATCCTGTCAGAATTTTTATGTTTCTATGAGATCCCCTCTCATTCTTCTAAACTCCAGTGGATAGAAGCCCAGTTGATCCAGTCTTTCCTCATCTGTCAGTCCCGCCATCTCAGGAATCAGTCTGGCGAACCTTCGTTGTACTCCCTCAATAGCAAAAACATCCTTCCTCACATTAGGAGACCAAAACTGAATACAATATTCCAGGTGTGGCCTCACCAAGGCTCTGTACAATGGCACTGAGACCTTCCTGCTCCTATACTCAAATCCTCTAGCTATGAAGGGCAACATGCCATTTGCCGCCTTCACCACTTGCTGTACCTGCATGCCAACTTTCAATGACTGATGTGCCATGACACCCAGGTCTCGCTGCATCGCCCCTTTTCCTAATCTGTCACCATTCAGATAATATTCTGTCTTCCTGTTTTTGCCACCAAAGTGGTTAACCTCACATTTATCCACATTATACTGCATCTGCCCACTCACCTAACCTGTCCAAGTCACCCTGCAGTCTCTTAGCATCCTCTTCATAGCTCACACCGCCACCCAGTGTCATTTGTAAACTTGGAGATATTCCATTCAATTCCTTCATCTAAATCATTGATGTATGATGTGATGCAAGGAGATTGAGCCAGTCTACCATAATACTGGGAGATAGAGCTAGCCTACCGTAATACTGGGAGAAAGAGCCAACCTACCATAATACTCTGGGTTACCGTAATACCCCAGGTAACAGCCAGCATACTGTAATACTGGAAGAGCCAGACTACCCTCCGCAAAATTCTGCAAATCCATTGGCAGGCTCGGCGTACCAAGGTTCAGTGTTCTCTCTCAGGCCAACATCCCCAGCATCGAGGCATTGACCACGCTCAATCAGCTCCGATGGACCGGTCACATTGTCCGCATGCCTGATACAGGTAGAGTGTCCGAAATCCGGAAACCTTGGGACCAAGGCCGTTCCGGATTTCGGATATTTCCGGATTTCGGAACGTCTTTCTGACGTCCCGAATCCAGAAACACTCCAGCCAAGGTTCGGGTATTTCCGAATTTCGGAACATCTTTCCGACATCCCAAATCTGAAAATGCCTGAGCCGAAGTAAGGATGCTGTGGCGGCGGAGGGACGGGTGGCGGAGGGGGTGGCGGCGGAGGGTCCGGGGCAACGGAGGGTCCGGGACTCCAGAAGTTTGTGGAAGGTCCGGGGCGGCAGCAATGCTGTGGGTCCGGCTGCATCGGCGGCCAGGAAAAACCTGCGTTGAAAACCTGCAAAAAAGTACGTTACATTTTTTATTTATAAATTATTATTCAACGATTTAGAAAGTAAGGGTTTTGTGAATTTTTACTTTTTGACATTATTTGGGGGGGGTTTTCTGCCCTCCCTCGGCCCACCTCGCAGTGGTAATCAGTTCAAAAAAATGTCCGGATTTCCGAATTCTGGACGACCCTCCACGGATCAGCGTTATGTCCAGATTTCAGAACATTCTGAATTCTGGAACTCCGGATTTCGGACGCTCAACCTGTACATGACTCCCAAAACAAGCACGCTATTCCGAGCTCTGACACGGCAAGCGAGCCCCAGGGGGTGCAGAGAAAACGCTTCAAGGTCACCCTCAAAGCCTCCTTGAGAAAATGTAACATCCCCACCGGCTCTTGGGAATTCCTGGCCCATGATCGCCCAAAGTGGAGAAGCAGCATTCGGGAAGGCGCGGAACACTTTGAGTCTCTTCATCGGTGGCGTGCGGAAGTCAAGTAGAAACAGCGCAAGGAGCATACGACAAACCAAGCACCCCACCCACCCATCCGTTCAACC
The DNA here is from genome assembly GCF_044704955.1 of Pristiophorus japonicus. Taxonomy (NCBI): domain Eukaryota; kingdom Metazoa; phylum Chordata; class Chondrichthyes; family Pristiophoridae; genus Pristiophorus; species Pristiophorus japonicus. Next base: position 33,927,827 of record NC_091989.1, on the reverse strand, counting down.
ACCACTTGCCCCACCTGTGACAGAGTCTGTAGATCCCGCATTGGACTCACAGCCTCCTTAGAACTCATGTTCGTGTGGAAGCAAGTCATCCTCGACTCCAGGGGACTGCCTAAGAAGGCCATAATACTGGGAGATAAGAGCCAGCCTACCATAATACTCAGAGTTGCCGTAATACTCCGGGTAACAGCCAAAATTCTTATCCTTGTTTATAAATCCCTCCATGGCCTCGTCCAACCCGATCTCTAATCTCCTCCACCATCACAACATCCCGAGATATCTTCCCTCCTCAAATTCTGCCCTCTTGAGCCTCCTTGATTATAACTGCTCAACCATCAGTGGCCGTGCCTTCAACTGTTTGGGTCATACGTTCTGGAACTCCCACCCTAAATCTCTCCACCTCTCTTACCTGCTTTAAGACGCTCCTTAAAACCTACCACTTTGACCAAGCTTTTGTGGCTCGGTGTCAATTTTTTTTTGTCTGATAACACTCCTGTGAAGCGTCTTGCGATGTTTGCTCCATAAAAGGCGCGATATAAATACAAGTTGTTGTTGCTGTTGAGCTGGAGCCAACCTACCATAATACTGGGAGATAGAGAGCCAGCCTACCAGAATACCCCCTGGTTACCGTAATACACCGGGTTAGAGTCACTTTACCCTAATACCCCGGGTTTAAGCCAGCCTACCATAATACTGTGGATTGCCATAATACACCGGGATAGAGCTGGCCTACTGTACTGCACTGGGTTCGAGCCACCTTACCACAATACACCGGGTTAGAGTCACCTTACCGTAATACACCGGATTACCGTAATAGAAACATAGAAAATAGGTGCAGGAGTAGGCCATTCAGCCCTTCGAGCCTGCACCACCATTCAATAAGATCATGGCTGATTCACCTCAGTACCCCTTTCCGGCCTTCTCTCCATACCCCTTGATCCCTTTAGCTGTAAGGGCCATATCTAACTCCCTCTTGAATATATCCAATGAACTGGCATCAACAACTCTCTGCGGTAGAGAATTCCACGGGTCAACAACTCTCTGAGTGAAGAAGTTTCTCCTCATCTCGGTCCTAAATGGCCTACCCCTTATCTTTAGACTGTGACCCCTGGTCATGGACTTCCCCAACATCAGGAACATTCTTCCTGCATCTAACCTGTCCAGTCCAGTCATAATTTTATATGTTTCTATGAGATCCCCTCTCATTCTTCCAAACTCCAGTGAATACAGGCTCAGTCAATCCAGTCTCTCATATGTCAGTCCTGCCATCCCGGGAATCAGTCTGGTGAACCTTCGCTGCACTCCCTCAATAGCAAAAACGTCCTTCCTCTGATTAGGAGACCAAAATTGAACACAATATTCCAGGTGAGGCCTCACCAAGGCCCTGTCCAACTGCAGTAGGACCTCCCTGCTCCTATACTCAAATCCCCTAGCTATGAATGCCAACATGCCAGTTGCCTTCTTCACCACCTGCTGCACCTGCATGCCAACTTTCAATGACTGATGTACCATGACACCCAGGTCTTGTTGCACCTCTCCTTTTCCGAATCGGTCGCCATTCAGATAATATTCTGCCTTCCTGTTTTTGCCACCAAAGTGGGTAACCTCACATTTATCCACATTATACTGCATTTGTCCACTCACCTAACTTGTCCAAGTCACTCTGCAGCCTCTTAGCATCCTCCTCACAGCTCACACCGCCACCCACCTTATCTGCAAACTTGGAGCTATTACACTCAATTCCTTCATCTAAATCATTAATGTATATTGTAAATAGCTGCGGTCCCAGCACTGAGCTCTGCAGCACCCCACTAGTCACTGCCTGCCATTCTGAAAAGGTCCCGTTTATCCCGACTCTTTGCTTTCTGTCTGCCAACCAGTTCTCTATCTACATCAATACATTACCCCCAATAGCGTGTGCTTTAATTTTGCACACCAATCTCTTGTGTGGGACCTTGTCAAAAGCCTTTTGAAAGTCAAATACACCACATCCACTGGTTCTCCCTTGTCCACTCTACTAGTTACATCCTCAAAAAATTCCAGAAGATTTGTCAAGCATGATTTCCCTTTCATAAATCCATGCTGACTTGGACCGATCCTGTCACTGCTTTCCAAATGCGCTATTTCATCTTTAATAATTGATTCCAACATTTTCCCCACTACCAATGTCAGGCTAACCAGTCTATAATTCCCTGTTTTCTCGCTCCCATCTTTTTTAAAAAGCGGGGTTACATTAACTACCCTCCAGTCCATAGAACTGATCCAGAGTCGATAGACTGTTGGAAAATGATCACCAATGCATCCATTATTTCAAGGGCCACTTCCTTAAGTACTCTGGGATGCAGACTATCAGGCCCTGGGTATTTATCGGCCTTCAATCCCATCAATTTCCCTAACATAATTTCCAGACTAATAAGGATTTCCTTCAGTTCCTCCTTCTCGCTAGACCCTCGGTCCCCTAGTATTTCCGGAAGGTTATTTGTGTCTTCCTTCGTGAAGACAGAACCTAAGTATTTGTTCAATTGGTCTGCCATTTCTTTGTTCCCCATTATAAATTTCCGAGATCCTGACTGCAAGTTTGTCTTCGCTAATCTTTTTCTCTTCACATATCTATAGAAGCTTTTGCAGTCAGTTTCTATGTTCCCAGCAAGCTACCTCTCATACTCTATTTTCCCCCTCCTAATTAAACCCTTAGTCCTCCTCTGCTGAATTCTAAATTTCTCCCAGTCCTCAGGTTTGCTGCTTTTTCTGGCCAATTTATATGCCTCTTCCTTGGATTTAAAACTTTCCCTAATTTCCCTTGTTAGCCACAGTTGAGCCACCTTCCCAGGTTTATTTTTACTCCAGACAGGGATGTACAATTGTTGAAGTTCATCCATGTGATCCTTAAATGTCTGCCATTGCCTATCCACCATCAACCCTTCTAGGATCATTCGCCAGTTTATTCTAGCCAATTCACGTCTCATACCATTGAAGTTATCTTTCCTTGAGTTCAGGACCGTAGTCTCTGAATTAACTGTGTCACTCTCCATCTTAATAAAGAATTCTACCATATTGTGGTCACTCTTCCCCAAGGGGCCTCGTACAACAAGATTGCTAATTAGTCCTTTCTCATTACACATCACCCAGTTAAGGATAGCCTGCCCTCTAGTTGGTTCCTCAACATATTGGTCTAGAAAACCATCCCTAATGCACTCCAGGAAATCCTCCTTCACCGTATTGCTACCAGTTTAGTTAGCCCAATCTATATGTAGATTAAAGTCGCCCATGATAACTGCTGTACCTTTATTGCACGCATCCCTAATTTCTTGTTTGATGCTGTCCCCAACCTCACTACTACTGTTTGGTGGTCTGTACACAACTCCCACTAGCGTTTTCTGCCCTTTGGTATTCCACAGCTCTACCCATACAGATTCCACATCATCCAAGCTAATGTCCTTCCTTACTATTGCATTCATTTCCTCTTTAACCAGCAACTCTACCCCACCTCCTTTTCCTTTCTGTCTATCCTTCCTGAATGTTGAATTCCCAGCTTTGGTCATCCTGGAGCCATGTCTCCGTAATCCTAATTATATTATATTCGTTAATATTGTGTTCCAGCACAGATGAGACTGCACACAGGGAGGTTAAAGTAACAGTGACCTCAGTCTTTATTAAGACATTCCAGAGTGAGGAACAGGCCTTAGGGGCCGGCTTATATACAGTGCTCCCAAGGGATGCTGGGATACCTTGGGACGTCAGGGAATGCACTCCCTGGTGGCGGCACATGGGAGTGCATGCTTTACAGATACACAACAGTTAATAGTTGCCTGCGCAGTTAATTCATCCACCTTATTATGAATACTCCTCGCATTGAGGCACAGAGCTTTCAGGCTTGTCTTTTTAACACACTTTCTCCCTTTAGAATTTAGCTTTAATGTGGCCCTTTTTGATTTTTGCCTTTTGATTTTTCTGCCCTTCACTTCTACTTTTCTCCTTTTATACTTTTTGCTTCTGACCCTATTTTACTTCCCTCTGTCTCCCTGCATAGGTTCCCATTCCCCGATCATATTAGTTTAACCCCTCCCCAACAGCACTAGCAAACTCTCTCCCTAGGACATTGGTTCTGGTCCTGCCCAGGTGCAGACCGTCCAGTTTGTACTGGTCCCATATCCCCCAGAACCGGTTCCAATGTCCCAGGAATTTGAATCCCTCCCTCCTGCACCATTCCTCAAGCCACATATTCATCTTAGCTATCCTGCAATTCCTACTCTGACTAGCACGTGGCACTGATAGCAATCCTGAGATTACTACCTTTGAGGTCCTGCATTTTAATTTAACTCCTAGCTCCCTAAATTCAGCTTGTAGGACCTCATCCCATTTTTTACCTATATCGTTGGTACCTACATGCACCACGACAACAGGCTGTTCACCTTCCCCCTCCAAAATGTCCTGCAGCTGCTCCGAGACATCCTTGACCCTTGCACCAGGGAGGCAACATACCATCCTGGAGTCTCGATTGCGGCCACAGAAACGCCCATCTATTCCCCTTACAATAGAATCCCCTACCACTATAGCTCGCCCACTCTTTTTCCTGCCCTCCTGGGCAGCAGAGCCACCCATGGTGCCATGAACTTGGCTGCTGCTGCCCTCTCCTGATGAGTCATCCCCCACAACAGCACTGGGTTAGAATCACCTTACCGTAATACCCCGGGTTAGAGTTATTTTACGTAATACACCGGGTTACCACAATCCCTGGGATTAAAGCCACCTTACCGTAATACCCCAAGTTACCGTAATACTGTGGGTTAGAGCCAGCCTACCCTAATACCATTCATGCCTCGGGAACCTCTTATCAACTAAAGCAGACATTGATGAGGCGATTCCACACCACCTCCAGTGCACCAGTGCAGCCTTTGGCTGCCTGAGGAAAAGAGTTTTCGAAGACCAGGCCCTCAAATCTACCACCAAGCTCATGGTCACCAACGACGTCTCCGCAAGATCCTACAGATCCCCTGGGAGGACAAGTGCACCAACATCAGCATCTTCGTCCAGGCTAACATCCCCAGCATTGAAGCACTGACCACACTCAATCAGCTCCGCTGGGCGGGCCACATAATTCGCATGCCAGGCACGAGACTCCCAAAGCAAGTGCTCTATGCGGAGCTCCTTCACGGCAAACGCGCCAAAGGTGGGCAGCGTAAACGTTACAAGGACACCCTCAACGCCTCCCTGATAAAGTGCGACATCCCCACTGATGCCTGGGAGTCCCTGGCCAAAGACCGCCTTAAGTGGAGAAAGTGCATCCGGGAGGGCGCTGAGCACTTCGAGTCTCGGTGCCGAGAGCGTACAGAAATCAGGCGTGGGCAGCGGAAGGAGCGTGAGGCAAGCCAGTCCCACCCACCCCTTCCCTTAACGACTATCTGTCCCACCTGTGACAGAGTCTGTGGCTCTCGTATTGGACTGTTCAGCCACCAAAGAACTCACTTCAGGAGTGGAAGCAAGTCTTCCTTGATTCCGAGGAACTGCCTATGTTGATGATATACACAATAAACCAAATTAAATCAGAACAATGCCGCAATACACCAAATATATAGCAAACCTACCACAATACACCAAGTATACAACCACCTATCCGCAGTACACACAATAAACTACATTACTCAGCCAAGCTACCATAATATTTTGAGTACACAGGATAAACCAAATTCCCACAATCTAGCAAGCATATACAAAATAAGCCCGTAAATCATAATGCCGAATATATAGCCCGATTTATGTAACATAGAAAACCTACCTTAATAGAATGTACAGCCAATCTGCTATAATACGCCAAGTAACCAGATACTTTGCTGTAATACACCAAGTAACCAGGCACCCTACAGTAAAACACTGAGTAAACAAGAACAGTGCTACAATCATGCACTTGTCTACAACAAAACACAGAATAGACAGGCAACCTACTATGGTAATACACTGAATAACTACCACACTTACCACTACCACAACATCGCACCGCCTCACCTACACCGCGAATATGCACTCTCCAGAGATAACAACCGCTACACCAGCAAAGACATGCCAATCTAGGCTGACTTGAACAACATACCACCAAACTGTCTCAAATCTAGAAGACCATCGCCGAAGCCCCTCAGCCTTAATGACCGATGGCGAAAGACATATGATTGGATTCCTAAAAGAGGACCCCATAGTACAACCTGAAGAATTAAACCGGAAGTTTTGGCCTGGATATCCAACTTGGATATTGACATTTGATTTGCTTTTCTACTACGAAAGAAGAGAAGACTACCAAATGACTAGAAACATCAAGGGGCAGCACTAAAACAAAAGCAAAATACTGTGGATGCTTCAAATCTGAAATAAAAACAGAAAATGCTAATAAATATAAATCCAATAAGGAGTTCAGGAGAAACTTCTTTACCCAGAGAGTGGTTAGAATGTGGAACTCGCTACCACATGGAGTAGTTGCCGTAAAAATAAAACAGGAAAGGTGGCTCAACCGTGGCTAACAGGGGAAATTAGGGATAGTGTTAAATCCAAGGAAGAGGCATATAAATTGGCCAGAAAAAGCAGCAAACCTGAGGACTGGGAGAAATTTAGAATTCAGCAGAGGAGGACTAAGGGTTTAATTAGGAGGGGGAAATAGAAGTATGAGAGTAAGCTTGCAGGGAACATAAAAACTGACTGCAAAAGCTTCTATAGATATGTGAAGAGAAAATGATTAGTGAAGACTAATGTAGGTCCCTTGCAGTCAGAATCAGTGAATTCATAATGGGGAACAAAGAAATGGCAGACCAATTGAACAAATACTTTGGTTCTGACTTCAATAAAGAAGACACAAATAACCTTCCGGAAATACTAGGGGACCGAGGGTCGAGCGAGAAGGAGGAACTGAGGGAAATCCTTATTAGTCAGGAAATGGTGTTAGGGAAACTGATGGGACTGAAGGCCAATAAATCCCCAGGGCCTGATAGTCTGCATCCCAGAGTACTTAAGGAAGTGGCCCTAGAAATAGTAGATGCATTGGTGGTCATTTTCCAAAATTCCATGGACTCTGGATCAGTACCTATGGATTGGAGGGTAGCTTATGTAACCCCACTTTTTAAAAAAAGGAGGGAGAGAGAAAACAGGGAATTATAGACCGGTTAGCCTGACATTGGTGGTGGAGAAAATACTGGAATCAATTATTAAAGATGTAATAGCAGCACATTTGGAAAGCAGTGACAGGATCGGTCCAAGTTAGCATGGATTTATGAAAGAGAAATCACGCTCGACAAATCTTCTAGAGTTTTTTGAGGATGTAACTAGTAGAGTGGATAAGGGAGAACCAGTGATGTGGTGTATTTGGAATTTCAAAAGGCTTTTGACAAGATCCCACACAAGAGATTAGTGTGCAAAATTAAGGCACATGGTATCGGGGGTAATGCATTGACGTAGATAGAGAACTGGTTGGCAGGCAGGAAGCAAAGAATGGGAATAAACGGGTCCTTTTCAGAATGGCAGGCAGTGACTAGTGAGGTGCCGCAAGGTTCAGTGCTGGGACCCCAGCTATTTACAATATACATTAATGAAGGAATTGAATGTAATATCTCCAAGTTTGCAGATGACACTAAACTGGGTGGCAGTGAGAGCTGTGAGGAGGATGCTAAGAGGCTGCAGGGTGACTTGGACAGGTTAGGTAAATGGGCATATGCATGGCAGATGCAGTATAATGTGGATAAATGTGAGGTTATCCACTGTGGTGGCAAAAACAGGAAGGCAGATTTTTATCTGAATGGTGACAGATTAGTAAAAGGGGAGATGCAACGAGACCTGGATGTCTTGGTACATTAGATATTGAAGGTAGGCATGCAGGTACAGCAGGCAGTAAAGAAAGCAAATGGCATGCTGGCCTTCATAGCGAGAGGATTTGAGTATAGGAGCAGGGAGGTCTTACTGTAGTTGTACAGTGTCGGTGAGACCACACCTTGAGCATTGTGTGCAGTTTTGGTCTCCTAATCTGAGGAAGGACGTGCTTGCTATTGAGGGAATGCAGCGAAGGTTCACCAGACTAATTCCCGGGATGGCAGGACTGACATATGAAGAAAGACTGGATCGGCTAGGCTTATACTCACTGGAATTTAGAAGAATGAGAGGGGATCTCATAGAAACATATAAAATTATGACGGGACGGGACAGGTTAGATGCAGGATGAATGTTCCCAATGTTGGGTAAGTCCAGAACTAGGGGTCACAATCTAAGGATAAGGGGTAAACCATTTAGGACCGAGATGAGGAGAAACTTTTTCACCCAGAGTGATGAACCTGTGGAATTCTCTACCACAGAAAGTTGTTGAGTCCAGTTCGTTGAATATATTCAAGGAGGAGTTAGATGTGGCCGTTACGGCTAAGGGGATCAGGGGGTATGAAGAGAAGGCGGGAGAGGGGGACTGAAGTTGCATGATCAGCCATGACCATATTGAACGGAGGTGCAGGCTCGAAGGGCCGAATGGCCTGCTCCTGCACCTATTTTCTATGTTTCTATGAATGGCATTGATGCTTTTAAGGGGAAGCTAGATAAGCACAAGTGGGAGAAAGCAATAGCAGGATATACTGATAGGATTAGATGTGGAAGGAGGCTCATGTGGAGCATAAACACCGGCTTAGACCAGTTGGGCCTAATGGTCTGTTTCTTTGCTGTAAATTCTATGTGTATAATTCTATGTATAATTCTGAGTAAAACAATCTTCTGTAATACGTCAAATAAACAACCATCCAACCAGAAAGAAAAGAATGACTTGCATTTATATAGCGCCTTTTACGACCACTGGGTATCCCAAAGTGCTTTACAGCCAATTAAGTACTTTTTGAACTGTAGTTAGTCACTATTGTAATGTAGGAAATGTGGCAGCCAATTTGCACACAGCAAGCACCCACAAACAGCAATGTGATATTGACCAGATAATTTGTTTTAATGATATTGATTGAGGGATAAATCTTGGCCAGGACACCAGGGATAACTCTCCTGCTCGTCTTCAAAATAGTGCTATGGAATCTTTTACATCCACCTGAGAGGGCAGACAGGGCCTTGGTTTAATGTCTCATCCGAAAGACAGTGCAGTGCTCCCTCAGCACTGCATTGGAGCATTAGCCTAGATTTTGTGCTCAAGTTTCTGGAGTGGAATTTGAACCCACAACCTTTTGACTCAGCGATGAGAGTGTTACCCACTGAGCCACAGCTGACAATCAGCACTAACATATATAAAATAAATAAATGTTCAACCTTATCTAAAAACCATGTTGCTTACAAATTGTAAATAACCCTAATATATGAAGTAATCTTTTCTAGCTCAAAGGATCAAATAGATAACTACAGGTGTTGGGATAAGTTATGGCACCTCCCACAGTCAAAGGGCCTATCAAAACTCACATGTAGACTCACACGTAAAGAATGGCCTCCTGGACAAAGTACTGACAGGAGAGGTTTGGTGCCACCCATGAGACTATAGCCCAGTATGACCATCATCTTAAGAAGACAGGAAAGATGTGGGGAAAAAGGAGAAATAATTGGGAGTAGAAAAGAAGTAAACATGCTGAATTATGAAAATAAATAATCAAAATATTCAACTGTATAACCTGCCTTAAAGAAGAGACTTGGCAACTTAGGATGGACTACTTGAGTGATCCTGGCACACAACCGGCTTAGCTATTCATGACCAGATATGGCTTGACCAAGCCTTGCTTTTCATTGCCAATGCTGTTAATTATTCTAACATTATCTTGGAAGGCAAAGATAACTACAGGCTCTTTTTTCTACTGTTGCCTACCTCCTTAAACCCCATTCCCCTTCCTCCTTCACCCCCACCTCTAGATCCAAATATAAGGAATTCATGCATTCCTTTGTCATCAAGATCAAAACCATCTGCTCAGTTCCCTCCGCTGCTTCTCCTTCTTCCTTTAGCTAGCCCCCACCACTAGTCTCAGACTCCAACCCATTATCCCATCTCTTGCTAATTTCTCCCCCATCTTCCCCCAGCATCTCCAGGCTTGTCACCAAATCAAGCCTACCAATTGCTCCCTTGACTCTATTACCATCAATCACCTGATCACCCAACTCCCTTTCCTAGGTCCCATACTAGCTTACATTGTAAATTAACCCCCATCATCCAAAATTGTCACCCTTTATTTGAAGTCAAAAATTATAACTTATCTCCCCCAAAAACATCCTTGATCCCTCTGTTCTTGCTATTACCCCAACTTTAACCATCATTTTGTTTGCAAGGTCCTCATCACCTCCTAGTTCCATTCCCATCTCTCCAGCAACTCCCCATTTCAATCCCTCCAATCTAGTTTCCACACCAAAATAGCCCTGTGGCTGTAGATATTTATCCCTCATAGTCCTCTTTAATCGCTCTGAAGCTTTTAACAGTTAACTGCAACATCATTCTCCAATGCTTTTTATCTATTGTCCACCTAGGTGGGACTGCTCTTGCTTAGTTCCACTCTTAAATATATTATTGAAACCAGAATGTCTCTAGCAATAGTTATTAGGAGCGGCCTTATCCATTGCAGCTGCCCAGGCACTTTCACCTGAGGAAATATATAGGCTAGGCACATGATTGTACAGCAGTACAGCTGCCAGATATTACCATTTGGATTTCAGCAACCGGACAATCCTGAGCAGGGGAGTTTATTTTCTGTAAATCATCAATTATCTGATGAGGGACCATATATAATTTCATTTTTTTTTTAAAAGAGTAATGACTTCTTCCCCATAAAAGTATACTGTAAGTAAAATTATGGAAGCTGATTATTTATATACTTCGTCATCACCAAAAGTACACCATCCGTATAAAGCACTATGTATTGTAGCGGAAAAGATGAATGTTTGAGGGGCCTGTGATTCACTGTTCCGGAAGTGCCTCGCGTAGGTGATTGACAGGGTTACCTCACAATTGCGAATTGGATACATTGAGGGGACCAATCGCCTCGCGGCATGGGCGGGGCTCTTGGAAGTGCAGATTGTTCGGCTTTAGCGGGGCACCGGGTTCCAGGGAAAGTGGAAGCACAGCAAAGGCCTGGGGCAGCAGGCAAGCGAGCGCAGGGGATTAGCGTGCACCTGAGCTGCAGCTTCGCCTGCTGAAAGCGGGGAGAGCGATCCCGGGGTCTCTGGCTGGTCACCCGATTCTGATTCACACTCGTCATCTTTATAACGATAGCCCAGCGGTGACTTGAGTCAGCCTTCGGGGTTTACGGAATCGATGTTCCGCACCAAAGTAAAATGCCAGCATCAAGAATAAAATGGAGAAAACGACGCGCAGACGTGAATTCAACGAGCGAACAGCACAGGCGCAGAGACTGCTTCTGCAAGATATAAAATGAAACTTATTTTATAACAGTATTACCGTTGCAAGTTTGTCGAAACATTCTGAGCAGACATCCGAGAGGCGAGCAGCGGTCGACCCTCCATCTATTTTAGATGAGAATGTCATTAGCGCAGAGGGTTTTAATGACCTGGCTCTTCACATTGCTCTTCTTAATTGTAGTGGTGCTGAAATTGGACGATAAAGCTCCTTGGAACTGGTTCCTCATCTTCATCCCGCTCTGGATTTTTGATGCCATCCTTTTAGTCATGTTGATCGTAAAGATTATAGGGAGATGTAAATCGGGATATGACAGGAACGGCAACAACCTCAGGAAGAAGATCTGGTACCTGTGCGCCATGCTGCTGAAACTCGGCTTTCAGCTGGCGCTGTGCGTCAGACTAGAGCAGTTCGCACAAATTAAACTCACTTTCATTTTTATACCTCTTTGGCTCTTACTCATCGGAGCGATGGTTGATCTAGGGTCCAATATCTATTCTATGAGACAAGACTGATTAAGTGGACAGTACGCAGGTTTTTGTTGCCATCCAAATTGCTGCTTCAGCGTCAGTTTATTTAATGCGGGAGTTAATAGGAGTGACCTGAAAGGCATGTTGAATGAACGCTTTTGAAATCTACAACATTCCCGGACTGTAAATGTCATTGCTTACTGCTTCCCTCATGCAGTGTGTGAAGTCATCGTAATATAATATTTATGTAAATGTGAAGGTTACATTTAAAAACAAACATCCTGTACAATTCATGACGGATTGAAACAGGATGTAGTTATACCAGGTGTTAGTTCCAAGCAAATACAGTATTGGTGTATTTTATGCAATTGACAATTTCCTTAAATGCTATGCTGATAATGATAATAATACCCAGTTACTTTACACATGCAGCGCTATTGGTAACTAACTACAGTATATACTTTTTTTTTAGGGAAAGTTAAAGTATATGTGCTTAACACGAACTTTTCCCAAGTATAAAATACTTCAATTATGAAATTGAGAAAGTAGCTGTATTCCTGCTCCCAGCAACTTCTATCCTATGATTGGGTCAGTTAGAAGGCCACATTTACGAATCAGTCTATTGCATGATCCTGCAAAGGCTGTAACACTTGACTTGCAGCATGTCCATACCGCAATTTTTTGGCAAACTGTTGGATTAGCAAATCTACACAAATGCCAAATAGTGCACACATCTTTCTAGTCCCATGCTGTATTAATTATTAATGAAAACAAAACTTTCCTACATTTTGCAGAAATATTTCCGAGACAAAACAAACATGGGAAAGATGTGTCTAAGATACAATGAGTAAATGGGAATTATTGCCAACTGCAAACTATGTCGTGTACAGCAAGTTTTGGAGGCTGGCGCAGGCTGCGACGTTATAATTATAGCGGTGTTCATCTCGCCTATCCAGAAGGCAGATTAAAAAGGTAACAAGGCCATCGGATTATAAGGAGCAGAGATACAAATGCTCCTCAGACCTAAGAAATTGTCAAGAAAACTCATCATGGACGCTAGTAACACTCAACTTTACCTCTCCACTACTCTCTGAACTCCTGCGCAGTGAGACTGCTTGTTTACCTCCAGTTCTGGATGAGTCCCAATTTTATTCAGCTAAAAACTGGGAAGACTGAAGCCCTTTTATTTGACCCCGACCACAAATTCTGTACACTCGCCCACCAACATGCATTGATTGAACAGCACAAAAACAGGTCATTCAGCCCAACTGGTCTGTGCTGGTATTTATGCTCTGCACAAGCCTCCTCCCACCCTTCATCTAACCCTATCAGCATAACCCATTTCTTTCTCCCTCATGTTTATCTAGCTGTGCTATTTACCTCAACTACTCCTTGTGGCAGCAAGTTACACAATCTTACCACTCTTTTTTGGGTAAATATATTTCTTTTGAATTCCCTATTGGATTTGTTGGTGATTATCTTATATTTATGGCCCCTAGTTTTGGTCTCCCCACAACCGGAAACATCTTGGCCTGGAATTTGCGGTGGGTAATAACAGCAAAGTAACAGTGTCCGCCGCTATTACCCCTTTGAAACTGAAACGTCAGGATTTCCACGTTTAGATGCACATGCGCTAAATCCTTAAGTTGCGGTCAGTCATTCACTACTCTGACACAGTGGACCCAACATCCCCACCCCACCTGCCCCAATACCCGGCAATCAGTACAAGTGAAACTGATGAAAACTTAGGCTTTTCCCCAGTAATATCACTTGTCAAATACCCCATTAAATTAGTTGTAACTGGGGTATTAATAGCATATTGACTGCTAAACAAAAGTTATAGCCCTGAAAAACTATTTTTTATATTTGTAGTGCCAAATTTTTCCATTATAATAACTTTTTTAACACCAGTTCATATTTCAAGTTCTACCGTATCCCCATGTGGGAGCTCCAATCTTTAACATTTTTAATAAGTCCGGATAAAAGCAGCTTCTCATTTCCTGGTTTCCTGTCGGTGAGAATTCTGCAATGTAATTGATTGGCTGCTTAGACAGCTTGTTGACATCACAGCAGCATCCCACTAGGGATTTCCACTACAGAGCGCAGAAATCATTTGAACATCAAAAATGGCAAACTTCTTGCCAGAGATCATGAGAAGGCAGCAGACTGCAAATTCTGGGCCCTATCTAACATCCATCCTCCTCTTAATTTAAAAAACTTCCATTCGGTCACCCCTTAGCTTTCTATTTTCTAAAGAGTTCCCAACCTCTCCAGCCTTTCGTGATAATTATATCCTCTCAGATCTCAGCTGAACTCATCCAAAACTATGCCACCTGTATCTTATCCCGCACCAAGTCTCACTCACCCAGCACCCTCTTCCTCGCTGGTCCAGAATTGCTCCGGGTCAGTCAGCATCTCCACTTTTTGTTCAAATCCCTCCTTGGCCTTACCCCTCACTACCTCTAACCTCCTCCAGCCCCACTAGCCCCTAAATTCTTTGTTCCTCTGACTTCAGCTTCTCGTGCACCCCCTCCCTTTGCCCCACACTGCCAGCCATGATTGATGTACATCATCAATGATGGGTCAGCACTGCACCTGCTGAATGATATTGAGAATGCAGGTGGTCAGTCACATTAAGCAAAACCACAGTGAGTTTCTCAATGATAGAAGAGAGGATTTTCCAGCTAGCTAGCAGTTGTACAGATAAAGACAGGCTCTGGATTTTTGCAATAATGTTGTCCAATTACTGGGCAGATTTGAAAGAGGAAGTTTGGATGAAGGGTAGGTGTCAAATAACATCCACATACCATATAGGGTATAAGACTGCAACAAGCATAAGGTGCAGGAGGTAATATAGTTCTCGGAGAAACTAGGTGACCAGAAAAGAGCAGTAACTGGAAAGACTAGTCAGCATTGCTTTAGAGTACCCCTGAGCACATTACCAGGCAGGTCCTCACAAGCAGCAACAAACAACAATCATTCTGTGGGAGGTGGGAAGAAAAAGTCATACAATGGAAACAAGAGCTTTCCCTCCTGGATCAAATAGGAAAATTTTTGTATTTTTCTAATAGCTTTAAATAGACAAAGTATGAATTTAGAATTGGATTCAGATAGCTGTTGTGTGAAAATAAGGTTCCTTTACCTCTGTGACTTGGCATGGTCAATACATGAAACTATTTTGCGTCATCCAGTTGCATTGATAGTCAGTTCAATTCCTTATATTTGGTGTCGATGTCCATATTCAAAAATTAATTACAGGATTTGTTTAATGGGGTCACGTTTCAGGATTTTAAAAGATCTTTCTTCATAGAAAGAATTTTAAGATTGGCCTATGTTTAAGTGATTTCAAATAGGTTTTTGAAAAAATAGGCACAGGCTGGAGGTACTGAGGATGGAGGCCAGTTTTTGGAATATCATTGCTGCCTGTTCCAATCTGATCTGAGGATCCAGTCAAGATTTGAGTACAGCAGATATTCTTTTTACCCCCCCCCCCCCCCCGGCCAATCAAAATAAAATGAGTGGGGTGGGGTGGGATGGGGAAAGGTTTTATTGACAGGCCGACTGGCAAAACGGACCTGGAACTCAATGTCACAGCCCATACTCTGGTTGGGAACAAAAGCCATTTGGGCAGTAAGGATTTAAAAAAAACTGCAAGATATAGGTCTGGGGCCTAGAGCTGCAGTTGAAAGTACCCTAGAAACATAATGCTAAAAACAGGTCAGCCAGCCCAAAAAAGAAACAAATCAGTTTATTATTCAAAACAAAACGTGAGATTGAGTGTCTGAGTTTAGTAAATTACATTTGCTTGATTACTTTGTATGTTCATTTGGTGTCTGAAATAAAGTAGCTTAACAATTTGTGTCCAGCCTTGCCTCACCAATTGTTTCAGTCCACCTTCAGAATGATTCAAGAAGCGGACAAAAGCATGTGAAAGACAACATCTAGTTCAGATCACGAGGGAATCTTATTGTTACAGGTTATACTATTGTATAATTATTAGGCAGTACTGGCCCCTTCCTGAACACAATACTCAAACCGCTTCCAAGAGGGTCCAGTACCATTGTACCTGGATGAATATTTAAGGCAGACTTACTCCTGATGGCTTGGTCATGATTTCTTTGAAATGCTACTAGATGCAAATTTGCAGACTGGGCCAGGAAAAAAATCATTTACTTTCGTAGCTAACTGAGGGGATCATTGTCATTTACTCGAGATGCAACATAAAAGGCTTTTTTGGGCATAAAGGCACTGACTTTAGTTCAGCATCCATTATCTTCATATCAGCTCAGTTTCTGGAATTGACATTTGGACTCTGTGTTGGGGAAGAATACGTTTCACTCACATATGAACCACATTGGGAAATCTATGCAAGACTGTTTCCTCCCCAAAAAATGCAGTTTCAGATTGTGCAAGAAATACATTGAAGCAAAAATATACCAAAAACCTTTACTATTTTAAGTATTTGCAACACCAGTAATTTTCTGTGTGTAGTTAGTTATTTTATAAATATGATTAATTTTAGCTGGAATGGAACAGCCTGACAGTGAAGATTTATAATGTGAAAGTGCTTGCAACCTTTTAGCCCACAGTATTGACTTTTTGCAGTGCTCAGCATACACCAAGTCTTAAATAGGGTTTCCCACCTCCGATGAGTGGATCTGTGTCAAAGTCTTGTTACTGACATCAATTTGTTTATTGCTAATTTCACCAATGTATCAGACTCAAATTGTGCTTCTGACATATACTTTGAGAAATTAGTATTCAATCATAATCAGTGGATTTTAGACAGTGCATAAGCCATCATAGAAATTGCCTTATTTACTCAACAACTTCAACTGGATTGAAGCAGAACTGTTCTTTGATGTCTTCTAAGCAAAGCCTAAAAGTGGGTAATGGTCAATAAGGATTGTTCTGTCCACTGATTCATTCTTTTCTATGAGTATTACCTGTACTACAAAGTGGAAAAATGACTGAGCAATAAGTGTCCTGTGGGGAGTTATGCCATCTTTACAATCTTCCTGGCAAGTGTTTTTTTTTAAAAAACCCACAAAAACACAAGTATTTAACAAAACAGCTAACATTTTGCAATTCTGATGAAAGGTCATCTACCTGAAACGTTAATTCTATTTCTCTCTCTACAGATGCTGCCTGATCTGCTGAGTGTTTCCAGCATTTTCTGTTTTTATTTAACAAAATATCCTTTTTATGGTTCAGTTTGTAAGGGAAGCTTGCAAATGGACCATACAGATCAAAAAATCCCAGGCCCAATTCTTGATCGCTCTCAGGTTATGCAATCTTAGCGTGGTGGCAGAAAAGATGCAATGGTTGGCCATCGGGAAGGAAAAAGTCAGCCAGAGTTGAAGACCAGACTGTAAGCCAGCGACTCCTGCGGAAAGTGCACGTGAGTAAAGGACAGAATCAAATTTAGCTGTGATGCCCCCAGGATCGAATACTCACCGTTTAGGGTCACATGTTAAGAAATACTACTTTGGCCGTACTGGAAAGCACTTCTGTAACTGTAGTCCTACAGGAGTCATGCCTTAAGCAGAGGGGAATAAGTGGAGAACGTGTGTAAAGTTAAATTATGACCAAGTAAAAAGCACAAATTACTGCACAGAAGAGCTTTACAGAGTAAATACAAAAATCTAGAGTGTGAAAAAATTTGAAAACTATCACAAATCTTGTCTGAACCTTAAGTTATTTTTTTTCCCTTGTCCTATTGAGACATCAACTTGCACAGGTCTCTCTAACCTGGTCCAAAGACATTAAAGCTGAGCCTATTTCAGTCTTCATCCACCATCCATACACATACTTTTCATTATAATGATCGGGAGCCAGAAACCTAGCTAATTTTTCCTTGGCCAACACAATTGCAGTGGCCTTACGACTGCCCCAGCTGAGATCAACTGGCGTAGCATAGAGCAGTGATCCCCCTGGTTTGTATGGCTTAGGGACAGAGATTTTACCTACTCACCATTGGAATGGCAATAATTCAAATTTCTTCCCACAAAGTGTAGTAAAACTCAACATGCATATTCACAGAATAATGTAAATAGTAGAGATTTGGGCATGAGAATATCATGACACTGCATGGCGAGGAATGGTTATTAAGACTTAATAACATGATATGCTCCTAATAGTTTGAGGGGGGGGGGGGGGCGGGAATGCACAGGAACAGGGATTTAAATCCAGCCCAAATTACGTGAAAAGTTTGCTCCATAAACCAACACTAATTAAAACCAAATTAATAATCAAAGGTGAGTCATATTTATCCTGAGATCACGGTGACAATTACATATGTAGGGCTACTGCAAGAAATTGTATCAGATATTAATTTGAGTTGCACAAAGGCAATATGCAAGGTACACCATATGTACAGTCATGCATCACAATAGCACAGATTGACATAAATTATTTGAAAATGAATTGTTTTAAGTCTGAAGAGAATACACACTAACTCAGAGCTGACACCACAACACTACATGGTTATTTGACTTGATGGCATGATATGCTCTTAATAGTGTGGGGGAGGGGGGCAGAGAATGTAACGGAACAGGGTTTGGTCAACCTTATTGCAGTAGGAAAAAAATTCCCGATTCACAGAGAAATGACCCACAAAAACAATCTATACTATGTAATTGTGATTAGATCCTGGAGCTTTTAACTCTTCCCTATCTAACTGCAGATGAGGAGAGATACAACAGCTTAATGAAAAGGCCGAGCACTGTGTGAGATGTTAGAACCACAACTGATTTTATGAAGACACAGTGTTTGCAGAAACTTAGTGAAGAGTCGGAGAATGTTTTAAACTAGCTTCAATGGGGTACTAGTACTTCAGTGTCTTAGACAACACCACATAATGAATACCTTTATTTTAAAATCTAGAATATGATAACTTTGCACTCAATTCCCTTCTTCCCTCCCCCTGGGAGAGAAGTAAGAAAATTCTGATTTGTCTGCACGGTTACACAAACTTCGTCACGTCTACATTAGGTGAAATAAAATAATGTAGGTGTAAAACAGCCAAAGGCTACTACTTTTTGTACTTATGTATATAAAAAACATTAAAGTACACTGAACCTTTATTAAGTGGTTCAGATTTTAGTTTGAAATCACACTACATAATTATAATAAAAAAATGTATTTACACTACTGTGTTGACACAAATACCAATATTCAAACTTGCAACTAGGTTGACATAAGCTCTATGGATAAGCTTGAATTTGGAAACAATTTTGGCTCAGCTTACAAAAAAGTATATGCTGAGGTCAACTCTGCTTCTACTCCCACTACTTTTTTATCTAAAAATAAAAAAGAATTTTTTTTTTTTTAAACCGTTTTTTTCCATTTAATCTGCAGTGTGACAGAGCACCTGCCCCCTAAGTGTGTTATGTTTCACAGTTACGGACAGGCACTGAGGAATGTTACAAAGCTACATGTACTTTTCTGTCCTACCATGTAACAGTCTTAAGAACAGTAACAAGCTTGCCCCACAGAGCTTACATAAGCAAGAACATATATTGTCACACCATTGTTAAGATACATTTAAAAAAAATAAAAGCTCCAAAGAATATACACAGATATCAGTAAGAAAAGTTCTGTTGCTACTCATGCAAATCTGGGTTTACTGAGGGTAGCCGTTGTTCATCTCCACAGTCAGTTTGGGTGTTTGACTCAGTTACAAACTGTGATTCAGTGCTTTCAGGCTCCACTTTCATTTCTGGGAGTTCTGTGATATTAAGCTCTGTTTTGACTTCTTCATGCCCTGCAGCTTCAGAGGTAATGTCATCCCCCTGCTTTTTGTCCTCAGTCTCCATTTTGATAACTGGGCACTTGGTGTCTGCTGGTAATTCTGAGCCTACAGAAGCACATTCTTGAGCAGGTGGTTCTCCTGCATCT
Source organism: Pristiophorus japonicus (assembly GCF_044704955.1). Taxonomy (NCBI): domain Eukaryota; kingdom Metazoa; phylum Chordata; class Chondrichthyes; family Pristiophoridae; genus Pristiophorus; species Pristiophorus japonicus. Next base: position 33,908,120 of record NC_091989.1, on the reverse strand, counting down.
GGATAATATTGTTTCAACCTCACATGCCATGCTAAGCTGCATACTGCAGAGACAGTCTTGAACTGGTGTACAACGTTCCGGGGAATGAAATATACATCATTGTCATACAGCTGAATTCTAGCATAGCGAATACCTTCTCTTCGTATCTGGTTGAGCTTTGCATCATCTACCCACTGAACACACTAAAATATAAGACAAGAAAACAGGGTTCAGCAATGAAAATTGCATATAGCATTTACATCAAAAATACAGTAGTAGTTTCTGGCGCACATATGTATAGGCAGCAATGATCTTGTTTCCCAACCTAGTAGTTAGAAGAATTAATTAAATAGTTGCTCATTTGGGTTCACCTGCCTGAGTGTCACCAGTTCTCGATTTATCCACCAGATGGAGTGCGCGTTGCAGTGGCCAAATGCTTTCTGGGGACAGGAATCTATAATTGATTTGGTGTACTCCGTGGCCCACACTATGTCACTCAATGTTGCATTGCTGACATCAGGAAACATAACCCACGGCATTGTCTTCAAGTATATCATTTATTTTTCATAAAAATATTGATTTTTAAATTAAATTCTAATCCAAATTTCTCTTTCCCTCTCGAAGGCACTGCCAAAATGTGGTGTACGGTTCAAGCCCTATATTTTCCTCATACAGCACCACATACATGCATTTTTTAGCAGGATCATTGATTATTAATCAGGGGTGGAAACATTGGCAGATTTTTCCTTTCCCCAAGCCAGAAGTACTGAATATTGCATCACTGCCTCAGCAAACTTGGCATAAACAAGGGACTTGTGAGCTTCCCACTTTGAATTGCTCTGCATGTCACAGCCACAGAAAAAAAAAGTAAAAAAGAGTAACCTGCCCATAAAAACATAAACACTCATTAACTTACAGACCAGGTTTAAAATTAGGTTCTAATTCTATTTTGGATAAATAAAAAATTCAATTTAAGTATATTTGTCAATGTATTTCAATTATTTAACTAGAATTACCTGAGACAATGGTGGTTCATGCAGATCTAACTGTAATCTCTGCACCACCTCCAGGAAGTCTTCTGAATGAAAACAAATCACATCTTTGGTTATACGGGGTTGATCAGACCTGAAAAAAGGGAAAATTATGAATTGGATTTAATTTGGCAAACAAACTGTACTTAGGCAATTGTTCATTTTGTTAGGCACCTCAAAGTGGTTGAATGTCAGTCCGTGACTGTGCTTCTCCATATGGTGAATGCATGTCATCAGCTGTCACTATTGTGGGTAGCAACGAGTGGAATTCAGGCACCTCCATAAGAATGGAAGTTCAGAGTGAACAGACATTTTTCACATCATTAAATGGTCATTAGACCCAACACGCCTATAGATTAATCCCACCTACTGGCCTTAACATATCCTTCAATTCTCTCTTCAAAAGTACATCTAACTGTTGTTTGTATCTATCTATATTCCATTTCAATGGCATACCATGGTTACTTATTCCACAAGTCAATTACCCTTTTGGTGAAAAAGTCCTGCCTGCCTTCCCATCTTAATCCCAAGTTTTTAAAACATGTCTCCCTGATCACTCGAGACCATTTTGGTTCATTTCTAAGCAGTCAGATTTATAATTTTAATAGGTCTTTACCTAACCTCTTTGCTGGGAGATGACACATGGACACTGGGAAAATTGGTTTAAAAAGGGGAGGTGAGGAAGATATTCTTTGCATTTAATACAAAAACAGGAGTGTGAAAAATGAAAAAGCTATTCTACCCATTCAGCTGTTTTTAAAAAAAAATTCGCTCATGGGATGTGGGTGTTGCTGGTAAGGCTAGCATTTATTGCCCATTCCTAATTGTCCATGAGAAGGTGATGGTGAGCTATCTTCTTGAATCTCTGCAGTCCATGTGATGAAAGTACTCCCACAGTGCTGTTAGGGATGGAGTTTCTGGATTTTGACTCAGCGACGATGAAGGAATGGTGATATATTTCCAAGTCAGTATGGTGTGTGACTTGGACATTAAACAGAATATGCACAATTTGTAATGCTGCTACTCTTCCTAATTTAATCTCCTAAGGGACATGAGTAACCACAGATACAGCTTTCAGAATGTTCTTATTCCTTGTCTCCTAAAAATATTCATGAAAAACTCCAAGGTGTGAATGTGATGTTACATTAGTCAATCTGCTTATATTCTATAGATGACATTCCTAGATTTCCAACAGGACAGGACTCAGTGCTCCACAATTTAGTCTATATCTACAGCTGTTATTATAACATTCAACTCAGCTTAATTTTTTTCCGCAGTGCCGTTTGTAATAATAAAGCCTATTAGAATCAGTTAGACTTCAATATAGTTTATTTCATTTTTGATTTTTTTTTTGTTGAGTTTCAACATTTATTGTACCAGATGCCGAGAGACCTTAATAGATCCATTATTAACTTTGGCTGCTTCGATACACTGAGTACCAGAAATAAAAGATGTTCCACAATCAGCTAATTCTGTTTATTGTAAATTCAGTAAAATTATGCACTCACTAGTGCTTCATAAACTAGGTCATATCAGCAGTAGGTCTCCTACCAATGCTAATGCAGTTTGAATACATGCCAATACACCACCTATTCTTTCTCACCCCCTGCCACACTGTCACTACTTGCTAGTTGGACGTGTTGTTTCATTAACCTCTTCCCTCCCCAAAACATGTTTATACAGGGACATACAAAAAATACCATGGAGCTGTGGAATAATAGAAACAGAACTCCTCTCAACTTACCTGTCTGCATTAGAGTGCAAAATCCAATTTTAAGCACAAAGCAAAAAGATTTTCATTTAGATAGTATAAATATATCTCTTACCCAAAGCCCCAATTAGCCTAGGGATACAGAAGCCAATTGAAATGCCCTGCCACTCAATACAGATCAATGGGACTTTCCTGGTTTTCATGTTTCAGTATCACCCTCTACAGGACATTTATCCACTGAAGGTAACCCCTCCCTTCCCATTAATTCTCCCTTTGCAAAAAAGTTACCCAAATTGCCAATCTCTGTATGTAAATGTAATTGGAAGAATACCTTTAAGACCATCACTGCACCTTTCCCTCCTGAGAACAGCAAAAAGAAATCAGAGAAAAAGCACAACAGTAGTCTTCGGTAGCATTTACACTTAAAGATCAGAGATATGGCCTTTGTGACTAAACGGTTACATAAAGAGGAAGTCATGCAGCAATGCAACTAGGTTTATAGTTGTTCAGGAAGCCATTACATTTCTTCCATTTTCACCACATCCAATTTATTAAAAGCATTAAAAAGGGCAAATGATTAACAGCAACATGTGAACAGTTTGTCCATGTAACTATTCCTTGTAGACTGAATTTGATATACGAGTAAAAATTAAGCTACACTTCCAATTCAACTAAGTTTTCAAATTCACTACCAATTTTCCCATCTTTAAAGTTCTAAAACTTTCATGCCAAACTTCAAAATTGTTTGAAGTAATATTACGATATTGACAAAAAAAAGTAATTCTGTAATTTGGATAAATTAGTAACTAAAGACAATTACATTTTGCATTAACATTTACAATTAACAGCGCACGCAGAACAGTCATTCAGAAGTGGCCAGCTCACATACCAATCCCCACACTGCACAGCTTTCAACACTCCAACAGCTGCTGTAGTCTGACGCTCAAATCCCTGTCCAATATGATCTGCATGGGCTCGAGTCCTATCCTCAAACAGCATTTCACGTGGCTCACTTGCACGAGGTAGATACTGTAAATTTTTTATTTCATTGGTAGTTCTAAAAGAAACCGATAAAAGTGTAAGTGTAAAATAAGATCAATTTTATGTCTTTATTTCTATTCTGCTAAGATTTTTGTTACTTGCAAAGAAACTGCAGGTTCTAAGGGATGGAAGACAGGGGAAGAGAGAAACACATGTATAATCTGTTAGCAAGGTTACATCTTCATTTATTAATGAGGTTAAGAGAATAAATATACAAATAAATTAGTGCTAAACTCAAAGCACAGTACAAAGCAAAAGATGGTCATTTGAACTGTATGCATTACATTTCTCCCCCCCCCGCCAACCACCACTCCCACCCAGCGATACCAATATATACTAATCTGTACCTATTCATTATCCATTCACGTGAAAAGACACATTAGTATATTTGAGCCCCATACACTGCTCCTCCGAAAATACTCCCAACCTTTAGACTGCAAATTTCAGATGTTCAAATTAATGCCAATACAGATCAACTGTAGCTTAAAAAAAAGCCAACTTAAAGCAAATAAAAGTAGCATTGCTTTTAAAAGCCAGATTAAATTCCTTAGCTCGTCAAAACAAAATCATATTTTCAGCATTAAGTGCAAGTGGTTCCAATTTATACAGGAACATTTAGGTGTGTGTAACAATGCCAATTACTTGGAGCTAAAATGATGAATGTGATTTATTCATCCAGGCACTAGAGGGGAAACTAGAAGTTTTCTGATGGAACACCACCACACATCTACTGTATAACAAACTATCACTTAAGGACTTAGGGCTGAATTTTTGGGTTTCTTCGTTTTTGGACGAAAACGTAAGCGATACATGAAAATCAACAGTTTTCGCTGCGTTACTGATTAAGGCTTAACTTTCGGCCTTTGGGGTCTGCATCGCAAAGGGAGGAGTTGCACAATTAACCACGGCGCAAAACGTGATCCTCGCCAAATTTAGTGCGGGACCGGGAATACTGCTAGAGAGGCCTGGGGGGGGGAATTCAAGAAAACATTCAAACAACACTACCAAGACCCTTAGCTAATAAATCACTGTAAAGAAATTGAAATATAAAAACTTTAACTTACCTTTTTTTGCAGGTTTTCAAACTTACTGCTACTGGCAGGGCTGCACCGCTCGGTTTTACCTATTGGTGATCTGGGCACGACGTATGGGTCTGGTGAGGGCCGAAACTCGGACGGTAACGCAATCTGCGTCGTTACACGTCCGACGCATGCTCTCCCTGGCGGTGCTTCTAAGCGCCGCCACAAACAAGGAGCCGAGGATCGCACCCAGGCTTTGCGACCGGGCTTTCGGGCAAAGCACCCGAAAATCCAGCCCTTTGTCTTTATAAACAGATTATTTGTAGAAAAACAACATTTTAGCAATGAGGCGAGTTCAAATATATTAAAAGGGGACTTGCGGAATTCTGTGGCAGAAATATGATTAACTCCTTTAGTGTATGCCGGTTTTACTGAGCTAAAGGCCTGTATAAGTCTGGAATGAATTAATAGCCAGAGATCCAGCGTATCCCATGTATTGCATCAGTTTCAGCAACAACACAATGCTACAAACAATATAGCCTCGGCATTGCCTCCTATACCCTACATACCAGGGGTTCTCAACCTTTTTGCTTCTGAGGTCCCCCTTCCATGTTATAAAAATTCCCCGGACTTGCTATAACAAGTATTTTTCCTGTATAAAAATTGTGTGGGGGAGGGGGGGGGGGGGGGGTGGAAAGAGAAGAAACAGTTTGTCCCACAGTCTGTGGGAGGGTCAGTTCCGAGTTCCAGACACACATTCAGTTACTGGAGCCTCCCAGCAACGGTTTCAGGGGATTAACATGCCGAGGCCTGGGGCCCAGTTACCAGCGCCTAGCCCAAAGAAGCCAATCAGCCACCCTGGGCAGCCAGGGAATTTCGCACCAGCCAAGCCCACAGTGTCCACCATTCCCCAGCCTGCACCTACTAGACACTGACCTATAGGATGCTGAGCTGCTCCATCCCTGTCTGACTGCAACCTCACCTGCGATCAGTCCCTCAACCTGGCCAAGGACCTGCCCCCAGTCACGGACTTCCCCAGATAGGCCTCGCCCTGAGAAACCAAACCATTCTCTGGTGGGCCCCTTGAAATCTTCTCGTAGACCCCCCGATTGAGAACCGCTGCTATGCAATAACCCTACTTCACTCTCTTCAAGGTGGAAGAAATAGGTAAAACAATTTAAATGTGTTATGACAGATTTCTGTATCAGAAGAGAACATTTGCAAGATTTATTAGACATACTTAGTGATACTGGAAATGATGCAGACTGTAATAAATGTAAGAAAACAGTCACTGATCATTTCTCTCCCAAGGCAAATATAGCACATATCAATCATGCTTTGTTGGGATGAACAAACCATGAATGAGTCTGTAAATGCCTCTGCACATGCTTAAGTCAACCAGCAACAAAAAGTAATTTCATTGATGCACATCACAAAATCAGATTATAGAACGATGTTATCTTAAACATAAAGCGCCAACAGCATTGAGACAAGACAAAAACACAGCTAAGTCAAGTCAACTTCAATTATATATATATGTGTTATTACTATAGTGGAAATTACTCTCACACTAGCGATTATGTGGCCAGGGAGAAAGAATGTCATGCATGCAGAAGACAAAATCACTTCTTCCTGTTCTGTCATCCAATTGTAGACCTCTACGTAAATATAGTAACAGAGACACATAGCCACAAGCATTTGAAACTTGTATGCAGCTCTAAAGATGGTGATTTTTTTTAAACAGTGAGATTGGGAAATTGTTGGTGTTCAGAGGGACCTGGGTGTCCTTGTATACGAATCACTGAAAGTTAACATGCAGGTACAGCAAGCAATTAAGAAAGCAAATAGTATGTTGGCCTTTATTACAAGAGGATTTGAATACAAGAGTCAAGATGTCACTGCAATTATATAGGGCCCTGGTGAGACCATACCTGGAGTATTGTGTACAGTTTTGGTCTCCTTACCTAAGGAAGGATATACTTGCCAGAGAGGATGTGCAATGAAGGTTCACCAGACTGATTCCTGGGATGGGGGGGGACTGTCCTATGAGGAGAGATTGAGTAGACTAGGCCTATATTTTCTAGAGTTTAGAAGAATGAGAGGTGAGCTCATTGAAACATATTAAATAGTTACAGGCTTGGCAGGGTAGATGCAGGGAGGATGTTTCCCCTGGCTGGGGAGTCGAGAACCAGGGGTCACAGTCTCAGAATAAGCAGTTGGCCATTTAGGACTGAGATGAGGAGAAGCTTCTTCATTCAGATGGTGAATCTTTGGAATTCTCTACCCCAGAGGGCTGTGGATGCTCAGTCGCTGAGTATATTCAAGACAGAGATCAAAAGATTTTTGAATATTAAGGGAATAAAGGGATATGGGGATAGTGCAGGAAAGTGGAGTTGAGGTAGATCAGCCATGATCTCATTGAATGGCGGAGCAGGCTCGAAGGGCTGAATAGCCTACTCCTGCTCCTAATTCTTATGTTATGGTCCTTATTCACTATGCAAGAACACCATACCATCAGTTTAATAATCAGCAACGAGCTGATGACGCTAGTATATTTTCAAGGTGAACCACTTCAAGTCATTATTCATTTCAGTTGTTCATGGAATATTATTGACAAATCCAGTTATGAATCTATTATTGCTGGTTTTACGTGCAGTTTCACCATGGGCAGATCCAATTATTTCCTGCTGGTTCTAAAACACTTATTCCAGTCCTTGATAATTTTTTTTTGCGCACAATGAGTCCGGCAAGCAAGTTGCCTCAGGGGATGCATTTGTCATCAAGAGAAAGCCTGGCAGTCTACCTGACCTATATAAAGCTGAAGCACTAACGCATTAACTCTACCTTCATTGGTACGCAGCATCAATACACTAAAATTGGAGGATGTTATTTGCAGAGAATTCTCTGAAGTATTCAATGGTATAGGCACGCTTCATGAAGGACAAGGAGGTTAAACAAGTCTGTTATTCTTACTGCTCTGTCATTGCAAGATACCATTTTGACTAAAGAAGAAAACTGAGACAAGGCCAATAAAGTTGGAGGCTAGTGGTATAATTGAAGACTCAGATGGTCCTTCACACTGCATCTCGCTTCTCAGAATCCCAATGATAAGAATTTGTGTCAGTATGGAAAGGACATAATGGACAAATGGTCACTTTGTATGCTAACAAAAAATGGAATTAAGCATGAACTGCATGACATGCCAACCTTAGATGAGATTATTACAGAATGGATGTGTTTTTCAACTTGACCTGAAATGCTCAATAAGGAGAGCCTCTATATTTTGTTTGCAACTCACACTGATCTGAAGTGATGTAAAATATTAAGTTTTGGTGTATCGTCAACAAAAGTATTTTTAACATGCCATCCAGCAATTTATTGAAAGGAATTCTAGGTATCTTGAATGTAAGCATCAAACCAAGCAGAACACAACATGTGCCTTCACAGCATTCTTCACAGGTGACAAAACCAAAGCTCTCCTCAGTGTGGTTCCTAGGCACAGACAATAAAGTATTAAAGCTATTAAAAGATGCCTCATGTCAGGTGACAACTGTTGAACACTAGACAGCACTACAAGCTGTGTCAGATCTACCTGACTAAACATGGCTTAGACTTAATGTTAAACCCTGTCCATCAGGAGACTATTATATTAATGGTCAATGATTTCCTGCAGTTGAAATAATCAAATGTACAGAAACTAGATCAATATTTTGCAGTTCATTGAATTCCGGTAATGTTAAATCGACAACACATTTTTAATCCAGAGTTCAGAATTCCAGCAGTTTGTGTAGCACCTTAGATTTCACCACAATTGAATTACGCCACAACACTGAGGCAGAAAGATTCAGGAGATCTATCAATAAGCATATCCAGACTGCTCAATTGGACAGTTTATCTTGGCAACACCAACTTTGGACATCCCTGCTCAACAACTGTGCCTCATCTCACGCCATTATAGCGACAGCACTTGTTACATTGCAAAGTGAGAATCAGTGCTTCATGCTATCACTTCGAAGTGAAAAGATAAGATCAGAAGAAAGTTCTTGACGCTAAGGCAAAAATGAATGAGATTGAAACACTATGCCCAAACCAGTGAAACCAAAGTTGACAACACATCCTACTGAGAAACAAGTGAATAAAATAATACCTCCATTCAAACTACTCATCTACATTGTAATTTACATAACTGGTTTCACTAGAACTGCTCAGAGGTAGCAATCAAATTATCGTTAGAAAATTAGTAAGTCAGCCTGACAGAACACAATATTGATTTTAATGGTTATGAATCATGCTGCAACTAATATTCAGAATCAATTATCACCAATTTACATTCTGTCTTTCATGAACAGGAGACTTCTACCGTACCTAAACAATCATCATCTTTAAAAGTTTGCAAGTTATATTTTAGGAAGTCTAGCTTTTAAATAAAAAAAGATAGGTCGTCAGTCTATCTTACAGGAAGGGAGCGATGTAATGTATTCATCTAGGCACGAGACGGGGTACTAGGAGCTGTCCGGTAACAAAATTCATTTAGTGATTGCATGTAACAACTGAAGCCTTTCCTCACAAGTTAGCAATCAAACGTGACACTGAGCAATCAAACTGTACTTCAAGCTACAAATTATCGAGGAAAATAGATGCTGAATAAAGAGTCAGAATTACGATATTTTAGTCATTACAGACAGTAGCAAACATGCAATTTACTATTAAGATGTAGAATGGACAATTTCTGTTAAGGATATGACCTGGTAAATTGATCTACATTACATTGGCATCTGGCAAAGTCCAAATGCTTCATTAACACAATCAAGCATAAGCACACATCCATTAACTACTTCTACCTTTCTCAGATAGCAATGTATGTTGTTGTGAAACACGTAACTGTCAACCCATTAGAAACATAGAAAATAGGTGCAGGAGTAGGCCATTCGGCCCTTCTAGCCTGCACCGCCATTCAATGAGTTCATGGCTGAACATTCAACTTCAGTACCCCATTCCTGCTTTCTCGCCATACCCCTTGATCCCCCTAGTAGTAAGGACCTCATCTAACTCCTTTTTGAATATAATATAAACATAGAAATTAGATCTGTAAATGTTTCTTTTTCCACTACATAACCTGCAAAGCCCATGAGTTAACTAAAATCCTCATGTCCTGGTACTCAGTACTTATCTCACATACCAGTTTGTGACCCATATGGCATCATCAGACACTGGAATTTAGCACTACTTCCTCATGATGGAACACTGTTAAGAAGCAGAGCTGACCCATCTTCTGTTGTACAAGCAGAAGCCTCATTGACCATACTGGAACCAATAAGAACATAAGAAATAGGAGCACAAGTAGGCCACCTGGCCCCTTGAGCCTGCTCCGCCATTTAATAAGATCATGGCTGATCTGATCATGGACTCAGCTCAACTTCCCTGCCCGCTCCCCATAACCCTTTACTCCCTTATCACTCAAAAATCTGTCTATCTCCGCCTTAAATATATTCAATGACCCAGCCTCCACAGCTCTCTGGGGCAGAGAATTCCACAGATTTACAACCCTCAGAGAAGAAATTCCTCCTCATCTCAGTTTTAAATGGGCAGCCTCTTATTCTGAGACTATGTCCCCTAGTTTTAGTTTCCCCAAGAGTGGAAATATCCTCTCTGCATTCACCTTGTCGAGTTCCCTCATTATCTTATATGTCTCAATAAGATCACCTCTCATTCTTCTGAACTCCAATGAGTATAGACCTACTATTACAGAGACATGGCTCCAGGATGATCAGGGCTGGGAACTCAACATCCAGGGGTATTCAACATTCAGGAAGGATAGAATAAAAGGAAAAGGAGGTGGGGTAGCATTGCTGGTTAAAGAGGAGATTAATGCAATAGTTAGGAAGGACATTAGCTTGGATGATGTGGAATCTATATGGGTAGAGCTGCAGAACACCAAAGGGCAAAAAACGTTAGTGGGAGTTGTGTACAGACCTCCAAACAGTAGTAGTGATGTTGGTGAGGGCATCAAACAGGAAAGTAGGGGTGCATGCAATAAAGGTGCAGCAGTTATAATGGGTGACTTTAATATACACATAGATTGGGCTAACCAAACTGGAAGCAATACGGTGGAGGAGGATTTCCTGGAGTGCAGAAGGGATGGTTTTCTAGACCAATATGTCGAGGAACCAATTAGGGGGGAGGCCATCTTAGACTGGGTGTTGTGTAATGAGAGAGGATTAATTAGCAATCTCGTTGTGCGAGGCCCCTTGGGGAAGAGTGACCATAATATGGTGGAATTCTGCATTAGGATGGAGAATGAAACAGTTAATTCAGAGACCATGGTCCAGAACTTAAAGAAGGGTAACTTTGAAGGTATGAGGCGTGAATTGACTAGGATAGATTGGCGAATGATACTTAAGGGGTTGACTGTGGATGGGCAATGGCAGACATTTAGAGACCGCATGGATGAACTACAACAATTGTACATTCTTGTCTGGCGTAAAAATAAAAAAGGGAAGGTGGCTCAACCGTGGCTATCAAGGGAAATCAGGGATAGTATTAAAGCCAAGGAAGTGGCATACAAATTGGCCAGAAATAGCAGCGAACCTGGGGACTGGGAGAAATTTAGAACTCAGCAGAGGAGGACAAAGGGTTTGATTAGGGCAGGGAAAATGGAGTATGAGAAGAAGCTTGCAGGGAACATTAAGACGGATTGCAAAAGTTTCTATAGATATGTAAAGAGAAAAAGGTTAGTAAAGACAAACGTAGGTCCCCTGCAGTCAGAATCAGGGGAAGTCATAACGGGGAACAAAGAAATGGCAGACCAATTGAACAAGTACTTTGGTTCGGTATTCACTGAGGAGGACACAAACAACCTTCCGGATATAAAAGGGGTCAGAGGGTCTAGTAAGGAGGAGGAACTGAGGGAAATCCTTATTAGTCGGGAAATTGTGTTGGGGAAATTGATGGGATTGAAGGCCGATAAATCCCCAGGGCCTGATGGACTGCATCCCAGAGTACTTAAGGAGGTGGCCTTGGAAATAGCGGATGCATTGACAGTCATTTTCCAACATTCCATTGACTCTGGATCAGTTCCTATCGAGTGGAGGGTAGCCAATGTAACCCCACTTTTTAAAAAAGGAGGGAGAGAGAAAACAGGGAATTATAGACCGGTCAGCCTGACCTCAGTAGTGGGCAAAATGATGGAATCAATTATGAAGGATGTCATAGCAGCGCATTTGAAAAGAGGTGACATGATAGGTCCAAGTCAGCATGGATTTGTGAAAGGGAAATCATGCTTGACAAATCTCCTAGAATTTTTTTGAGGATGTTTCCAGTAGAGTGGACAAGGGAGAACCAGTTGATGTGGTATATTTGGACTTTCAGAAGGCTTTCGACAAGGTCCCACACAAGAGATTAATGTGCAAAGTTAAAGCACATGGGATTGGGGGTAGTATGCTGACGTGGATTGAGAACTGGTTGGCAGACAGGAAGCAAAGAGTAGGAGTAAATGGGTACTTTTCAGAATGGCAGGCAGTGACTAGTGGGGTACCGCAAGGTTCTGTGCTGGGGCCCCAGCTGTTTACATTGTACATTAATGATTTAGACGAGGGGACTAAATGTAGTATCTCCAAATTTGCGGATGACACTAAGTTGGGTGGCAGTGAGCGCTGCGAGGAGGATGCTATGAGGCTGCAGAGCGACTTGGATAGGTTAGGTGAGTGGGCAGATGAAGTATAATGTGGATAAATGTGAGGTTATCCACTTTGGTGGTAAAAACAGAGACAGACTATTATCTGAATGGTGACAGATTAGGAAAAGGGGAGGTGCAACGAGACCTGGGTGTCATGGTACATCAGTCATTGAAGGTTGGCATGCAGGTACAGCAGGCGGTTAAGAAAGCAAATGGCATGTTGGCCTTCATAGCGAGGGGATTTGAGTACAGGGGCAGGGAGGTGTTACTACAGTTGTACAGGGCCTTGGTGAGGCCACACCTGGAGTATTTTGCACAGTTTTGGTCTCCTAACTTGAGGAAGGACATTCTTGCTATTGAGGGAGTGCAGTGAAGGTTCACCAGACTGATTCCCGGGATGGCGGGACTGACCTATCAAAAAAGACTGGATCAACGGGGCTTGTATTCACTGGAGTTCAGAAGAATGAGAGGGACCTCATAGAAACATTTAAAATTCTGATGGGTTCAGACAGGTTAGATGCAGGAAGAATGTTCCCAATGTTGGGGAAGTCCAGAACCAGGGGTCACAGTCAAAGGATAAGGGGTAAGCCATTTAGGACCGAGATGAGGAGAAACTTCTTCACCCAGAGAGTGGTGAACCTGTGGAATTCTCTACCACAGAAAGTTGTTGAGGCCAATTCACTAAATATATTCAAAAAGGAGTTAGATGAAGTCCTTACTACTAGGGGGATCAAGGGGTATGGCGAGAAAGCAGGAATGGGGTACTGAAGTTGCATGTTCAGCCATGAACTCATTGAACGGCGGTGCAGGCTAGAAGGGCCGAATGGCCTACTCCTGCATCTATTTTCTATGTTTCAACCTATCTTCGTAGGTCAACCCCCTCATCTCCGGAATGAACCTAGTGAACCTTCTCTGAGCAGCCTCCAATTTATATCCTTCCTTAAATAAGACCAAAACTGTCCGCAGTACTCCAGGTATGGCCTCACCAATACCCTGCACAGTTGCAGCAGACTTTTCTGCTTTTATACTCTATTCCCCTTGCAATAAAGGCCAACATTCCATTTGCCTTTCTGATTACTTGCTGTATCTGCATACTCACTTTTTGTATTTCATGCACAAGGATCCCCAGGTCCCTCTGTACTGCAGCACTTTGCAAATTTTCTCCATTTAAATTATAATTTGCTTTTCTATTTTTTCTGCCAAAGTGGATAACCTCACATTTTCCCACATTATATTCCATCTGCCAAATTTTTGCCCACTCACTTAGCCTGTCTATGGCCCTTTGCAGATTTTGTGTCTTCCTCGCAATTTGCTTTCGCACCCATCTTTGTATCATCAGCAAACTTGGCTACATTACATTCGGTCCCTTCATCCAAGTCATTAATATAGATTGTAAATAGCACCGATCCCTGCGGCACCCCACTAGTTACTGATTGCCAACCGGCAAATTAACCATTTATCCCGACTCTTTGTTTTCCGTTCGTTAGCCAGCCAATCCTCTATCCATGCTAATATATTACTCCCAATCCTATGAACTTTTATCTTGTGCAGTAACCTTTTATGTGGCACCTTATCGAATGTCTTCTGGAAATCCAAATACATCACATCCACTGGTTCCCCCTCATCCACCCTACTTGTTACATCCTCAAAGAACTCCAGCAAATTTGTCAAACATGATTTCCCTTTCATAAAACCATGCTGACTCTGCTTGATTGAATTATGCTTTTCCAAATGTGCCACTCCTGCTTCCTTAATAATAGACTCCAGCATTTTCCCAATGACAGATGTTAGGCTAACAGGTCGAAAGTTTCCTACTTTTTGTCTGCCTCCTTGTTTAAATAGGGTCGTTACATTTGCAGTTTTCCAATCCGTTGGGACCGCCTCAGAATCCAAGGAATTTTGGTAGATTACAATCAAACTGTTAATAGCATCCTAACACTTGAGTTACAGAAGGTGGGACAGCTCTGCAACCCAAAAGCATTCCATTGCTTGAACACGAGATACAGAAGTAGCAGTCCTATATCCTGGCGCTGGCAACTAATGGAGGAACAGGGACAAACATTTTTGGGAGTCGACTCCCTCCAAATTGTGCCTCTCCATAAAAGTTGAGGGGGTAAAAGCATCATCATGATTCAATTTAACTAGACCGTAGTTTTCCATTGGAAAGTACAGTCTTAAGATGATATCCGATTCTGTGATAGCAAGCCTTAATGAGAACAGGGGCTGGATTTTCCTTCTCTTTCCCAAAATCGGGTAGTAAGGCCTGCTGTCTTGTCTCCGCAAACTACATATCTTTCCTCCTTCCTCAAATACCCCCCTGCCTCTTGTCCCATCTGCCATCATTACCACCACTCCCCAGGACTGCCTGGTGCAAGTGGCATTGCAATAGGTCCACGTTAGCAACAATGATGGCATCGATCTCCGCAAGGGAGAGAGCTTAGTAGAGTCCTCCTCTCCCCCTTCAAATCTGTTCCCTAGCCACTTACTTTTATAGGCCTCGGCCTCTACCAAAAGCCTACAAAGTTACCATCTTTAGGGTTCTTCTGCCGCTTTAGGATCTCTTAGGGTGCGGCAGCGCCATTCAACCTCCCTCTGTGGCACTGGCAGGCTCCCTCTTAGTGGTGGGAATCCCACTAGGAGTCCGGGCCTGCAAGAATAATGAATCGTATTTGCGGCAAGGATGAGGGACATCCTCCACCAACACTGCTGCAAAGAGGAAAATACAGCCTGAGGTGTCTGAAGAGTTATTATTTTTATTGCAATAAGTAATTCGCCCAACTAATACAATACTCGTAGCATTTCTATCTAATGAACATATTTCCCATACTAGTCCTTTCCTTTTTTTTTGCATCAATCCCCAAGTTCTCAGGATTTGTGCCAAGCAGCTGCCCACCTTCTTCCAATGCTTTTCTTAGCACCCAAGGAGCAGAATGTTTCGTATACTGCATTCACCAATTACAGCCCTACAATTTTAAAGAACTAATGACATATAGCACAGAAAATAAACAGTACTGTACCATGTTCAGTTCTGCACATCATCCTATGAAAAAAAAGCTACAAGTCCAAACTCAAGTGTAAAGGAAATGCACTCAGAGGAAAGATTAGAGATGCTATATAGTCCTGAAAGAAAGGAGGACTCCATCACAGTATTAGAAATAGTATAATTAAAGTAAATGCAGAAACTTACTTCAAAGAAAAGCAAGAAAGTAGGACCAGAGGACATGCATTGAAATTAGTGAAAAGTAAATTATTAGAAATAATGTTTTTATTTAAAGAGTGATGATAAACACTTCAAGCAATACCGGGCAGGTAGTGGAGACAAAAATATTCAGATTGTTCAAAATGTAATTGGGATGTGAAGATAATCCAATAGAGGGATGAGTATCAATGGACCAAAACAGCATTTTATCAGGTTCCAGATGCAGAATATGTTCTGCTGTAAAGCAGTTTTGACATTTGTTCCACAGGATCTTTGGTATGTATTAGGTTCCCAGCACTCTGACACTTTATCCATATGACCTGCAGTGTTAGGTTTCTGATATTCAAAGCTGGAAGAAATTTGGACATTTTGTAAGACACATAACTTGGTTTTACAGCTTATTCCTGTGCCTAGCAACTGAAGGAAAATGGGTGCAGATAAGCAGTGGAAGCTTAACGATTGAGGGACGGCAAAGGAGGTTTAGCTAACACAATAAACAAGACATTGAACTTACCGTCTTCGTTTAAAAGGTGATTTTGGCATGTCTGCTATAGGGATCACCTGTTCTCCTGGACGAACCCACATAATAGGACCATCGTCACTTTCTTTACGGCACTTAAGTTTGAGACTAGAAAGTGATCCCCATGGTAATGTACGCTATTGGCAGAAAAAATGGAAAACAAATGTTTCTTTCTTTTTTTTTTTACTGGTTATGTACATGCATGCTCATCAAAATTTATCTATTTCAGTAGATTTACAAGATCAACCAAATTCCTGCAGATGTCTTTCAAGATACAATTGTAATTTAGTATCACAAGTAAATTAATCTTTATTTAAAATGACAAATCTACAATTCAAGCACCAAAGCTGGCACTTGAAATGTTTTAGTAGAAGACGACAAAACAATTTAAACCAAGATCTTTTCATAGAATCATAGAAACTTACAACACGGAAGGAGACCAATTCGGCCCATCGTGCCCGCGCAGGCCAACCAAGAGCTATCCAGTCTAATCGCACTTTCCAGCTCTTGGTCTGTAGCCCTGTAGGTTAAGGCACTTTAAGTGCACATCTAAGTATTTTTTTAAAATGTGTGAGGGTTTCTGCCTCAACCATCCTTTCAGGCAGTGAGTTCCAGACCCCACCGCCCCCTGGATGAAAATTTTTTTCCCTCATATCGCCTTTAAACCTCCCCCCAATTACTTTAAGTCTATGCCAAGGGAAACAGGTTCTTCCTATCCACTCCCCTCATAAATTTTATACACCTCAATAAGGTCTCCCCTCAGCCTCCTCTGTTCCAAAGAATACAGACCCAGCATTTACAATCTTTCCTCATAGTCAAAATTCTCCAGTTCAGGCAACATTCTTGTAAATCTCCAATGCAATCATATCTTTCCTGTAATGTAGTGACCAGAACTGCACACAGTACTCCAGCTGCAGCCTAACCAGTGTTGTATACAGTTCAAGCATAACCTTCTTGCTCTTGTATTCCATGCCTCAACTTATAAAGGGAAGTATTCCATATGCCTTCTTAAGCACCTTATCTATCTGGCCTGCTACCTTCAGGGATCTGTGGACCTGCACTCCTCTACACTTTTCATTGTTGTACCATTTAATGTATATTCTCTTGCCTTGTTAGACCTCCCCAAATGCAGTACCTCACATTGATCCAAACTGAATTCCATTTGCCACTGTTCTGCCCACCTGACCAGTACATTGATATCTTCCTGCAGTCTGCAGCTGCTTTCTTCATTATCAACCACACAGCCTATTTTAGTGTCATCTGCAAACTTCTTAATCATACCCTCAACATTCAAGTCCAAGTAATTGATATACACCACAAAAAGCAAGGGACCCAGCACTGAGCCCTGTGTAACCCCACTGGATACAGCCTTCCAGTCACAAAAACATCCATCAACCATTACCTTTTGCTTCCTGCCTCTGAGCCAATTTTGGATCCAACTTGCCACTTTTCCCTGGATCCCATGGGCTTTTACTTTCGTGACCAGTCTGCCATGTGGGATCTTATCAAAAGCTTTGCTAAAATCCATATACACTACATCATACTCACTGCCCTCATCGACCCTCCCGGTTATCTCCTCGGAAAATTCGAAAAGTTAGTCAGACACAACCTTCTCTTAACAAATCCGTGCTGACTGTCCTTGATTAATCCAGGTCTTTCCAAATGAAGATTTATCCTGTACCTCAGGAATTTTTCCAATAATTTTCCCATCACTGAGGTTAAGCTGACTGGCCTGTAATTACTTGGTCTATCTCTTTCTCCCCTTTTAAACAAAGGTATAACATTAGCAGTCCTCTGGCACCACACCTGTAGCCAGAGGGGACTGGAAAATGATGTCAGAACCTCTGCTTTTATTTCCTCTTTTGCTTCTCTTAACTGGAACATTGCAGAAATGTCCAAATTTATAGTAATAAAAGCACGGTTGAAAAGAGCACAAAAGCTCTAAATAGTTTAGAATTTTTTGACTTCCAAGAAACACATTTATGGCAGTTACTTTGAAGAAAAATTAGATTATTTTACTTTGAAGTTATACAATATTTGGAATATATTTCATCCGGGCCAGGGAATTTATCCACTTTCAAAGCTGCTAAGCCCCTTAATACTTCCTCTCTCACTGTTTATCTCGTCTCATATTTCACACTCCTTCTCTCTCATTGCAAAGTCTACATCTTTTGTGGAAACAGATGCAAAGTATTCATTAAGAATCATACCCAAGACTTCTGCCTCCACACACACATTTCCTTTATGGTCTCTAATAGGCCCCACTCTTTCTCTAGTTATCCTCTTGCTCTTAATATATTTAGAAAACATCTTTGGGTTTTCTCCGATTTTACTTGCCAACATTCTTTCATGCTCTCTCTTTGCTTTCCTGATATATTTTTTTAATTGCACCCCTGCACTTTTATACTTCTCTAGAGTTTCTTTAGTATTGAGTTCTCAATACCTGTCATGAGCTTCCCTTTTTTTCTTTATCTTACCCTGTATGTCCCTTGACATCCAGGGGGCTCTAGATTTGAATTAGAAGGCAAGTAAACTTGTGCCATTCTTGTGTATGGGGGAGGAGGAGCAGCAGCACCTATAAAGGCCCAGCGGCAGTCCGGGGTCAGTGGCAGTTCAGGAGCAGCTAGCTGCAGCAGGGTCAAAAGTAAGAAAGAATAAAAAGTAATCGAAGTGTGACGTCACAGCCAAGAGGGTAAGTGATTGGCTGGTTGAGTGGTGAGTAGTTTTTTTTTCTTTATCTTTTTTCTTTTTCTTAGCAGTAAGAAACCTTTGGCATTGTTGCCAAATTAAGTAATTTAAGGGTTAAGTCATGGCAGGAGAGCCAAGACCCGTGTCATACTCCTCCTGTGCTACGTGGGAAATCAGGGACGCTTCCAGTGTCCCTGACTACTATGTGTGCAGGAAGTGACTACTATGCTGCAGCTCCTGACATACCACATTGTGGCACTGGAGCTGCGCATGGATTCACTCTGGAGCATCCGCGATGCTGAGGATGTCGTGAATAGCACGTTTAGTGAGTTGGTCACAGCGCAGGTAAAGGTTACACAGGCAGATAGGGAATGGGTGACCATCAGGAAGAGCAGTGGAAGGAAGGTAGTGCAGGGGTCCCCTGCGGTCATCTCCCTCCAAAACAGATATACCATCTTAGGTACTGTTGGGGGGAGATGGCAGCAGCAGCCAAGTTCATGGCACCATGGGTGGCTCTGCTGCGCAGGAAGGCAGGAAAAAGAGTGGGAGAGCTCGTGGTAGGGGATTCTATTGTAAGGGGAATAGATCGGCATCTCGCAAACGAGACTCCAGGATGGTATGTTGCCTCCCTTGTGCAAGGGTCAAGGATGTCTCGGAGCGGCTGCAGCGCATTCTGGAGGGGGAGGGTGAACAAGCCAGTTGTCATGGTGCATATAGGCATCAACGATATAGGTAAAAAGCAGGAGGTGGTCCTACAAGCTGAATTTAGGGAGCTAAAAAGTAGGACCTCAAAAGGTAGTAATCTCAGGATTGCTACCAGTGCCATGTGCTAGTCAGAGTAGAAATAGCAGGATAGTTAGGATCAATACGTGGCTTGAGGAATGGTGCAAGAGGGAGGGATTCAAATTCCTGGGACATTGGAACCAATTCTGGGGGAGGTGGGACCAGTACAAACCGGACGGTCTGCACCTGGCAGGACCGGAACCAATGTCCTAGGGGGAGTGTTTGCTAGTGCTGTTGGGGAGGATTTAAACTAATAGGGCAGGGGAATGGGAACCTATGCAGGGAGACAGAGGGAAGTAAAATGGGGTCAGAAGCAAAAAGTATAAAAGGAGAAAAGTAGAAGTGAAGGGCAGAAAAATCAAAAGGCAACAATCAAAAAGGGCCACATTAAACATAATTCTAAAAGGACAAAGAGTGTTAAAAAAACAAGCCTGAGGTTCTGTGTCTCAATGCGAGGAGCATTCGTAATGAGGTGGATGAATTAACTGCGCAGATAGCTGTTAACGGATATCTTGTAATTGGGATTACGGAGACATGGCTCCCGGTTGACTAAAGTTGGGAACTCAACATCCAAAGGTATTCAATATTCAGGAAAGATAGACTGAAAGGAAAAGGAGGTGGGGTAGCGTTGCTGGTTAAAGGAGATTAACGCAATAGTAAGGAAGGACATTAGCGTGGATGAGGTGAAATCTGTATGGGTAGAGCTGCGCAATACCAAAGGGCAGAAAACGCTAGTGAGAGTTGTGTACAGACCACCAAACAGTCAGTGAAGTTGGGGATGGGATCAAACAGGAAATTAGGGATGTGTGCAATAAAAGGTACAGCAGTTATCATGGGTGACTTTAATCTACATATAGATTGGGCTAGACAAACTGGTAGCAATACGGTGGAGGAGGATTTCCTAGAATGTATAAGGGATGGTTTTCTAGATCAATATGTCGAGGAACCAACTAGAGAGCTGGCCATCCTTGACTGGGTGTTGTGCAATCAGAGAGGATTAATTAGCAATCTTGTTGTGCGAGGCCCCTTGGGGAAGAGTGACCATAATATGGTAGAATTCTTCATTAAGATGGTGAGTGACACAGTTAATTCAGAGACTAGGGTCCTGAACTTAAGGAAAGGTAACTTCGACAGTATGAAACGTGAATTGGCTAGGCTAGACTGGCGAATGATACTTAAAGGGTTGACGGTGGATCGGCAATGGCAGACATTTAAAGATCACATGGATGAACTTCAACAATTGTACATTCCTGTCTGGCGTAAAAATAAAACGGGGAAGGTGGCTCAATCGTGGCTTACAAGGGAAATTAGGGATAGTGTTAAATCCAAGGAAGAGGCATGTAAAGTGGCCCAAAAAAGCAGCAAACCTGAGGACTGGGAGAAATTTAGAATTCAGCAGAGGAGGACACAGGGTTTAATTAGGAGGGGGAAAACAGAATGAGAGTAAGCTTGCAGGGAACATAAAAACTGACTGCAAAACCTTCTACAGATACATGAAGAGAAAAAGATTAGTGAAGGCAAATGTGGGTCCTTTACAGTCAGAATCAGGCGATTTTATAATGGGGAACAAAGAAATGACAGACCAATTGAACAAACACTTTGGTTGTCTTCACGAAGGAAGACACAAATAACCTTCCGGAAATACTAGGGGACCGAGGGTCTAGCGAGAAGAACTAAAGGAAATCCTTATTAGTCAGAAAATTGTGTTAGGAAAATTGATGGGGTTGAAGGCCTATAAATCCCCAGGGATAGTGTGCATCCCAGAGTACTTAAGGAAGTGGCCCTAGAAATAGTGGATGCATTGGTGGTCATTTTCCAACATTCAATAGACTCTGGGTCAGTTCCTATGGACTGGAGGATAGCTAATGTAACCCCACTTTTTAACAAAGGAGGGATAGAGAAAACAGGGAATTATAGACCGGTCAGCCTGACATTAGTGGTGGGGAAAATGTTGGGATCAATTATTAAAGATGTAATAGCAGCGCATTTGGAAAGCAGTGACAGGATCGGTCCGAGTCAGCATGGATTTATGAAAGGGAAATCATGCTTGACAAATCTTCTAAAATTTTTTGAGGATGTAACTAGTAGAGTGGACAAGGGGGAGCCAGTGGATGTGGTGTATTTAGACTTCAAAAGGCTTTTGACAAGGTCCCCACAAGAGATTAGTGTGCAAAATTAAAGCACATGGTATTGAGGGTAATGTATTGATGTGGATAGAGAACTTGTTGGCAGACAGGAAGCAAAGAGTAGGAATAAACGGGTCCTTTTCAGAATGGCAGGCAGTGACTAGTGGGGTACCGCAAGGTTCAGTGCTGGGACCTCAGCTATTTACAATATAAATTAATGATTTAGACGAAGGAATTGAATGTAGTATCTCCAAGTTTGCAAATGACACTAAGCTGGGTGGCAGTGTGAGCTGAGAGAAGGATGCCAAGAGGCTGGAGGGTGACTTGGACAGGTTAGGTGAGTGAGCAAATATATGGCAGATGCGGTATAATGTAGATAAATGTGAGGTTATCCACTTTGGTGGTAAAAACAGGAAGGCAGATTATCGGAATGGTGACAGATTAGTAAAAGGAGAGGTGCAACGAGACCTGGGTGTCATGGTACATCAGTCATTGAAAGTTGGCATACAGGTACAGCAGGCAGTGAAGGCGGCAAATGTCATGTTGGCCTTCATAGCGAGAGGATTTGAGTATAGGAGCAGGGAGGTCTTACTACAGTTGTACAGGGCCTTGGGGAGGCCACACCTTGAATATTGTGTACAGTTTTGGTCTAATCTGAGGAAGGACATTCTTGCTATTGAGGGAGTGCAGCGAAGGTTCACCAGACTGATTCCCAGAATGGCAGGACTGACATATGAAGAAAAACTGGATCAACTCGGCTTATGTTCACTAGAATTTAGAAGAATTTAGAAATTAATAGAAATACATCTGGGGATCTCATAGAAACATATAAAATTCTGATGGGATTGGGCAGGTTCGATGCAGGAAGAATGTTCCCGATGTTGGGGAAGTTCAGAACCAGGGGTCACATTCTAAGGATAAGGGGTAAGCCATTTAGGACCATGATGAGGAGAAACTTCTTCACTCATAGAGTTGTGAGCATGTGGAATTCTCTACCACAGAAAGTTGTTGAGGCCAATTCGTTACATATATTCAAAAGGGATTTAGATGTGGCCCTTATGGCTAAAGGGATCAAGGGGTATGTAGAGAAAGCAGGAATGGGGTATTGAAGTGCATGATCATATTGAATGGTGGTGCAGGCTCGAAGGGCTGAATGGCCTACTCCTGCACCTATTTTCTATGAAGCAAAGGTTGTTTTTTTTGGGTAGGGGAGGAATACACTTAAGATACAAATACTGTATAACTTCAAAGTAAAATAATCGAATTTTTCTTCAAAGTAGTTGCCATAAATGTGTTTTGTTGGAAGTCAAAAAATTCTCAACTATTTAGAGCTTTTGTGTGAGTTTTTACCATGTTTGTATTATTAGAAATTTGGACATTTCTGCAATATCCCAGTAACTTAATCATGTGTGCATAAATCAGGCTCATTATTTCAACATTGCAAATTAATCTAATATTAAGTTATAAATTTGTTAAAATTTAAATAAAAAGATTTTGGGCAAATATTTCAAATGCTGTGTGTCCACACTGCTTTTGCATTTAGAAAAAGACTAACAATCAGAGATCAGCTGGACAGCAATGGTGGACATTAAACACAACCCATATTGACTGGAATTAAGTTGTTGATGTTATTTCCCCATTTTCAGTTTCCTCTCCTCTCCTCTCCTCTCCTCTCCTCTCCTCTCCTCTCCTCTCCTCTCCTCTCCTCTCCTCTCCTCTCCTCTCCTCTCCCCACCAGTTGATCATACCTTTTGTTTAGGTGAATCGTCAACTATCTGGCCCAAAACAGAGACACCGATTCTCGTATTGGACTGTACAGCCACCTAAGAACTCATGCTAAGAGTGGAAGCAAGTCTTCCTTGATTCCGAGGGACTGCCTATGATCATGAACCCAAAGCATGGCTAAGCTGAATCGAGTTTTATGTTCATGTTGACTGGTTGCTGAAGTAACTAGTCTTTGCCATCACGGAGCACCTTCACTCAAATTTATTCTTTTATTAGGCACAAACCTGTATATCAGGCACAAACCTGTATATCAATCCCACCCACCTATATATATTTACACATACCAACTGCTTAGTTTGGAACTATACTAAACTGTCGACAATATGTGTAAACTCCAATAACTAAAAATACTTACTTTTAAAAAAGGAGACTCTTCCAGTCTGTCAAGGAACTCTGGAAAGTAGTCCCCAACTTCTTCATCCACAGCTCCTACCAAGCTGATCTGTCGCATTGGGCCAGCCCTGTAAGTACCATGCGAATACGTTCGTCTCACCTATTGTCAGGTTAAAAAAACCAAAGTTAAGCAAAAGTACAACTGCCATACCATATAGTAATACATAAAATTATTGAATATAACTAGATAATAAGTTTCTTTTTAAATCCTTGAAGGCCTGTGTTGAGAGAATCCCCATTTCCATTTGATTATCAGTATTATGGCCAGATACAGATTAAAGCTTGAGCACAGAGCTTGGAGACAGAGCAGGGAGATTTGCAAACTGAGTGATTCTTAAGCAGAGTAAGGAATTTTGAGAGAGCAGGAATTAGTGGAAAGGAGGAAGACAGTGGAGACATCTGACTGAAAAGGAAGAGTGGGGCTACAGAACCCAAGGTTTCTAAGTTAATAGAGACGAGAGCAGACCTACGGGACAGCGAGAGGAGTGGCCAGAGATAAAGGTAGGCATCTTGGTCCAGCGGAATGCACATCCTGTGCCATGTGGGAACTCCAGGATGCTTCCTGTGTCCAGGACAACCACGTGAATAGGAGGTGTCGGAGGAGCTCGAACACTGGGTTTCGGAGCTTCAGCTGCAGCTGGCATCACTGCAGTGCATCCGCGAGGCTGAGAGCTACGTGGATGGCACATTTCCGGAGGTGGTCACCCAGCAGCTAAGGAGTGCGTAGGCAGAGAGGGAATGGGTGACTGCCAGACAGAAGAGGACCACCAGGCAGGTAGTGCAGGAGTCCGAGTGCATCTCGCTCTCCAGCCAGTATTCCGTTCTGAGTACTGGTGAGGGCGATGGTTGTTCTGGGGAGTATAGCCAGAGCCAAGTGCATGGCACCACGGGTGTCACAGCTGTACGGGGACAGGGGGAGGAAGACAGGGAGAGCAATAGTGGTAGGGAATTCGATAGTTAGGGGAGCAGGCAGGCGTTTCTGTGGCCGCAGACGTGACTCCAGGATGGTATGTTGCCTCCAGGTTTAAGGATTTTGAGGGGGGAAGGGTGAACAGCCAGAGATCATGGTCCATATTGGTACCAACGACATAGGTAGAAAGAAGGATAAGGTCCTGCAAGCCGATTTTAGAGAGCTAGGAAAGAGATTAAAAAGCAGGGCCTCAAAAGGTAATAATGTCTCGATCACTCCCAGTGCCACGAGTGAGTATAGAAATAGGAGGATAGAGCAGATGAATGTGTGGCTGGAGAGATGGTGCAGGAGGGAGGGCTTCAAATTCCTGGGGCATTGGGGCCGGTTCTGGGGGAGGTGGGACTTGTACAGGCCAGACAGGTTGCACCTCAACAGAGTCTGTACCAATATCTTCGCGGGGAGGTTTGCTAGTGCTGTTGGGAAGGGTTTAAACAAAGCTGGCTGGGGGATGGGCGCCAGGATGTAGCATTAGAAAGGAGAAACAAAGAGCACAAAGGATTGGGAGAGATGGATAGCACTAAAGCAAGAAATAGCAAGGTATTAGGTTGGGTCAGACTAAGAGAACACAGGATGGTCTAAGATAGGTTTATAATGTATGTATGTGAACGCACAAAACATAGTAAACAAGGCTGGTGAGCTGCAGGCGCAAGTAGCCATATGGGAATATGATGTCATGGCAATGAGACTGCATGGATAAATAAAGGCATAAGGGAACAATTCAGGCTAAGTAATGAGGCATATATTAAGTACATAGACAGCAGGGGCGTGCATGATGAGGGAGAATATGGAAAGATTAGGAAAGAAGTAAAAAAAAACAATTAGTAACTATAAATTAAATCATCAAGGAATATGAAACAAAATAGTAAAATATTTTACAGGCACATCAATAAAAAAAGGAAGGTTGAGATGGGAATAGAGCCATTAAGGAATAGACAGGATAATAGCACTGGTAACAATAGAGAGATGGCAGAAATATTAAATAATTATTTTGCCTCAGTATTTACCAGGGAGATAGAACAGGTGAACATGACATTGGATGATGAGATTAGTAATGAAGTAAGTGCATTCCAAATAAAAAAAGATACATTAAATTAACTAATCACTTTCAAAGAGGATAAAACCCCTGGTCGAGATGGATTGCATCCATGGATTTTAAAAGAATCTAGGGAAGAGATAGCAGAGGCATTACTACATAAATTTAATAATTCATTAGAAAAAGGTGTCGTGCCAGAGAGCTAAAGCAATACCTATATTTAAAAAGGGGATATAACATGTCCAGGGAATTATAGACCAGTCAGCTTAACCATGGTGGTAGGAAAAATAATGGAATTCCTACTAAAGGAGAAAATAGAAGAACATCTAGAAACCAAAAATATAACAAATAGTCAGCATGGATTTCAAAAGGGAAAGTCTTGCTTGACCAAACTTATTGAATTTTTTGAAGAGGTAACAGAGAGTAGGCAATGGTAATGCAGCAGGTGTAATTTATCCAGATTTTCAAAAAGCCTTCGATAAGGTACCCCATAACAGACTGATGAATAAGGTCAGAGAATGTAGGGCACAAGTACCAGAAGGGATTGCTAGCTGGCTTCAAGATAGAAAGCAGAGAGTAGGAGTAAAGGGTAGTTATTCACAGTGGCAGAAGGTAGGTAGTGGTGTTCCAAAATGATCAGTGCTGGACCACTGCTGTCCACAATCTACATTAACAATTTAGATTTTGGAATCAAAAACACAATTTCTAAATTTTGGGATGACACCAAATTGAGGGACGGGAGAGTCAACTGCAACAAATTATAGGAGGACATTAATAAACTTGCAGAATGGGCACATAATTGGCAAATTAAGTTCAACAGATAAATGCAAGGTTATTACATTTTGGTAAGAAGAATATTACTTATTACTTGGAGAGTGCGAGTCTAGGTGGTGTAGAGGAACACAGGGACAAAGGAATCTTGGAGTACAAATACACAATCACTAAAAGTTGCGACACAGGTTAGCAAGGCCATTAAAAAAAAAACACAAACCAAGCACTAGGGTTTATTTCTAAAGGTATAGAATTGAAAAGTAGGGAAGTTATGCTAAAACCTGTATCAAACCTTGGTTAGACCACACTTGGTGAACTGGGTACAGTTCTGGTCACCATATTATATTATAAAAAGAATACAGAGGAACTGGAGAGAGCGCAGAGAAGACTTACATGGATGATACCAGAAATGCGAGGGTATACGTATCAGCAAAGGATGAACAGGCTGGGTCTTTTTCCTCTTGAAAAAAGGCTGAGGAGTGACTTAATAGAGGTCTTTAAAAAGGTTTTGATAGAGTGGATAAAGAGAATGTTTCCACTTGTGGGGGAAAGCATAACTAGAGCCCATCAATATAAAATAGTCACCAAGAAATCCAATAGGGAATTCAGAAGAAACTTCTTTACCCAGAGAGTGGTGAGAATGTGGAACTCGCTACCACAGTGAGTAATTGAAGCGAATAGTATAGATGCATTTAAGAGGCTAGGCAGAAAGGAATAGAGAGATATGCTGATAGATTTAGAAGAAGAAAGACAGGAGACGCGGCGACTGGAGTATAAATGTCTGCATGGATTGGTTGGGCCGAATGGCCTGTTTCTGTGTCATATATCCTATGTAATCCTATGTATGACAGATGTCAGGTCGAGAATACATCGGAGAGTCAGGCTAAATATAGAAAGTTCAGAGAAGTGAAAAAGAAAATAAGAGGGGCAAAGAGAGGGCATGAGAATAGATTGGCAGCTAACATAAAAGGTAATCCAAAAGTCTTCTATAGGCATAAACATCGTAAAAGGGTAGTAAGAGGGGTGGGGCCGATTAGGGTCCAAAAAGGAGAGCTACGCTTGGAGGCAGAGGATGTGGCCGAGGTATAAAATGAGTACTTCAGTAAGGAAGATGCTGCCACAGACATATTAAGGAGGAGGTAGAGGAGATACTGGATGGGATAAGAATTGATAAAGACGAGGTACTAGAAAGGCTGGCTGTACTTAAAGTAGATAAGTCACCAGGATCGGATGGGATGCAGTCAAGGACACTAAGGGAAGTGAAGGAAGAAATCGCGGTGGTACGGGCCACAATCTTCCAGTCCTCCTTAGAAACGGGGGGGGTGGTGCCAGTGGATTGGTGAATTGCAAATGTTGTATACTTGTTCAAAAAAGGGTGTAAAGATAAACCCAGCAACTATAGGCCGGTCAGTTTAACACTGGCAATGGGGAAGCTTTTAAAAACAATAATCAGGGACAAAATTAACAGTTACTTAGACAAGTGTGGATTAATTAAAGAAAGCCAGCACGGATGTGTAAAAGGCAAATCGTGTTTAACCAACTTGATTGAGTTTTTGATGAGGTAACAGGAAGGGTTGATGAGGGCAATGCGGCTGACGTGGTGTACATGGATTTACAAAAGGCATTCGACAAAGTGCCACATAATAGGCTTGCCAGCAAAGCTGAAGCCCATGGAATAAAAGGGACAGTGGCAGCATGGGTACGAAATTGGCTAAGTGACATGAAACAGAGAGTAGTGGTGAATGGTTGTTTTTCAGACTGGAGGAAGGTATACAGTGGTGTTCCCCAGGGGTCGGACCACTTCTTTTCTTGATATATATTAATGACTTGGATGCGGGTGCAGAGGTCACAATTTCAAAATTTGCAGATGAAACAAAACTTGGAAGTATAGTGAACAGTGAGGAGGATAGTGATAGACTTCAAGAGGACATAGACAGGCTGGTGGAATAAGTGGACACGTGGCAGATGAAATTTAACACAGAAAAGTGTGAAGTGGTACATTTTGGTAGAAAGAATGAGGAGAAGTAGTATAAATTAAAGCATACAATTCTAAAGGGAGGTGTGTGAACAGAGACACCTAGGGGTATATGTGCACAAATGGTTGAAGGGCAGGACAGGTTGAGAAAGCGGGCTTCATGAATAGAGGTAGAGTGTACAAAAGCATGGAAATTATGAAGAACCTGTATAAAATGCTGGTTCGTCCCCAATTGGAGTATTGTGTCCAATTCTGGGCGTTAGGAAGGATGTGAAGGCCTTGGAGAGGGCGCAGAAAAATTTTAAGAGAATGATTCTAGGGATGAGGGACTTCAGTTACGTGGCTAGACTGGAGAAACTGGGGTTGTTCTCCTTTTAGCAGAGAAGATTGAGAGATTTGATAGAGGTGTTCAAAATCACATGGTGCCTGGACAGAGCAGATAACAGAGAAACTGTTCCCATTGGCAGAAGGGTCGAGAACCAGGGGACAGAAGACTTAAGGTGGGTGATTGGCAAAAGAACCAAAAGGCGACAGAAGAAAAAACTTTTTTTTTAAAAACACGGCGAGTGGTTATGATCTGGAATGCACTGCCTGAAAGGGTGGTGGAGGCAGGCTCAAAAGCAAGGCTTTCAAAAAGGACTTGGATAAGTATCTGAAAAAAATTCTTTGCAAGGCTACGGGGAAAGGGCGAGGAAGTGGGACTAGCTGAGGTGTTCTTGCAGAGAGCCGGCACGGGCTCAAACGACCTCCTTCCATGCTGTAACCATTCTGTGATTCTATGAAAGCTTCCCTTTTACTACCAACAGCATGTCTCAACCACAATCTCAAATAATCAGAGATATTGGGCCATAATTTGCTGTGCCAGAGCATCAAAGTGTCGGACATCAGTTAGACTTACACGTTTAGGTTTTTAAAAAAAAATGGTGTGGCTAGTTGCTGAAAGCGCGAGCTGATAACAGCATAGTGAGGGAAACAGGGCATTTGGGACCAGAGTGAACAGGACAAGCAACTGTGTCGCTCCTTAAACAATCAGATTGAAGGATTGTGAAATTAACAGCGCAAGGACGGAGAAGGAAATGGAAGTTAGAATGGGTGAATTTAATGTCAAATCAGGTAAAGAAAGAGAAAGAGAGTGTGTGAAAGAGAGTGGATTGAGAGAAAAAAACCACGGAAAAATGTTAAATTTAAAAAAAAGTCGAACAATTAAAACCTGAAGCAATGAGACTCCACACTTGTAATAGTTAATTTGCAGTGCCAGCGTGGTTAACTGGCTATAATTGACACTTATCATGTCGTTAAAAAGAAACTTGGACTGAAATGGTGCATTTAATTTGTATCTACCACACAAATACAGCAACTTCATGCCATTCAATGCCTTTGAATGGTGAGGCAGACAGCGAGATACTGTTTTTGAGAAGCTAACAGTGGAGCGACTCAACTCAGACTGCAACTGTTGGATTTCCACATTTAACCTCGCATCTGTACTCGCCTGAAGTTGCTGTAGCATTTGTGCATAAATAATGGCAAATGCTAATAGCCTTGCTGTTATTTTAACAAATTATAGGCTATCTTGATGAATCGAGGAGGCGTCATCTTGGAATTCTTGATTTTAGGCCCAAAATCTTATGTTCTTCTGTGAGATACCACCAGAGACCAAGACAGGGAGCCCAGCAACTCATTTCCACAAAGTTTATACACCATCAATAAGGCATGCTCTTCAGGAACATCTGGATACTATCCATTTATAATCTTTTGTAATGAATACTCGTTCGCAAAATAATCTAATACATCAGATCTGTGTGTACATTAATGATCAGGTCTTCTTACTGCTTTACAACAACCATAAGAATTATAAATCATATAGCAATTAATAAATAGGCAATTGTAATGATCCATTATGACCACGGCATAATAAACAGTGCGACTTTTGTACAGATTTTTTTTGCTTTCATTTTTCAAAAGTAGTGACTGATAAACCACAGGCATGTTCTAGTTAATTTGTGATTGGGCACTTAAAATCATTGTCGAGTGCTAGAAATAGCAAGATCATGGGTGGAAAACAGACACTTTTGGTGGTACCATTGCTAAAATAGAATTGCCCACACAGAATACCCTTCAAAAATCATATCCAGTTTTCATTTACCATTTTAAAACTATTTCCCTCTCCCTCAGAAACTATTTTTCAATACAATCTCCTCCAGCTGGGAAGACAAGACAGGAAATTCATTGAGTTCCTTTCTCCATTTCCACCATCAATTCTACTTTGCAATTTGCCAGTCCAATGCTTCAATCATCTCAAGCAGCAATGATTTAAAACAGTGACAGGCCTGATCAAAGAAAATGTTTTTGATTGATATATATCATACCTCCAAACAAAGCAGTGAGAAGGTTTAACTTTCAATATCCTGTGGCAAGCTATTTTAAATATGTTTTCAGCTCATATGGAAACAAAGATTATTACAGTAAAGAAAAAGATTGGGAAGAGTACAAAATTTTGGTTGAAATGTTGTACTTTTATTTAAAACTAGCATCGGTCATGGAGTGTCAAAGGTTATGTGGATTTTAAAAGGGATGTTACATCATGAAATGCACAATGCATTATCTGCATCACACATTTAGTCAAATTCAGTTTTTTTAAATTAAAGTTGGTTCTAGATTTTTCAAGGTTTCGGGAATCAAATTCTAAAAGTGACTTTTCTTGAAAAACATTAGTGGCCTTTATTATTCTATCTTCCTTGTTCGATGTATTGAATTTTTCATCATTTTAATAATCCAATATACACTGAAAAATGGAAGGAAACATGTAGGAGATTGAAGATAAGTAAGTGGTATTTAGCAGTAGTGGCAAAGGGTTTGTGGAATTTTAGCAGCACGTGTGTTACTTCAGTTGCATTAACAGGGGTGGTTATGGCAGTATTGCGGAGGGGAAATTGGGGGTGTGGTAGCTTAGGGGATGGCTCCTGGGGCCTGTAAGCAGTGGGGGAGTTGGCATCAAGAAGCAGTGGGAGAGAAACATTAACAGGGTTCATCAGCGCTGTGGGAAAAGTGAAGGTGCCTGCAAATGCTGGAATGACGTACTGGTACCCATCAGTACTGGGTAACGATCGGCTCAGGCAGCATAGCATGAGGTACTTATGGTGGAAGGGAGAAAGCATGATCTGTCAGCACTGTGGCCTGGGAGAGGGAAGAGCACTCAGACTATTAGCAGTGGAGGGGAAGCATGGCACACCTTATAACATGCTGGAAGAGGGGTGGGGGAGGGGGGGGGGGGGGAAGAGACAGGGAAAGCCCTGTAGTGTGGTGTGTAGGTCGATTGAAAAGGATGGGATAGGGTGATGATGTAGGGAGCAGTGGTTCAGGCTTTGGGAGCAAAGGAGAGGTAGGTGCAGTCCAGAACTTAGCAACATTGAGAGTCAGGTTGGCTCATGGCCTGAAGCATTTTTAAAGTCAGTTTGCATGTGCATAGTGAGTACTGCTTAAAAACCGAGTGTCCTTCTGCCCACTTGTCAGATTTATGCTGTCTAAGCTAAAAAATTAAGTTAATAAATTGAAATTTTATTCTGTTAAAAAAAACATGGTCAATGGCTTTCAAATAATTGGGAACTCAAAAATCCTTTCCCGTTCTGTCAACTGACACTTGCTTTGACAAAATCCTACTGATGCATGATGAAAACTTCAGCAGAACAGAATACCCTGAAGTCAACAGTATGATATAGCTGGTGGTCAAATGTCAGCTTCAAGCCCAGAGTTTTCAAAGAGACAATAATGAAGCTACAGAAAACACACACAAGACTACTTTACTGGGGAGTTTAATCGTGTTGATGCAAAATATATAATTTTGATTTTGTCTTTGATTTTGAAACCTTCTAATCAGGCTGAGAGGAAAACAAAAAAAAAGTTTAATTGCTTGAATTTGTTTACTTTCTCCTTTCTTTTATTGCCATTTTCTTATGACTGATTATTCACCATTGGTTGCTTTCATAAGTCTCTGTAGTTTGCCAGTTGTTTTCCTCACTTTTGATTTGTACATTCCTCAACTCTGGTTTTGATTTGCTGCTGTTTTACTTTGAGCCAATCAACAAGACGTGGCAGGAAAAGCGAGACACTTACAACAGGGAGTGTGCACTAGATGCAAAACTTTTAATCGGGATGGGCATAAAAGCTGACCTTGCCAGCGACGCCCTCATCCAGTGAACGAATAAAAACATTTATATAGACAGTTTAAAATTTTAATTTTTGTAAATTAGTTAATACTAGCTGACGTTGGTCAAGTGCAATTGTGATAGTGATCTGCAACGGTTGCTGTGTTTAATCTGACCTGTCTCTTTAGGGCCACTGCTCAGCCACTCCCTGAGGGAAAGTGATCCAAGAGGTTATGAATTAAGCTGATTGCCGAATGATGTTTCTGTCGATTGGCAGCATTTGTAAATTCCAGCACCTGCCTTAACGGAGAGTCAAGTTAGAATGACGAACTTTCTCTCTTCTCATTTTTAAAAAAAAGGTTCGTTGGACAACTGACAAATGAATGCAGATGCAAGAATTTTACATAGAACTACATTAATAAAGGCACTTCAAATGTCATATGTAGTGAGTGTTATTACAACTATGTTAAACAGAAAATATTAGAACAATTTTAAATATACAAAGTTTCAAGCACATTTCTACTTTCTAATGTTTTCTTTTGTTCCAGTCTCTGTAGCTTTACCTTTACATAATTTATGATTAGTACACCCCTAATAACCCATTCTATTCCTATTTTAAAGTACAGTTTAGTGGCAAGGTTCACAATGAAAAATTAGTTTTTAGCCTTTGTTTCCAATCAATTAATTAACCGTAATATTGGGAGATAACAGTCAGACAGGTTTTAATTCATCAAACCAGTAAGGATGGAAAACAAGTAATCTCATCAGAGTTAAGCGGCCAATTACCGACTAAGTAAACTTGTTAGAGATGTAGTAAGGTTTAAATTATTAGAATACTAACTAGCCTTCTATAATTCCCCCGGGCTGGCTGCCAAGCAACAGGATTTTTTTCTCACCATGCTGCAGAGATATCCACATTTCTTTGGCCTGCTTGTTTATATTCTGAATATTATTTCATGCTGCATACAATCTGTTTGCTCCTGAAAAACTTGCTGCGTAATTCAAGTGATCAGATCCAAAAAAATAAGTACATATTCATTTCATCACATCCAGTCCATCACCAGGACTGCCTACTTTCCCCTTTGCAACATCGCCTGTCCATGTCAACCCATTGCTGCTGAAACACTTAATTATCTTCGAAATAAACTTGATTTGACCAACAATATGCCTTGGAATCTGCATGGACTCGAGGACCAATCTTCTTATAGTAACAGACCTCGAAAGGAGGACATTGTTCGATGCATTTCTAACACAAAAATGTGATTACAGTTCCCACCATTTACCCCTTCCATGCTCATCACAAGCAGCCGCCTAGAATCAGAAAAATAGCACTAACCATTTGCCAGTACCAAAGGAGTGAATCACAAAGGCACTGGTTAAAATGTATTAAGCGCACCGGCTATTTTGGGCAGTTCAAAATTAATTCTTCGCACCTGCATTTACCAGTTTATACACCGCTTCACAACACCCTCTATCTGTGCATTATTCATTTTTTATGCCCCTGTGGATTTCTGTGACAAACTGTTCAGGGTTAAATCAGGGTAGTTTGGTTGCAGAAACAAAGATATCTGGGATTAAAATATCTAATTGAATCACTGGAACCTCGTGCGTTACAAAAAAAACGGTCCGTGCTTGTAGATGGGAGCACATATCCTGAAATGACTTGATCTGGCCATCATAGGATACATGAAGGTGAATGAAAATACATTAGTGTTTTAGATTAGCTTGGTTTAAACCGTATATGTTCTGCTGTTAGTTTCAAACATGAGGCACTGGTGATCAGTTTTTATAGTGGGTAAATCGAGTTAACGCCAACACACCCATTATAAGCAGTGATAGATAGTTTACTCATCTTTAGGTAGTTTATTCATACCTGCCCTCCTGTATGGCTCAGAGACATTGACCATGTAAAGTAGACATCTCAAGTTGCTGGAGAAATATGACCAATGATGTCTCTGCAAGATCCTACAAATCCCCTGGGAGGACAGGCGCACCAACATCAGCATCCTCATTCAGGCTAACATCCCCAGCATTGAAGCACTGACCACACTCTATCAGCTCCGCTGGGCAGGCCACATAGTCCGCGTGCTAGATACGAGACTCCCAAAGCAAGTGCTCTACTCGGAGCTCTTTCATGGCAAACGAGCCAAAGGTGGGCAGCGGAAACGCTACAAGGACATCCTCAAAGCCTCCCTGATAAAGTGCAACATCCCCACTGACACCTTGGAGTCCCTGGCCCAAGACCGCCCTAAGCGGAGGAAGTGCATCGAGAGGGCGCTGAGCACCTCGAGTCTCAACGCCGAGAGCATGCAGAAATAAAACGCAGGCAGCGGAAAGAGCGTGCGGCAAACCAGTCCCACCCACCCCTTCCCTCAACGACTATCTGTCCCACCCGTGACAGAGTCTGTGGCTCTCGTATTGGACTGTTCAGCCACCAAAGTACTCACTTCAGGAGTGGAAGCAAATCTTCCTCGATTCCGAGAGACTGCCTATGATGATGACTACTCATCTTTCCATTTACATTTTTTTTAAACCTTATTTCAAGTAGTCAGTACCAAAAGAATCTTCAAAAAGCTATTTTCAGTGCTTTGACTGATTTGCTTTAGTTTATTAGCAACTGTTGCTGACTGCCCATTTTTGATCTTGCTTGGTGTTTTCTAATGCTGTCTATTACTTGGTATGTTCCCTATCAGTTGTGATGTGTTGCTGCAGTACAGTTATGAAATTTGATCCTGGGTGAAAGTGCAACAAGATTTCCCAGAGTGCATTTGTACGATTTATTCACTGCAAGCGTCACTGCAACAACTGGAAACATTTCTTTCTTTAGCCTATATCAATATTTGTGTTTGTTTTTCCAAAAGGTTTCAAAACAAGCTGAACAATGAATTTTAGAACCCTCAGAATGAAAGGCTGCAGAGAGAGAAAAAAAAACAAACACACGGGTGATGAGAGTACCTGGCCTTTATTTTGTTCATACATTTTGAATTTTAAAAAATTTACAAAGATTTGTTTATCTAGCCAATTTATTGCCCAGGAACCAATCAAACTCACTTGCTTCATTGTATGTGGGGAGATCCTTTAGAAATTTCTTTCCAAATTCTCACTAGAGATGTCCATCCCCCCCCCACATTTACACCCCAGCAGCCACATGGAAACAGTGTAAATAATACCCCAATGTATATATTAGGGGTTTATACATGCAAGTTATTTATTAAAGTCTGAAAACACTACTTTATAAATTTTCGAAGAACCAATTACAAAAGATTTCAATGTAGAGATTTCTTTGAAACTTTTTTCCAAATTCTTCTCCCATTCCTCCCGCCCACCCATGTTGCCATACCCCATGTTACACCCCAGAGTGATACCAAACTGTGGGATCCATCCCCCTCATGGTCCAACAGTTTTTTGTTCAATTTGCAAATTAAACCAATTAACTTCTTCAGTATGACTGGAATATTCATTAATTCTTTCCCCACTCTCTTTTTCTAACCCAACTAAAATAGATTATCCTTCAGTTTTGATGAAGGGTTGCACCCAAAATAGTCACATGTTTTTCTCTTTCAGATGCTAGCTAAACTACTTTGTATATGTATATACTCAACAAGTAGATTTCAGACAAAGCCACAGGCAATCAGTTCATGAATACATGCTTTCCCCCACCTCCATGTAAAGGTGGTGACGGAGGCGAGAGGGACTTCAAGGCTTGCCCCACTGAGCCTCCTAGTGGCCAGAGGCTGCAATGACATAATATTTGCCATAGCAAAACTGAAGGGGGATTATTGACACAGCAATTTACAAAGGTAAATGTTGACATAAAAGAATAGCCATAAATTGCAACAGGAAGTACAGGTAGCTGGCACCCTATACAAACTCCCCTCTTCAGCTCTCCATCTCTCTCCACTTTCCCCATGGTCATTGTCCATTGTATCCTATTGCTCCTTATTGAAAACAACTTCCTGCAAGTGAGGGGCATTATAGAAATGCAAATTGTCTCAGCACTGAGCAAGCAAATTGAAGGTCTATTTTCACAATCCAACAGAAGAGTATTAGATTATTGTTCACTTTAAAACTTTCCCTCAATGGGCAAACATTACTAACTTGATAATTCTGTTCAATGGTGATCTATGAGACACCAATAGTTTATTGAGAAGGAATGGGAAGAGAATGGGTGAAACAAGAAGATAGGATAACAAAATCAATTCATTTTATGCACAGCATCCAGTAGCCAAAGGCACAAGTTTAAAAGCCTGGATCTAAATTCTCAATAATCCCAGCAAAAAACTAAAAGCAGAATACAAACATTACTGAACTTGATAATTTATGTATTTACTGTAGAAACACATATCTAACATTAAAAATCAAGAGCAAG
This sequence comes from Pristiophorus japonicus, assembly GCF_044704955.1. Lineage (NCBI taxonomy): Eukaryota > Metazoa > Chordata > Chondrichthyes > Pristiophoridae > Pristiophorus > Pristiophorus japonicus. The sequence continues at coordinate 33,870,910 of NC_091989.1, read as the reverse complement.
CTCTAGGTAAGCAGAATAATATTTCTATAGAATGTTCTGCAAACCCCTTGGTCGCAGATTTGGAAAGATCTATGACCAGGATTGTCCCACATTCCCAAATATAGGAGGAAGCATAGTAACATACAGTAGCAAAGAACGGTTTTCAGCCATGTATGGGGTGCATCTCAGAGGAGGAAGTCATGTTTTATTAATTTCTATGTCCTAGCACTTTGAACCATATTGGCAAAGCATTCAAGCTCTTGGTCAGAGAATGCAAGAGCCTAAATAGAAGTTTAATTAAAAAGGAAACATATTTTCTCCCTACATTCCTTTTTAAAAAGGTAGAAAATCAAACCCTACAAATTAAATATTCTGTATAAATTGCTATACAAGATCATAAGGTTGTTTTAGATAAAGAAGCTCCTAGAGTTCATCTGGTCCTATCTTTCCAGATTACCAACCCACTATCTTTCCAATACAGCATCTGGTCATTTCTTGAATGAATCCAGTGTCCTGACTTCAGTTTCTCTTCTTGGCAACCTGTTCCAGCTGTTCACTGTCCCGTGCAAAGAAAAATGTCTTGATATCTGTCCTAATATGTTTTTCACAAATCTGAAGCTGTGCCCTCTTGGTCTGCTGCCCTGGCATATCATTGGAACGTAAAAATGGGCTGGCCAATCTCAAAGTTCAACCTGCATGTGCCCTTATATTGCAGCAACCAGTGCTCCAGGTTTGGCCTAATCTATTTACTAATGTGATTTATATCCTATTTGCTTTGTTTATCATCACCTCAGATTGTTTTAGATATGGTGAGCACCATTTCTACTTCCCTTCTGCTTCCCCTCTGGTAAGCTCATGAGTGTACCTCATGCCTCCCATTTTCACTCTGAATATGCACTAACTTGCACTTGTCCATATTAAGTTTCACGTGCCACTGATCAATAGTAGTAACATAATATTGCACAGAAAGGGCAAATGGGTAGTTTACAACATCTAATAATGTATTGAAATACACTGTTTTTATTTGAAATCCCTCGCCATCAGTAAATATGTGACATTCCAGAAGCCAGCAATAAAATTCCTTGGTCAGCCCTGACAAGCTATACTTCAACAGTACAACAAAGAAATATGCGAGGCCAGTTTCCCCACTCTCTCCAATCTAACACAGACTGAAAATATTATCCTTAAAGAAGCCAAATACATCAGTTAAGACTTAAAGCAAAAACACTGGCACTAATTCCTTAGGTGCCATTAATTACATTGAATTTTGAAGAACACACACACGCACCCTACCTGAGCATTGAAGTTTGACATGGTAGTTGTCTCTATATCCTTCTTTCCCAAGATCTCCATCTTCACTGGTGCGCTTGGAAAGCTATAGGCAAAGTACTCAAGGAAATCTGGTAAGTATGCAGCAGCTCCATGAACAATACCCATAACATAATAGGCTGCAGAGTTATTATTCTCACTAAACGTCAGATTCACAAACTCCTCGGAAAATCTCTCCATCTCCACAAGAGATAGGGCAGAGAGTTCATCCATGTAGGCATGCACCACTGAAGCTCCACCATTAGGCTGGTCTTCTATGTGGATAAACCTTCTGAATTCCAACAGATCATGTCTTGAACCTTTGTTTTCAACACTGGAATCCCCGCATAGGTTAGAGAGAAGTTGACCGCTTTCCACTGGCACACATTCAGACAGTCCACCTTCTGGGTACAAAATGGTTATCCTATTCCCATCTTGTACTGAAGTCACCTGCTGCTCTTTGATTTCTGACACTAGCCCTGAACAAACTGTTTGAATAGATTTGCTGCACATTTTGGGCTGTTTTCGTTTTTCACTTTCCTTGTGTTTCTTTTTCTTTTTCTTCTTTATCTTTTTAAACTGGAATTCTTCTGTACTAAGTTTTCTTTTTTCACTGTTACCTGAAAGCAAATGAAACAGAAAATATCTATAGCTTCAACAAATTTGTAATGCCAGTTTAATAATTCTTTGAGAATCCAACCATTGTGAAATTTCAAGTTTTGACAGAACAGCAGTGCCCATTTACCTATTTCCTTGCAGACTCTTCAATTTCAATCAGGTTTATATATGTAGCTTTTCTCAAACTATTTACAATGTTTTTTTTAAATTTGTTTTCACTTGTTTTTTTGTGGGATTCTTACTTCTCCCCTATTCTGGGCTTCTTTCTTCTTCACACCCCACTTAGAATGCACGAGTCAACCTGCACACAGGACAGTGCCAACGCTGTGTTTGATCCAGCTGCAAAAAGGGGCACAGGAGTGGCCCGAGGTGGTATTCTCCAAAGCAATTAAGCCTGAAGCTTCCACTTCCAGTTGAGCTCAATGGTTCGGTCACTGGCAGGAAACCCGCATCCTACCAATTCTATGGCACTGGAGGTATGCCACCACTTTTATAATATTAAGTTCATAATCTTCAAATATTAATACTTAAGAAAATACAATGCTAGATTAGGCAGTCTTTAGCAGCCTGAATGCTATTCCTGTTTTTATATGGAATTGAAATTATCCTCCAGTGGAAATAACATGAATACTGTAAAGAGCTTCATGCACACCTACGAGAGATGCTCCTCCCTATCCCTTGTTGTGAATCACATCCCTAATGCTTAACCAGCAAAGAATGCAGTGCTCATTCAACTATATATTAGTAAATCGACGTAGTGCAGAATCCAAGACTGTATATAGAGCAGTTTGGAGCAACACCAAAACATTTATTGTTCTGGGCTAAAAAAATACTTGCAATGTGATACACCTGGACCTTCAAAAAGCCTGACAAAGTTCTCTATAAAAGGACACAATTTAAGCTTAAAGTAGAAAGAGGTCTTAGTAGCCTTGCTACTCAACATACCCAATCACTGTGGAGCAGCAATCAATAATGCTAAAGTAAAACCACACCATGTAGCCAAAACAGTAGAAAATAATTCAAAGGAAGTCAGACTTAAGTTGTAGAGTTCTTCTCACATTATAACTTCAGCACTGTGTCCAGTTTTAGTTAAGAGACACTCAAATCCTAGAAGCAGTGCAGAGGAGAGATAAGATTGACTCCTAGTGCCAGAGGACTGGATTATGAGAAAAGGCTAAAGAAGCTTATTTTTCCAGCCTTGAAAGAAGTGGGCTAAGAGGAAAAATTAGAAGTACATGTCCGTAAATAATCACGGTAAAAAAAAGAACTTGCATTTATATAGCGCCTTTCACAACCTCGGGATGTCTCAAAGCGCTATACAACCAATTAAGTATTTCTGAAATGTAGTCACTGTATAATGTAGGAAACATGGCAGTCAATTTGCACATAGCAAATGTGCACAAACAGCAATTTGATAATGACCAGATAATCTTTTTTTAAATATATGAAAATGATGTTGGTTGAGGGCTAAATATAGGGCAGGACACCGACCGGGAAGAACTCACCTGCTCTTCTTTGAAATACTGCCACAAGATCATTTACATCCACCCAAGGCAGACAGGGCCTCAGTTTAACATTTCATCTGAAAGGAAGCACTTCCAATAGTGTAGCACTCCAGTGCCAGCCTAGATTACGTGCTCAAGTCTCTGGAGTGGGACCTGAACACAAGAGTGCTGCCACTGAGCCAAGGCTGGCATTTGAAATTTACTGTATCCTATACAGTGGTTTGCTGGACATATTTTGCAAAACCTCCTGCATATGGCCTCACAGTGTGCTGAACAAGATAGAGGCACTGGCCCATTAATCCAGTCTCACTGTCATCGTTCTGGTCTTGGTGTTCTCGGCCAGTTTTGCTTTCAAGTCCTGAAAAACTGCAATTTTTAGACTTTCCAAGATTTATAATACAGATCCAAAAGGCAGCACCTCCGACAATACAGACCTCCTTCATTACTGCACCATCACCTCGGATTATGTGCTGAACTCTTGAATGGGGCTTGAACCCACTATCTGCTACCACTGAGCCATGGCTGACACCAAGGAGTTTAACATGTCACTTGCATTATTTTGATTTCTAAAAATATCCACTTTTACCGTCACAAGACAAGTGTATGAAGATACAATGGAAGGTACAAGTGCAAGGGATTGAAGCAAAATTTCAAGTTAGTTCACTGCCACCCGCCAACCCCCTTATTTATCAATGAGTAAAATCAGTCCACTATTAAAAGAGCTACAACAGCCAAGTGCCTAAACACAGATTTATAGAAATATTCCGTAGTGGGATTTTTGGTTTTGCCAAGTTCCCCCCGGAACCTGTTAGTCTCCTCACTGGGATACAGTTCCACAAGTGGCAGCCATTCCAAAGCCTCACTCATAACATTTTTATTTGCTGTGCGCTTTGACAGCAAATGTCAGCAAACTCTTCAACCACAGAGCATCACTGCTGAACCTGATCCAATGCAATGACAACTTGTATTTATATAGCACCTTTAATGTTGTAGAACATCCCAAGGCACGTCACAGAAGTAGTACGAGACAAAAAATTTTACATCGAGCCACACAAGGAGAAATTAGGGCAGATGACCAAAAGCTTGGTAAAGAGGTAGGTTTTAAGGAGCGTCTTAAAGGAGCAAAGAGAGGAGGAGAGGTTTAGACAGAGAATTCCTAGGCAACAGAAGGCACAGCCACCAATGGTTGAGTGATTATAATCAGGGATGCTCAAGAGGACAGAATTAGAGAGGCATAGATATTTTGGAGTGGGGGGGGGGGGGGGGGGTTTGAGGGACTGAAAGAGATTAGAGAGATAGGGAGGGGCGAGGTCATGGAGGTATCTGAAAACAAGCATGACAATTTTGAAATCGAGGCTTTGTTTAACCGGAAGCCAATGTAGGTCAGTGAGCCGGACTTCGTGCAAGGTAGGACACGGGCAGCCGAGTTTTGGATCACCTCAAGTTTACATAGGGTAGAATGTGGAATAGTTAAGTCTAGAGGTAACAAAGGCATGGATGAGAGTTTCAGCAGGGGTTGAGCTGAGGCAGTCTTAGTTATGCTGCGATCCAAATAAACAATGCCAAATAGTAAAATTTAAAAATTCTGGCTTGGTGTTTCCTCCATGGGCACAATCGGGAATTTGTGCCTAAATTGTGCCTGTTTTGCCAATGTGAACTAGCACCCAAATATCCTTGCAAACTATTTATCATAAGACAGAGCGTAAAATCAGCACAATCTCAGAGGGTCAATGCGGCTTCAAGTTGATGTTGGTTCTGCCATTGTTACAGCTTCGCCACCTCATTTTTGTTCTTAAAACGCAAAAAATAACCAAATCTAGTTTCCCCCTCCTACTCGAGTAATTTGTGCTAGTGTGCTTTTGGCGACTGCTGACCCTTTGGTGGTTTTTCTAAGTTGCCATTCTTCATGTGTGAGCCCTGATAGCGTGCTTGACGGTCACTGAATAACAATCACGAACAGGAGACCTTGCCCTTTCCTGGTTCACAGACATCCAACATCAAAACCACTCAATTAACAACCATGCCAACTGTAGCAGAATTTACCATGCATTACTCCATTGTAAATAAGAAATTGGAAAGATCTTGAATGATACCGTCTCTCCAATTTATATCAAATATATTTTATGTGCAATTGTTATATCATGACCATAGCGATATAAACAGTCAGTGTGTGACTTACATTCTTAAAAGGTCATCCCTGGGATTACTGTACATTTATGCTGATTTGAGTCATTTTATATGTAGTTCCATTCACAACAATTTGTTAGTCATTCTGAAAGTGCACAAAATACCAAACTTTACAACCTACAGCACAATGATCTTATGCTGTACCTCTTAAAGAATAAATAGCACTAAGCTTAAAATAAGATTGATTATTTTCCCTACAATAGGGAAATGCCTCTTACTGAAGCTTTTATTTTAAAGGGATAGGGGAAAAGAGACTCTTTAGTAAGTTCGAGGTCTGCAAGATAATAATTGTGGAGTCATACAACTTCAAAAAAAGCTTTCTTGGATTTTTTTGTCTATGAATCAATACCATGCCACATGATGCATTCAACAAGAGTCTCGCAAAAACACACTCAATATTAAGCGCAGATCCAACACAATGTATTTACAATCTGTCATTTCTGTTTCCACCTTCAGATAAAAAGGGTTTTTTAAAAATAGTCAGTAGGATTTCAGTAAAGTGTGATGCTGGGCATGCGAAATGTTCATATTGTCTTCACTTGTCATGTGAAAAGATCCAGCAGTACAGCAACAGTTTGTGTCCTTCAAAACTTGGATCATGTCTGAAGGCAACATTCAGAGAGCTCATTAATATGAGGGGTAAGTACTGGTGACAGTAGTTGAATTATCACACGAGAACATTAGCTTAAATGCAAGCTGTTTTTCCTGTACCTTACTGGTATCAATATATTAAATCAGCATAGTGACAACACAAATTAATCTGCTCACTCAAACATACATTTGGCTGAAACAAGTTCTACATATTTCTCTCATAACTAAAGCTAGTGAATGATCACTAGAAATTTACCCAATAATCAAACATTGTAGGTATATTAAGAAAATTGGACTGAATGCACGAATGACATAAAATTGAGAGCACAGAAACAGGCCATTCAGACCAAACTGGTTCATGCTCCACTCAAGCCTCCTCCCAACCCTCTTCATCTAACCCCATCAGCATAACCTTTGATTCCTTTCCCCCTCATGTACTTATTAAGGGCCCAAGTTTCCACATGATTCGCGCCTGATTTTTAGGAGCAACTGGTGGAGAACGGACTATTTTAGAAATCGCAATTCTCCACATTTTGTTTTCTGCAGTTCTAGTCAGGTAGAACAGTTCTAGTTTAGAACAGAATTTTTTCTTCAAAAGAGGGCGTGTCCGGCCACTGACGCCTGATTTGAAAGTTTCCACAGTGAAAATGTACTCCAAACTAAAGTAGAATGGAGCCAGTGAAAATTTTTGTAGAACTGAAAAAACCTGTTCTACACATTAAAAAATCAGGCGCAGGTTACAAATTAGGCGTCCAGAACGAGGTGGGGGGGTGGGGGGGGGGGGGGGGGGGGGAGGGGAAGGGAACTCATTAAATTCGACAATAAATCTTTATTTATACTTCTACAAATATTATACAAATAAATCCAACCTGAATAAACATTTATAAGCCACGAAAAGATTAAATAAACCATCTTCCTACCTGTGTGAAAGTGCTTCAGGCACGGAGAATGCTGCAGCCGTTCGTGCCGTTGAGCGGGAGGGGGAGGGAGAGAGAGAGGGGGAGGGGGAGAGAGAGGGGGGGAGGGAGCGAGAGAGAGGGGGGGGAGGGAGCGAGAGAGAGGGGGGGGAGGGAGCGAGAGAGAGGGGGGGAGAGAGAGGAAGGGGAGAGAGAGAGGGAGGGAGGGAGAGAGAGAGGGGGGGACGTCGGGTCGGGGAACAGGAGCGCGGGTCGGGTCTCGGGTCGGGGGGGGGGAGCGGGTGTCGGGTCTCGGGGCGGGGGGGAGCGGGTGTCTGGTCGGTGGCGGCGCGGGGGTGGGGGGGAGGGGGGGAGGAGAGCGGGGAGCAGGAGCTGGCCGTGGGAGGAGCCCCAGTGAGGCCATTGGGCCAGGGTTAGGGGCTGCGTGCTTCGGGCCCCTCCCACACAGTTCCGCGCCTGGAGCTACTGCACTTGCGTGCCGACTGTAGCGCGCATGTGCAGAGGTCCCGGCACTGTTTTCAGCGCGGGACCTGGCTCCGCCCCCCCACAGCTCGTGTTGACTGCGCCAAGGGCCAGAGGACCTGTAAGTAGGTGCAGACTACCGAGGATTTTTTTAGGCGCCGTTTTAGGCGCGAAAAACGGGCGCCCAGCTCGGAGGGGCGCCCGTTTTTTTTCTTGTGGAAACTTGGGCCCCTAGCTTCCCCTTAAATGCTACTATGCTATTTGCCTCAACTACTCTTTGTGATAGCAAGTTCCACATTCTAACCACTTTCTGGGTAGAGAAGTTTCTCCTGAATTCCTTATTGGATTTATTAGTGACTATCTTATATTTATTACGCCAAGATTTGGATTCCCCACAAGCAGAAACATTTTCTCTACATCTATTCTATCAAACCCCTTCATAATTTTAAATAACAGTACCTCTATTACATTATCCCTCAGCCTTCTCTTTTCGCGAGAAGAGAGGCGTAGCCGCTTCAATCTTTCCTAATAGCTATAACCTCTCAGTTCTGGTATCATCCTTGTAAATCTTTGTTGCATCTTTTCCAGTGCCTCTATATCCGTTTTGTAATATGAAGACCAAAACTGCATCATACTCCAAGTACGATTTAACCAAGGATCAACACAAGTTTAACATACTTCTCTGCTGTTCAATTCCATTCCTCAAAATTAACCCTAGTGCGTTGTTTGCATTTTTTATGGCCTTGTTAATAGTTAATTGCTGTTGAAATATGCTCTGGCACCAGCAGAAAGCTAGTATAATTATGTTGTTTTTAATATAGATTTGTTACATGTTGTGCCCCAGTCACAAGCTTTATCCATAACAAATTCCCAAAAGAATAAAAGGTCAGACAGCCAGACACTGGAACACTTAAAAAATGGGACCATGTCCAGCTTTGACAGAGAGTAACATCCTTTCTAGTCCTGCTAAGAAATACAAGTCAGTAAATAAGTACCAAACATAGAAGCATCAAGACAAAGATTTACAATTTCCACATTAATATGAATGCAATTTTATAATTTGAGCCTGCAAATACCACTAACACTCCCATAATTAACAACCACTGTTTCAATCACTGTAAATCAGTAAAACTAATGCATTATACACAGCATAAAACAGAGCATCCTCTGAGTTACCATGACTATGCCAAAGAAGAAATAGAAATAAAATAAAGGGTAGGGAGAGGGGGAAAACACCCAAGATTTTTTTGATGCATCTACCTTAAATGAGGCGCACCTCTCCTCCTCTCTCCTCTCCCCGCTCCCTTACAAATCATACATGCCCCAATTCTGAATTAGTACATTTAAGACTGACAAGAAGCACAATTCCAGTGTCCTATTCATACAACAAAAAAGGAATTACGAGCATACGAATTATGACAAAAGTAAAATACTGCGGATGCTGGAAATCTGAAATAAAAACAAAAAATGCTGGAAATACTCAGCAGGTCAGGCAGCATCTGTGGAGAGAGAAAGAGAGTTAATGCTTCAGTTCAATGACCTTTCGTAAGAACTGGAAAAGGTTAGAGATGCAACAGGTTTTAAGCAAGTACAGAGGCAGGGAAAAGAGGGAGGGGAGAAAAGAACAAAGGGAAGTCTGCAATTGAAGGTGACTGAAGAGTAGGCGAGGGTGTCGCGGAGGGAATAGTCCCTTTGGAATGCTGAAAGGGGAGGGGAAGAAGGGAAGATCTGTTTGGTGGTGGTATCGCACTGGAGGTGGCGGAAATGGCAAGGTTCAGTGCTGAGACCCCAGCTATTTACAATAGACATTAATGATTTAGACGAAGGAATTGAGTGTAATATCTCCAAGTTTGCAGATGACACTAATCTGGGTGGCAGTGTGAACTGTGAGGAGGATGCTAAGAGGCTGCAGGGTGACTTGGACAGGCTAGGTGAGTGGCCAAATGCATAGCAGCAGTATAATGTAGATAAATGTGAGGTTATCCACTTTGGTGGCAAAAACAGGAAGGCAGAATATTATCTGAATGGTGACAGATTAGGAAAAGGAGAGGTGCAACGAGATCTGGGTGCCATGGTACATCAGTCATTGAAAGTTGGCATGCAAGTACAGCAGGCGGCAAATGGCATGTTGGCTTTCATAACGCGAGGATTTGAGTATAGGAGCAGGGAGGTCTTGCTGCAGTTGTACAGGCATAAAACAGAGCATACACAGCGTAAAACAGAGTATCCTCCAAGTTTGTTCTTTCCTTTTAGCGTAATATATTGTTCCTGCGCTCTGTTGAACATTGTTTTAAGTATTACCCTTTGCTGTTCTACATTGTTTTTTGCCAATATTGCAGCCCATTTTATTTTCCCATGTTCTATTTTCAGCCCCTCAAAATCAGCTTTTCTCCAATCTATTACCCTGATTTTTATCATAGTTGTGCCCTTCTCAATTATCATGTTAAAGCGTATTATATTATGGTCACTATTGCCGAGATGTTCCCCTACTTTTACTTCACTTATCTGTTCTGGGTCAATCCCCATTACTAGATCCAATAGCGAATCCTCCCTTGTTAGTTTTTTTTTACATATTGGGTTAGAAAGGAATCCTGTACACATTGTAGGAACTCCATTCCCTTATCCCCTTTACCTACCTCTTCTGTCCAATTAATATCAGGGTAATTTGTTTGCATATTTCTTCCTCCACTGCCCTTCCACTATTAGATGGTCTGTAGAATACACCCATTAGTGTGATTGATCCTTTATTATCTTATATCTCTATCCATATGGATTCTATTTTTGTCTTGCTGATAGAATAAGTACAACTACTCCACCTCGCCTTTTCCCTCTCTTTTCTAAATATGTTATATCCTGCAATGTTTAATTTCCTGTCCTGCTTTTTCAGTAGCCATGTCTCAGTAATCCCTACTATGGCTGGTTCCTCGCAACGTATGATTGCCTCCAGCTCCCCTGTTTTATTATGGACACTGTGTACATTGCTGTATAGAGAGTTTAACTCATTTTTAACAGGATTTCCTCTCACTATGTTTAACCATCTTTTTAAGACTCCTGCTCTATAACTATTTATTCCCTTGCCATCAATGTCTTTCCTTACATTATTCTTTCCTATGCTCTCTCTTTCTGTTTTGTTTATATTTAGGCTGGTTGCATTTCTTGTAGATCTCTCCCCCCATCTTACTCATTTAAAGCCTTTGGTTACTCCCTATTTACTCTTTCTGCTAGGACATGAGTCCCATCCCAGTTCAGGTGGAACCCATCCCATCGGTACAGCTCCTTCCTGTCCCAGAACTGGTGCCAGTGTCCCATGAAAAGGAACCCCTCTTTCCCACACCAGCCCTTTAACCACGTGTTAATTCTCCTGGTCTGTCAGCTTTTATGCCGATTTGCACGCAAACTCAGGCAATAATCCAGAGATTATTACCCTCAAGGTCCTGCATGCCAACTCCTCAGGGCTAGAACCTCCACTTTTGAGCTTATCGCCCAAAAATGGGCGTTATTTCCGGTGTGGGCGGTAAAAAAAAAAAAAAGAGTATTCAGATCACCGGCTTCTCGCCCACTCTCAAAACACCTAGTTTATATTTTTGAAAATGAGCATATCAAATGGGCGGCAGCATTACATTTTTTTGACTTTCTGCCGTAAAATGTGGCCGTTCTTAGCAACGGCATGGCAAGGCTCGATTCCCGCGATTCTGGAGGTCAAGGGTCACCATGACATGCACAGAAGAGGAGACAGAACTCAGAGGGACTGAAGGCGTGGCTGGGTGTGGTGTGGCTGCTTTGGGAAGAAGGAGGGAGACTTTAGAGCTTCACAGCAAGTAGGCAAACAAAAAGTAGCTGTTGACAGCCACATATTTGACCTAATTTGCCCTATAATGGAGAAAGAGCACGCTGTGGAGACTGACACTGGAGAGAACAGTGAGGTGGCAGAGGAGCACATTGGAGGCCGCAAAAGAGCCAGGAAGTTCTCGGATGAGGCAAATGTCTCCCTCCTACAGAAGGTCGAGTCACGCTGGGGTGACTTGACACAGAGATGGAGTGGGAAGCCCACCCCAAAGGCTTAGCAGAGGATAGGGACCGAGATAGCAGAGGTGGTCTCGTCGGTGACCAACGAGGTGTGCGAGGGCAACCAATGCCGCAAATGATGGACCGACCTTGTGGGATCCGCAAGAGTAAGAATTACATTGATTTACATGTACTTATGCATTTATATAATTTGATTTGTAACAGTCATGAGTGACTATCAGCAGATGTGAGGTCTTGCACTTTTACCGGGAATGTTTTACTCAAAGCCTGCGGTCACGGTGTACATCTTTAGGTAAAGAATGATAATAATCATCATAATCATGATTACAGTTGTAGGTTATGTGTTGTATCAGTCTCTGTGACAGTACCTAGCAATGATCTCATGCCATGTCGTCCTGTCATCTTTTACAGAAGAAGCTATCGACGATGAGGTCCATGCAGAGGCGAACGGGTGGGGGGTGCCACCAGTCCCCAGCGACATCAGAGATGGAGGAGTGAGTGCTAGCACTTGTGGGGAAGCACCCCTGGACAGTCACGGACGCATCTGCAGACTCTGAAGTGAGTAAAGCTTACACCATTACATGATATAAAATCAATAGATGCCACACCAACTCATATCCAAGCGATCATATATGATAGATGATTTTTAAAAAAGTGTCACAGAAATAATGCTGGCCGAATGAAAATCATTGCAAGGCACAATGTGTTGATGGTCATGAAATGTGATGTCTGCGATGATCTTGTGCCTTTGGTGCTTTTGTCGTGCATATGCTGTGTGTAGTGCTGGACTCCTCGTCACCCCCTTCTCTTCTAACAAACTCATTTGTGACTTGCAGCTCAACCAACAACGCTGCCCCAGGCAAGGCCACAGAGGTCAGAAGGTGAGGGCACAGGGCAGGAGTTGGCAGACGATCCTACTACATCTGGTGCTGAGGACCTCCGATTGTTGCCCGTCAAACTGCTGGGTCTGCTCTCGACGGATGAGAGTGCGGACTTCGAAGAACCTGCATCGCCACGCTCCAGAACCCATTCCACCCCAAGGCCATCTATTGGTCCTCCGGTCATTCCCGCCTCCACTCTGGAGGTGCCGGCCCCAAGCACCTCTCCACAGGGCACCCCATTTGTCCCCAGGACGGCATCATCCCCTGGAGATCTCGTGGACGCGGCAGGTCTGTTCCACGAGTGCTACGTGACAGCAGAAATGGTACAATTGTCCAGGAGTGCTTTAGACATTGGTGACCAGCTCATCGAAGCTTTGGGGGGCATATCCCGACAGCTGGCCACCATGACAGAGTACATTCCACGCATGGCGGAGTCTCTGGATGTGATAGCCAGGAACACTGCTGCCACAGCCCTCTCAGTGGTCCCAGAGCGCGGCACTCCACTCCTAGGTTCCGCACAGCCACTGCGAACGACAGATGAGAGAAAGGACCATGATCCTGCTTCTCCATCAGAGAATATTGCTCCCTCAGCACCCTCCGCTCCCATACCTGTGCAACCAACGCATCTGCCTTCATCCCCCCCCCCCCAAATGAGGCACCGCCTGAGGAGCTCCTCGGCCAGGCGCCGTGGAGCGAGGAGGGGAAGCGGTAGAGGTGGGGGGGGGGGGGGGGGCGGGAGGAAAGGGAGGTGCATGTACGCAGGTGATGGCTGTGTTATATCTCCATCTGGGTGTTGCAATGTAAGGGGGCTGGGGATCACGCTCCTGCTTTGCCTTTGTATTCTGTGTTGCTGGACATGTTGAACGTGTGATTTATGTCAATGGTGGAAAAAGCAGGGTGTGGACGAGGGTTGGGTGTTATTGGCTGTTATTGGCTGTGATACTTATGATTTCAGACCAATGTTGGTATTAAACTTTTGTTAATTGAACATAACCTTGTTGCACATTCTCAGATAGCTGGAGCATTACACACTGGTGATTCCTTACCATGAAAGGGTTAAATATAACTTATCAATCAGCGTAAACTTTAACAGGCACCAAGGGCACCATTGATGTCTGAGCTGCACACACACCAGTGTGTCAGCATCGTCACTCACATCAGCGCTCTTTCAGTCAAATCTTTCCGCTATCAGCTTCTCACGTAAGAGTGGGATTTAACAAATGCCAGCCACACCATTGGCGTTCGTTCCGGTTAGTTCCACCTTTTGTGGCCGATTTTTTGAGCGAGCAATATTGTGGGCGATGTGTGCGCGAGGTGGTGAAGCTGAAGATGGGTGATCTCCACGGCTGCTAGTTTGGGTAAATATGCTCTTTGTGACAAAAATCAGTTGCCGGGCGTTAATATTGAATGTCGGCGTTAATTCCGTTCGGAAAGTAACGCTGGGCGATATTATGGACATTGAATTAGCCCATTCTGCTGATTCCGCCCCAAAAAAGTGGGCGGGCGGTGATATTTTTTCTCGGCGTTAAACCCATTGGGAAAATAACACTTGGTGATAAGTCTCCTAAAAAAGCCCGTCAGTTTCCATTTTGTGCCAGAATGGGCGATAGCTGGGTGTTATACGTCATCTCAGCGGTAAAATGGGCGTTAAGCAGGCAAAAAAAAGTGGAGGTTTTAGCCCATAGTCTTTCATCAGGATCTCTTCCCTGTTCCTACCCGTGTCATTTATTCTAGCATGGACCACGACAACTGGATTTACCCCCTCCCTTTCCAAGTTCCTCTTCAGCTGCTGAGATATTCCATACCCTGGCACCGGGTAGGTAACACCCTTCAGGATTCTTGTTCTTGGCTCCAGAGGACGCCATCTATCCCCCTAATTAGAGTCCCCTAGCACATTTTTGATTCTGCTCTCCACCACGACCCCCACAAACCCCCCACCCCCAACCTCTCTCCCTGGACAGCCTTCTGAGCCACAGTGCCTTGGTCTGCATTGTGGCTGTCCTGCCTGCAGTCTTTCTCCTTGTCCTCACAGGTAGCGAGTACATCATTCTTGTTGAACAGTACTTGTGTCTGCGGGACCTTCTTCTCAACCTCTCCCAAATTCCCACCACCCGGCTCCCCAACAGTCACACCCTCCCTTTCCTGAACCTGTGCTTTCCTCCAGAAATTCCTCCCCCTCAATTACTTGTCGGAGTGTCTCCAACTCACAATTACTCGGAGCAGGAGAGATTCGAGATAGAGACATCTCCTGCAGAAGTGCATCTGGGCACTTGCAGCACTTAGTTATCATGCCATTTCTCCTGGCAGGTTCTCCCTTTCACATTCCACCTTATCCCCTTCCATTCTGAAGCTGCTTTAATCACTTTTTGTCTTTCTAGTGGCTTTCTACAACAATGACTTGCATTTATATAGCAATAATAAAAACGTCCCAAGGTGCTTCACAGGAGCATTAACAAAATTTGACACCGAGCTATAAAGAGACATTAGTACAGGTGACCAAAAGCTTGGTCAAAGAGTTAGGTTTTAAGTAGAGACAAGACTTGGAAAGGCAGAGAGGGAATTCCAGAGGTTAAGGCCTCAATTGCTGAAGCCATGGCCGCCAATGGAGGGGAGAAGGAAATTGGGGATGCCCAAGAGGCCAGAATTGGAGAAATGTAGAGTACTCGGAGGGTTGTACAGCTGGAAAAGGTTACAGAGGGACGAGGCAAAGGTGGTATTTGAACACAAGGATGAGTATTTTAAAATCAAGACGTTGTCAGATTGGGAGCCAATGTAGATCACATGTATATCATCTAGCACATTCCAGTTTTTAAAAAGTTCTGTTTTGAGGCTAACAACACATTAATTGCCCCTCTGTATTAGTTAATATAATTGCACACTTAATTTGCTCTACACTCCCAGCTTTGTTTCAGTCAGTGCTACAAAGGAACTTTTGCCTCTCCCACTTGAGTCCCAAGGACTCCCAGATCCCTATGGTAGGAAGAATGAGGGGAGACCATACATACTAAATGGTGCATTGCAATTAAAATAGTAAGAACAGAGAGACGTGGGTTGCTTGTGCACAAATCTTTGAAGGAGGCAAAATAGGTTAACAAAGGGTACAGAAGAGATTTATTAGAATGGTTCAAGGGATGAGGGATTACAATTATGTCGACAGTCTAGAAAAGCTGGGGTTGTTCTCCTTGGAGCAGAGAAGGCTCAGAGAAGATTTCATAGAATTGTTTAAAATCATGAAAGATTTAGACAAGATTAAATAAAGAGAAACTGTTTCCAGTGACTGAAGGGTTGATAACGCAGAGGGCACGGATTTAAGGTGATTGGCAAAAGAATCAGGCGACATGAGGGAAAACCTTTTTACGCAGCGAGTGGTTAGGATTTGGAATGCACTGCCTGATAGGGTGGCGGATATAGATTCAACGGAGCCTTCAAAAGGGAATTGGATAAATACTTGAAGGTGAAAAGAATTGCAGAGATACGGAGAAAGAACAGAGGAGTGGGACTAACTGGATTGCTCTTCGAAAAAGCTGGCAAAGACTCGATGGGCCAAATGGTTTCCTTCTTTGCTGTACTACTCTATGATTCTGTTGCTCAACAGTTACAAATGTCAATATAGCAATATAGTTTTAGCCAGACTAATTTCAGTAGAATACACCTTATATACATACACACACACACAATACAGGTAAATGTATTTCATATGTATATTTACTAAACATCCACCACGATTCAGTAAACAAGGAAGTAAAGCACTCAATGATCAAAAAACCCTCATGCACACTGCTTTTTAATCTCATCAAGAAATGCAGAAAAGGGTTAAAGTACACACGCATATGCCATGTGAATGAGTGTTGAGATCACAGGCCAATGACTATCTATTACTCATTTTTTATTTGCTGATCAGAAATGCAATTAACCACATCCAGATTCCCAATTTAGCCACATGTGGCTAGGGGCTAATATAATTGGACAACACCGACATAAAACAGGCAATTACTCCTTCCACCAATCCTCTTGAACTTGGATTGCTTATTCAACCTCATCTTGGATGAGTCACGAGTTCTTCCAGCCCAATACTGAAAAAACCAAAAGCAACATCTTCAGCACCTGCCAAAAACTCCGCTCCCTTACCACAGATTCTATTCCCCATCCCATCCACTCGGACTCAACTGGACATTTGTAACCATTATACCCCCTGTTCAAACCAGAACTCAACTTTATGTTCCACATCCTACTCATCACCAAGACCATTTACTTCCACCTCCATATTGTTCAGCAATGCCCCTGTTGCTGAAACTCTTGATCATGTGTTTGTCAACTCCAGACTAAACTACTCTAATGCTGCTTTGCTAGCCTCCCATCTTCTATAAACCCAAACTAGGTCAGAATTCCACCGTACAGATCCTGCCCCTCAAAGTCCCAACTGCTCATCGTCCATCCTTGCTGACCTACACTGGCTTCCCACCCCCAAACGAACACATCCTCATTTATAAATCCTTCTATTTCACTGTCCCACTCTCTTTCTGGAATCTCCTCCAGCCTTAGATCCCTTCCTAAACTCTCCATTTAATCTGCCTTTTGTGCATTTCCCTCACTTTGCTGGTGGTGCTTTCAATTGCCTTTGTCCCACTTTTTGGAGCTCCCTCCCCAAACATTTCCACATAAAAGAAATCAAGATCTTTCTGTTTAAATCGTTCACAGGATGTAGGCATCGCTGGCAAGGCCAGCATTTATTGCACATTCCCAATTTCCCTCGAGATGTTGAACCGCTGAAATCCGTGTGGTGAAGGTACTCCCAGTGCTGTCGGGTGGGGGGGGGGGGGGGGTGTGTGGAATTCCAGGGTTTTGACCCACGATGATGAAGTGGGTCATCAGGATGGTTTGTGACTGGGAGGGGAACTTGTAGGTGGTGTTCCCATGCACCTGCGGCCTTTGTCCTTCGAGGTAATAGAGGCCATGGGTTTGGGAGGTGCTGTCGAAGAAACCTCGACAAGTTGCTGCAGTGCATCTTGTAGATGGTATACATTGCAGCTACGGTGCACCGGTGATGGAGGGAGTGACTATTTAAGGTGGTAGATGGGGTTCTAATCAAGCGGGCTGCTTTGTCCTGGATGGTGTCAAGCCTTGTAGATGGTGGAAAGATCCATCTCTTTGGCTAAGCTTTCAAATACAATCCTAATCTCTCCCTTCCCGAGTCAACATCTGTTTTCTTTAAGCTTACTTGTGAAGCACCTGGAGACATTTCTCTATGTTAACTGTCAACTATAAATTTAATTTGTTGCTTCCCAATCCACACCCATCAATCAATGCTTAGTGACCTTCCCCATACCACACACTTGATCTAAACCCAAGGAATTACTCTGGTCCCGTCAACTCATTTTTAGATGGTGCTTCAAAAAGCAAGTTAGAAAAATGTTGGCATATGGAATGAGAAGAAATGTAGCAGCATGGATAGAAAATTGATCAACAGATAGGGAATAAAGTGAAGATCAATTCATGTTGCGTGGACTGGAAAAGGTGTAAGTGGTGGACCTCAGAGGTCAGTGTTCCCTTTAAGCTGCGCGGCGATCTGCAGCTCCCATGCAGCCGGCTCATCAGCTTTTAAATAGGAAAAACCATGCATACATGTTATTTTGATGGGCCACGCACCAAAAAAAAATTAAAGGGAACATTGGCGTTGGGTCCACTTGTTCCTGGTATAAACACAATCTGGATTTGGGCATCGGGATCAATATGGAAATTTGCCAACACAAAATTAGGTGGTTTAGCAAACAGTGAGGACTATAAAAGATTTCAGACAGACAGTTGAACAGAATGGGCAGCCAGATGACAGATGCAATTAAATGTGAGGCAATACATTTTGGGAAACAAATTAGGGAATGAGAGTAAACACTCAATGGAAGAACACTGGAGGGTGTGGATGAAGTGAGCGATGTAGGAGCTCAATTATACAAGTCTCTGAAAATACAAGTCCAGGTAGATAAAACCATAAAAAAGGTTCATGTTGTTTTTATAAATAAGGGCAAGAGTAAAGCAGTAATGACGAATCTATAAAAAAAACCATTTGTTCGGCTACAGTTGGGAGTACTATGTGCGGTTGTGTGCATCCCATTATTGAATTACATTAAAGCCAGAGAGAGCATACAGGGTAAATTCACCAACATGATGCCAGGGATAGGAAACTATAGGTCATGAGTGACTTTGGATATCAGGACTATTTCCACTGGAGCAGAAAAGGCTATGAGATTTAATTGAGATTTTTAAAATTATGAATAGGGAAAGTCTACTTCCTCTGGTTGGGGAATCAAGTGATGAGATGGATTAACTTAAAATTGGGTGAAATGTCTTTAAATAGAGGATTGCTGAAGCATGAAATGCTTTGCCACAGGGAGTGGATGAGATCGCGACCATTGCATTTTTAAACGGGAAATTTGAATGTGTGAAGCTGAGAAAAAAAGCAAGGCTGTGGGGAGACAGCAGGACAGTGTGATTGGTTTTGGATCACTCAAGCAAAGAGCTGACAGACGATGGGCTGAAAAGCCTTCTTCTATGCAGTAACCTGTGGTTTTATGACTGCAATTCAATATGCAATCATTCATATAATATTCAAAAAGATGCTGAGAAATCTTAAGAACTAGTAAGCCAATGCTACTAGAATGCACTTAAAAATGGGATAATAGTCTAACATTAATGAAAACTTATCAACTAATTACTGAAGTGCATGTTAATTTACCTCACACGTTACTCCGCAAATAAATTTCAGCTAATTTTATTGAAACTTCATTTACATTTTGCCGTCCTAGTGCATTTTGCTCCAGAGGAGTGAAAAGATATATTTCCATCCACAATTCCTCAACCAGCCAAGGGATACAGGAAAAAAAAGACAAGTGACCCTGCTGCTTTCACACTTCAATGCCAGACTGCAAAGCTTCACTGACATTTAGCGAATGGTGCACACCAGTGGGGTGGCATGGCAGGAGTTAGTGTCCTGAGGAATGCTAATGTTTCAAAGCAAAAATGGTAATGGAAACTAATTTTCAAAGATTACAGTCATAGAAACTTCAATACAGTATTTAATGAATTAACATCTCATTTTGCATAGCACGTGGCTGTGAAGCTTGTTCACGCATGGAAAGAGCAGATGTTTAAAACCAAGTTACACATATAGTAGTTTGCTAACCACGTGCAGGCTTAAGCTTGTGCATTATGTGATGTAAAATTTACCCAATATATAAATATATATATATATATAAATCAGGCAAGTCCATTTACAATTAACAGCCAAGAACAAGTGAAATGCAGCTGACAAATAAAAAGTTTTGGTGTCTGTATATACACATAAAGGGCCCAAGTTTCCACACGAAAAAAAACGAGCGCCCCTCCGAGCTGGGCGCCCGTTTTTCGCGCCTAAAACGGCGCCTAAAAAAAAACCGCGCTATTCTCGAGCGCCCTGCAGCTCCTTGTCTGCCTGGCGCGGCGTGCGGGGGGGGGGGGCGGAGCCTACACTCGCGCCGATTTTGTAAGTGGGAGGGGGCGGGTACTATTTAAATTAGTTTTTTTCATGCCAGCAACGAGCTCGAATTTGCGGTTGGAGGCTTCTTGCAGGTGGATGCCTCCGAACAGCAAAAAATCTACGAACCTACCTCATGGTCCTGGATCCACGGAGTCTTGTGCTCTTGTGCCTCTACACGTATGCGTACACATGCACAGAAGTCCACGTATCCCAGGGGCGCAGGCGGTTTGCAAGAGCCCCTGGGATCACGTGGGCCAACCCAACCAATGACAGGGGGATCCCCATTCATGCTTATGAGGATTCCATACGTACGGAATCCCCATAAGCATGAATGGGGATCACATAAAAGCACATTAACATAACAAATACATTTTAAAAATTACATTTAAAAATTAAAATACAATATAATTAAATATTTAAAACAAATGTAATTTTTTGAAAATTTAAATGTAAATGTTGTAAAGGGGCTAAAAATAACCGTACCTTATTTTACAGGTGTTTTAATGTTTAAATGATTGGGGGAAAAAATTTCATTTAAACTCTTATGCTGGTAAAAGCAGCCTTACGCCTGCTTTTCCAGGCACAAGAATTTCACGGGCATTCGCTGGGCAAATAGCCCAACTCTCCGCCCATGGATGCGGATGATCTGTCAAGAATCTTGACAGATCGCAAGTTCTGGGTTTTTATGCATGTGCTCAGTGTGCAAAAACCCAGAACTTGAATGGCCCTTACGGATGCGCACGCACCATGTAGGGACCGCAAAAGACGGACCATTATTACATCTAATAAATTAAAAGATCACCCTGGAGAAATTGGTGATAGCTAGTTACACATACTTAATTCATCTCTGGACCAATATTTCTTTCCACCCAAGATACAAGTCTCTGCTTGCAACAATCCCACTTGAAATGAGTTTGGGCAGTTTCACCCGAAACCACTGTTGGCATGGATCCACAGCAACACCCCTGATAGCCTCTTAAATGAGATGATAAGGATAGCTAATGTGGGGAATGGAAATGCTAAACTTACCAACTGAAGTAAACAAATACAGTTGTAACAAATCATGAGGAGTGGAAGCAGTTTCACTTGTCAGCTCCCTGGTCCTATAATTCATCCTGAAATACTTAGTGCTGACATGATACACCAATAGGAAGAAAACCATTTTATTTGTGCTATCACTGACATCTGTCACCATGACTGACACAAAACCTCATGACAACATTTATTTAGACGGTACATATATCCTTTTTGGCATGGTGTAATGTACTTGCATGTTACCCTGAGTATACTGTGTAGCAATTATTCATGTGATGTAACCACTCTTCATATCCTTCCATTATTACTTAATGATAAAATAGTTTTGATAGGATTCAACTTTAGCTTTTACAGGTCATAAAATTCAGGAGACCACTGAATCTGAAAACACAATACACTAGTCATACAAATTTTGATTCATTTATAGTTTCCTGTTAAAATATACAAACTGTAGAACAAAGATGTGCAAATTTGCATTTCAAAGTGCCACAGTTAATTATATATATTTTCTTGGTGAGATCAGTTCAGACAATGAGAATTCTGCTCTGACGAAAGGTATTTCCATTACAACATTAACTGCACTTCAGAGACTTCATTGGTTATAAAGCACTTTGGGATGTCCCAAGACCATGAAAGGCACTATATAAATGCAAATCTGTCTTTTATTTGAGATGAAGATTAAGTGTACCATTTCTCTCTCCATAGATGCTGCTTGACCTGAGTGTTGTCAGCATTTTCTGATTTTATTTAAAAAAATGGGAATGTTGTTTTCCCCACTACAGCAGATATGTAAAAAGGCAGCAATTATTTTAAAAAGCAGTATGGTTACAGGGCAGATCTGGATTGGTTTCACTTCTAGTGTTGTCAAAATTAGGTCATCTGAAATTCAACCAATTATCAATTAATTAAGCCAAGGACTATTTGCCAACAATTGGCAAACATGCTTGAAAAATTATTTTACAGCATCATTGTCCATCAAATGCACTTGCTAATTTCAACTAATTCTAGAACAATGCTACAACAGTACCAAATTAGTAGATAAATTAGCCTTTTCCCTACAGGTCCAATATTAGAAATTGGTAAGCATAGGTTGTACAATAAAAGTTTATTTCCAAATAGGTCATAAGGTCACCAGAGGTACAAGGATAGGCCATTCAGCCCCTCGAGCCTGTTCCACTATTCAGTTAGAACATGGCTGATTTGTACCTCAATCCCATTTACTTACCTTTGATACTCTTACCTCAGTCTTGAACATTTCAATTCACCAAGAATCCAGCCTTTTGGGAAAAGAGAATTCCAGATTTCTATTACTCTTGTGTGAAGAAACACTTCCTGATTTCACTCCTGGCTCTAATTGTGCTCCCTTGTTCTGGATTCCCCTTGAGGAAATAGTTTCTCTTTAACTAACCTATCAAATTACCTTTTTCATTTCAAACACCTCAATTAGATTACCCCTCAATCTTCTAAATTCAAGGAACACAAGCCAAGTTTATGCAACCTGTTCTCATTAAGTTAACTCTTTATAACCCTTTAACACTCTTTAGCACTTGTCAGTGAAGAACTAAATAAGATATTGAGAGAATATTTATCAGTTGAATGATTTATTTCCAGCTGCAACAATTCATTTTTGCCATGTCTGGTCACTTTCTTCTTTTGCCATTCATTTCCTAATTTTAGATTTTCTACACCATTTTAGGTGCTCATCCCTGCTATTTCTAGGCCACAGAAGGCAGCCAATTCATGTGGACAAATAAACAGTGACTTTACTTGCCTGTGGTCAATTAAAAAAGGACATTTAAATGATCAAGCCTCCCCCTTCCACAGAGCATATAGTCTTGTTGTGCATCTGTAAAGCATGCACTCCCATGTTCCGCCACCAGGGAGCGCATCCCTTGGGAGCACTGTATATAAGCAGGCCCCCAAGGCCTGTTCCTCATTCTGGAGTGTCTTAATAAAGATTGAGATCACTGTTACTTTAACCTCCCTGTGTGCAGTCTCACCTGTATTAGGAACACAACAACTGGCGACGAGCATACGAATCCAACGCAAAGATGCAGCAAACTGTGGGCATCCTGCAGAAGTTCTCGGAGGGTGAGGCCTGGGAAGCCTATGTCGAACGGCTCGACCAGTAATTTGTAGCCAACGAGCTGGACGGAGAAGGAAGCGCTGCAAAAAGGAGAGCGGTCCTCCTCACAATCTGCGGGACACCGACCTATGACCTCATGAAGAATCTTCTGGCTCCGGTCAAACCCACAGATAAGTCGTATGAGGAGCTGTGTACACTGGTTTGGGAGCATCTTAACCCGAGGAAGAGTGTGCTGATGGCGAGGTATCGGTTCTACATGCGCCAGCGATCTGAAGGTCAGGAAGTGGCGAGCTACGTCGCCGAGCTAAGGCGACTTGCAGAACAATGTGAGTTTGATGGCTACCTGGAGCAGATGCTCAGAGACTTTTTTGTACTGGGCACTGGCCACGAGACCATCCTATGAAAACTTTTGACTGTAGAGACACCGACCCTCAGTAAGGCCATTGCGATAGCACAGCATTTATGTCCACCAGTGATAACACCAAACAAATCTCTCAGCACACAAGTGCTAGCAATATTCATAAATTAACTGGAACTGTGTTTGCGAGCAGAAATGTACAGGGCAGAAACCACAAGTCTGCAACTGCCAGCAGGCCTCAGGTGACCCAGATGACTCAGAGTCCGCAACAAAGGATGAATGCAAGGCAATTCACACCTTGTTGGCATTGTGGAGGCTTCCATTCAGCCTATTCATGCCGCTTCATAGGGTATGTTTGCAAGAGCTGTGGAACAATGGGGCACCTCCAACGAGCTTGCAGACGAGCTGCAAGCTCTGCAAAACCTGCTAACCACCACATGGCAGAGGAAGATCGGTCCATGGTGGATCAAAGCAATTTCGAGCCTCAGAGAGAGGAGGCAGATGCTGAAGTACATGGGGTGCACACATTTTGGACGAAATGTCCACCTCTAATGCTAAATGTAAAATTGAATGGCTTACCCGTAGCCATGGAACTGGACACTGGCGCTAGCCAATCCATCATGAGTAAAAAGATGTTTGAGAGACTGTGGTGCAACAAAGCACTCACCAGCCCTGAGCCCCATCCACACGAAACTGAGAACGTACACCAAAGAGCTCATCGCTGTCCTGGGCAGCGCCATGGTCAAGGTCACCTACGAGGGCACGGTGCACGAACTGCCATTCTGGATTGTCCCGAGCGATGGCCCCACACTGCTTGGAAGGAGCTGGCTGGGCAAAATCCGCTGGAACTGTGATGACATCTGAGCGCTATCACATGTCGATGAGGCCTCATGTACCCATGTTCTTAACAAATTTCCTTCCCTTTTTGAGCCAGGCATTAGAAACTTTTCCGGGGCGAAGGTGTGGATCCACTTGGTCCCAGAGGCATGACCCATTCACCACAGGGCGCGAGCAGTACTTCACATGATGAGGGAGAGAGTGGAAATCGAGCTGGACAGGCTGCAACGCGAGGGTATCATCTCCCCAGTGGAATTCAGCAAGTGGGCTAGCCCGATTGTTCCAGTACTCAAAAGTGATGGCACGGTCAGGATTTGCGGCGATTATAAAGTAACTATTAATAGTTTCTCGCTACAGGACCAATACCTGCTACCTAAGGCAGACGACCTATTTGCGACGCTGGCAGGAGGCAAGACGTTCACCAAGCTCGACCTGACTTCGGCCTACATGACGCAGGAGCTGGAGGAGTCTTCGAAGGGCCTCACCTGCATCAACACGCACAAGGGACTGTTCATCTACAACAGATGCCTGTTTGGAATTCGGTCGGCTGCAGCGATCTTCCAGAGAAACATGGAGAGCCTACTCAAGTCGGTACCACGCACGGTGGTTTTTCAGGATGACATATTGGTCATGGGTCGGGACACTGTCGAGCACCTACAAAACCTGGAGGAGGTCCTCCAGCGACTGGATCGCGTAGGGCTGCAGCTGAAGAGGTCGAAATGTGTCTTCATGGCAACAGAAGTGAAGTTTTTGGGGAGAAAGATCGCGGTGGACGGCATTCGGCCCACAGACGCCAAAGGCAGAGGCTCGCAGGAACGCGTCCAGGCCGCAGAACATCACAGAGCTGCGGTTGTTCCTCGGACTCCTCAACTATTTTGCTAACTTCCTACCGGGGTTAAGCACCCTCTTATTATTGCGTAAAGGTGAGAACTGGGTATGGGGAAAAAGACCAAGTAATTGCTTTTGAGAAAGCCAGAAATATTTTATGCTCCAACAAGCTGCTTGTATTGTATAACCCGTGTAAAAGACTTGCGCTAGCATGTGATGCGACGTCGTACGGAGTCGGGTGTGTATTACAACAAGCTAACGTTGCGGGGAAGTTGCAACTTGTCGCTTATGCCTCCAGGAGCTTGTCCAAGGCCGAGAGAGCCTACAGCATGATTGAAAAAGAGGCATTAGCGTGTGTGTTCGGGGTAAAGAAAATGCATCAGTACCTGTTTGGCCTCAAATTTGAGCTGGAAACCGATCACAAGCCCCTCACATCCCTGTTCGCTGAAAACAAGGGAATAAATACTCATGGAAGCGTTTGAAAATGATAGATCACCTGTCACAGCCCGCCAGACCAGCCAAGATCCTCTGCTGTCCCTAGTAAAAAACTGAGTACTGCATGGGAGCTGGGCCAGCATCCCCGTTGAAATGCAAGAGCTAATCAAGCCATTCCAGTGGCGAAAGTTCGAGCTGTTCATTCAGGCAGACTGCCTGTTGTGGGTTAACCGCGTAGTGCTACCCAAAAAGGGCAGGGAGACGTTCATTTCGGATCTTGGGTGTAGTAATGATGAAAGTGATGGCCACCACACGTGGGATCTGGCTCGGTATCGACTCTGACTTAAGAGTCCTGTGTACGGCAATGCAGTGTATGTGCTCAGTTGAGCAATGCGCCCAGAGAGGCACCACTACATTTGTGGTGCTGGCCCTCCAGACCATGGTCGAGGATCCATCGCGACTATGCGGGCCCGTTTCTTGGCAAAATGCTCCTGGTGGTGGTGGAGGCTTTTTCAAAATGGATGGAATGTGAAATAATGTCGGGAAGCACCGCCACCATTGAAAGCCTGAGGGCCATGTTTGCCACCCACGCCTGCCTGACATACTGGTCAGTGACAACGGGCCATGTTTCACCAGTGCCGAATTTAAAGAATTCATGACCGGCAATGGGATCAAACATGTCACCTCAGCGCTGTTTATACCAGCCTCCAATGGGCAGGCAGAACAAACAATCAAACAGAGCCTTAAACGAGTCACAGAAGGCTCACTCCAAACCCGCCTGTCCCGAGTACTGCTCAGCTACCGCATGAGACTCCACTTGCTCACAGGGGTGCCCCCAGCTGAGGTACTCATGAAAAGGACACTTAAAACCAGACTCTCGCTGGTTCACCCCAACCTGCATGATCAGGTAGAGAGCAGGCGGCAGCAACAAAATGTAAACGATGGTCGCGCCACTGTGTCACGGGAAATTGATCTGAATGACCCTGTGTATGTGCTAAACCATGGACATGGTCCCAAGTGGATCACGGGAACGGTGATAGCTAAAGAAGGGAGTAGGGTGTTTGTAGTCAAACTAGACAATGGACAAATTTGCAGAAAGCACCTGGACCAAACGAGACTGCGGTTCACAGACTGCCCTGAACAACCCACAGCAGACACCACCTTTTTCGAGCCCGTAACACACACCCAAAGGATCAACGACACCACCCCGGACCAGGAAATCGACCCCATCATGCCCAACAAGGCCAGGCTCACCCAGCAGCCCTGCAGGGCCAACAACACGCCAGCCCAGCGAGGGCACAGCCAACACACCAGAACAGACATTTGTACCGAGGCGGTCCACCAGAGAAAGAAAGGCTCCCGACCCCCTCACCTTGTAAATAGTTTTCACTTTGACTCTGGGCGGGCGGGGAGTGATGTTGTGTATCTGTAAAGCATGCACTCCCATGTTCCGCCACCATGGAGCAAATCCCCTGAAGTCCCAAGGGATCCCAGCATCCCTTGGGAGCACTGTATATAAGTCGGCAACTAAGGCCTGTTCCTCACTCTAGAGTGTCTTAATAAAGACTGAGGTCACTGTTACTTTAACCTCCCTGTGTGCAGTCTCATGTGTTAGGAACACAACAGTCTTCCATATCATAAATATCAATTAATCTCCTGATAAAAAGTTATTCCGAACCTCCAAAGACACAAGCAAAACTCAAAATGCCATTATTGAATTTCAACTGGTTGCTGCAACATTTTCAAATTACACTTCCCAGTACAGAAACCATAATGTTCCAAAATGCATAGATGGCCATATTCATTTTCATCGTCTTCAAACCCTGACCAGGTGATACTCAATGCTTTTAAATCAACATAGCATGAGCTGCTTTTCTGTGT
The DNA here is from genome assembly GCF_044704955.1 of Pristiophorus japonicus. Classification (NCBI taxonomy): domain Eukaryota; kingdom Metazoa; phylum Chordata; class Chondrichthyes; family Pristiophoridae; genus Pristiophorus; species Pristiophorus japonicus. Next base: position 33,843,466 of record NC_091989.1, on the reverse strand, counting down.
CCATTCCACACATTCTGTGCGGAGAAAATAAGTTTATTTATTTCTAGTCTTCTGTAAAGCTCGTTAGTTCTAAAAATATCTAGCTTCTACCAGGCATCTAATAAGTAGCCAAAAAGCATCCCCTCATAATTTAGCCAAATGTGATGTTAATTATGCCATACCACTTGGAGAACAGTCCATCACGCAGATCTATTCCCAACAGTAAAAACAAACCTATTGGCATAGGTTCCACTCAGGAGATCCATGAAAGATTCATGCCACCGGAAGCGAATAGATTTACATTACCGAGTTACATTGAATCTGCAATAAGAAACAGATCATTTGTCCCACATGAGCCTCCCCCACCCCTCGCCATTAAACCCTATCAGCATATCTATCTATAATTTTCTCCCTCATGTGCTTATCGAGCTTCCCCTTAAATGCATCTATATTTGCCTCAACTACTCCTTGTGGTAGCACATTCCACAATCTTACAACTCTTTGGGTAAAGACGTTTCTCTTGAATATCCTATTGGATTTATTAGTAATTATCTTATATTTATAACTAGTTTTGGACTTCCCACAAGGGGAAACATTTTCTCTGTGTCTACCCTATTAAACCTTTTCATTATCTTAAAAGACCTACAAAAGGTCATCCCTCAGTCTTATCTTTTCTATCGAAAAGAGCCACAGCGAGTTCAGTCTTTCCTGATATGCAGGCAGGACAAACTAGTCTTGTAAAAAAAAATGCATTCGTTCCTGGGATGTGGGTATCACCGGCAAGGCCAGCATTTATTGTCCATCCCTAATTGTCCTCAAGAAGGTAGTCGTGAGCTGCCATTTTGAACCACTGCATTCGTGTGGTAAAGGTACTCCCACAGTGCTGTTAGAGGGAAACATATAAAATTCTGATGGGACTGGACAGGTTAGATGCCGGAAGAATGTTCCCGATGTTGGGGAAATCCATAACCAGGGGTCACAGTCTAAGGATAAGGGGTAAGCCATTTAGGACTGAGATGAGGAGAAACTTCTTCACTCAGAGTTGTTAACCTGTGGAATTCCCTACCGCAGAAAGTTGTTGATGCCAGTTCATTGGATATATTCAAGAGGGAGTTAGATATGGCCCTTATGACTAAAGGGATTAAGGAGTATGGAGAGAAAGCAGGAACGGGGTACTGAGGTGAATGATCAGCCATGATCTTATTGAATGGTGGTGCAGGCTTGAAGGGCCGAATGGCCTACTCCTGCATCTATTTTCTATGTTTCTATGAATGCCAGGATTTTGACCTGGCGATAATGAAGGAACAGTGATATATTTCCACGTCAGGATGGTGGGGAACTTAGAGGTGATGATGTTCCCATGCGCCCGCTGTCCTTGTCCTTCTAGGTGGGAGAGGTTGCGGATTTGCTGTCGAAGAAGCCGTGGCGAATTGCTGCAGATAGTAGGTACTGCAGCTACGGCATGTTTACGATGGAGGGAGTGAACATTTATGATAGTGGATGGGGTGCCAATCAACCAACCTGCTTTGTCTTGGATGGTTTCGAGCTTCGAGTATTAATTAATACATCATAGAATTATACAGCACTGAAGGAGGCCATTTTGCACATCGTGCCTGTGCCGGCTCTTTGAAAGAGCTATCCAATTAGATCTACTTCCCTGCCTTTTCCCCATCGCCCACCAAATTGTTCCTTTTCAAGTATTTATCCAATTCCCCTTTGAAAGTTACTACTGAATCTGCCTCTACAATTCCAGATCATAACTCACTGCATAAAAAAATGTTTCCCTGCATTGCGCCTGGTTCTTTTGCCAATCACCTTAAATCTGTGTCCTCAGGTTAATGACCTTCCTGCTAGTGCAATAGTTTCTCAGTATTTACTCTATCCAAACCCCATAGAATTTTGAACACCTCTATTAAATCTCCCCAGAACCTTCTCTGCTCCAAGGAGGACAATCCCAGCTTTTCTAGTCTCTCCACATAACTGGTCCTTCATCCCCGATGCCATTCTAGTAAATCTCCTCTGCATCTCTCCAAGGCCGCGACATCATTCCTAAGTGTGGTGCCCAGAATTGGACACAATACTCTAGCTGAGGCCCAAGACAGTGATTTATAAAGGTTTAGCATAACTTCCTTGCCTTTATACTCTATTGATAAAGCCAATTATTCCATATGCTTTAAAAAAAAACAGCATTATCAACTTGTTCTGCCACCTTTAAAGATTTGTGTATCCATACCCAGAGGTGTCTCTGTTCCTGAACCCCCCTTATATTGTACCATTTAGTTTATATTACCTCTCCATTCTTCCAGGCAAAATGCTTCACTTCACATTTGTCTGCCATGTGTCTGCCCATTTCCTCCTCAAGTCTGTTGCTACCCTACTCACTGTTTACCACCTTTCCAAGTTTCATATCATTAAGTGGTACTTTATCAAATCCGTTTTTGAAAGTCGATATGGAGACTTTATGACAAGATTTCTCCAGAGTTTAAAATCCACTCCTCAAATCTCCAGTATGCAAAGAAAAGTTTTCACTTCAGAGTTGTGCACACTGTTTTTAGTCAGAATTAAATCTAGCCATACATCACAAAATAGTTTTCTGCTCTCCCAAATATAACCCTTCAACTTCTCATTTAATACTCACCAATTGTTTTGAAGCAGCCACAGCATAAAAATAATCCAGTGCAATAGATAAGACATAATATTATGAACTACGCAGCTCATTTGAAGATTAATTATTTTTCTGAATCTTACTGAAAACTATAAGCTTTACACAAAGCGGAAACAAGGTACAAAATACAATAATTTTCCCCCTCATAAACGTCCAAAGCCTTGGTGCCTTTAATATAAATATCTGCTTTCTTCATCAGGTTCTGACGAAGGGTCATTGACCTGAGACATTAACTCTGTTTCTCTCCACAGATGCTGCCTGACCTGCTGATATTTCCAGCATTTTCTGTTTTTATTTCAGATTCCAGCATCTGCGGTATTTTGTTTTTGTTCTTCATCGGGTACCTGTCCTCAGATTTCATCATACAGAAATCAGAAGACAGTAGCTTGCCTGTATCATACAAAAACTATGCCAACAATCAGTTGTTGAACTACTAAAAAAAGCAACAGGCACAGCTGATTGACAGTGTTTCAGCCAGAAAAGCATCATTTACAGTCCCATAAGACAAATTAAACATCAGCACTCGGGGACACGCTGCTGATAATTATAAATATACTTACCGTAACCATTTTTATTAATTTTATTAAAGGCACCAAGACAAACGATATGCAGGCATATTTATATGGGGAACTAATTTTATACATTTGTTTTCCGTGGAGATCACTCCAAGTGAATTGGTAGTAGAATTTACATCGTGAATTAAAAAATTATTCAATACTATATGCGATATCAGAAATTTAGTAAACTTTTATTTATAACCATTGAACCTCAGTTTTAATCGTTATCGACAGAATTGACAACTCACATTTCTAGGAGTTGGACAGGGCCAAGCAAAGGTGTAAGAGTAAGATTTTAAAAACAGGGAGGAACGTGGCAAAGCGGAGGGAATTGGGTAGAAGCATATTGATAATGAGCAGCCAACGGTTTATTAATAGTAGTATTACAACCAATTAACTAATAAAAAGATCTGCAAAGTAGGGCAAAATGTATTAACTTGTTAGCTAACATTCTACTTAAACGAGACAACTCACTATACATGCTAATAATATCTCCACGAATATCTATCGTGTTTGCCAAGTTAGATTCCGACATTTCCTGATGAGATTTTAAGTTGATGCTGAATTGCCGACCTCTGCTACCCGGCTGGCGCCAAAAATTCATCTGGGAACAGTGCACAACACAGTAGCTCCATTCAAGGTGCAGCACTGCTGTCAACAATACAAAAAAAACACTAGTCGGCGAGTGGGACTCAAAAGTAATTTAACTACAAAATACGCAGAGCTGTACCTTTCTGGAGTAATTTGACGTCGCCGTTTTCTTTCTTGGCCCTGTGTTTCTTCTCCTTCTCTTTGCTGCTGCTGCTGTTGTTGTACTTTTCCTTGGGAGGTTTGTTGGATTTCGAGTGGAGGTAGAGCGAAGAGGTTACGGAGCTGTAAACAGGAGGAAGGGTACGGGGAGCAGGAGCAGGCAACGCGTACTTCGAGCTAACGCCGAGCTCCGGACAGCGTTTGGTACTGTTACCGCTGCCCTTCTCCCGGTCTCTCCCATCGTTACCCTTCCCCACCGGTAACAAACTAGTCGGCGGCGCGGCGCCACGCACTTCCACTTTAGGTTTACCGTAACCGTCGGGCAATGGCTGCATCTTTCTTTTCTTCGCCGCTGTCTTGCTGTGCTCCGAGGAAGAATGTAAAGCCGGATTCACTTTGAGAATCTCCGCGCTGGGAGTTGGCGGCTGATCAGCCCGCTCGTCGCTATCCTTTTTCTCCACCACGACGCGTACATAACTCAACTGCGCCATCTTGGACCTTGGGCAAAAAAAAATCTAGTCTTGGCCAACGCTTGTTGGGGTATCGGAGCCAGCCGAGTGGGAACAGCAAGCACGCTCGCTGATTGGCTGCTTTACACGTCAATCACACGCTGGGTCGCTTCCGTTCATCTCGTGAGCGGAAACGGCATCAGGAGAGGAGCGGGATTTCCGGTATCAGGTCAGTGTGACAGGAAGTCAGGCGGCTCGAAGCTTGGGCTCTGTGTAATCCTGAAAGATTAAACAAAATAAAATGTTTTAAAGTTGCCGTAAAACAATATTTAGAACAGCGGTGATTGCTATTTTTTGACTTAAATTTATCTAATGTAAAATACATGTAAATTAAATGACTATAGCACGCAAATTATATATCGTTTATTATCGTGTGAGGTCTGGAAAAATTAGTTCCGGTGTGACATCAGAAGGCTGCCCTCGCATCAGTCCGTTGCCGATTGCTGCACGCGCACTAGAACAGCGTTCATCACCAACTGTCGGTGGCCCAAGGCTGCTGTGCTCGTTAATGTGAGCCATCCAACTCCACCTAGTGCTCGATGGCTCGGATCCGGGAGGGGCCGGAGGGAAGTAGATTGCACTCCAGTGCAGTGCTGAAAGAGTTTTTAAAATTATTATTCGTTCACAGGATGTGGGCGTCGCCAGCAGTTATTGCCTGTCCCGAATTGCCCTTCAGAAGATGGTGGCGAGCCGCCGCCTTGAACCGCAGACGGCAGTTAAGAACCAACCACATTGCTGTGGGTCTGGAGTCACATATAAGCCAGACCGGGTAAGGACGGCAGATTTCCTTCCCTAAAGGACATTAGTGAACCAACTAGATTGATTTTATAACAATCCAGTAGTTTCATGGTCACCATTACGGATACAAGCATTTTATTCCAGATTTATTTAATTAACTGAATTTAAATTCCCTGCTGGTGGGATCTGAACTCATGTCTCTGTATCATTAGTCCAGTAACATAACCACTATATTACTGTACCCTGCTCTTTCTTCCCCACCCAGCCAGTCATGTTTTGCCTCACTGTTAGAGGTGCCGTCTTTTGCATGTGACGTTAAACTGAGGTGGATGTAAAAGATCCCATGGCATTATTTCTAAAAGGTGAGTTTTTCCCTGAGTCCTGGCCAATGTTTATCCCTCAACCAACATAATTAAAACAGGTTATCAGGTCACTATCACATTGCTGTTTGTGGAAGCTTGCTGTGTGCAAATTGGTTGTCATGTTTTCTATATTACAATTGTGACTATACTTCCAAAAAAAAGTACTTAATCGGCTGTAAAGTGCTTTGGGACATCAGATAGTCAAGAAAGGTGCTATATAAATTAAAGTCTTTGAATGTTTGTCGCACACTTCCAAGATTATCATTCTGAAAAGCCCTGATCTGAGTATTTCAAGCATTTTGTTTTTATTTCAGATTTCCAGCATCTGCAATATTTTGCTTTCCTATTTGTTTTTTTTCCTCCATCCTCCTAGTTAGCTGGGATGGTCTGACCCATGGTGCCTCCATGATTAACATCAGTACTTGTGTTGATCCTGTCGTAGCACTGAGGCCTGGGTTCAAGTCCCACTTCAGAGGTTTAAGCACATAATCCATACAGTGCAGTACCGAGACAGTGCTGCCCTGCTGCAGGTGCCAACTGTTAAACCGAGGACGAGTCCACCCTCTCAGGTTAACTTAAAAGATCCCTTGGCACTACTTGAAGAACTGGGAATTTTGCCTGATGTCATGGCCAATATTTATCCCTCAACCAACATCACAAACAGATTATCTGGACGTTATCCCATTGCTGTTGAAAATTGGCTGCTGCATTTTCTACATTACAACCGTGACTAGAAGTACTTCACTGGCTGTTAAAAAGGGAAAGACTTGCATTAATATAGCGCCATTCACGACCACCGAACATCTCAAAGCGCTTTACAGCCAATAAAGTACTTTTGATGTTTAATCACTCTTGTAATGTGGGAAAACATTTGGGACATCCTGAGTTTGTGAAAGGTGCTATATAAATGGAAGTTCATTTACTTTTCTTTTGGTTGCTAATGAGAATGTTACGCAAAGGTAGTGGAGACTGGGATCTGAACCTGGATTCCCCAGTTCAGAATGCAAACACCACATTAGTCTCTCCATCTACACAAAATTCTTGAAAGCAATTGCAGAGATTTCTCATGGGTCTATTTCTAAATCTCCATCTGCATTTTTCAACAAGCTGGGTAGGATGATCTGGGCAATAAAGCTTTTCCTGGCTGGTGTTACTGATGCTTCTTGATTAGTCAGCAGGTGTTCTATTTCTAAAAGTTGGGATTGGTCTTTTCAGTTTTTTGTCTCATACTAAAGTTGCATCTTGCAATCTGATCAAGAGTTAAGTTATTTGTCGGAGTTAACACTTGCTCTGTTTGGGTGTTCACAATTCTTGCTATGGGTATACTTTGTCGGTTTTATTATTAGTATAGTTGAATGAAGAATTTAGAAGGAATTTACACAGTAGTGATGAGAATGTGGAATTTGTTGCCACATGGAGTGGCTGAAGCAGATATTTTTGGATTTAAAGGCTTGATACATACCAGAGGGTGAAGGGAAAGGTAGGAATCTTTAAAGTTCCAGTTGTTGGATTGGTTAAAATCATTCTGCCTTGATTTTGCCATTTTAAAAAGCCTGAATTATCCCCAAAGCCTTGATTTTCATTGTCAAATCTTTTCAAGGAAGAATTATTTAAGACTTATTCAGCAGTGATAATTGGAGCTCAGTTGATAGTTTGGTTCCTCGTCAATAATAACATCCAGCAGAGCTAGATATTTTCACTTTTGTAAAGGATATCATTTAACCTCGTGTTTCCTCTGTTCTACATTTGTCCTGTATGTGATTTTTCACCTTCCACCCCCTATTAAGTAAAAGTAAATAAAATGCTGACAGTTTGGTTTATCTAATTTTAATTTCTTAATTATTGAATAACTTATTTATGGCTTAATTTGAATGTAAGGAAAGCTATTTTATGAGTACAGGAGAGGAGGCGGCACAAGAAATTTAATGTGGGGAAAAAGTTGCGCTTCACTTAAATAACTGAAATGTATTACATTGTGTTTGACAATGTGGCAATAATTAACTCTATGGACTATCTGATTTCCCCCACTAGTATCCACTGTAAAAGTTTTTTTTTTATTGTTTTCTAGTAGTGTTCCATATAATTTAGTTTTAACTGACTTTCTCCAAATTTGGCTAGTGTTTTTTTGGTACCCTAATTTTCCTCTTATTTTTGACACGAAAGTAGAACCTAACAAATTTACTCTTTTTTTTAAACAGCTGCCTGTAGTGATACCAAAAAAGTCTTTGCAAAGGTCTGAAACACATCAGCCTTTTGGTGTGGGGGGGGAGGAAGGAAAGAGGAGAGAGAAAGGCATATGCACCTTTATTCATGGAGGAGGCCTAAGGGAGTCACAAATAAATTAATCTAGGGAATGTGAAAACTCAGTCATAGAATTTATCAACATTTTATTTATCATTGCACTTTAAAATAAGCTTAGAGTTTCTACGACAGAAATACACTTCATTGTAATCTTCAAAAAATGTTTGTCTCACCAAAAGCACACAAGGTCACACCACAAGTGAGTGTCAGAATTTAAAAGTACTTTGTTGCTGGAGCTGCTGCCATGAACAGCAGATTCTTCCTTCGAAAAGGTCTTCCTGATGAAGGGTCAATACCTGGAACTTTAGCTTGTTTGTTCTCTCCCTAGATATGGTTTGACCAGTTGAGTATTTCCAGAATTTTCTATTTTAAAGCTAGCAGTACAAGAAAGGATGAGTAATAAATACTGGCCCCATCAGCAATGCTGACAGAGACTAACAGCTTTAATTTAACATCATTTAAGAATGCACCACCAGCAGTGAATTGTTAGCCGAGTTAAAACCACTTACTTTCATCTTTGAAATATAAAAGCTACCGTCATCCCATCTCACCTCCAGTTAAAACCCTTTTTTTTTTTAAAAAGGTGTAATATAACCATCAGTCTCATTAAAGCCTGCTGCCCCCATCCTCAAGAAATAGCAGGCCATTCAGACTCCCCAGCTGGGGAAATCATACTCTCAACATCTAGCCTACCCTGTAAGAATGTTACATGTTTCAATAAGTGTCATTCAGTTGTTTCCCCCTCTTCCACTTGCCCAGCAAGACAATGTTCACCCAACAGGCTCCCCCTTCCCTAACCCAACACCTAGTTACTCTCCTACCTCCCCTTGTGCTTCCTCTGGGCTCATCTTGTCCATGGGACCCATTCCCACTAATATGCAGACTACCTTACTAACTTCCCTTGCTAACATTGCAAATGGTTCCCCTCCCTTTCAAAACCACCATCACTCCTTCTCAGAAATCCTACCTATCTGTGCAAATTACTGTCCCATCTCCAAATTTCATGAACATGTATGTCACCTTCCAAATCAGAGCCCAGCTTTCCTGCAACTCCATTAAGAACCTCTCCAATCAGGGTTCTGTCTCTGCACAGCACCAAAATGATCAAGTGTCAAATGACATCCTCAGTGACTGATGGATTGAGGTGCATTATTCCTCCTTGTGGCAGTGTTTACAATGGACGACACCATCCTCTTCCAACGTTGTAAATGTGGATTCTTTTCCCTCAATCTGGTTCAACGAATTCACTGAGTCGAACACCGTTGCCGCTTATAACAAAGCAGACTTTATTCTTGTTTCACCGGCCGGGACTTATCAGAAAGAAGGAATGCTCTCCCTATAGAGTGCACCCACTTCCTACGGACAAGTGCCGTTACAATATAAAGGCGCAACGGTTATACATTTTCAGTACAAGATACAATTAGTGACATTTAGTTCAGCCTATCCCCTTTGATCCCTCCTTCCCTTTGTCCACTCATGAGCTGACATCTGTATGGGCTGTTTTTACACAAAGGAGCCTTTCAGAGTCTTTCTCACCCTATATTGTTTCAAGTTTACTGGTGTGACTTAGCAAGACCTTGGAGTTAGTCTGTTAGTTGTGTCAATGTTGTAACATTTGCAGTCTGAGATTCTTAAGGCTATTCCTCCATGAATCCTTTGTTCAATTTCACTTTCTATACATTTTCCCACATTCTCAACTTCAATGTCTATATACATTCTCAACGCCTTTCCTCAATTGGCCAGTTCAGTGGGATTGCCCTCACTCTTGGTTACACTCTTACCTATCTGAGCATAGTCAGACCATTTCCAGCAATGACTTTGCTTTCTACTTACTGCTGGAGACCCCAAGGATAGAACTGAACCCAACCAGAGTCAGCACCTTCCGGGAAAGAGATGGAGGGGAACCAGGGTCAGCACTGACAGGGAAGGAAACATAGAAAATAGGTGCAGGAGTAGGCCATACAGCCCTTCTAGCCTGCATCGCCATTCAATGAGTTCATGGCTGAACATGCACTTCAGTACCCCCGTATAGAAACATGGAGAGGGAGGGGATAAAAGTTCACGGGGCTGAGAGTAATATTAGCATGGAAAGAGGATTGGGTAACTAACAGAAGAGAGTCGGGATAAATGGTTCATTCTCAGGTTGGCAATCAGTAACTAGTGGGCTGCCACAGGGATCAGTGCTGGGACCCCAACTATTTACAATCTATATTAACGACTTGGGAAAAGGGACCGAGTGTAACGTAGCCAAGTTTGCTGACGATACAAAGATGGGAGGGAAAAGCAATGTGAACACAATCTGCAAAAGGACAGACAGGCTAAGTGAGTGGGCAAAAATTTGGCAGATGGAGTATAATGTTGGAAAGTGTGAGGTCGTGCATTTTGACAGAAACAAATCAAAGAGCAAATTATTTAAATGAAGAAAGATTGCAAAGTGCTGCAGTGCAGCGGGACCTGGGGGTACTTGTGCATGAAACACAAAAGGTTAGTATACAGGTACAGCAAGTGATCAGAAGGCCAATGGAATCTTGGCCTTTATTGCAAAGGGGATGGAGTATAAAAGCAGGGAAGTCTTGCTACATTTGTACAGGATATTGATGAGGCCACACCTGGAATACTGCGTGCAGTTTTGGTTTCCATATTTTGGAAAGGATATACTTGCTTTGGAGGCAATTCAGAGAAGGTTCACAAGGTTGATTCCGGAGATGAGGAGGTTGAATAAGTTTGGCCTCTACTAATTGCAATTGAGAATGAGAGATGATCTTATCGAAATGTACAAGATTATGAGGGGGCTTGACAAGGTGGATGCAGAGAGGATGTTTGCACTGATAGGGGAGACTAGAACTAGGGGGCATAATCTTAGAATAAGGAGCCACCCATTTAAAACGGAGATGAGAAATTTCTTGAGGGTTGTAGAGCTGTGGCAGCTGGGACATTGAATAAATTTAAGACATAAATAGACAATTTCTTAAACAATAAGGGGTTATGGGGAGTGGCGGGAAGTGGAGCTGAGTCCATGATCAGATCAGCCATGATCGTATTAAATGGCGTAGCAGGCTCGAGGGGCCATATGGCCTGCTCCTGCTCCTATTTCTTATGTTCTTATATATCCTTAGCCCCCTTCAGCTTATCATGGGGTCCTCTACCACTGCCTGTGTATGCAATATCTTGTCATGGATGAGCCGCAATTTCCTCCAGTAAATCATAAAATATGACACACGAGGCCATTCGTTACATTTTCAACTGGCAGAGAGACAAAGAGTTACCCAGCCTAATCCCGCCTTCCAGCACTAGGTCCGTAGCCCTATGGGTTACAGCACATCTAAGTATCTTTTTAAATGTGATGAGGATTTCTGCCTCTGCCACCCTTTCAGGCAGTGAGTTCCAGACTCCCACCACCCTTTGGATGAAGAAATGTTTCCTCACTCCCTCTAATCCTTCTACCAACTACTTTAAATCTATATCCTCTGGTTATTGACCCCTCTGCCGAGGGAAATAGGTCCTTCCTATCCACTCTATCTAGGCCCCTGATAATTTTATACATCTCAATTACATCTCCCCTCTGTTCCAAGGAAAACAACCCCAGCCTATCCAATCTTTCCTCATAAATCTCTGTGATCTTTCCTGGAATGTGATGATAAGAACTGCACGCAGTACTCGAGCTGTTGCCGAACGAATGTTGAATACAGTTCTAGCATAACTTCCTTGCTCTTGTTTTCTATGTCTTGGCTAAGAAAGGAAAGCATTCCGTATGTCTTTTTAACTTATCAACCTGTCCTGCTACCTTTCAGGATCTGTGGACATATCCTCTCATTTTTGTGTATTCCCTTGCCGTGTTGCTCCTCCCCAAATGCATTACCTCACACTTGTCTAGATTGAATTCCATTTGCCACTTTTCTGCCTAACTGACCAGTTCATTGATATCTTCCTGCAGTCTGGAGCTTTACTCCTTACTGTCAACCATACGGCCAATTATTGCATCATAAAATTTCTTTATCAATCCCCCTACATTTAAGTCTAAATCCTACAAAAAGTAAGGAACCGAGTATGGAGTCCTGTGGAACCCCACTCAAAACAGCCTTCCAGTCACAAAAGCTCCCCTCAACCATTACCCTTTGCTTCCTGCCACTGAGCCAATTTTGAATCCAATTTGCCACTCTCCCTTGGATTCCATGGGCTTTTACTTTTTTTGATCAGCCTACCATGTGGGACCTTGTCAAAAACCTTACTAAAATCCATGTAACAAAGAACTCGTTCAAGTTAGTAAGACACGACATTCCCTTAACAAATCTATACTGCCTGACCTTGATTAATCTTTCTAAATGAAGGTTTATGCTGTCCCTCAGAATTGATTCCAGTAATTTGCCCACCACCGAGGTTAAACTAACTGGCCTGTAATTAATTGCTCGGTTTATCCCTTTTTTAAACAATGGTACAACGTTAGCAGTTCTCAAATCCTCTGGCACAACTCCTGTAGCCAGGGAGGATTGAAAAATTATTGTCGGAGCCTCCGCAAATTCCTCCATTGCCTCGGATATATTTCATCCAGTCCTGGCAATTTATCTACTTTCAAGGATGCTAAACCCCTTAAAACTTCCTCTCATATGTTTATCCTGTCCAATATTTTGCTATCTTCCTCCTGAACTTCCACATCGGCATCGTCCCCCTCTTGTGAAGACAGCTGCAAAGTATTCATTTAGTAAACACTGGGAAGACTGAAATCATTGTCTTTGGTCTCCACCACAAACTCCATACCCCTGCCATCAATTCCAACCCCCTCCCTGGACATTGCCTCAGGCTGAATCAGCCACAGACCTGTATTTTGATTGTGCACTGAGCTTCCAACCCCATATCCTGTCCATCACAAAGAGCGCCTATTTCCACCTTTAACATCGCTCACCTCCATCCCTGCTCAGCCGATCTGTTGCTGAAATGCTCATCCATGCCTTGGTCACCTCGAGACTTGACCATTCCAATGCTCCCCTGGCCACCCTCCACAAACAGCAGGTTATTCAAAACTCTGCTGCCCGTATCCCGCTCACCTATTGCCCCTGTCCTTGCTGGTCTCGCCTAGTCTCCCAACACCTCCAAAATGGCCATCCTTGTATTTAAATGCCATCATGATCTTGCCCCTCCCCTCCAACTAGCCTTCCTATGATCTAGCCTTATGTGGATCCCCACTACTACCGGCCATGTTTTCGGCTATCTAGGTGATACGCTATGGAATTCTCTCCCTAAACCCTTCTGGCTCTCAACTTTCCTCTCCTCCTTAAAACCTCTCTGACCCAGTTTTCAGTCACTCCATCTAATATCTTCTGCTTTAGCTAGGTAAGACCCTCAATCTCTTCATGACCTCCCTTTTCTCGATCTTAATCTCCTCCAACCATATGTCCCATCACACTGCACCTTTCATGTGCCTTTGCCCTCTGGAACTACCTCCCTCAATGCATTCAAGACTTTCAAACTGATCATTCAAATTTAAAAAGGAACCATCAGTTATAGAAACTGAATCAATCACACAGCATTGTATAAATTATTCTCTCCAGCATGTTATTGAACCATTGCATCAAGATAAGCTTGGTACAAGGAATCGGAGCTAAAGTTTATTTTTAAATTGCTAATGTACTGCTACTGGGCTATTATTGAAACCAGACAAAAATAGCAAATATTTATCACAAGCCCCCTGCAGACCCGTCCCATTAACCGTGCTTTTGCCTCACTAACAAGCATTCTGCTAGTTGTCTACTCATCCTTCATTGCACTGTAAAGCACTTGGAAATGAAAGCTGCTGATAAATTTAAATAGTTGCCATTGTCAAGAGCAATAGTGCTTCAACGATTCATGAACAAAACTTAATTAACCTGAAGTCCTAATGAATATTTTGAATAATCTGTAGTTACATTGAAATGAAATTAAAATTAACAAATGGCAGCATGTATGCCTAACTTAACCTTCAAGGTTACAGCTTCAGTTATGTCCCATTAGGAAGGATCAAGCAAGTGTTTTACAATGTCCCAGTGAATGAACCTTGGGTAGTGTTAGTCTGCTATAAATTAACTTATCAATATATTTTCAGGTTATGGCTTTTAACATGAAATTAACGTTCCAAGTTTAGTTTTGAGCAACGGCAATTATTGCGTGAAAATTAAAAATATAAATTTAATCAATTGTGGAACTTTCATATTGCATGGGTATGACTAATGCTACTTAACTATATTCTTCATTCACACTTGGCGTGAAACGTTTAACATTTTTAAAACAGATGTCAATCTCTGTCTCATTGCCATATAATTACCATATTTATTTTATCTAGCCATACAAAACCCACTTAGAAAGTTTTGCAAGCATTAAGACCAGAAAAGTCAAATCCAAAAATCTTGAGTATTTCATTATTGAGACATCTATTACAATTAGTCACAAATGACCATAAAGAACACAAATTTATTTGAACAGTCAATGCAAAAAGCCATAAACAATATTTTCAAGGTCGAATGTCTGCAAGAGGAAAAAAAACACACATTTGAACAGGCTTTGATTTTGCCACATTCTACATCATAATTGGTTTTATTTTTAAAAAGCAGTTAATGAAAAATTAGTATTTCATTTTGTCTGTTCAAGAAATCAGGATCAACAGAGATCTGAATTAATTATTTTTGCTCAGATCAATCAAGTACTACTTAAAATATGACTGTCAAAGACTATTTGACACAAATAGGCAAATAATAGGACAGTTTAGTTGTGAATCATCTTGTCGCATTAAAAATTGCCCTAGTTTGTTTTTGAACCTTTGTATTCACTTACTTGACAAAAAGTAAATTGTACAAAGACCATAGTCTATGATTTTGTTACATGTTAATAAGCTATGTCATATTATTCAAATAGGACAAAAAAGCAATAAAACAAGCCAATTTGTTTCAAGATCTTTACTGACAGGTCAATATATTGTAAAATACAGGTCTGTGTGGCTGATAGTCCTCTTATCCCAGATGCACAAAAGCACAAACAAAATGCTCACATGATGTTAACAGGATTGCATACTGTTCGAAGGCACTTACTAAATTCAAGGCCAAATGAACAGATCAAATTGGGATTGGTTATTAACAGCATATAATATAAAAATATCCTTTTGCTTACAATTTACAAATGTATTACAATCTCAACCCCTGTTAAACTGCAACTTCCTGCTCATTTCCAGAAGTTAAGAATGCCTGAAAGAATATTTCTCTATAATTTCAGGGCAAATAATTTACAAAAAATGGTACACAAAGGTTTAGATCATGCACAGATTTCTTACATCTTCTGTTAAGAATATTTAATACCTGCAACACTGTCAATTATATACCTACCTGCCCTGTACATATATAAAAGAGTAATGCACATAATAGTTTCTGGAAGTTAGCAAAGAATAACTGTCCACAGACTCCCTATTTATACTTATTTTACTGTATTAATATACAATCCTACAAGCAGTGTAACAAATTCCCCCAAAAAATTAAGGCCTGTAATACTTTAAGTTTTATTTTTAAAGTCTTAATACTTTTAAGTGTGAAATAAGGCAGGTAAAAATGGTCCCAGCAAAGAGATATTTAGCACCGGAATCCACACCCTTGGAAGGTTTTTAGCAAGTTACAACAGATGTAAAATGTGTACCATTCTGTAACTGAGAAGACATCTAAATTGCTCTTGCTTTTTGTTAGTAAAGAAAGATTGTTTTTAGTGAGTGTGAATAATTTTTCTACTTTTCAGTCCTTTCATGGCACTTGAAGGGAGACACTCCAGTATTACGGTCCATTTGAACGTCTGCTCCATCATGTCCACTCAGGAGGAGGATCTCTTGGCCCTTTCGGCTTTGTATAACGATTATTGAATCCTGCAAATTAGAGAACAAAAACAGTTATCTACAATTCACTAAATCAAAGTTTTAACATATACATTTGTTTATATAGAGCAAAATACAATTATGTAACACTTAAAATATATACTATATATTCTACAATAGGAACATAATTGTTAATTTTGATTGTAGGTAAGAGATACAATGGGATATTATACAATTGATTTTTTTTTCAAATTACGGTTTCAAAAATACAAACATACGGGCCTAGAAATTAAATCTTATACATTTTGGGGCACGCGTAGATACAGGGCCCCCTTTATAATGGGACAGGCCTACCCATGCTTCTTATTGGCTGCATGCCTGTTAAGGGGTAGGAAATTGGGCGTCTCCGATATCACTTAAAGGCAGTCTGCATCTCTAAGGGAAAGTTCACTGCCACAAATGAAGAAACATTTGAAGAGGAAAATGGCTGCAAGAGCTGTAAGATCAGCCACCAATTCTCAGATTAAACTTTTAGGACAAAAATTAAGCTCAACAAGACTTGCCTTTTTTGTCGATAAACCTTACCTACCCACCTTCTAACCATATCCATTTTTGCAGTGGTGTGTAATTGACTTTATACAATCTACTTCAGTGCTCTTCACTGATAACTTAATGTGACTGATTTTTGTTCAAATAGACCAACATTCAAGTTTGCACAAGTGCAGTTTTTGGTGTACATTACTTAGGTTTAACATGATAAAATGAATTTTATTGAAGTCGATTTTTAATTTCAAAAGTAATAAAAATTGCTCCAGTGGGCATTACTGAGCCAAACAAACTGGGGAAGCTTCTCATTTGATTGCTAATCAGCATCAAGTAAACGGATTTCAAGTAATAGTAAAAATGTTACAACTCATCTTCATAACTCAAGGCCGGGGGGTGGGTGGGGAGGTTGATATTCTGTGACCCTTGTTGGAAGTGCATGTACACGGGCATCTGAGGAAGATAGATTGGGCTTGAATACAATGCTCTCCACAGTTGAATAGACTGCCGATCATATGTTCAAGCTCTCAAAAAATGGACATGTAGGAGAAGTGAAGGGGCCATTGGCATCTGTAGAACTATAGCCCAGCATAAGTCACTATATGCAAGAGACGATGTGTGAAGGGCAGGAAGTGAAAATATAAATTTGGCCTTTTTAAACACACACTAAAATTTAACACTTGGTAAAAGTAATACAGTAAAATATTCTTGCAAAAGGTTTGCCAATAGAAAACATGAAAAATAAGACAGCACATGCAGCCCAATAATATATCTTGATAATCTAAGTAAAAATTTGCTGACAGATTTTCCAAATTATAGGATATAAATATCTAAATTCAAGCAAAGGTGTTCGACAAATGAAATTGCACCAATTTGTCTCAGAAATATGACAGCATAGTTAAGTTTTCAATTTTCCATTTGTGAATTTATTTTTCTTTACTTCATAATACTGTTTTTTTTTTGTTAAATACCTGGTTATATAAATTTCTTTTAACTACTTTTTCCTCTTCATTCCTATTTGTAGTTTTTAAAAACAGGGTTATCCACAAACTCTAGGCAAACAGGTTAACCATTGACGTACACATTTAATACACTGTTGGGACAGTATTTGTGAAAAATACAATGCAAGTTAATTTATTTTTCTCATTTAAACTTTCTGCATTCTCACCCCTGCAGCACAACCATCAAGATTCATGTAAAACGTACTGTGAAAATACAGTAAAGAACAAAAGGAGTTAGAGCAAGGAAATGTAACAAAGTGGCAAAAAGGAGAAGGAAATTTACCATGCTGATGCAGATGCAACAGCAAATTGAAACATATGAAGTTGTTAAAAAGGTTAACAAACTTGAGACCTACAAATTTAAGGCATGACTAGCAAGTGAGAAAATCATGCATCTTCCATGAAATTGAACAGGTTAACATTTATTTCCAGACAATTGAGTTTAATTTTTTGGCACTTTATAGCAACAAAAGATTGAAAATACATGAAATTTTTGGGTGTAATTCTAAATTAAATTATTGGGGTTAGATAACTCAATTAAGATTTCATTATAACAGCAGCACTCCTTTTAAAAACAAATACTGGAATTATCTGGGCATTTCAAAGGTTGATCTTATTTTAACAGCAAGTGCTAAACATATTAAATTGGTGGGAATAATTTGAAAAGTTACTGAACCCAACAGTATGAGGGCACTGAATTATCAGAGCTAAAGTTCTCTGACACATTAGTAAATTATTCTAAGCGTTACCCATAAATGGCTCTGTTTAACAAAATGTTCAAAGACAATTAATGGAATGGGGGGGGGGGGAAAGAGAGAAAGAGAGAGGAATAAATTAAACAGTTAATGATAATTAACAGTCATCGGTCTTAAACGTTAATTCTGTTTCTCCACAGATGCTGCCTGACCGCAGTATTTTGCTTTCAAGTTAATCATTTTTGGATGGCTTTCTTTTTAGGAAAAGGGCAATGTTCTCATTTAAATAAAAAGGTTCAACAGCCTTAAAGAACTAAACCATAACTGATAAAGAGTAAAATGGAAAAGGATGTGAATTGATTAACATTAGTTTCTTCCTTTCCCCGGGTCAAAATGGTAATGCATGGCTTCCTGTCTATTGGCAAATAGAATTGCTTATTTCTGTATTGTGGTGAATTAGAAGTACAAAAACTGTTTAGCTTATAGCACTGAAATATCCTCCCTCAGACCTGAATTTACCGTGATGAAGCCACCCCCACCCAGCCACTAAGAAAAGCAAATCCAATATAGTTTTCCTCCAATTAGGGAGCCAACTTGAAGGGTTTTCAAGCAATGGAAAAAACTGTTACCATGCTTTTGTCCTGTTGATAAAACTAACCAGAGTGCAATTCGAACAGCAGCTACTGTCTCTGAATGCTTAAAGTCGTAGTACAAAAGCAGTAAGGATAACAATCGTACTAGTAAGTTTGGTACTGAAAATCCAGATAACCCTTCACCTTATTTAACGAAGGTCTTCACTCACCAACACCCCACCCGCAACCGCTTCAGCTTAAACAATGGTAAAACAGCCTAATGCTAGCTGCTTTGATAGGATTATGGGATTTTATTTCCTTTCCTCTGTCCCTCCACCCAAAATCACTCACCTCCAGACATTTTTACAACTAAGTGTTGGGGCATTGACAATGAAGGTCCTTACCTGATTTTTGGAGACAGGATACAAGGACAGTTCTCAGCATGCTCATTTTCGAAAGGAACCCACTGTCTGATAAGAGGAGGTCACTTATGAAGTTTGGTTAAGATCTAACAAAGCACTTTTAATTTGAGGGGACAGGTGTTTATAGGATACAAGCAAGCATGCATGTATGTATGGTTTTCTAGGACATCCACTTTAAAAATAAGCCAAAAATTGGAGTCATGGTTTGGTTAAAAACTAGAAAAGGATTTGAAGATACCCAATATCTGACCTGATTACAGTTAAGTTAAAATTGGAAGAGTTAGTAAGGAGAGAAGTGTTTAAGACAGGTGACTAGTTAGCAAATTCCATAACAAATCTCTTAACTCCCAAATATATATTGTTAGTATAATTTATATTATATATATATAATATATCTTTATTCACTCAACAGCCCTACCTTTTTTTACTGTTGCACAAACTTAATATTTTATTTGTGTATCTTGAGAGTAAAACAACACTGATGCTTGGAAGCTCAGTCATTACTAGACTCAATAACAAGCTGTAGTCCCCAGTAAATAATGCCCGATATGCTTCAGCAGTAGTGCGGCATATTGTTATGTCTCCCATTACAGGTCTAGTCAGTTTTGTTTCAATGGAGGCAGAGTTTAAACTGCTCTAAAAAATCATCACAGAATATGAAATAGTTTCACTCTTGCTGAGCATGGATACTTTGTCCCTCGAATGGCACGAAACTAGCAACTTTTAGAAATAGCTGACAGCTAAGGAAAACAAAGCAAGCAAGAAATACAAAAAAGTAAAAAGAAAGTGCTTTGCATGTTGGACAGACACAACATCCATCTTTCTGTTTTACTGGGATCTTAATGACAACATAAACTAAACACAGGTCAACTTTCATTATGCCCATTTTTGCAAGGAATCCTCATGTCCAGTGAAAACACAATGAGGAAGTTTGATCAAACCACTATAATTTGGCATGAAGTTAGTGTCATGGATACACACAAACACAAAAATGTTACATTAGGTACGATTTTTTTTTAGTTAAAGCTCCACATGCAAATTAGGATTTGCTATCATCCACTGAAAGGTTAAAGAAACAACGAGGGAGACTTTCCCTTTAAAAACAGGTTGCCGAGAATCTTCAGCAAGAGTTAAGACAATTAGACAGCAGGCCTCAGCAACATTCCAATACCCGAAAACAAGTGATTTAATTTACAATCAGGATCATTCATACAATTTGGGGGGAAGAAAATCCCAGTTTCTTTCAACAGGGAATTAGACTGGTGAGCCTGACATCGGTAATGGGGAAAATGTTGGAATCAATTATTAAAGATGTAATAGCAACACATTTGGAAAGCAGTGACAGGATCGGTCCAAGTCAGCATGGATTTATGAAAGGGAAATCATGCTTGACAAATCTTTTGGAATTTTTTTGAGGATGTAAGCAGCAGAGTGGACAAGGGAGAACCAGTGGATGTGGTGCATTTAAACTTTCAAAAGGCTTTTGACAAGGTCCCACGCAAGAGATTGGTGTACAAAATTAAAGCACATGGTATTGGGGATAATGTATTGACGTGAATAGAGAACTGGTTGGCAGACAGGAAGCAAAGAGTAGGAATAAACTGGTCCTTTTCAGAATGGCAGGCAGTGACTAGTGGGGTACCACAAGGTTCAGTGCTGGGACCCCAGCTATTTACAATATGCATTAATGATTTAGACGAAGGAATTGAATGTAATATCTCCAAGTTTGCAGATGACACTAAGCTGGGTGGCAGTGTGAGCTGTGAGGAGGATGCTAAGAGGCTGCAGAGTGACTTGGACAGGTTAGGTGAGTGGGCAAATGCATGGCAGGTGCAGTATAATGTAGATAAATGTGAGGTTAAACAGAATATCTGAATGGCGACAGATTAGGAAAAGGGGAGATGCAACAAGACCTGGGTGTCATGGTACATCAGTCATTGAAAGTTGGCATGCAGGTACAGCAGGCAGTGAAGGCAGCAAATGGCATGTTGGCCTTCAAAGCAAAAGGATTCGAGTATCGGAGCAGGGAGGTCTTACTGCAGTTGTATAGGGCCTTGGTGAGGCCACACCTGGAATAGTGTGTAGTTTTGGTCTCCTAATCTGAGGAAGGACAATCTTGCTATTGAGGGAGTGCAGCGGAGGTTCACCAGACTGATTCCCGGGATGGCAGGACTGACATGAAGAAAGACTGGATCGACTAGGCTAATATTCACTGGAATTAAGAAGAATGAGAGGGGATCTCATAGAAGCATATAAAATTCTGATGGGATTGGACAGATTAGATGCAGGAAGAATGTTCCCGATGTTGGGGAAGTCCAGAACCAGGGGTCACAGTCTAAGGATAAGGGGTAAGCCATTTAGGACCGAGATGAGGAGAAACTTCTTCACTCAGAGAATTGTGAACCTGTGGAATTCTCTACACAAAGTTGTTGAGGCCAGTTCGTTAGATGTGGCCCTTACGGTTAAAGGGATCAAGGCATATGGAGAAAGCAGGAATGGGGTACTAAAGTTGCAAAAATGATTAGCCATGGTCATATTGAATGGTGGTGCAGGCTCCAAGTGCAGAATGGCCTACTCCTGCACCTATTTTCTAGGTTTCTATAACATTCTACTATCTGAAGAAAACCTGCTTCTTGGCATTCTTGCACTGTGCATTGATTTGAGTCCACCAGTCTTCTGTGACCAGATGAAGGGCAGATACAGCACAGCAAGTCTCAGAGCCCTGAAACAATGGCAGACTTGATAAAGCAGGTTAGAACACACTTGGTGGTCAGGAAAGTCTCAAATGGAAATGGTTAACCCATTATTTCCAAGTAGCACAACTGCAACACGTTAGGGTGCAATATTCAAGCCATTTGTCAAATCTGTACTCTTGACTAATTCCAGCAGCACTAGATCAATTATGTATGTATATATACATGGAGCTTTAGCTTTCTAATGGGATTAAAAACCCAATAGTATTTCCCAAACCAATCACTTTTTCTTTCTCCCCAATAAAACATTGGTAACAAAATACATTGCATTTTATGCTTTGGCAAGACAGGAACCACCGGAGAAGATTCAGCGTTCCTTCCACTTGCATGACGGTCACTATATTGTCCAAAATGCAGAGGGTTTCTCTTGAAGCTGTGAGGTAACTACCTAAAGCTATTTACACCCTTTCACTCACTCAGCATTAATGTGTTGATCTGTCAAGACATTTCCATTCATCTGTTAGTCTGATTCATATATGAAGATTGAGAAAATGGGAAGAATAGTATATTACCAATTATAGACTAGGCCTATCATATACAAAATTCCTGTCCAACCCATCACTTTACTCTCTTCTTGACCTGGTACTGCTGGAATCAGACAAGTTTAAAAAATGTGCATTACATTGCTCACATCATTTTAAATCCTTGGTACCTTCTAAGAATATAACCCAAAACAAAGTCTTACATACAAATGCACATATTAGGATGGCGCATGTGCACACATTATTTTCCTTGGCAATTCTACTTCCATCCTTATGGATAACAGCAAATCCTAATTGTATGTGCGTGTCTAATAAACAAGAATATGGCTGCAAGGTAGGGGGTGGGGGTTGGGGGAGAAGTGAACAGGACTTTGTAATCAAGGATGTCAGTACTGGTAATGGAACATTTTATGGTCCTATTCATAGTGACAGCATCATGTATTCCAGTCAGATTTATAACAGTATAAAGCATTGTTACAAAAAATGTCTCAATTCATCTCCGAACACCAATTCCTTCCACACCAATCTGATTTTCCCCCAATTACCTAAACAAATGAGCGTCAGCTGTGGCTCAGTTGGTAACACTCTCGCATCCCGAGTCAAAAGGTTGTGTGATCAAGTCCCACTCCAGAGACATGAGCACAAAACTCCAGGCTGACACTCCAGTGCAGTACTGTTGGAGTGCTGCACAATCGGAGGTGCCGTCTTTCGGATGAGGGTCCATCATTTCAGATGAACGTAAAAGATCCCATGGCACTATTTCAAAGAGGAGCTTCCCCAATGTCCTGGCCAATATTTATCCCTCAATCAACATCCCAAAAAACAAATATTAATCTGATCATTGTCACATTGCTGTTTGTGGGAGCATGCTGTGCACAAATTGGCAACAGTAACTACACTTCAAAAGTACTACTTTGGCTATAAAGCACTTTGGGACGTCCTGAGGTCATCAAAGGCGCTATATAAATGCAAGTCTTAGCCATTTTTCAATCTGAATATCAAATGAATTGCGTTTTGGTCTTTAAATTCATAATCACTCACAACTGGATTGAGACTGTGCAAATGTTGAAATCCATTCTGCCAACAAAAACCCCGTTATGTTTGGTGTCATTTACAGATCAGATGACTTCATTCTCAAAGGGCTATGACACTTGAAAATATTAAATTTGGTGAAAAATACTCTTGATTTTAAAGTATTAATAAATATTTAGACATTAATTTCCAGCCTTTATCTCCGATAAGGATTTGATTTTAAAATACCATTAATAAAATTAATTTAGAATTTAACATTTAAAAAAAGTTTTCACTGAAGTAACAAGAACTCTGTTGATGAATTCCATAACAATCTGATTGAAATGTATTGTAGTGATATGATGGTACAGTAATATTAAGCATCAATGTGCTAAACCAGGATGGTAGATTATGGGTTTGTGCCTGCGATTTCCCAAAGGGCAGGCCCCTCCCCTTAGCTGGAGAGACATAGAAAAAGGCCACATACCTCTCCCCAAGTGCAGAGGAAGAAATAATAAGAGGCCCAATTTCTCCAACCCAACTTGTACGGCTGCAGTGCTCTATTGTACAGAAATGTGCTCTGGAAGTGGTTTACCTGACTGCCCTAACGGGATGGTGAGTGAGTCAGGAATACCAAGACAAAAATACTATAAACAATAAGTACTCAATAGTTCCAGAATAAAATCTTTGTCTGTGAATTTTGTTGTGGGGCTGGGAAAGTCTTAACATTGCAGGTATAATTTAAATGATTACTCAACCAAAGTTAACACAGGACAGCAAATATTACTGTAGCCTTATACAATTACAAATACCCACCTAAATCTGAACCACGTTCTCTTCGTTTTGTATTTGTTTCTGAGGTTTGTCCTACCTCACCCCTTGTAGTAGCAGTTACTAATCCTGAATCACCCAATGGCCTCCCACTATCCCGTGTTTCAGGAGTATCTGAAACAAAATGCATGCACAATGAATTAAAGCTAAAAAAAAAAACCTACTTGCAAACATTAAAAGCAAATCTCAACCTCAAAATTGGTAAATTAGGAAAGTCCTTCAAACAGTACAGTGGTGTACAATTGAACTACAGTCCAGTCTATGTGATGAATAGCAGTTGAAACTCACAACCATCCGTATCACACTTGTGAACAGAACTACACAAAAGTGACAGTAATTCTCGGTTCTGCAGCATTATGTTGAAGATGACAAAGCGCAGCCAAGTTCCAGAACACATTAGTAGTTGTCAAATTATAGATTTTAAAATTTAGAAACCATAATTACTTCTCTATTTATCGCTTTTCTTGGTACCTTCTCTGAGACTGTACTACTGATCAGACCGAAGGTACTGGCTGTTTGACAATGGACATGTGAATCAGCAGCACTACTCAAAATTTCAAATATATGTCTAAAGGAGACTGACCTTCATGGGTTAACTTCTCACTATCTTTGTTTCTATTTATTTCTCTTTCCCCATCTCAACATTTTTCCCATCACTTATATAGTTCAAACTCTTCCGCCGCTTGTTCTTTTTTGGCTCAAGTCCAATCCATGCTGTTTTGGTGCAACTCTTAGCTTCCTGCAGATTCTAATTAGCACTTGCTCTTCAGGTGGCAGAAAGGGAGAAAGTTACATTATAGGGACAATGTTTACTCATTGCTGTGTGTCGGTGGAACTCTGAATTTCAAATGATTTCACCTCTGCTGAGCAGCATAGGCAAGCATCTCAGCTGTAATTAATATTTACTCGCTTGAACGAGGAGCGAGAACCAGGGATAGGCCACAGTGCAAAAAAGACAATAAGCAACAGGTTGACATGGCAGCCAATGGCTCAAAGAAATGAGTTTCAGTAGCACCACATTCATATTTTCATGAACTGGCAGTTAAGGGGATGTTCCAAATGGCCTTGCCCAAACACACAGTAGACAAATGAATGTAGTACTATAGGCACATGGTAAGTAGTAATTTTAATTGAATATTGCCAGGCTTCCTTAACATTGTAGAAGACCAAGTTTCAGTTGTGTTTAAAGAGAAAGGGAAAATAAATGGATAAGTGCGGTTGCTCAAAATGTAGCTCAGATTCTTGGACAAGGAGAAGATATTACTCACAGTTTTGCTCTCCTGGATGGTCAATTTCGGATACGCAGCTAATATGGCAGACATTTTTCTGGAAATTTTTTTATGCCGTGAGGAAAAATCATGATATATTTTCAAGTCAGCATGGTGTGTGACTTGGAGGGGAACTTGCAGGTGGTGGTGTTCCCATGCGCCTGCTGCTCTTGTCCTTCTAGGTGGTAGAGGCCATGGGTTCAGGAGGTGCTATTGAAGAAGCCTTGGCGAGTTGCTGCTGTGGATCTTGTAGCTGGTACACGCTGGAGATGCGGTGCACCGGTGGTGGAGGGAGTGCATGTTTAAGGGGTGTATGGGGTGCCAATCAAGTGGGCTGCTTTGTTCTGGATATTGTTGGAGATGCACCCATCCAGGCAAGTGGAGAATATTCCATCACACACGACTTATGCCTTGTAGGTGGTGGAACGAGTCACTCGTTGCAGAATACCCAGCCTCTAACCTACTCTTGTAGCCACAGTAGTTATGTGACTAGTCCAGTTAAGTTTCTGGTCAATGGTGACCCCAGGATGTTGATGGTAGGGCCATGTTGTAGACTAATTGATAGAGATTGATTGCTGATTAGTCAACAATTCATTAGTGTTGTATCATGTTACCACCAGGATGGTAGAAGGCAAATTGGATAGACCATGGTCTTTTTTAATGCTGCAATTCCTATGTTCCTAAGAGCATATAGGAATTTCTCAAAGTCTTAAGTTCTACCCAGCTATGAAGTACAAAATGGAGGGGAAAAAACATCTCAAGAACAGGAAAGGCAATATTTAGCTTTCCATTCAACAAGTACAGATTCACTGATTTGAGATTAAGTAGAGAAGGAAGAAATATAACTATTTATAGTAATGTTTAAAAAAATTAGTTGCTCACTCTTTCTTTGACTTCGGGGATTTTTCAGGCTCTGTTTAAAAAAAGGAAAAATATTAAAATATCTTTCAAAGAGCCAACATTTTTATTAATACATACATGCTTTTAAGTTATTTAAATTTAGCATTACACTGCACAAAACTATTACCTTACTCCTCACCATCTTTACTTGCTCAACAGTCTGTGATTGTGGAAAGCCACTCCATTCTGCAGACTTCCCAATATGAACAGATTTAACAGGGGAGCCTATGGAAAAATATCAAAATTTAAGTTTTGATTAATGTTAAAAGGAAAATTCACTCAGTACAAGACTTTCCTTTTAATATCTCAGCAATTATAATCGGTCATTACAAATTCTGGGCGCTACAGCAATATGTACTACAAATAATGACCAACAGAAACTGTGTAATATATACACGATTATAAATTTGAGGTAATCAACTATGAAGCATTGGTGTGTGGTAATCACATCACAAGCATTAATCCTTCAGTGAGGCAAATCAGAGTGTATACATCAATAGAATTAACATTGCAAAAAAAAATTTATACAAAAAAGGACTGGGATAGGGAAAATAAGTGTGTTAAAAAGGAGAGTTTTTTTTGCAGTGTATTCAAGATATTTTCCTCAATCAATGTGTTTCTTTTCCAACAAAGGAAGAAGGAATACTTGACCTGGTTCTCAGTACTGAAACAGAGTAAGTAGGCAACCTAAAAATAAGGAAATATCGGAAAAGATACAAAAACGATTCAAAAGACTAGAGAGAGATTAGGCGAGAACAAGGGCAATTTTTAAAAAAGCTTTAAAATAGGCACATTAGCAATACGAGGATAGTCCAGGTAAGGGTACTAAGAGATGAAGGAGGTAAACTTCTTGGAGAATGAAGGATGGCAGAGTAAACACTTTGCCTCAGTTTCCATAGAGGTGGTATATACTGGGAATTGTGGGTACAGAATGGTGAGTGGAAGATACTTAAATTTATGTATGTAAAGTTACCAGAACCTAATACTTTCCACCTGAGGATTCTAAGGGAAGCTAGGAAATAAATAGTGGAGGATATGACTATAATTTTGCAAACTTCTGTGGAAAGGAACATTATTCTGAAGTACTGGAGGGTGGCAAATGTGACACCACTCTTCCAAAAACAGATAAGCCAGGAACTTTTAACTCAGTTACTTTTAAACTCAGTTGTTGGTAAACTACTATAGTTTATAAACTGGAATAAAATTAGAACTTGGGACAAGAACAAGCTTGCATTTCTACAGCACCTTATCACCCATTACGTTTGAAGTGTAGTTACTATTTATGTAGGCGAATGTGGCAGCCGCACTACTCAAGATCCCACAAACAGCAAATGAATGATCCAGCAATCCGTTTTTGTAGTGTTGGTACTGGGAAGAATATTGTCCAGGATACAAGAACTCACTTATCGTCTTTGAATAGTACCATGGACAAGCAGATGAGGCTTCAGTTTATCATTTAAGCTGAAAATTGCATCTCCAATACTGGCTCAATACTGCATTGAATTGTCAGCCTGGATTACATGATTGAACCCATAAGCTTCTTGCTCAGAGATGAGGGTGCAATTAACTGAGCCAAGCTCACATTATTAATGAAACAAAAGAATCAGGCACAGCCAGTCCAGCATACATTTTTAAAAAGCAGGTCACACTTGAATAAATCATACAATTCTTTGAAAATATAGCAGAGATGATGATTCACATAGATTTTAAAGAGCATTTGATAAGAGACTTATGGCAAAGATAACAGCACACAAGATTAAGGAGAATGTAATCTCGAACAGAGAGATAGTTCAAAGGCAGAAAAAGCAAAGGATAGGGGTAAAGGGAAATTTCTCAACTGGAACGATGTGATAAGTGGTGTTTCACAGGATTCATCATCAAAAATGTCCTTATTTACTATATGCACAAGTGATCTGGACATAAAATAAGGGAATATACAAATTTGATGAAAGAAAATTGGGGCAGAATGGTTACAGCGCAGAAGTAGCCCATGCCGACTTTCTGCAAGAGTAACTCAGCTAGTCCCACTCCTTGTAGCCCTGCAAATTTGTTTCCTTGTGGTACTTATGCAACTCCCCACAACTGAGGTTAAAGTGACTGGCCTGCAGTTGCGGGGTTTATCCTTGCACCTTTCTTTGAACAAGGGTGTAACATTTACAATTTTCCAGTCCTCTGGCACCACTCCTGTATCCAAGGAGGATTGGAAGATTATGGCCAGTACCTCCACGACTTCCACCTCAACATCCAAGTATGCATCCCATCCAAATTTCCGAAATAGATAATGGCCGAGAAATCGCAGTTTCTACGGACCCAGGAAGGCATCGGGAAAGCCGGTTTTCAGCACGCAATGCGCATGCGCAGAAAACCGGCTTTTCTGACCTGTCACATTCCTGACTTGATAGATTCTCTGGAGCAAAGACATTTGCCAAGGCAAGATTGCAGGATTTACACTTATCTTGCCCAGCAAAGGTCCTCAAAACTCTTGCGCCTAATAAAAGCAGGCGCTTAGCATACTTTTACAGGCGTAAGAGTTTAAAAGCATACAAAAATATAATTAAATGAAAACATTTTTAAAAACCCTGCCCACCTAAGTTACATTTATTTTTAACCATAATTAAAACTTTAAAAAATTTGCACATTTTTTTTCTTTAAAAAACATTTCTATCTACTTTAATTTCTATAGTGTTTTTAAAAAATGTTTTAGGGGTATTTCTCATTCATAGTGATAGGAGAAATCCGAAACTCCTATTACTATGAATGAGAAAATACTTTACCGTGATTGGGTGTCCAGGCCCACGTGACTCCTGCAGACGTCCCAATGTTAACGCGCTCCATTGCGCAAGGAGAGGAGGCCTCGTGTCCGGGATCTCTGGCGGGCATTAGTCAAAAGGTAGGTGTGCATCTCTTATTTTTAGTCGAACGCCCGCGGGAAGAAGGGATTTCTGGGACAATATTCTACTTACCATTTCACTTTTATTATTGTACTCTGTGGAACATTTTACAAAGAACATTTTTTTCTTCACAAACTTATAAATGGTTTACATGGGCTATGAATGGGAATGATGCAAGATATCTGCTTTGGTTTTGTTTATTATCGATTGTACATTGACCAAGTTACATGCCTATTACTCGTTCTAAATAAAATATTACAACAATTTTGCATTTATATAGCATCTTTAATGTAGGAAAACATCTGCTGGTGTTTTAGAGGCATAATCAAAAAAAAATGGTCACCGATCTAAAGGAGGAGCTATTAGAAGGGATTTACCAAACGCTTGGGTAAAATGGGTCTTAAGGAAGGTATTAAAGGAGGAAAGGGTGGGGGGTGATTTAGAAAGGTAATTACAGAGCCTGGCATCTAGGATCACAGTCAATGGTGGGTGAATGCACAAGAGTCAGAGGAACAGTGTATTCAGGGGAAGTGGAGGGATTGTAGGGCTGGAGTCAGTTACAGTGATAGGGAGGGGTAAGGCCATGAAGGGATTTAAACATGAGGATGAGCATTAATTGGGGGACAAGGAGCCAATGTAGATCAGCGAGGATGTGGATTGGGGGATGATGAGTAAGCAGGACTTGGTGCAGGATAGGATACGGGCAGCCGAGTCTTGGCTGAGCTGAAGTTTACAGAGGATGGAGGCTAAGAAGCTGGCCAGAAGAGCATTGGAATAGTCAAAACTGGAGCTGACAAAGGCATGGCCGAGGGTTTCAGCACCAGGTAGGCTGAGGTGGAAGTAGTCAGTATTTGTGATGGACAGGATTTGGAGGTGGAATCTCATCTCAAGGTCAAATAGGATGCTGAGGTTGTGAACCATCTGTGGAGGTAGCTGGATGGGAATGAAATTGGTACCAAAGGCTGAAAAAAAGCAGCTTTTGTCTTCCCAATGGTTAGCTGGAAGAACTGAACTGGATGTTAGACAAGCAGTCTGACAACACATAGGCAGTGGTGGAGTCTAAAGAGGTAGTGCAGAGGTCAAGCTGGGTGTCCTCAGCGTACATGTGAAAGCTGACCCCATGTCTGCAGAGGATGTGACGGAGGTGCAGCATGTAGATGAGGAAGAGGAATGGGACAAGGATACCAACATGCTGCCTCAGAATAGTAGGACACAGGTTAAAACCCTGCAATTCAGCACCTAGAGATTACAGTGAGTTGTCTGTGCAATCATGGGAAGAACTCCAAGAAAGCGCAATTACTTTTCCATGTGAAGAGAAGACACCAGGTGGCCTGTTACTCCAACCTGCACAGGTGCAACATGATTTATGGCTTGCAATTAACTGTTTGGAATCTGACCCTCAACAAAAAAAAAAGCCATAAATATGGATTTCATCAGTTCTGATCATCGAGCCAAAACGTTACCTCGATTTCTCTCGCAACAGCCTGGGCTGCGGAGTGTTTTTTTTAATGCTAGTAAATACTATTGGCTTTAGTAAATATTATTGACCTACTGAATTCCAGATTATTGCCACTGGGTGTCATTGTAATAAATGTAAATATATACCACACTATGGTCTTGAAATAATGCATTCCTGCCACTAAGTGACTACAGTTGCCCACCTAGTTGCTATATGGCACCCCCCAGTGGCAGATATATAGCACTACAAATCAACAGATGCCAGCATTAAAATTATTCTTTAATGTCACCCAGTCACCACTCAGCTACATCATAATCTTGAGATTGCAATTTTAATTAGGTAAGACAGTTGGGCTTATAGGAAGAAAGATTTTATGTAGGCTCCAGACAATAAAATTCAAGCTTCAAATTACAACCAAGTGAATTATAGTTGATTGATTGCATCTACTATTATAACGATTTGAGACTACCTAAACACTTCACATCACTAATTACCCAATTTACTGGGCAGAAGTAACATAATTCTGGTCCTAAATACTTAAGTAGCTTGGTGGGCCCAGGAAACAACTGTAAACCACCAGTGTCTACATGAATTGAATAAATTATTTCAGCAACTCTATAGCATTTAAAAGGAACAGAGATCTTACCGGATTCATTAGCCATAACAAAAGATTCAGGAGTTCTTTCTGGCAAAGGGGGTGGACTCTCTTCTTTGCTCCCAGAACCTTTTAAAATAAAATTTCAAAATTGATTTTTGAAGACATTATCACTGTTCAAGTTCCTTTGGTGCAGCCTAGTATTGAGTGTTTTCACCAGGTATTTAAAGCAATATTTGGACTGAGATGCTGCCAAACAGCAAATAATCTGATATGCTTTAGATACAACTTATTTCTGTACTATCACACTTAATACAGGAGCTGCTGCTCTTGCACAGCTTTGTTTTAAACACACATTTGGAAACTTGCAAATGTGGAAGCAAAAGAATGAAGCGATCATACAATGTTACAATTGACAGGATGAATATGGCAATTTTATAACTAGACATATTAAACAGAGTATAGTGGATATCAAATGAAACGAGATGGGATATTTAAGTGTCTATTTACCAAAAATAACAGTTGTCCAATAGAAATCGCTTCATTGTCACAGGCAACATCGTTTTAGCTATGTGCATTAATTTTAGAATGTGCTTACACACAATACAAGTCAATGTGCTTTATGTGCATATTTACTCAAACATCAACCACCATTCAGTGCAAAAGTTTATGGTGTTCCTCTTTCACCAAAGTTTGGAATTCTGGCATGAATTTATCAGACACTGCACATCCTGGTGCGGTTTCTAACTTTTTGTCCAGCAGTTGCGATCAGTAAGTCAGCTCCATCGGTGATTGCCCAGAATGTTGACTTGCACAAGATCTGCCAGACCCAGTCCTGCAACCCATCCAGGGACAGTTAGATGCTGCCCGCCCTTTGCCATGATGTGCCTTATTGCTCGTTATTGGTTGGATTCACTTTTATGGTTGTTCAGATTGGTCAAGCTGATCACGATGACAGCTCCCGTCGCCACACAATGTTACTAGTATTTCCATGGTTTTCACCAGTGTGATACACCATTTTAGCAAATAACCAAGGAAGTAAAGCTCACAACTATCAAAACACACACTGCATTTCGTCTTAGAATTTTACCGAATGCAAGAAAGGTTTAAAGTACACATGCAAATATTAGTATTGAAATCGCATGCCTGGTGTCTTACTGATATCATCTACTCAAAGTTGCAATTAGCCACATCAGATTCCCAATTAGTCATGTGGCTAGTGTTGGTCAACACTATATTAACAGCAAGTTCATCAGGAAATTGATCTCGGATTTTTTTATTGTGATTAATCTTACTGCAATAACTATTGCTCTGCAAGATTGTGTATATTCTGACAATTTTGTATGATGCAATTTTCAACAAAACTAAACAAAATAGAAATGCCTCCATTTCTGAAAAAGTGGTTAGAACATCAGGTGGTGACGTACTAATGACAACCTGATGAAAACCCTATTCATACAATTAAACTTCCAAAAAACACAATCTGAAATTTAAGTTTTTGCAGCCACAGTTGATATCACCACAAAATTGGACAATGTGTTACTGTCCATTCAGTTCATTTAGAAAATAGAGAATGGTATGGTAATTTTGAAGTAAAATGTTAGCTAAATATAAATAGCATAACATGTTGCATGATATTCTATAGGACGAACTATTCCAAGTGTTAAAGGGATATTCAAATGGCCATTTTCAAAGATGACAAGAACCATTCTAGTCTCTCTTGCTCTATCCTCATCCCATTAAAAATACATTTCCCCAACTATTATATAAAGGCAATAAGGCAGGGACTCATTGGATAAATTGCTGACTAACATTCTTTTCACAAAATGAGAGTTAACAGAAATAAAACATTTAAATTTAAAAATAGGTTGGTAAATTGGAATAAAGACCTGCTATAGATTAAGTGGATGTTTTCCCAAAGCAGAATTCTAACATTCTCTGATCCTGTCCATTATCTCAGAGACCATTTTAACTGGTAATTTTAGGTCAGTCTGAACATATCGTGCCAGATTTTGCTGTGCAGGGAATGTAGCAGCATCTACCATTAGTGAGACTTGCCCCTGCACCTTTCAGCTCAAAACACTTTTGCAGACCGGGATAATGCATCATCAGCGAGGGGAACAGGGCAGCTGGGACCTGAGTTAACAGGGCAACGAATTGTGCATCTCCTTAACCAATAAGATTGAAGGATTATAAAATAAACAGCACAAGGACTGAGAAGGAGAGTGAATTAAGAGTTGGGTTTTCAATGTAAAATCAGATACAAAAAGAAATGAGAACAAAGGAAAGATTGGATTGAGAGAGAAAAACAAAAGAGACAGCAAGGAAAAGTACATTTTAAATTTTTAAAAATCTGACGTCTTTAAAATCTACAATTAATACCTGAAGTTAATTTTCAGTGCCAGAGGTTGATTGGCAGTAGTGAACAATTATCACGTAGTTAAAAGGATACTTGCGTTTTAAATGACAAATCTTAACTTTCTGTGGCGAGTTTAGTTCCTATCTACCCGTGCAAATACAGCAACATGACAACATTTAATGAATGTCAATGGTGAGGCAGATAGTGATCAGCCGTTTTCACAAAGCTGGCGGTGGAGCGTCCAAATTCGGACAGCAACTTTTGGATATTCTGGTTTCTGCTCCTCACCTGAAGTTACTGTACCATTTACGCATAAATAATGACGAGCACCATTAGCCTCACCGTTATTTTGATAGAAAAAAAACTGAACCATACTGTTTTTGTTAGGGAAGCATTTTTTTTTAATCTCTCAATTTTCTCCAACGTTACAGCAAAAGGTAGATAGCTAAGGAATTGACCACCAATTCTTGACCATTGGTGCCAATGTAGTTCAATGCTGAACAGTGAAGCCTACAGTATAAATATCCTCTCTCCCTTCCTCATCCTTTAAAGAGCAGTAATTCCCTTGCAGCTGCACTGCAACACTAGATACCGCACAAGCTCAGAAATAATTTAATACATTGCAACAGCCTGCCGTCCATTTCATTCGACCTGGAATTTGGAGTGAACAGACAGAGCAATCTTCAATTACATACAGATCTTTACCAAATAATAGGAGTGGAATTACCCAAATGTCAAGTCCAATTTTAATGCCACATCCATTGAGTTTAATATAATATTGCACTTTAATTTAGGTGCTTTTCCCCTCTAGCCTCTCTTATAACTACCCCATTCTCAATTATGCACACTTCTGGATCTCGAGGGTGAACAGACACTAAGGCCCCAAGTTTCGTCCCGCGGCGAAAACGGCGCACCTCCGAGCTGGGTGCCTGTTTTTCGCGCCGAAAACTGCGCCTAAAAAAAAGTCCGATATTCTCAAGCTCCTTGGAGCTCGATGTCTGCTTGGCGCGGCGCGCTCTTCGCAGCAGGGGGCGGAGCCTAACACTCACGCCGATTTTCTAAGTAGCAGGGGGCGGGTACAATTTAAATTAGCCTTCGTGGTGCCAGCAACCCTGCGCGTGCGCGTTGGAGCGTGCGTGCACGCGCAGTCTCACAAACATTGGCACTCGGCCATTTTTAAAAATACTGCAGAAAAAGTGAAGATTTGTTTCTTGAACCCCTGCAAAGGCTTGTAATTTAATTTTTTTTGATATTTCTGTGTGTGAGGGAGTGCTTTTAGCAGCACTGCTGAATAAATCACCTGCTGAAATCAGTGAGTTCAGCTTTTCACTGCTAAACTTGCAGAACCGGTGCTGCATTGGTGCATGCAAATTAAGGACTGTGTTTGGAGAAATAAGAGTGCCAATTCAACTTTACAATAATACGTGGTGTTGACAATGCAGCACTCATTCTGCAAATTTAAATATAAAACTGTCGATGTGTCCAAGGCCTCAGTCCCCCTCACAGCTCGAAGGCTGCTGCTGATTCTTTGGCTGCCGTTGAGCCACTGACGCCGCCCCTAAAGCGTGGCCGAATGGCCTCAAGAACCTTAATGAGCTGCGTGTGTCAGGTGTTGATTCTTCGGCTGCCGGCCAGCCATTGACGCCGCTGCTATCTCATGGCCGAATGGCCTCGGGTCCGTCCGGTGCTGCTGCTTCGTGGTCAGCCACGAAGAGAATGAAAGGCCTGCCTCAAGCACTGCAGCTCAGCTCGAAGCTTGCTGCCGCTGCCGTCGAGACACTGACGCCACACCGCTGCCTGTCTCCAACATGAAAGGCCTGCCTGAAGCACAGCAGCTCGAAAGCTGATGCTATTTCACACAGGTAGGAACATGGTTTATTTAATCTTTTCTTTGCTTATAAATTTTTATTCAGGTTGGATTTATTTGTATAATATTTGTATAAGTATAACTAAGGATTGATTGTAGAATTTAATGACTTCCCCCCCCCCCCCCCACCTCGTTCCCGACGCCTAATTTGTAACCTACGCCTGATTTTCTGAAGTGTAGACAAGGTTTTTTCGAGCGTACAAAAATCTTCACTTACTCCATTCTAAGTTAGTTTGGAGTAAGTTTTCACTCATGAAACTTTGAAATCAGGCGTAAGTGGCTGGACACGCCCCCTTTTGAAAAAAAAATTCTGTTCGAAAGTGAAACTGTTCTAACTGACTAGAACTGGAGCAAACTAAATGTCGAGAATTCCAATTTCTAAGATACTCCGTTCTACACCAGTTGCTCCTAAAAATCAGGAGCAAATCATGTGGAAACTTGGGGCCTAAATATTTAAGTAATGCTAATATCATTTAAGTGCTCATCTGGGAGAATTCCACCTGGTTAACAATATTTCCCCGATTGCAAAAGATCGCAGAAGTCCTTTGAGAGCGTCCAAGGTATGCAGCGAACATTGTAATCACAGTATTCAACCACGATCAGTTATACGCCAGAGATTATACTCCCTTCTCTCTCCACCTGTACTGATTATTATAATCTTTAATTAGATGTTTCAAAGGGGTTAAAATTGGCAGTGTGAACAGTTTTTGAAGACAGCCTATTCTATTAATCTACTATTATGATATTTTTTTGGGCGGGAAAGAAGGAGAAATATAGGGGGAGGCAAGTTTCTTGCTTCTAATTTCACTCGCATTCTATATGAGCTTGACCGTGTTCTCATCCACTGGGCGTCTCTGGCTAGCAAATTTTTTTTTTAAAATTGTGCATCCCAACTGTTCCGAGAAGGTGGTGGTGGGCCGTTTACTTGAACCACTGCAGTCACCGTGGTTATGATGTTACCACAATGCTGTTCGGTTAATCTAGGATTTTGACTCAGCGATGATAAAAGAATGGCAATGGATGCCATGTGACTTGCAGGTGAACTTGTAGCTGAGCTGATGGTGTTCCTCTGTTGCTGCTACTCTTGTCCTTCTTCATGGTAGAGTTCACAAGGCTGTCAAAGTAAGCATTCTGTAAATAGTACGTACTGGAGCCAAAGTTCACCATTGGTAGAGGGAGTGGATATTGAGATCAGTGGCAGGGGCACTAACCAAACAGATAGCTTAGTCCTGGATGGCATTAAGCTTCAAATGTTGTGACAGCTGCACCCATTTTGATGCGTGGAGAGTATTCCATCACGCTCCTGATGAGTCTTGCAGATGAATGTCTTTTCATTCAATACTTTCCAATTAGGAGAGAACAGAATAGCAATACAGAGGACCTCCTAAAAGATAGGCATTGAATACCTGCAGTGATGCTGCAAAGGAAACTAAATGCATGACATTTCTTGTAGGTAACATTTATCTTCAATACTTTGCCAACATTGAAACTGCACTTTCCTTACCAAAGCAGCCAACCCACAAAGCAGTGTGGATAGCAGCAATACAGTATACAAACCTTAGCATTCCAAGTCTCAGAATAATCTTGGTCATTCTTCTCTAAAATCTTTCTAAATAAA
The DNA here is from genome assembly GCF_044704955.1 of Pristiophorus japonicus. Classification (NCBI taxonomy): domain Eukaryota; kingdom Metazoa; phylum Chordata; class Chondrichthyes; family Pristiophoridae; genus Pristiophorus; species Pristiophorus japonicus. The sequence continues at coordinate 33,806,519 of NC_091989.1, read as the reverse complement.
TAATTAAAAGATCTAAGGAAACACTATTCTCTTTTGCATCATTGATACCAAGTCACAAAGAGGAAAAATAATTAAACTAAACTTAAATAAAGCCAATTACATAGTATAAGGAGCAAGTTGGCTAAGCTAGATTGGAAAATTAGATTAAAAGGGATGCAGTAGATAAGCAATGGTGAATATTTAAAGAAATATTTCATAATCCTCAACGAATACACATTTCTTGAGAAATAAAAATGATGGTCCATCCATGGCTACCTAAAGAGGTTAAGGATAGTATTAGATTAAAAGAGGAGGCTTATAATGTTGCCAAAAATATTAAGCCCCTTGATTATGAGTGTTTTAGAAAAGGACGACCAAAGAATTGATAAAAAAAGGGAGAAAATAGAATAAAAGTAAACTAGCAAGAAAAATTAAAAAAAAGATTGCAAGTTTCTACAAGTATATAAAAAGGAAAAGAGAGGAGCGAAAATAAACGTGGGTCCCTTACAGACAGAGAAATAATGGGAAATAAGGAAATGGCAGAGACATTAAACAAATATTTTGTATCTGTCTTCACAGTCTAAGACACAAAAAACATACCAGAAATAATAGGAACCCAAGGGTCTAATGAGAGTGAGGAACTTAAAGTAATTATTAGTAAACACAAAGTTCTGGAGAAATTCATGGAACTAAAAGCCAACAAATCCCCTAGACCTGATGGCATACATCCTAGGGTTCTAAAAGAGGTGTCTGCAGAGATAGTGGATGCATTGGTTGTGATCTTCCAAAATTTCCTAGATTCTGGAACAGTCCCAGTGGTTTGGAAGGTAGTAAATGTAACACTGCTATTCAAGAAAGAGGGGCACTACAGGCCAGTTAGCCTGAGATCAGTTGTCGGGAAAATGCTGGAACACATCATTAAGGAAGTGGTAATAGGGCACTTAGAAAACCATATGATGAGGCAGAGGCCACATCAGTTTTGAAAGGGAAATAGTGTTTGACAAATTTATTTGAGTTTTGAGAATGTAACTAGCAAGGGGAACAAATGTATTTAGTATATTTGGATTTTCAAAAGGCATTCAATAAAGTGCCACATGTGCCTATGATGTTGATGACATGCAAGGTTGTTGCACAAGTTAAGGGCTTATAGGGTTGGGGAGCAATATATTAGCATGGATAGAGGATTGGTTAAAGGACAGAAAACAGAGTGGAAATAAACAGGTCATTTTCAGGTTGGCAGCCTGTTACTAGTGGGGTGTCGCAAGGCTGTGCTGGGGCCTCAGCTATTTGCAATCTACATCAATGACTTAGACGAAGGGACCAAGTGCAATGTATTAAAGTTTGCTGACAATACAAAGCTAGGTGGGAAAGTAAGGTGCAAGAACACCACAAAAACTGGGATTTTCCTTACCTCGGCAGGTCCAGGGCGGGCGATATCAGTGCCGGGTCATGACCCTGCTGCTGGCTCCATCCCGCTGCCTAAAAGGAATTTGCGTTGCTGGGGCTTGTTAAGCCTGCCTAGCACAATTCCTGGTCCAATTAGAGGATGCAGGTCTGGTGATGTCATTCATGACACGTCAGCAGCCATTTTCCTTAAAGGGACTATGGCCAACTTTGTTTTGACATTTGTGCTGTCCATGTTCTACAGCACTGAAGTGCTGCAAACATTGCAGAGGTGCTGGGCTGCACCCAGGTTCTCCATATGCTTATGGAGTGAGGCAGAGCACGCAGGAAGATCCTCTTCCCTTCCCATGAGTGGAAAGACCTCCCCAGGAGATCAACACAGCCTGGGCTGTACTTTGCAGGGGAAAGCACAAGCAGGGATATCGTCAGGAGGACCTGGATACAGTGACGCAAACCTTTCAATGATCTCATTAGATCACGAAACATTAATACAAAGCCACACTCGCCTTCATCCTCCTGTGCCTCTCATCACATCCCCATCACTCTCTTTCCTACCCTACTCCTGCACATCCTCACTCACACCAACTGACCTTGCACCTCCAACCATCCTTCTCTATCTACATTATCACATCCACATCTCACTAGCCACCCCTCACACTCATCCTAGTGCAATTATATCAACTAACAACGCACAAGGGTAGCCACTTGGGTCTTTTATCCAATGTTCATGTAAAGTTTCTGTTAATGTGCTGTGAAACATTTGAAACCTTTATTTTCAACTCTCCATTCTTGGATAGATGTGTGTGCACCTTCGGAAATGACTTGTGAGTTGCTGTGAATGGTGAGACATAACGGTACCCGCCACAATGGTGGCAAGTGTGAAAGGAATGGCTTGGACATTGTAGGGATGCTTTATGGTGTTGATGTGGGGTGGTGCCAACCTGGCACATCATGTGGCAGCCAGGGTGTACAGCATCAAGTGAAGTAAATCTGGCCACAGTGAGGCCATCCCTGGCCTCCCAGGCAGCAATGTGCTCGGGTGCTAATGCCCTCTGTCCTATGCAGCGTGAGATTGCGGAGAAGATTGGTGTTGTTGGTGTTGGGTTGATTATAGTCGGATACTGAGGACCAAGGTGAGACAGCAAAAAGGGCACCCATGTTGATGGATTAGATGGCAGGTGAAATAGAGATGACAGAAACAGTCAATGGTGAGAGAGTTCTTCCAATGAGATAAGAGTGGATGGAGTGGAAAGCCTTCAGAATCTGTGCTGAAAATGGACTGAGAAACAGTTTGTGGCTGAGGAAAGTGATGATCTGTCAGGTGGGAGCTTTTACTATACATTTGAAGCTGTCAAGTAATCAGCTGGAGCAATGGCCATTCAACTCCCACCTCATGTTCACACATGGTCCCGGAACAGCATGGAACCCTTAGGGGAGCAGTAAAAGTGAAAAGTTACGGTCAAAAGCATAATTAAGGGTCTGTCAACATCCCAATAATTTGTTTAATTGGGTCGCCCACCTCTGCGGGTTGGATCGGAGATCACACACGCACCAATGGGAAAGGCGTGTTGCAGTGGAACCCTGACTTGCTTGCTGTCAAAAAAAAAAATCACATTTCCATCTGACATGCCACCGATCCCACTCGCTGACCCCCAGAAAATTTCCCCCAAAGTGTCTGCAAAGGGATACAGACAGTGGACAAGAAGGTGGCAGGTGGAATATAATATGGGGAAATGTGAAGTTATTCACTTTGGTAGGAATAGAAAAAAAATATATATTTTTTTTTTAAACGGTGAAAAACTATTAAATGTTGGTCTTCAGAGGGATTTGGGTGTCCTTGTACACTAAACGAAGTTAATATGCAGGTACAGCCAGCAATTAGGAGGGCAAATGACATGTTGGCCTTTATTGCAAGGGGGTTGGAGCACAAGAGTAAGGAAGTCTTGCTGCAATTGTACAGGGCTTTGGTGAGACCACACCTGGAGTACGGTGTACAGCTTTGGTTGCCATACCCAAGGAAGGATATACTTTCTTTAAAGGGGGTGTAACAAAGGTTCACTAGATTAATTCCTGGGATGAGGGTTGTCCTACAAGGAGAGGGAGTGTAGAATGGGCCTATACTCTCGAGTTTAAAATGATCTTATTGAAACATAAAAGATTCTGAGGGGTAGATGCTGAAAGGTTGTTTCCCCTGGTTGGAGAGTCCAGAACTAGGAGGCATAGTTTCAGGATAAGGGGGTCAGTCATTTAGGACTGAGATTAGGAGGAATTTCTTCACTCAGAGGGTTATGAATCTTTGGCATTCTCTACCCCAGAGAGCTGTGGATGTTCAGTCATTGAGTATATTCAAGGCTGAGAGCGATAGATTTTTGGACTCTAAGGGAAGAGAGGGATATGGGGACCGGGTGGGAAAGTGGATTTGAGGTCTAAGAGCAGCTATGATCTTACTGAATGGTGGAGCAGGCTTGAAGGGCCAAATGGCCTACTCCTGCTCCTATTTTTGAATGTTTTTATGTCCATTAAATACCACCAATCAAGTAACTTACACTGGAACCCACATGCAATGAGAGGAGTCCCATAACAGTACCTCTTACAATGAATTGATAAATAATTTATATACAGAAAAAACTGATTGTTTAGGTAATCTGTTTACGTAAAGGTTTGTAAAGTTTTCTTCATACTCCAGATATCATACTCAAGTATCAAATAGAATATGAGAGAAATAATTGCTGTTTTTATTTCTGACCTGCAGTCAGAAATGTACATGCATCTAGAAGTCTATATACCCTTTTCACCAAACAGCAATAAAACTGTGATCAACTTCAGGACCTGGCCTGCCTCCTTACACCACTTCCTCAAAGGAAGTACCTGAACAGTGTGGCCTTAAAAAGGCAGGCTAGGTTAACAGCCAAACATAGCCACTCCAGACTTCACGAGCAATGGGACAGGAGGTTAATTACCTGCATTAAAATGATCAGAACTTGATTAAAACTAGTCAACAACCTCTGTAGTACGTAAAGGATGGTCACCCAGCACTATTTACTAGTTCTGATCTTTTTTGTAGGAATTCAATTGGTTATCAGTTGTTATGAATGCAAAATGCTGCTCAAAAAACAAGACACATTTTTCCTTTATCAAGGTAATGAATGTTTAAGAGTCATGTGTGTAAAATACTGCATTTTGTCTAAACTTGTTCAACAACTATTTCCCCACATCTGTTTTTAGATCTAAATAATTAAAACTATTGTTATTGTAAAACAATCACTTAATAGTTTATAAAAATGAAGGGGTTTTAAATCTAAATGTTATACAAGTACTCTCAGCCCAATTCTCTAAGATGATACTAAATTTCCACAAGACAGTAACATTTTAGATATATGCAAATTGTGAACAAAAGCCACAAATCTATTTTCAGAGTCTAGTTTTGTGACAATGAAGCACTTGAGGGCAGACTTTTTTTTATATAAAAAGGTAGGCTTAGCTTTTACATAGCCATCCATTATACAGCACAGCAGCTACAAGATCCAACATACAACTAACACCAATATGCAAATGTGAAGTTTTATAATAAAAAAAATGTTAGACTCTACAGAAATAATTAAATGACCAAAGACTCACACTCCAAAAGAGTACTGCCCTCCTTAGTTTGAAGTAAGCACTTACATTTTTCGGCTCCTAAATTTAACGTGCTGGGTGGATTTTCTCGGGCAATAGACACAGGTGATATTTTTCTTGCTGAAGGGGTTTCATTTTGTATGGTGGCAGTAACAATAGCACTTGTTAAAATACTGGTAACATTTTTAGGTATGGCTTTCCCAGCATCCATCTCCTCCGGCTCAGAGTCATCAGAGTGGAGAGGATTAGTAAAACTGAGGGGTGGCACATTTACACAATGGTCACTGGTGTCCACAGCCATATGGTGAACTACAGGTATCTCTTTCAATGATGGCTCTGCTGGTAGAGCAGGTGTTTTTGAAGAATGACATTGAATATCGTACAATTTATCACCAGCCGAAGACTTGCTAAAGGCAGTTGGTGTACATTCGTGGCTTGCCTTGTTCCACAAGGCATGAGCTCTCTCTTTAAGTGGCAATTGTACTGGTCTCAAGAGAACATCAGAAATCCTCCCTTCCTGAGTAGCATCAGAACGCTGCAGAACATCTACCTCTGAATTTACAGAAATCTGTCCACAGCTTAATTCTACTGATTTACTTGTTTGCTCAATCTCAACTGCTGAGGTGGACTTCACTTTACTTGATGGTACCCTGTTAAAAGGACTGTTCGCACAAGGTGGGGACACTTCAAAGCTTTTGGGTCCTTCTTGGAGTGGTATCTTCTTTATTTCAATACTCAGTTTTCTTTCCAGCTTTTTTTCAATAGGTTCAGCACAATTTTCAATCTGTCTGTAGGTATCCACAGATTTGTTGTAGTTTTCATTGAGGTCTGTGGGAGGTGATGTTGTAAATGAGTGTACTACTGGCTTGGGATGGTATCGGTCATTATCTTGCCACACAGTAGTAACAGCTGGGTATGCAGACGGAGGAGAAGGAGTGAGGATAGGTGGTACTGGTTGGGGCTCTGGAGGCTGCAAGATTTCTTCTTTAGCATCTCCTTCTACCAGGCAGCTAAGGGAATTTTGATTGGGGGTGGGGGGGGGGGAAAAGGAGAAAAAAAGGAAAAGGATTAGATAGTAGCATTACTCAAAAATAGGGAATAATTAATAATACCTTTTGAAGACAAAGAATCTAGACACACAAAACAGAAGGAACCAAGTATGAGAACCAGTAAACAAACTTACGCACACATCAATGCTGACATTTTTTTGTTTCAAAGATGGTCTTTTGTTACTCAGTAGGTGGCAGACAAACCATTTGGACTAAAATTGAAACCAATATGCAATCAAGAGATACTATAAACTAGATCATGACACTATTGCCTTGTACGTACAAAGCCACTGCAAATTAAGCACCGTGACCAACATCAACCTTTTTCCCTCTTACCCATCGAATTACAGTTACTGACTACTGCTTTTCCCTCCACAGCTCAGAGGATTTAAGCACTAAATTAGCTCACAAGCAGTGTGCGAGCTTCTGTCCATCTGGCCCAGTTTCAAACCCAATTTTGTAAAATCACAATTATGCATTATCAAATTTCTTTACACAGCAATACTTTGCAATCATTATCCTCATATACAACTCACTGATTTGCTATCACACTTTAACTGTTCAAGAACCCGACTGTAATTTTATGAACCTTATCCTCTGTATAATAAACTTACAAAACTCCACAGCACTATTTTCAAAATGTTAAAAAAGTTCACCTCTAGGATGAGTAAGCCTCCCACTGTACTAAATGACCACAGTGGAAAATGTGTGTTCATTTCTCACCAAAGAAAAAGGAAACAATATACAAGTTAATCCAAAAACAAGTATTTAACCAAAATAGATATTAAAGTTTACAGTTAAAAAATTAAATGTAGGGATGCTGTCAAAAATGAGACATTTTTGTCTAATATCTAGCAGAGTATTGACCTATAACACTATCACGGTACATAAAGGGTTGAAAAACAGCTTCACCCGCAAATCATCTGCCATTGCAAATTTTTCGGTTTGTCTGAAACTTGTGTCTGAGCAAGGGGCCAAACCATTCAATTCAAATAATTTACAGTTTTAAAATAAATTATTTACATTCATTTTGTTCCAATTAGTTTTTTTTTTAAAAAGGTAAGTGTTTTTCCAATCAGGGCATCTGCCTAGTGCCTTTGTAGTCAGGCTCGATGGTTCCTATAGACAACAGGAAAAGGAAAAGAACCACTATGACCACTTGTATTAGTGTTTAGCACAGCAGCTCCAAACAATTTATTGCCTCATACATGAGCTAAATTTAACTACAGTGAAAACATTGTGTTACTGCTACTATTTGTTGGAGTTGTTTCTCTGGTATATTCTATTTGATTGCCAAGTGAATTTGATTCAGTCACCTTTTAAATGCAAGGAGAGCATGACATCATGTGATTTAAACCAGTGGAGCAAATTAACTTGGAGTTTCTCTGTTCATTCCCTGCATATGCTATGAATTTACCTGTGCCGGGTGAAAACACTCTCTCTGGGGAAAAGGGGTTACTTAGGAAAGTAGTCTGAAATATGGAATCCAAAAATGTTGAGTAAAAAAAAAAAATCCGATGCAACTAGTCCTGTGGCAAACAATTCTCCCTTTGAATGGAGGAGACAGCAATCCTATCTAAGTTGTGAATCTATTCAGCTCAAGGAAGGTGCGTGGAGATAAATGCCTTGAGCAAACAATATTAGAGTCAAAACTATTTTAAAATAATGATACCACTCTTCCCTCCCATGGATGGGTAGCTGAAGTGTAAGGTTTTGAGGAGTGTTTTGAGGAGTTTTTTGAAAGCAGGAAATCAGTAGCAAAGTGGGACAGGGGGCATTAGGCAGGGAGTTCCAAAGAACAGGAGCATTACGGCTGCTTTGTAATGGAGTGAGGGCATGTTAGTGTGGAACTCACTAACAATAAATTCCACAATGTTGTTCTTCTGCATTACCCGTGTATCCAGTTTGTCTTTCTGGGAATTTGCCTTACAACTCCATGTCCACGCACATTTAGGAAATGCACACCTGGTTAAAATTATTTGGATCTTCTCACTTAACAATTGGCATTTTTTGAATCCACCAGAAAAGTTTTAATGCTGTTTAATCCCAATGCTGAATTCCACCCAAACAAGACTATGCGTAGAAATTCAGTTTCAAATTTGATAGCAAAGTTTGCATTAAAATTGTCAACAAGCAGAAAGTCACCCCAGATGTGTCTATCAGGCACCTGGACTAGATATTACATCCTTCAATCCCAAAGTGTTAAGTGAAGCTCTATTTAATATTTCTAACTCCATCATTGATATGAGGCTGTCCCGGAGAACTGCAGTATAGTAAATCAGGATATTTAAAAATATGAAAAATGTATCTGGAAATCATAGACTAGTTAACTTGAGGGGGAGCGATTGGAAAAAAAAAGTAAAAAGCGAGTGAGGGAAAGAAATAGGAAAAGCAAGAATGTGCGCACGCTTGTTATGGAGATGCAGAGAAAAATAACATGGGTGATGAATCCAAGACTTGGGATGGCAGGAATGAGATGAACTGGTTTTCACTGGAGAAAGGAGGTGTGAGAAAGGATCATGGTCTTTAAAATGCCATGTCATAAATAATGTACGTGTAAGTTAACTTGAGACTGAGACAGAATTACAGGACAAAAAGTCAATGTTAAAATGAGCAACAAGCAAGATTAGAGATCCAAGGTTTTTCCCATTACCGAAGCAAAACAAATGTAACAATGTTCAGTCGACCTCCATACCCTCTGCAAAAGGCTAGAGAAAAGTGTGAATTGTATTTTGCTTTAAAGGAAGTAGCAATGAAATGGAAACTAGCCCAGTTAAAAAAAGATAGATACATCAAAACCAAATTTAACACTTCAAAAATGCAATCTTCTAACAGAATCTGGACACATGAAATTAAAACATCACTGTACAAAGTCACATATGAGAAATATAGATGCTACATTTTGAGGTCTTATCAAATGCTTTTCTCACGCCTTTCACAAAAGGTCAGCTTCCTCAGGCAAACACTATCGCTTCCTATAATCCAAAGCAGGACCTAGTGTGCAAAGCCATCTGGGATAAGCGGTTATTGTCTGAATTTATATACAGGTATTGGGTTTTCCATTAAGCAACCATTTGAATTTTTTATAGCAGAGTGAATTACCAAACACAAATAACCACAAATGCTCGAACAAAATCAGAAAATGCTGGCATTACACAGGAAGTCAGTCTGTATCTATAGACAGAACAGACAGGTTAAAGTTTTTGGCAAAACGCTTCTTCAAAACTGAATGAAACAAATATATTAAGGAAATAATATATTAATAGAAATCAAGAATAAAAGGCTGGAGAGAGAAATAGATATTGAATCAGTTCATGAACGAGAAGCATAAAAACAAATCAACTGAGTTCCTTTAAATAATCTTTTAGGTAATAGTAGACATTTCTCAGTAGCTTAGTAATACAACAATAACTGCTAATGAATAGTGCATTTGGAAATCATCATAGACAGTCCCTCGAAACTGAAGAAGACTTGCTTCCATTCCAAAAGTGAGTTCTCAGATGACTGTACAGTCCAATACGGGAACTACAGTCTTAGTCACAGGTGGGACAGACAGTGGTTGAAGGAAAGGGTGGGTGGGGAGTCTGGTTTTCCGCACGCTCCTGCCGCAATCTGCAAGCTCTCAGCGACGAGACTCGAGGTGCTCAGCGCCCTCCCAGGTGCTCTTCCTCCACAGGGCGGTCTTGGGCCAGGGATTCCCAGGTGCCGGTGGGAATGTTGCACTTCATCAAGGAGGCTTTGAGGATCTCCTTGAAACGTTTCCTCTGCTCACCTGGGGCTCGCTTGCTGTGTAGGAGTTCCAAGTAGAGCGCTTGCTTTTGGAGTCCCGTGTCGAGCCTGCCCAACGGAGCTGGTTGATTGTGGTCAGTGCTTCGATGCTGGGGGTGTTGGCCTGAGTGATAACACTGACGTTGGTGCGTCTATCCTCCCAATGGATTTGCAGGATCTTGCGGAGGCAACGCTGGTGGTACTTCTCCAGCGCTTTAAAGGTGTCTACTGTATATGGTCTGAGCCATATAGGAGGGCGGTAGACCATAACTTGGTGCCAGATTTGAGATCCTGGTCTTCAAACACTTCCTCAGGTGACCGAAGGTTGCGCTGGCACACTGGAGGCGGTGTTGGACCTCGTCGTCGGACCTCGTCGTCGATGTCTGCCCTTGCCGATAGTAGGCTCCCGAGATATGGAAAATGGTCCACATTGTCCAAGGCCGCACCGTGGATTTTGATGACCGGGGAACAGTGCTGTGTGGCGGGGTCAGGTTGGTGGAGGACCTTTGTCTTATGGATGTTTAGTGTAAGGCCTATGCTTTATTATGCCTCGGTTAAGATGTTGACGATGGCTTGGAGTTCGGCCTCAAGATGCGCAGACGCAAGCGTCGTCCGCGTACTGTAGTTCGAATGATATAGGAATTATATGGGCATTCGTATCTATTGGAGTTTGTGCTTTGCCTCCACTGTTGTAGTTTAGTCTAAATCACAACTAACTAGCTGGGGTTGTTCTACTCAGAGAAGAGAAGGTTGAGGAGAGATTTAACAGAGGTGTTCAAAATCATGAGTGATCTAGACAGTCGGTAGAGAGAAACTGTTCCCATTGGTGGAAGGATTGAGAACCAGAGGACACAGGTTTAAGGTGATTGGTAGAAGAACCAAAGGAGACATGTGGAAAAACACTTTTTTTTATAAACGCAGTGAGTGGTTATGATCTGGAATACAGTGCCTGAAAGGGTGGTGGGAGCAGATTCAATCGTGGCTTTCAAAAATAATTGGATAAGTATCGGAAGGAATAAAATTTGCAGGGCTACGGAGAAAGGGTGGGCGAGTGGAACTATCCAAGTGCTCTTGCAGAGAGCTGACATGGGCTCGACCAGCCAAATGGCCTTCTTCTGTGCTGTAACCATTCTATAATTCTAATTAGGCAACAAAGCAAGGGAATACACAATAAATGGAAGGATACCAAGAGGTGTGGAGGAACAGATGGACCTTGGAGTGCATGTCCACAGATCCTTAAAGGTAACAGGACAGGTCGATAAGGTACAGTAGTTAAAAAGGCCTAAGAAATGGTTTCCTGTATTCCAAGCCTCAGCTAATAAAAGAGCAGGGAAGTTATGCTAGAACTGTATACAACACTAGTTAGGCCACAGCTCGAGTACTACGTGCAGTTCTGGTGACCACGTTACTGAAAGAATGTGATTACACTAGAAAGGGTGCAGAGGAGATTTACAAGGATGTTGCCAGGACTGGAAAATTTTAGCTATGAGGAAAGATTGGATAGGCTGGGGTTGTTTTCCTTGGAACAGAGGAGGCTGGGGGAGCGGGGATTTAATTGAGATACATAAAATTATGAGGGGCCTAGATAAAGTGGATAGGAAGGACCTATTCCCCTTAGCAGAGGGGTCAATAACCAGGGGGCATAGATTTAAAGTAGAAGGATTAAAGAGATGAGGAAACATTTCTTCACCCAGAGGGTGGTGGGAGTCTAGAGCTCACTGCCTGAAAGATTGGTAGAGGCAGAAACCCTCATCACATTTAAAAGGTACTTGGATGTGCACTTAGGGTTAGGTTAGCCGTAACCTACAGGGCTACAGACCTAGTGCTGGAAGGTGGGATTAGGCTGGGTAACTCTTTCGACTGGCACGGACACGATGGTCCGAATGGCCGCCTTCTGTGTCGTAATTTTCTATGATATCAAATTTCCAAAACTTACACTTTGCACTCTCAGATGCAGCCTTGCCTCGAGAAGCCAATTAGCCAGTCTAAGGAAATTACTCACCTAATCCAGCTACAAAAGTTCTGTTGAATACCAGCGAGAGACTGACCAGAGCTTACACTTGCCTTGACTAGGTTATGACATATATAAATTGTGCAGTGATTCATATCAAGTGCTGTGTGCACTTGGATCATTAGAAACTAACATAGCGTCTGAGGGAAAAACAATCAGCATCTTGACTAGCTTCTTTCAAATATGCTTCAGGGATGGGGAGGGGAAGCTATTTCTGAAGATTCACTCACTACGTTTAAATAAGGTATATAGATTCATCGTATAGCATTGCCACTGACTACAGAATGTTAGTGGCAAATGTAGTTCACCCCTTCTATGAAATGACAGTAATCATTTGAATGACGAGACTTCCAACATCAACAAAATACAACGGTGTACAAAATACAGTTATACAGGAATAGTTATCTCCACGTCAATACATTGCAGAGAAAGTTCCAAAGAGTTTTTTGGGAGCAATGGGGATACGAAGGCAGGAACTGTACCCTTCCCTGCAACCCCAACAGAATAATTTAATCAAAGGGTTTAACTCTTCTGTTAACTCAGTTACTAAAGACAGTATGACTGGATTGTACAATCAATCAGTGTATGCCATTCCCAGTCTGTGTATACCTAACCCATAGCAAAAACTAACAAGTAGAAATGAGCCAGTATTGTACCCTGATCATGGCAGTGATCCCTAATGGAAAATGCTCATATCTGGTTAGGACAGAATCAGAATCATCTATGATCCTCATCGTTTACCCCTCTCTCTCGTTCGGTTTGAATAATCTGCTGATTTGAATGGTCTGCGACTTGGTGAGGTTTCAAAAGGAGACCATGGGAATGTGCCCCAGTAAAGGTCAAGAGAGAGAATTTTTTTTTTTTTAAATTCCAGGTATGAAATGCCTTTAAAAGCAAGGCTAAATCAACACTGTTGAAGTCAGTAGCTCCATTATATTGGAACATAATGGCATTAGTTGTTCATCGACTGAACAGTTACTCAAACATAATTTATAGATTGTGAAACGCTTTTGAGATATACTGAAGACATGATGGTGCTGTATAAACAGAAGTTTTTTCTTTATGTTTTGTACTCACTCTAAGAAGAATTCAACTCGGGTGTTCTATAAACTTAGTACAAATGCATTGCTTGAAAGGGAATCCTAACTGAACTTTATTAATATATAAATCAAAATCATGGAATGTTGTCTTTTTTTTTTTAAAAAACATACATAATAATTGTTGAGGAAAGAGATAAGAATTCCCCTCCATAAGTTACTTAATTTGTAAGAATTAAAGAGCAAGAAATGTTAAACTGTGAAATGAAGATTCTGGGCAATAGATTGCTCAAGACAGTACTGGTGTAGCTAAAATGTAAACTTTCACTTGACTGATGTTAATTATGGCTTGTTTCCTGCATCCTCTTCTACTTCATCAGTATCATTTGCTCACTGTGTTTTCAGAACATGGTCATCAAATCTGATGCAGAATAATGCAGGTTATAATACCATGTCCCCACTAATGCTGTGCCCCATTAGACCTCAATATATTGACTATTTGACCATTATTAATAGAATTATGAAGAACTGTATTATCCCTTGATAATGTATTCTTTAAACATATTTTTAATTACTTGCATAGGTGCTATTAGTTTACAATACCATATGTTTTTCACAAAGTAACAAAAAAATCTAATTGATGAATATTGGGAATGATTTGAAACCTTTCCTTGGCCTATTCCTTCAGATCATAAGGCAAATAAATCCAGTATTACATCTTTTAGTTTATAACTATTGGTAAACATAATTATGCATACTCAAACACCACAGGAAGAATATAGTAGTGGCCTTCTCCAATATATGGCAAGCAGATCAATTTTGCACCTACTGAGTATTTCCAACACTTGCTATTTGTATTTTAATTTTGCACTGTCTGTTCCTCTTAATGTAATATATTTCCTAGTTTTATTTACAGCTATGAAACCAAGTATTGGAATTATGACTACCAATGGCTTAGTGGTGCTACCCAAGGTTCTTTATTCTGATCAAAAAAGCTGGAGTCTAGCTTGTGAGACTAGCGATCACAAAACAGTGTCAAAATCCCAATGGTTTTTCACCGTTTCTGCACAGTTATGTCAAGTGTGATTCAAAACACTATCTCCGGCCCCTTGTCCTGATCTACATGCTGCATATTTCAGTTGATATTAACAGCTGGATGGGCAAGAATTTCTTTCAGCCCATCAGCAAGACAGACGCCATTCTGCTCAGCTCCCACCCGAAACTCTAAACCGTAGTACCATTTCTTCCCTTTCTGGAAACTCCCTCAAGATGACCTTGATGATGAGGAACTTGGGGTCCTGCTCGACTCTAAGCAGAGATTCAGATCCTACATCCTTGCCTCCACCAAAACTGCCTGTTTCCGCCTCAACCCCAACCTCATCCAAATGCCACTGACATGTCTATCCACGCCTTCGCCACCTCCAGGCTTGATTAATCCAATGCTCTTCCTGCCAGCTTCCCAAGTTCTGCCTTTCATGAATTGCAACTCTGCCACTTTCATCCTATCCCACACTAAATCCCGTTCACCTATTACAAACTTCACAAAGCTGCACTATCCAGCTATTTGAGGCGCAGTAATTAAGTGCAAATTGTCAGGTTTTTTTCTAAATCAAAATTACATGCAGCATCAGAGTTGCAAGTGCTCAAGTCAGAACTGCACATTTATGGCAGAATGGAACACTGACACTGCACCATTCTGTTTCAATTCAAAAGGTCTGCACAGAATATTAGCAAAGTTTCATACATCATGTCTCCTGCCTCTGAGAATGTCACTATATCAGCTAAAACTGAGGCCCAAATGCAGTGACATAAATTAGTCATTATCACATGCACCTAAACTATAGGAATTCTGCGGCTTATTTACTGGTACCCCAGTATAATTCCTTCAGCTGTCTCAATCACCAGCATTAAAGTTGTATCTGACTCTAAACAGTTATGTCATCCAACATATAAAATTGAAAATAAGTTACCTTCGTACTCGTGGTGGCTTTGGTGGTGGTGAATCAGATCGGTCAGGAATAGAGGAAACGGTCGTATTTTCAGAACTAATATCATCCTGTAAGAGACAAAAGCAGTTTAAGGATCAAAAAAGGCAACTTTACATGTACTTATATTTAATATTTTCATATTCTAATGAAGCTGAATACAAACACTGCATTAACTGAACAAGGTCTGGAATTGAAGGGGCAGTTGGACAGTAGTCAACCTGAGCCCAGTAAATAAGAACAGAACAGAGAGCAAGTCCCAGGCACAGCACAGCTAGATAAAAAGGGAAAAAATGATTTTAATCTTCTTTCTTACATATTTCCTTTCATTTTAAAACAAAGATAAATTAAAATAAGGTAAAAAGGCACCTGGGGTAAGGGGCTGGGGAGACAAGAGTACTTCCTGTACAAAGTACTCTCCCCATCTGTAAATATATAGTTGTATATTTATCCAACTCTGAAGTCTTAATCTCCCACTCTTGTAGCATTAAATCCAATTTTCCAAGCTAAGAGAAGCATGACGGCTAAAAGGGCTGCTCCCAGACCAAGGGAAACTTGAATCTCAGCTATTACGATCACTGAAGTCGCCCCAAAAATTATCAACCTAGCTAGAAAGTGGGGGGTTGGACTGTCTCTTTTTATATTGGTTGCTTTGTGTGTGAACATATATGGTACTCGTTGACAAATAGCTTGACTGGTCTCTCCAAAGTAATTATGTCTGTTACCTATTAAATCAAGATCTTTGGAAATAGTTTTCAACGTGTAAAAGAAAAAAGAAAACCAATAGTTGCCAAGAACTAGATACAGGAAATGGTGTGTATATCAATGAAAATCCAGGCTCCAAGCAATAGCTGCTACACTACAGTGTATTTGCTTTTTCATCAATTTAAAAATGTTTGATCGGGGAGATTTTAAAAACTCCAGGCAAAGGGCTGTTTCCTTTCAACGGTGAATGACAATTAAATTATGGAAACTGAATGGGTGGAGATGAGTGGGCAAGGATACAGTACGAGTTTACAGTTAAAGTGTTAAAAAGATTAACAAGGCATCCTGGATTAATGACCATCACTGCTATTAGTTTTGTTTCTTCATATGATTGGGCTCAGCAACTCCTACCATACTACTTCCCACAATTATGTAATCAGAACACACCCTGGAAATAAGTTAAAAACAAAAAGTTACCAAAATAAAATCTATTTAACATTTGCTCGTTTAAAAAAAATGCTTCACACCAAAACTTCAAAATAGAAAATTAAAGCATTCTGTTAATTACAAAATCCCGATGTAGCTCTTTGAATCATAGAATGATACGGCACAGAAGGAGGCCATTCGGCCCATCGGGTCTTTGTCAGCTCTTACCCCACCCCCAGCCCATTTATCGTATTGCAATGTATAACTTATAGACACTGGTGTCGTATCTGTAGAGTGTAATGTACAACCAGCAGACCCGAGCTACACTTCTGGCTGCACCACACTCTGTTCAAGAGGAACAAATCTTAGCTCTCTACTTAATTTCTAATAATGAATGCAGGAGGGCATGTGGGCTCTCCCAGTAATAACATTATTTAAAAGTATGTTTATAATGTGATCCAATCTACAGAATGAGTGGCTAGGATCTGGAATGCACAGCCCGAAATGGTGGTTCATGGAAATAGATTCAATAGTGACTTTCAAAGGAATTTGAATATATACTTGAAAAGAAAAATTTGTTGGGCTGTGGGGAAGGAGGAGAGTGGGACTAATTGGACAGCTCTTCCAAAGAGCTGACAAAGACACGATGGGCCAAATGGCCCCCTTCTGTGCTGTATCATTCTATGATTCAATGAGCTATATTGGGATTTTGAAATTGGGTTGGAGTTACAATACACTCAGTATAAACTATCTCTTTGCTAGTCTCCCAAGCAGCATTGTTGCATTCTTGTTGAGGTGTGTCTGAACTACTTTGCATTCATGTGGAAGTGAGAGAGTAACAGCACTGTTAATGAGCCAGCAGCATGCAAATGTAAAAATGTTGCAAAAATGGAACTCTGCTAGTTTGGTGAAATAATTTTACTTTGAAACACAGGAAAAGCATCTGCTGAGCGTTATTAAAAAGGGCCGAATTTCCTGCCACTGCATTACTTTTCCCAGATGTTCAATTACTCAGTTCTTTACTTTTAAAAAAAGAGCATTATGTCAAAGTCACAGGTACTGCAAGTGACCACATTTCACTGAACAAGAGGAAACAGACTTTCCGGAAAAAAGCAGCCAGCCATCTGCATGTAACAGCATTTTTTAAAAAATTTCAGAGCCATCTCTTTTGCCATTAAAAAAAAATGCAAAATCTCAATTTGTTTTGAATTATTACAATTGGTGAAATAATTAACATTAGCCTCTACCATTCACAAGTTACTGTATGAAAGTTAAGTAACTTCAAAAAAAATAAGCCAGCATGCTTTAACATTAACAATCTTAATAGTACTAAATCACGTTAACTGACTGATTTCCACACCCATACCAAAATGAGAGATATACCACATACTGCAACACACGAAAATGAAATGTATATCGCAGTGACTTCCCATCAAGTGGCATAACTAAAAACTATTACTTACTGTGTCAGAAAGACTTTCAGTGCACTGACTTCTATGTAATTCCTTTTCAAATAGCTGAGCTATTGCACGGTGAACAAGCTCATATTGCTCCTGAAAAAAGCAGAGACATGCCTTGAAACATCATTTTAAAAATTGCCATAAAAATTAGAGATAGCAGAATGTTTGATCACTTTTTGCTTCTCTGCAAAATATCCAAGAATATGGTTTTGTTATTTACAAGTACACAAAGTAAAATGTATAGGTTACTGCTGCGGCCAATTCAGATTTCAACCATAACTATTTGAATAAAGCTCAAGAATACTTTGTTTTAATACCATTTTAAAATATTGTACGATATTCTTGTCTATTCTATAGCATTAAAACTGATCATCTTTATTATAATCTGTTTATATAGGTTTTCAAATGTACACAGCTATCACACTTAAACATTACTAGAAAACTACATAGAGATGATTTTTTTTTTAAAGTCATGAGCAATGCCATGGGATTAACTTGCATGAACATTCTTTGCTAAAATTAGTCTCATCTGCATAGTCAGAAATACATAGTCAAATAGAAAAAATGATCGGCTGTATTGCATTTACATAGCACCTTTCATGACCTCAGGATGTCCCAAACTGCTTTTACAATCAATTAAGTGCTTTTGAAGAACTGTTGTAATGTAGGAAACAGGGCAGCCAATTTGTGCACAGCATGATCCAACAAAGAGATAACAAGATCATCTGTTTTAATGATGTTGGTTGAGGGATAATTCTTGGCCAGGACACAAGAAAGAACATTCTTCTTCAAAATAGTATCATATGATCTTATGTCCACCTGTGGGGGCAGACAGGGCTTCATCCAAAATACAGCACCTCCGGAAGTGCAGAACTCCCTTGTCAGTCAAGTTCTTGTGCTCAAGTCTCTGGAGTGGGACATGAACCCTCAAGCAAGAGCACTACCACTGAGCCATGGCGTAATATTCTCCAGATACAAGCATCTCCTTTCCCCGAATGCAGAAACTGCCACATTTTCCTCTGCTACGAATAAGCACAATAGTCAGACTACTTCTCCATAATGAAGGGTCTTTCCACATTTGCTGAATTCAACACAGTTTATCTACATTGCAACAGTGACTACGCTTCAAAAAGTACTTCATTGCCTGTAAAGCGCTTTGGGACGTCCGGTGATCGTGAAAGACGTTATATAATATTGCAAGTCTTTCTTTTTAAAGAGGGTATTAACTTTCATTCAAAATCAGAAGTAGTCTGCTAGCTACTCGAAGTGCCGAAAGCAGATTTCTGCATTTTAGAGTCTCCATAAAGGACAAATGGTCCAAATTACGAATGCAAGAATGTCTCAGACATTCTTCAGGAGTTCCATTTACAACTATTTTTTATTTTAAAAGGGAGGTAAAGTTGTGCAATTATGAAAGAGTAAAATAAATTCTATTCCTATCCATGAAACGATGTACCACTGGACAAAGATTTGATTGCTCAAACAGTTCAACATTTTCTGTTGTTTTGACCACTTTCATGTTTACTTGCACAAATGTCACAATCGGTTACTACATTTATTCAAAATTATTGTAGTGGAGCATTCTATTCACTGTTATAATGTAAATTGTCAAGTTGTTTCATGCCAAGCAAGAATTTGAGATTAAGATAACTGATAACTTACTCAATTGCAATAATGAGATTGTTTGGAGAATTTGGCACAAAGAAAAGCTCATACTTTCAATGACATTCATTGGACAACTTGTATTTAGCGAGCATCTTTAAATGCAGAAAAAACAATCCAAGGTGCTTCAGAGACACAAGGGAAAAATATGAATAAAAATAAGCACCACATGCAGACATACCTTTGTTTGGACTGCAGAATGCCTTTGTGTTCTCATTTCTTGTATCAAATTAAACACACTGAATTCTTCAGGAATTTTCTAGAAGACATAGAAAATGCATTTTGGCTAAATGAGAATTGTAATCCACAAACTTGTAAAATCAACTGTTCTAATTTCACATGCGAGGCTTCATTTTGGACTGATAATTGATGCAATAAGGACATGGAAGAGATCAAGAGAATGTGAACTCGCAATATTGCACTTTAACAACAACTTGCATTTCTATAGCAAATTTAACATAGTAAAATGTCCCAAGGCACTTTACAGGAGCATAAATCAAATAAAATTTGAAATCAAGCCACATAAGGAGATCGTAGGACAGGTTACTAAAAACTTGGTCAAAGAGGGAAGTTTTAATGAATGTCTTAAAAAGGGGGAGAGAAGGGAGAGGGGTTTAGGTAGTGAATTCCAGAGCTTAGGGCCTAGACAGCTGAAGACATAGCCACCAATGGTGGAGTGATTAAAAATCAGGGATGCACAAGAGGGCTGAATTGGAGAAGCATAGAGATCTCGGAGTGTTGTAGGACTGGAGAAAGAGAGAGATAGGAGAGACCATGGAGGGATTTGAAAACAAGGATGAGAATTTTAAAAATGAGGTCTTGCCAGATCAGGAGCCAATATAGGTGATGGGTGAACGGGACTTGGTGCAAGTTAGGATATGGGCAGCAGAGTTTTGGATGAGCTCAAGTTTATGGAGGGTAGAAAATGGGAGGCTGGGCATGAGAGCACTGGAATAGTCAAGTCTAGAGGCAACAACGACATGGATAAGGGTTTTAGTAGCAAATGAGCTGAAGCAGGGGTGGTGAACGTTGATATGATGGAGGTGGAAGTAGGCAGTTTTAATGATAGAGCTGATGTGGTCATATCTTAGTATTTATATACAATTTCCTCTCTAGAAATTAGAAAATTGTTACTTTAAAAAAAAGTTGCACACAATTTGGTACCCTTTTAATATGTATTCCTTTAAAAGACAATTCAAACAGCTGCTTCATCTAAAGACCTGTACAACAAACAGTAACATATATGCTACACACATTTTGTCATTTGCAAGTATCAATTGAAATTCTATGTTTAATTACAATTTTAATTTTCCAAGCAGCAGAAAATAATTGAAGGCTGCAATGTTAGAGTTTAGTGGAAGTGCGAGATAAAATTACAAGTTTAAATGTTGTTTGCCAGAGACCATTGAGGATATGTCACATTTTAATGCAAGTAGCTATCCAATTCTTGGTAATGCTCGATAATGGTGTGATTAGCTAAAAACTGTTAAATGGTAAAAGATCTTGGAAGATGCATCTGTTCATCCTTGTATAGTATTTTTCAGTGTCAGCTTTCTTATCCAAAATCTAACCAGTGGACAAGACAAAGTTCTCATAGCCTAATGCACACTTTCACAATGTTGGTTCAGCAACCTGGATTTGAAAGTGCCAGTTTAAATGACAGTAGAAATGCACTCTTAACAAGATTAATCTTCAATTATATAGTATAAAATATGT
Source organism: Pristiophorus japonicus (assembly GCF_044704955.1). Taxonomy (NCBI): domain Eukaryota; kingdom Metazoa; phylum Chordata; class Chondrichthyes; family Pristiophoridae; genus Pristiophorus; species Pristiophorus japonicus. The sequence goes on along the minus strand of NC_091989.1, from coordinate 33,785,702 downwards.
AACTTTAGAATTGTGTACAATTTGTATTATTCCATCTAGGCATCTCATTTAATTACTTTAAACTGAAAACAACTACAAACATCGACCAAACATAACCCACAAAATTGTTTCAAGAAATCATAAATGAGTCTACAAGACTGTTTTTCATCAAAACAAAAGCAAAGTCAATTAACTATAATTAATTAATGAATCCAGTTTTCATCTTGACAAATATGAAAAGTAGATAGAAGCTAGTCTCATCATCCAAGCCTTCTCAGGACAGCTGCAACCAGGCTTGATCTTTTACTGAGGATGAACACATATCTGTATATTTACAGCTGAATCAGGAATCTGTTCACTTTTTAGAATGCTTCAGCAAATTTATTTACCTCCCGGTACTGCAGTTGGTTCCATCAATTATTACTGAAGGACTGCAACTTGACATCTAGTTCCTGATAAAATACACCTCTACTTATCCAACTTAGCAACTCCCTTAAAGAGTTATTTTTTGTCCCAACTGAGGACATTAAACTCTTTTGATATATATCATTCAGAGAAAGCTCAAACCATCCTAGTTTTTTTTTTAAACTGTTTATTTATATAAACAATCATAATGCAGTAATTTACACATTTAGTTTAGTCATGCAGATTTGGCTATTAAATATTAATGACAAAAATGATTAAATGCCATTGGATACACAGACAAAATATCTTAAGTCAAATATCAGAAAGTGTTTGATGCAATGGTTAGTCAGTAAGTGTATCAATATATTGCGGAAGACACTGAATCACAACTAACCAGTAAATTGGGTTTAAGGACTTAACATATCCTAATATAGCTCAAATATTGCCCATTTCCCTGCTCAGCAGAGTAATTGGTTTCCAAAATCCTATGTTTAGACTATGCAGGTTTTTCTTTGAGGAAAAAAAAGTTAATAGATGACTCACCCCAGCTTTTAGTAAATTCCAGGTATAATCAATTGCACATATGGCTCCAGTTCTTCCACATCCAGCACTGTGGGAAAATATAGAATTTCAGGAAATGACTCATTTTCACTCGCCTTGCTCAAATCACAGTCACCACTACCATCACCACCATCTCCATTACTAAAACAATAGGAACTCATTTTAACTTCATGTAATGAAGTCTCAGTTTTACTTCTTTGCAAAAAAAAGTGTCTTTACAATATTTATTGGGTGGCACAGCAGGTTAAGCTCACAAACCTAGCATCTCATTGATCCTGGGTTCAGATCCGGCGCAAACTGGTGGCATAAGTCTGTTTGCGTACATGAAGCGAGTTAATAACAGTCTGTTTCCGGATGGTCTAAATGCACTCTGCAAACATTCTATAATTTAGCATGAGAAAGCAATCTCCCTCAAAGAAGCCATAATAATAGTTAGTGTGGAAAACAAAGGCATACAAAGAACATTATCTGTGACTGGAATCTATGCATTTTCCCTCCTCGACCCTTCTGCAGTCTTTGTCATGATCAACCACAACAACTTGCTCTTCTAATGCTTTCCTTTAATTTCCCAGTTCCATAGGACAGCCTCATTTGGTTCCACTCTTACCATCTATTTCCACTCGCCACCCCACCCACCAACATTAACAGTTTAGAATCAACTTATGGTGTAAATTAATCAACTCCATTAGTGGCTTATGGGCCCCAAGTTTCGTGCCACGGCGCAAAAGGCACACCTCCGAGCTGGGCGCCTGTTTTTCGCGCTGAAAACTGCGCCTAAAAAAAAAGGCGCGCTCATCGCAGCAGGGGGCGGAGCCTAACACTCGTGCCGATTTTCTAAGTAGCAGGGGACGGGTACAATTTAAATTAGCCTTCGTGGTGCCGGCAACCCTGCGCGTGCACGTTGGAGCGTGCGCGCAGTCTCACACAAACATTGGCACTCGGCCATTTTTAAAAATACTGCAGAAAAAGTGAAGATTTGTTTCTTGGACCCCTGCAAAGGCTTGTAATTAAATTTTTTGATATTTGTGTGTGAGGGAGTGCTTTTAGCAGCACTGCTGAATAAATTACCTGCTGAAATCAGTGAGTTCAGCTTTTCACTGCTAAACTTGCAGAACCGGTGCTGCATTGGTGCATGCCAAGTAAGGACTGTGTGTTTGGAGAAATAAGAGTGCCAATTCAACTTTGCAATAATACGTGGTGTTGACAATGCAGCACCCATTCTGCAAATTTAAATATAAAACTGTCGATGTGGCTGCCTCCTCAGTCCCCCTCACAGCTCGAAGGCTGCTGCTGTATCTTCGGCTGCCGGCCAGCCACTGACGCCGTTGATATCCTATGGCCGAATGGCCTCACGTCCGTCCGCTGCTGCTCCTTCGCGGCCAGCCACAAAGAGAATGAAGGCCTGCCTCAAGCACTGCAGCTCAGCTCGAAGCTTGCTGCCGCTGCCGTCGAGACACTGACGCCACACCACTGCCTCCAACATGAAAGGCCTGCCTGAAGCACTTTCACACAGGTAGGAACATGGTTTATTTAATCTTTTCTTTGCTTATAAATTTTTATTCAGATTGGATTTATTTGTATAACATTTGTATAAGTATAACTAAGGATTGATTGTAGAATTTAATGACTTCCCCTCCCCCCCCCACCTCGTTCCCCATGCCTAATTTGTAACCTACGCCTAATTTTCTAAAGTGTCGACAAGGTTTTTTCGAGCGTACAAAAATCTTCATTTACTCCATTCTAAGTTAGTTTGGAGTAAGTTTTCACTCACGAAACTTTAAAATCAGGCGTAAGTGGCCGGACACGCCTCCTTTTGAAAAAAAAATTCTGTTCCAAAGTGAAACTGTTCTACCTGACTAGAACTGGAGCAAACTAAATGTGGAGAATTCCGATTTCTAAGATACTCCGTTCTACACCAGTTGCTCCTAAAAATCAGGAGCAAATCATGTGGAAACTTGGGGCCATGATATTTACATAATTCATGATTCTACTCGCTAACCAACTGACAATCTTGGTCACTCATAAGCTTTGTTATCTATCATGAAATAATGTGAACAAAAGTGGTAGTTTTTCTATCCTTTGACAGCTACTTACACGCTATGCCTCATTCAAATCAGGAATTGACCAAAATCATGGGCACTTTTTTGCCCATCTTGACTCCCAATTGTATATCTCAATATCCTGCAATGAATTCTTTAACTACAGCAGATAACCTGCTTTGAAACTTCTTGATATTGGTAAACCACACTATTGAGCGGAGACACATCAAAATAAACAAGTGAACATAAGTGCAATGCAGTGAAGACACCCACAAGGCATCATGCCTGTAAACACAGGCACCAATTATAAACATTTCAAGTTAAAACCAAGCTAGCACTGTATCATGCACATTTTAATGATTGAGGAGTTGACAAAAGCATCAGTTCACTATTTTAAAATAAATCTACACTTGAAGCAGTGGGCTATCAGCATTGCTCCAGAGTTCTTGTACGGGTACGCTTATGGAGCTCCGCCTTTAAACTTCATAGTGACACAAGGAAGCATGCCTTCCCACTTGAATCACAAACATAACCCAATAAATTCCTAGAGTTTAATTGCTACAGTTTGTGTGCTTCCTTCAAGAGATCCTCGTGTTCAGTTAACAATGTTTAAGTACAATAAATATAAATCACAGAAAATGGGGGGGGGGGGGGCGGGGGGAGGGAGAACCAATAATACACAATAAGGAATAATTCAACGGAGCACTTGGAAAAATTACCAATTTCCCATATGGCCAGTCCGGCCCTGCACCGCCCCATCCTCCCCCAAGAACTCCTGGAATGATTGTTCTTCCTCATTTCCTGCCCCTTCTTGTGGGTATCACTAATTGACTGGTTGCAGCAGATACGATACAAGTATACGTTATATACCTTGAAAAATACCTTAGTTCATTTTTTTAAAATATTTTGTCGCCCAATTTTTTCCCCATCTCTCCTGAAGGTGCTGAATCTTGCCGAGGTATGATTTCACAATTACCAGTAGCCCACAGCTACTTTGTCTGAGTGATCATTCTTCATGTGGGAATCTAGATATTGAATGTCAGCAAGCTATTTGATCATCGGCAGCAGCATAATAAAGGGTGATCATAATTTCCTTTGATGGTCACACATATGCGCTTTCCAGCATGAATCACTGGCTGATTGAGCTGGGAAAGACAACAGATTGCTGAGGCCAATTTTAGTATCCAAATGTTAACCCCATTAACATTAGGTAGTGACACACTTCAGGAGTTGAAGCTTGGTCTGTATGTCCGAGATCTAACTAGCTGTTAATTATTTAGCTCAATAAGATTTCAGTGCCACTTAATTTCTTTAAATTGATGCTCTAAAATGTTCATATACAGCATGTAATTGTATTTGATGCTCTAAGAAAATGTTTTGATATCACCACTATGAAATTGTTTGTTCAGGTACAACCGCCAAAATCCGGAAACCTCGGGACCAAAGCCATTCCAGTTTTCGTGTTTTTCCGGATTTTGGATCAGAAATCAGATGTCCCGAATCCGGAAACCCTTGGGCCGAGTTTTGGGTTTTTCTAGATTTTGGAGACGAAATCAGATGCCCCAAATCCAGAAACCCCAGGGCCGAGTTTTGGATATTTCCGGATTTTGGAGACAGGGACAGAGGTTGTGGGTGATTCAAAACCCGATATAGTCAGGGACAGCGGCTGCAACGGTGATTAACAAAAAAGTGTTTTATTATGCTTAACCTTGTTTTGGATTACTATTGATTCGGAGAAGTCTTGCGCCGGTGGTTTTTAAGTACTGCTGGGGAGCGGACCGCTGGCGTGCAAGACTCGAAATAGCACTTTCACCAAAAATTTTGTTCACAGCGCTTCAGTAGTTAGGAAGGAGAAAAAAAACACCCGGGAAAAATCTGCGTTGCAGCCGTTGGAACAGCAGTAGGTATGAAGACCTGCAAAAAAGGTAAGTTAAAGTTTTCATTTTTTAATTCTTTTGCAGCAATTCACTAGTTTAGTGTCTTGTAAATGTTTCGTGATTTTTTGCAATTTTTGGGGGCGTTTTCCCCCCTCCCTAGGGAGCTTTCAAGAGCGACATGATGAAATAATTCCCTCCCCTTCCACCCTCCTCTTTAAAAGATCAGCCCTGGTTATCGCTCCCTCACAGCTGCCCGCCTCATTCAGCATAGAGTACCATTGACACCCTTCAAAAGAATTTGTACTTTCATTTTATGCCCTTTATATCAATTGTGAAAAAAATGTCTGGTTTTCGGAACAGATTTCTGGATTCCGGACATCAATTCGTGCGATTTGCACGGTGTCCAGTTTATGGAACTCTGGATTTTGGACGCTCGACCTGTTTTCCCATTAACCATGAATTTGGACATCTTCAGAGGCACTTGTTCTTTTGTTGTTGAAAAGATGCCATGAAACCTATTCTGGCTCGACAAAGACATGCCAAAAATCTACAGTTAAAATAATTTGACAATTAGAACAGAAAAAGTGCTGCACACTGCAGTCTAGAAGTAAATTAAACTTGAACCATATACAGATTGCAACTGAACATTACCAAACACAAATCTGTACTGCTCTATCTACTTGTATTTGTAGCACATGGATTTTATGACTGGTTATCTGTAAAAGACAACAAACAGAAACATCAACTTCTCCATATCCTGGTGTTTGCTGACACGCATTTAAACATTAGAATTGGTTCCAATGACAATTAGTGAAAAATAGATTAGGAGCATGGTCAACCTTTTATCTCAATTCAATTTGAGGGGGAAAAAAAAACAAGTATTTTCCTCCATACCTGCAGTGGATGCAAATAGGAACATCCTCATGCTCTTGATATTCTCGCATCAAACTGATCATATCCAAAATGGAATCAAACGAAGATGGAACATCATGATCAGGCCAGTTTATGTAATGAAACTGATAGATTCTACGAGATTCCTATACATGAAAGAGGTGCACACATGTTTAATTCTCTCCAACTCATCAAAAGCTAAGTCACTATTACAACTGGCACACTGAAGATTAACCAATGAAAGACAAACCTCAACCAATCACACATTTTACCAAATTAACATTGTTCTATTTATACCAACACTGAAGGTAAAGGCCCAGATTTTGCTGGAGCGGGATATCTCAGTGTGCCTCGGGACTTTTTCCCTCACCCTTCATCTTGGGTAAGAGGTTGGAAGTGTATAGTGCGAGCTGAATAACGGCACGATGAGGTCAACAGTGGGACCTTGGTGAATGATGCATCGAAAAAAGTCCATCTCCTTAACCAATGAGATTTGATTGAGAAATGAACAGAGGAACGATGGAGAAGGAAATTGAGTGAAATAAAGTCAAATCAGGTCTAGAAAAAGAAAGCGAGGAAAGATTGGATTGAGAGGGGGGAAAAAAAGTAAGTAAGAAAAATGATTAATGTGCAAATACAGCAATGTCATGAAATTCCTGGGGAGGTTGAAGGTGAACTGCCGTTTGGCGAGGAAAACAGCAGAGTGGCACAAATTGTCCAGCAACTTGTGGCGATTCACAATCAGAGGGTATCTCTTTCTCGACAAGTTGCTAGATGATTTACATATTATCAGCCATTAAACTGTTATTTTGGCAGCAAAATATGGGCCAAACAATTATAAAAGGGTAATACATCTGAGCAAAGCAGGGTCAAACCAATCAGTATCAAACTGCCATCTTCTATTGATCAATCTAAATATAGCTAAATGAAGGAAAAGGCAGGAACCAAATGGAAAATAGAGGAAACATTAAAACAAGCATGGATGATAAACTTCACATCCAAAATATATTGAAAGGATTTTTTATACAGTGATATTATTTGCTTTCCCATCATTCCATCTAAAATGTATGCTGAAAGGTCGTTAAAGTCTAACAAAGTTACTTTTTGTAAACTTAAAGCATTTAAAATAAATAATGAACAGTAATGTTGTGGGAAGGGTGGTACAGTGAATTAAAACCTATGCTTTTATCTCTGGGAATTAGGTTTAAAAGCAGCCAGACATATTGGACCGTTCAGACAAAAGGTCGTCGACCCGAAACGTTCACTGTTTTTCTCTCCACAGATGCTGCCTGACCCGCTGAGATTTCCAGCATTTTCTGTTTTTATTTCAGATTCCAGCATCCGCAATATTTTGCTGGATGACAATCTTCTCATTCCTATAAGGATCTTCTGTGGAATGTGAATCAGCGATTTCAAGCCAGTTCACAGTGAGCACAGATCCAACACATAAAACTGCCCATAATCTAACATAAATTGGCAATCTTGCTCAAACTGGCCGGATGGATAATTGGATATAATTGGCGCAGAATGCCTCCTGCACCAACGGTGTCTGATTACAAGAAGCACTAGAAAGCCGAACACAAACATCTTTATTCTATTTGGTCTGTACATTTCCAATACTATTCCTGTCTCCAGTACAAACATTCTTCACCTGGAGCAGAAAATCACCAAAGTAAGTGGAATGTGGATTACAGTTATAAATTCAAGAAATGTGCCGAACTATGCAACAACATTCTTTGAACTAAATTGTCATGTGGTTTACAGTAAAATGCTACTTCAATCCTCCAATGAATCATCTTTTTGAATGTTTCTGGGTGCTTCAGGTGGTAGTTCAAACAAAGGGCGCAACTTTGCCCAACCCCTTTTTTCGGTGCACTTACCTTAAGCTGGAAAGGGCACCGGAAAAAAGGGACCCCATCCTGGCTGCTCTTCAGAGTCTCCGGAGTCCGGGCGTGGCGTGCATTCTGAAGTGGAGGGGGGGGGGTGGGGGGTGGCGGGCGGAGCAACAGGCCAGCGTCGAACAGTGCCGGCACCTGCACGCATTCTCCTGCCCCCCCCAGCATGTCCTGCGGGCTGTGAGCAGGACCCGATGCTCGCAGCCCCTATCCCCGGCCGAAGGGACACCCCGATCTCACCGCACTCTATCCCCGGCCAAGTGGCCTCCCGTACCTGCCAGCCGGCCCGCTGAGTTCCCGGGCGAGGTAGGACTTCGGTTTTATTTTTTATTTATTGGTGTGCTTGAGGTTTTGATTGGGGGGGGGGGGGGGGGAGGAGGGAGAAAGAGAGAAGGAGAAAGTGTGTTTTCGGAGAGTATGGGGGAGGGAGGAGAGTTTTTAGCGGCAGGGAAAGAATGAGTTTGTTTTCAGATGGGGGGGGGGGGGTGGAGAGTGTGTGTGGGGGAGGGGGGGGAAGGAGGAGGGAGCAGGGAGAGAAAGTGTGTTGTGTATACCAGCATATATTCTCTCTCTCTCTTGCATTTCTCTGGTAGGATTTACTTTATTTTTACTAGTATTTTAATTGTTTGAACTTTTCCTTGCAATGTTTGGTCCTTCCCTCCCCTAATGTCTGCTGAATGTGCGCTGGTTTTTCTTCAGGTTTTTTGAGCTGGCTACATACGCTGACCTAAGTCGATTTGGAGTAAGTTTTTGTTGGCTAAAGTGGCATAAATGGCCAAAACTGGCAATAAGTGTCTGGGAATGCCCCCTTTTGGAAAAAAATATATATCCTATTTTTTTTTTTTTTTAAGTTAAAAGCAATTTGTTTACAATAACACTTTACACAGAGTGTAATATCTTTCAGTTGATCAAAATGTTTCAGAATGCAAGGAACGTTTTTTTTTTTAAATATATTTTGCTTGAAATGAAACGCGTTTTGTTGTCATCGTCCTTCCGTAAGCTGACCACAGCACTGAATGCTACTGTATGTCAGCGAAGTATTCTTACAAAGTGGTTCGAAAATTAATACTTTGCTTAAAAACTTTTTTTTTTTCATTTTTTTTTCTGAGCTGATACAAGATTTACCTATGTATATCAAATATTTTTTGGGGGGTTTTTTTGTTGCTGAAAGAAATAAGGTTGAATTTAGGAATCTATGATCAACTACAAAGTACATAAAGTAATGTAAAATATACACAGGATGAGACCCTTCCGCCAAAATAAAACAAAACAAAATTATTCCAGGAAGTTACTCGAGCAAATTTTGGGGGGAAAATGGCATTTTTTTTAAACTTACGCCAGAAAAAACTTACTCCAAAAAAAAAAAATTGATGCAAGTCATGGCCAAAGTTGGGCCCAATAATCCCAAACTAGGAAATGGCTATGAATGAATGAAATGCAAATGTATCACTTTTTAACCATCGATCAAATGTAAACATGCTAAAAATTAAATGGCATCAGGAAAGTTTAACTTTGGAACGAGATCTATTGTTTACACTGGACCAGTACTCACATTCTGGAATTCCACTAATAGAGTCCTTATAAAATAGTCATTCCTTGCTTGTTCCGCCTCCTGGAAGGGAGAGAGAAAAAAAAAAGAGAACACCATCTGTAAGCAGAATGATTCTGGAATGTTTTATAGGATCTAGCTGTGCAACTGCAAAAAGGAGCTGGAAGAAATAGCATGAAATGAAAGGCATAAATGATAATGTACCAAGACACAATGTTGCTTTCTGTACAAATATACCTGTTTGAATTGAGAATGAGAGATGTTTTATACAACTTTGTCAGTCCAAAAAGCTCAAAATAAACATGTCTTAAATTAGAAATTTAAGATATTCATTTTCCTATAATACAGTAATTTCAACCATAAAAAGATTGACAGATCTTCTGCATCCCCGCAGGAAGGACATCCGCGAGGACAAGATTGGGCTACTTGCCCATCTCTTGCCCTGCGAATGTCCTTCAAATTCTTGCGCCTGGTAAAAGCAGGAGCATAGCCTACTTTTTAACCAGCGTAAGAGTTTTAAAACATATAAAAATAAAATTGAAATATAGTGTTAAAAACCCTGTCCACTAAGGCAAGTTTATTTTAAACCCTATTAAAACACTTTAAAATAAAATATTTATTTTTTATATTTTTAAATAAAAATTAAATCCAAAAGTTTTTTTCTAAAACATTTAAATAACTAATTTCAATTAGTTTAAAAAAAAATGTATTTTGTGTTTTAGGGTTTTTTTCTCTGATAGTAATGGGAACTCGTAAAATCGGAGTACCCATTACTAGTAATGAGAATACTGTATTGGTTGTCCAGTCCCACATGACTCCAGCTTCTCCATTCGTATATCCAAGACATGGACGTGCTGCAAAGCGCGGGAAAGAATTCCGACCAGAATCCAATGCACCTCCAGGACCACCAGGTACTTTCGTAAACAAATTTTGGCTCCAGGCATTCGTCCGAAAGAAGCCTCCGACCGGAATTTTAGCCCCAATGTTTGAGGAATAGAAAATGTCAGCACTCTTGGAAAACTTTGTAAATCAAGTGCAAATCCAGCTACAGCATTAATATGAGCATTACCCGGTTTTCACAGGACTACACAAAAGGTGAAGGCTCAATCATGTTTCTCCTACAAAATCCTTCGTAAAATAACTAAATACTGTTACAACCTGCATATACAGACATCAAAGAATCACATCACAATCCTGATGACCACTAAAGCTGTTATTTAATGGTTCGCTATTCAAAATCAGATATTTAAAAGGACATTCAGCGTGAGCTCAAAACCCTTCTGTAGCCTGCAATACGCAAATGACAGACACCAGTCAGTCTACTGTTTCCATGCCCTCACCTTCGATCTGTAAATCACCCTCCGATCCCAGTGTTTTCTCACCTCCCACCATTATCCCTGGTACAACATCCACCTAAGTAGCTTGAAATCCACAAGCCTTGAACCTTGAATGCACATGCCAATTGCTGGCCATGCTGCCCATCACCACATCCAGCTGAACCATCTCAAGCTGTAATGTCACTTACTTTCAATAGCCAAGTCAGTTTATGAACAGAATATCATCCTGTAGACTAACAACAAACTCCTCTTCAACTGTCTCCTGCAACCTTCCTCAAACATATCACCCCTTTCAATATTAAATGTAAAGGAAGAGTGAATTTCATGTCCAAATTAGGTTGGAGACCTCCCCCATCCCATCTCCTAACCACTAACTTCCCCTGGTTAGCCTATGCTAACAGACATCATCCTGCCACTAACCGTTGGTACTTTTCTCCACTCTTTTAAACCTCATTTTCAAGCTTTCACTATTTTCCCTCGTGGTCAGCACAAACTCTCATCTATAGTGAAGTCTTACTCCCTATAAACTGGATTATAACTTTATACACAATATCTAGATATGTATCATTGCCCAGGAATTGAACAGAAGCCCTTGCCTTACTTTCTAAATTAATGAGCTCTCTCTTGTTTTTCAGTGAAAGGATAACCATCAGACGGAGTGACTTTGGCAATAACTATGAATTAAGTTTGCCAGAAGTTAAACAATAGCAAATTCCTTGCAGCAAATTTTACTAAAGGTAAAACAAAAGATTCAACTTATGCATTTTAAGGTACATAAAAACACCAAAAAATGCAATACTTCACAAACCTACTTAGTAATGTTTCCACATTTGTGGGGGGGGGGGGGGGGGGGGAAGGAGGGAAAGAGTCCAAAACTAGGGGGTCATAAATACAAGATAGTTACCAATAAATCCAATAAGGAATTCAGGAAAAACATCTTTACCCAGAGAGTGGAACTTGCTACCACATGAAGTAGTTGAGGTGAATAGCATACATGCATTTAAGGGGAAAGCTAGACAAGTACATGAAGGAGAAAGGAATAGAACGATATGGTGACAGGGTGAGATGAAGTAGGGTGGGAGGAGGCTTGTGTGGAGCATAAACACCAGCACAGACTTGTTGGACCAAATGGCATGTTTCTGTGCTGTAAATTCTATGTACTGTAATACAAAATGTGGAGCTGTGGCCACAACATACAACATTTGTTTAATACATTATTTGATCTTGTGAATTGGGGGACACTTGCAAGGTCGCACTTAATCATAGAATGGTTACAACATGGATCGCCATTCGGCCTGTCGAGCCCATGCCGGATCTCCAAGAGCACTTCAGCTTGTCCCACTGCCCTGCAAATTCTTTTCCTTCAGGTACTTACCCAAACTCCCTTTTGAAAGCCGTGATTGAGTCTGCTTCCACCACCCTTTCAGGCCGTGCATTCCAGACCCTAATTACTCGCTGCGAAAAAAGTTCTCTCTTAGGTCATAAGAATATAAGAATTAGGAGTAGGCGTAGGGCATTCGGCCCGCCGTGCCATTCAATAAAATCATGGCTGATCTTCTACCTCAATTCCACTTTCCTGCACTATCCCCATATCCCTTGATTCCCTCAATATGTCACCCTCAATTTTGTCAATCACCTTAAATCTGCATCCTTTGGTTCTCTTCTGCCAATGGGAACAATTTCTCTCTACTCTGTCCAGAACCCTCATGATTTTGAACATCTCTATCAAATCTCCTCACTCTTATCTGCTTCGAGAACAACCCCAGCTTCTCCAGTCTATCCACTTAACTGAAGTCCCTCATCCCTGGAATCACTCTCGTAAATCTTTTCTGCATCCTCTTTAAGGCCTTCACATCCTTCCTAAAGTGCGGTGCCCAGAATTAGACACAATTTTCCAGTTGAGGCTGAACCAGTGTTTTATACATGTTCATCATAATTTTCAAGCTTTTGTACGCTATACCTCTCTTCATGAAGCCCAGGAACCCATAAACTTTAACAGCTTTCTCACCCTGTCATGCCAACTTCAACTATTTGTGCACATATCTCCCTAGGTCTCTCTGTTGATTGTACCCTTCAATTTATATTTCCTTTCCTCATTCTTTCTACCAAAATGTATCACTTCGCACTTTTCTGCGTTAAATTTCATTTGCCATGTGTCCGCCCATTTCACCAGCCTGTCTATGTCCTCTTGAAGTCTATCACTATCCTTCTCACTGTTCACTAAACTTCCAAGTTTTGAGTCATCTGCAAATTTTGAAATTGTGCCTTGTACACCCACATCCAAGTCACTAATATATATCAAGAAAAGCAGTGGTCCTAGAACTGACTCCCTAGGGAACAATGTATACTTTCCTCCAGTCCGAAAAACAACAGTTCACCACTACAGATTCCTGTCACTTAGCTAATTTCGTATCCATGCTGCCACTGTCCTTTTTAATCCATTTGCAATTCTCCAATCCCCTGGCACCACCCTAAGGAGGATTGGATGATTATGGCCAGTACCTCTGCGATTTCTTCTTTCAATTCCCTTAGCATCCTAGGATCCATCCCATCTGGTCCTGGTGACTTATCTACTTTAAGTACAGCCAGCCTTTCTAGTACCTCCCATCTACTTACTGCCCATCCCCGACTGTCCTGAGAGGATGAATAATGCACCTTCTTGAACTACTAGTGTTGCAGCAAATCTGTTTTTTATTTGCAACTTTGAGACTTGCTCTGCCAATTAAGAACATAAGGAATAGGAACAGGCGTAGGCCATACAGCCCCTTGAGCCTGCTCCGCCATTCAATAAGATCATGGCAGATCTGATCATGGACTCAGCTCCACTTCCCCGCCGGCTCCCCATAACCCCTTATCGTTTAAGAAACTGTCTATTTCTGTCTTAAGTTTATTCAATGTCCCAGCCTCCACAGCTCTGAGGCAGCGAATTCCACAGAGGGAATTAAAAATCAACCACGTAGTTTGGGATTGGGGTCATGTGTAAGGTAGACCAGATAGGGTTAAGCACAGTTCTATTCCTGAAAGAAATCAGTGAACCAGTTGTGTATTTGATAAAATGGCAACTTTCAGGAATGTTTTTCCCCTACTGGTGCCAGCCCACAAATCATGTGGAATTCCATTACACAACTTGGCACAATAAGCTTTGAACTTTCAGTTCTGGTTTGCCAGTCAAGCACTGTAACCACCATACTATCATACCAATATCTGTATGTAAGGTTTTGTCTAACTGCCAAGGAATACTCAGTATTCATCTGTATCTCACTGAACTCAGAAAAACTGGGGAAGGGTGTCCCATTTCCTAATCTGAGGAAGGACGTTCTTGCTATTGAGGGAGTGCAGTGAAAGTTCACCAGACTGATTCCCAGGATGGCAGGACTGACATAAGAAAGACTGGATCGACTGGGCCTGTATTCACTGGAGTTTAGATGAATGAGAGGGGATCTCATAGAAATATAAAATTCTGATGGGACTGGACAGGTTTAGATGCAGGAAGAATATTCCCGATGTTGGGGAAGTCCAGAACCAGGGGTCACAGTCTAAGGATGAAGGGTAAGACATTTAGGACCGAGATGAGGAGAAACTTCTTCACTCAGAGTTGTTAACCTGTGGAATTCTCTACCGCAGAAAGGTTTTGAGGCCAGTTCGTTAGATATGGCCCTTACGGCTAAAGGGATCAAGGGGTATGGAGAGAAAGCAGGAAAGGAGTACTGAGGTGAATGATCAGCCATGATCTTATTGAATGGTGGTGCAGGCTCGAAGGGCCGAATGGCCTACTCCTGCACCTATTTTCTATGTACCTATGTTAACCTTCAGAATAAGTAGCATGTGGTTATCATTTTGGCTGTTAAGTAGGCCTCCACAAACTCTCTTTACTGTGATGATCAGACAGAGACAAAAACAATTAAAACACCTTTTCACACAAACGCAAAAGCCAACCACTGTGGTTCACAGGTTCTGTGAGAACAGTCCATTTCCAGCCAACCGAGAATAACTGAATCAACCAATTTCAGCAGACTGATAGGCACATTCAAAAACTTTTTAAAATCTCACTCTTCTACTGTACCTTGTCCTGTCCTTGCCCTACTTTTTGATTTGTCCCTTCTTCCCACCTCTTTGCTGCCAATTATGTTCCTTCACTTTATAAAGTAGTCAAATGTTTGTGTGAGCATCATAATCGGAGCAGGCCAATGGCTTAGATTACAGGAATACCAACTCAGTCCCGAATTTGAATTCAGCTCAGTTCAACAAGAATGGTTGTAAGGGCCCTAGGGTGAGCTGAGCTTTGACAATCCAGTCCAATTCCTAATGAGCTCAAGTGCACACCAAAAAACTGACAATAATTCAACATCATTTATCATTCTCAATGGCCACAAGGATGCTGGTATGCTGGTGTAGGTTAAGAAAAGTGTCCTGATACAGCATATGCTGCTCTTCAAAAGTTGTGGGTGGGGGGGGGGGGCGGGGGGAGAAGCCAAGGCATACAACAGAGGAATGTTGCATCAAGAATCCTGAATCAATGCCAAACTTGACCGAAGAATCTCAGTGCCAAAAGTTACATTTTCAGATAACCTTCCCTGAAAGGTTTGGTGACTATAAAGTCAGAATTATCTCAAATAGTTACCAGAAGAAACAAAAGATGAAATTTGAAATGACTAATCCCATGGAAAATACCAGAGCAGAGACCACCAAGTTCCAAGCCCAAATGCCTATACATGGGACTCTAAAGTGGCTGTAGCTTGCATACAATCTGTGTTATTTATGAATAACAGAGTCTGTAATAAAGTGCAATTTGTTTGCCAGATAAGTCCAAAATTTGCAATTAGTTGAAGGAATTTGGGACCAGGTGTTGATCCAGGCAGTCTGGGCCTAATGGCAGACAATGGGGAAAGGAAATCCAGGCAAGTTGTGAGGCAGAGATGAATGCTCAATTGGACTCTATACACTCCTTCTCCCACGTGACTAAGATAATCAATGGGATTAGGTATTTGGCGTCGAGAGGCAGCAAGCAGAAGTGATGGAAATGTAGTGTATCTGAAGCAGTAGCATAGCCATTTCCCAAGCAGTAAGCAAGGACATAGCACAAAAGGTTCTGCTGATCCAGTCAATACAAGGCAGCTGACTTCTGAATGTTAACTCAAAATATTTTAGTACCAGTTAGCATCTGTATATTAGACTGCTGACATAAGCAACAATCCTGCCAAAAATCAATTAAGGAAATTGATTTTTTGTTACACAATCCTCATAACGAAAGTGTGATCAGTATGGGTACTTTCCACAGTCCAGGGCAACCTTATGTCAATAGTCTTCATGCTGTGAATTGGAAAGAGCATCTCATGTTTCAGCTTTGTGTTTTGGGCTTCTATTAACTAACAATGCAGACATATCAGCCCAGTGATATGAAGTTACAGCTGTTTTACAGGATTTGGAGTACATGAAAGGATGAATTGCAATTTCATTCATTAGTATATACTCCAAATATCAGATTACCTTCCAGAGACATGGATGTATATTAGTTCCCCCACCCCAGGTGCCGATCACCAACAAGACTTCCCATTCACCTACAATCATTTCCAACTAGAAACAGCAATCCAAGATAAGAGAATAAAAGAAATAGGTCATAGGCCAATGTAAAAAAAATTAGCAATCCAATATCCATAAACTTACAAGCAATGCACACAATGGAAACTTCAACATTTTGATCAGTTAGCAGAAAAAGAATGCTACACCTTTAGACTAATGCAATTATTCGTAACAAATTACTACTGGAGTCAACGAATATGGATGGAAAAAAAGCCATGAACATTAACATGGGAACAAGCAGCTGAATTAATAATTCTTGCTGGAGGTCAAAAAGGCACTTCTGATAGTTCTGCAAAATTTACACTGACATTTTCTAATGCTATTTCTCCCTCCCCAAAAACTGCAAAATGTTGATCATGACCTTATAGCAAACTGCCAGGTTCTAAACCCCATTCATTTTAATAAGCACAGCAATAATATTGATTTGACCAGCCAATGCACTCCCGCCATTATGAATTCTACTTGGGATTTTGTGATGTAGTTTACAAATCAATTTTAAAGAAAGATTAATTCTCGGGATGTGGGCATCGTTGGCAATACCGGTATTTATTGCCCATCCTTAGTTGCCTTCGAGAAGGGTGGTAGTGAGCCACCTTCTTGAATCGCTGCAGTCCACGTGGTGCAGATACTTCCACACTGCTGTTCGGTAGGGAGTTCCAGGATTTTGACTCAGCGACAATGAAGGAACGATGATATATTTGCAAGTCAGGATGGTGTGTGACTTGGAGGCAAACTTGGAGGCAATGGTGTTCCCATGAAACTGCTAGTCAGTCTAGGTGATGGAGGTCGCGGTTTTGGGAGGTGTTGCCGAAGAAGCCATGGCAAGTTATTAGTGCATCCAGTAGATAGTACACACTGCAGCCCCGGTATGCCGATGGTGGAGGAAATGGATATTTTAGCCGGTGCCGATCAAGAGGACTGCTTTGTCGTGGAGAGTGTCAAGCTTAGAGAGTGTTGTTGGAGCTGCACCCATTCAGGCAAGTGAAGAACATTCCATCAAATTCCTGACGTGCCTTATAGGTGGTAGAGGGGTTTTAAGGAGTCAGGAGAGCCACTCGCCACAGAATACCTCGCCTCTGACCTGCTTTAGCAGCCACAGCATTTATGTAGCTGGTCCAATTCAGTTTGTGCTCAATGGCAACCTCCAGAATGTTGATGATGGAGGACTTGGCAATGATAATGTTGGGGAGGTGGTTCGGTTCGCTCTTGTTGGAGATGGTCATATCTCGATACTTGTGCGGTGCAAATATTACTTGCTACTCATCAGCCCAAGCCTAGGATTTTGTCCAGGTCTTGCTGTACGCGCAGGCATGGACTGCTTCATTATCTGAGGAATTGCAAATGGAGCTGAGCACTATGGAATCATCAGCAAACTTACGACCTGATGGAGGGAAGGTCACTGATGAAGTAGTTGATAAGTTGGGCCAAGAATGCTGCCCCGAAGAACTCTTGCAGTGATGTCCTTGGGCTGAGATAATTAGCCTCCAATGATCACAACCATCATCTTTTGTGCTAGATATGACTCTAGCCACTGGATCCCGTGACTTGCGTTTTCCTATGGCTCCTTGGTGCCACAATTAGTAAAATACTGCCTTGATGTCAAGGGCAATCACTCATCTCACTAATTCAGCTCCTGTGTCCACGTTTGGACCAAAGCTGTAATAAGATCTGGAGTCAAGTGATTCTGGCAGAGCCCAAACTGAGCTTCAATCAGATTATTGGTGAGTTAGTGCCGTCTGTTTCAATCACTTTGCTGATGATTGGGAGTAGGCTGATCGGGTGGTAATTGGCCAGGTTGGATTTGTCTTACATTTTGTGGATAGGACATATCTGGGCAATTTTCCACATTGTAGTGATTTGATACAATTGTGTGGCTTGCTAGCCGACTTCAGAGGGCATTTAAGTGTCAACCACATTGGTGTGGTTTGGGACTAGAGTCACCTGCAGGCCCAGAGTGGGCAAGGATAGCAGGTTCCCTTGTCTAAAAAGGGACACTGATGAACCAGTAGGGTTTATACAACAATCTGACAGCTGCATGGTCAGTATTATAGGGCCCAAGTTTCGCTGGATGCCCGTTTTTTGCGCCACAAAGTGCGCCTAAAAAAAACTTCCAGATTCTCCGGCTCCCTGCTGGTCCTCTGGCCCTCGGCGCGGCGCAGCACGAGCGGTGGGGGGCTGAGCTAGGTCCCTGCGCTGAAAACAGTGCCGGGACCTCTGCACATGCGCGCTACAGTGGCCGCACATGTGCAGTAGCTCCAGGCGCCCAAAACTGTGTGGGGGGGGCCGAAGCACGCAGCCCCTAGCCCTGGCCGAATGGCCTCACTGGGGCTGCGTGCATAAGGCTCCTCCCATGCCCCCCCCCCCCGACCTCCCTCCCCCCACCTCCGACACGAACCGACACCCCCCCCACCCCCCCCGAACCCGATCCGCGTTCCCCCCAACCCGACCCGCACACCCGACCCAACGCCACCTGTAAATCTGGTGCTGGGGACGGGCCCTGCCCGAAGTCTTGGGCCCGGCCCGTTCAGCCCCCCTCCCCCCTTCTCCTTCCCCACCCCCCCTTCCTCTTTCCCCTTCTCCTCCTCCTCCCGTCCCCCCTTCTGCCCCCCCCTCTCCTCACTGTCAAACACAGACACTGACAGACAGAGTGAGAGACACACACAGAGAGAGATAGAGACACTGACAGAGACACACTGTGGGGGGTGGGGGCATCCCAGCACGCTGTTGGAGGGCTCCCGGTGCTGCAGTTGGCAAGTAGAAAATGTTTTATTTATTGATTTTTTAAAAAATTATTTCTTAATTTTTTTTGATTGATTTATTGGTTGATTTATTGATGTTTTTATCATTTATTATTGATGATGGCTCTTTACTTGTAAAACTGAAGTGTTTAATGTTTGTAAACTTCCCTTTAAACCCCCCCCCCCGCCCCATTCCCTACGCCTGATTTTCTAAAGTGTAGACAAGGTTTTTTCCATCGTATTAAAATCTTCACTTACTCCATTCTAAGTTAGTTTGGAGTAAGTTTTCACTGCTGAAACTTTGAAAACAGGTGTAAGTGGCCGGACACGCCCCCTTTTGAAAAAAAATTCTGTTCCAAAGTGAAACTGTTCTAACTGACTAGAACTGGAGCAAACTAAATGCCGAGAATTTGAATTTCTAAGATACTCTGTTCTACACCAGTTGCTCCAAAAAATCAGGAGCAACTGAGGCCGAAACTTGGGCCCATAGATACCAGCTTTTTATTTTCAGATTTTGTTGATTTTATTTCTTTAAAAAAAAAATTAAATTCAAAATGGTATTTGAACTCTCATTCTCTAGATTAGTAGTTCAGGTTGATACAGGTTGAACCTCCCTTATCCGGAACCCTCAGGACCTGGCCTGTTCTGGATAAGGGATTTTTTCAGACGATGAGTGGTCACATTAAATTGGATGGTACAAGTAATGAGCAAAGGGATATCGGGGCTGGCTGGCTTGGAGCTGAGAGTGCGGCAGAGAGATCATGGGGGGGGCGTAGATTGCGGGGTCAGGCCAGCGGGAGTCAGCAATGAGGAAGGATTTCAATTTGTTCACGTCAGAGTTCTGCGCATGCTCTACCTGATGGCCAGGAATGGTTCTGGATGAGGGGTGGTTCTGGATAAGGGAGTTCTGGATAAGGGAGGTTCAACTTGTACTTCAAAATCTACCAATATAAGGTTGGAAAAACTCAATTTCACATCTTAATCACGCCCAGAAAACTGACCACACCCCCAGATCATTTTAATCGCCACAGCGCATTTCCACTAATTGCGCTCGTTTGCCGGCCTTCGGACAGGCTCTTAAAATTAAGCTTTCTTTTTAGGTACAAGGACACCTTTTAAAAGTGTTGATATATATATATTTATTCAGGATGAAAAAAAAAGTGTGGCACACTGTTTTCCAATTTGACATCCAATTTCTGCATCAATAACTCCCTCAGGCCCAACGAATGCCAAACTAAGGATGTTTCCGGACCAAAGCGATCCAACCTGTAGTAAGCTTTTGTGGTGAATATTGACAGAAAGTAACATAATGCTAAGGCACTCTCATCTGTCAGTATAAAACCCAGTAGGCCAACATTTATATTTATATTTTCCCAATGCAACTAGAAGCCAGTATCAAATGTTTCCAAGTAATGCAAATTGCTAAAGTAGAGATAACTAACCCTTGGCTTCTCCCCACGAGTGAAAACAAGATGAGAAAATATTGTCTCCTGTTCTAAAGTGTACCCTCAATCTCTTATGCAACATTTTCAGTGTGTCTACACAATAGAATGTTTTATAGATGACTTGAAGTTGTGTTTATTAATTGTTAAATTAATTTAATTAAAAATACCTACAATGCAATTTTTAAAAATCACATGAATTGTGCACAATGACATTCTTATTACTAAACCACAAAAAAATCACTAGCGAACGAGGTGGCTGAGGGAGCTTAATATTTCACTGGCAAATTGAGCTCTTTCCATGAGCCTTTGAGGGGAGGAGCGGAGAGAAGCAAAATTGAGAAGATCTGCCAGGATTCTAGCTACAGATCATCATTCAACAATCTATTGCTGGAAAGTGCATATGTGGGGATGTCAGGTAAGACCAGCACTGGGGCTAAGCTCCAATGGTCATTCAAACATCCAACTGAAATAATCACTGTACAGGCTCGGACATGAAGATCAGCCATTTGGGTGGGGTGGCAGGGAGCTGCCAATGTCCATCAAACCATACCTCACCAAAATACACTTCAATCAGAAAGATTAGAGATTTTCTTTTGATTTGGGGCACTAGGAATGTCAGAGTGAAATGCAGAAAAGCCAGTATCAGATCAGGACATTTATATTTCTTTCCCCTTTATTTTAAACTATTGTTCTGACAGTTTGAACCTGCTAAGTAGTTTAAAAAATAAAATTTAAAGCAAAAATGATCATTGTCAAAAGGGGGAAAAAAAGTCATCTACAATTAACAAATGAAATACCAACATTCCTTCCCCCTCAAAACACATTCTTCAGATATACCCAAAGTACTCACACAAGTAATGTGAAATTCTCCAAGATGAAGAACACCATCTCCATTTAATGGCCAGTAGCGCTCACATTTTTTCTACAGAGAAATACAAATGTTAAAACTATAGGTATTCATGACATCGGGTAGTTTTTCATCAACACAAAAAAAATACAAGTTCTCCTCAGAAAAACCTAACTTGTAGTCCAATTTACTTCACGCATCATGCTGTTCAAGTATAACTATAACTCTCACTACAGACTGATGTTAGTTCTGCAATAAGTTATAAAAGCCATTTACAAAGTTTAGACAATTTTAAAAATCAATCTACAAAGTACTCGAATCTCACTTTGAGAATAGATAATTGAAATTTTCAGTAGTATGTACAAAACTAATACACAACTTGCACACTAATTCATTCTGCCAAGCAAACAAAAATACACATGGATCTGCATACAACCAAGATGTCTTCACTTGATTTCCCTGCCTGTTCTATGCCTACACGTCAGTCACCAATCCACCCAGCTGCAGTCTGTGGCCAATGCAGGAATTCATTGCTACCTACTTCTTGATCTCTTTCCAACCAAAAGCAAGAGTGCTTAAAATGAGTGACAATAAACAGCTACACAGCAAGTCCAGTTTTAACCAGACATTTGCACTTTTACAATGAGGAAATAGCTCCTAACAATATGTCTGCTTCCTGACTCAAATGTGAGGGAGGTGTATCCTGACAGCCTGAAAATGAAGCTTGTAACCTTTTTTTCATTCTTCACTGATCTTAACTGAAATGTGCATGTAAATAACTTGCTTACAATCAAGCAAAACTGTACCAGAGGTGAAATAATTTGGTTTGAGGCTTCACAAAATTTGCACATCAAGATTGGCATGAAGCAAGTTTCATACAAGGCAAGAGACTGCTGCAAAGTTAATATTCATATTTAATTTTCAGAGAAAACATTTAACATATAGGGCCCAAGTTTCGGCTGGAGATGCTCCTATTTTTTTTGAGCAACTAGTTTAGTTTGGAGTATCTTAGAAATCGCAATTCTTGGCATTTAGTTTGCTCCAGTTCTAGTGAGTTAGTTTAGTTTCGTTTTAGTTCAGTTTTTTTTCCCCAAAATGGGGAGTTACCAGCCACACAAGTGGCTGGAAACTCCCCCTTTTGGGGGAAAAAAAAAAAACTGAACTATATATTAAATGTTTTCAAGTTTAGGCAGCGAAAAGTTACTCCAAACTAACTTAGAACGGAGTAAATGTCGATTTTTGTACGCTCAGAAAAACTTTGCATACACTTTAAAAAGTAGGCGCAGGTAGCCAGAGTTTTGGGGGGGGGGGGGTCTGGGAGGAAAGTTAGAGGGAAGTTAGGGGATTTTCCAAAGCATTAAACATTTCACTTTTAGCAAGAGCCATCATCAATAAATCAACCAAACAAATCAAAAGCAAAAAAAAAATCAATAAATAAAAAATTAAAACTTTCTACTCACCGACTGCAGCATCTATCCGTTCGGGAGCCCTGCAACAGCACACACGGCCCCTGCTTGCCGAAGAGCTTGTCGGGCGGGGCCCCGCCACTGGGGAGGAGTTTGGGCGGGGTCCACCGCCAAAGAGCTGCTGGTCAGGCAGGCCCTGCCGATGGGTAATGGCGACAAGGCGAGGAGAGGGATGGAGACAGAGGCAGGCCACTCGGCCCGGGATAGGGGTGGAGAACATTGCGACGTCCCTTTGGCCAGGGTTAGGGTCGCCCGGAGACAGGACGTGCTGGGAGGGCCAGGAGCTGCTGCGCACGCGCGCAACTGCCAGCACTCTTTTCAGCGCAGGGCTGTAGCTCCACCCCCAGTTGCTTGTGCTGAGCCGCGCAGACTGCCAAACAGGCCTGATGAACATCGAGAATTGCGAGGTAAGGTTTAAGTGAGCTTTTAATTCTATAAAATAGGCGGGTCTCTCAGAGGTGCACCGTTCTGCGGGACAGCCAAAACTTGAGCCCCTAGTTAGAACACGAAAAATGGAACACAGAAACTTACCCTCCCCATTTCAAACTCACGGCAAGCCATGATAATTATCTGGAAAAAGAAAAAAGTAAATGTCAGATAACTAGCTCAACAAGTGTAATAGATTTATAATTTGAGTTAAAACCTACATTACAAATGCAAGTACACTGGTAAAAGTATTTACCCGCCTCAAGTGTTAGAAATTAGGGGTGCCTAAAACTTAAATGGTTATACGAATTAAATTGTGACGCAAATAATAGTGTATTAAAGCTTGAGATGAAGTGTCTTCAGGCTAGCATTAGAGTAGTTGGATAGATGCTTAAAATTTGCCTATATTTTTGGCTCTCCACAGATGTTATAACATTCCTAGGCTAGCTGCCTGCTGTTTGTGTGTTAGGAAGGCTGCTGACTGTATCTTTGATTTGGCCAACCAAGGCCCAACGCCTAGGTATCTTCCATTACGACGAATAACCATATTATAATGCTAAGTTAGGATTTTGACTGTTTAACATAGAAACATAGAAAATAGGTGCAGGAGTAGGCCATTCGGCCCTTCGAGCCTGCACCACCATTCAATAAGATCATGGCTGATCATTCACCTCAGTATCCCTTTCCTGCTTTCTCTCCATACCCCTTGATTCCTTTAGCTGTAAGGGATATATCTAACTCCCTCTTGAATATATCCAATGAACTGGCATCAACAACTCTCTGCGGTAGGGAATTCTACAGGTTAACAACTCTGAGTGAAGAAGTTTCTCCTCATCTCAGTCCTAAATGGCTTACCCCTTATCCTTAGACTGTGACCCCTGGTTCTGGGCTTCCCCAACATCAGGAACATTCTTCCTGCATCTAACCTGTCCAGTCCCGTCAGAATTTTATATGTTTCTATGAGATTCCCTCTCATTCTTCTAAACTCCAGTGAATACAGGCCCAGTCGATTCAGTCTTTCTTCATATGTCAGTCCTGCCATCCCAGGAATCAGTCTGGTGAACCTTCACTACACTCCATCAATTGAAAGAACGTCTTCCTCAGATTAGGAGACCAAAACTGAACACAATATTCCAGGTGAGGCCTCACCAAAACCCTGTACAACTGCAGTAAGACCTCCCTGCTCTTATACTCAAATCCCCTAGCTATGAAGGCCAACATGCCATTTGCCTGCTGCACCTGCATGCCAACCTTCAATGACTGATGTACCATGACACCCAGGTCTCGTTGCACCTCCCCTTTTCCTAATCTGCCGCCATTCAGATAATATTCTGCCTTCATGTTTTTGACCCCAAAGTGGATAACCTCACATTTATCCACATTATACTGCATCTGCCATGCATTTGCCCACTCATCTAACCTGTCCAAGTCACCCTGCAGTCTCTTAGCATCCTCCTCACATCTCACACCACCACCCAGCTTAGTGGCATCTGCAAACTTGGAGATATTATACTCAAGTCCTTCATCTAAATCATTGATGTATATTGTAAATAGCTGGGGTCGCAGCACTGAGCCCTGCGGCACTCCACTAGTCACTGCCTGCCATTGTGAAAAGGACCCGTTTATCCTGACTCTCTGCTTCCTGTCTGTCAACGAGTTCTCTATCCACGTCAATACAAAACTGCTTGCTAAGATACACAAGTTAACCAGTAAGAGAGAAGGGAATAGAGGGTATCTTTGGGAATGTAATGATTCATTCCATGGTACAATAATTTAATAATGGAATTAAATAGTTTGTTTTCACAGCTAGCTGCATAAACAGTTTTGAACATAAATAACGGATAACAAGCAGCTACGAACAATCTGAAGGCCGAGAATGGTATGTCTAACTCCAAACTTGGGAGGATAGGGCCGGACGAGATAAGAGGAAAATAGTCCTCAGCATGCCGTACGGCAATGATATTCTACCCTGGGTCCACCCTTAAAAGAGTATAAAAAAAAAAGGCCTGAAAAGCCTCCAACACAGACAATGAAGTGGAGAGCTCCAGAGAATGGTACCATGCTGACTTTGGTCTACCAATCGTGGGTAGTTCAGAGAGCGAGAGCGAACCCATGCCAGCCGTCTGTCCGATTGGGGCCACTATTTGTTATGGTTGTATGTTTTTGCTGCATAACTCGTGTGTGATATTCCACCTTAAACTCTGATAAAACACAATATACCCACCATATTGGTTGCAGTCGATCCAGATTATTCAAAAGACCACAGATAAGTTAATATCAACCCAAGATCGTCTAAAGATTGTACTGTACTGTGAAAGGGCATGGGAATTGGACCGAGCAAGTAGGTCTAATAAAACAGCAAGCACTAGTCTGACGATCCAAATGTCATTTTCTGTTTCTATTTTGTATCAGTTACTTGAATCTGAATAATTGAACGCCAAAAACACTCATTTAAGTAAACCTTAAAGTCTGAAGCTGAATAATATGGGTATTACATCATTTACTATTTGTTGTTGGTTAATTTGCAGTAGGTACAACATTCTGTTCTGCCAACATGTGTCATTTAAGAATGGAGATGCATTTATTCCATTCCACAGAACAACCCTGATTCAAATATAAAATGCCTCAGCAAATTAACAATGCATTTACCAGAGTGTCATTATAAACTGATTACTGTCCTTCTATGTGAAGTGAAATTTACCACTTCGATACAAAAACAGCTAAGTAGTTACTCAGCTCAAGTCAAATTGGGTGATAGCAGCTTTTTCGTTTTAAGTCACACAATATTGAGCACAAAGTTTATTAA
This sequence comes from Pristiophorus japonicus, assembly GCF_044704955.1. Taxonomy (NCBI): domain Eukaryota; kingdom Metazoa; phylum Chordata; class Chondrichthyes; family Pristiophoridae; genus Pristiophorus; species Pristiophorus japonicus. Next base: position 33,759,861 of record NC_091989.1, on the reverse strand, counting down.
ATGTGCTTAATAAAATCAAGAATGACATCTTCAGTCTACAGGAGTCTGAGTCGATTCACTTTTTCAATTCATTTTAAAAAGCACCAATTAAATGAAGTTCCTAGTTCTAACGATCAGAACAAACAAACTACTTACTGCAACTTTGTATTCCCAGATCATCCTCCAAAAGTCTAGGACAGAATTTGCCAGTGGGCCCTGGGTTGCAATATAGGATTTTGGCCCATAAACTCCCTGGAAAATGACAAGAAAAGAATGTACATCATTTTTTTTTTTTAAATAAAGCTATACAAACATTTTACTTTCTAAACTATCAAGATAAACATTCCAAGTATGCACATGCATAACATGAAAACCAATGAACAGAGTCATTGCTATTACACACAGTTACTAAGTATACATCATAAACCCAATCTGAAAATCGAAACAATGGATTCTATTCACCAGAGCTCAAATACATTTTGAATTATTCAAAACAGAGCGTGCATCGAATATTATGCAACCATTTTAACAATGTCAAACTTTCATTTTGGATCCCAATCCCATACATCTTTAAACCATTTCATGCACCCGCATCTCCACCTCATCGTCTTTTGTTTCCCTCCCTCCTCCAGGGAAAAAAAATCTAATTTATATGATGTTGAGTTGTATAACACTATTCCTGATCATCAATAACAAAGGGCTCATGTGATGTCAGTGACTTCACTCAGAGAAGAGTACTATTAGTCAGTTATCACATGTGGGGCCTGGTCTCCTACAGGTTTCCCTCTTAGTGGAGCAATTTCTCCAAAGGTGGCAAACTTAGCAGCAGCATACTATCTATTCATCTCCACTCCACTATCCTGCACTATACCTCGTATCTCTCGATTCCTTTAACATCCAAAAATCTAATCGATCTCTGCCTTGAATATACTCAACGACTGAGCTTCCACAGCCCTCTAGGGCAAAGAATTCCAAAGATTCACCACCTTCTGAGTGAAGATATTTCTCCTCATCTCGGTCCTAAATGGCTAACCCTTTATTAGAGACGGTGACCCCCGGTTCTAGACTCCCTAGCCAGGGGAAACATCCACCCTGTCAAGCCCTGTAAGAATTTTGTATGTTTCAATTAGATCACTGGTCTGTAGTTACCAGTCTTCGCTCTCCCTCCTTTCTTAAATAGTGGGTTACATTTGCTAGCTTCCAATCTGCGGGGACCGTTCTAGAATCTATGGAATTTTGGAAGTTGACAACCAATGCATCTACTATCTCTATAGCCACCTTTTTCAAAACCCTAGGATGTAGGTCATCCGGTCCAGGGGATTTATCGGCTTGATTTATCCGCTGTTAGACCCATTAATTTCCCCAGTACTATTTGTTTTTACTAATACTAATTTCTTTCAGTTCCTCATTCTCATTCCTTGGCTCTCCACTATTTCCAGAAGGTTTTTTGCATCTGCTTCCGTGAGGACAGACGCAAAGTTTTTATTTCATTTCTCTGCCATTTCCTTATTCCCAATTACAATTTCTCCTGTCTCAGCCTGTAAGGGACCAACATTTACTTTTGCTAATCTTTTCCTTTTTAAATACCTTTAGAAGCTTTTACATTGTTTTTATGTCTCTCACTGGTTTACTCATTCTATTTTCCCTTTCTTTATCAATTTCTTGCTCCTCCTTTGCTGAATTCTAAAATCCTGCCAATCCTCAAGCTTACTGCTCTTTTTGGCAATATTATAAGCCTCTTATTTTGATCTAACTTCTCGTTAGCCACGGTTGGACCACTTTCCCTATGGGGTTTGTGCCTTTAAAAGGAATGTATGTTTGTTGTAAATGATTTATTCATTCTTTAAATGTTAGCCATTGCTTGTCTACAATCATAACTTTTAATGTAGTTTCTCAATCTACCTCAGCCAACTCGCCCCTCATACCTATGCAGTTTGCTTTGTTTTAGATTTAAGACCCAAGTTTTAGATTTAACTAAATCACTTTCAAACTCAATATAAAATTCTATCAAATTATGGTCACTCTTCCCCAAGGGTCCCTTTACTACAAGGTTCTTAATTAGCCCCTTTCTCATTGCACAGTACTAGATGTAAAATAACTGTTTCCCTAGTTGGTTCCTCAACATACTGATTTAGAAAACTATCTTGTAAACATTCCATGAATTCGTCCTCCACATTATTACTGCAAATTTGGTTTGGCCAGTCAATACGTAGATTAAAGTCTTCCATGATTACCGTATTACCCGCGTTATATGTGCCTCTAATTTCCTGATTTATATGCTGCCCTATATTACAATTACTGTTTGGGGGGCCTATAAACAACTCCCACTAGTGTTTTCTGCCCCTTGCTGTTTCTTAGCTCCACCCAAACTGATTCTACCATTTGATTTTCAGAGCGAAGATCTTTTCTCTCTACTGTCTTTTCCCATCCTTTATCAGGGCTACCCCTCCTCCTTTTCCAATTTGCCTATCTCTTCTAAAAGTTAAGTATCCTGGAATATTTCATTCCCAACCGTGGTCACTTTGCAACCACGTCTCCGTAATGGCTATTAGATCAAACCTATTCATTTCTATCCGCACTATTAATTCAATAATTTTGTTGCAAATGCTTTGCGCGCCTTTAGCTTTGACTTTTTTCTATTTTTCCCAGATGTCATCTTAGTCACCGATGCCCTATTACCTTGGTTACTCTCTGTCCCTTCTTGATCCACTTTGCTTATTTTACCCACATCTCTGCTCTGCTCTCAAGCCTTGACATTTCTTTGTGCTTCCCCCCCGCCCCCACTTCATTAGCTTAAAGCCTTGTCTACTGTCCTAGTTATTTGGTTCGCCAGGACACTGGTTCCAGCCCAGCATAGCTACTTTGTCCAGTACTGGTGCCAGTGCCCCAGGAAGCAAAACCTGTGCCTCCCACACTACTCTGAGCTACGCATTTAACCTTCTAATCGGCTTATCCCTATGCCAATTGGCGGTGGCTCAGGTAACAATACAGAGATTATTACTTTTGAGGTTCTGCATTTTAATTTGAACCCCAACTCCTCAAACTCTCTCAGCAGAGCCTCATTCTTAGTTCCACCTATTTCATTGGTTCCTATGATCACTATGACAACTGGATCCTCCCCTTCCCACTCCTTTTTTTCTCCAGCCGTGCGGAGATGTCTTTAACCCTGGCACAGGGCAGGCAACATAACCGTCGGAACTCCCGGTCGCGGCTGCAGAGAACAGCATCGATCCCTCTGACTATACTGTCCCATACTACAACTACATTCCCTTTTACTCCCCCCACTTAAATGGCCTTCTGCACCATGGTGCCATGGTCAGTTTGCTCATCCACCCTGCAGGCTTTTCCGTCATCCGCACAGGCAGCAAGAAACTCATACCTGTTGGATAAGGACAAATGCCGAGGCTTCTCTTCTTACCTGCCGGAGTTGCAGTCACACATCCCTGCCCACTAACCAGACCTGTACCACTACCTAACCTAAGGGGTGTGACTGCCTCCTGGATCAAAGTGTCCAAGTAACACTCCCCCTACCCCCTCCTTAATGCCCCGCAATGTCTGCACCTCAGACTCCAGCTCAACAACACTCAGATGAAGTTCCTCAAGATGCAGGCACTTACTGCAAACGTGGTTGTCCGAGATCACAATGCTCTCCACAAACTCCCACATGCTGCAGAGCATACCGCTTGCACTGCCGTTATTATATGACCTTGTTCTAATTAATTTAATTTGTATTTAAGTAGTTTTGTTTACAATTTAGATTCTTGGCAACTTAATGGATCTGGATTAAGTTATGGATAATGAAATTAAATATCTACCTGTAACACAAAGCATACAAGTAGTGTAGGCAAAAAGCAGCAACTCCTTCCCCCTCTTCTCTGAATTCCCACTTTTGCCAAATTCCCAAATAAAACACTGTTTAAGTGCACTCCGTTTAATTCCGCTCTGTGTAGACCCCAATAGCTGTGTCTATCCCAGGTAGCATTCTGCATAGTCAACAGAATCTATGGAAATTTGCATGTATTAAGGGGGGGGGGGTTTAACAAAGTAAACAGAATTTATTAGCTTTCCATTTTTAAATCCAGGTCATGTGTAATTACAAAACCCAATACCATTTTCCCACAATGAAATAAGGGAATTTGAGGTAATCCTGTTTCCGTATTAATAATCAAGTTTACCAGCTGATTTTTTTTTTTTAAATACACAAAACAAAATGTTGGTTGCCAAAAGGCATAGACCCACAGTACAAAACTGTCCCTAACTGGACATTATTGCTAATCCTTTCCGAAAGAAGACAATATGGCTAGTATGGGAAATTTAAAAGAAATTAGAACACAATGGGGAATGTTCTGATCTTTGGATGAAGGCAAATTGATGGGCAAAGTAGAGAATCAGGCTATACCCAACTTGCAAGTGCTTGATGCCAATATTCTATACACAAAATGTTAATGTTCCACTTTACAATGCTACCATTTCTTGCCTCGAGGAGCACAAAATCCAAACAAAAAAAAATCCAGTTAATTTCATCATTAACTTTTATCATGGTGAAACAAAGTTTTGTGGGAATGACTGTTGCTTTTAGCAACAACCACAGGAAACACAGAAACGTGTTTTGAACACAAGCTAACAACTGCATGACATGCTTTCATTGAAATATTACGTAGTTGTAAATCTATCATGCAATAATAAACTTTTATTTCCCACTAAACAAAACGCTGTGTGAAGTACGTACAAACATTACCTTAATAAAATTTGCATTGATATAATCTGAATCCTGTTCTGTAATTTTCAATGCAAGTTTCACCCTGCTATGGTCAACTGTAGTGTGGAGAAGGAAGAGGGGAAACAAGTTTACAAAACACAACAGGTTAATACTGTGCATACCCCACACAATCGTTAAATACAAACTCAAAAAAGTAGCTCGTCCTATTAAAGCTCAAGGTGTTTTAAGGATATGCAAACAATGAGATGTCAATGTTGGGCTGAAAGAAAGTGCCAGAATTGTAACAGTGTCAAAATATGAGAAAACTGTGACAGTCAGATATAATGTGATATTTTCATCAGCAAGTCTATTCCTTGACCAACTGTGGAAGTTGGGGAGAGAAAAAGTTAAGCATAAATGAAATGCAGGTGATTGAATGAAAGGAATTATGCACAAATGCTCCAAGTTCAAAAAAGTTGAGAGAAGTGTAACATACATGGACATCAGAGATATAATGGAAAACCTGGTCGCAGAGCACAAATGAGATAGGACACTGGAAGACTATAATCAGAGACTGAACCTCTTTAGTTAGAGCTAAATAAGGGAAATAAAGGGGCACTACTAGTGGGAATGTGCTACAGACCTCAGATCAGATATTCAACACTGATGAGCTACGTTACAGTAAAGTAAAGCTAGAGCATCCAGCAACAATAAGGATTTAATAATGGAGGATTGTAACTACCCACATAATGGGCCCAAGTTTCCACACACGCCAAGAACGGCGCAGTCCCAACCTGAACGCCTGTTTTTCGCGCCACAAAGTGCGCCTAAAAAAATCCTCGGTATTCTCCAGCTACCTGCAGGTCCTCTGGCCCTCGGCGCAGCCAGCACGAGCTGTGGGGGGGGCAGAGCCAGGTCCCTGCACTGAAAACAGTGCCGGGATCTCTGCACATGCGCGCTACAGTGGGCACGCAAGTGCAGTAGCTCCAGGCGCCGAACTGTGTGGGAGGGGTGGCCTCACTGGGGCTGCGTGGATAAGGCTCCTCCCACAGCCAGCTCCTGTTTCCCCCCCCACCCCCGACCAGAACCGACACCCGCTTCCCCCCCCCCCCCGACCAGACCCGACACCCGCTCCCCCCTGCCTCCGGACCAGACCCGACCCGACATCCGCTCCCCCCCCCCCCGACTGACCCGACCCGCGCTCCTGTTCCCGCTCCCCGCCTGACCCGACCCGCGCTCCTGTTCCCGCTCCACCCCGCGCCCCGCCTGGACCCGACCCAAGCTCCTGTTCCCGCTCCGACATGCGCTCCTGTTCCCGCTCCCCGCCTGGACCCGACCCGACCCAACCCGCGCTCCTGTTCCCGCTCCCCCGACTGGACCCGACCCTCTCTCTCTCTCTCTCTCTCTCTCTCTCTCTCTCTGAACCGAACCTCCCCAACGCCACCTACCTGTAAATCTGGTGTTGGGGACGGGCCGGCCCAAGACTTCGGTCCCGAAAGGCCTGCCTGAAGCACTTTCACACAGGTAGGAAGATGGTTTATTTAATCTTTTCTTATAAATGTTTATTCAGGTTGGATTTATTTGTATAATATTTGTATAAGTATAAATAAGGATTTATTATAGAATTTAATGAGTTCCCTTCCCCCACCTCGTTCTGGACGCCTAATTTGTAACCTGCGCCTGATTTTTTAATGTGTAGAACAGGTTTTTTCAGTTCTACAAAAATCTTCACTTGCTCCATTCTAACTTAGTTTGGAGTACGTTTTCACTGTGGAAACTTTCAAATCAGGCGTCAGTCGCCAGACACGCCCCCTTTTGAAGAAAAAATTCTGTTCCAAAGTAGAACTGTTCTACCTGACTAGAACTGCAGAAAAAAAAATGTGGAGAATTGCAATTTCTAAGATAGTCCGTTCTCCACCAGTTGCTCCTAAAAATCAGGCACAAATCATGTGGAAACTTGGGCCCAATGACTGGAGTTTGTGTACTGCTAGGAGGAACAAAAAAAAGTACAAATTTCTGAGTGTGGGAGGGACTGCTGCATGGAACATGTTAGAGAGGACTCGAAATGACGCAATACTTGATCCAATGCGGACTAATAATGAGACATTAGAGCAAGAAATTTGATGGGAAATGGCTTGGAACCGTGATCATAAGGCTCTGGGCTAGGAAAAGTAACAGTAGCATTAAAACTTTAAATTTTGGGCAGGCAGATTTTATGAGGAAGCACATACATGCAAGAGAAGAATAGTTAGGCGCAGAGTAGAAGCTAAATTAAACAGACTTAAAAGGATAATTGAAAGGTAGTCTTGGATCTGGCCTGGAGACGACGAAGGTGGAACATGTTCTCACTGGTTCTATAGTTTAGTTCCACTCCAGCAGGAAACTTGTTGAGTGTGTGGTGGAGCATTGCAGCGAGGAAGATCGAGAAGAGCGTTGGCGCGATGACTCAGCCCTGCTTGACCCCGGTCCGGACGTGGATTGGGCCTGTGGTGGATCCATTGGTCACTATCACGGCTTGCATGTCTTTGTGGAGCAGTTGGAGGATGGCGACAAACTTTTGGGGGCAGTCGAAACGGAGGACGACGCTCCATAGTCTCTCGCAGTTAACAGTGTCAAAGGCCTTTGTGAGGTCAAAGGCGGCCATGTAAAAGGGTTGGTGCTGTTCCCTACATTTCTCTTGCAGTTGTTGCACTGTAAAAATCATGTCCGTTGAACCCCGTACTGGATGGAAGCCGCACTAGGACCGTCCCATCCTCTGTCGTCGAACTACAGTATATAGACACCGCTTGCGTCTACACACAGAGGCTGAACTCCAAGACATCGTCAACATCTTCACCGAGGCATACGAAAGCATGGGTCTTACACTAAACATCCGTAAGACAAAAGTCCTCCACCAACCTGGCCCCGCCACATAGCACTGCCCCCCCAGTCATCAAGATCCATGGTGTGGCTCTGGACAACGTGGACCACTTTCCATTTCTTGGGAGCCTATTATCAGCAAGGGCAGACATAGACGACGAGGTTCAACAGTGCACCAGCGCAGCCTTTGGCTGCCTGAGGAAGAGTATTCGAAGACCAGGCCCTCAAATCTGACACCAAGCTTATGGTCTACAGGGCTGTAGTGATACCCATCCTCAGAGACGTGGACCATATATAGTAGACACCTCAAATCGCTGGAGAAATACCACCAATGATGCCTCAGCAAGATCCTCCAAATCTCCTGGGAGGACAGACGCACCGTCAGTGTTTTCAATCAGGCCAACATCGAAGCACTGACCACACTTTACCAGCTCCGTTGGGCGGGCCACACTGTCCTCATGCCGGACTCCCAAAGCAAGCGCTCTATTCGGAACTCCTACACGGCAAGCGAGCCCCAGCTGGGCAGAGGAAACGTTTCAAGGACACACTCAAAGCCTTCCTGATAAAGTGCAACATCCCCACCAACACTTGGGAATCCCTGGTCAAAGACCGCCCTAGGTGTAGGAAGAGCATCCGGGAGGGCGCTGAGCACCTCGAGTCTCGTCGCCGAGAGCATGCAGAAAACAAGTGCAGGCAGCGGAAGGAGCGTGCGGCAAACCAGACTCCCCACCCACCCTTTCTTCCAATGACAGAGACTAATTCCCATACTGAACTGTTCAGTCACCGGAGAACTCACTGAGTGAAAGCAAGTCTTCCTCGATTTCGAGGGACTGCCTATGATGATGATGATGATGAAAGGCTGTGGTAACAAGGAGTAGAACAAATAGGAGGTGACAAATGTGAGCTTCGGTGACAGGGAAGGTAATTAATGCTATCTAGAATAAAGCAAAGGCATTCGAATACTGTAAGTTGTCTGCAACCAAGTATAAGAGCCAGAATAAGGAAAAACTTGTTCAAATAAATTACAAAAGAATTGTTAACGTGGCTAAGCAGCAAATTAATTTAGATTTGTTCAGGAAATTAAATCAAATGGTGGGGGAGGGAAGGAAGGGTAAAAGTCATGATTATTGTATCACCAACTTCTGAAAAAGGGTGTTGAGGTTTATAAAGATGACAGTCTTGAAAAGTGAATGCTTGTAAATACAGAACTAAAAATCTCCAACAGGACAGTCTAGAGTCTGCAACAAAGTGGATATTCCAAGATAGGCAGAAAGAGGGCTGAAATAAATTTGTCACAAAAGAGATGGTTACTTGAATAAAGATCCAAATAAATAAAACACCTGGGCAATAGGCATTTTATCCTATGATTCTTAGGAAACTCAAGGATGTGCTGCCAAAACCAATCAGAAATACAAAATAGAAGTCTTGAAAGGCCAATATCATAGAATTTTTTGATAAAATAATGAATAAAGATATGCAAGACAACTCGGATGTGGTTTACATGGAATGGTTTTGATAAGGTATCACATGAAAAAATTAGTTGACAAAATTAGCCGTGACAGTATTGGCAACAGCATGCAGAGATGGAACAAATCATAAGTGGGAAAGACAAGATTCTGTGTAAATAGCAAGTATTATGGGTGGAAGGATGTAACAAGTAGGGTCTCTCAGGACTTGATATTGGGATCAGTACACAACATTTCCATAAGCAATCTGGAAGAGGGGGTGTTTGTAGTTTCATCTCAAAGTATGTCAGATGCATCAAAATAGTAAGATGGTTAATGGAGAAAGGTGGGGACAATATAGAGAGGAAATCAGGTCTGTTTGGAGAGGTGGGCAGACAATTGGCAGATGCAATTAACATAGCTATGTGTAAAGTTATGCACTGAGCGATAAGAAATAAGTAGAGGGATTATAGGAAAATACTTAACAGTTCATCGGATCTCTCACGACATCAATCCAATATCTGGCTGCTGTCAATAATGCAAATTGAATGTTTGGTTATATAACAGGAATAGAGTGCAGATCGAAAGACAGTACTCTGCTACTGTTGAGTTGTTTAGACTGCACGTGGGAGAATTCAATGTGGTTGTAGAAAGCTTAGCACAGGAAGGATGTAGCAAATGCAGAAAAAGATGCTAAAAAAGGGCTACTAGAAAATGTAATATTTGAGGAGAGACTCTTCTCGAAGAGAAGGCTGAAGGAGCCATGATAAAAGGTTCAGGGATCTGGTGGCTGAGTTAAGGATATTCAAATTGGTACAGAATACCATAATCGCAAGATAGCAGAATAAAGAGACATGAGCACAAACTGAAATGGGATATAGGGAAAATTTACATCACTGAGTGGATGGTTTCTGAAATAGCTCAAGGTTGTTGGGGTAGGTAGCAGCTCAGATCGCAAGATCAAATTGGACATGTACCTTGAAAAAAGCCTGCTAAGATAACAGGAAAGCAAAATAAATGGACCTGAAATAATTCCAACCTTGAGTTTCTTTGTTTCAAAGTTTATGTACTAACTCATTGTCCCACACAATGATATAATGCTGATTTGTATCCATAATTCCCCACATGACAAGTTGCTATTTCAAGTAGGCAAAAGGGAAGCAAATAAATAGTAATTGAAGTATGGCAAAATCCAATAAATAAATATGAAAGTATTTTAAGATTACTGTATTTCAAACTGTAATGGAGCACTAAATATTAGTCTGTTTGAGATGTTAGAATCATTGCCTTAATTTCCTTTTGAAAAATAAAAACTTACTTTGTATTTTACCCCACCCTAATTATCATCTCCCAATTCTCTTGAAGATGCTAACTCGTGCTGGGGTATCGTTCCATTGGTGCCAGCAGCACTGATATCTTGCTCAGGTGACAATTCTTCATGTGAGAGTCACGGTAATGAGCTATTCAATTCTAGAGTGCATCATACCAATATCAATCCTGTCCTCAAAGTTGTCTGAACATTCAAAGCATACAAAGTACATTAGTTATTGTTGAATTTCAAATGCAAAACTGAAAACTTACATGGCAAGATATCTTTATATCTGTTCTTTTTAACATTTTCTTCTTTTTCTCCTGTGCTTGTTGGGTAGATCTTTTCAGTTCTATATTTAGTTGACAGCCTTCGGAGTCGCTGTTTAATATACAAAATATATATATTTTAATGGTTCAATATTTACACATGGTAACAAATCCCGACAGAAAAGTCAAAGCATACACTTCAACAGTAAAACAATAATGTACATGAAGATTCCCAGAATGTATAATGATAGTGCAGTTAATTTGCACTGTGGAAAATGGAATTTGTATTTTGGGTGGGTTGTTGCAAATAAACTGATCACTCCACTCCACATTAGTCAGACATATCATAGTATTTGTCTTAAGGTCTTAACATGCTATTCCTGGGCACATTTTAGTGTGATGCACAATCACCGTCATGATTCTTTAGTGACCCATTTCTCACTCCTAATTTTTTTTTAATTTTACTTAGTAAAATACAAACACTACTAGAAATGCACAGGAGATTTCAATCATTACTGAAGTAGTTAGCAAGCCCTGGTACAAAATGAGCCTGTCTGGTTTTACAAAATGCCTTCCCAGCTTCCATTTTAGGAAATTAGGGGTGACATGCAACAGAGAATGGGGAGAGAAAGCAGAGAGAGATGGACATGCCAGAATAGATGGACTGTGGCAGTGAGCACCAAACCCAGGTGACATATACATTTACTAAACCCAAAGAATCCATCAGGCTACACCCATTGTAAAGAACCACTGCATTGTTCCTTCATACTACAGCTTCTTGTCCCTTATACAACTTCCTGAACTAATTTTTAATTTCCTCTGTCGGAGGATGTATACCAATGCATAGGAACACTTGGGAGAAAGGAGTAATTCCCTTCCTATTTTATCAATTTTTGCATTTTGAATTAAAGGTGCCCCTTTAACAGTCTACCTGCATACAAGAATCATCTTCTGAAATGTTATAACATTCAAGAGTCTTGTTCTGAACCACACTTCAGGCTCTTGGCTAGGGTCAACACTCAAACTGAGTCGATACAAGGAAATTTGAAACCACAAGTTTCAAGGTGCACCATGTCGAGAAAAAACACTGCAGGGCAAGGAAGGAAGTTTGGCTTGTGGTGGTTGAACTATATCCAAATAATGAGGAAAGGAAATCTATAATTGATAACAATGCTCTTTCTCATTCATGCATCCTCCATACATACTACAGTAATGATATACTACAGTAGCACAATTTTTGTGGAAAGCACTAAGCTATTGTTCATGCCAGCTTCAAATACAGCAGCCTCAAATGCATATTTTAAACTTTCAGAACAAGTTAACACTTAAAAGCAGTAAGACTTGAACTGCTGAACAGACCTCTATGTCCAGGATGTCAACAATGAACTGCTTGGCTCAGGTTTCTACCTTCATTTGGACTGTTCCAAAGTTAATGTAATAGTTATTATTCAGTCCAGGATTTTACAGCACTTGGAGGAAACTGTTCATGGATAAATTTGATCCAATGTCCCCAGTCAGCTGCAAAACCCATTCGTGGAGTACATATTTACTTATTATCCAGTCTCAGATTTTTTTATCTGGGGACATGGGAGCTTTACATAATTTACATTGTACATGGTATGGGCATGGAACCCACAACCAAAGACTGTTAGCTCTTAAGAGAATGAGTCAGGCTTAAGTAAAACCACAGGAAACAAACCCAAATTCTCCCCAACTGTTCTGATAGATATAACCCTATACATATGGAGTGTGTAAACATACATTAAACCCTGGAAAGAATCACAGCTGGTAGAAGGATTCTCTGGGATCTGCAAATCTGGGAGACTAACTTGTACATGTACAAGTGCTAGTTTTGTCTATACAACAATGGAAACTAGGCACTCAGCCAAGGGATGACATAGCATTCCAACTGGTCTTCTGAAACCATGTAGCACTGGGTCAGCACTGAGCAAATGGTCTAATGCACCAGAATGAACCAAGTCGAAATCCGGTTTAGTTGACTCATTTACATTAGGAAATTTGTGTTGTAAAGACAATCCCACAAAATGAAAGAAACGGCTGAAGAGGTACCACATGCACAAATATGAACATAGTATACAAGATGCAAAGGGAAAGCTTACTCATGGACTATTCAAGTCTGGTGCCTACTCATGCCTAATGAAACATTGAAAACTTTTGATCAAAATGTATTAATTCTATTTTGTAAGAAATTACAGGTTAACACACAAAATGCAAGTGATCCATCCTCAAGCATTTTCTTTGCAAAACTACCAATTAAAACTCCAGCTTCTCTATAATAGCACAAAATGAAATACAGATTTCAACAAAAATAAACCAGTTACCCAAATAGGAGAACTGGTTGAGCAATTTTTAAAAATCATGCTCTCTTTTAGTGACTAAACTATAAAGCTATAATTGGACAACATTACATCTACAACACAATTGTGTCAACCTAAACAATAGTTGAACAAAAAGCTAGAAACAAAGCAGACGGAACTGGAAAGTAGAATCATACTGTTCAACCACAATATACAGAATCAACACCACTCAAAAGGTGGTTAAAGTAGTGGAACTTAACCAAAAGCATAGTCAATGAATGCCAGTCTAGACACAACTGTGTCCAAAAGAGGGACATCTAATCAGCTTAACAAAGTACTGCCATTGTTGACAAAACATTGAAATAGAAACAGACTTCATGTTTAAGTGATAGCTACATCCTTGTAAAAGGAAGGAGGGGATTATCACTTGACTTGGTACAGTGCATTCTGCTCAGAGTAATAATACAAAGCAATAACATCCACAAAAAAACATGGCAAACTATTTAGCAACATGTAGCAAAACAATTCCAACAAAAGTCTAGGCAGACAGCAAGGCATAAACTTGTAAATTTAGTGACAGAAAACTTGCTACACATTTAGGAGTACAAATTGAGGTTCCTTCAAGACACAAGAGGAAACTGAAAATTAAAAACCCATGGTCAAAATATGGAAATTTTGGAAGTCTCTGGATGAGTCATTGGACTTCAAGAACTTTATAAATTTATTTTTGACTTTCATATTTGGAAGAAGTGTTGTGTTCTCCCACTCTCAGAACTTCAATTGGTCACCACAAGATGAGAACAAAAGGCACGCATGCACTCAAGCCCAGTCATCACTGAGCACTGTATGAGGCTTGGTTGGTGGTACACCTTGGATCTGCTGGTTGAACATTGCACTATCAAGGTACCAAAGGCTGGATTCTCTATGTAACTGCAACCTTAAGAAAACTAGTGGTCAGTACAGGTACAGATGATTAACGCTATATTAATGCAACCACAGGTGCCTGTGCACCCAAGGAGGTGGGCACAATATGATGAACACCCCCGAATGGGCACAATCGGTGCAAACTCACCATGCCGACCTGGGGGCATGGCCAGTTCCAGTTTTGGTACAGAGAGATGGCTTCAAGCAAATGGACTTTTGAACCAGCTTAAAAGGTCGCTGATACTTGGGCGTAATGTAGTTTTGGGCGCAACTCACATTTAAAATTAAGCAATCTTTAAATCTATTTCATTTGGTTCCGCCCAGATTACACAGATAGTTGTGAGGAAATCATGCAGAAACTCCAGTCTCAGGAATGCATCAATGCTCCAAGCAGATGGAAAACTGCAAATGTAACACCCCTATTTACAAAAGGAGGCAGACAAAAAGCAGGAAACTATAGACAGTTAGCCTAACATCTGTGGTTGGGAAAATGTTGGAGTCCATTATTAAAGCAGTAGCAGGACATTTGGAAAAGCAAAATTCGGTCAGGCAGAGTCAGCATGGATTTATGAAGGGGAAGTCATGTTTGACAAATTTGCTGGAGTTCTTTGAGGCTATAACAAACAGGGTGGATAAAGGGGAACCAGTGGATGTGGTGTATTTGGACTTCCAGAAGGCATTTGACAAGGTGCCACATAAAAGGTTACTGCACAAGATAAAAGTTCACTGGATTGAGGGGTAATATATTAGCATGGATAGAGGATTGGCTAACTAACGGAGAACAGTGTCAGGATAAATGGTTCATTCTCTGGTTGGCAACAAGTAACTAGTGGGATGGCACAGGGTTCAGTGCTGGGACCCCAACTATTTACAATCTATATTAACGATTTGGAAGAAGGGACTGAGTTTAACGTAGCCAAGTTTGCCGACGATACAAAGATGGGAGGAAAAGCAATGTGTGAGGAGGACACAAAAAATCTGCAAAAGGACATAGACAGGCTAAGTGAGTGGGCAAAAATTTGGCAGATGGAGTATAGTGTTGGAAAGTGTGAGGTCATCCACTTTGGCAGAAAAAAAAATCAAAGAGCAAGTTATTATTTAAATGGAGAAAGATTGCAAACAGTACAACGGGACCTGGGGGTACTTGCGCATGAAACACAAAAGGATAGTATGCAGGTACAGCAAGTGATCAGGAAGGCCAATGGTATCTTGGCCTTTATTGCCATGGGGATGGAATATAAAAGTAGGGAAGTCTTGCTACAGCTATACAAGGTATTGGTGAGGCCACACCTGGAATACCGCGTGCAGTTTTGGTTTCCATATTTATGAAAAGATATACTTGCTTTGGAGGCAGTTCACAGAAGGTTCACTAGGTTTATTCCGGGGGTGAGGGGGTTGACTTATGAGGAAAGGTTGAATAGGTTGAGCCTCTACTCATTGGAATTCAGATGAATGAGAGGCGATCTTATCGAAACATAAGATTATGAGGGAGCTTGACAAGGTGGATGCAGAGCGGATGTTTCCACTGATGGGCATGATCTTAGAATAAGGGGTCGCCCATTTAAAACAGATGAGGAATTTCTTGAGGGTTGTAAATTAGTGGAATTTGCTGCCTCAGAGGGCTGTGGAAGCTGGGACACTGAATAAATAGACAGTTTCTTGAACAATAAGGGGATAAGGGGTTATGGGGAGCAGGCAGGGAAGTGGAGCGCAGTTCTTGATCAGATCAGCCATAATCTTATTGAATGGCGGAGCAGGCTCGAGGGACTGTATGGCCTACTCCTGTTCCTAGTTCTTATGTTTTTATGATAGTCACCAAATAAACCTTATAAAGGAACTCATCACAAGTACAGTTTTAAAAGGCATTTCAATACAACTGGATTCTAAAGGACCATTTCCCAAAACCGACAGCAAAAATCTTGGCAAACAGAATTTAGCCTGGGAGCAAAATGATTATTATAACACGGAGTACAAGGAACATCAAATTGGCTACTTTGCTGGCCAACTGAAAGAAGAAATAGCTTCACCATTTAAAGAAAAGTTGTATTGAATTTGTTCAGAGCTCAACTAGTTTGAGTATAGGAAATGCACCACTGCCATAAGGAACTAATCCAAATTGATACAATACAATACAATACTCGTTCCTTATGCAAGAACAGCACCATGGAGAGCTGGGCTTCCAATGTGGAAATTATTTTTTTTCCCCATTAATTGTTATCAAAACAGTTCTGGGTCAGAAGTAATGTGAAGAGACCTCAGACATAGCACGTAAGTTTCCTTCTTTGGAAAATACCTTAGAAAATCTTTGGAATGTAACAAATACATGTATTGACAAGTTTATGGATTCAGTATAGGAACATTTGTATACTATCATATCTGGACTCATTAAAGAAACTATTGGTGCCTTTCCTGCAATTACAGCATTTTTCAAAACAATGAGATTCCATTCATGTCTACTATTTTGACTGCAATATCACCAAGCATTAATTTTATGCAACTGATCATGCTCAAACTGCTGGCAAATACCAGTTTCACTCATCCAAATTTCATCGCTAGCAAACTATTGTGTTGATAATTTTCTTACTGTTGTTTATCCTACATTACTCTCAATATCTTTTTTGATAGTGAAACCAAATTTTGCAGAGTAATTTATAGCAAGAAAGGCATTACCTTAAAAAAATGAAGTGTTAATCACTCCAATCACCTTAGTTTCTTCTATATATTCTTTGTGGCTAATTAGATAGCTGAAATAGAAAATGACCATCAAATGACAAATTGTCCTAGAAAATCCATCTCTCTCTCTGGGTCTCGCTCTGAGTTTCTCCCCGTTTCTGTCGGTCTCTGTGACTGACAGTACAGCTCACGGGGTTTTCTCTCACTTTAGTGGCCTCAATTTTGGTCCAGCCCGTTTTTCGGCACCACTTTTCTCCGTTCCAAAGTGCGGCGAAAAATGTTGTTGCCACTTTGGCCGCTGTCCGGCCTCTTCCCTGTAGTCGCGCAGCGTGGCCAGTCGAGTCGGAGGTGGAGCCAGCGTTCTGCACCAAAAACTGCCGGGACATCTGCACATGCGCAGTGAAGTCTTCTGCCGATGTCCGCACATGAGCAGTAGCTCCTCGCCCCCAGCCTCTCCGTTTGTTTGCTGCAGCCTCTCCGGTGATTTGCTTGCTGCAGCCGCTATGTGGGCCCTGATGCCGGCCAGTTGAATCGCTCCCGCCCCTAGCCCAAGCCAAGTGGCCTCTCGGTGTGATTTCTAAGAGATCGATCACACCGGGAGGCCACTCAGCCAGGGCTAGGGGCGGGCGGCCAGGAGAACTGATAGTGCTTTTTATCAGTTCTCCTGCCCACCATTAGCCCTGGCCGAGTGGCCTCCCGCACTGGCTGGCCCGCTACCTTCCCGGGCCAAGTTTGAAGATGAAGGTGGGACTTAATTCAATAAGAAATAAAAAAATTGAAGTATTACTTTTTGTTTGCAAGTTTTGATGGTTTGTAAGGCTTGGTGGTTTCGGTGCAGGCAGGTCCTCTCCGCTTCCCGCCCCTATCCCAGGCCAAATGGCCTCTGATGTACCTACCTGCACCGATTTCTTTAACTCTCCGCAAGGGTTTTCTGAAGTGGCCACATACGCTGGCCTAAGTAGATCTGGAGAAACTATTAGCTGACCAAAGTTCCCTAAATGGGCAGAACTGGCGTAGGTGGCTGGTAACGCCCACTTTTGAGAAAAAAAAAACAAAACAAAAAAAATCGTAACTAACTCAGTTACAGTGGTGCAAATTGATTGGGAAAAATGGGGATTTTTAAGTTATGCCAGAAAAACCAAGTTACTCCAAAAAAAAAAACGGAGCAACTCCTGACCAAAATTGAGCCCTATGGGCCCAAGTTTCCCCAGGAGTTGCTCTTATGCAGCTAGTTTTTTTTTGGAGTTTCTTAAAAATCGCAATTCTCCCCATTTAGCTTGCTCCAGTTTAAGTGAGTTAGGTTCAGTTTCTTTTCAGTTCAGTTTTTTTTTCCCAAAAGGGGCGTTACCAGCCACTTACACCTGCTTTGGCCATTTAAGCAAGTTTAGCCAGCAAAAAGTTACTCCAAACTTAGGCCAGTGTATGTGTCCATTTTTGTACGCTCAGAAAAACCTTGGAGACTCAAGAAATCAGTGCAGGCAGCCAGAGATATGGGGGGTGGGGAGGGAAGTGAAAGGTGGTGCTTATCCAACAGTTACAAGTATACTTGTGTTCATAGTCTTGTAGTCTTGTATCACAACAAAGAGAGCAACTATGCTATAAATTCCAAAGAATACAAAATACAAACATTCTTTTTAAATATATCAAAGAATTTCCTCCTGCAAACACTCCTATGCTATCCACAGGGAAATAAATGCCTGAGGAAGAATAATTGACTCTGCTTGGCAAGAATCAAAAGAGATTTGCATTTCATTAAAATTTTGTAATATAGAAATTCCTCAATCCCACATTTAATTGTTGCCCATGTTTAGGAACAAGCCCATCCCTTTTTAAATAATCTCAACCCCAGAAACCTCACTTTTCCCCATACCCTTCAATCATTTTCTCTCCAGAAACTTACCTTAAACTCATTTATATTACTCTCTATTGCTCTCTCTCTCTCTCTCTCTCTCTCTCTTTCAAGCAACTTCTTCCACAACGTCATTACTCTTTGTGTAAATAAATGCTCACTGACTTCGCTCCTTGTTCCATGATACAATAATAAGGCATGGATTCGGGATGATGCAGGCTTGATGATTCAAATGGCCCTTTCTCATTCCAGACTTTATGTTCTTCATATTACTTCTGGCTGAACGCGGCAGGCACCTTTCCCGCAGGTCGCGGCGGGGAGCCCATTTGGCCAGGGCTGGCGTGCTTCAGGCCCCTCCCACACCAGCCTGCACAGATTCGGGGGCGAGGAGCTACTGCACATGCACACACACTCTAGTGTGCATGTGCAGAGGTCCCAGCACTGCTTTCAGCGCAGGGACCTGGCTCCGCTCCCCCCCCACCCCTTGTGCTGCGCTACGCCAGGGGCTTATATCGTTGCAACTGCATGGAGAATACCACGGTAAGGATTAGGCGCGCTTTTTGTTCCAGAAAGTTGGCACACTTCATGGAGGTGCGCCGTTTTAAGCGTCGGGGCAAACTTGGGCCTATAAAACTACTTATACCTAATTTGTACATCAAAATCTAAACTCTAGCTATACAGTTGACATACGTAGCCCAAAGATGAAATACAGATCTATTAAAGAAAAAACATCGATCAAAGCTTAAAATATACTGAAATCTAATTTACATCATTAATCTACACAGGGATGGCCTAACCAGTCAGCTCTGAAATTCATTATTCCTCATCAGTTATTTCCACGTAAGATTTGTGTTATTTCTTTTGATAATGTCTCACATGGCAGACTGGTCACGAAAGTAATAGCCCATGGGATCCAGGGCAAAGTGGCGAGTTGGATCCAAAATTGGCTCAGAGGTGGGAAGCAAATCGTAATGGTTGATGGGTGTTTGTGACTGGAAGGCTGTATCCAGTGGTGTTCTGCAGGGCTCAGTGCTGGGTCCCTTGCTTTTTGTGGTATATATCAATGACTTGGATTTAAATGTTGGGGGTATGATTAAGAAGTTTGCAGATGACACTAAAATAGGTTGTGTAGTTGAAAAAGAAAGCTGTGGACTGCAGGAAGATATTAATGTACTTGTCAGGTGGGCAGAACAGTGGCAAATGGAATTCAATCCGGATAAGTGAGAGGTAATGCATTAGGGGAGGTCTAACAAGGCAAGAGAACACATTAAATGGTACGACATACAAAAGTGTAGAGGAACAAAGGGACTTTGGAGTACAGGTCCACAGATCCCTGAGAGTAGTTAAGAAGGCATATGGAATACTTGCCTTTATTAGTCGAGGCATGGAATACAAGAGCAAGGGCTTTATGCTTGAACTGTATAAAACACTGGTTAGGCCACAGCTGGAGTATTGTGTGCAGTTCTGGTCACCACATTACAGGAAAGTTGTGTGCACTAGAAAGGTTGCAGAGGAGATTTACAAGAATGTTGCTTAAACTGGAAAACTTTAGCTATGAGGAAAGATTGGATAGGCTGGGGTTGTTTTCCTTGGAACAGAGGAGGCTGAGGGGAGATGAGGAAACATTTCTTCACCTCGAGGGTGGTGGGAGTCTGGAACTCACTGCCTGAAAGGATGGTAGAGGCAGAAACCTGCTCCACATTTAAAAAATACTTGACTTACGGCACTTCAGGTGCACACTTACAGGGCTACGGACCAAGAGCTGGAAAGTGGGATAAGGCTGGATAGCTCTTGGTCAGCCGGCGCACACATGATGGGCCGAAATGGCCTCCTTCCGTGCTATAAATTTCTATCATTCTACATGTAGATTTAAATTCTTCAAATGCCACTGAGATGTTCACACGGGGACCCCGCTGCCAAGGACCTGATCAGGCAGGGCCCCGCCGCCATGGAGGAGGAGTTCCTTGTCTGGCCCAAGAAAGGTAGAGTCGGGCAGCCGAGGTAACGGGGAGGGAGGGGGCGGGCGAAGTTGGGCCGGGGTGAGGTCGGGCCCCGCGAAGTCGGGGCGGGCGAAGTCGGTTCGTCAAGGCAGGAGGGGGGGGGGGGGGGGGGGGGGGGGAGTCTGGATATCGGAACATTTTCCGGTTTCCGGATGACTCCGCCACTGATCAGCCCGGATTCTGGAACATTCTGGATTTCGGAACTCCAGATTTGGGAGGTCGAACCTGTAACACAAAATACTCTACATAGATTATGCTACAGTCCAAAAATTAAAAGCAAACCTCAATTTGAGAATTTAAAATCCAAGTCTACTGGAAAGTCGAGGAGAATGTGGCAGGCAAGTGAAAAATTGTTTCTGTCCCATTATTTATATATTTCATCCCTAAAGCTGCAAGTAGCTTTTTAACACCCACCATAGTAAAAAATGTTGTGCTTTTTTATTTCCACACTTTATTATAACAAATCACTACACACTTTCATCTAATCGACATATCTGTAAACCGCTACAAGAAGTGTTGCAGTAGTGATTAGAAAATAATATGAATTTTGGTAGTAAAAGATAATCAATCTTTGATTCTCATTCAACAATGAGCATTAATCGCACCTTTAACAGAGAAAAGCTTCTGAAGGCACCTTTTGCTGTTATTTAAACAAGTGTAGCTCAATAGCTCGGCCATATGTGGAAAATAAATCACCCGCAAGAGCGGTGGAACTTCATATTTTATCTTTTCATCCTTTTTCTTACTTTTGATTTTTTTTTAAACCCTTTTCAAAATGTTACATCTAGTAGTGATAATCCATTGTTAATGTCTCTCTGAAGAATAATCCACTTTCAGAATAGTAAGAAGCTAACCTGTACAACTGGAACCAGTATCAATGGATCAGCTGCGAAGTGTTGGTAATTTTCAAAAACATTTTGTTGCATCAAATTTTAACTGAAACTACAAGATACTTTGTGAGATCAGTAGGAACTGGCATACTACACCATTGCCAATAATTTACCAGTAGGTGCAGAAAAAAAGCATTTTTTTTTTAATTTAAAATTTCTTCCAACATACAGACAAGTCCAGCATTTTGCA
This sequence comes from Pristiophorus japonicus, assembly GCF_044704955.1. Lineage (NCBI taxonomy): Eukaryota > Metazoa > Chordata > Chondrichthyes > Pristiophoridae > Pristiophorus > Pristiophorus japonicus. The sequence goes on along the minus strand of NC_091989.1, from coordinate 33,738,457 downwards.
GACAAGGACAAAAAATACAGTGGTGCGTCTTGGAACAAAGCCATGCAAGATTAAGATAGCTTGGCCAAACAGACATCTCAAGGGCGTGATTTTTTTTTAAATAAGAGGGCCAGGATTTTGGGGGAATTATTATCTATGGGCAATAGCAAATTCTATTGTTTAAAATTCCAGAAGTAAAATCTCAGTAAAGTTTGCAATTCTGTCAGAGGCAGCTAATTTTGTGTTGTTGCACTCCTATCGACTGGATTTGAGTGATAGGCCTTTGTGGAGCATATATGACTGATCTCAACCTTCAACTGAGATTTCTAACTACACTTAGTTATAAGACCCTCAAAACTAAAATCAATATTTGTCAACTAAGATATCAAACTGATTTAGTGCATATTTGGTTTCAATGTAATTGCTTCTAACATTGCAGTCAGTTCAATTCCCTTTTTTCATAAGGATACCACAGTAGCAGCTTAGGCTGTAACAATTTCTAGCCTGGCCAGATCTGTTCACTGCATTCATTTCTGATTTTAGCACCAAAGGAAATCTTCAATCCAGCACCATAATCCAGAAATAAGCATTCCAAAAGCTTTGATTTTTAGCATTTTTTTTTTAAGGCTCTCCCACCCCCCGACTTACTTCATTGTCCTCTTCTGTTTATTTTAACTTTCGTATTTCATACATAACTTAATGCATTCTAAGCTTTCTGTTTAAAAATAACCATTTTCTTCTTCCTCCAGCCTCAGATGTATAAAAACACATGCCAGGAAGAGCAGCTGTAGAGTTAAATTGTGTACAATAAGTAAAAAAAATGCTGCAATTGGAAAAACACCAGTTTATTTTCCAGGGCAAAATAGAAACAAATCTCATCATGGTGTTCCTATGACAAGCCACATCTAAGAAAGAGAGCCCTGAGGTAACAAAGATTCTGTCTGCCTGGTTAACAAACAAAATTGTGTGTACACAGGGAACACAAAACTTAGTTTTCACCCAACATCCAATTATTACTGTTTGTTATTATGGCAAATGATTCTTTGAGGAATAACAAGTCCAAATGCTGCAATCATCAATAGCACACAATTTAAAAAAAAATGCACTTAAGTCACTATTCTGCTGAGCTAGATAAAGAAAGAGGCAGAGAGCGAGGGAGAAAAATCAGGTCGAGCAAGACCAGAAAGGTGAAAATTACACCAAATTTGGGAAGTCATGAAAGTAAACTGGCAAAATAATGATTAGAAACATTGCTCCGTTTTATATATCCATAAGAACATAAGAATTAGGAACAGGAGTAGGCCACTTAGCCCCTCGAGCCTGATCCGCCATTCAACAAGATCATGGCTGATCTGGCCATGAACTCAGCTCCACTTACCCGCCCGCTCCCCATAACCCTTAATTCCCTTATTGGTTAAAAATCTATCTGTGATTTGAATACATTCAATTGTGAATACGGATTCTTTTTCCCTCAATCTGTTTCAGCGAATACACTGACGCGAACACCTCTTTGCCTTTTCTGTAAAAGACCTTTATTGAAGATTCTCCGGCCGGGACTTGTCAAGACAAAGGAACACACTCAGAGCCTGTTTACCTTCCCCTGGACAAGCCCTTTTCAGCGCGAAAAGCACAGTAGATATACATTTTCAAAACAGAACACATTTGATTAGCACTTGGTCTATCCAATCCCTTTCTGCCTCCCCGCCGAGTACGTCCAATGGCAGGCAAGAAAGTCTCCCAATTAGGGCTGGTGTCAGGTCAGGTTAGTTATAGCTTTGCTACACTGTCTTCCCTTATCAGTAAAGAACCCAATTAGTTTCCCTTCCTCCTTATCAGTAGAAGCTATTACTTTTCCCTTCCTATCTAGGATTGCTTTCTTTCTTTGTGCTGCCTTGCGGCTTTCTCATGACCCGTGTCTAACCTCAACTTCAACTCTTGGTAACCCCTTTTTTTTTCTGTTGATTCTGCAGTTGTCTGCATCTTGACATTTTTTTTTTAGCTATTTTCCCATGATTGCCTATCTCCATCCTTTTGCCACCTTCTCAACCCTTCTTCACACATTCTCACAATGAGCTAGCCTCAAGTGCTTCCTTGGGCAGAGAATTCCACAGATTCACAACCCTCTGGGAGAAGAAATTCCTTCTCAACTCGGTTTTAAATTGGCTCCCCCATATTTTGAGGCTGTGCCCCCTAGTTCTAGTCTCCCCGACCAGTGGAAACAACCTCTCTGCCTCTATCTTGTCTATCCCTTTCATTATTTTAAATGTTTCTATAAGATCACCCCTCATCCTTCTGAACTCCAACGAGTAAAGACCCAGTCTACTCAATCTATCATAAGGTAATCCCCTCATCTCCGGAATCAGCCGAGTGAATCGTCTCTGTACCCCCTCCAAAGCCAGTCCAAAGGTGACCAAAACTGCACGCAGTACTCCAGGTGCAGCCTCACCAATACCCTGTACAGTTGCAGCAGGACCTCCCTGCTTTTGTACTCCATCCCTCTCGCAATGAAGGCCAACATTCCATTCGCCTTCCTGATTACCTGCTGCACCTGCAAACTAATTTTTTGGGATTCATGCACAAGGACCCCCAGGTCCCTTTGCACCACAGCATGTTGTAATTTCTCCCCATTCAAATAATATTCCTTTTACTGTTTCCCCCCCCCCCAAGGTGGATGACCTCACATTTTCCGACATTGTATTCCATCTGCCAAACCTTAGCCCATTCGCTTAACCTATCTAAATCTCTTTGCAGCCTGTGTCCTCTGCACAACCCGCTTTCCCACGAATCTGTGTCATTTGCAAATTTTGTTACACTACACTCTGTCCCCTCTTCCAGGTCATCTATGTATATTGTAAACAGTTGTGGTCCCAGCACCGATCCCTGTGGCACACCACTAACCACCGATTTCCAACCCGAAAGGACCCATTTATCCCGACTCTCTGCTTTCTGTTAGCCAACCAATTCTCGATCCATGCTAATACATTTCCTCTGAATCCACGTACCTTTATCTTCTGCAGTAACCTTTTGTGTGGCACCTTATCGAATGCCTTTTGGAAATCTAAATACACCACATCCATCGGTACACCTCTATCCACCATGCTCGTTATATCCTCAAAGAATTCCAGTAAATTAAACATGATTTCCCCTTCATGAATCCATGTTGCGTCTGTTTGATTGCACTATTCCTATCTGGATGTCCCGCTATTTCTTCCTTAATGATAGCTTCAAGCATTTTCCCCACTACAGATGTTAAACTAACCGGCCTAGTTACCTGCCTTTTGTCTGCCCCCTTTTTTTAAAAACAGAGGCGTTACATTAGCTGCTTTCCAATCCGCTGGTACCTCCCAGAGTCCAGAGAATCTTGGTAGATTATAACGAATGCATCTGCTATAACTTCCGTCATCTCTTTTAATATCCTGGGATGCATTTCATCAGAACCAGGGGACTTGTCTACCTTGAGTCCCATTAGCCTGTCCAGCACTACTCCCCTAGTGATAGTGATTGTCTCAAAGTCCTCCCTTCCCACATTCCCGTGACCAGCAATTTTTGGCATGGTTTTTGTGTCTTCCACTGTGAAGACTGAAGCAAACTAATTGTTTAAGGTCTCAGCCATTTCCACATTTCCCATTATTAAATCCCTCTTCTCATTTTCTAAGGGACCAACATTTACTTTAGTCACTCTTTTCCGTTTTATATATCGGTAAAAGCTTTTACTATCTGTTTTTATGTTTTGCGCAAGTTTACTTTCGTAATCTATCTTTCCTTTCTTTATTGCTTTCTTAGTCATTCTTTGCTGCCATTTAAAATTTTCCAATCTTCTAGTTTCCCACTAACCTTGGCCATCTTATACGCATTGCTTTTTAATTTGATACTCTCCTTTATTTCCTTGGTTATCTACGGCTGGTTATCCCTTCTCTTACCGCCCTTCTTTTTCACTGGAATATATTTTTGTTGAGCACTATGAAAGAGCTCCTTAAAAGTTCTCCACTGTTCCTCAATTGTGCTACTGTTTAGTCTGTGTTCCCAGTCTACTTTAGCCAACTCTTCCCTCATCCCACTGTAGTCCCCTTTGTTTAAGCATAGTACGCTCGTTTGAGACACTACTTCCTCACCCTCAATCTGTATTACAAATTCAACCATACTGTGATCACTCATTCCGAGAGGAACTTTTACGAGGAGATCGTTTATTAGTCCTGTCTCATTACACAGGACCAGATCTAAGATAGCTTGCTCCCTTGTAGGTTCTGTTACATACTGTTAAGAAACAATCCCATATGCATTCTATGAATTCCTCCTCAAGGCGATTTGATCAATCGATATGTAGGTTAAAATCCCCCATGACTACTGCCGTTCCTTTTTCACATGCCTCCATTATTCCCTTGATTATTGCCCGCCCCACCGTGAAGTTATTATTTGGGGGCCTATAAACTACGCCCACCAGTGACTTTTTCCCCTTACTATCTCTAATCTCCACCCACAATGATTCAACATTTTGTTCATTAGAGCCAATATCATCTCTCAACCACCCCGATATCATCCTTAATTAACAGAGCTACCCCACCGCCCCTTCTTGTCTATCTTTCCGAATTGTCAGATACTCCTGTATGTTTAATTCCCAGTCTTGGCCATCCTGCAACCACGTTTCTGTAATGGCCACCAAATCATACCAATTTGTAATGATTTGTGCCGTCAACTCATTTACTTTATTTCGAATGCTGCGTGCGTTTAGGTAGTGTTTTAATACTAGTTTTGACCCCTCCTGCAGCCCCTTTATATTCATACATATTGTCCCTTCTTATCACCTTGTGGTTTACACTTACCCCAGTGCTACTCTGCTCTGTTGCTTCTTGCCTTTTGCATTCTTTCTTGGGGTCCTGTTCATCTGCACTCTCACCTAATCTAACTAGCTCAGAGCCCTCTCCTGGGTTCCGAATACTCCTTGCATTGAGGCATCGCGCTTTCAGGCTTGCCTTTTTATTACACTTTGACCCTTTAGAATTTTGCTGTATAGTGGCCCTTTTTGTTTTTTGCCTTGGGTTTCTCTGCCCTCCACTTTTACTCATCTCCTTTGTCTTTTGCTTCTGTCTCCATTTTGTTTCCCTCTGTCTCCCTGCATTGGTTCCCATCTCCCTGCCATATTAGTTTAACTCCTCCCCAACAGCACTAGCAAATACTCCCCCTAGGACATAGGTGCAGACTGTCCGGTTTGTACTGGTCCCACCTCCCCCAGAACCGGTTCCAATGCACCAGGAATTTAAATCCCTCCCTACTGCACCACTGCTCAAGCCACGTATGTATTCATCTGAGCTGTCCTGCGATTCCTACTCTGACTAGCACGTGGCACTGGTAGCAATCCCGAGATTACAACTTTTGAGGTCCTAAGTTTTAATTTAGCTCCAAGCTCCTTAAATTCGTCTCGTAGGACCTCATCCCTTTTTTTACCTATATCGTTGGCAGCATGACAACTGGCTGTTCACCCTCCCTTTTCAGAATGTCCTGCACCCGCTCAGAGACATCCTTGACCCTTGCACCAGGGAGGCAACATACCATCCTGGAGTCTCAGTTGGGGCCGCAGAAACGCCTATCTATTCCCCTTACAATTGAATCCCCTATCACTATCGCTCTCCCACTCTTTTTCCTGCCCTCCTGTCCTCTGCTTCCTGCCTTCTGGAAGTCTTCAGTTTCTTGCAACCTGAATGCTGGCGATTCTGAGAATAAGGGAGGAAAAAAGAGAGACTGCAGTAAAGTGCCCCAAAAAGGAGCAGACTAAGCTCCAGATAACTGCAACAGGCTTCACTGGAATTGTGGTGGTGGTGGAAGGAAAGGAAAGGAGAGAGACATATTCTCAGTCTGCCATATCTCCTGCAATTTTTCTCCAAAATGTCGACTGCTGTTAAAAGGCAGATTGGCTCTCATGCATATTCTAAGCCAACTGAATTCAAACTAAATCTCTCTTCAATCCTATAGCTTGAGACGTGCTACATCTGTTAAAACTACCTTTCTGACGATTCCAACGATGACTGTAATGAGTAATCCCTATACTTTATTAACTGTACATTCATAACTAATTAACTGAGTGGCTTGTTAGACCACTTCAAAGGTCAGTTTAAGAGTCAACCACATTGTTGCGAGATTGGAGTCACAAATAGGCCAGACCAGGCAAGGACAGCAGGATTCTTCCCCTATAAAGGACATTAGTGAACCACTTGGGTGTTTACGACAATCCGACAACTTCATGGTCACTTTAACAGACAAGTTTTTTTTTTTAAAAACTGATTTCATATTCCCAAACTGCCATGGTGGGATTTGCCCAGGGCTCTGAATTACTAGTCCAGTAATATATCCGCTACACTATTGTACTTGTTGTCAGAACAGTCCTTTCCTCTGCATTTGCTTTCTTCCCCCTCTCATACTGTGCACCAACAACCTGCACAATTAAGATTAAAATACATAAAGAAAACTGCCCATGGTTACTTAATAATGGCCCTGAAATTGCACTTATTTCCTTTCAAATGCCCCGCAGGCTCAGGATTTCCACACGCACAAAATCCAGAACTTGCGGCCGTCAATGTACACGCTGACAGGACATTCTCAGGGGCCACGAAATAGCAATCATTGGCAGAGTTGGGCTATTTGCCCAGCAACAGGCCAACAATTGCCCTCGCAAGTCTTACAGTTGATGTAAGCAGGTCCAGCACAGGACCCGATTCCATCAACCATAAAGGAGCTGCTTGCAATAGCATAAAGGGATATCCAAGGCTTAAATTAATCATTTACAGATCCTAAATTATGCACACTGGATGAGTTTATGCAAATATTGGTCCAGATTTCAGTTTTAATGATGTATGAAATTATCCAAAAAATTAATTTTTATTGAGTTTGGTGGAATTAAGGTAATGATTAAAATTCCAATTCTGTTAATTGTATAATTTTTACATTTCGGGATTCCATTCCAGATTAGGGGATTCCCTTCATAAATGATTGACCCGGAATTCTGCTTGGTCATTGGAGGACCGGGCTCACGTGATCCAATACTGTCTGCGTCCCTGGGACCCTTGGGCCATTATGCTGCCTTCCACCTTGAGGCCAGAGACCACAACTTTTCGCAGCCTGACCACCAGCGGGTGCTTCGGTAATTGTTTTGCTAATTGGAGACATACTCCGGAGGTACGCCTCCAATCGCAATTTCTAGCCCATTAGTTATCTTTACTCATGGAACAAAAAACTTGCATTTATATAATCGCCTTTCACAGGAGCATTATCAATCAAAATTTGACATCGGGCCACATAGGAGATATTAGGGAAGATGGCCAGAAGTTTGGTCAGAGGTAGGTTTTAAGGAGTGTCTTAAAGGAGGAGAGGCGGAGATTTCTGGAGAGAGTTCCAGAGGTAGCGCCTCAGCAGCTGACGGCACGGCCACCAATGGTGGAACAATTAAAATGGGGGATGTGCAAGAGCCAGAATTGGAGTGGTGCAAATATTGCAGAGGGGTGTAGGGCTGGAGAAGGTTACAGAGATAGGGAGGGGTGAGGCCATGGAGAGATTTGTAAACAAGGATGAGAATTTTTTTTTAAAAAAGCATTGCTCAACCGGGAGCCAATGTGGGTCAGCAAGCACAGGGGAGATGGGTGTGAACGGGACTTAGTGCAAGTTATGATAAGGGCAGCAGAGTTTTGGATGAGCTTAAATTTATGGATGGTGAAAGATGGAAGACTGGTCAGGAGTGCGTTGGAATAGTCAAGTCCAGAGGTAACAAAGGCATGGATGAATGAGGGTTTCAGCAGGTGAGCTGAGGCAGTTTCCTTCAAGTTGTAAATGATCTTCAGGTGGCATATTGTTAAAAGTTAATTCTATAGTACGAGTCGTGTATTAGTCTGGGATGGTGATCTTTATTGTTATATTGTATCGAATCATTTACAGCAGCATAGAAGAATTATGATTGGTCTTTGCTTGATTGTGCATATACCTACTAGCGATTAGGACTAGACGTTTATATGAGGCGTCTTGTATGCAACATTTATTCAAGTTTGTTGAAGGTTGTACATGTTTTAAGTGTGTCAGTTGTGTAGCACTAGGGACTTTTGATTTTTACATTAACACTAAATAAAGCACTTGAGGCAGCCACAGCAAGGGAATAGTTTCAGTGCACAAAGTGACATCTGTTTATTTTCAAACTGCAGGAAAATATTGTTGGTTAGGTTATGTATTTCATATTCTAGGTAGGAAATTAGATTTTACAGTTAAAGATAATTGAGAGCCAATTTATTACACTTGTTTTCTGATTTTAGCAGAAAGATTTTTTAGTCGCACCAGCTATTTAAAACAAAAGCATTACTTAGAAAATAAAGTACCTTAAGTTAACACTGTCCCACTGGCTTTCCACTATTTTTTCTATTTCCGTTGCGCAGCACTTTATATGTTGAGCTAATTTAATACTCTCGAAAAATTTGTCTGCTAAGTCCCTAGACTGTGTCTATTATTTGTCCTGGCTTTACCATTACACTTCAATTCAATATATTAGACTTGCCTTAAATTGATATGAACTTATCAATTACCACCACAAACATTTCTCACGAGCTATTAATTATAGACTTAGAGAAAATAGGTAATTTTCTTATAGCTATACTACCAACCATGAATCACTAAATTTCAATTGAAGTCACAGGAAAAACTACAATCTTTTAGTTAAGTATATGGTGCAGGACACTGAAAAACCCAATACTATCAGCATGAAAAATATTAACTGTTTAGTTACAATTTTAGCTCAATACAAGCATGAAAAACTAGCACACCAGAAAGTACATCACAGACATAGATATAGCTGATGATAAAGAATGAAGTGGTAGTAAAATAAACTTTTCTGGGGTTCCTTCTCCATTAATGAAGTGAAATTCTTTCTCCAGCCTATTCAATGATACTCTGTTTAGCAATGGTTTACTTAATGCTTCATTACCATAAAGTCAAGGCACAAGGACAACCCACTCTTTATGGCACCTGAATTAGGATGAATCAAGAATGGGTTGAAGCTTGCCCAGTCAGGAAGCCAAAAAGCACAGCCAACAATTTTGCCATCATGAGTGAAATAAATTGAATCTCAGCAAATCTGACCATTCCAGAGAGAATGTGTGAGACAGCTGCCACAGGAATTCGAAATACTGGATCAATGTAGCCAAGGAAGGCACATCAGTGCAGATTCAATTGGTTGTACTGCAGGAGCTGTAATTAATTTATCTGGTTGACTCAGGACAGAATTGTGCAAACCCAAGTCTGTAAAAATGGTAGTTATCAATACAAATCCTCAAGTCACAAAAGATCACTATGAAAGTAGTTTTCTAACATTCAAAAAAAATAAGCTAGTCGTTTCCAAAGTGCTATTTACAAAATAAAAAATGCCTGAGAACACATTCAGTAAACTTAGCTCATCCTACATTCCCCTCGCATTACAGCATCTAGCTGTTCACTTAAATTCCAAGGTTTTTACCTCATCACCTTCCCCAGAAATTGATTCCAAGTGTTGATCACTCTGAAGATCTTACCGACAATCCTAAATTTTCCCATCACAAGTTTGAACCAGTGACCATTTGTCCGACTGCCAAAGTTTCACAAAGTAGTGTTCTACATTTACCTTTTGTATAATGTTAAATATATTTTCTATCTCTATGACCTCCTCTTTTGTTTCCTTCTTTCAAAGCTGAAGATCCCAAGTTTCTCCAGTCTTTCTTACAACAGGTCAGTCCCTGTGGCTTTTTCCTGCACTGGCTTCACAATTTGAGTGTCTCAGGTGACCAAAACCAGAAAAAGTGTTTGGTTATTTTGCAGAACATTCTCTGACTTATATTCTACCAATTTAGCAACATATTAAACTCTATTTAATTTGTCAATTGTTGCTCCACACCAACACCCTCAACATCACACACAATGCCCACATTTTTCTCCCAAGTATTGAACTTCACCTAATAGTCTTCCAACGCCTTAGATTCTAAGAGTTCAATCGGCACAGGTAAGAAAATCAACGCAATAGATGCAGTTCCACAGCCCGGAAAGCAGCAGCAGGAGGGGAGGGGGGGAGGGAGAGCAAGGAGAGGCCTTTTGGCCAGGCCTAGCAGCGGTAATCGGCACCGGGAAGGGAGGAAAGCCTTTCGGCCAGGGTTAGGAGCGAAACACGGCACTGGGAGGCCTTTTGACCAAGGTTTGGAGCGGCACCGGGCAGGGATTGGCATAAACACTTCAATAATTTAATGCTGGAATGCTGCTGCAATGTGCAAGGTGCTTGTGCAGGTTGCTGTGAGCTGGCCAGAATGTGTTGTCTGTTTCACTTTCCAGCCTCAGCCCACAGTGTGCCCCTCGTTACCCTGGCAACCCGACCTTTTTGGCGCAGATCGTAGGCTCCACACCCAAAGCTAAAGGGCAGGCAAGGCAACGCCAAAATGAATAATTTAAACGGGGAAAGTCGGATGATTTTTTTTTGCCGTAGTTGGGCCCCAAAAGAACGGACATAACTCCAAGTACGCAAAAAAAATGGCTTTGGGGAAAATGGAGCCCAAGGTTTTAATTGTGCTAAAAAGCTTCTTTGCACCCTGTCTTTCAACAACCTTAGGCAAGCCCATGGAAATTTGTCATTTTGAATTATATTTTCCCAAAGTTTCATACAGGTTGGCAACCTAGACTCCAAGCCAGAACAAGCATTTTAAAATTCAGTGTTTACCAGGTACACAGCAGTATTCCTTTCTCATCCCACTTCCAGCAAGTGTTTAAAATATACTTAAAAAGATATGAATACGTCGTCAATAATAAAAATCAGCTTTTCTTTTCTCAGAGAATAGTGGACCTCCGGAACGAGCTACTGGCATAAGCGAGCGCTTGATTGGGGCGCATGCGGAAATCGTCTTGTACAAAAGGTAGGTACTGCATAGAATTAGAAGGGCAAAAGTGATCTCCTGTACTAGTTTGGATCATCCCGTTGGTGGGGGGGGGGGGGGGGGGGGAGAAAAGAGGGCGGGGAGAAAGAAAGGTCATAGGATATACACAGAAACAGGCCATTTCGGTCCAACTAGTCCATGCTGGCGTTTCTGCTCCACTCGAGCCTCCTGCCATCTTCCCTCATCTAAATCTATCAGCATAACCCACTATTCCCTTCTCCCTCATGCATTTATCTAGCCTCCCCTTAAATGCATCTATACAATTTGCCTCAACTACCCTCTGTGGTAGTGAGTTCCACATTCTCACCACGCTCTGGGTAAAGAAGTTTTTTCTGAATTCCCTATTTGATGGCCTATAGTAATGCTCTTTCCTGCAAGTGGAAACACACTCTCTGCATCTACTCTATCAAAACCTATCATTTTAAAGACCTCTCATTAGATCAATCCTCAGCCTTCTTTTTTCAAAAGAGACCCCCAGCCTGCTCATCCTTTCCTGATGGGTATGTCCCCGCATTTCTGATATCATCCTTGTAAATCTTCTTTGGACCATCTCCAGTGCCTCAAAATCCTTTTTATAATATGGCAATCAGAATTGTGCACAGTACTCCAAGTCTAACCAAGTTTTGATACAATTTTAGCATAACTTCACTGCTTTTCAATTCTATACCTCTAGAAATAAGCCCAGAGTGTTTGGCTTCCTATATTTATGACCTTGTTAACCTGTCACTACTTTTAGTGATTTGTGGCACGATATAAATGCAAGATATTGTTGCAGATTAAACTTTAAAAGTACAAATACAGGTGACCATTTACACCATTAATCAGATCCAACACGTCAGAAACATAGAAAATAGGTGGAGTAGGCCATTCAGTCTTTCGAGCCTGCACCACCATTCAATAAGATCATGGCTGATCATTCACCTCATCCTGCTTTCTCTCCATATCCCTTGATCCCTTTAGCCGTAAGGGCCATATCTAACTCCCCCTTGAATATATCCAATGAACTGGCATCAACAACTCTGCAGTCGGGAATTCCACAGGTTAACAACTCTCTGTGAAGACGTTTCTCCTCATCTCAGTCCTAAATGGCTTACCCCTTATCCTTGGACTGTGTCCCCTGGTTCTGGACTTCCCCAACAACGGGAACATTCTTCCTAAATCAAACCTGTCCAGTCTCGTCAGAATTTTATATGTTTCGATGAGATCCCCCCTCATCCTTCTAAACTCCAGTGAATAAAGGCCCAGTCGATCCAGTCTCTCCTCATATGTCAATCCAGCCATCCCGGGAATCAGTCTGGTGAACCTTCGCTGCACTCCCTCAATAGCAAGAACGTCCTTCCTCAGATTGGGAGACCAAAACTGAACACAATATTCCAGGTGAGGCCTCACCAAGGCCCTGTACAACTGCAGACCTCCCTGCTCCTATACTCAAAACCCCTAGCTATGAAGGCCAACATACCATTTGCCTTCTTCACCACCTGCTGTACCTGCATGCCAACCTTCAATGACTGATGTACCATGACACCAAGGTCTCATTGCACCTCCCCTTTTCCTAATCTGCCACCATTTAGATAATATCCTGCCTTCGTGTTTTTGCCCCCAAAGTGGATAACCTCACATTTATCCACATTATACTGCATCTGCCATGCATTGGTCCACTCACCTAACTTGTCCAAGTCACTCTGCAGCCTTTTAGCGTCCTCCTCACAGCTCACACCGCCACCCAGTTTAGGGTCATCTGCAAACTTGGAGATATTACTCTCAATTCCTTCATCCAAATCATTAATGTATATTGTAAATAGCTGGGGTCCCAGCACGGAGCCCTGCGGCACCCCACTAGTCACTGCTTGCCGTTCTGAAAAGGACCCGTTTATCCCAACTTTCTGCTTCCTATCTGCCAACCAGTTCTCTATCCACGTCAGTACATTACCCCCAAAACCATGTGCTTTGATTTTGCACACCAATCTCGTGTGGGACCTTGTCAAAAGCCTTTTGAAAGTCCAAATACACCACATCCACTGGTTCTCCCTTGTCCACTCTACTCGTTACATCCTCAAAAAATTCTAGAAGATTTGTCAAGCATGATTTCCCTTTCATAAATCCATGCCGACTTGGACCGATCCTGTCACTGCCTTCCAAATGCGCTGCTGTTTCATCTTTAATAGTTGATTCCAACATTTTCCCCACTACTGATGTCAGGCTAACCGGTCTATAATTACCCGTTTTCTCACTCCCTCCTTTTTTATAAAAAGTGGTGTTACATTAGCTACCCTCCAGTCCATAGGAACTGATCCAGAGTCGATAGACTGTTGGAAACTGATTACCAATGCATTCACTATTTCTAGGGTCACTTCCTTTACGAAAGGGAAATCATGTTTGACAAATTTACTAGTTCTTTGAGGATGTAACAAGCAGAGTGGATAAAGGGGAAACCAGTAGATGTACTGTATTTGGATTTCCAAAAGGCATTCGATAAGGTACCACATAAAAAGGTTACTACACAAGAGCTCATGGTGTTGGGGGTAACATATTAGAATGGATAAAGGATTGGCTAAATAACAGAAAGTCGAGATAAAAGGGTCCTTTTCAGGTTGGCAAACAGTAACTAGTGGAGTGCCACAGGGAATCGGTGCTGGGGCCTCAACTATTTACAATCTATATTAATGACTAGGATGAAGGGACCAAATGTATTGTAGCCAAATTTGCTGACAATACAAAGATTGATGGGAAAGCAAGTTGTGAGGAGAACAGTCATCAAGGGATATAGGGGCCAAGTTTCAGCCTGAGTTGCTCCTGTTTTTTTGGAGCAACTGGTTTAGAATGGAGTATCTTAGAAATTTGAATTCTCGGCATTTAGTTTGCTCCAGTTCTAGTCAGTTAGAACAGTATCACTTTGGAACAGAATTTTTTTTTCAAAAAGGAGGCGTGTCCGACCACTTACGCCTGTTTTCAAAGTTTAGGCAGTGAAAACTAACTTAGAATGGAGTAAGTGAAGATTTTTGTACGTTCGAAAAAACCTTGTCTACACTTTAGAAAATCAGGCGTAGGTTACAAATTAGGCATAGGGAATGGGGGGTTTAAAGGGAAGTTTACAAACATTAAACACTTCAATTTTACAAATAAAGAGCCATCATCAATAATAAATGATAAATACATCAATAAATCAACCAATAAATCAATCCAAAAAAAATACATTTAAAAAAAAAATCAATAAAACAAAACATTTTCTACTTACCGACTGCAGCACCGGGAGTCCTCCAACAGTGTGGGTGGGGGAGGGGTGGAAAGGGGTGGGGGAGGGGTGGAAAGGGGAGGGGTGGGAGGGAGGAGGGGGGGAGGAGGAGGAGGAGGGGGGGGAGAAGGGGTGGGGAGGAGGAGGAGGGGGAGGAGGGGTGGGGAGGAGGAGGAGGGGGAGGGGGGAGAAGGGGTGGGGAGGAGGAGGAGGGGGGAGAAGGGGTGGGGAGGAGGAGGAGGGGGGAGAAGGGGTGGGGAGGAGGAGGAGGAGGGGGAAAAGGGGTGGGGAGGAGGAGGAGGGGGGAGAAGGGGTGGAGAGGAGGAGGAGGGGGGAGAAGGGGTGGAGAGGAGGAGGAGGGGGGAGAAGGGGTGGGGAGGAGGAGGAGGGGGGAGAAGGAGTGGGGAGGAGGAGGAGGGGGGAGAAGGGAAGGAGAGGGGGGGTGGGAAGGAAGGGAGAGAAGGAGGTTGAACGGCTGGGCCCAAGACCTCGGGCTGGATTTACAGGTTGGTGGTATCGGGTCTCGGGGGTCGGGTGGGGGGGGAGAAAGAGAGAGAGTCGCGGGGGGGAGGAGAGGAGAGGGCGGGGGTCGGGTCGGGTTGGGGGGGGGGGGGGGGGAGGAGCCCCTTTGCACGCAACCCCAGTAAGGCCATTCGGCCAGGGCTTGGGCTTGCGTGCTTTGGGCCCCTCCCACAGTTTTGGCTGCCTGGAGCTACTGCACATGCGCGCCCACTGTAGCGCGCATGTGCAGAGGTCCCGGCACTGTTTTCAGCGCAGGGACCTGGCTCCGCCTCCTACAGCTCGTGCAGCGCCGCGCCCAGCTCGAGGGCCTGCAGGGAGCCGGAGAATAGATAAGTTTTTTTAGGCGCACTTTCTGGCGCGAAGGCGCGGCCCATAGGTAGGTTAAGTGAGTGGACAAAAAAATGGCAGATTAAGTATCGGCCCCCAAGTTTCCACATGATTTGCTCCTGATTTTTAGGAGCAACTGGTGGAGAAGGGATTATCTTAGAAATCGGAATTCTCCACATTTAAGTTTTCTGCAGTTCTAGTCAGGTAGAACAGTTTCACTTTTGAACAGAATTTTTTTTTCAAAAGGGGGCGTGTCCGGCCACTGACGCCTGATTTCAAAGTTTCCACAGTGAAAACGTACTCCAAACTAACTTAGAATGGAGCAAGTGAAGATGTTTGTAGGCTTGAAAAAACCTTGTCTACACATTAAAAAATCAGACGCAGGTTACAAATTAGGCGTCGTGAACGAGTTGGGGGGGCGGGGGGGGGAGGGAAGTCATTAAATTCTACAATAAATCCTTAGTTATACTTATACAAATAAATCCAACCTGAATAAAAATTTATAAGCAAAGAAAAGATTAAAAAAACCATGTTCCTACCTGTGTGAAAGTGCTTCAGGCAGGCCTTTCAGGCAGCGGTTTGCCGTCGGGACCGACCGACGGCAGGGGGAGGGAGGGAGAAGGCTGCAGGAAGCCTCATTACTTGAGGCAGCCGTTTGCTGTCGGGCCCGACGGACGGCAGGGGGAGAAAGCTGCAAGAAGCCTCAGTGCTGATCATGGAAGGGCAATGTGGTTTTATTAAAAAATGTTAAAAATTGAACAGCTATAAAGAATTTGAATAGTCTCAAACAAGTGCATGTGTCCCGTTTATCACAGTCTATCTTTAATTACTGAATGCACTCCCTCACCCTCAGAAATATCAAGAAAATTAAAATGCAAGCCTTTGCAAGGGTTCAATAAACAAATTTTCACTTTTTCTGCAGCACTTTTTAAAATGGCCGAGTACCAATGTTTACTTCAGACTGCGCGTGCGCGAACGCTCCAACGCGCACGCGCAGGATTGCCGGCACGAAAAAAACTCATTTAAATTGTACCAGCCCCCTCCTACTTACAAAATCGGCGCGAGTGGTAGGCTCCGCCCCGTGCGCCGCGCCAAGCAGACATCGAGCTGCAAAGCGCTCGAGAATAGCGCTTTTTTTTTCAGGCTCCGTTTTCGGCGCGAAATACGGGCGCCCAGCTCAGAGGGGCGCCTGTTTTGCCACGTGTGGAAACTTGGGGCCATAATATGGGAAAATGTGACGTTATCCACTTTGGAAGAATAGCAAAGCAAAAAATATTATTTAAATAGAGAGAGACTGCAGAACATTGTGGTACAGAGGGATCTGGGTGTCCTCATATATGAAACACAAAGTTAGCATGCAGGTACAGCAAGTAATTAGGAAGGCAAATGGAATGTTGGCCTATATTGCAAAGGGTATGGAGTATAAAAGTATGGAAGTCTTGCTACGACGACAGGGCTTTGGTGAGACCGCATCAGAGTACTCGTACTGTTTTGGTCTCCTTATTTAAGGAGGGATATACTTGCATTGGAAGCAGTTCAGAGAAGGTTCACTGGGTTGATTCCTGGGGTGAAGGGGTTGTCTTATGAGGAAAGGTTGAGCAGGTTGGGCCTGTACTTGGGAGTTTAGAAAGAATGAGAGATGATCTTTTTGAAACATAAGAATCTGAGGGGGGGCTTGACAGGGTAGGTGCTGTGAGGATGTTTCCCCTCATGGGGGAATCCATAACTAGGGTGCATAATTTCAGAATAAAGGTTCGCCCATTTAAGACTGAGTTAAGGAGGAATTTCTTCTCAGAGGATCGTGAATCATTGGAATTCTCTATTCCAAAGAGCTGTGGAAGTGGGGTCATTGAATACATTTCAAGGCTGAGAGATAGATTTTTGAAATATAGGGGAGTTAAGGGTTATGGGGAACAGGCAGGAAAGTGGAGATGCGGTCAAGATCAGATCAGCCATGATCTTACTGAATGGCGGAGCAGGCTCGAAGGGCCTACTGCTCCTATTTCTTATGTTCTTACGTTCTTATGTTAGGAAACCGAAAATACAGAGCAGGTCTGAGAGGATCATTTTTTTTTTTAAAACACTCAAGAAAATGAAATTAGAGATCAGAAAATGATGGGGTTTTTTTTTTTAAAAACTGTACCTGAAAATATGGTCCCACGGTTGAGAGGGGGACTCCAAACAAGCACAATTGGAGGTTACTCACATTTAAGTGTATGGGGCCCGGCCAGTTTTGTGGGCTGAGATTCGTTCGGATGTAAAAGATTGAGGAGACTTGGGCATATTGTAGATACATAGGTAACTCTCGCTCAAAATTCTATGATCTTTTAAGCCACGTAATTGGTTTGCGCCCAGATTACATATTTTACTGGGCACAAATGTGGAGGAAACTCCAGGCCCAAGAGTCTGATCCAGTGTTGGTATATCTATAGAAACCTGGGCACTTCAGCCTCAAAAAAGGAAGTGAATGGTGTGATGTTAGATATACGAGGTAGCAATTATAAGGAAAAAGTAGATCTGAAAACTTACTTCAAACTAAATTGAGAGTGTAGGACAAGGAAACACAGACTCAAATTGATAAATGGCATACTGAGGACTGATGTGAGGAAGTCTGTCATACTGTGATTTATACATGGAATGGACTTTCAGGTAGAGTTGTGGAGACAAAAACCCTAATATTAGTTAAGGAACAATTGGTTACTGGAATGATGGGATAGGGGACATTGTTAACACCTTTTTGAATGGATGGACTAACATTTCTCTCTTATTTTCTGATCAGCTTAAATATTGATGTTGCTATATCCCATAAGCCTTCATTTTCAGTATATTTCATTATGTTGCAATTCAATCTTTACATCCAGCTTCGGACAGAGGTACTGGATATACAAATTTAAATTAACAAAAGGATTTGTACATCTTTTAGAATTCTGTATAAATGAAAGTATGCAAAATATATTTTTTCTTACACAATATAGAAAATAAGAACTTGCATTTATATAGCGCCTTTAATGACCCCAGGATATCCCAAGTTGCTTCACAACCAATGAAGTACTTTTGATGTGTAGTCACTGTTGTAATGTTGGGAAACAAAGCAGCAAATTTATGCATAGCGAGCTGCCATAAACAGCAATAAGATAAATGACCAATTATGTTGGTTAAGGGATAAATGTTGGCCAGGACACCAGGAAAACACCCCTGCTCCTCTTCAACTTGTACCATGGGATCGGTTACATCCACTTCAAGAGGGAAGACAAGGCCTTGGTTTAAAGTCTCATCCAGAAGTGGCAGTCTAGATTATATGCTCAACTCTCTCAAGTAGGATGTGAGCCAACAATCTTTTGACTCCGAGGCAAGAGTTCTACCTCAGAGCCACGGTTAATATCATGTAATCATTTGAATTTACAATCACAGTCACATTTCATGATTTGAAAACTAAGAATAAGTACAACCACCATTTCACTTGCCAAGTTAATTCTAGTGGCAATCTTAAAATAGTTCTCAATAAATGCACACTTTCAATATAGATTACTAACTTCCAGGACATATATACCCAATATTAGTTGCAACATGAAGGGCACGGAATTAGAGTCAGATTTCACCCTCCCCTATAAAAAAGCAACTAGCTTCTGCATAATGTGTCATCTATTTGTACATAATTAAGCAGAGGGATTTACAAGCATGAAACTTCATTCCATCACTCTGTCACAACGCAATGGAAAAAAACATCCAGATCAACTTTAGCAACAGCGCATAACCACAATTTTATTGAAACCTCAACAGCACTATGTTTCAGATATTTTGTGCCAACTTATCAGTATGTTAATTTATATTTTAACTTTGCAGGTAGATATGATTACTATGATCGATAAAATTCTGTTCCATTGTTTTTCAATTTTCAAGTCCTCGATTCTAATATATTTTAATACAGGATATTGTATTCATTGGTACGGGCATGCTTTAAATAGATAGAACCTTGTTTAATTTTGACCAAAAGCTGTACTCACTCTCCGCCTACCCTTACACCATAGCATTTGACCACACTAGATTTCTGTTGCTTGATTTTTGCCATAAGCTAAACCTCCAGTTTCCTCTGTGTGTAGACTATATACTCTACTGCAATCTTTATATTTAAAAAGCAGCATTTTGTGGGTGTGAAAAAGGTGATCAGTGATGTTGTTAAAATGTCTTCCCTCCCGCCCTGCTGAACTTTGCACTTTGGGACCCAATCTGTAAAATAATGGAAAAGTAAAATACTGATGCTAGAAATCTGAAATAAAAACACAAAATTATGGAAATACTCAGATCAGGCAGCATCTATGGAGAGAGAAACAGAGTTAATGTTTCATGTCGATGACCCTTCGTCAGAACTGGAAAAAGTTAGAGATGTAGCAGATTTTTAAGCAATTTTCACACTTGCTTAAAAATCTGTTACATCTCTAACTTTCTCCAATTCTAACAAAGGGTCATCGACCTGTATCTCTGTCTACAGATGCTGCCTGATCAGAGCATTTCCAGCATTTTCTGTTTTTATTGCTAAATAATGGGCCAGATTTTGCTGCAATAATAACAGTGAGGCCAACAACTCTCACCGATAGAACGGAGTAAATCGGGCAGCAACTACTGGCATCCACACATGTGCAGTTAAATATGCAAATCTGAAAGTTGCCGTCAGAGATACACCGCTCCTCCACAGGATGCAGTTTTGCAGTCCTTGCCAATAGACTCAACACTGAAATGAATGGAATGATGTGAACTTGCCCATTAAAAGCTGCTGAAAAAGTTAGGTCTGATGCATTCAGCAATAAGTGAAATAACTGTGTGATAAGTGATAATTACTGAAAAACCCCTCTGGCCTTGAAAATTTAATTTTACTTTAGAAGAAAATTTGTGTTGGAGATTTAAAAAAATAATTTTCTTTAAAACTTTGTGTCTGTCTCTCATCGCTCTTAATCCCATCTGTAGCTCCCAATCTTTATTTCACTTCCTGTACACGATTTAAATCTAAATTTATATTTCCTGCTTTATGTTTCTGGAGTTAGATTGTCTTAGTGAGGATTCTTCAATCTGGTTGAAGGACCCCACGGTTTCTTGGCCTGCTCAAAGACGAAACAGGTCCCCTGCAGAGGGCGCTGTACTGAAACAGACGACAGATTATGTGGACAGCAGTCAGTGAGGTAAACAGTGGGCGCCGTTCCTTCGCTGCTGACCACAAAAACCTGGTCAATACATTTATACTGCAGTTTGTGATCTGCAGCTTATATCTGAAGTCAGATACTTGGTGGGATCCACGGTCAGATATAGAAATCGAATTGGTCAGTCACTGACAGTTTTTTCACTTATCTATGGGTCCCAACATTGCCCAAGCCCTTTTTTCGGCGTACTGACCTGAAGCGGGCCAACTATGCGCGCTGGAAAGGGCGCCAGAAAAAAGGGGCCCCATCCTGGCCGCTCTTCGGAGTCCCCAGAGTCGTGGCGTGGCAACTGAAGGGCGGCGGAGCAACAGGCCAGCATAGAAAGCACTGCTGGCACCTGCGCACATGATCAGTGAGGGCTGCGCGCATGCTCCTGCCCTCCCAGCGCATCCTGTGGGCTGTGAGCAGGACCCGATGCTCGCAGCCCCTATCCCCGGCCGAGTGGACGCCCGATCTCGCCGCACCCTATCCCCGGCCAAGTGGACTCCCGCACCAGCCAGTCAGCCCGCTGAGATCCTGGGCAGGTAGGACTTCACTTATTTTTTATTTAGTGGCTGTGTTGAGACTTTTGATTTTTTTGGGGGGGGGGGGTGAAGAGAGAGAAAGAGTGTATGGGAGGGGGGGGGAAGGGGGAAGAAAGAGAGAACGAGTATTGCGAGGGGGGGACAATGAGTATATGGGGGGGGGGGAAGAGAAAGAGGGGAGGAGGAGGGGGGGGGGTTTTGGGGGGTGGGGGGAGATAAAGAGTGTCTCTCTGGCTATTGCGCCCCCCACACCCCCCGCTCCACTGCCCCCCATCCCGACCAGCAGCTCTCATTTCTCCGGTAGGATTTATTTCACTTTTATTAGTATTTTAATTGTTTGAGCTTTTCCTTGCAATGTTTGGTGCTTGGTTATTGAGGTCCTCTCCAGTTCCTATCCCTGCCCTCATGTCTGCCGAATGTACGTTGCTTTTTCTTCACTGCCCGCAAGGTTTTTCAGAGCTGGTCACATACGCTGACCTAAGTCGATTTGGAGTAAGTCTATGCTGGCCAAAGTGGCATAAATGGCCAAAACTGGCATAAGTGCCTGGGAACACCCCCTGTTGAAAAAAAAAACTGACCTTAAAAAAAATTAAAAAAAATTCGTACCTAACTACTTACTCTGGAGCAGATTTTGGGGGGAAAATGGCAATTTTAAACTTACGCTAGAAAAAACAACTTACTCCAAAAAAATTGATGCAAGTCATGGCCAAGATTGGTCCCTGGAGTTGCTACTAAAGATAATGTTGTGCGAATGCACCCAAAGGTACTATAAGCATATACATTAATTTTATGTAAAATCTGGAGAAGTTGTCAAAATTTCAAAATTAAGTGATTACCACTTTTGTAAATAAACATATTTTGAATCTTTAAGGCCAATCTTGAGAATACAGAACACAATAGCTACATGATGCCAAAGAGTAGTTGGACATTATCGACAATTCCCAGATTTAACAATGCCCGTCAGACCACGAACTTCAAAATGATCTTAAGCAGTAAAATTGCTCATCATGAATTTGTCACAGTGCCACATCAGTAAACCAAATTTTCTAACAAAAATTACTGGACTTTTTTTTTGTCACCAGCTGCTCTTGTAAACAGATGTCCACAGCACTTGAAATCAAGTCTACAATAAAAAAGGGAATTAAAATCCTTCAGGAAGTAATAAAATTAAGTAAAATTTGCTTACATGATATATCCTTATACTCCCTGTAATTCATAACAAATATGGAACAAGTTTTAAAGCATTAACAATGGAAGTGAAATAGGTCTAGATTATAAAAGACACTGTCTCTTCAATTGTCTAGCCGCTTCAATAAAAATTCAGATTAAAATAGCTGTTTTCATGGCTAAACATTCTTCCTCTATAGCATACAATGCCTGCACACACATACTGCTGAGTAGAGTGCTCTCTAGATTACAAAATGGTCTTCTGTTTCTTCTAAAGCAGCAAGATTTACTGTGATCACAGCGCAATTGATTCACTGCAGAGCTAATTCAAGTAGATTGTCATACAAAATATGCATGCAGTCATTTCCGAACAGGAACAGGCCAACAATTTATACAAAAATACAAGCAACAATCCATAATTCATCTAAATGAATCCATGCGACACCCAGTAGTTCCCAAAACATCTGGTCAGTTTGCACATGACGCAGCTTTCTACATCTATACACAATTGGTAGCGGTTGTAAAGGAAACAATAATTTCCAGCAGTATCACATATGTAACAGAGTAATGACACAAGTGGTTCAACAGACCATAAATGGTATTGTACACATAAATCCTATTGTTAAAGAATTTTATTCAGTAAATAGTGTTATTTTTTTAATATTTCAGTTCAGGTTGATGAAACAATCAAGTAGCAATGACTGCAATCCAATCTGCAACCAATGACAGAGAAACCATATGCAGTTAAACAAAAAAGATTTAAATATTCACAAGTTTTTCAGCTAAAAAGTGAAAATTTCACATGGTTAAGACATTTACAAAACATAATCCTCTTTACAATGATACAAAATAAAATCCTGTAATACAGTGACAACCAATATGTGGCTCTTAGGCCAGCGAGTATGGGCGAGCGTTGACAAGGAGCGGGTCCAGCCACTGGAGGGGGGCGGGGGCGGATGAAACAGAGCCGCAGGCAATGCGGTCAGTGGGCAGCGACAGTCTGATAGTTACAGCAGACAAAGTTACATAGAATATACAGCACAGAAATAGGCTATTTAACCCAACCAGTCCACGTCGGCATTTATGCTCCACTCGAGCCTCCCCCCATCCTTCCTTATTGAACTTGATTAGCCTAACCCTCTATTCCTTTCTCCCTCATATGCTTATCAAGCTTCCCCTTAAATGCATCTATACTATTCGCCTCAACTACTCCGTGGTAGCGAGTTCCACATTCTCTCCACACTCTGCGTAAAGACATGTCTTCTGAATTCCCCATTTGATTTCTTGGTATCTATTTTATGTTGATGGCCTCGAGTTTTGCTCTTCCCCACAAATGAAAACACTCTCGCTGTCCACTATCAAAATCTTTTATAATTTTAAATACCTCTATTAGGTCATCCCTCAGCCTTCTGGAAAAAAAAGGGACCTAGTCTTTCCTCGCAGTTCGGTTATCTTTCTTGTAGATCTTTTTTGCACCCTCTCCAATGCCGCTGTATCCTTTTTATAATATGGCGACCAGAAAGGTACACAGTACTCCAAGTGTGGTCGAACCAAGGTTCTATACAAGTGTAGCATAACTTCTCTACTTTTCAATTTTATTCCTCTAGAATTAAACCCCAGTGCTTGGTTTGCTTTTTTATGACCTTATTAACCTGCATCGCTACTTTTAGTGATTTGTGTATTTGTAAAGTGGTGGCGAAAGTTAGTGACTGTGCTATGGATTTATGGCCAAAACCATTTAAACTTTGAAAATAAGACTTGTTGCTAATAATGGATCGCTAATGTTTAAGCTTAACACTGATAATTTGAAACATCAAGTATTGTTTAATTGGATTCTGCTCAGGAAGTGGAAATTGTAATGAAAACTAACAAAAGAAAAACAATTTCAAGGTATGAACTGCTGTCCTGTTACAGAATACTGTAAGAGTGAAGTTTCCTTAGAATGAAGGAGAGAGAAGATGACAACAAATGGGAAAAAATGATGCAAGGTGCACCACAGAAGTAATTTAATTATTGTTGCTGAGCGGATATCTCTCCCTTATGGACTCCCAAGTCACAAGGAGTGCCATGAAGTGGCAAAACTCTGCTGCCCATTTCCTAACTCACACGAAGCACCGTTCATCAATCACCCCTATGCTCGCTGACAGACAATGCCTCGATTTTAAAATTCTCATCCTGTTTTTCAAATCCCTCCACAGCCTCACCCCTCCCTAGCTCTGTAACTTACTCCAACCCGACAACCCTTCAAGATCTCTGCGCTCCTCCAATTCTGGTCTCTTGTGCATCCCCAATTTTAACTGCTCCACCATTGTGTGTACAGTGTGGTTTCCTTATCTAAGGAAGGATATATTTGCCTTAGAGGGAGTGCAACAAAGGTTCACTAGACTGATTCGTGGGAAGGGGGAATTGTCCTATGAGAAGAAATTAGGAGACTAGGCCTCTCTTCCCTCGAATTTAGAAGAATAAGAGGTGATCTGATTAAGAATGTTATGTTTCACAGGGTTTGACAGGTTGGATGCTGGGTGCTGGGATGATTCCCCTTGGCTGGGGAGTCTAGAACTAGGGGTCACAGAATAAGGGGTCGTCCATTTAGGACTGAGATGAGGAGAAATTTCTTGACTCAGAGGGTGGTGAATCATTGGAATTCTCTATCCGAGCTGTGGATGCTCGGTCATTGAGTATACTCAAGGCAGAGATCGATAGATTTTTGAATACTAAGGGAATCAAGGGATATGGGGATAATGTGGGAAGGTGGGGTTGAGGTAGAAGATCAGCCATGATCTTACTGAATGGCAGAGCAGACACAGAGCCAAATGTACTATTCCTGCTCCTATTTATGTTCTTACCATTGGTGGATGTGTCTTCAACTGCCTGGGCACAAAGCTCTGGCATTCCCTCCCTAAACCTCTCCGACCCTCGCTCCTCCTTTAAAACACTCTTTAAAATCTACCTCTTTGACCAAGCTTTTGGTCATCTGACCTAATATCTCATGTGCCTTGGCGACAAATCTTACTTGATAACAATCCTGTGATGTGCCTTGGGACATTTTACAACGTTAAAAGGCACTATATAACTGCACGTTGTTCCTGTTATGAAGCGTTTTCAAAATGTTGGTTCCGAGCTGAATATTGGACGACCGTGCCAAGAAAGAAATATCCAAACATTAAGTCTGCTGCCCTTTGTCAGATTTCTATGTTCAGTTCCACCTATTCGTGCAAGTCCGTTTTTCTTAAAATCAACAGATCCCTTTCCAATGTACAAGAACAGAAACCAAATGTCAAGGCATTCATGAGAAACAGACTGTGGCAAAATTGCATTGATTTGCATGCCCAATTGTGACTTGTGCAATGGAAGCACATTGGTGTTGTAGTTGCAGTGGGAATGTTAAGCATACTTAATGCGTAGTTATTCTGGCAGTTCATTATTTATCAGAAATTATTGAATTGTGTTTCTTTTTGCCAATTCTAGTTAGTTGCTGGATTAATGCAGTTTAGAAACTGATCAATTTTAAATTTAAAAGTTATACTGGAATTTTACCACACCTCATCAAAAAAGACAGATCAGATAGGGGGCCAGATTGGCGGGAGGAGTGGGGTCAAGAACTTGTTTGGGGGTGGGAGAAGGTCTTAACGCACGAGGGTGAGCCCTGTCTGTTCCAAGTGAGCTCTATTGTGAGCAAATGGTATGTTAGTTTTAGTTACAAAGGGACTAAGAGTATAAAAGAGTAAAGAAGTGTTAATGCAATTATACAGGGCATTGGTGAGGCCACACCTGGAGTAGTGTATATAGTTCTGGTCTCCTTACCCAAGAAAATATATACTTTCCTTAGAGGGAGTGTAATGAAGGTTCATAAGAACATAAGAAATAGGAACAGGAATAGGCCATACAGCCCCTCAAGCCTGCTCCGCCATTTAATACGATCATGGCTGATCCGATCATGGACTCAGGTCCACCTCCCTGCCCACTCTCCATAACCCCTTATTCCCTTATCGTTTAAGAAACTGTCTATTTGTCTTAAATTCATTCAATGTCCCAGCTTCCATAGCTCTGAGGCAGTGAATTCTACAGATCCACAACCCTCAGAAGAAATTTCTCCTCATCTCAGTTTTAAATGAGCAGCCCCTTATTCTAAGACTATGCCCTCTAATTCTAGTCTCCCCTATCAGTGGAAACATCCTCTCTGCATCCACCTTGTCAAGCCCCCTCATAATCTTATACATTTTGATAAGATTGCCTCTCATTCTTCTGAATTCCAATGAGTAGCGGCCCAACCTACTCAACCTTTCCTCATAAGTTAACCCCCTCATCTCTGGAATCAACCTAGTGAACCTTCTCTGAACTGCCTCCAAAGCAAGTGTATCCTTTCGTAAATATGGACACCAAAACTGCACACAGTATTCTAGGTGTGGTCTCACCAATACCCTGTACAACTGTAGCAAGACTTCCCTGCTTTTATACTCCATCCCTTTGTAATAAAGGCCAAGATTTCATCCAAGCATCACTCAACTGTTTCCTGTGATGAGGGGATAGTCCTTTGCAGAGAGCTCGAGTAGACAGGGCCTATATTTCCTTCAGTTTCGAAGAATGATAGATATTTTATGTTTCAATTAGATCACCTAAGGGGCTTGACAAAGTTAATGCTGAGAAGATGTTTCCCCCAGCTGGGGAAATCTAGAACACTGGGTCACAGTTTCAAAATTAAGGGTCGGCCATTTAGGACTGAGATGAGGAGAAATTTCTTCATCCGAAGGGTTGTGAATCTTTGGAATTCTCTACCCCAGAGAGCTGTGGATGCTCAGTCGTTGAGTATATTCAAGACAGAGATTGATAATCTTTTGGGAACGAAGGGAACTTTAGTAGGAGCAGGAGTAGGCCATTCGGCGCCTCGAGCCTGCTCCGCCATTCAATGAGATTATGGCTGATCATCTACCTCAACTCCACTTTCCTGCACTATCCCCATATCCCTTGATTCCCTGAATATCCAAAAATCTATCGCTCTCTGTACTGAATATACTCAAAGACTGAGCCTCCATAGCCCTCTGGGGTAAAGAATTCCAGAGATTCTTCACCCTCCGAGTGAAGAAGTTTCTCATCATAGAAACATAGAAATTAGGTGCAGGTGCAGGCCAGTCGGCCCTTCGAGCCTGCACCGCCATTTAATAAGATCATGGCTAATCATTCAGTACCCCTTTCCTGCTTTCTCTCCATACCCCTTAATCCCTTTGGTCGTAAGGGCCATATCTAACTCCCTTTTGAATATATCCAACGAACTGGCCTCAACAACTTTCTGCGGTAGAGAATTCCAGAGTTAACCACTCCAAGTGAGAAATGTTTCTCCTCATCTCAGTCCTAAATGGCTTACCCGTTATTCTTAGACTGTGACCCCCGATTCTGGAACTCCCCAGCAATGGTAACATTCTTCCTGCCTCTAACCTGTCCAACCCAGTCAGAATTTTAAACGTTTTTATGAGATCCCCTCTCATTCTTCTGAACTCGTGAATACAAGCCCAGTTGATCCAGTCTTTCTTGATATGTCAGTCCCGCCATCCCGGGAATCAGTCTGGTGAACCTTCGCTGCACTCCCTCAATAGCAAGAATGTCCTTCCTCAGATTAAGGGACCAAAACTGTACACAATATTCCAGGTGTGGCCTCACCAAGGCTCTGTACAACTGCAGTAAGACCTCCTTGCTCCTATACTCAAATCCTCTAGCCATGAAGGCCAACATGCCATTTGCCTTCTTCACCGCCTGCTGTACCTGCATGCCAAACTTCAATGATTGATGTTTCATGACACCCAGGTCTCGTTGCACCTCCCCTTTTCCTAAGCTGTCACCATTCAGATAATATTCTGTCTTCCTGTTTTTGCCACCAAAGTGGATAACCTCACATTTATCCACATTATACTGCATCTGCCATGCATTTGTCTACTAATCTAACCTGTCCAAGTCACCCTGCAGCCTCTTAGCATCCTCCTCACAGCTCACACTGCCATCCAGCTTAGTGTCATCTGCAAACTTGGATATATTACATTCAATTCCTTCATCTAAATCATTGATGCATATTGTAAAGAGCTGGGGTCCGAGCACTGAATCCTGCGGCACCCCACTGGTCACTGCCTGCCATTCTGAAAAGGACCCGTTTATTCTGACTCTCTGCTTCTTGTCTGCCAACCAGTTCTCTATCCACGTCAATACATTACCCCCAATACCATGTGCTTTAATTTTGCACACCAATCTCTTGTGTGGGACCTTGTCAAAAGCCTTTTGAAAGTCCAAATACACCACATCCACTGGTTCTCCCTTTTCCACTCAACTAGTTATATCCTCAAAAAATTCTAGAAGATTTGTCAAGCATGATTTTCCTTTCATAAATCCATGCTGACTTGGACCGATCCGGTCACTACTTTCCAAATGCGCTGCTATTACATCTTTAATAATTGATTCCAACATTTTCCCCACCACCTCAGTCCTAAATGGCCAACCCCTTATTCTGAGACTGTGGCCCCCGTTTCTAGACTCCTCAGCCAGTGGAAACATCCTCCCTGCATCTACCCTGTAAGAATTAAGCGACATGGGAATTTCTTGTGTTCTGTTCTATCTGGAATAGGCAGTCAGAACGGCTAAAATTACACTTTGCTAAGTAACGGATTATGTAGGCAGAGAGGATTTCATTACACATTTCAGAGAAACTGCTGGGTGTGCTTTGTCCTCCAAAGGGACCAATCAGCAAACAGGACTTGTTATCTAAGAGGACCAATCAGAGCTTTTGGTGTTGCAAATAAATACGTCCAAAGATTGGGCCATATTTTGCAATAAGAATAATGGCGAGGCTAACAGCCCTCACCGTTGTAACGGGGTAAATCAGACAGCAACTTCTGACGTCTGCATATGTGCAGTTCAAAGTGCAAATTCGAAAGTTGCCGTCAGTGATGCCCTGCTCCTCCACAGGGTGCGCTGTAACAGTTCTCCCTGATAGACTCGGTACCGAAACCAATGCAAGGCCATGAACTTGGAGTACTTGCCCACTAGTACCCCGCTAAAAAGTTAGGGCTAGTGCATTCAGGAATAATTGAATTTAACCGTGTGATAAGTGAGGATTACTGCCAAACAATCTCTCTGGCCCTGGAAAATTAATTTTACAAGTGTGGAGTCTCATTCCTTGGAAGATAAATTAGTGTTGGGAGATTTAAAAGTAAAATTTTTTTTTTTTTTTTTTTAACACTTTGTCTCTCATCTCTCTCCCTTAATCTAATCTGTATTTCCCAATCTTCACTTTACTTTCGGTACACTATTTAAATCTAATTTATATTTCCTGCTTTATACTTCCTGGTTTAGACTCTGAGGATTCTTCAATCTGATTGGAGAAGAGTCACACTTTCAGAGAAAGACAGATCACGTTCTTCCTACCCCCTGGTGGGTGTGTTACAAGGGACATCGTTGGGGTGGATGAAATTCAGAAGTCACGACATTGTCACTATTCACTTCATACCCAATAAACACGGTAACAATCCTGCACACAATGCCCCATCTATGGGGGGGGGGAAAGAGAGGGGGTATAAGGTCTTGCGCTTAGGTAAGGGTCTTCAGCTGGCGGAGGGATTGCTGGGGTAAGGGTCTTCAGCTGGCGGAGGGATAATGGACTTCGGCTGTGGGAGGCAGCACATGTGCTGGGGTAAGGGTCTTCAGCTGGTGGAGGGATGCACTTACACTGGGGTAAGGGACTTCGGCTGGAACCTGGTGACTTTTGGGGGAGATCCATCCTCTGGCTTCTGAAGTCATAATGGATCAAACAACAAATTGGAAATTCACTCAGAACTTGGGCTGGGTGTGGCTTATCCTTCAAGTGGACCAATCAGCAATAGGTCTGGAGAGCCAGAGCAACAGCTGCATTTCGTTAGTACAAAGAGACGCATCCATTTAAAAAATGGAACTAATGATGGTTTCATGTTATATATGCAATTTGCTTCATAAACCAAGCAGAATGCTAAAATTACTAACGTTCATTAAAAAAGATTCCAAAACTAGGAACTTTAAATATTAAATAATTATAATTTGAAGTGGTGACTGTAACCAGATACATTCAGGTTTTTTGATTTGACCATTAAACCATGTAGCAGAATGACTAGTGCAAGTCCATTACTTTCCATCATTCCCAAAGCTACTTCAAAAGTTTGAAAATCACAGCGACATAAATTGCAAAACCAATCGAAGGCAAGAATCAAGGTGACCATTATTCCACAATCTAAAATAGCTTGACACACAGGTTTCCAACTCTTTTCTAACGTCTTTTTTGCCATAAGAAAGCAATATAGTGGGTTAAACTAGGGTTCTTTGCATTACAACAGAGAGGGTTAAGCGATCCGAGAGAGATGTTCTCAATCATGCAGAATTTTGTTACGGTAAATAGGGGGAAACAACTTCCACAGAGTAATGAGTTGGAAACAAGAGGGTATAAATGTAAGATTTTCACCAAAAGAAAAAAGGAGATGTTATTGGGGTATTTTAAAAACAAAACAAGATGCCAAACTAGGAAAAAAAATGGAAGCAGAATCCATATTGATTTTTAACAGTAAAATTTGAAAACAATGTTTCAGTAAAGAGTACAGGGAAGGTTAAAAGTAATAGGATTGTGGCTAGCTCTTTCAGAGAGCTGGCGCAAGCATGATAAGCTGACTGGCCTCCCAACTGTGCCGTGAAAGTCTGATTGTGTTTATTTCACTTGTATCGGCACTTATAAATAAGCGTTTGAGTTTCATCAGAACAATATATAATATACACACAATACTATTGCACATTAAACCAAACCTACTTTGCGGTTTATAATGAAATACGAAAGGTCCAACAGAATTAGCAGTTAAGAGTTGAATATAGGATGACACTTGCCACAAATTAAACCAACTTACAGAAGTAACAGTAGTGTTATTTTAGCTATCTTTTTCTAAATGACACTCAACTGTTGGGAAAAAAAACTATATTCCCTTTTATCCCTCGCACCAACCAAGTTCTGACACGTTATCTCTTGGGTCCACAACATTTCATTTCCTGCAACCCAACATTATTTGTGTAATGGTCTAAGATAAAGCAATAAGGAGTTGTATCAAGAATAATGGAAGTTTTCACGTAATTCACTGCTGAAATAGGCTTTTTACATTTGCATAAAATTTTGGTAGTAGTGAAAAAAGGAAATGCTTTCGGAGGAGTATTAAGACATGGTGTCGAAACACTATTTTGCAATCCACATCACTTCCCAATGGCTACTATGGTATTCATGGAAAATATATATTAATTCAGCAGTTCTGCTATCATGACCATGTGAATGTAAACAGCCAATACAAGGGTGGGGAGATTTGAAAAAGCCATTGAACCAGATGTCGTGTTAATAATAAGGATGATGGTGAGGCTAACAGCACTCACTGTTATTATGGAGTAAATCAGACAACAAATTCTGATGTTTGCATATGCGCATTTAAACACATAAATCCGGAAGTTGTATCAGAGATACATTGCTCCGCCACATGTAGCAGTACCTCGCCGATAGCCAGCATAACAACTATGGGTACTTGCCCACTTCCCTAAGGGTACAGTAGCATAGTGGTTATGCGCCCAAGTTTCCCCAAGAGTTGCTTTTTTTTTGGAGCAACTTGATTTTTCTGAACTATCTTTTTAGATGCAATTCTGGCCATTTAATTTGCGCTAGTGTAAGTGAGTTAGGTTTTTTTTTGTTCAGTTATTTTTTTCTCCCAAAAGGGGGCGTTCCCAGCCAGTTACCCCTGTTTTGTGTGTTGGGCCAGCAAATAGTTGCTCCAAACTAACTTAGGCCAGCGTATGTTGCCACTTTTGTCCGCACAGAAAAACCTTACCTAGAGTTAAGGAATCGGCACAAGTAACGACATTTCAACCACCAAGCACAAAAAGTAATAAGCAATTAATTAATTTAAAAAAATAGAAGGAACCCTGCACCTAAAGCACAAAAATCAATCAGTAAATAATAAAAAAATAGAAGTCCTACCTTAGGGAATGCAGCGGGCCGTCAATGAGGAAGCCCATTCGGCCAGGGCTAGGGACAGCATGCTTCGGGCCCCTTCCACACAGCCTGCAGCGCCCGTTTGCAGAAACGGCCTGCCAGGAGCTACTGCACATGCGCGCAGACTCTAGCGTGCATGTGCAGAGGTCCCAGCACTGTTTTCAGCGTCGGGACCTGGCTCTGCCCCCAATCCATTGGGCCACACTGTGCCACGACCAGAGAGGGGGACTGGGGAGCGGCCAGAATACCAACTTCTTTTTTCGGCAGGCTTAGAGGCAGACAAAAACGGCGCACCTCGAGTGAGGGCGCCAGAAAAACAGGTTAGGGAAACTCTAGCCCTATGTTACTGGACTAGTAATCCAAAGGAATGGATTATAATCCAGAGACACGCATTCAAATCCCACCACGGCAGCTAGGGGAATTTAAATTCAGTTAATTAAATAAATCTGCAATTAAATAGTTAGCATCAGTAATGGTGACCATGAAACTACCGGATTGTTGTAAAAATCCAACTGGTTCACTAAGTCTGCCATCCTTACCTGGTCTGGCCTATATGTGACTCCAGACCCTCAGCAATGTGGTTGACTGTTAACTGTCCTCTGAAATGGCTGAGCAAGCCACTTAGTACCACTATGACAAAGTCACAAGGACTACAAGCTGTTCAAGAAGGTGGCTCACCACCACCTTCTCAAGGGTAATTAGGTATGGGCAATAAATATGCTGGCCTGGCCAGTGACACCCACATCCAATGAATAAATTGAAAAAAACTAGATGCCCACTAAAGCACCATAAAAAGCTGGGACTAGTGCATTCAGGAGTAAGTGAATTTTTAAATGGTGTGATAATTGATTATTGCCAAACAACATCTCTGGCCCTGAAAAATTAATAAGTGTGGAGTTTAATTCCTTCAGAAATTAATGTTATTTATGCTTATCTATCTCTCAATCCACCTGTCTTTCCCAATCTTTATTCCACTTTCTGTACATGATTTAAAACAAATTTATACTTCCTGGTTTAGACTCTGCGTGTCTTCAATCTGATTGGTTGCAGAGTCTCGCTGTTTCTTGTCCTGCTCACAGACGCCACAAATCCCCTGTAGAAGACGCCGCGCTAGATCAGATACTGGATTAAAGCAAATTTCTGCTCAAAAGCTTTGTGGGCAGTTGTCAGCGAGGTGAACAGCTCCTTCACCGTTGACCACAAAATCCAGATTTTTTTTTATAAAGTGGGTATTTAAAAAAACTTCAAAGGAATCGGATTTGTAAAGAAATATTTAGTTGTAAATATCTCTGCAGTGATTGAACACATTCTGAATAAATGAACAGCAAAATATCCTAATGTATTCTATTCTGCTGATGGGAATCTTTGAAAGTCAATTTTCCACACAAACTTAGTTACTCTTGATGGATACAGACCACCAAGCAAGTTTCAAGGACCTCATGATGCTCATTGCTTCAAATAATATGAACCATGATGTCATATAGGGCAGCCGATTGAAATATTAAACTCAAATATAGTTACAAAACATCCATTAGCCACTTTATTACAGCAATACTCACACCAACAGTGTTGTTTCTTTCACAGAAATAATACGGTGTCTCACATTACAGTATGGCAGTGACAATATGCAAGAGATAGCGTTGTTTTTCAAGAATATCAAGCCTTGCAAATAAATTATAGAAATATCAGCCAGTGCATGAAATTGAGACTTTAGGAACTTGGGGCCCAAGTCTGCCCCCTCCCCGGTTAAAACGGCACACCATGGCGCCAAAAACTTACCTAGGTATTCCTCCCCATCCTTGGAACGTCGCAGGCCTTGGCGTGGCGCAGCACAAGCGGGGGGGGGGGGGGGGGGAGCCAGGTCCCGGTGCTGAAAACAGTGCCAGAACCTGTGCACATACGTGCTCGAGTGCGCGCACGTGCAGTAGGTCCTCGCCCCCACAATCTCTGCAGGTTGCGTGGGAGGGGCCCGAAGCACGCCGCCCATAGCCCTGGCCGAATGGGCTCACTCATCGGCGACCAGCTGCTCGTGTTTTTCTGCAGTAAAGCTTTGCTGAAGGTAGGACTTCTATTTTTTTTTGTTTATTTATTGATTGATTATGTGGTTCTAAATTCGTGTTTGATTTACATTCAAGTTTACGCTTCATCTGCTTTCAAAAGGAATTCTGTAAAATAGTTTGGCTGAAACTCTTATTTACAGGACTTGCTATAATGTATTTGCTAGTTTACCAATCCATTTTTAATCTAGTTATTTAGTGCTTTGTAAGTCTTGGTGCTCGGTGCAGGTCCCCTCAGCTTCCTTGTATTTTTAATTTGTTACTGAATGCTTATTTTTGTGCTTTGTTTAGTGCTTGGTGCTTTAAATGTACGTACCTGCGCTGATTTCTTAACTCACCGCAAGGTTTTTCTGTGCGGCCACAAACGCTAAGTTAGTTTGGAGTAACTTTCAGCTGTCTAAACTTGCTTAAATGGCCAAAACAGACATAAATGGCTGGTAACGCCCCCTTTTGAAAAAAAACTTAAATAAAAAAACCTAACTCACTTACACTGAAGCAAATTAAATGGGCAGAATTGCCATTTTTAAGATACTCCAAAAAAATCTAATTGCTCCAAAAAAAGAGCGCGCAACTCCTGGGCAAACTTAGGCCCATAGAACTTTCACCTAAATAGTACAGTACTGGAAAAGAAAGTCGCCTTGAATTGGAGTGTATTTTTTTGTGAATGATACAACGTTGGCACTGTGGCTCATAGTTTCGCATTTTAATGTTGTTGGTACAAGAAATGGCTTCAATTATTCACAAAGGATGTACCCAAAAATAGTGCACAGTTAACTTCCCATGATTCTGTCGGACATTTACAGAAGGAGAGGGAAAAACGCTCAAGCACCCACAGGTCTCTCTGTGGCATGCTGCAGTTAAACACTATCCCCTTATAAGTTTTACCACTTAGTTCTAAATGCAGTGCACTACTAAACAATGTTGATTTTTAAGATTAACCTTAATTTCAAAGGGAAAATATGCATGGGAATTATTAATTCAGAATAAATTGATAGGTTTTGAGCTGATTTAGAGAAGATGGGCCAGTACACACCATTTAATGTGTGTACTTAACCATATAGAAGCACCTACCGAAGGTAATAAATTAGTAGTTACTAACTAGTCCAAAAATTGGCAGCCCATGTCCTAACTCACACCAAGTCCAATTCACCCATCACCCCTGTGCTCGCTGACCGCCATTGACTCCTGGTTAAGCAATGCCTAGATTTCAAAATTCTTATCCTCATTTTCAAATCCCTCCATGGCCTCACCCCTCCCTATCTCTAATCTCCTTCAGCCCCACAACCCACAGAGATATTTGCACTCCTCTAATTCTGCCCTCTTGAGCGTTCCTGATTATAATTGCTCAACCTTCAGCCGTGAGCCATGCCTTCAGCTGCGAGCCATGCCTTCAGCTGCCTGGGCCCTAAGCCTTGGATCTTTCCTAAACCTCCCTTTCCTCCTTTAAGACACTCTTTAAAACCTACCTTTTTGATCTAATTTCTTCTTGTATGGCTCAAATGTTTGTCTTTTAACACTCCTGTGAAGCACCTGGGATGTTTTAATGCGTTACAGGCGCTATCTTCTTGTTGTAGTTTCTCTCATTCATCACTCATTAAAGATACACAAACAGTATGTAGTGCCCTTATGGAAAACAAATAGGCTTTAGGCTATTTTGCCAACATCATTGAGTACAAAATGAAGATTATTGCACAAGGCTTTGATACATCCACACTTGGGTGTGGCGCATCAGATTTGGTCCCTACAAATGGTGAAAAATACCAAGACTCTGGAAAGGGTGACTAGGGAGATACTAATTTTGAGAGCTCTCGTTATGAGGCAAAGCTCCAAGAGTTTTTTTTACTTTGGAGAAACACATTCTTAGAAGACAGAACAAAAGTTATCAGATAAGTTGCGTTATTTGACATGGACAGAGATGGTAGGACTAGAGGTCATATCTAGAAAATCCATAGGTGAAGAGTTGGGTTAGAAACTAAGAAATTTTTCTTTTTGCAGAGATTCATCGCTTCATGTGGTGATAATGGAGTCAACAACAACTTGCATTTATATACCGTCTTTAACGTAATAGACAGCGTTATCAAACAAAATTTGAGTTACATACAGCGACATTCGGATTGGTGACCAAAAACTTGGTCAAAGAGGTAGGTTTTAAGGAGTACCTTAAAGGAGGAGAGAGGTAGAGAGGTGGCAAGCTATGGGAGGGAATTCAGAGCTTAGGGACTAGACAGCTGAAGGCATGACCGCCAATGCTGAAGCGATGAAAATCAGGGATATGCAAGAGGCCAGAATTGGAGGAATGAGTAGATCGGAGGGCTGTAGGAAGTTACTGAAATAGGGATGGTCAAGGCCATGGAGGGATTTGAAAAAAAAAGAGAATTTTAAAATCTAGATCTTGTTGGACTGGGAGCCAATGTAGGTCAGCGAACACAGGGGTGATGGGTGAGCAGGACTTGGTGCAAGTTAGGATACGGGCAGCAGAGCTTTGGATGAACCCAAGTTTATGGAGGGTGCAAGGTGGGAGGCCGGTCAAGGAGCATTAGAATAATCGAGTCTGGAGGTAACAAAGAGAGTTTCAGCGCTGATGAGCTGACGCAAGGGCACAATCCTATAAGAAAGGAACTTG
Source organism: Pristiophorus japonicus (assembly GCF_044704955.1). Lineage (NCBI taxonomy): Eukaryota > Metazoa > Chordata > Chondrichthyes > Pristiophoridae > Pristiophorus > Pristiophorus japonicus. The sequence goes on along the minus strand of NC_091989.1, from coordinate 33,701,891 downwards.
ACAAGTTCCTGACAGAAGAGGGCATTTCTAGTTATGGGGTAATTTCCTTGATACATTATGTTGTGATCAGGTCTTGGTTAATTACAGTCTCTTGGGGTTTGGTCAAATACTTTGAGTTGGAGGAGGAATTTCCCAGGGCCTTTCCAAATTGGCCACAGGTTTTTCTTTAATCTCTAGCGGAAGTTGCTACAGAGTGGATAGTTGTTGTGCAAATTTGTACTGTTGACTGGATGGGTTTTTCTTCGCCCTTCTGTTTGTATGTTCCCGATCACATATTGTCGAGGTGGGCGACTGGGTGATGTCATCAGGACCCAGGTCGCCGTTTGGAGCGTGGGCAGGAGCATCGGCAGGGCCCTGGTACAGCAGAGAAGCAGGAAGGTCTTGGCAGGCTTGCGACGAGTGATCGGGGCAGAGGAGTGATGAGAGATCGTGACGGAGGTTCGGCGAATGTTTGGTGCAGAGGGAGATCTTGGTGGAGGTGCGGCGAGTGTTTTTGTGGCGGAATAGCGGTGAGGGATCGTGGCGGAGGGCCCAAAAGAACCGAGAGCCCAGGGGCTGGAGAGATCAGTCCAATTTACATCATGTGCACATTAGGTCCGTGCAGCAGAGCAAGTCTCCAGTCATCCTGGTTAACCATTGCCACTGGATAAAGGCCTAGCTTTGTGGTGGCTGGTATGCAATGGTCACCACACATTAAAAAAATCCACGCACAGGTATCTTCCACCACCTCAATTGGAGTTCAGGACTGGAATATGAGTCCATTGAAACATCTGTGAACTCATGTAGAACCAAGTCATCCTTGTTCGAGGGACCGTCGACAACGTCGACGTTTCACATCTATCATTTTGGGGCCAACACAAATAGATGTACAGACAGTACTTCCCACAGGAAATAAAAGTAAAGCTACACTTTTGTTCATTAAAATAAAAAGAATTTAGACTATATAGCTCCTTCTGAGAACTACGATAGACAATAGATCACATAGCAAAAGATAAATTGAGTCAGTCTACTCGGCAGCTTGCCTATCGAACAAAAGCTTATTATAAAACCATATTTGAGTGATTGCGTCTAGATTATAGGATTATTATAGATGGGGAAATTAATTTGGGCCATCTTAGTTTATTCACCCACAAAGAATCCGCAGTATCCCCTACCACGGCATCAAACTGGTACTTAATTCATTCCAGGGTTTTTGTCCTCGTTACCTTACTTAGAAGCCCATTCAACAGTTTGATACTTTTTTAAAAAACACAAGGAAATCATTCTTGTTACCAACAACTTGCATTTATATAACACCTTTAAGCCAGAAAAAGTATCCCAAGGTGCTTCACAGAGATATAACCAAAAATGGATTCCAAGCCAAAGAAAGATATATTAGAAGCTGACTAAAAGCTTGTTAAAAGAAGTGGGTTTTAAGGAGGGTCTTAAAAAGGAGAGGTGGAGAGATTTAAGAAGTGGAATTCTAGAGTGTTAAGCCTAGATAGCTGAAGGCATGGCTGCCAATGGTGGGGTGAAAAGGAAATAGGGAATACACAATGGCTAGAGTCAAAGTTTGGCGGAGGGGTTTAGAGCTCGAGGAGTTTACAATTAAAGGGGCACGGCCATGATGTAATTTTGAGGATTTGGGAGATCGGGAGCCAATGTAATTCAGCATGGACAGAGGTTACTGGTAAGCGTAATTTGGTGCAGGATAGGATATGGGCAGGTGAGCTGGGTTTACAGAGGGTACAGGATGGGAGGCCACCGGCTAGGCAAGCATTGGAGTATTCAAATTGGGAGTCAGAGCTAAGGTTGCAAACAGTCTGGTTCAGCCTAAGGGTGGTGAGGACATGTGGAATCCATGTCAGGGGTACAATGTTTGTGATGGGGGCTGAAGACTACATTTTGGTCTTCCTAATGTTTAGCCGGAGGAAATTGCAGCTCATCAAAGATTAGATGTTCTAAAGTTTCTTGTTGAGAATTTGAACTCTAGCCCCTTGTCCTGCCATCAAGAAGCACTATTGTAGATGTACCTTTGCTAAACAATTTATTGTACATTTATCTGGCTCCATGAGATTGCTCCTTCGTCACCACCTTTCATGGCTATAATTCCAACCAGTTTTAACAGGCTGGTTTTCTTAAACTGTAAATTTATTTTGGACACAATACTGTAGTGTGCACAAACTTCCCAGCAGTTTTATCCAGTGAGTAACTGAGCATACAGGAAAGTCCCAGGTTCAATCCTCAGTTTGTGCTGAGTTAGTTCATTTTAACCAACATGGTACAATTGGCGTCAACAACTTTGGGTTAGGAAGGAAATTAAATTTCAACTATAGTTCCCACTTCTGATCAGTATTAAGTGACACCTGCTAGAAGCTAGACCCCAACTATTTACAATCTATTAACGACTTGGAAGAAGGGACCAAGTGTAACGTAGCCAAGTTTACTGACGATACAAAGATGGGAGGAAAAGCAATGTGTGAGGAGGACACAGAAAATCTGCAAAAGGACAGACAGGGCAAAAATTTGGCAGATGGAGTATAATGTTGGAAAGTGTGAGGTCATGCACTTTGGCAGAAAAAAATCAAAGAGCAAGTAATTATTTAAATGAAGAAAGATTGCAAAGTGCTGCAGTACAGCAGGACCTGGGGGTACTTGTGCACGAAATACAAAAGGATAGTATGCAGGTACAGCAAGTGATCAGGAAGGCCAATTGAATCTTGGTCTTTATTGCAAAGGGGATGGAATATAAAAGCAGGGAAGTCTTGCTACGGCTATACAGGGTATTGGTGAGGCCACACCTGGAATACTGCGTGCAGTTTCGGTTTCATTATTTACGAAAGGATATACTTTGGAGGCAGTTCAGAGAAGGATCACAAGGTTGATTCCAGAGATGAAGGGGTTGACCTATGACGAAAGGTTGAGTAGGTTGAGCCTCTACTCATTGGAATTCAGAAGATTGAGAGGTGATCTTATCGAAACATATAAGATAATGAGGGGGCTTGACAAGGTGGATAGAGAGAGGATTTTTCCACTGATGGGGGAGACTAGAACTAGGGGGCATAATTTTAGAATAAGGGGCCACCCACCCGGAGATGAGGAAAAATGTATTCTCAGAGGGTTGTAAATCTGTGGAATTTGCTGCCTCAGAGAGCTGTGGAAGCTGGGACATTGAATAAATTTGAGAGAGAGAGAGGGAGAGAGAGAGAGAGAGAGAGAGAGAGAGAGAGAGAGAGAGAGAGAGAAAGAGAGTTTCTTAACTGAATGGAATAAGGGGTTTATGGGGAGCAGGCAGGGAAGTGGACACGAATCCATGATCGGATCAGCCAAGATCGTATAAAATGGCGGAGCAGGCTCGAGGGGCTGTATGGCCTACTCCTGCTCCTATTTCTTATGTTCTTATTCTTAACAATTCTAACAATTGTGTGCATGCAAGATTTGGTAGGTTCTGTTGCTCTTCAAGATCAAATAGCCTAATGGCACTCACTGTCAAGATTCAAACAAAGAACCACTTGGGCAAGGTACCAAAGCGCAACTAGCACTTCTGGCATCACACTGCAGCAGAGACAATGCCTTGAGAAGGGGCAGAAAATTGGCAAGGAAAAATAAGACAGCAGGGGGGATAAAGACAGTATAGTGGTTGTGTTATTGGGCTAGTAATTCAGAGGCCTGGACTACTGATCTGGAGAGATGAGTCCAATTTACATCATGGCAGCTGAGGAATTGAAATTCAGTTAATTATAAAAAGCTAGTATCAGTAACAGTGACCTGGGCCCAAATTTGGCCAAGCCCGTTTTTCGGCGCACTTACCGGTTTTGCGCCGCTTATTTATGTCAAGATGCGCCGGGAAAAAATGCTGCAATTTTGGCCGCTGCCTGGCCTCTTCACTACAGCCACGCACAGTGTGGCCAGTGGACTCGGGGGGGGGGGGGGGGGGGGGGGGGGGGAACAGCGTTCTGTGCCAAAAACTGTGTCAGGACGTCTGCACATGCACAGTGGATCATGGTGATATCCGTGCATGCGCAGTAGCGCTGGGAGTTGGCAATGGGTCCCAATGATCTCCTCTCTCCTCTCTCCTCTCTCCTCTCTCCTCTCTCCTCTCTCCTCTCTCCTCTCTCCTCTCTCCTCTCTCCTCTCTCCTCTCTCCTCTCGTCAGGTAGGTCACTCCCTCCTCTCCTCTCCTCCCCCTCCCAGCCTCTGTTGAATTTCAGCTGGACAGTTGCATCGCTCCCGCCCTAGCCCAGACCAAGTGTCCTCTTGTTGCGTTTTCCCGCCCAGGCCGAGTGGTCTCCTGCACCGACCCGCTGCCTTCCCGGGCCGAGTGCAGAAAGCTGCATTGCATTTTGAAGATCAAGGTAGGAATTTAATTTATTATTTATTTTAACTGTGCAAAGGAAGGATGGCTGTTCCCTAAAGCTTGGTTGGTTCAGGTCTACATCCTCTCCACTTCCCGCCCCTATCCCAGGCCGAATGGCCTCCGATGTACCTACCTGCGCCAATTTCTTTAACTCTCCGCAAGGGTTTCCTGAAGTGGCCACAGATGCTGACCCAAGAAGAAATGGAGTAACTATTAGTTGCCTAAATGGGCAGAACTGGCATAGGTGGCTGATAACGCCCCCTTTTGAGAAAAAAAAACTAGCCTAAAAAAAACGTAACTAAGTGAGTTACACTGGTGCAAATTGATTGGGGAAACTGGGGATTTTTTTTTTTTAAAAAAAGGTACACCACAAAAAGGTTACTCAAAAAAAACAGCATTTCCTGGTCAAAATTGAGCCCCATGTAACTACCAGACTGTCAGTAAAAACCTATCTGCTTCACTAATGTCCAAGGGAAGGTAATCTGCCATGCTTACCCAGTCCGGCTTGTATGTCTTTCTTATGGGACTCCAGACCCACAGCAATGTGATTGACTCTTAACTGCACTCTGAAATGGCCTAGCAAGCCATGCAGTATAGGAATGGGCAATTAATGTTGGACTTGCCAGCAAAGCCAACATTCTGTAAATGAATTTAAAAAAACACCTATTATGCTGCAAAGTAGTTTGCTGTGGGTTCACCTCTGCAATTCCCCACAAGGTGAATTTCTGACCCCAAACATACTGTTGGGAGAAAAAGGTGGTAAAATTGACTCCTGGTATTCCCAAAGGACTTCTGAAGGGACTGAAAAAAATTGTATGGATAGGATGGTGGTGAGCAGGTGGATCATTCCACGGTACTCTTGCATATCCAAGAACATCATTTGCAGAGCTTGTGAGCATGTGGGTGGCCTGGTTTATGGTGGTTTATAATAAAATTGCTTGTTATGTGTTGAGTGAGTGTCAATTCTTTTTTTCCCCCCCTTACTGATTAAGTGTTAACCTGGGTCAGTTGGTAGCATCCTTGTTTGAGTCAGAAAATCATGGGATCAAGCCCCACTATGGACTTCAGCACGTAATCAAGGCAGACACTTCAGTGCCGTAATGTCGAAGATGTAGCCTTTAGAATGAGATGTTAAATAGAGAGTCCAACTGCCAGTTTGAATGGATGTAAACGATCATGAAACTAATCAATGAAGAGCTGTAAGTTCCAATAATCTTCCCTTAACCACCATAAAAACAGATTAGTAATTTATTCATTTGTTTTTTGTTGGCTAAGTCTTCCTCGATTCCGAGGGACTGCCTATGATGATGATGATGATGTGGGGTATTGCTGTTGAGATTGGCTGCTGCGATTGACTGGAATGCCATTGGCTGTTAAACACTTGGGCCATCCAGCATAACAGAAAACACTTTCCCCACATTCCAACACAAGAAAGCCTTGCTCCCATCTGGCAAAAAAAATCACTTACACCCATCAGAGCTTTGGAGGCACCGTCTGCCTCTATTCTCCATGACAGACAAGTACAACACATACAAAAAGAGAGTTACATCTTAAGAAAATGTGCAAGAGGCAGAGGGCCAGAAATAGAGAGACAAAAAGTATGAGACATATAGAAGAGCAAAAGAAAAAATTAACAAGGTTAAAAAAAAGCAGAAGGCAAAGAATTGGAGAATGGGAGATAGCTACAAGAGAATTTTTAATTTTCTGTCTGAACACCAGAGTTCAGCTAGCAATACATAAAAGTGTAACATGTTAGTGTAATTCACACGTGATACACATCACACAGCAAGGGCACAATGATCTCAGCTGTGAGAACAGCAAGATATAGCAAATCCTCAATTGGTACAAAAGATTAATCATCGCCCACATTACATAAAATAAACGAGTTCACAGATATAACAATTGTATAATTCAGATGATCTTCACAAACTGTTCATTTGCAGTCATATTTTAGGTCATCTGAAACACCCAACTGTATGTATTCATTATTCAATCAGAACAAGAGCTAACTTTTTAATTTCTGCCTTGTACTACTGCCCCAGTAGAATAGCAAAATCCAAAGATACTGAATTTTGCCAATTCCACAATGGTTAGTGAGTGACTTGTAACTTCTGAACTACAGCTGCCCCGTTCTTAGAGATATGGTATCTCAAGGTCTAGTTTATTTTTGTGTATGTACACAAGAACCAGTTATCCATAAAAAAACATGTTCTAATTTTCATTACAGCTCTTAAAAATAAGCAATGCAAGAGGTGGTAAACAACTTGTATTTATATAGTGCCTTTAATGTAGTGAAACATCCCAAGGCACCTAACAGGAGTGTTACAAGATAAAAAATTTGACACCTAGCCACACAAGTAGAGATTAGCACAGGTGACCAAAGCTTGGTCAAAGAGGTATGTTTTAAGAAGCATCTTGAAGTAGGAAGGAGAGGTAGAGAGGCGGAGAGGTTTAGACAGGGAGTTCTGGAGCTTGAGGCCTAGGCAACAGAAGGCACAGCCACCAATGGTTGAGCGATTATAATCAGGAATGCTCAAGAGGGCAGAATTGAAGGAGTGCAGACATCTCGGTGGGGGGGGGGGGGGTGCTGGTGATTACAGAGATAGGGAGGGGCAAAGCCAAAGAGGGATTTGAAAATAAAGATAATACATACAATATTGACATCTGTAAATATTACACACAAATTATGCCGGCAGTCATAAAATGGCGAAACTAAACACAGCCTTGGTCACCTGAGGAAGAGAGTGTTTGAAGACCCGGACCGCAAACCCAGCACCAAGCTCATGGTCTACAAAGCAGTAGTGATAACCGCCCTCCTATATGGCTCATGGACTATGCACAGCAGTCACCTCAAAACAATGAAGTGCCACCAACTCTACCTCCGCAAGATCCTGCAAATCCACTGGTAGGGTAGGTGCACTAACGTCAGTGTTCTTGCTCAAGCCAACATCCCCAGCATCGAAGCACTGACCACACTCAATTGGCTCCGCTGGACAGGCCACATCGCCCACATGCCTGACACGAGACTCCTAAAACAAACGCTCTGCTCGGAGCTCCGAAACAGTAAGTGAGCCCCAGGTGGGCAGAGGAAGCCTCCTTGAAAAAATGTAACATCCCCACTGACACCCGGGAAGGCACCAAACACCAATTCTCTTCACCGAGAATAAGCTGAAGCCAAGCGTAGACAGCGGAAGGGGCGCACAGCAACCCAGGCCCCCCACCCACCCGTTCCTTCAATCACTGTCCGCCTCACCTATGAGGGAGCCTGTAGGTCCCGCATTGGACTCTTCAGTCACTTGAGAACTAATTGTGTGTGGAAACAAGTCATCCTCAACTTCCGAGGGACTGCCTATGATGATGAAACTAAGGTATTACTCAAAACACTATTAGATTGCAATAGTTATGTGACTGATATTTTCCATAATTTCTTAAATGATGTTTAATCTCAGCCCAAGTCACTGACACTTTGAAAGAAAATTCTAAAGATATGCTAGATAGATGTTTCTAGAAATTACAGGTATCTGCTGAGAAACTGATTTAAAGCTACTTAAGTAATACCATATGGATTCTGATTTTTTTTATATTGATTGTTAAAATGAAGGCAAGAACAAATGATTGAGACCTCAGCATGAGCACAACCAATTTATCCTCCATTCCTATAATTCCTGCAAATATATTTATATTATTTAATTTTCCTCCCAGTAGTTTGAAGCAAAAGTTAAAACTTTGAAGAAATTTTAGGTTACAGTCCGCACCAGTTTCAAGCTATGAATGGTATCGTGTGAAGTATGTTTTTTTCTGCCACAGACAAGTTTTGACAAGCAATAATGTTTTCAACTTTCTTCCCAGAAACATCCTACAATTTGCATCAAAATCCTGCAAAGTCCACTTAAAGCAGCAATACAGTTTACAACACAGCCTTCATGTATTCTCACTTCTACTGGGGATATATTAAACTTTCTTCAAAATAGATGAAGTCACACCCTCAGTCCAAATCATCCTCCAACCAGTCTCTCATGACAGCTGCACAGCCTCAAACTTCGAAGAGGGTGGTGAAGAGACAGTTCGGGGTGCTAAATGTATGGAAAGGACTGCCAATGAGGGTTGTCTGCATCAACAAACTCAAGATGGAGCTGGATAAGTACTTACCTCACTACCACATCTCCGACATCCAGACCTGGATGATCCACAATTTCCTCCAGTTAAACATTGGGAAAACCGAAGCCATTGTCTTCAGCTCCCGTCACAAACTCCGTTCCCTGGCTGCCGATTCCATCCCCAGTCTCAGGCCAAACCAAACCATTGGTAACAAGCCAAATGAACTACAAATGTACATTCCTATTGTACCTACTATACAGATTGCATGGGAAATGTTCAGGTACTTCTATTGTATGTACAATTCTGCATCTAAAATGTAATTGTTGGTTGTATTGCTAATTTTGTGCACTATCTAAAGCAGTTCTTCCATCCCTGATGTGCCAATCTGACGACTGTACTCGGTCCCCCTCATGCAGCAAAACAGAACAAGAGAATTTGACGGAGAATGGGCTACCCCTTACTCCCATGATCCGAATCTAGTTCATTCTTTACTGCGAGGACACAGTTTAGGGGACTTTGGGATAGTGTTGCCTCCCAATACCAAATAACTTCAACAGCAGAAAAAAGCTGAAATATGGATACACACAAAGGCTGTAGTGGGGGGTGGGCGGGCAGGGGGGATACAAAGGCCACCAGAGAAAGGAATCAGTGATAGATGTATATGGAGGGGCAGGACCCGACATATGCAGAAATAATTGTCTTATCTATTTTCTCTCAATGAATTTAGTCCCAGGATTACCATGCCATTTAAGGATACATGCATATAGATGTACAAGAAACCCCATTTCAATCCTGGAATTTAAATAACTGGGAAAAGGAAACAATGTTTAATCATCATTCAGGCACATAAAATCTGTTAAGCACTTCCCTGCATTCACATGGTTTAAAAAGTTAATATTCAGCAGTGTGTGTGTGTGCGCGCGTGTATATATATATATATATATATCAACTTAAAAAAGGATGTGGCAACATCCTGCTCAAGGCTATAAACAGTAATGGATATACTGTATGGTATTTTTATATTAAAATCCCATTGGTAAGTAATTATACCACACAATGTTGTGCGCTATATAAATTTATGACTTAAAAACTGATAAGTTTACACAATTTCCTTCAAATGCTTTTTGAACTCAAATTATTGTTAAAACAGATCATTTCTGCCACCTCAGCATATTAAAATTATATCCAAAAGACAGCTTCACTAAATTTAAATTATATTAGTGTGGCGTTTTGTGTGAAATACAAAAGCAATTAGTAAAAGCTGCTATCTCATTAATAAATGTCAATAAGGGAGGTTTTGCAAGGTGGTGCAAAGCATAGCTGCAAAGCATTTACTTCTGCATCAATGTGATGCGAATCTAACGTTTGATATCCAATTGAAAATGGAGTCGAGAATCTCTTGGGATATATATTCTTTCCATAACCACCACATAAAAACATCTGCCAGTTTTCTGATTAGTCAAACATATTAGTTAGCAGCAAATCTCAGTACATTTATCAGGAAATAGTTAAGAGATGGGGCAAAGTATAAGAACATAAGAATTTAAGGAATAGGAACAGGAGTAGTCCATTTGGCCCCTCGAGCCTGCTCTGCCATTTAATAAAATTATGGCTAATCTGATCATGGACTCAGCTCCACTTCCCTGCCCACTCCCCATTACCTTTTATTCCCTTATCGTTCAAAAATCTGTCTATCTCCACCTTAAATATATTCAATGACCCGACCTCCACAGCTCTATGGGGCAGAGAATTCCACAGATTTACAACCCCCAGAAGAAATTCCACCTCATCTCAGTTTTAAATGGGCGGCCCCTTATTTTGAGACTGTGTCCCCTAATTTTAATTTCCCCCATGAGTGTTGGCAGAGTGTATGATATAACTGTTGTCGTGTTCAACACTCAGAAATAATTAAGCCCAATTATTCTAGCAGTTAATAAATGTTTTATCAAATTGAACTCTTATTTTAGCAATATAGTTCAGTTCATTTTCCTTTTCTTTTCCCTTCCCCGCCCTCAAGTCCAAGGAACTCAGACTTGAATGTTTATGGTAGACAACTGGTTTAGCCAACTACCACCAGATCTGTCTGGATCGCATAAATCACCATTGGTTCCTGTTCACCTCTGCCAAAACTATTCACTATACCCTGGAATGCAAAGATAACCTCCGGTTGCTCTTTTCTACTGCAAATCCGCTCCACTGCCTCCTCTACCCTTGCCTCCAATAACCAGTGCAAGTTACTCATGGACATCTTTGTCACCAACCATCCATTCAGCTGCCCCAGCCGTTTCCCTCCCTTTCCCTAGCCCTGAACTCACATCTTTCTCTAGTTTCTTTCCCATCCCATCTCGTGCTCCCTCAACCCTATTACCAGCAAACTACTGACTGGCAACTTCCCTTCCTGGTCCCCATGCTAGCTGATATTGTTAGCGGTTCTCGCTCTCCACAGGTGCTGTCCCCCTCCCCTTCAAATCTGACATCACCCCTCTCCAAAAAACGTTTGACCACACTTTCCTTGCAAACTACTGCCCCATTTCCTCTCCAAAGTCCTCAAATGTGCTTTCACATCCCAAATCCGTGCACACCGTTCCCAGAACTCCATGTTTGGATCCCTCCAATCAAGTTTCCTCCCATCATCATCATCATCATAGGCAGTCCCTCAGAATCGAGGAAGATATGCTTCCACTCTTAAAATGAGTCCTTAGGTAGCTGAACAATCCAATACAAGAGCCACAGTCGCTGCCACAGGTGGGACAGACAGTAGGAGGGTGGGGCAGGTTTGCCGCATGCTCTTTCCGCTGCCTGCGCTTGTTTTCCGCACGCACTCGGCGATGAAACTCGAAGTGCTCAGTGCTCTCCCGGATGCACTTAGGGCGGTCTTTGGCCAGGGACTCCCAGGTGTCAGTGGAGATGTTGTATTTTATCAGGGAGGCTTTGAGGTGGTCCTTGTAACGTTTCCTCTGTCCACCTTTGGCTCGTTTGCCATGAAGGAGTTCAGAGTAGAGCGCTTGCTTTGGGAGTCTCGTGTCTGGCATGCGGACAATGTGGCCTGCCCAGCGGAGCTGATCAAGTGTGATCAGTGCTTCGATGCTGGGGATGTTGGCCTGGTCGAGGATACCAACATTGGTGTGTCTATCCTCCCAGGGGATTTGTAGGATCTTGCGGAGGCATCGTTGGTGGTATTTCTCCAGCGACTTAGTGACTACTGTACATGGTACATATCTCTCAGCCATACAGGAGGGCGGATATTACTACAGCCCTGTATATGAGCTTGGTGGTAGATTTGAGGGCCTGGTCTTCGAACACACTTTTCCTCAGGCAGCCAAAGGCTGCACAGGCGCACTGGAGGCGGTGTTGAATCTCGTCATCAATGTCTGCTTCTGTTGATGAGGCTCCCGAGGTATAGGAAATGGTCCACATTGTCCAGGGCCACGCCGTGGATCTTGACTGGGGGGGGGGGGGCAGTGCTGTATGGCGAGGACAGGCTGGCAGAGGACCTTTGTCTTGCGGATGTTTAGTGTAAGGCCTATGCTTTCGTACGCCTCAGTAAATACGTCGACTATGTCCTGGAGTTCAGCCTCTGAATGTGCGCAGACCAGGCGTTGTCTGCGTACTATAGCTCGACAAGAGGTTGGGGTGGTCTTGGACCTGGCCTGGAGACGGTGAAGGTTGAACAGCTTCCTACTGGTTCTGTAGTTTAGTTCCACTCCAGTGGGGAGCTTGTTCACTGAGGTGGAGCATGGCAGCGAGGAAGATTGAGAAGAGAGTTGGGGTGATGCCGCAGCCCTGTTTGACCCCGGTCCGGACGTGCATTGAGACTGTAATGGATCCGTCGGTAGGATCACGGCCTGCATGTCGTCGTGGAACAGGCGGAGGATGTTGCCGAACTTTTGGGGAGGACGCTCCATAAACCCTTGCAGTTGACGGTGCCAAAGGCCGTTGTAATGTACAAGGGCTGGTGCTGCTCTCTGCATTTTTCCTGCAGCTGTTGTAAAGGTCATGTCCGTTGCGCCCCATAGGGGACGAAATCCGCACTGACTCTGGGGGGAGGTCCTCGGCCACAGGGAGAAGACGGTTGAGGAGGACTCTAGCGACAACTTTCTCAGTGGCTGATAACAAGGAGATTCCTCTGTAGTTGCCACAGTCGGACTTGTTCCTTTTTTTTTAAAAAAAAAAGGTGGTCACGATCACTGCATCTCAGATCTCCCGGCATGCTCTCCTCCCTCCAGCCGAGAGAGATGAGGTCATGTATCTGCACCAACAGCGCCTCTCCGCCATACTTTAGTGCCTCAGCAGGGATTCCATCTGCTCCTGTAGCCTTGTTGTTCTTGAGCTATCTTATGGCTTTTCATACCTGGTGCGGCGTTGGGGCTTCAATAAGATGGTGGCGGGTCGCATGCTGCGGGATGGAGTTGAGAACACTCGAGTCAAAGGCAAAGGCAGAGTCTCGCTTAAGGAGATCTTCGAAGTGCTCCTTCCAGAGGACCCCGACTGCCTCGGTGTCCTTGATGAGGATTTCCCCGTTCTTGGCCCCTCCCCTGCCACAGTACTAGGACCACTGCTGTTTTTGATATACATTAATGACTTGAACTTGGGGGTACAGGGCACAATTTCAAAATTTGCAGATGCCATGAAACTTGGAAATGCAGTAAACTGTGACGAAGATAATAATAGACTTCCAAGAGGATACAAACAGGCTGGTGGAATGGGCACACACATGGCAGATGAAATTCAACGCAGAAAAGTGAGAAGTAATAAATTTTGGTAGGAAGAAAGGTAGGATTTTGGAGGAAACACAATACAAGCTAAATGATGCACCCCCTTTAAAATTGTAAGAACAAAGAAACCTGGGGTCAATGTTCCCTTTATGTGGCTGCGCAGCACATTCAAATTTCCGCGCATGGGCGGTTTGTTGCATTGAAAAGCCAGCGAGCGGCCTGCACAGACCTTGGGACTGCTATCCGGCCAAGCAGCTTAACATAAACTTTGCCTGAAGGTTGTCCGTGCACAAGTCTTTGAAGGTGGCAGGACAGGTTAACAAATCAGTTAATAAAGCATATGGGATCCTAGGCTTTTTAAACAAAGGCAGAGAGTACAAAAGCCAGGAAGTTATGCTAAACCTATATAAAACACTAGGTCGGCCCCAGCTGGGGTATTGTGTCAAACTCTAGGCACCACATTTTAGGAAGGACGGCAAGGCTTTGGAGTGGGTACAAAAGAGATTTACTAGAATGGTTCCAGGGATGAGGGATTACAGTTACATGGATATATTGGAGAAGCTAGTGTTGTTCTCCTTAGAGCAGAATGGCTAAGAGGAGATTTGATAGATGTGTTTAAAATCATGAAGGTTTTAAAAAGAATAAAGAGAAACTGTTTCCAATGGCTGAAGAGTCGGCAACCAGAGGGCACAGATTAAGGTGATTGGCACAAGAACCTGAGGCGATATGAGGAAAAGAATGCACTGCCTAATGGGGTGATGGAATCAGATTCAATAAAAGCTTTCAAAAGGGAATTGGATAAATACTTGGAGAAAAAATTGCAGGGATATGGAAAAGAGCCAGTGCAGACTCAATGGGCCAAACGGCCTCCTTCTGTGCTGTACTTTTCAATAATCCTATAATGTCAGGTTCCACTCGTACACTGATGATACACAGCACTACCTCACCATTACTTCTCTCGACCTCTCCACTGTCTCTAATTTGTCATGCTGCTTGTCCCTGACATCCAGTACTGGATGAGCAGAAGTTTCCTCCAACTAAATATTGGGAAGACCGAAGCCATTGACTTTGGTCCCCGCCACAAACTCTATTCCCTAGCCACCAGCTCCATCCCTCTCCCTGACAACTGTCTTGAGGCTGAACCAGACCATTCGCAACCTTGGGGTGTCGGATTTGACCCCAAGATGAGTTTCTGATCACAAATCTGCATCATCACCAAAACCACTTATTTCCACCTCCGTATCACCGCCCAACTATGCCCGTGACTCAGTTCATCTGCGGACGATACCCTCATCCACACCCTTGTTACCTCTAGACTTGACTATTCCAAGCTCTCCTGGCCGGCATCCCAACTTACGCCATCCATAAATTTAAGTTCATCCAAAACTCTGCTGCCCCTATCCTAACTTGCACTAAGTTCCATTCAACCATCATCCCTACATTGGCTCCCAGTCCAGCAACACCTCAATTTTAAAATTCTCATCCTGGTTTACAAATCTTTCCATGGCTTCACCGCTCCCCATCTCTAACCTCCACCCTCATCTCTACAACCCTGCAAGATTTCTGCACCCCTCCAATTCTGGCTTCTTGCGCATCCCTGATTTTAAATCACACCACCAGTGGCGGCCGTGCCTTCAGCTGCCTTAGCCCTAAACTCTAGAAATCCCTCCTTAAACCTCTCCTCCTCTTTCTCATCAATCAAGACATTCCTTAAAACCTACCTCTTTGACCAAGCTTTTGATTATCTGTCCTAATATCTCATGTGGCTCACTGTCAAATTTTGTTTGCTAACTCTCCTGGGAAGCACCTTGGGCTATTTTACTAAATTAAAGGCACTATATAAATGCAAGTTGCTATTGTTGTCCTCATTTCAATATGAAAATTATCTAGTCAAATTAATACATGCTCTCATACACCTTTTCTGATCCCAATACAAATTTTAAGATCAATTACAGTCAGTCATCTAGCCTCCATAAAACAAACTTTAAAAAAAGCTACTTCACCTTTTTTTCCTCCCTTCAGTGCGACACAAATAGTGGCCAATTGTACGGGTAAACTCAGATAATTCAAGTAAAAGTTTAATTAGATTAAGGTCTTGTTGGTCTTTCCTGATCCATGTTAATCACCAAGTTAATTTCTTATTATTCCAATACTTTTGAAGATACTTTCCGATCTGTATCGCTCAACTGATTTTATCCAAGATCAGAAATTTACATTAGTCAATTTCAAAAGATTTATTATAAAACAGGCAGTTTTACTGCTAATTAAATAACGATCCACAGAAAAACTAAAACAATGGGTAGTGTGGGAAATGGAAACAAATTTCACATGCGGTTTTGAGGTTGGGTTAAGACAGAATACAAAAATATACCCTATATCTAACTCATGCTACATCTGATCTGGGAGTGGTGGTTATTGTGAGTAGGCTGAAAAGTATTTTACTTCCCTGAATCAGGTATCCCTCACCTGCCAACAAAAAAAAGTCCTCCCCCCTCAAACTTTATTGTTAACATGACAATTTCATACTACTCTCATACCTTTAAACTGTGACTCACTAATTTCAAGATTTCTTGCTAGAATAGTTAACGTGCTGGATGTGTCAAGCTTGGTTGAGAAATACTACACAAGACAATAAAATCAGTAATGCATGCAATACTCAACACTTAAATGGACAAATGCATCATGTGGCATGGTACCAAGTCTCACAGAAAAGGAAAGTCTCAGATTCAATCCTTAGTCTGTTCCACATTGACCAATTCAGGCCAGAGCAAACCAGTGTTACAACTGGCCTGTGTCCATGGGATAGTGAAGGGAAAGCATATTAAAACACAAGGCAACCCATGATTACCCATTCTAATCTCAATTCAGTCTCCAAGACAGCATTGAGCTCAACTGTTATGATCAAACCTCCTTCTTCAAACTCTGGCAACACTTCACATCCAGGATCACATGTGAGAATTTACTCAGCATAGTGCTGGAAGCCACCACTCCCAGGAAACCTGGCCTCAGCAAAAACATGCATGTGTGCATAAAAGTTTAATTATTCCACTAAATGTTACATCACTTGGTGAAGGAGGAGGAAAAGGAAGATTGCTGTAGTAAATTCAATATTGGGAAGACAGAAGCCATTGTCGTCAGTTCCTGCCACGAACTCCATTTGCTAACCACAGTCTGAACCATACCTTTCTCAATCTATTTGGCACCGAGAGGAGTTTCCAACTCCATATCCTCTTAATCACCAAGATCGCCTACTTCCACCTCCGTAACATCGCCTGTCTCCGTCCTTGCCTCAGCTCATATGCTGCTGAAACCTATATCCATGCCTTTGTTGTTGTAAACTGGACAATTCCAATACTTTCCTAGCTAGCCTCCCACCTTCCACACTCCATACTTGAGCTCATCCAAAACTCTGCTGCCCATATCCTAACTCACAAGTTCCGTTCACCCATCACATATGCTGGACTGGGAGCCAATGTAGGTCAGTGAGCAATGCCTCAATTTTAAAATACTCAACCATGTTTTCAAATCCCTCCATGGCCTCACCCTTTCCTATCTCAGTAACCTCGTCCAGCCCTACAACCCTCCATCTCTGCGCTCCTACAATTTTGACTTCTTGCACATTCCCGATTTTTAATCGCTCGAGCATTGACAGCCCTGTCTTCAGCTGCCTCATTCCTAAGCTCTGGAATTCCCTTCCTAAACCTTTTCACCTCTCTACTCCTGCAAGATGCTCCTTAAAACCTACCTAGTGTCAGCCAGTGCCTCAGCTGGTAGTACCCTCGCCAGAAGATTGTGGATTCAAGTCTCATTCTAGGGGCTTGAGCACAGAAATCTAGGCCGACACTGCAGTGCTGAGGGAGTGCTGCACACTGTCAGAGGTACCATCTTTCAGTTGCAACGTTAAACCAAGGTCTCCTCTGCTCTCTCAGGTGGACGTAAAAGATCCCATGGTAACATTCCAAAGAATGGCAGGGGTGTTATCCCTGGTGTCCTGGACAATATATTTATCCCTCAACCAACATTATCACATTGCTGTTTGTGGGAGCAAAGTGGCTGCACTTCAAAAAGTACTTCATTGGCTGGAAAGTGCCTTGAGACATCCAGTAGTTGTTAAAGACACTATAAAATGCAAGTCTTTCTTCCTGTCCTAATATCCCTTTATGTGGCTCAGTGTCAAATTTCATTTGATAACACTCCTATGAAGCACTTGGGAGATTTTACAACAGTAAATGCACTATTTAAATGCAAGTGGTTGTAGTAAATAACACTTCATTTGAAAGATTTGTGAGAATGTGGAGGTGAATAACCAATGCAGAGGTCAATGGACAGAATGACAGTCTTCTATTGTTACACTGATGGCAATTTCCAATTCAATCAAAACAAACGTTTTATTTTTCCTCCCTCCCAATTTTCTTCTCCCCTGAATGCTGTGAATCATTTCAGACTACATACAGGTCCACAGACGTCAACCACCCTCTAATGATTCACCTATGTGGCCATAATTCATGAGAGTCTAGTCGTGGAATACCAGAGGGCTCTTCGACCAAAAGGATTGTCTTGCCATCATACAACAACCAATATCCACAAACTACATTTCATGCAGAGAATAGAGTTAAATTAGTTTCCCTAAATGCAGTTACTGGGTACTGAATGAACTAATGCACTGATTCCTTCCCTTCTTTGGCACCTTGCGGCTGTTGGCAGATCTGATAATCGGGGCGGTAGCGTTCCTAGTATTGCATTAAAGCAAAAAATAGAAAATACCCAAGTGAACAGAAGACCACTCATTGCATACTTTCTTTGAGCGAACACAACGCCCCTGTGCCTTGCGCAACATCCGCAAACATCCCACATTTCTGACTCACAGCTGACAAATTCATTACATTTTTGTTATACAAACCTGGAGTTTACATCCAAGGCGAACCCTACAACAATCAGGAATTTACTCTGTCTAAAACATAATTGTAGAACATTTTTTTTAAATTAATACATCTCTGATCACACACCGAGCTCAGAACACAAGACAAATGCAGGTTTCTGAGTATTTACCAGAAAGTGAACGAGGAGCCATGAGGGGGCGGCTTAGGCCGCACAGCCTGGAGCTGGCAGTGCTGGTCCCGGTGGTAAAGAGCCGGGAGAAGAGCAGCAGGATGAGGATGAGGAGAGGCTGATCAGATACTACCACAACCCTGCACAACGACTCCACACATAAACCCGCGTCGGCGAGCTGGAAAAAGTTCATCTTAAAAAAAAACCAAAAAGTGATTGAAAAACACAAACAATTAAACGCGCAGCAACTCACCATGAAGTCGTTGGCGAAGTTGTCCTCCCCATTCTGGTCGCGGATTTTCATCGCCAGCACTCGCTCAATGAATTTCCTCAAAATTTCGCTTTGCTCCATCTTCTCGGCACATTGGAAAATTAAAGCGAACAAACCGTCTCAAACTCTTATTTACTTTCGCATCTTCATACATATATATAATATTCCTTTCTCCCTCGAAACCTCCTGATTCCGGTGACCAGTAACGCTCTCCTCACCCTCGGGCCCCCAGCGGCTCCTTCGCGACTTTCCTCTTTTTTTTTCCGCTCTCTTTCCCGCCCCACCCCCACTCACACCGTCAGCTCCCGCCCCTTCCCCGCCGCTCATTGGCCCAGCCACATCCCCACCGCCAGCTTCCGCCGCTCATTGGCCCAGCCACATCCCCACCGCCAGCTCCCGCCGCTCATTGGCCCAGCCACATCCCCACCGCCAGCTCCCGCCACTCGTTGGCCCAGCCACATCCCCGCCGCGCCCTCCAAAACGCCCGCGTCATGAGGAATCCAACCTGTTAATTGGTCAATTTAGTTGCCACTCATCACCTACGCGTTCTCAATTTTGTCAACTTGATACTGCAGAGAACTCGAACATACTCGCTCCTGTTTTGAAAGGGGTGGGCACTATAGTTTGATTTTCGGTTTGGGCAACCCAATGTCTCCTTAAAACTATTTTAGAAAACAATACAGATGATAATAATAAACAGACAATTCAACAAACACTCCAAGCAATCTAAGTGGTGTTCCAGTGAGTGCTGTTGAGATTCAAGGAGAAAGAGAGACAGACGACTTGTGCTCTGTACACAGCAAGGAGGAGAGAGGGAAGAAAATTAAATAAATCTGTACAGTGGGAACTATACAACCTAACCTGATTCCACCCACGCAACCCCAATCCCATGCTTCCTTCATGGATTTCAATTGTGTTTCCACCGAGCTAGTATTGGAATTAATCCTTGCCACTGGACCAAGACCTTGCTCTGTCAAGTCCGTGTGGTGGCCGGTGTGCAACAGCCATCACACGTTAAAAAAATTCACGACAGGCATCTTCCACCCTTCAGGATGTAGTTCAGGACGTGGAATATTAGGTCCTTCATTAAAACACCTGTGAATTCATCTCTTTTTGGCGTGGAAGCAAGTCATCCTCGATACGAGTGACTGCCTATGATGATGAGTATTGGAATTATCAGCTGCTGATGCAATTTATTCCTGCTACCTGTTTCCGTTGTGTGGGGGGGGGTTCAAACTTATGCTTATCATATGGATATTGGTGAGGCCACACCTGGAATACTGCGTGCAGTTTTGATTTCCATATTTACGAAAGGATATACTTGCTTTGGAGGCAGTTCAGAGAAGGTTCACTAGGTTGATTCCGGAGATGAGGGGGTTGACTTATGAAGAAAGGTTGTGTAGGTTGGGCCTCTACTCATTGGAATTCAGAAGAATGAGAGTTGATCTTTTCGAAACGTATAAGATTATAAGGGGGCTTGACAAGGTGGATGCAGAGAGGATGTATCCACTGATGGGAGAGATTACAACTGATCTTAGAATAAGGGGCCACCCATTTAAAACTGAGATGAGGAGAAATTTCTCCTCTCAGAGAGTTGTAAATCTGTGGAATTCGCTGCCTCAGAGAGCTGTGGAAGCTGGGACATTGAATAAATTTAAGACAGAAATAGACAATTTATTAAATGATAAAGGGTTATGGGGAACGGGCAGGGAAGTGGAGCTGAGCCCATGATCAGATCAGCCATGACCTTATTAAATGGCGGAGCAGGCTGAAGGGGCTGTATGGCCTATTCCTGCTCCTATTTCTTATGTTCTTATGTAATGACCAATTAGTGACAATCTTGGGTTGACTCAAAGATGACACACCTGCCAATGGGAAATTACAACTGAGTCATTCCTCAGTGGCAGATTCTGTACTCTGAGACACTGTCAATAATTGAGCAGCTAGCCTGGGTCGTTGATAGAGTAGAAAGGATGCTAGAATTCTTGCTACTTGCCTCCAGATAATTCTGCCACCTTAACACAGTGAACCTAGTTAGATAAGAACATAAGAAATAGGAGCAGGAGTAGGCCACCTGGCCCCTCGAGCCTGCTCCGCCATTTAATAAGATCATGGCTGATGTGATCATGGACTCAGCTCCACTTCCCTGCCCGCTCCCTATAACCCTTTATTCCCTGATCGCTCAATAATCTGTCTATCTCAGCCTTAAATATATTCAATGACCCAGCCTCGACAGCATTTTTGGGGCAGAGAATTCCATAGGTTTACAACCCTCTGAGAGAAGAAATTCCTTCTCATCTCAGTTTTAAATGGATGGCCCATTATTTTCAGACTATGAGCTCAATTTTCCCTGTTCATTTGAGTCATTTTTTGGCACGTGCCACTTTTTTTTTTGCGTATTTATTTTTTTCAAAGTTTCCCCTGTGATCTGCGTCGGCATAACGGACTTAGTTACGATTTTTCTAGGACAGTTTTTTTCTACGTCATGTCTGTGCTGGTTTTCCAATTGTTCGCAGTTTGACCAACAGTTTTTTCTCTTAGGTCGGCGTATCTGGCCACTCCCGAAAAAACTTCTGGTGAGTTAAGAAAACCAGCGCACATTCACAAATCTGCGCTGAAAGACGCCATTGTTTTTAAATCGAAGATCTTGGAGGGAGTCAATAAACACTGTCAAAATCAATAATAAAGTTCAACTTTTTTTTACTTGTCAACGTAGAAGTATAAATTTGTTGGATTTCAGAAGTTCTCTTATTTTTTTAACTCACTAACACACCACCACCGAATGTCTTGAAGCAGGGCCGGAGGGTCGTAGGTTTGGCCGACTGAATCAGTCCTGTGCCCGGACACAGGGGCTCAGGGCTCGGCTACAAAACAAGCCATGAGGAGAGAGAGAGAGCGAGGTGCCGATCGGAAGGCTTGGAGCCCGGAGAGGGGGAGGGAGAGTGAGAAGTCACAAGACTTGTTATATATGTAATAGCTTGATAGACTGAATACTGTAAACTCACTCAGGTGCAAACCTGGCTCAACGTTATTAGGCCCAAAGTGCCAACATTACATGGTGGCTTCCTTTATATACCTGGCCCGCACACCTGTGCGTACAGCCCAATGACTTCCGACAGTGGCGCCCCCTGGTGACTAGTAACCCCAAGTATACATACATGACAACATCCCCCTTCAAGATCTTAGTATCAGTCCTTTTACAAGTTAAGATGGTCCGGGGCTTTCTGCTCACGAATTGATCGTCTCAGTTCAACTCCAGTTCTGGGCGAGCGTTCTGAGTCAGTTATGACTGGAGGCTGGGTAGCCGATCTGATGGGAGTGGCAATGACCATGTCAGAGATTGAATGTCCAGATTCATTGATGATGGCGGAGTCCTCTGATGAATGAATATAGATTGGTTGGTCACTGATCGTATCTTCCTGAACTTGTTCCAGTTCATCCATGTGCCGCAGCTTTATCTGATCACCATGTTTCCTGCATGTTTGCCCATTCTTGAGCATGACAATAAACACTCTGTTACCCTCCTTGGCCGTAATAGTACCGGCGACCCACTTGGGAGCTTGACCATAATTTAGCACATACAAAGGATCGTTAATACAGATGTCGCGTGACACAGCAGCACGATGCCACTGCTGATTTTGACGTCTGTTTTCAACACGAAAGTTCAAGTCAGGATGGACGAGAGAGAGCTTGGTCTTGAGACCTGTCTTCATCAATAGTTCAGCAGGGGAGACCCCGGTAAGCATGTGGGGTCTTGTTCTGTAACTAAGCAATATGCATGACAGGCGAGTCTGCAGTGAACCCTGAGTTACACGTTTCATACTCTGCTTGATGGTTTGGACCGTACGCTCTGCTTGACCATTAGAAGCAAGTTTGAATGGTGCTGATCTCACATGTTCAATACCATTGAGTTTCATGAACTCTTGAGACTCCAGACTAGTGAAGCAAGATCTGTTGTCGCTCACAATGATGTCAGGCAGACCACGAGTAGCAAACATGACACGAAAGCTCTCAATGGTAGCTGTGGATGTACTGGATGACAGGATTATACACTCTATCCACTTGGAATATGCATCCACCACAACAAAAAACATCTTACCCAGGAAAGGACCTGCAAAGTCGATGTGGATCCTCGACCATGGTTTGGATGGCCACGACCACAGACTCAGTGGAGATTCTGCTGATACTTTGCTTAGCTGCATGCAAGTGTTGCACTGATGCACACATGATTCCAGATAAGAGTCAATTCCAGGCCACCATGCATGAGACCTGGCGATGGCTTTCATCATGACAATACCGGGATGAGTGCTGTGTCGATCATGTATAAATTTCTCTCTGCCTTTCTTAGGCATAACAACACGATTACCCCATAGTAAACAATCTGACTGAATGCATAGTTCGTCTTTGTGACGGTTGTAAGATTTGGTCTCGTCACACATTTCCATAGGTATAGTGGACCAATCACCACTAAGGACACAACGTTTTACAACCGATAAAATCGGGTCCTGTCTGGTCCAGATCTTAACTTGTTGGGCCGTGACAGGGGTTCCTTCACTCTCAAAAGCATCCATAACTAACAGTAGATCTGCAGGTTGTGGCGTCTCCACCTCCAGTGTGGGCAAAGGCAACGGCTCAGTGCATCGGCACAATTCTCGGTGCCAGGTCTATGGCGAATGACATAGGCAGATAATGTCAGCACCCATCTCTGGATGCGGGACAATATATTGGTATTGATGCCTGTTGTAGTGTATGGAGAAAGAGTCAGACTGAACACTGGGAGTTCAAAATAAAGTGTGATCTTAATCTTTTATTGCAGGTCTCCAGAGTGCCTCTTCAACCTGTGAAGCCTTATTAAGTACCTGTGCTTCCAAGGGATTATGGGATCCCTTGGGACTCCAGGGGATGAGCCCTCAGGTGGCTGTACAGAGTAAATACAAGTCCACATATATAACAACATTCCCGCCAAAGTCAATAGTGTAACTATTTACAATGTGAGTTGATCTGGGGCCCTTCTTGTCCTGGTTGATCGTCTCGGTGTGAAAGCTGGTGTTGTTGAATCATTTGTTGGGCCCTCGCTGGGCTGCTGTGCAGCTGGCCTTGCTGGGCTGTCTGGTGTGTTGGGCCCTGCAGGGCTGCTGTGAATGATGGATTCTACTTCGTGGTCAACCGTGGAGCCGGTTGCCACTGATGTGTATGTTGGGGGATCAAAAAAGGTGGGGTCCAAGATGGGTTGCTCAGGATAGTCCATAAATCTGAGTTTGATTTGGTCCAAGTGTTTCTGGTGAATGAGTCCATTTGAAAGTTTGACCTGAAACACCCTGCTCCCCTCTTTGGCCAAGACAGTGCCGGGAAGCCACTTGGGACCTTGTCCATAATTTAAAACAAATACAGGATCATTGACTTCAATCTCGCGTGACACATTTGCGCTATCATGGTATGCACTTTGTTGAAGCCGCCTGCTCTCTACATGTTCATGTAGATCAGGGTAAACTAACGAGAGCCTTGTCTTAAGTGCTCTTTTCATGAGCAGTTCAGCAGGTGGGATCCCAGTGAGTGAGTGGGGTCTCGTACGGTAGCTAAGCAGGACTTGGGATAGGCGACTCTGTAGTGAGCCTTCAGTTATCCTCTTGAAGCCTTGCTTGATGGTTTGCACTGCTCTCTCTGCCTGACCATTGGACGCTGGTTTAAACGGATATGACATGTTTGATCCCGTTAAGGGTCATGAATTCTTTGAACCCAGCACTGGTAAAACATGGCCTGTTGTCGCTCACCAGGACATCGGGTAAGCCGTGAGTGGCAAACATGGCCCGCAGGCTTTCAGTAGTGGCAGCGGACGTGCTAGTCGACATTATCTCACATTCAATCCACTTGGAGTACGCGTCTACAACCACAAGGAACATTTTACCCAAGAACGGGCCTGCATAGTCGACGTGTACCCTCGGCCACGGTTTGGAGGGCCAAGACCA
The DNA here is from genome assembly GCF_044704955.1 of Pristiophorus japonicus. Lineage (NCBI taxonomy): Eukaryota > Metazoa > Chordata > Chondrichthyes > Pristiophoridae > Pristiophorus > Pristiophorus japonicus. The sequence continues at coordinate 33,677,456 of NC_091989.1, read as the reverse complement.
TAAACTTAGCGACGCCTCCCTGGGTACATTGCTTAACTGCGGGCATGTATTACATCTGTGAACGCAGGACTCTAAGTCCGCATCGATACCGGGCCACCACACGTGGGATCTGGCCATCGCTTTCATCATTCCGATGCCTAGGTGAGTACTGTGGAGGTCATTGATGAAGGTGTCTCTACCCTTCTTGGGGACCACTACTCGATTGCCCCACAGAAGGCAGTCTGCCTGTATAGACATTTCATCTTTGCACCACTGGAACGGCTTTATCTCTTCCTGCATTTCCACTGGGACACTGGAGCAACTCCCGTGAAGCACACAGCTTTTGACTAGAGATAATAAGGAGTCCTGGCTTGTCCAGGTTTTGATCTGCCGTGCAGTAACGGGTGATTGCTCACTCTCAAATGCTTCCATAACCATGGCTAGATCTGCAGGCTGCACCATTTTCACTCCTGTGGTGGGCAATGGCAGCCTACTGAGAGCATCGGTGCAGTTTTCTGTGCTTGGCCTGTGGCGGATGGCATAGTTGTATGCGGACAACGTGAGCACCCATCTCTGGATGTGGGCCGATGTGTTGGTATTTATCCCTTTACTTTCGGAAAACAGGGATATAAGTGGCTTGGTCAGTTTCCAATTCGAATTTTAGCCCAAACAGGTATTAATGCATTTTCTTTACCCCATAGACACACGCTAACGCTTCTTCTTCAATCATGCTGTCGGCTCTCTCGGCCTTAGACAGACTCCTGGATGCATAAGCAACCGGTTGCAGTTTCCCGAAATCATTAGCTTGTTGCAATATACACCCGACGCCATATGCTAGTACCAAACGCTTACATGGATCATACAACACAAGCAATTTGTTTGAGCATAACAATTTTCTCGCTTTTACAAAAGCATTTTCTTGGCTATTGCCCCAAACACATTCGCCCCATTTTCATAGTAAGACATGAAGTGGTTCTAGCAGGGTGCTGAGACCCAGTAAGAAGTTACCAAAGTAGTTCACGAGTCCCAGGAATGACCGCAGCTCCGTCATGTTCTGTGGCCTCGGTGCGTTCTCGATTGCCTCCGTCTTCACGTTGGTGGACCTGATGCCGTCCGATGCAATCATCCTTCCCAAGAACTCCACTTCAGGCACCAGGAATACGCACTTTGAGCATTTTAACCTGAGCCCCACGCGGTTGAGCCGACTAAGAACCTCCTTCAGGTTCTGCAGATGCTCGACTGTGTTCCGACCTGTGACCAAGCTGTCGTCCTGGAAGACCACAGTGTGCGGGACCGACTTCAGTAAACTTTCCATGTTTCTCTGGAATATCGCCACCGCTGATCGGATTCCAAATGAGCATCTGTTATAAACAAAAAAACCTTTGTGCATGTTGATGCAGGTGAGGGCCTTCGATGATTCCTCCAGTTCCTGCGTCATGTAGACTGAGGTCAGATCCAGCTTCGTGAACATCTTTTCTCCCATCAGTGTTGCAAAGAGGTCGTCAGCTTTTGGTAGTGGGTATTGGTCCTGCAGGGAGAAACGATTGATAGTTACTTTGTAATCGCCACAGATTCTGACGGTGCCATCTCCCTTGAGGATTGGGACAATAGGACTGGCCCACTCGCTGAACTCGGTTGGTGAGATGATGCCCTCTCTTTGTAGCCGGTCGAGCTCGATCTCTACCCTTTCTCTCATCATGTACAGTACTGTTCTTGCCTTGTGATGGATGGGTCGCGCCCCCGGAATTAGATGGATCTGCACTTTTGCTCCTTGGAATTTCCCGCTGCCTGGTTTGAACAGCGAAGGAAATTTGTTTAAGACCTGTGCACATGAAGTGCCATCAGCGGGCGATAGTGCTCGGATGTCGTCTCAGTTCATGCGTATCTTTCCCAGCCAGCTCCTGCCGAGCAGCGTGGGACCATCGCGCGGTACCACCCAGAGTGGTAGCTTGGGCACCGCTCCATCGTAGGAGACCTTTACGGTAGCACTGCCGATTACAGGAATCGGTTCTTTTGTGTAAGTTCTTAGTTTCGTGCGAATTGGAGTTAAGACTGGCCTTGAGGCCTTGTTGCACCAAAACCTTTCAAAAATCTTTTTGCCCATGATGGAGTGGTTTGCGTCTGTGTCCAGCTCCATTGACACCGGGACTCCATTTAGTTCAACGTTCAGCATTATCGGGGGACAATTCATGGTGAATGTGAGCACCTCATGTGAGCACCTCATGCCTCCTCTATCTGAGGCTCTGGTTCGTCGTTATCCTCCGTGGATCTGTCCTCCTCTGCAACATGGTGGATTGCAGGTTTAACTTTGCAGCTTGCCTGCATACTCGTTGGTGGTGTCCCATTGTTCCAAGCCCTTGCAAATGTATTCTTTGTATCGGCATGAATGGAAATGATGATCACCCCCGCAGCACCAACAAGGTGTTAATGGCCTTGCATTCATCACCCTTGATGGTGAACTCTGAGACATCTGTAGACGTGTAGCTGTAGGTAGTGGACTTTGTGGCCGGTTAGCTCAGTTGGTTAGAAAGTTGTGCTAATAACGCCAAGGTTGCGGGTTCAATCCCGGTAAGGGCCATCCCCATGTTTTTTGTTCAGCCATGAACTCATTGAATGGTGGTGCAGGCTCGAAGGGCCGAATGGCTTACTCCTGCACCTATTTTCTATGTTTCTATGTTTCTATGTATGTGTGACCTGCCCTGTACATTACGATTCGAAAGCAACATTACTTTGATCACAATATTTGTAGCAGTATTTGTGTGCTGAGAGATTTGCTTTGTATTGTCACTAGTGGCAATGAATGCCTGGGCTATCGCTATGGTCTTACTCAAGGTTGGGGGTCTCTACAGTCAAAAGTTTGCGAAGTGTGGTTTCGTAGCCAATGCCAAGTATGAAAAAGTTTCTGAGCATGTGCTCCAAATGTCCTTCAAATTCGCAATGTCCTGTAAGGCATCTTAGCTCGGCAACATAACTTGCCACTTCCTGGCCTTCAGATCTTTTGTACGTGTAGAACCGGTACCTCGCCATCAGAACGCTTTCCTTCAGGTTCAAATGCTCTTGGACCAGCGTGCACAAATCGTCGTACGATTTCTCCATGGGATTCACTGGAGTGAGCAGATTCTTCATGAGGCCATACATGGTGCCCCACAGACGCCCTTCGTTTGGCAGCGCTCTCTTCCCCATCTAGCTCGTTGGCCTCGAAGTATTGGTCGAGTTGCTCCACAAAAGTTTCCCAATTATCTCCCTCCGAAAATTTCTCCAGCATGCCCACTGTTCTCTGCATCTTTTGGTTCACTATCTGTATCTCATCGCCAGTTATAGTGTATGGAGAAAGAGTCAGACTGAACACTGTGAGCTCAAAGTAAAGTGTGACCTTAATCTTTTATTGCAGGTCTCCAGAGTGCCTCTCCAACCTGTGAAGCCTTCTTAAGTACCTGTGCTCCCAAGGGATTATGGGATCCCTTGGGACTCCAGGGGATGAGCCCTCTGGTGGCTGCACAGAGTAAATACAAGTCCACATATATAACACCTTTGTTTTCCGAAAACAATGAAATGAGTGGCTTGTGATCCGTTTCGAGTTTGAAACGAAGACCAAACAGGTGCTGATGCATCTTTTTAACCCCATACACACAGGCTAAAGCTTCTTTTTCTACCATGCTGTAGGCTCTTTCCGCCTTTGACAAACTTTTCGAAGCATACGCAACAGGTTATAGTTTACCTAACTCATTAGCTTGTTGGAGCATGCAGCCAACCCCATATGATGAAGCATCACAGGCCAATATTAGATGCTTACATGGATCATAATGTACCATCAATTTGTTAGAGCAAAGCAGATTAGTAGCTTTCTCTAAAGCTCTATCTTGAGACACATCTCAAACCCAGTTTATTGAACGATTTCCCACCGGCTAGCATTGCAAACAGGTCATCAGTCTTCGGTAACGGGTACTGATCCTGTTTCGAAAATCGGTTGATCGTAAGCTTGTCGTCTCCACAAATCCTGACAATGCCATCACTCTTCAACACAGGAACAATAGGATTGGCCCATTTGTTAAATTCGAACGGTGATATGACCCCTTCACGTTAGAGTCTGTCCAGCTCAATTTCGACCTTCTCCCTCGCCATGTATGGAACAGCCCGAGCTTTGTGATGGACGGGTCTTGCACCTTGGCTCCCATGAAATTGCCGATGCCCGGATCAAACAGCGAAGGAAATTTGCTCAGCACTTGAGCACACGACACCATCATATGACACCTTGACTACTGCACTGCCAGTCACCGGTATGAGTTCTTTGGTGTAAGTACGCAACTTGGCATTGACTGGACTCAGCTTAGGCTTCATAGCTTTAGTGTCCCACAGCTTGTCGAATGTCCTTTGGCTCATTATCGACTGACTCGCACCCGTGTCCAATCTCATCGATACCGGCACGCCATTTAGTTTCACATTAACCATTATCGGTTGGTTCTTTGTCAGGAATGAATACAGTCCATACACTTCCTCCTCAGGTATCTCAGGTTGCATATCCAGGTCTGCACTGGACTGGTCATCATTATCCACATGCTGAGTCGCAGCACGCTTGCTCAGTTGTGGACACCTTCGCTGAAGATGCCCCACTTTCGAACAGCCTTTACAGATGTTCTGTTTAAAACAACACTGATGATGCCGATGATTGCCCCCACAATGCCAACAGGGTGAAATCGGATTCGTACCTGTTGGCGGACTTTGAGCAGCTACAAGTTTCACATACGCAGTCGAGTAGGCCCTGCCATAAGCAGCTCTGCCATACGACAACACAATCTTGTTTACAGTACATGCCATGGAGCACCGACTCTTCAATGATATCTGCCTTAAATTATCATCCATCGTCATGCATGCCTGGGCAATTGCGATGACCTTGCTCAAATCCAACGTCTGCGCAGTCAATAACTTCCAGAGGATCACCTCGTAGTTGATTCCTGTTACGAAGAAATCTCGCAGGATGTCTCCAACGCATCTTCGAACTTACATGGCCCAGCAAGACGTCTTAGGTCGGCGACGAATTCCGACACATCCTGGCCCTCAGAACGAACATGCGTGAGATGATGATGCCTTCTTTTGGTTTGAGATGGTCACGTACCAGAGCACACAATTCCTCATAGTCCTTGTCCATTGGACGTGCAGGCGAGAGGAGATTCTTTATGAGGCCATAGATTTTCGGACCGCAAACAGTGAGGAAAACCGCCCTGCGCCTAACTGCATCAGTAGCTTCGTCCGTTTTGTTGGCCACGAAGTACTGGTCCAGACGATCAACAAAATCCGACCAGTTCTCTCCCTCCACGAATCTCTCCAGAATTCCAATGGAGCTCAATTTGCATGCAAAGGTTCTTAAGTTACCTCGTCGCCAAATGTTATGTATGTAATAACTCGATAGACTGAATACTGTAAACTCACTCAGGTGCAAACCTGGCTCAACTTTATTCAGGCCCAAACTGCCAACATTACATGGTGGCTTCCTTTATATACCTGGCCTGCACACCCGTGCGTACAGCCCAATGACCTCCGACAGTGGCACCCCTTGGTGGCTAGCAACCCCAAGCATACATACATGACAAGACTCCAATTAGTAAAGGACAGGGGAAGAGGAGAGAGAGAGAGCGAGATGCCGGTCGGAAGGCTTGGAGCCTGGGGAGGGGGAGGGAGAGAGAGAAGTCACAAGACTCCAATTAGTAAAGGTGGGGGTGGAGAGGAGAAGTCACAAGACCTTTGGGTGTGGTCCATCCATACAGACCTGGAGAGATACAACTGCGAACCTGTGCTGCCTGCTTTCCTGCCATTTTGAGTTTCTTTCAAAGGTAAAATTTAACCATGGGGGAAATACTGACAATGCCATACCTTGTGTGAGCCTTCTGCATCATGGTGCTACGTAGGAGACAATTGATTCAACTTCATCACATTAGGAACATCGGAGCCTGTAGGGTGCTGGGCAGGATGCCTTACCCACCTCGGGTATATCGAGGCAGGCATTCGTACCTCCACCTGAGTGATGCAGACTGTGTTAGAAGGCTGCGTTTCCACAAAGAAATTGTAACTGAGATCTGTGAGTTGGTCAAAGCAGATCTGTAACCTAGAAGCATCAGGAGGACTGCTTTGTCAGTTGAAGTGAAGGTTACAATTGCACTTTCATTCTATGCCTCCGGATCGTTTCAAGCTACAACTGGGGATGTGTGCGCCATCTCGCAACATGCAACACATGTCTCCATTCGCCAGGTCACGGCTGCACAGTACGTGCATAGGAATGACTTCATAAAGTTCCCATGAGCACCCAAGCAATCCATGACAGGGCTGTGGGCTTCTCCAGGATTGCTGGTTTCCCAAAGGTACAGGGTTGCATTGATTGTACCCACATCGCCTTGCGAGCACTGAGATGTACAAGAACAGAAAAGGTTTCCACTCCATTAATGTAACGTGTGTGACGACATGCATCATATCATGTCAGTCGATGCAAGATATCCTGGCAGCACCCATGATGCGTTCATCCTACATGACAGCGTTATAACTGCCATGTTTCAGCAGCAGCAACCAGAAGGCCAGAGCTGGCTACTGGGAGACAAAGGGTAGGGTCTTGCCACCTGGCTCATGATGCGTAACCCAGATGGAAGCTGATGTCGCACATTGCGACGTGCAGCATCATTGAGAGGACCATTGGCATATTGAAACAGCGTTTCCGATGCCTGGACCATTCCGGAGGCTACTTGCTGTACTCCCCGAGATTATCGGTGAGTTCACTGTTGTGTGCTGCATGCTGCATAACTTAGCCATCATGAGGCAGCAGCACCTGGTAGTGGAAGAACCACCTGCAATGAGAGTGGCTGATGATAATGATGTGGAAGATGCACGTGATGAGCGGGAGGAGGAGGATGACGAGGATGAGGAAGCCATGCAAGTACCTGAGGCTGGAGCACAATGGCGGAGAGGGGCGGGGGGGGGCATCGTGCCCCTTTAATGATTGCTCGAGCCTCGAGTCAGCAGCTCATCCGTGAATGCTTTACTGATGCCTGAGGGCTCAGTAACAACTATTCCACATGGACATGTTTACTCTTTGGAGCTGTTCCAAAATGTTGTGTTGTGTTAATGGAAAATGATTCTGTTTTAATGTAAAATATATTTAATTCAAAAGTTTACAATGTACTTAACTTTAATAAAATTATTCTTGTATTAAATTTTACTTTAATATCACTCTTTAAGATCACTTAAAAACTGTAAGATCACTTATAAACTTGTAAATTTACATAACTTACAAAAAAAACTTTTATTTGAGAACAGTTATAATAGTAACAATAATAATAATAACAACAACAACAACAGCAGCAGCAGCAAAGAAAGGCTGCACCCTTCTCTCATCCTCCGAATTCTAAGACCGCCCGCTGTGTTTGGTCTCAGACATTCCACCACCCTGCCCGCAGACGGTGGCGTTATGTTTCTGGGCTTGCTACCAAGCTTATTCTTTCTAACATCTCGGGTACTGTGCACCTCTTCAGGGTGGGGAGGCGTCAGCATCAGGCGGCAAGTTGGAGGGCTTGATTTGGGGCTCTTCAGAGGCTGGTGTGGGGATTGGAGTGGGAGTGACAGTTGATTCTGTCAATGCAGGCGGGTCTGGGCGTGTTCCCTTATTACAGCAGCTAACTCCAACATGCCGTCCCTCATGATCAGTGATATGGTTTGCATTACCTCTGACATTCCCTCCCTCATAGCCACTATTCCCTCACTGATGGTCCCGGATATTATTCCCATTTCTTGTGTCATTGCTGTTACTTCTCCCGACAGTCCCGCTGCCTCGTCACTCACCTCACTGATGCCGTCCAGAAATGATCGGGTAAGGTCAATGCTCTCCGCACTCAATGACATCATCTGAACTACATCTGTTCGATCCTGCACCTTAGGAGAGCACAGTAAAACTCCAGCTGTGATTTTTCCAATGCTCTCACACAGCACTCCTTCTCACACACACAACTGGCTCTTTAAAAATGTCCAATTGCCAAATCTAAGCTGTATTGAGCATGCGTGTCCATTGGAACGACGTCAAAAACGTCACATTTTTTCCTGCGCATGCGCAGAAATTGCGGCTTTGTTGTTCGGCACAGACAGCAGGCTCCACCCCCCGAGGTGACTAGACACACTGCGCAGCGACAAATTCGAAGTATATACTGGGGAAACTTTGGCAAAATATTTCTGCCGCATTTCTGGCCTAGAAAAATGGGTGTAACTCTGGCAGTATGCCAGAAAACAGGCTTGCAGAAAATTGAGCCCGATATCCCCTAGTTTTAGTTTCCCCTATGAGTGAATGTATCCTCTCTACATCCACCTTGTCTAGCCCCCTCATTATCTTATATGTTTCCATAAGATCACCTCTCAATCTTCTGAACTCCAATGAGTATAGGCCCAACCTACACAACCTATCTTCATGTCAACCCCCTCATCTCCGGAATCAACCTCGTGAACCTTCTCTGGACAGCCTCCAATGCAAGTATATCCTTTCTTAAATACGGAGACCAAAACTGTACGCAATACTCCAGGTGTGGTCTCACCAATACCCTGTACAGATGTAGCAGCACTTCTCCGCTTTTATACTACATCCCCCTTGCAATAACGGCCAGCATTCCATTTGCCTTCCTGATTACTTGCTGTACCTGCATACTCACTTTTTGTGTTTCATGCACAAGGACCCCCAGGTCCCTCTGTACTGCAGCACTTTGCAATTTTTCTCCATTTTAATGAAAATGTGCTTTTCGATTTTTTCTGCCAAAGTGGATAACCTCACATTTTCCCACATTATATTCCATCTGCCAAATTTTTGCCCACTCACTTAGCCTGTCTATATCACTTTGCAGATTTTTTGTGCCCTCCTCACAATTTGCTTCCCACCCATCTTTGAGACAGGATTAATAAATGATTTCCGAGTAAAGGATCCTCTAGGAATGAGTGACCATAACACGGTTGAATTTCAAATTCAATTGGAGGATGAGAAAGTTGGATCTCAAACCAGTGTCTTAAGCTTAAATAAAGGAGACTATAAAGGTATGAAGGCAGAGTTGGCTAAAGTGGACTAGGAAAATAGATTAAAGTATGGGACAGTTGATGAGCAATGGCAGACATTTATGGAGATATTTCATAGCTCGCAACAAAAATATATCCCAATGAGAAGGAAAGACTGTAAGAGAAGGGATAACCATCCGTGGCGACCTAAGGAAATAAGGGATGGTATCTGTTGTGTATCTGTAAAGCATGCACTCCCATGTTCCGCCACCAGGGAATGCATCTCCTGAAGCCCCAAGGGATCCCAGCATCCCTTGGGAGCACTGTATATAAGCTGGCCCCTAAGGCCTATTCCTCACTCTGGAGTGTCTTATTAAAGATTGAGGTCACTGTTACTTTAACCTCCCTGTGTGCAGGCTCACCTGTGTTAGGAACACAATAGAATCAAATTTAAAACAAGGGCATACAATGTGACCAAGACTAGTGGGAGGCTAGAGGATTGGGAAACTTTTAAAAGCCAGCAAAGAACGACTAACAAAATGACAAAGAGAGGGAAGATAGATTATGAAAGTAAACTCGCCGAAATATAAAAGCAGACAGTAAGAGTTTCTACAGGTACATAAAAGGGAAAAGAGTGGCTAAAGTAAATGTTGGTCCCCTAGAGGATGAGACTGGGGAATTAATAATGGAGAACAGGGAAATGGCAGAGATGTTGAACAACTATTTTTTTATCGGTCTTCATGGTGGAAGACACTAAAAATATCCCAATAGTGGATAATCAAGGGGCTATAGGGAGGGAGGAACTTAAAACAATCATTATCACTAAAGAAGTAGTACCCAGTAAAATAATGGGGCTAAAGGCGGACAAGTCTCCTGGACCTGATGGCTTACTTCCTGGGGTCTTAAAAGAAGTGGCTGCAGAGATAGTGGATACATTGCTTGTGATCTACCAAAATTCCCTGGATTCTGGGGCGGTCCCAGCAGATTGGAAAACCACAAATGTAACGCCCTTATTTAAAAAAGGAGGCAGACAAAAAACAGGAAACTATAGACTATATCCTAACATCTGTCATTGGGAAAATGCTGGAGTCCATTATTAAGGAAGCAGTAGCAGGACATTTGGAAAAGCATGATTTAATTAAGCAAAATCAGCATGGTTTTATGAAATGGAAATCATGTTTGACAAATTTGCTGGACTTCTTTGAGAGTGTAACGAGTAGGGTGGATAAGGGGAAATCAGTGGATGTGGTATATTTGGATTTCCAGAAGGCATTCGATAAGATGCCACATAAAAGGTTACTGCACAAGATAAAAGTTCATGGGGTTGGGGTAATATATTAGCATGGATAGAGGTTTGGCTAACTAACAGAAAACAAAGAGTCGGGATAAATGGATCATTTTCTGGTAGGCAAACAGTAACTAGTGGGGTGTCGCAGGGATCGGTGCTGGGGCCTCAACTATTTACAATCTATATTAATGGCTTGGATGAAGGGACTGAGTGTAATGTAGCCAAGTTTGCTGATGACAAGTAGCAGGAAGTTTACCAGTGCTCTTTGCCAGTAAATTGCTGTATTATCCAGTTCATCTTCAACAGTAGTACCACTTCACACATCCTAAATAATGAATTTTGCCAATATGTGCCTAAATTCTCTGGATTTAGATCAGTGTATGTTTTTCTGTTCAGAGGAAGTTGTACATATCTGGCAAAAAACCCTATTTTTTCAAACTTCTAAATAGATTGAGTTGGAGAATCTTGTATGATGATGGATTGTCTGCATGTCATTGATGCTCAGTTTGGGTTCCGCCAGGTCAACTCAGCTCCATATCTCATTACAGCCTTGATCCAAACATAGGCAAAAGGGCTGAATTGCAGAGGTGCGGTGAAAGTGACTACCCTCAGCATTAAGGCAGCATATAACTGAATGTAGCACCAAGAAGCCCTAGTAAAATAGAAGTCAATGGGGATCAGGGAGAAACGCTCAGTGGCTGAGAGTCATACCTGGCACAAAGGAAGGTGGTTGTTGGAAGCCAATCGTCTTAGTCCCAGGACCTCACTGCAAGTGTTTCTCAGGACAGCGTCCTAGGCACAACTATTTTCAGCTGCTTTATCAATGATCTTTCCTCCATCATTGGGTCAGAAATGGGGCTGTTTTCTGGTGATTGCACTGCATTAAGCTCCATTCACAATACCTCAGATAATGAAGCAGTCCATGCAGCAAGACCTGGATAACATCCAGGCTTGGTCTGATAAGTGTCAAGTACCATTTGTGCCACACAAGTGCCAGGCAATGACCATCTATAATAACAGAGAGCTTAACCACTTCACCATGACATCCAATGACATTCCCGTCACCAAACTCCACACTATCAAAATCCTGGGGGGTCACCATTGACCAGAAACACAACACATAAATATCGTGGCTACCAGAGCAGGGCTAAGGCTGGGAATGAACAAAATCAGAGTGCCCAATCCGAGAGCAAAAACAATGCAATTTATAGTGTGATAGACAATGTGTCAACCAGTGATGCATTCATGTAAACAACAGCTTTTCCTTAAGCACTAAAGTGTCTTTGATTCTTACAGCTAACAGCAAGCAATTAAAGAAGACTAAAGTGTATTATAGGACTAACACTTGCTTTCTAAAATCTAGCAGAATATATATACTTTCATATAAAATGCTCTCTAACATTTAAATTTTATGTACAATTTGCTTTACTTTTGAATAGATTTGAAACAAATATGTATCAAGAAGGCAATTTTGTTAGCACCTGGAGAAATCATTCTTGTTTACCTTATCAGTCTTCCAGTATTAAATGATTGGAATTCTGTGGCTTTAGGGCGTGAGTTCCACTTGTCATGTGACTTTAGTAAATCGGCTTTCCAAACAACACATTATGAGAGTAATGCACCATTATGGGGCTAAGCCGGGTGCTAACCTTCTTGTGAACTCTAGAACCAGGATTCAATGGAAATCTATCTTTTTTCCCCCAAGTTATACACATTATATTTTATGGTCTTATGTGTTCATTTTAATTATTTGTTCACATTCCAGTTTGATTGTTAACATGTATGGAATTTAACCTAAGTACAGCACAAACTTGTTGATCAAACCAACATGAGATGAAGTTGCCATTGCTCAGCAACAGACAGAAGCCTCTAATAAGAATCATTCCATGGTTTGCTTTTACAGGGTGGAGGTAGTATTTATGTTTGATTCACATAGCTTCATGCCAGGACATGAAGTTTGAGATATAAAAGCATGTTACAATTGTGGTGCAGTGAATGATCAGGAATTGCAGCTATAGTTTAGTAGTCATTAGCTGGGTTTACGTTCATGTTAAATTCAATGTGGATGACATTCACGACTCTTATTGAGAAAGTAGACATGAATTAAGAATGGTGTGAACACAGACATATAAGTTACATCATGGAAATAGACAATTCAGCCCAACCAGTCCATATTGGCATTTACCCTCCATTCAAGCAAACAATCCTGATCACATTTACCATCCTTGTTCCAATGTCCCTTCATCCCCTTTTCCTTCATCCAACTATCCAATGTAATCTTGAATGTTGACTAACCCTGGAAGTGAATTCCACAGCCTCAGAACTCTGTGTAAAGAAATTTCTCCGGCTCTCTGTTCTAAATCTTACATTTACCTTGTATCTATGGCTCCACAACAGCTGGAAACAGTGTGCGTCTATCTACCCTGTCACCTTATGTAAGAATGTTAAATACTTCTGTCATATTGCCCCATAATCTGCATTGTTTTAATGAATAGTGGAATGTTAGGACACAACACCAATGCACTAATTATCAATGCTTAATTATGCTCTGAGCATTCCCATTCCTCAAAAAGAGAAGAAAAATGATAGGTAAAGTTTTTTTTTAAAGATTACGTATGTTTTTACTGCCTTATGAAAAGTCATCAAAGAGTAACTTGTGCGGGATTCTGTAGCCATGGAGATACATTAAAACCAGGTATTAGTGAGATAATGAAGTCAAGGCCATGTGAGTGGCAATATAACAGTGAGAACAGTGAATAAACAGAAGTTTTCTTTTTTTAAATTCGTTCCTGGGACGTGGGCGTCACTGACAAGGCAAGCATTTATTGCCCATCCCTAATTGCCCTTGAGAATGTGGTGGTGAGCTGCCTTCTTGAACTGCTGCAGTCCATGTGGTGAAGGTACTCCCATAGCGCTGTTATGGAGGGATTTCCAGGATTTTGACCCAGTGACAATGAAGGAACGGCGCAGAACTTGGAGGTGGTAGTGTTGCCATGCACCTGCTGCCCTTGTCCTGCTAGGCAGTAGAGATAACATTCTGACAAAGCTAATGTCAAAAGTTTTGTAGCAGCTTAAGAGAAGTTGGAAGCATGAGAATGCAAAGGACATTGGAAGGGCATGAACTATGCTGTGCTGGCTGTGGATGCTACTCCCCTGTTCCCCTGGTTGAAGGAGTAGGGCAGTAGCTGGTTGCATTTTGACAGTGGAACTGCTGTGGTTACAGAAGGCCATTAAGTGTATCTGTGACTAATTTTAATGGACCTGCATCAGTGTCATGGGACTTTGGTGCTGGAATTGTTGCGGGTTCAGTGCTTTCAGAAACTGTAGTTACTGTCACTTGTGCAGGTCTATACGATACAGAATTGCTGCTGTCATGAGTTACATGTGCCAGCCAAGTCATTTCCTGCCTCTGCCCACTCCATTTCCATCAAAAAATTAGCACAAGACAGATGGGAAATTCCAATAAGACTGCCCTATCTTGAATCAAATGGTGGTACAGTCCATCTGGGATTTCCCTCTCTTAGATTAGCCCTTTCTCTGTTGTTTGTGTTTTTGTGTTCTCTCTCTCTGATACACATAAATAAAGGTATTCAACCAGCCCAATCACTCAGACTATATATCACAAAGTAAACATGCAATGCAAAATTTCAAATGCAAAGTTTTCCACTTCACATCTGCAATCATTCTCTAAATGAGATCGCATCCAATTGTAACTTGGAGTTTTGACTCCACAGCTTTTATAGTAGAGGTGTAAGCATTCATAATAGATGTTCCTACTCTATCTGTGGCTTGTATTAGTAAGGTCTGAACTACAGGTCATGGTTGCCATGTGCACCTTGACAGACTGGAGTTAAAATAACTCATCTATTATATCACTCATGCCGGAGGCACCGTTGCATATTTGGATACTGGACTCCTCCAAACTGCCCAGAACGTTATATACAAAAAGATAATTGAGTCTTCAATATAGCTCTTCTGGTGTAACAGCCTCTATTTAAAAGTTTGCCCAACTCGAAACAGCCTAGTAGGGACATACAGCATGCTGGGCCTCTGCCCTGTACTCTTTGGCCCATCAGTGCTTAGTCCATCACCCTGGGCGATCTGTGTAACTGTGCTCCTAGTGAGAATTTTTGAATCAAAGAAATTTGCAGCACAGAAGGAGGCCATTCGACCTATCGTGTCCGTGCCAGCTGAAAAAGAGCTATCCGGGCTAATCCCACTTTCCAGCTCTTGGTCCGTAGCCTTGTCGGTTACAGCACTTCAAGTGCATATCCAAGTACTTTTTAAATGTGATGAGCATTTCTGCCTTTACCACCCTTTCAGGCAGTTAGCACCAGACCCCACCACCCCCTGGGTGAAAAAAGTTCTCCTCAACTCCCCATTAATCCTTCTACAAATTACTTTAAATCTATACCCCTGGCTATTGACCTCTCTGCTAAGGGAAATACGTCCTTCTTATCCACTCTATCTAGGCCCATCATAATTTTATACACCTCAATCAAGTCTCTCCTCAGCCTCCTCTGTTCCAAAGAAAACAACCTCAGCCTATCATATCGTTCCTCATAGCTAAAATTCTAGAGTCCTGGCAATATCCTCGTAAATCTCCTCTTTACCCTCTCTAGTGCAAACACATCTTCCCTGTAATGTGGTGACCAGAACTGTACACAATACTCCAGCTGTGTCCTAACTAGTGTTTTATACAGTTCAAGTATAACCTCCCTGATCTTATATTCTCATCATCATAGGCAGTCCCTCGAAATCGAGGAAGACTTGATTCCATTCTAAAAGTGAGTTCTCAGGTGGCTGAACAGTCCAATGTGGGAATTATAGTTTCTGTCACAGGTGGGACAGACAGTCGTTGAAGGAAAGGGTGGGTGGGACTGGTTTGCTGCACGCTCCTTCCGCTGTCTGCGCTTGGTTTCTGCATGCTCTGGGCGACGTGACTCGAGGTGCTCAGCGCCCTCCTGGATGCTCTTCCTCCACTTTGGGCGGTCTTTGGCCAGGGATTCCCAGGTGCTGGTGGGGATGTTACACTTTATCAAGGAGGCTTTCAGAGTGTCCTTGAAATGTTTCCTCTGCCTTGGCTAATAAAGGAAGTATTCCTTATGCCTTCTCAACCACCTTATCTACCTGTCCTGCTACCTTCAGGGATCTGTGGACATGCACTCTAAGGTCCCTCTGTTCCTCTACACTTCTCAGTATCCTACCATTTATTGTGTATTCCTTTACCTTGTTAGCCCTCCCCAAATGCATTACCTCACATTTCTCCGGATTAAATTCCATTTGCCACTTTTCTGCCCCCCTGATCAGTCCATTGATATCTTCCTGCAGACTACAGCTTTCTTCCGCACTATCAACCACACAGCCAATTTTTGTATCTGCAAACTTCTTAAACAGGCCCCTTATATTGAAATCTAAATCATTGATGTATACCACAAAAAGCAAGGGACCTAGTACTGAGCCCTGTGGAACCCCACTGGAAACAACTTTCTAGTCACAGGTAGTCATAAGAACATAAGAACATAAGAATTAGGAACAGGAGTAGGCCATCTAGCCCCTCGAGCCTGCTCCGCCATTCAATAAGATCATGGCTGATCTGGTCGTGGACTCAGCTCCACTTACCCGCCCTCTCCCCGTAACCCTTAATTCCCTTATTGCTTAAAATTCTATCTATCTTTGACTTGAAAACATTCAATGAGCTAGCCTCAACTGCTTCCTTGGGCAGAGAATTCCACAGATTCACAACCCTCTGGGAGAAGAAATTCTTTCTCAACTCGGTTTTAAATTGGCTCCTCCGTATTTTGAGGCTGTGCCCCCTAGTTCTAGTCTCCCCCACCAATGGAAACAACCTCTCTGCCTCTATCTTGTCTATCCCTTTCATGATTTTAAATGTTTCTATAAGATCACCCCTCATCCTTCTGAACTCCAAGGAGTAAAGACCCAGTCTACTCAATCTATCATCATAAGGTAACCCCCTCATTTCTCGAATCAGCCTAGTGAAACGTCTCTGTACCCCTTCCAAAGCTAGTATATCCTTCCTTAAGTAAGGTGACCAAAACTGCACGCAGTACTCCAGGTGCGGCCTTACCAATACCTTATACAGTTGCAGCAACACCTCCCTGCTTTTGTACTCCATCCCTTTCGCAATGAAGGCCAACATTCCATTTGCCTTCCTGATTACCTGCTGCACCTGCAAACTAACCTTTCGGGATTCATGCACAAGGCTCCAAAAGAGTTTCATGCACAAGGATCCCCAGGTCCCTCTGCACCACAGCATGTTGTAATTTCTCCCCATTCAAATAATATTCCCTTTTACTGTTTTTTTTCCCAAGGTGGATGACCTCACACTTTCCGACATTGTATTCCATCTGCCAAACCTTAGCCCATTCGCTTAACCTATCCAAATCTCCTTGAAGCCTCTCTGAGTCCTCTACATAACCCGCTTTCCCACTAATCTTAGTGTCATCTGCAAATTTTGTTGCACTACACTCTGTCCCTCTTCTAGGTCATCTATGTATATTGTAAACAGTTGTGGTCCCAGTACTGATCCCTGTGGCACACCACTAACCACTGATTTCCAACCGGAAAAGGACCCATTTATCCCGACTCTCTGCTTTCTGTTCGCCAGCCAATTCTCTATCCATGCTAAAACATTTCCTCTGACTCCGCGTACCTTTATCTTCTGCAGTAACCTTTTGTGTGGCACCTTATCGAATGCCTTTTGGAAATCCAAATACACCACATCCATCGGTACACCTCTATCCACCATGCTCGTTATATCCTCAAAGAATTCCAGTAAGTTAGTTAAACATGATTTCCCTTTCATGAATCCATGCTGCGTCTGCTTGATTGCACTATTCCTATCCAGATGTCCCGCTATTTCTTCCTTAATGATAGTTTCAAGCATTTTCCCCACTACAGAAGTTAAACTAACCGGCCTATAGTTACCTGCCTTTTGCCTGCCCCCTTTTTTAAACAGAGGCGTTACATTAGCTGCTCTCCAATCCGCTGGTACCTCCCCAGAGTCCAGAGAATTTTGGTACCCACTTATCCCGACTCTCTGCTTTCTGTTCGCCAGCCAATTCTCTATCCATGCTAATACATTTCCTCTGACTCCGCGTACCTTTATCTTCTGCAGTAACCTTTTGTGTGGCACCTTATCGAATGCCTTTTGGAAATCCAAATACACCACATCCATCGGTACAAATGCATCTGCTATAACTTCTGCCATCTCTTTTAATACCCTGGGGTGCATTTCATCAGGACCAGGGGACTTGTCTACCTTCAGTCCCATTAGTCTGTCCAGCACTACCTCCCTAGTGATAGTGATCATCTCAAGGTCCTCCCTTCCCACATTCCTATGACCAGCAATTTTTGGCATGGTTTTTGTGTCTTCCACTGTGAAGACGGAAGCAAAATAATTGTTTAAGGTCTCAGCCATTTCCACATTTCCCATTATTAAATCCCCCTTTTCATCTTCTAAGGGACCAACATTTACTTTAGTCACTCTTTTCCGTTTTATATATCTGTAAAAGCTTTTACTATCTGTTTTTATGTTTTGCGCAAGTTTACCTTCGTAATCTATCTTCCCTTTCTTTATTGCTTTCTTAGTCATTCTTTGCTGTTGCTTAAAATTTTCCCAATCCTCTAGTTTCCCACTAACCTTGGCCACCTTATACGCATTGGTCTTTGATTTGATACTTTCCTTTATTTCCTTGGTTATCCACGGCTTATTATCTCTTCTCTTGCCGCATGGTTACTGTTCAGCTGTGTGGTGCTTTTCAGATATACTAGTGGTCCATTGAGAGCACCTAGCTCTGTACATTTGGATAATGCATTAGGACTGTCCAGCAGCACATTCTCTCTGCATATATAATGTAATATGTGTAATCAATACCCTACTTGCTACATTCATGCTAATATTTCTCTGTATCAGTGCAGCATATTTACATATATCTTTTCCATTTGCAACTATAACTTTTCATCATGTGCGTATATATTTCCTCTGTGCTACTTTATAGTAATATTCATCTCTGACGTTTGTGCTGTTTTCAGGTGTGCCACTTCTTTATGACCTTTTACAAAATCAACGGAATTATAAGACAAAGTGGACCGTGTTTGCAACATACTGCCACATTTTGTGTCTTTTTGTATCTTGGCAGAGCTTGGGGTTAAGATTGGTGGGTGGGGGGGCTCTCTTCTTAAAAATAAACTCTTGTTAAACCATAATATTTACCAGCACTTGCAGAGTTTTGTCATTAAACCTGACCTTTTGCTGCTGTTATTGAAGCAGCAGGCCACCTACCATCAAGGGCGCTACCCAGCGCCGAGCTTGCGGCCAACATCTCGCCGTCGGCAATTAGGCTCATACAGCAGTGCCTGGTCTCCAGTTGTCTTGGACTCCTTTGCCACTGGACCAAGACCTTGTTCAGCTAAGTCCGTGTGGTGGCCGGTGTGCAACGACCACCCCACGCTAAAAGAACTCACGCACAGGCATCTTCCACTCATCTAATATGAAGTTCAGGACCTGGAACGTCAGGACCCTAATGGACAACTCCAACAGCGACAGGCCGGAACACCGCACTGCCATAGTTGCCCGGGAACTTAGACGCTTTGACATCGACATTGCTGCCTTAAGCGAGACCCGGTGGGCAGGGGAAGGCCAGCTCAAGGAACATGGTGGAGATTATACCTTTTTCTGGAAAGGAAAACCAGAGGAAGAACGCTGCCTTTATGGAGTCGGCTTCGCCGTCAAAAATGAACTGGTCGGCCGCCTCAAAGACTCCCCCTGCGGGGTTAACGAACGCCCCATGACCCTTCGCCTTACCCTATCTTGGAACCAATGCGCCATAGTCATCAGTGCGTACGCCTCAACATTCGATGCAACGGATGAGGCTAAAGAGGGTTTTTATTCCAACCTCGTCCCGCGTCTCCACGGGCGACAAATTGATTCTCCTTGGTGACTTTAATGCCAGGGTCGGCAAAGACACAGCCCTCTGGGGAGGCGTGATTGGCAGAGAGGGATAGGGAAATCCAACTCCAACGGCACTCTACTCCTGACAAAATGTCTAGAACACAAACTCCTCATCATCAACATCCTGTTCCGCCAGAGGGATAAATATAAGGCATTGTGGCAACACCCTCGCTCCAAACACTGGCACCTGCTGGTCTATGTCATTGTCTGAGCCAGGGATTGCAAGGATGTGCGCATCACCCGCATCATGACAGGAGCTGACGACTGCTGGACGGACCATCGCCGAATCCGATCCGTCATCAATATTAACATAGCCCCAAAGCAGAGAGGACAGCAGAAGCAGTGCCGCAAAAAAGTTAATACCGGGGCACTTAAAGATCCAGCTAAGAGAGCCCTATATAGCCAGCGCCTCACAGCCATTCTGGCGTGCCATGATGACCCTGAGATGCTCAATGCCCACAGCGCTTGGTCTGCCCTCCAGGTCTCCATAACCAGTGCCTATGAAGAGACACTTGGTTACTCAACCAGAAAACACCAGGACTGCTTTGATGAAAACGATCAGGAGATCCAAGAGCTAATAGATCATAAGCGCAGAGCATTTCTGAACCTCAAGCAACAACCCAACTCGAGAGCTACAAAGCAATGTTACAGATGGCTCAAGGCTGAGGTCCAACAAAAAACCCGGGAGCTAAAGAACAGGTGGTTGGAGAAAGCGCAGGTGATACAACAACTAGCCGACAGCCACGACACGTGAGGATTCTTCATTGCAGTCAAGACCATCTACGGTCCAAATTCTCAAGGCCCCACCCCACTCCTGGCCAAGAACGGAGAAACACTCATCAAGGACACTGAGCACTTTGAAGATCTCCTCAAACGAGTCTCTGCCTTTGACTCGAGTGTTCTCAACTCCATCCCGCAGCATGCAACCCGCCACCACCTCAGTGAAACCCCAACGCTGCATGAGGTTGGCAAAGCCATAAAACAGCTCAAGAATAACAAGGCTACGGGTGCGGATGGAATTCCTGCTGAGGCGCTAAAATATGGCGAAGAGGCGCTGTTGGCGTGGATACATGACCTCATCGCTCTCACTTGGAGGGAGGAGAGCATGCCGGGAGATCTCAGAGATGCAGTGATCGTGTCCATTTTTAAAAAGGGGAACAAATCCGACTGCAGCAACTACAGGGGAATCTCCCTGCTATCAGCCACTAGGAGGTTCTCGCTAGAATTCTCCTCAACCGTCTTCTCCCTGTGGCCGAGGAGCTCCTCCCAGAATCACAGTGTGGATTTCGTCCCCTACGTGAAACAACGGACATGATCTTTGCAACACGACAACTGCAGGAAAAATGCAGGGAGCAGCGCCAGCCCTTATACATGGCCTTTTTCGATCTTACAAAGGCCTTTGACACTGTCGACCATGAGGGCTTATGGAGCGTCCTCCTCCGTTTTGGATCCCCCCGAAAGTTTGTCAACATCCTTCGCCTGCTCCATGACGACATGCAGGCCGTGATCCTTACCAATGGATCCATTACAGACCCATTCCACGTCCGGACCGGGGTCAAATAGGGCTGCGTCATCGCTCCAACCCTCTTCTCAATCTTCCTCGCTGCCATGTTCCACCTCACTGTCAACAAGCTCCTTGCTGGAGTGGAACTAAAGTACAGAACCAGTGGAAGCTGTCTAACCTACGCCGCCTCCAGGCCTGGTCCAAGATCACCCAAACCTCTGTTGTTGAACTACAGAATGCGGACGACGCCTGTGTCTGCGCACATTCTGAGGCTGAACTCCAGGGTATAGTCGATGTATTCACCGAGGCATATGAAAACATGAGCCTCACGCTTAACATCCTTAAGACAAGGGTCCTCCACCAGTTGTTCCTCACCGCACAGCACTGCCCCCCAGTCATCCAGATTCACGGCGCGGCCCTCGAATACGTGGACCACTTCCCATACCTCGGGAGCCCCTTGTCAACAAAGGCAGAGATTGATGCGGAGATTCAACATCGCCTCCAGTGCACCAGTGCAGTCAATGGCCGCCTGAGGAAAAGAGTGTTCGAAGACCAGGCCCTCAAACCTACCACCAAGCTCATGGTCTACAGGGCTGTAGTAATACGCGCCCTCCTGTATGGATCAGAGGCATGGACGATGTACAAAAGACACATCAAGTCGCTGGAGATATATCACCAACGATGTCTCTGCAAGATCCTGCAAATCCCCTAGGAGGACAGACGCACCAACATCAGTGTCCTCTCCCAGGGAGTTAGATATGGCCCTTCTGGCCAAAGGGATCAAGGGGTATGGAGAGAAAGCAGGAAAGGGGTACTGAGGTTGAATGATCAGCCATGATCTTATTGAATGGCGGTGCAGGCTCCAGGGGCCGAATGACCTACTCCTGAACCTAATTTCTATGTTTCTATGTTTCTATGTTTCTAACATCCCGAGCATTGAAGCACTAACCACTCTCGATCAGCTTCGCTGGGCAGGCCACTTAGTTCGAAAGCCAGACACGAGATTCCATAAGCCATTGCTCTACGCAGAGCCCCTTCATGGCAAACAAGCCAAAGGTGGGCAGCGGAAATGTTACAAGGACACCCTCAAAGCCTCCCTGGTGAAGTGCGACATCACCACTGACACTTGGGAGACCCTGGCCGAAGACCGCCCTAGGTGGAGAAAGTGCATCCGGGAGGGCATTGAGCTCCTCGAATCTCAACGCTGCGAGCGTGAAGAGGTCAGGCGCAGGCAGCGGAAGGAGTGTGTGGTAAATCAGTGCCACCCCCCATTCCCCCGACGAATATCTGTCCCACCTGTGACAGGGTCTGTGGCTTTTGTGTTGGACTGTTCAGCCACCAAAGAACTCACTTTAAGAGCGGAAGCAAGTCTTCCTCGATTTCGAGGGACTGTCTATGATGATGATAATGTTGTTGAGCCATTTTGACTTCAACTGCTCACTCCACAGCTCAGACTTTTCAAAATTTTTTAGAGTCAAGTGGCTTGATAGCTGATTCAAAGGTATGAAAATATTAATATTTACGTGTGTAGTGACGAGCTGACATTCCCTTTGTTGCCAATAACAAAATTGCATTTCTCATGTTTAAAATTTAAGAATGCCACGTGTTTCAAAATGTCATTAGCGTTTCATTAAAATGGTTGTTTTTCGACCATTTTTATCAATCAGAAGGATGTTGGCCCCAGACTATTTGAGGTTCATAATAAAAGATAATAACATTCATTTATGTATCGAATCTAATTTCTTCTGCATTGCACATTGTTTTAATACATCATTGAATGAATAAAATTGGGTATGGTTTTTGGTAAGGAGCTAAAGTACAAGGGAAATGAAAAACAGCATTACAATTTAAAAAAATCTACAGCCCATTGTACATTTTTTTCAGAAATATAAAGGATATTTTGTGATAACACAACGGTTTCACCTTATGTCTGCATTAAAATAGAATGCTGTAAATTTAAAGTAATTACTGATATGGACCAGCCAAAGATCAGTTGTCAAAAATGCTATGCTAAAGGAGAAGAAATTGCTCCCACCACCATCACTTTCTTAGAGCATCAAGGCTTGGGCAATAAATGCCAGCCTTGCCAGCGATACCCTAAAAAAATCAGGTGTGATAAAATCAAAGTGTGATTGTTTCAGAATATCAGAATGAAATTAATTTGTGATTTAAAACAATATTGAATTTATTTGTTTTGTTCAGTCATTCTGTCAGCTCATCCCAAAACCACTGCCTTTGTATAAAACACTGGGAGTGGGGAAGGGGCAATCAAACTATATGGAGCTAGCAAGCTGTGGTTAATATGTATAAACCATGCATATTTACCTCCAATCTGTAAGAATGATAATATCCACATTTCAGCATAGTAATTGACATAAAGTAAGCCATCCGATGGCAGTTAGATGAAGCTATGTTAATTTATCACCTCAGTGACTTAATGAGCCATTTGACCTTCGTTAATGTGTTGCCTACAGTACGCACGCAGTGAAGTGTTGAACATAGCATCTAAACCAAAGGTTACAATAATGCCATCATTCACGTAGAAGAAAGACATACTTTGGTCCAAGAAGTTATAAAAAGAAAACAGGAGAATCATTGGATCTCACAAAAAATACCATCCCAATAAATCATGGCAATCAAAATGGCTGAGCTAGACCTCACTGAAGGCTCAGTGAGTTTATCCATGAATAGCTGAGCCATACAGATGGAAAGGTCCCAGGTTCAATCCCTAAATGCAACTCTCTTGAGGTGACATCTGTAGCAAATGACATATGCCCTCCTCCTCAGCTGATATTCCATAGATGTCATCATGCTACTTTTCCTAGCTCACCTGGAGCTGCTGTTCAGCAGCACAAGAAGGGAGAGTCCCACCAGTTTTCTATCTCTCACACAGATAACTTATCTGAAATGGAAGCTTGTTTTTATGGGAAATCCAAGCGTAAATGTCAGTCCACGTTAAATGTTGATCTTAGACCTGCATGAGTTCAATTTCTTTTAGCTTTCTCATATTGAACCATTGCTTGGTTCTATTTTATGTTTTTTTCCTTCCCTAGCCCACTTTATTAAGATTTTCCCAATGCCGTGTACCAATCTTCAGTGCAGCAAATGAGCAGACATACTGTTCAAGGTTCCTTCTTTTGTTCCTGCATAAATGCTGTTCATCTGTAATAACTTTCAGTTCTGAGGAAGAGTTCTGAAATGTCATGTTACGTATGCAATAAAGGTACAAACTGAGTACTGTTTAACTGAACAAAGTACAACCTTGTTCTGCTTTATTCGGCCCAAAGTGGCTGACTCACAAAATGGCTGGCCTTTTATACCAGAGCAGCACCATGTGCGTGCTGCTCAGTGGCCTCCAATAATGACACCATCTGGTGTTACAACCAGCATGTACACACATGAAAATACCCTCCTCTGAGATCTTATCACATCTTTCACAATTTGAGATGGCCCGGTGCTTTATGCTCCCGGATTGACCGTCTCAGTTCAATTCCGGCCTTGGGTGAGTGTGCAGGGTCTGTTGTGGCTGGTGGCTGGATGGCTGACTTGTTGGGAGGGGGGGGGCAGTGGCCATGTCAGGAATTGCAAGTCAATTTTTATTGAACAAGTCCGTGATGGAAATTCCAAGTTCATTGATGATCCTTGAGTCCACTGAAGGCTGCTGGTAGATTAGTTGGTCGTTAACGGTTTCTTTGTCCAACTGCTCTGGCTCGTCTGTGTGCCACAGTTTTGTTTGATCCATGTGTTTCCTGCAAGTTTGACCATTCTTGAGCTTAATAACAAATACTCTGTTGCCCTCCTTGGCCACGACCGTACCGGCGATCCATTTGGGACCCTGACCATAATTCAACACATATACAGGATCATTTACAGAAATCTCGCGTGACACAGTTGCGCGATCATGGTACCCTTGTTGACTCTGTCTTCTGTATTCAACATGATTGCTTAAATCCAAGTGTACAAGAGATAACTTGGTCTTAAGACCTCTTTTCATCATGAGTTCAGCAGGCGAGACCCCTGTGAGTGCATGGGGTCTTGTCCTGTAACTCAGCAGTATGCAGGACAAGCGGGTCTGCAGTGATCCTTGGGTTACTCTCCTCATGCTTTGCTTGATAATTTGTACTGCACGTTCAGCTTGCCCGTTGGATGAAGGCTTGAACAGTGCTGACCTCATATGTTTTATGCCGTTAAGTTTTACAAACTCCTGATTGGTGAAGCACGACCCATTGTCACTCACCACTATGTCAGGCAGACTACGTGTCACGAACATGACATTGAGATTCTCTATGGTTGCCGTGGACGAACTGGATGACATGATTTATGCATTCTATTCACTTCGAATAAGCATCCACCACCACTAAAAACATCTTGCCCAGGAAGGGACCTGCAAAATCTACATGGATCCTGGACCAAGGTTTGGATGGCCATGACCACAGACTCAGCGACGATTCCGCTGGTGCTTTGCTGAGCTGCATGCAGGTGTTGCACTGATGCACGCATGCTTCCAGCTCAGAATCAATTCCTAGCCACCATACGTGAGACCTGGCGATGGCCTTCATCATCACTATACCAGGATGTGTGCTGTGTAACTCACGCACAAACTTCTCTCTCCCTTTCTTAGGCATTACATAACGACTGCCCCACAATATACAATCTGCTTGAATAGACAGTTCGTCCTTGCGACGAATGTATGGTTTGGCCTCCTCACACATTTGCTTAGGTACGGCAGACCAATCCCCTTTGAGGATGCAACCCTTTACCACTGATAATATCAGGTCCTGGCTGGTCCAGGTCTCAACTTGTTGAGCCGTGATAGGGGTACCTTCACTCTCAAAAGCATCCATGATTAACATTAAATCTGCTGGTTGTGACGTTTCCACCTCTGGTATGGGCACCGGCAACCGGCTCAAAACATCGGCACAATTCTCTGTACCAGGTCTGCGGTGAATGACATAATCATAGACAGATAATATCAGCGCCCACCTTTGGATGTGGCATGAAGCGTTGGTATTGATACTTTTGCTCTCGGAAAACAAAGAAATGAGCGGCTTGTGATCGGTCTCTAATTCGAACCTCAGACCGAACAGGTATTGATGCATCTTCTTAACATCATACACACACGCAAAAGCTTCTTTTTCTAACATACTATAGGCTCTTTCTGCTTTAGACAAACTTTTTGGTGCATACGCAACAGGTTGAAGTTCCCCCGACTCATTGGCTTGTTGTAACACGCAACCAATTCCATATGACGATGCATCACAGGCCAAAACTAAATGTTTACATGGGTCATAATGTACCAGCAGCTTGTGCGAGCAAAGCAGATTGGTGGCTTTCTCGAAAGCTCTGTCTTGCAATGCGCCCCACACCCAATTGTTGCCTTTTCTCAATAGCATGTGCAGTGGTTCAAGTAAGGTGACCAATATAGGTAGGAAGTTACCAAAGTAGTTGAGTAGACCCAGGAATAAATGCAGCTCCGTCACATTCTGCAGCTTGGGTGCATTCTTGATGGCTTTGGTTTTCATGTCAGTAGGTCTGATGCCATCAGTGGCGATTTTCCTCCCGAGGAATTCAACCTCTGGTGCATGAAGATGCACTTCGAGCGTTTAAGTCTGAGTCCCACTCTGTCCAAATGCAGTAGATCCTCTTCCAGGTTGTTCAGATGTTCCTTGGAGTCACGACTGGTGATCAGGATGTCATCTTGGAACACGACGGCTCTGGGAACGGACTTCAGTAGACTTTCCATATTCCTCCGGGATATTGCTTTAGCTGAGCTAATTCCAAACGGGCACCTGTGGTAAATAAACAGACCTTTGTGCGTGTTAATGCACGTAAGTCTCTTCGACGTATCGACCAACTCCTGTGTCATATAGGCCGACATCAAGTCCAGTTTTGTGAACGACTTCCCTCCGGCTAGAGTCGCAAACAAGTCATCGACTTTCGGTAACGGGTACTGATCTTGTTTCGAAACCCTGTTGATCGTAGCCTTGTAGTCTCCACAGATTCTGACTATGCCATCATTTTTCAGCACAGGAACAATGGGGCTGGCCCATTCATTAAATTTGACCGGTGATATGATCCCTTCACACTGAAGGCTGTCTAGTTCAATTTCGACCTTCTCCCTCATCATATACGGCATTGCCCGAGCTTTATGATGGACAGGTCTTGCATCTGAGTTCATGTGGATCTGCACCTTGGCTCCTGTGAAATTGCCGATACCCGGTTCGAACAGCAAGGGGAACTTGCTCAATACTTGGGCACATGTATCTTCCTCCTCCGACAATGCCTTTATGTTGTTCCAGTCGCATCTGATTTTCTCCAACCAGCTCCTGCCGAGCAGCGTTGGGCCATTGCCTGGAACAATCCACAGCGGTAACTTGTGAACCGCACTGTTATACGACACATTAATTTGTGCACTGCCAATCACCTTTATCAGTTCTTTGGTGTACGTGCGCAGCTTGGCATTAACAGGGCTCAGCCTGGGTCTCGCAGTCTTAGTATTCCACAGCTTATTAAATGCCCTCTCGTTCATAATCGATTGACTTGCCCCTGTGTCCAATTCCATCGATACCGGTATCCCGTAAAACTTCACATTAATCAAAATTGGTTATGAAAGAGTACAGTCCATACACGTCCTCCTCTGGCATCTCGGATTGTGTATCCGGATCCACGCTAGTCTGACTCTCGTCCTCAACGTGGTGTGTCGCAGCTTGCTTGCCCATCTGCGGACACTTGCGCTGGAAATGCCCCACTCTCAGACAGCCTTTGTAACTATATTGCTTTAATCGGCACTGCTGGTGAAGATGATTTCCCCCACAACACCAATATGGAGAAGTCGGATACATTCACGCTGGCGAATGCAGCTAGATAGGCCCTGCCATGTGCCGCTCTGCCAAATGCCGAATCAATCGCATTTACAGTACTTGCTGAGGTTCGGTTCTTCACCGAAATTTGCTTTAAACTCTAGTCTGTCATCATACATGATTGAGCGATCTGGATGGCCCTTTTTAAATTCAATTCCTCCACCGCCAGAAGTTTGCGCAGGATCACCTCATGGTTGATACCGATAACGAAGAAGTCCCGCAGCATGACTGCCAACACTGTCCCGAACTAGCACGGTCCCGCTAGACATCTCAGGTCGGCAACGAATTCCGCCGCACTCTGGCCCTCCGATTGAAAGTGTGCATAAAACCTGTATCTCGAAATGATGCTGTCATCATCTGGCTTGAGGTGCTCCCGTACCAATGTATACAACTCCTCGTACATTTTCTCTGTTGGATCACTAGGCATGAGTAGATTCTTTATCAGACCGTAGATCTTTGAACCGTATACAGTGAGGAACACGGCCCAGCGCTGATCTGCATCGCCGACCTCCTTCATTTTGTTGGCCACGAAGTACTGGTTCAAACGGCTCACAAAGTCTACTCAATCTTCTCCCTCCACGAATCGCTCTAAAAATCCAATCGTGCTCATTTTGCAAACAAAGGTTCTTGTATTCTCGTCGCCGAATGTTACGTATGCAATAAAGGTACAAACTGAGTACTGTTTAACTGAACAAGGTACAACCTTGTTCTGCTTTATTCGGCCCAAAGTGGCTGACTCACAAAATGGCTGGCCTTTTATACCAGAGCAGCACCATGTGCATGCTGCTCAGTGGCCTCCAATAATGACACCATCTGGTGGCTACAAACAGCATGTACATACATGACATGTCAACTGACTTGTGTTTGCTTGTCAGATGCTGCCTGATCCACTGAGTGTCTCCAGCGGTTTCTGTTTTTGTTTCAGATTTCCAGCATCTGGAGTATTTTTGTTCATACTGTTCAAGATTTCTTATTATGCTTTTCTTGAATTGACCACTGGACAATTTATGGAAGCTGGGTTAACCTGACTGAAACCGACAAAATAATATAACCATTTCCTTCAAAGAATTCATAATTAGCTTAAACTCTAAATTAGGATCTTCAAAGATTTCACAACAACAGGACAGAATTTGAGGAGCACAGGCATCTCAGGGGTTTGTGAGGCTAAAGGAGATTACAGAGATAGGGAGGGGTGAGGCCATGGAGGGATTTGTAAACAACGATGAACATTTTCACAACCTGAAGACAAAATTGTTGTTACAATGTAATGGTGATACAATAAAAGAAAGTTGTGTAATAGATTTACCTGCAGGCTAACAAGATCAAAGAAAAAAAGTCTTGTAACAGAAACAGTAGTTAACATCAATAAGATTGAATTTACCAGTTGAGACCCACCTAAAACTTCAAGCAAAAAAATGAATGAATTTTCCATTCAGCTGTAGGACTACCACAAAGAGGATTTGGGTGAACAGGGACTAGAATATTGAATGGCTAGTGTCCCTACTCTTTCCCCATTTACTTTGCACTGATAATTTTTGCCATTTTTGCAGTTTTTGCCAGTTCTGAAGATGCTGCTTGCAGAATGATAAAAGGTTGAGTTTTTTATACTTCCTTTTCAAATAATTCTGCAACTGTCAGTATGTAATCTGTTTTGCTGTCTCTCTTGAGCAATAATCCCTAATTAATAATGATCTTTGCTTCTGTGTTAAACCTCTGTTGAAAATACAGAGTAATACTGTCAAAAGTTCCCTTTCTATCAAAACTACAATTTTTTTACTTACAGTCAGTATGGGATACTACTTTCCTTCCTAAACTGTGACATGTAAGCCAGAATATTTGCATTGAGTCTTTCTATAATCAAGTTAGTATCATTCTCACTCTGTTCTTGCCCCATGGAACTGATTTCTTCCTATCTTGACTATTTTTTTCTCTCCTTGTCCAGTCTCTTCCAACCTACATCCACGACTCTTCCGACGCCTCCACCATTTTAATAGTTTCCAGTTTCCTGGCCCTAACTGGCTCCTTTTAACTATGGACGTCCAATCCCTCCATGTCTCATGGCCTCTTTGCTTCGTCCTTAAATGGAGGCCCAACCAAGCCCCATCCACCACCGCCCTCCTCCACCTGGCTGAACTTGTTCTCACATTGAACAACTTCTCCTTTGACTCCACTCACTTCCTCCAAATAAAAGGTGTTGCAATGGGATCTCTTATGGACCCTAGCTATGCCTGTCTTTTCATGGGATATGTAGAACATTCTTTGGTCCAGTCCTACTCAGGTCTCCACTCTCACCTCTTTTTCCGGTACAGTCATGACGTGGTGCCATTTCTTGCTCTCGCCCCAAACTGGAAAATGTCATCAACTTTGCATCCAATTTCCACCCTACCCTCGCCTTCACATGGTTCATCTCTGAATCTTCTGTTCCCTTCCTTGATTTCTCTATCTCCATTTCTGGGTATAGGCTGTCGATCAGTATCTTCCATAACCCCATTGACTCCCACAGCTACCTGGACTACACTTCCTCCCACCCCGCTTCCTGTAAGAACTCTATTTCATTCTTCCAGTTTCTCTGTCTCTGTCGCATTTGTTGCAGCGCTGCCACCTTCTATACCAGTGCTTCCGCTATGTCTTCCTTTTTGATTCCCTTCCACCGTGGTTGACAGTACATTCGACCGTGGTTGACAGAGCCCTCAACCATGTCTGGCCCATTTCCCACACTTCTGCTCTCACCCCTTCCCGTCCCTCCCAGTGCCACAATAGGATTCCCCTTGTCCTCGCCTTCTACTCCACCAGCCTTCGAATTCAACGAATCATCCTCCCCCATTTCCGCCACCACCAAACACATGTTCCCCCCCCTTTCAGCGTTCCGAAGGGACTGTTCCTCTGCGACACCCTGATCCACTCTTCATCTCACTCCCAACACCCCCTCTCCTTCCCACAGCATCTTCCTTTTACACCGTCCAAGGGCCCCAAACAACGAAGTGAAACTGTGATTTACTTGTACTTCTTTCAATTTAATATATTTATTCGCTGCTCATGATGCAGCCTCCTCTATGTTGGAGAGACCAAATGCAGATTTGGTGACCGCTTTGCGGAACACCTCTGTTCAGACCGGAAGCATAACCCTGAGCTTCTGGTCACCTGTCATTTTAATTCTCTGCACCACTCCCACCTTGACCTCTCTGTCCTTGGGTTCCTACACTGTTCTAATGAAGCTCAACGGAAGCTCAAGGAACAGCACCTCAAGTTTCGATTAGGCACTTCACAGCCTTCTGGACTTAACATCGAGCTCAACAATTTCAGATCATAACCACCGCTCCCATTTTTCCGGACAGCAGCTATTGGTAATGATTCTGATGTTGTACTTTACACCTCCTCTAGATCCATCTTTTGTCCCATTACCATTTTGCCTTGCACCATCATCCCCTTTGTTATGTAATCTCTCCTGCCTTCCACTCTATCACAGACCTTCCCTTTTCTTCTTTCCTTCCCTCCCCCTTTTCCCTGCCTCTGTACTTGCTTAAAACCTATTACATCTCTAACTTTTTCCAGTTCTAACGAAAGGTCATAGACCTGAAACATTAACTCTATCTCTCCAGATGCTGCCTGACCTGCTGAGTATTTTCTGTTTTTATTTCAGATTTCTTGAATCTGCAGCATTTTGCCTTTGTACCATCCTCACTATGAATGGATAGTTTTGAATGGGTTTCAAAAACTCAGTGTCTGCTTTTGTTTTTAGAAGTATAAGTCATACAATACTCAACACGAAAAATTGTGTTGGCTGATGACTCAAGTTGCTTAGTTCATACACTTCTTATTGTGTACATTGTGATGCTCTAATTCCTAGAGCTGATTCAATACTTCAGGGCTATAGTCATTTTTTATGTCTTGAGGATAATATTATTGAACTTGCAGGTTACAGTGGGTAACCCCCAAAAAACGGTGCAGGAATCGCAATACGCGATTAACCCGTGCCCATTGATTACACTGCAGGCAGGACAGCAACTTCTCATTTCCATGATTGCTGCGTGCACACAGTGCTCCGCGTGCTGCTCATTGGCTGCACACATCAGCAGGGGGCCCAATGTCGTGAGTGTCTAGCGCTACTTAAAGCTAGTCTGCATCTCTAAAAGGGGAGATGCATTGTGGCTGGTGGTGGTGCTGAGATCATTCTGAATATTGTGCTGTGAAATAATCAACAATGGCTGACCATGGGAGAGAGCATACACCGAGGTCTTCAGACGCTGCACTGTAGGTCTTGATGGAGGAGGCGGAAAGAAGTAGAGATGTTCTGTATGCTCATAGGGGCTGGAGCCCTCCCCCAAGACACATGCTCAGAAGGCATTTGCAACAGATAGGTCAATCCCAGGGTGTAGCTCCAAGGTCCTGGATGCAGTGCAGGAAGAGGTTTAATGATCTCACA
Organism: Pristiophorus japonicus; assembly: GCF_044704955.1. Classification (NCBI taxonomy): domain Eukaryota; kingdom Metazoa; phylum Chordata; class Chondrichthyes; family Pristiophoridae; genus Pristiophorus; species Pristiophorus japonicus. The sequence goes on along the minus strand of NC_091989.1, from coordinate 33,645,419 downwards.
AGAGTTGTCAAGGTCAGTGAGTGCATCTTCAAATGCCATATCCTAGCAACTGCATCACTAGCCTCATCCACTGTTCAATTTACTACACCCTCATCACTCACCTACCAACAATCTCTATCAATCAGGACTCATACCCAACATTCAACTGCTTTACCTTCCCCTCACACACTTAGCACTGTTGCAGCCTCGCATGCATATCTCACAGCTTGCACACACTGGCAGCTATTCAACCATAACAGCCACATCACCCAAACATATTGAACAACACTCACTGGCACACTTCCCTCTTTCTTGCAGGAGAAGGTGGCGCACAACAGGAAGCAGCAGGGATTAACAGAAGGGGGAGAGGTGCGCCTGCATGTTTTAATTGCCATGGAGGAGACTTGCTTGTCATTATGGGAAGGCCCATAGCTGAGGCCGTAGTCACTGGCGGGGCTGAAGTGATTGAAGATGAAAGAATCCGCATGCCTAATCCTCTTCATCTCAAGCCACTTCTCTCTCATCCCTCAATCTCTTCCGACTTACAAGCTTCAGATGGTGTAAACATGTACTTCATACTTTCTCCTCTCCCCTCACCACAACCCAACCCTTGTCCCTTTTTCATTTCAAATACTCAAGAACCTGCGGAGGAAGAGGAAGAAGAAAGTGGAGGTGAAGAGACACAATCACTCGATTTCATAGTCAGTTCAGCTACTGACACTACATGTAATTTAGAGGATAGCATAGAGGCAGGATCTGCATGTAGTGAGACACTGTATACAAGTGCACTGAAGCCAGGGCTGGGGGAAGGGATAGCGCAGTTGTCAGCTCGCTGGAGGGCGAGGTCGCACACTAGTTCTGCTGCAGAGGACTCAGATGAGGACTTCGATGGACTAGAACAAGGCTGAGGGGTGTACACACCCAAATGGTTGGTACTGGGAATCCTGCTGGAAAGCCTGCTTTCAATGTCAAGGAGCATGGAGGAGTCAGCACCAACTTGGCACAAGACTTTGCACAGAGATTGGACCCATCCTTTCCAACATGGAACAAGTGGCCATCTCCATCAACACACATGTGGAACCAACCATGATGTGGCACCCGATGGTCAATGTCTCAGCTTCAATGCAGCACCAGCAGCATCCACCCAACGACTGAGTGCTGCAGTGGAAGCTCAGACTGCTGTCATGCAATGTCAGAATGCTGCCATGGAAGCACAGACTGCTGCCATCATGGCTCTGGATACCAGTGTAGAAAGGGTCTTCCAGGGAATTACAGCACTCCAGCAATCTGTTCTCAAACAGATCTGCTCCCTAAACACCCTCTGTGGATAAGGCCACCTGCTGAGAACCCTTCTTCCCCTCTTCCTTCTCCCTCCTCTGTGTGGCCTCTGCTCATTCTCCCAGTCATGCTTAATGCCAATAGGAAGCCTTACTAGGCCACTCATGTCTGGAAGCAATTGGTTTGTGCACAAGCCTTTGCCAACAAAAAAGTACTTCAGCATCAGCCCGACGACTCCCTGTAGACTATAGAAACTTTACAAAAATATGGAAAAGCAACCAAAATGTGTAGAAATGCAGCAACATTCAGAAGAAATTGTAGTGTATGGAGAAAGAGTCAGACTGAACACTGTGAGCTCAAAGTAATTTGTGACCTTAGTCTTTTATTGCAGATCTCCAGAGTGCCTCTCCAACCTGTGAAGCCTCCTTAAATACCTATGCTCCCAAGGGATTATGAGATCCCTTGGGACTCCGGGGAATGAGCCCTCTGGTGGCTGTACAGAATATATACAAGTCTAGATACATAACAACATTCCCCCCTAAAGTCAATAGTGTAACTATTTACAATGTGAGTCGATCTGGGGCCCTCCTTGCCCTGGTTGATCGTCTTGGTGTGAAAGCTGGTGTTGTTGAGTCATTTGTTGGGCCCTCGCTGGGCTGCCGTGCAGCTGGCTTTGCTGGGCTGCCTGGTGTGTTGGGCCCTGCGGGGCTGCTGTGGATGATGGGTTCTGCTTCGAGGTCAACCGTGGTGTCGGCTGCCACTGGTGTGTGTGTGTTGGGGGAATCAAAAAAGGTAGGGTCCAAGGTGGGTTGCTCAGGATAGTCCGTGAATCTGAGTTTGATTTGGTCCAAGTGTTTCCGGTGAATGAGTCCATTTGAAAGTTTGACTCGAAACACCCTGCTCCCTTCTTTGGCCATGACAGTGCCGGGAAGCCACTTGGAACCTTGCCCATAATTTAATACAAATACAGGATCATTGACTTCAATCTTGCGTGACACATTTGTGCTATCATGGATGCACTTTGTTGAAGCTGCCTGCTCTCTACCTGTTCATGTAGATCAGGGTGAACTAACGAGAGCCTTGTCTTAAGTGCTCTTTTCATGAGCAGTTCAGCAGGTGGGATCCCAGTGAGTGAGTATGGTCTCGTGCGGTAGCTAAGCAAGACTCGGGATAGGTGAGTCTGCAGTGAACCTTCAGTTACCCTCTTCAAGCCTTGCTTGATGGTTTGCACTGCTCTCTCTGCCTGACCATTGGACGCTAGTTTAAACGGGGCAGATGTGACATGTTTGATCCTGTTACGGATCATAAATTCTTTGAACTCAGCATTGGTAAAACATGGCCCGTTGTCGCTCACCAGGACATCGGGTAAGTCATGTGTGGCAAACATGGCCCGCAGGCTTTCAGTGGTGGCAGCAGACGTGCTGACCGACATTATCTCACATTCAATCCACTTGGCGTATACAACCACAAGGAACATTTTACCCAAGAACGGGCCTGCATAGTCGATGTGTACCCTAGACTACGGTTTGGAGGGCCAAGACCATAAACTTAGCGGCGCCTCCCTGGGTACATTGCTTAACTGCGAGCATGTATTACATCTGTGAACACAGGACCACAAATCCGCATCGATGCCGGGCCACCACACATGGGATCTGGCTATCGTTTTCATCATTACGATGCCTGGGTGGGTACTGTGGAGGTCATTGATGAAGGTGTCTCTGCCCTTCTTGAGGATCAGTACTCAATTGCCCCACAGAAGGCAGTCTGCCTATATAGACATTTCATCTTTGCGCCATTGGAATGGCTTTATCTCTTCCTGCATTTCCACTGGGACACTGAACCAGCTCCCGTGAAGCACACAGTTTTTGACTAGAGATAATAAGGGGTCCTGGCTTGTCCACGTTTTAATCTGCCAGGCAGTGACAGGTGATTGCTCACTCTCAAATGCTTCCATAACCATGGCTAGATCTGCGAGCTGCACCATTTCCACCCCCATGGTGGGCAATGGCAGCCTACTGAGAGCATCGGCGCAGTTTTCTATGCCTGGCCTGTGGCGGATGGTGTAGTTGTATGTGGACAATGTGAGCGTCCATTTCTGGATGCGGGCCGATGCGTTGGTATATATCCCTTTGCTCTCGGAAAACAGGGATAAAAGTAGCTTATGTTTAGTTTCCAATTCAAATTTTAGCCCAAACAGGTATTGATGCATTTTCTTTACCCCATAGACACACGCTAACGCTTCTTATTCAATCGTGCTGTCGGCTCTCTCGGCCTTAGATAGACTCCTGGATGCATAAGTAACCGGTTGCAGTTTCCCGAAATCATTGGCTTGTTGTGATACACACCCGACGCCATATGACGACACATCACATGCTAGTAACAAACGCTTACATGGATCATACAACACAAGCAATTTGTTTGAGCATAACAATTTTCTCGCTTTTATAAAGGCATTTTCTTGGCTTTTGCCCCAAACCCCATTCGCCCCCCTTTCATAGTAAGACATGTAGTGGTTCTAGCAGGGTGCTGAGACCCGGTAAGAAGTCACCAAAGTAGTTCAAGAGTCCCAGAAACGACCGCAGCTCCGTCACGTTCTGCGGCCTCGGTACGTTCTCGATTGCCTCTGTCTTCGCGTTGGTGAGCCTGATGCCGTCCGCCGCAATCCTCCTTCCCAAGAACTCCACTTCAGGCGCCAGGAAAACGCACTTCGAGCGTTTTAACCTGAGCCGACTAAGAACCTCCTCCAGGTTTTGCAGATGCTCGACTGTGTTCCGACCTGTGACCAAGATATAGTCCTGGAAGACCACAGTGTGCGGGACCGACTTCAGTAAACTTTCCATGTTTCTCTGGAATATCGCCGCCGCTGATCAGATTCCAAACGGACATCTGTTATAAACAAAAAGATCTTTGTGCGTGTTGATGCAGGTGAAGGCCTTCGATGATTCCTCCAGTTCCTGCGTCATGTAGGCTGAAGTCAGATCCAGTTTCGTGAACGTCTTTCCTCCCGCCAGCGTTGCAAAGAGGTCGTCGGCTTTTGGAAGTGGGTATTGGTCCTGCAGGGAGAAACGATTGATAGTTTCTTGTAATCGCTACAGATTCTGACGCTGCCGTCTCCCTTGAGGACTGGAACGATAGGACTGGCCCACTTGCTGAACTCGATCGGTGAGATGATGCCCTCTCTTTGTAGCCGGTCGAGCTCGATTTCTCTCATCATGTACGGTACTGCTCTCACCTTGTGATGGATGGGTCGCGCCCTGGAATTAGGTGGGTCTGCACTTTTGCTCCTTGGAATTTCCCGATGCCTGGTTCGAACAGTGAAGGAAATTTGTTTAAGATCTGTGCACATGAAGTATCATCAATGGACGATAGCGCTCGGACGTCGTCCCAGTTCCAGCGTATCTTTCCCAGCCAGCTCCTGCCGAGCAGCGTAGGACCATCGCCCGGTACCACCCAGAATGGTAGCTTGTGCACCGCTCCATCGTAGGAGACCTTTACGGTAGCACTGCCGATTACAGGAATCAGTTCTTTCATGTAAATTCTTAGTTTCGTGCGAATTGGAGTTAAGACTGGTCTTGAGGCTTTGTTGCACCACAACCTTTCGAAAGTCTTTTTGCCCATGATGGACTGGCTCGCACCCATGTCCAGCTCCATTGACACCGGGAGTCCATTTAGTTCAACCTTCAGCATTATCGGGGGACAATTCGTGGTGAATATGGCACCCATGTACCTCTGCCTCCTCTATCAGAGGTTCTGTTTCGTCGTGATCCTCCGTGGATCTGTACTCCTCTGCAACGTGGTGGTTTTCAGATTTAGCAGGCCTAACAGCTCGCCTGCACACTCATTGGAGGTGTCCCATTGTTCCACAGCCCTTGAAAACGTATCCTTTGAATCGGCATGAATAGAAACGATGATCACCACCGCAACGTCAACAAGGTGTTAATGGCCTTGCATTCGTCACCCTTGATGGTGGACTCTGGGACATCTGCGGACGTGTAGCTGCAGGTATGTGTGACCTGCCCTGTCCATTACGATTCAAAAACAACATCACTTTGTTCACAGTACTTGTAGCAGCACTTGTGTGCTGAGAGATTTGCTTCATATTGTCACTGGTGGCAATGAACACCTGGACTATCGCTATGGCCTTACTCAAGGTTGGGGTTTCTACAGTCAAAAGTTTGCGAAGTATGGTTTCGTGGCCAATGTCAAGTACGAAAAAGTCTCTGAGCATGTGCTCCAAATGTCCTTCAAATTCGCAATGTCCTACAAGGCGTCTTAGCTCAGCGACATAACTCGCCACTTCCTGGCCTTCAGACCTTTTGTAGGTGTAGAACTGGGACCTCGCCATCAGAATGCTTTCCTTCGGGTTCAAATGCTCTTGGACCAGTGTGCACAAATCGTCATACGATTTCTCCGTGGGTTTTGCTGGAGTGAGCAGATTCTTCATGAGGCCATACGTTGATGCCCCACAGATGATGAGGAGGATCGCTCTACGTTTGGCAGTGCTCTCTTCCCCATCTAGCTCGTTGGCCACGAAGTATTGGTCGAGTCGCTCCACAAAAGTTTCCCAATCATCTCCCTCTGAAAATCTTTCCAGGATGCCCACTGTTCTCTGCATTTGGGTTTGCTATCTGTATCTCATCACCAATTCTAGTGTATGGAGATAGAGTGAGACTGAACACTGTGAGCTCAAAGTAATGCGTGACCGTAGTCTTTTATTTCAGGTCTCCAGAGTGCCTCTCCAACCTGTGAAGCCTCCTTAAATACCTGTGCTCCCAAGGGATTATGAGATCCCGTGGGACTCCGGTGAATGAGCCCTCTGGTGGCTGTACAGAGTATATACAAGTCCAGATACATAACAGAAATGATCCAGCAACTAACATGTAAGTAGCTGATGATAGCGCTGGTGGGGGGTCCTTCATGTTGTTTAATGTTGTGTTCAGTTGTGCGAGGTTAAGAGAGGGCCCAGGCTGGAGCGTGGAGCTCCAAAATGGCAGCACTGGTGTGAAATCTTTTTTTAAATTTCAAAATATACTTTATTCATATAAAAATGTGTACAGTACATTCAAAAGCAGTTCAGTACGTTTAGCTGCGGTCAGCAATCCCATACACTACATTTGGGTGCTGACGGCAGTTCCGTTCGAAACATTTCCTTGCTTTTCATTTCAAGTACAATTCGGTGCGATATGAGATACATTTTAGTACATTCGACAAATTACATTACATGCTGATTGACACCAGGATCTGCCTGCTCTGTATATTGCTGGAGGTCATTAGGTGTGCGCGGACAAACCCCTTTACAAATATGGCGAACGACACACTGACCATCAGATGTGTCCGCATGTGTCAGGGTCGCCATTTTAATAGTTTCAGAGGTCTCGTAGTGTCCAAAAATCGGGCAGGATTGCACTGGAGAACGAAAAAGAAAAGAAAGATTTGCATTTATATAGCACTGTTCATGACCACCGAACCTCCCAAAGAAGTTACAGCCAATTAAGTACTTTTTGAAGTGTAGTCACTATTGTAATGTAGGAAACACGGCAGCCATTTTGCACTCAGCAAGCTCCCACAAACAGCAATGTGATAATGACCAGATAATCTGTTTTTGTTATGTTGATTGAGGGATAAACATTGGCCAGGACACCAGAGATAACTCCCCTGCTCTTCTTTGATATAGTGCCATGGGATCTTTTACAGCCACCTGAGAGAGCAAACGGGCCTCAGATTAACGTCTCATCCGAAAGATGGCACCATCCAACAGTGCAGCACTCCTTCAGTATTGCACTAGAGTGTTGACCTAGATTTTTGTGCTCAAGTCTCTGGAGTGGGACTTGAACCCACAACCTTCTGACCCAGAGGCAGTGCCAGCAGCTGAGCCACAGCTGACAATAAATGAAAATGCGAGCGGTGAATCATATTTCCATCTCACGTGAATTTCCCTCCCACCACCCCACGTTGGAACTGCCACTAGCCTCCCCTTCCACTCCACTGCACATAAATGGTGGCAGAGGGCTCAGGTCTCCAAAGGATTTTCCTCTCACCTGCCTGTGTTACCACTACTTCCCACAGCTGCCATAAGGAAGATGGTGATAGATCCCAGAAAGCAGATGTAATGGTCCTGAGGTCCCCCATGGAGGGAGAGGGCCTTATAGCAACATCCTCTCCCTCCATTACAACCCACACTAACCTCCTTGGTCTCTGCCAAGGCCTATCAAGATGCTGAAGTTCCGATCTTTGGTACACTTCTGCAACTTTAAGTACCCTGTCGCTACGATTTTGTGGTCAGGCAATTTTGGGCATCCTCTTTGTTGTGGGAATCCTGCCAGGAGCCCACCATGCACGAGTGATGAGACCTGACCCAGAAAATTGTGCCGGGTTCCAGCATGTATCGGAGAGGCAGGCAGAAGTCCTACCCTGTTGGAACATTGCCACTGTGAAGATAATCCTAGCACGTTTACTTGATAAATTTAGACTTTTATTGTATCAGAAAGCATGTTGCATAGATTTTCGTTTTACATACCCTCCTCGTCCTAACTGAAATTTGGTTGTATTAAACAAACAAAAGACTTCTGATGAAAAGATAAATGCATTTTAAATTTGAGGAGATAAAATGTACAAAGAAGTGAGATCTCAGTTGGATAAATAAATTTAAGGAGCTTCATTATGATTAAACAACTGGTCCGATATACCACAAGACATCTGAATCATTTTAGCAGATTACTGGAATTGAATTGACTTTGTTGCAGGAACTATAAAAAAAGAACCCACACTTCCCCACACTGCAAGTTCCTCATCTAAATAAAAACAGAAAATACTGTCAACCACTCAGCAGTTCAGGCAGAAACTGTGAAGAGAGAAAGAGTTAACGGCCCTGATAATTACGGGGAGACTGGGAGGGAGTGGCGGGGGGGTAGGGGGAGCAGTTTAACGGTCGGGAAACCTGGAAGTACAGGCTTCCCTCAAGTCCTGACGACTTTAACGGCAGGACCCGATTTTTGAGGGTATCTGGCTGTCAAGTGGGTAGTTCTTCGGCACCAGGCTGCAGCTGAGAAGTGTAGAGGAGGGAGGGTGAGATCGGGGCTCTCAGGGGTGGGGTGCATCTATGGGGGGGGGGGGGGGGGAGAATGGGTGATATCGGGGGGAAAAGCAAAAAGATCGCGGGGGACCAGAGAGATCGAGGAAGGAGGGGAGAAGATCACAGGAGGGTTGGGGGAGGAGAGGAGAAGATGATGGGGAGCTCGTGGAGGATATTGGGAGGGCATCGGAAGCACGGGGGGTCCGATCATTGGGGAGGTTTGCAGATTTGCATGTTTGCTGGGAGTCTGGAGGGGAGCACTCCTGCTCCTCCTAGCCCACAAGCCGTGCTGGAAAAGCACTTCCCTCTTCCATGCAGCAGTTCTTGTCTCCCTTTGGCTGCCAGCATTAAAGCTGGAAGAGAGGAAAAATTTGAGGCATGCAGCCTCATTGAAATATTTAAATGAGGGACCCGCCTCTTGTGAGTGGATTGGTCGCCTGCCCCCATCCCGCCTCCATTGGGTTGGGGGTTGGGTTTGGGTTTGAGATTTTTTATATTTTTACTTCCCACATGACCCAAACCCACCTGTTTTGTGGGGTTAAATTTCCCCTAGTGTTACAGGGGTGGAAAGTATAGAAACAAATCATGGGTCCAGAGGAGGTGTAAATGGTTACAGCACAAGAGCAGAGGGGGCGGGAAGCTGGGAAATCTGGCAAAGAGGATAAGGCTCCTGTGACCTGGGAATGTGGCAGAAAAAGCTCACTAGACTCCAGGGATGTGGACCACCTTGCCAGCCATGTACTAATAGGGGAATCCCACCCCAAGCACCAGCCCACACTTCCTCCACTCCCAGTGGCTCTGGTGCAGCCATCTTCCAATACCAGAGTCTGCTGTCCGAGAAAATGGGGCAATCACTAAGATCTAAAGTTATTAAACTTGATATTAAGGTCGGAAGGCTGTAAAGTATTTAATAGAAAGATGAGATGCTGTTCCTTGAGATTGCGTTAAGTGTCATTGGAAAAGTGTAGGAGGACAAGGACAGAGGTCAGACTGGGATGGAGAATTAAAGTGACAACCTCAGGGTCACGCTTGCAGACTGAACGTAGGTATTTAGCAAAGTGATCACCCAATCTGCATTTGGTCCCCCCACTGCAGAAGCGTCCTCAGCATGAACAGCGAATACAGTATACAAAATGAAATTAAGTACAAGTAAATCACTGTTTCACCTGGAAGGAGTGATTGAGGCCCTAGTCAGCGGGAAGGGAAGAGGTGAAAGTCCAGGTGTTGCCTCTCCTGTGCTTTTATGGGGAGGTAAGGAGGAAGGTGAATGGGCGTTAGGAGTGATGGAAGAGTAGATCGGAGTGTTGCTGAGGGAGCACTCCCTTCGGGATGCTGAAAGGCGATGGGTGGTGACATTGTGCTGGAGATGGCGGGAATGGCAGACGATGATCTGTTGAATGTAGAAGCTGGTGGGCAGAAGATGAGAAGTGTCTGAGGGAGATCCAACTAAATATAACATGTTTCCCCATAGTGACAATGGGGAGACCAGTTCATGTGTCGTTATTTAATGGTATTACAAAAGACGTGAAAGGAAGATCTTGTGTCATTTCCGTAACAGGAGAGTTGCAAGAAAGTCTGAAAATAAGGTTAAAAACATTGTTAAAAATTAAAAAAAATAAAAAGAAGCAATGAAAAACAAAATTACACCAAAACACATCATAAATTAAATAAAGTACAAGACAGAAGGTCTCATTTTACCTCAACCAGAAAAAAACATAATTGCTTTTCTGTAAGTCGTCATCATCATAGGCAGTCCCTCGGAATCGAGGAAGACTTGCTTCCACTCCTAAAGTGAGTCCTTTGGTGGCTGAACAGTCCAATACGAGAGTCACAGATCCTGTCTCAGGTGGGACAGACATTCGTCGAGGGAAAGGGGTGGGGGGGGGGTGGGTGGGACTGATTTGCCGTACGCTCCTTCGGCTGCCTGCGCCTGATCTCTTCACGCTCGCGGCGTTGAGATTCGAAAAGCTCAACGCCCTCCCAGATGCACTTTCTCCACCTAGGGCGGTCTTCGGCCAGGGACTCCCAGGTGTCAATGGTGATGTCGCACTTTACCAGCGAGGCTTTGAGGGTGTCCTGCTAACGTTTCCGCTTCCCACCTTTGGCTCGTTTGCCGTGAAGGAACTCCGCATAGAACAATTGCTTAGGGAGTCTCTTGTCTGGCATGCAAATTAAGTGGCTTTCCAGCGAAGCTGATCGAGTGTGGTCAGTGCTTCAATGCTGGGGATGTTAGCCTGGGCGAGGACACTGATGTTGGTGCGCCTGTCCTCCCAGGGGATTTGCAGGATCTTACGGAGACATCGTTGGTGATATATCTCCAGCGACTTGAGGTGTCTTCTGTACATCGTCCATGCTTCTGATTCATACAGGAGGGCTGGTATTACTACAGCCCTGTAGACCATGAGCTTGGTGGTAGATTTGAAGGCCTGGTTTTTGAACACTCTTTTCCTCAGGCGGCTAAAGGCTGCACTGGCGCACTTGAGGCGATGTTGAATTTCCATATCAATGTCTGCCTTTATTGATAAGAGGCTCCCAAGGTATGGGAAGTGGTCCACGTCGTCGAGGGCTGCGCTGTGAATCTTGATGACTGGGGGGGCAGTGCTGTGTGGCGAGGACAGGCTGGTGGAGGACCTTTGTCTTACGGATGTTAAGCGTAAGGCCCATGCTTTCATATGCCTCGGTGAATACATCGACTATATCCTGGAGTTCAGCCTCTGAATGTGCGCAGGCGCAGGCATTGTCCGCGTACTGTAGCTCAACGACAGAGGTTGGGGTGATCTTGGTCCTGACCTGGAGGCTGCGAAGGTTAAACAGCTTCCCACTGGTTTTGTAGTTTAGTTCCACTCCAGTGGGGAGCTTGTTGACTGTGAGGTGGAGCATGGCAGCGAGGAAGATTGAGAAGAGGGCTAGAGCGATGACGCAGCCCTGTTTGACCCCGGTCCGGACGTGGATTGGGTCTGTAATGGAACCGCTGGTGAGGATCACGGCCTGCATGTCGTCATGGAGAAGGCGAAGGATGTTGACAAACTTTCGGGGGCATCCGAAACAGAGGAAGACGCTGCATAAGCCCTCACGGTTGACAGTGTCAAAGGCCTTTGTAAGATCAAAAAAGGCCATGTAATAGGCTGGCATTGCTCCCTGTATTTTTCCTGCAGCTGTCGCGCTGCAAAGATCATGTCCGTTGTGCCCTGTAGGGGACGAAATCCGCACTGTGACTCTGGGAGGAGCTCCTCGGCCACAGGGAGAAGACGGTTGAGGAGAACTCTAGCGACAACCTTCCCAGTGGCTGATAGCAGGGAGATTCTCCTGTAGTTGCCGCAGTTGGACTTGTCCCCCTTTTTAAAGATGGTCACGATCACTGCATCTCTGAGATCTCACTGCATGCTCTCCTCCCTCCAAATGAGAGAGCTGAGGTCATGTATCCGCGCCAACAGTGCCTCTCCGCCATACTTTAGCGCCTTAGCAGGAATTCCATCTGCACCCGTAGCTTTGTTATTCTTGAGCTGTTTTATGGCTTTGCCTACCTCGTGCAGTGTTGGAGTTTCACTGAGGTGGCGGGTCGCATGCTGCGGGATGGAGTTGAGAACAGTTGGGTCAAAGGCAGAGTCTCGGTTGAGGAGATCTTCAAAGTGCTCCTTCCAACGGGCCCTGACAGCCTCGGTGTCCTTGATGAGTGTTTCCCCGTTCTTGGCCAGGAGTGGGGTGGGGCCTTGGGAGTTTGGACCGTAGGTGGCCTTAACTGCAATGAAGAATCCTCGCATATCCAGTTGTTGTATCTCCTGTATTTTCTCCATCCACCACCTGTTCTTTAGGTCCCGGGTTTTTTATTGGACCTCTGCCTTGAATCGTGGTAATGTTGCTTAGCAGCTCCCGAGTTGGGTTGTTACTTGAGGCTCAGAAATGCTCTGCGCTTACGAACTATTAGTTCTTGGATCTCCTGATCGTTTTCATCAAACCAGTCCTGGTGTTTTCTGGTTGAGTAAGCAATCTTCTCTTCACAGGCACTAGTTATGGAGAGCTGGAGGGAAGACCAAGCGCTGTGGGCATTGAGCAGCTCAGGGTCATCAAAGCACGACAGATTAGCTGTGGGGCGCTGGCTGTATAGGGCTCTCTTAGCTGAATCTTTAAGTGCCCCGGTATTAACCTTTTTGCGGCACTGCCTCTGCTGCCCCCTCTGCTTTGGGGCTATGTTTATATTGATAATGGATTGGATTAGGCGATGGTCCGTCTAGCAATCGTCAGCTCCTGTCATGGCGCGAGTGATGCACACATCCTTGCGATCCCTGGCTCAGACGATGACATAGTCCAGCAGGTGCCAGTGTTTGGAGCGAGGGTGTTGTCATGATGCCTTGTATTTGTCCCTCTGGCGGAACCTGGTGTTGGTGATGAGGAGTTTCTGTTCTAGACATTTTGTCAGGAGTAGGGTACCGCTGGAGTTAGCTTTCCCTACCCCCTCTCTGCCAATCACGCCTCCCAGAGGGCTGTGTCTTTGCCGATCATGGCATTAAAGTCACCTAGGAGGATCAACTTGTCGCCCGTGGGGTCGCGGGACAGGGATGTCTCGAGGTTGGAATAAAAACCCTCTTTAGCCTCATCCGTTGCATCGAGTGTTGGGGCGTACGCACTGATGACTATAGCGCATTGGTTCTGGGATAGAGTAAGGTGAAGAGTCATGAGTCGTTCGTTAACCCCGCAGGGGGAGTCTTTGAGGCGGTCGACCAGTTCATTTTTGACAGTGAAGCCAACTCTATGAAGGCAGCGTTCTTCCTCTGGTTTTCATTTCCAGAAGAAGGTGTAACCTCCACCATGTTCCTTGAGCTGGCCTTCCCCTGCCCACCGGGTCTCGCTTAGGGCGGTGATGTCAATGTCAAAACGTCTTAGTTCCCGGGCAACCATGGCGGTGCGGCGTTCCGGCCTGATGCTGTTGGAGTTGTCCATGAAGTCCTGACGTTCTAGGTCCCGAAGTTCATATTAGCGAAGTGGAAGATGCCTGTGCGTGAGTTCTTTTAACGTGGGGTGGCTGCTGCACACCGGCAACCACACGGGCTTAGCTGAGCAAGGTCTTGGTCCAGTGGCAAGGGGGTCCAAGACGACTGGAGACCGGGCACAGCTGTATCAGCCTAATTGCCTATGGCAAGGTATTGGCTGCAAGCTCAGCGCCGAGTAGTGCCATTGATGGTAGATGGCCCGGGCTTGGTTGGGGGGCAGACATTAGGATGGTCAGCTGTCCGCTGGGGTTCCGAGGGATGTTTTGAAAAGTTTCTTCCAAGGTTAAAAATTTCCACAAAGGTTTCCAAATTGTTTTAAAAGTATTTCCAAATTATTTTTAAAAAAAGTTACACGGGTTGATTGAAGGTTTAATACATAGATTAAGAGTTGGTTAAAAGTTGATAAAAAAGTCAAAAATGTAAATCAAGTTGTTTAAAAGTTAGTGTTCACCGCTAGCGACCTAGGTACAGCCCGTCGGCTGTTTGAGGTGACCCGGAGTGCGAAGCTGGGCTGGGCCCTCTGGCCGAAGGGACCTGGAGTGCGAGGCTGGGTCAGGTCGGCTGGCTGAAGGGACCCAGACTGCGTCGTTGGGCCGGGCTGGCTGGCCGAAGGGACCCGGAGTGCATCGTTGGGCCGGGCCGGCTGGTTGAAGGGACCCGAAGTGCTGAATGTACTCCCACGATGTACAGAGACATGACTAGACTACACCTGGAGCACTGGAGGGAAGTAGAGGCCCAGTTGTCTCCAAAGGGGGCCCAAAAGCTGGACACTGCTGGGGAGAGGCCTGGACACCGTCGGGGGGCCGAACGCCTTGGCCTGCTGCAATCCCGGGCTGAATCCACTCAGTACATTGCAGCGCTCCCTCATTCCTGCCTCTCCAAACACCAGATGACTGCGTTTTCCTGCAGATCGCCCCAGCCTCAGCAAGCAAGGAGGGGGGAGAGAAGGAGCTGTGCGGCAATTCTGTCTTCCCTTTGAATATTATGTTACCTTTAAAAGGAAGAAAGATGCTGCCACTCTGCTGCCCCTCCGACCTGTTAAGCTTCACAAGACGCCATAGTCAGAGAATTGCTACATTCAGGCCAAACGTGGGATTTCAGCGGCAACCGTTCGAAGACAAAGAGGTGAGGTGGCCCTCGGCACCAAGTCGTCATACAAATCTGTCAAGTGTTGGGTTTCCATATTTATGAAAGGATATACTTGCTTTGGAGGTTGTTCAGAGAAGGTTCACTAGGTTGATTCCAGAGATGAGGGGATTGACTTATGAGGAAAGGCTGAGGAGGTTGGGCCTCTATTCATTGGAATTCAGAAGAATGAGAGCTTATCGAAACATATAAGATTATGAGGGGCCTTGACAACGTGGATGCAGAGAGGATGTTTCCACTGATAGGGGAGACTAGAGCTAGGGGGCATAATCTTAGAATAAGGGGCTGTCCATTTAAAACTGAGATGAAGAGGAATTTCTTCTCAGAGGGTTGTAAATCCGTGGAATTCGCTGCCTCAGACAGTCGTGGAAGCTGGGACAATGAATAAATTTAAGACAGAGATAGACAACTTCTTAACCGATAAGGGATTAGGGGGTTATAGGGAGCGGGCAGAAAAGTGGACCTGAGTCCATGATCGGATCAGCCATGATCGTATTAAATGGCGGAGCAGGCTCGAGGGGCCGTATGGCTTACTCCTGTTCCTATTTCTTATGTTCTTATGGGCTAACAGACTTGAAGATGAAATAATACTTATTAATTATGCTAAGAAAGTACTTGCTTTTATATAGCGCTTCACACAACCTCAGAATGGCTCAAATTGCTATACAGCTAATTAAGTACATTTGAAGTGTAGTCACGTTATAATGTAGGAAACTTGGCAGCCAATTTACGCACTGCAAGGTTCCAAAAACAGCAGTGTGAAAATGACCAGATAATCCATTTTCTTTCCATGATTTTTGTTGGGATAAATATTGGCCAGGACACCGGGGAGAATTCCTCTGCTCTTTTTTGAATGGTGCCGTGGCATCCATCTGAGAGGCAGACTGGACTGTGGTTTAATGTTGCATACAAAAGTCGCACCTCTGATAGTGCAGCACTCCCTGAGTACTGCACTGGAGCGTCAGCCTAGATTATGTGCTCAAGTCACTGGAGTGGGGTTTGAACCCATGATTTTCTGACTCAGAGGTGAGAATGCTACCACTATGCCAAGGCTGACACCTTAGGGAGAGGGGTCACATCAAAGTTCACTTTGCGAGGGTGGTGGTGTTGGTGAAAAGGGATGAAGCCAAAAACAACAAGAACTTGTATTTCTATAACACTCATTGTGTACAAAAAGATATCTCAGAGTGAGTGGATAGCGAGTGGATACTGGGCTGAGGGGGGAGCAGAAATTAAGGCTGCAAAAGCATGGTTAATGAGGAAGTTTTCAAAGGCAGAGAAAAAATTGGCAAGTTAGTGATGTTGATAGAGGGAGTTCCACGGAGCAAGAGCAAGATTGCGAAGGAGCAACCATTGATGGTGGAGCAGAGATATTGGGGAACAGGAAGTTGGCCCATTTTGGAGGATTGTAGGGTGTGCAGGTGACAGAGGGCTGCAAGATTGGGGAGGTATTTCAAGATGAGATTGAGAAATTAAAACTGATTCTCTGGGACATAGGAAGCCAGTGGAGCTTGGTGAGGACACGGGTAATGGGGATGTGGGTTTTATTGTAGGTGAAGGCATAGGCCGCAGTATTCTGCATAACTTGAAGTTTATGAATGGTCAAGTCAAACTTTCAGCTGATAAAAGTATAGGTCAGCGTTTCGCAGGTGTTATATATGTATGTAAACCTCACCAACATGTAAAACTTGCCACTAGGGGGCTCACCTGTGGGAGATCTAAGTGTCACCTGTGCACCCTGGGGCAAACAGGTATAAATGGTGATTCACTATGCTGCTTCTCCACTCTGGAGTCTGAATAAAGAGACCAAGGTCGCAACAGTTTGAGCTTACAATACAGTCCTGTGAATTTATTCTGAACATAACAGCAGGTACATTTGACAAGGCTGTGGGGAAACAAAGAAACACATGGGGAGAAGTGGAAAGCATTCAGCAGTGATGGTGCTGCATTAATGCCAAAGAGTAAGAATTGTGTCATTGCACATTTTCATAATGCATCCTGTCTTGCACTCTAATGGTGCAATAACAGCTTGTAATTCCTGAATGATGAGCCATGGATTAGAAAGATGGCTCAGAAAGTTTATCCAGTGAATAACAATCCGTTTCGATCCCTGGTCTGTTTTGAGTTAGCTGATTACAACTGTGGCCAGCAATAAAGTCACGACACATCTTAAGGGTTAGAGAACCTGATCACTGTCCAGCTATTGCTACTGGAAGCGCAAGCGTGTGACTGTCCGATGAGGACGGGATCGACGTTGGCTGTGATGCTGTCTCACAGTGGAATAGCTGGCTGACACTCATCGTCAAGGTTTACTCATGGATATTGGCCAGTTAGGTAAGATATCATCGGGCAATTGGTACCTGTAGAATCAGACCCCCAGCAAGGAATCAATTCCTTCAGGCGAGGAGAGGATGGCAAAATTTGTAGAGAAAATGAGCAAGAATTAAGAAACAAAAGATGCATATTGTTTACTACAATGATTCACATGGAATGAGCATACGAGTGGGCCACGGAGTTAAGGTTAGCAGGTCTCCACCAGGTGAGGGGTGATACTGAAGAATAAGTCACACTGACAATTGTTGCACATGTTCAAGCCCTGGAAAAGCACCATTGGCTGTGGCCTGTGAACAAATCTCCTGTGCAGGGAATGGTGTGCAGCAGGGAAGGTGCAGAAAATGGGAAGAAAAATAAAATGACTTTAAAAATGGAGACAAAAAAGAACCAGGTATGAAAAGACAGCAAAATCTTTGAAAATCCTTTCAGCGAGTAATCTGGTTGCTCATTTCAGTTGAGGACTTATTGATGAAACCAAAGTTTGTAGCATAATAAAGATATTAAAAATGACAACATTTAAAAAGAAATATTAAACTTATGTACATAACAGCATGCTCTGCGTTTGAAATGTCTCTTAGGGCTAGAAGTTGCGTAATGCCCCGTTTGGGGCGATAACATTTGCGGGAGCACAAAAGTATCGCTGGGCCCTACATAATTGATTCCGACGCGAACTTCCGGTTTAGTGCTCCAAGTGGGAAGTGGAGCGCTTAATCAAGTGCTACCACTTCCCTTGGAGCGCTAAAGGGAGCAAGAGGGGGGAGGGGGATAGCGGCAGAGCATTGCACAATGTTCTGTGTCGGTTTCACAGGCTCCTTCCCTCCCTTAAAGGGTAGGGCCAATGTTGCGGGCATTGAAGGCTAAGGCTGGGAATGGTCATTGACGCCACTCGCGATACCCACAGAGTAGCCCAAGCACTGTAAGAGAGTGCAGGGCTGATCAATCGCAGCCTGGAAAATACAGACTATATCGTTACTGAGGTTTGGGGGATGTTCTGAATAAATGACCTAAATTTAAGCAAAACATTTTGGTGACACTAAACACTGCTGTACAGATACTTATTAAAATTAGAAAATATAAATAAATTACATTTTTAAAATAAAGTTTTACATATTTATTTCCTGCAAAAATCCATAACATAGGAACAGCAGTAGGTCATTCAGCCCATCAAGCCTGCTCTGCCATTCGATTAGATCATGGCTGATCTGCACCAGCCTTTGCTCCAAACTCCTTGATACCCTCCTGCCATTTCTACACATTCTCAGGGCTAGGCATACTGAGACTGAGACTGGCTGCCCACTGCTATTGCAGTTAGGTGCGATTGCTAGAATTCTTTAAACAGATTAAACACCATGCCAGCTCCACCACTGTAATAGCCCAACTACATCCTATGTGTCTTGTGACTTCCAACGTAAACAATGTCATGTACGTTCTAATAGATATATTACAATGTTGTATCGAGTGTGCATTCATTTCACACGTTTGGGGGTAGATGTTCAAATGGTTGTTTCCATCAAACTGGAGGCGGGCACAGCAATAAGTTCTGCACTGCCATTTTGATCGTCCATCCTGCTTGGTGAAAATTGGCCCTGTGAAATGTCCATCCCATAAGAAAACTGTAATGCTCTCATATTTTCCAGGAAGCAATAAAAAAACATTTACTTCAGTGTCTATGGGCACATTTCCCACCTTCTTCCTCCAGTATCCTCCAGTGAGCAACACCGCCGAAATCTGCTAGCAAGTACTAAAAATTGTTCATGTAGATTTATTTTATGCTTAATTTTTAGTACTGAATGGTTGTAAAAACTTTACATTTATTTTTATTTTTATCGAATTTATTGAAGAACAGATGCCTGCCTTAGTATTCAGCATTGATGATAACGTGCAATTTGTTTGCCGTTGTCTGATTCTGTTTATATTTTCCTGCAATATTGGCTTGTTACTTGTTTTTCAGGTGCAGCGTTAACTACTCTTGTCAATAGTGCCAGTGTTAGCAAAAAGAACACCACTTTCGATCATGTCCACTTCACATAAGAACATAAGAAATAGGAACAGGAGTAGGCCATACGGCCCCTCGAGCCTGCTCCGCCATTTAATAAGATCATGGCTGATCTGATCATGGACTCAGCTCCACTTCCCCGCCCGGTCCCCGTAACCCCTTATCGTTTAAGAAACTGTCTATTTCTGTCTTAAATTTATTCAATGGCCCAGCTTCCATAGCTCTCTGAGGCAGCGAATTCCACAGATTTACAACCCTCTGAGAGAAGAAATTTCTCCTCATCTCTGTTTTAAATGGGCGGCCCCTTATTCTAAGATCATGCCCTCGAGTTCTAGTCTCCCCTATCAGTGGAAACATCCTCTCTGCATCCACCTTGTCAAGCACCCTCATAATCTTATAAGTTTCGATAAGATCAGCTCTCATTCTTCTGAATTCCAATGAGTAGAGGTCCAGCCTACTCAATCGTTCCTCATAAGTAAACCCTCCCATCCCCGGAATCAACCTAGTGAACCTTCTCTGAACTGCCTCCAAAGTAAGTATATTCTTTCATAAATATGGAAACCAAAACTGCACCCAGTATTCCAGGTGTGGCCTCACCAATACCTTGTATAGCTGTAGCAAGACTTCCCTGCTTTTATACACCATCCCCTTTGCAATAAAGGCCAAGATTCCATTGGCCTTCCTGATCACTTGCTGTACCTGCATACTATCCTTTTGTGTTTCATGCACAAGTACCCCCAGGTTCCTCTGTACTGCAGCATTTTGCAATCTTTCGCCATTTAAATAATAACTTAGAAACATAGAAACATAGAAATTTGCAGCGCAGAAGGAGGCCATTTCGGGCCATCGTGTCCGCGCCAGCCGACAAAGAGCCGTCAGCAGCCCTAAAGGTTACATATAAACCTATGAACAATGACAGAAAGGCAAAGAGCTCCCAACCCAAACAGTACGCCTCACCACACCCCTTATACTAAAAATTCTACACTCCACCCCAACCGGAGCCATGTGATCTCCTGGGAGAGGCAAAAACCAGATAAAAATCCAGGCCAATTTAGGGAGAAAAAATCTGGGAAAATTCCTCTCCGACCTATCCAGGCGATCGAACTAGTCCAGGAGATCACCCTGGCTGAATTCCATGCCCTGCAGCATTTACCATTATATCTGCTCCATCCAACAAAAGGTCATCCAGTCTAATCCCAATTACCAGTTCTAGGTCCGTAACCCTGCAGGTTGCTGTACTTTATGTGCCCATCCAACCATCACTTAAAAGTGGTGAGGGTTTCTGCATCCACCACTCTTCCAGGCAGCGAGTTCCAGATCCCCACAACCCTCTGCGTAAAGAAGCCCCCCCCTCAAATCCCTTCTAAATCTTCCACCAACTACCTTAAAACTATGCCCCCTCGTAATAGACCCCTCCACCAATGGAAATAGACCCTTACTATCCACTATGTCCAGGCCTCTCAATATTTTGTACACCTCAATGAGGTCTCCTCTCAACCTCCTCTGTTCCAATGAGAACAAACCCAGCCTATCCAATCTGTCCTCATAACTAAGATTCTCCATTCCAGGAAGCATCCTCATAAATCTCCTCTGCACCCTCTCTAGTGCAATCACGTCCTTCCTATAATACGGCGACCAGAACGGCACGCAATACTCCAACTGCGGCCTAGCCAAAGTATTATGCAATTTAAGCATAACCTCCCTGCTTTTATATTCTATGCCTTGGCCAATAAAGGCAAGCATTCTGTATGCCTTCTTAACCACCTTATCCACCTGGCCTGCTACTTTCAGGGACCTGTTGACATGCACTCCAAGGTCCCTTTGTTCATTTACACTATTAAGTGGCCTACCGCTTAATATGTATACTCTTACCTTATTAGCTCTCCCAAAGTGCATCACCTCACATTTCTCTGAATTAAATTCCATTTGCCACTGCTCTGCCCACCTGATCAGTAGATTGATATCCTCCTGCAGCCCATGACTTTCCTCTTCATTATCAACCACACAGCCAATTTTAGTTTTGCCTGCAAACTTCTTAATCATACTCCCTATATTCAAATCTAAATCGTTGATTTATACCACAAAAAGCAAGGGTCCCAGTACTGAGCCCTGCGGAACCACACTGGAAACATTCTACCCGTCACAAAAACATCCATCAATCATTACCCATTGCTTCCTGCCGCCAAACCAATTTTTGATCCAACTTGAACTTTGCCCTGTATCCCATAGGCTTTAATCTTCATGACCGGTCTACAATGTGGGACCTTATCAAAAACTTTGCTAAAGTCCATATATACTACATCGTACGCACTACCCTCAGCGACCCTCTTGGTTACCTCCTCAAAAAATTCAATCAGATTAGTCAGACACGATCTTCCCTTAACAAATCCGTGCTGACTGTCCCTAATTAATCCTTGCCTTTCCAAATGCAGATTTATCCTGTCTTTTACTGGCCAAGAATTTCTCATCCTCTCTCTTAGCATTCCTAATATCCTTTTTAATTTTGCCTCTTAACTTTCCATATTCCTCTAAAGATTCTGTAGTATTTAGCCGTTGATAAATGGCATAAGCGTCCCTTTTTTTCTTAATCCTCCCCTGTAAGTCGCTAGATATCCAGGGTGCTCTATAATTGTTATTCCCACCCTTTTTCTTTAAGGGCACATGTTTGACCTGCACCTTCCGGATCTCCTCCTTAAATGCCTCCCACTGTTCCGACACTGATTTACCCACAAGTAGCTGTTTCCAGTCCACCATGGCCAAATCACTCCTTAACTTAGCAAAATTAGCTTTTCCCCAATTCGGAACTTTTATTCCAGGCCTATTCTTGTCCTTATCCATAACCAACTTGAATCTGACTGAATTATGGTCACTGGCACCCAAGTGCTCTCCCACTATTACCCCTTCAACCTGCCCAGCTTCATTCCCCAAAACTAAATCAAAGACCGCCCCCTCTCGTGTTGGGCTTGCTACATACTGAATGCATTTCAAGAATTCCGCACCCTCTATACACTTCACATTAAATTTGTCCCAATCAATATTTGGATAGTTAAAATCCCCTACTATTACTACCCTATGGTTTTTGGACTTCACAGCAATTTGCCTACATATTTGCTCCTCTATCTCCCTCCCACTGTTTGGGGGTCTATAATACACCCAGCAGTGTGATCGCCCTTTTTTTTATTTTTCAATTCGACCCATATGACCTCATTTGATGATCCCTCTAACATATCATCCCTCCTCACTGCTGTAATAGTTTTTTAAATCAGTACCGCAACCCCCCCACCCCCCTTTTTACCTCCCTCTCTCTTTTGTCTAAAAATCCTGTAGCCAGGAATATTGATCTGCCAAACCTGCCCCTCTTTCAGTCATGTTTCTGTAATGGCTATAATGTCATACTCTCAAGTGTCTACCTGTGCTTTTAGCTTTATTCGCTATACTCCTTGCATTAAAGTACATACCATTCAGCACAGGAAGACCTCCTTGCTTACTACAAAATAAGCCCTGTTTCCTCTATCTTACAGATTCACTTTCTAGATTCTTGCTATCCAATTTCTGCTTTACTTCCTTCCCTTTTGAATTCATTCTCAGGTTCCCATCTCCCTGCCAAGTTAATTTAAACTCTCCCCAACAGCACTAGCAAAACACCCCGCAAGGATATTGGTCCCGGCGCTGTTGAGGTGCAACCTGTTTGGTTTGTACAGGTTCCATCTCCGCCAGAAGCGGTCCCAATGCCTCAAAAATTTAAAGCCCTCCCTCCTACACCAACTTTCCAGCCACATGTTCATTCTCTCTATCCTTCTATTCTTATACTCATTAGCACGTGGCACCGGTAGTAACCCGGAGATTACTATCTTTGAGGTCCTACCCTTTAATTTTCTTCCTAGCTCCCTGAATTCTTCCTGTAGGACCTCATCCCTTATTTTGCCTATGTCGTTGGTACTGATATGGACCATGACCTCTAGCTGTTTACCCTCCCCCCCAAGATGCCCTGCGTCAGCTCTGTGACATCCTTGACCCTAGCACCAGGGAGGCACAAAACCATTCAGGAGTCACGTCTACGGCCGCAGAAACGCCTGTCTGTTCCCCTAACTATAGAATCTCCTATCACTGGGGCTCTTTTGTTCTTCGTCCCTCCTCCCTGTGCAGCTGAGCCACCCGTGGTGCCTTGGAATTGGCTCTGGCTGCACTCCCCAGAGGCACCATTGTCCTTACCGATACTCAGAAGTGAATATTGGTTTGAAAGTGAGATGGACTCACGGGGGGACTCCTGCCCTACCTGCCTAGCGCACTTACTACATTTGGTGGTCACCCACTTCCCCTCTACCTGCATGTCTTTAAGCTACGGGGTGACCACCTCCTGAAACGTGCTATCCACGTAGCTCTCAGCCTCGCGGATGCACCTTATTGACTCCACCCGCTGCTCCAGCTCCGAAACGCAGAGCTCGAGCAGTTGAAGCTGGAGACATCTCCTGCACACATGGTTGTCTAGGCTGCACGAAGCATCCAGGACTTCCCACATGCCGCAGGATGTGCACTCCACGAGATTGAGCTGCCCTGCCATCCCTCTAGTTAGCCTTATCTAGTTTAAAATCTACTTAAAAAGGAATAGAGAAAAAGAGAGCTACTTACCAACTCACTGACCTCTGCAGCCTCCCGAACTCACCGACCTCTGTGGCCTCCCGACCTCTCGGCCTCCGAATTCCCAACCTAAAAGAAATAGAGAAAAGAGAGCTACTTATCGACTCACCTCACCGACCTCCGAGGCCTCCGAACTCCCGGTCTCCGAACTCCCGACTCGCCGACCTCACAGGGCCTACCAACTCGCCGACCTCATGAGGCCTGCCTATTCGCCGACCTCCTGACTCACCGAGTCGCCGACCTCAGGGCCTTAACTACTCGCTGACCTCAGGGCCTTACCGACTCGCCGACCTCCCGGCTCACCGACCACAAACTTGCTCTTTGATTTTTTTTCTGCCTGACCTCACACTTTCCAACATTATACTCCATCTGGCAAATTTTTGCCCATTCACTTAGCCTGAACAATGTCCTTTTGCAGATTTTTTGTGTCCTCCTCACACATTGATTTTCCTCCCATTTTTGCATTGTCAGCAAACTTAGCTACGTTACACTCAGTCCCTTCATCCAAGTCGTTCATATAGATTGTAAATAGTTGGGGTCCCAGCATTGATCCCTGTGGCACACGACTAGTTACTGGTTGCCAACCAGAGAATGAACCATTTATCTCAACTCTCTGTTCTCTGTTAGTTAGCCGATCCTCTATCCATGCTCATATATTACCCCCAACCCCGTGAACTTTTATCTTGTGCAGTAACCTTTTATATAGCACCTTGTCAAATGCCTTCTGGAAGTCCAAATACACCGCATCCACTGGTTCCCCTTTATGCACCCTGTTCGTTATATCCTCAAAGAACTCCAGCAAATTTGACTTCCCCTTCATTAATCCATGCTGACTCTGCCTGACCGAATTTTGCTTTTCCAAATGTCCTGCTACCATCGACAAACATGAGCAACAGAATAGGAGCTTCAAGAAGACAGCACGTGTCCTATGATCGTGATGACCTTTGAGAAATTTACAAAATGAAACAGTTCACCAGATACACCTCAGAATCCAGTCCTGTAATAAGGCCTCAGTGACATACAAAATCTTTTGAATGCCCTGGGAATATTGAATGCTTCTGCTTGACTAAATGCAGAAGTGATATGCAATATTTGAATCCAGCAACTTTGTTCAGTCGGGCGATGGGGCAAAAAACTGCCTTTAAGCAAACTTTTGTCTTCTTAATTATAATTAGAGTGAAAAAGTAAGGTCTTAGATTGCTTTTTTCTGAAAATTCAATTGAGCATTTCAATCTAACAATGGTTTTTATGGCATCAAAAATGATTGCCTTTCTAAGAATAATGAGTTGATGGATTTTACGTTGATTGCATTGCTCTCATTTGTCATTTTTCCCGACATGTACTCAGTGAAAAACAAATTTTCTAACCATTAAGTCATTAAATTATGATTATTCGTGCCTGAAAAAACTGTATTCCTTCTTCACAGCAAGATTTGCTATCTAATCCAACCCATCCTGTCCTCTTCAATCCTACTTCATTCTGTCCTACCCTATATTTTCTAACCTTTTAATCCCCCAAAAATGTAAATTCAGTTTAGAATATTTTCCTATGTTTCGTCTTTCTCTGGTCATGCCGTCCATTTTGAATGTAGGAGCAAATTTAGAAAAAACAGCGTTAATTGACTGTAAACTACCTTTCAGGGCCATCTTTCAACCAAACAAAATTTCAGATTTGGAAGACGATAATGTCACCAAATCAATATTTGACAAATTTTCATTGAATAAGGCTGCCAAATAAATATATATCCAGGTAGCCCACAGTGCCTGGATGAGTAAAGTCACCTGCAGTGCTTGAGTGGTTAATATAAATTCCTCCAAGTCTCTGTGTGATTTCAGGAGCCGCCAAGATCAATTTTTTGACACATCTCTCCGGTCTATATTTGTCTTGAAGCAGGATCCTAGATATTGTGTATCTGTAAAGCATGCACTCCCATGTTCCGCCACCAGGGAGCGCATCCCCTGTAGTCCCAAGGGATCCCAGCATCCCTTGGGAGCACTGTATATAAGCCGGCCCCTAAGGCCTGTTACTCACTCTGGAGTGTCTTAATAAAGACTGAGGTCACTGTTACTTTAACCCCCCTGTGTGCAGTCTCATCTGTGTTAAGAATACAATAACTGGCGGCGAATACACAAATCCAATGCAAAGATGCAGCAAACTGTGGGCATCCTGGAGAAGTTCTCGGAGGGTGAGGACTGGGAAGTCTATGTCGAATGGTTAGACCAGTACTTTGTAGCCAACGAGCTGGACGGAGAAGGAAGCGCTGCAAAAAGGAGAGCGGTCCTCCTCACGGTCTCCGGGGCACCGACCTACAGTCTCATGAAGAATCTTCTGGCTCCGGTGAAACCCACAGATAAGGAGCTGTGTACACTGGTTTGGGAGCACCTTAACCCAAGGGAGAGCGTGCTGATGGCGAGGTATTGGTTCTATATGTACCAGCGATCTGAAGGTCAGGAAATGGCGAGCTACGTCGCCGAGCTAAGGCGACTTGCAGGACAATGTGAGTTTGATGGCTACCTGGAGCAAATGCTCAGAGACTTTTTTGTACTGGGCATTGGCCACGAGACCATCCTACGAAAACTTTTGACTGTAGAGACACCGACCCTCAGTAAGGCCATTGCGATAGCATAGGCATTTATATCCACCAGTGAAAACACCAAATAAATCTCTCAGCACACAAGTGCTAGCAATGTTCATAAATTAACTGGAACTGTGTTTGCGAGCAGAAATATACAGGGCAGAAACCATGAGTCTACAACTGCCAGCAGGCCTCAGGTGACCCAGATGACTCAGAGTCCGCAACAAAGGATGAATGCAAGGCAATTCATACCTTGTTGGCGTTGTGGAGGCTTCCATTCAGCCTATTCATGCCGCTTCAAAGGGTATGTTTGCAAAAGCTGTGGAACAATGGGGCACCTCCAACGAGCTTGCAAACACGCTGCAAGCTCTGCAAAACCTGCTAACCATCACATGGCAGAGGAAGATCGGTTCATGGTGGATCAAAGCAATTTCGAGTCTCAGAGAGAGGAGGCAGATGCTGAAGTACACAGGGTGCACACATTTTTGACGAAATGTCCACCTATAATGCTAAATGTAAAATTGAATGGCTTACCCATAGCCATGGAACTGGACACTGGCGCTAGCCAATCTATCATGAGTAAAAAGATGTTTGAGAGACTGTGGTGCAACAAGGCACTCACACCAACCCTGAGCCCCATCCACACGAAATTGAGAACGTACACCAAAGAGCTCATCGCTGTCCTGGGCAGCACCATGGTCAAGGTCACATACGAGGGCACGGTGCACGAACTGCCACTCTGGATTGTCCCGGGCGATGGCCCCACATTTCTTGGAAGGAGCTGGCTGGGCAAAATCCGCTGGAACTGGGATGACATCCGAGCGCTATCACATGTCGATGAGGCCTCAGTTACCCAGGTTCTCAACAAGTTTCCTTCCCTTTTTGAGCCAGGCATTGGAAACTTTTCCGGAGCAAAGGTGCGGATCCACTTGGTCCCAGAGGCACGACTCATTAACCACAAGGCACGAGCGGTACCTCACATGATGAGGGAGAGAGTGGAAATCGAGCTGGACAGGCTGCAACATGAGGGCATCATCTCCCCAGTGGAATTCAGCAAGTGGGCCAGCCCGATTGTTCCAGTACTCAAAAGTGATGGCACGGTCAGGATTTGCGGCGATTATAAAGTAACTATTAATCGTTTCTTGCTGCAGGACCAATACCCGCTACCTAAGGCAGACGACCTATTTGTGAGCTGGCAGGAGGCAAGACGTTCACCAAGCTCGACCTGACTTCGGCCTACATGACACAGGAGCTGGAGGAGTCTTCGAAGGCCCTCACCTGCATCAACACGCACAAGGGACTGTTCATCTACAACAGATACCCGTTTGGAATTCGGTCGGTTGCAAAGAAACATGGAGAGCCTACTCAAGTCAGTACCACGTACGGTAGTTTTTCAGGACGACATATTGGTCACGGGTTGGGACACCGTCGAGCACCTACAAAACCTGGAGGAGGTCCTCCAGCGAATGGATCGTGTAGGGCTGTGGCTGAAGAGGTCGAAATGCGTCTTCATAGCAACAGAAGTGGAGTTTTTGGGGAGAAAGATCGTGGCATTCGGCCCACAGACGCCAAGACAGAGGCTATCAGGAATGCGCCCAGGCCACAGAATGTCATGGAGCTGCGGTCGTTCTTGGGACTCCTCAACTATTTTGGTAACTTCCTACCGGGGTTAAGCACCCTCTTAGAGCCCCTACATGTGTTATTGCGTAAAGGTGAGAACTGGGTATGGGGAAAAAAACAAATAATTGCTTTTGAGAAAGCCAGAAACATATTATGCTCCTACAAGCTGCTTGTATTGTATAACCTGTGTAAAAGACTCGTGCTAGCATGAAATGCGTCGTCGTACGGAGTCGGGTGTGTATTACAACAAGCTAACGTGGCGGGGAAGTTGCAACCTGTCGCCGATGCTTCCAGGAGCTTGTCTAAGGCCGAGCGGGCCTACAGCATGATTGAGAAAGAGGCATTAGCGGGTGTGTTCGGGGTAAAGAAAATGCATCAGTACCTGTTTGGCCTCAAATTTGTGCTGGAAACCGATCACAAGCCCCTCATATCCCTGTTCGCTGAAAACAAGGGGATAAATACTAATGCCTCAGCCCGCATACAAAGGTGGGCACTTGCGCTATCAGCATATAACTATACCATCCGCCACAGGCCAGGCACCGAGAACTGTGCGGATGCTCTTAGTCGGCTACCATTGCTCACCACGGGGGTGGAAATGGCACAGCCTGCAAACTTGTTGATGGTGGTGCAGCCCGCAGACTTGTTGATGGTCATGGAAGCGTTTGAAAATGATAAATCTGTCACGGCCCGCCAGATTCGGACTTGGACCAGCCAAGATCCTCTGCTGTCCCTAGTAAAAAATTGTGTACTGCATGGGAGCTGGGCCAGCATCCCCTTGAAATGCAAGACCAATCAAGCCGTTCCAGCAGCGAAAGGACGAGCTGTCCATTCAGGCAGACTGCCTGTTGTGTGGTAACCGCGTAGTGCTACCCAAAAAGGGCAGGGAGACGTTCATCTCGGATCTCCACAGCACATACCCGGGTATAGTAATGACGAAAGCGATAGCCAGATCCCACGTGTGGTGGCCCAGTATCGACTCTGACTTAGAGTCCTGTGTACGGCAATGCAGCGTGTGTGCTCAGTTGAGCAACGCGTCCAGAGAGGCACCACTAAGTTTGTGATCCTAGCCCTCCAGACCATGGTCGAGGATCCATGTCGACTATGCGGGCCTGTTTTTCGGTAAAACGTTCCTGGTGGTGGTGGATGCTTTTTCAAAATGGATTGAACATGAAATAATGTTGTGAAGCACCGTCACCACCATCATTGAAAGCCTGAGGGCCATGTTTGCCACCCACGGCCTGCCTGACATACTGGTCAGTGACAACGGGCCATGATTCACCAGTACAGAATTTAAAGAATTCATGACTCGCAATGATATCAAACATGTCACCTCAGCCCCGTTTAAACCAGCCTCCAATGGGCAGGCAGAGCGGGCAGTACAAACAATCAAACAGAGCCTCAAACGAGTCACAGAAGGCTTACTCCAAACCCGCCTGTCCCGAGTACTGCTCAGCTACCGCACGAGACCCCACTTGCTCACAGGGGTGCCTCCGGCTGAGCTACTTATGAAAAGGACACTTAAAACCCAACCTGCATGATCAGGTAGAGAGCAGGTGGCAGCAACAAAATATAAACGATGATCGCGCCACTGTGTCACGGGAAATTGATCTGAATGACCCTGTGTATGTGCTAAACTATGGACATGGTCCCAAGTGGATCACGGGCACGGTGATAGCTAAAGAAGGGAGTAGGGTGTTTGTAGTCAAACTAGACAATGGACAAATTTGCAGAAAGCACCTGGACCAAACGAGGCTGTGGTTCACAGACTGCCCTGAACAACCAACAGCAGAAGACACCACCTTTTTCGAGCCCATAACACACACCCAAAGGATCAGCGACACCTTGCCAGACCAGGAAATCGAACCCATCACGCCCAACAGCCCAGCAAGGCCAGGCTCACCCAGCAGCCCTGCAGTGCCAACAACACGCCAGCCCAGTGAGGGCACAGCCAACACACCAGAACAGACATTTGTACCGAGGCGGTCTACCAAGGAAAGGAAGGCTCCTGACCGCCTCACCTTGTAAATAGTTTTCACTTTGACTTTGGGGAGGAGTGATGTTGTGTATCTGTAAAGCATGCACTCCCATGTTCCGCCACCAGGGAGCGCATCCCCTGTAGTCCCAAGGGATCCCAGCATCCCTTGGAAGCACTGTATATAAGCCGGCCCCTAAGGCCTGTTACTCACTCTGGAGTGTGTTAATAAAGACTGAGGTCACTGTTACTTTAACCTCCCTGTGTGCAGTCTCATCTGTGTTAGGAACACAACACTAATAAGATGGCATCTAATTATTATAATAAATCAATGGTGCAAGGGAGTGATTGGGAACAAATGGGAATGGTTGAAAATGAGATATCATAGGTCAGATAGGAGGAAAATCGCAGAAATTTCTGGTTGTTGGTTGTGGAATCTTGGAGATCAAGTGTAATATAGTCAAGTTTGCTGATGATATAAAGATAGGTTGGAAAGCAAGTTTTGAAGAGGATACAAATAAATCTGCAAAGGGATATAGATAGGCTAAATGAGTGGGCCATAATTTGGCAGATGGGGTATAATGTGAGGTTATCCACTTTGGTAGGAAAAATAAAAAAGCAAATGATAATTTAAATGGGGAGAGATTACAAAATGCTGCGGTACAGAGGAATCTGGGGGTCCTTGTACATGAAACATAAATAGTTAGCATGCAGGTAGAGCAAGTAATTAGGAAGGCAAATGGAATGTTGGCCTTTATTGAAAGGGGGATGGAGTATAAAAGTAGGGTAGTCCTGCTATAACTGTACAGGGCATTGGTAAGACCACACCTGGAGTACTGCGTACAGTTTTAGTCTCCTTATTTAAGGAGGGATATACTTGCATTGGAGGCAGTTCAGAGAAGATTCACAAGGTTGATTCCTGAGATGAAGGGATTGTCTTTTGAAGAAAGGTTGAGCAGGTTAGGCCCATACTTATTTGCGTTTAGAACAATGAGAAGTGATCTTATTGAAATGTATAAGATTATGAGAGGGCCTGACAGTGCAGAGAGAATGTCTTCCCTCATGGAGGAATCTAGAACTTGGGGGCATAGTTTCAGAATAAGGGGTCGTAAATTTAAAACGGAGATGAGGAGGAATTTTTTCTCTCAGAGGATCGTGAATCTTTGGAATTCTCTACCCCAGAGAACTGTGGTGGCTAGGTCATTGAATATATTTAAGAGATAGACAGATTTTTGAATGATAAGAGAGTGAAGGGTTATGGGGAGTGAGCAGGGAAGTGAAGTTGTGGTCAAGAGCAGGGAAGTGGAGTTGAGGCCAAGATCAGATCAGCCATAATCTTATTAAATGGCGGAGCAGGCTCGAGGGACCAAATGGCCTACTCCTGCTCCCATTTCCTATGTTCTTATTTTCGTCTTCACCAGGATTTGTCTTCAATTCTATTGATTTCAATGGAATGAAAATCAGGTAGATTCTATGAAAGGCTGGATTATCATCGAGGGATGAGACAAAAATCTACCTCATTGAATAGGGAGGAATAAAGAGAGAGATGGGGAATGAGAGCAGTTAGAGATGGAGATGTAGATGAACAAACTATAACCATGCACTAAAGTGGGTCAGCAGTTCTTGTTATTGCTAATCCTATTATTATGATTGTTCTTTTGATCTTTGCATTTTTGTATTGCATGCTTTGAAATGAACATAACAGTGTAATAATTCCTTAATTTGAATATTGACCCAGTTCTGCAGGTCATATTCTTATGATCATGGGTCTCCATTCCAGAGTTAGTTGACACATGAATCATCCACCTATCTAATTAGTTTTTCAGTTTTTGGATGGTTTCCATGTAGAAATACTTCATGAAAATAAAATGTTGTACCATAGCAAAGAAATGATCAGAGAGGTCCTGAAAATCTGTAGGTGCCTTTGAGCACGACCCCAGCAGAGTTTGCAGAGTCAGTGGCAGAGAACCTAAGTTGCTTGAGGCGGGTTTGCACAAGCCCTACACAGGTGTATCTCCATCACGTGGCAGCCCCATGCAGCCAGAAAATCTGATGACAGCCTGCCTGACATGGGGTGGTGGGCGGGTGGTGGGGGGGGGGGGGGGTAGGAGGCTGTTGTTCCCATGCTCCCCGTGACCATAGCCATGTTCCTTTTGACACCCTTTACACAGGTATGTTAAAAGAAAGCATTCTTCAGATGTCCAGGCCACTTGCCTGACCCAGTGGTGCCCACTTACGCCCATCTGCAGACCAGCATATCTTATCTCATTTGAGCATCCGGTACTACACCAGGTCTTGAATGAGCCAGGGAAGTGGGAATTTCCAGCGTAGACAACATTGTAGGGGCGGACAGAGGCCCTACAGCCTGGACTCATATCCCCAGGGGCCATAAATGCATGGTCAACCAGCGGACTCTCACCATAACTTCAATGGGAGTTCACTGCAATGGCCACAAATGCCACTGCGACTCAGGTACACTGGGTGAACTTTCCATGATGGTTCTATACGGGTTGAACCTCTGTCTGCCTCGCTAAGTAGGAGTTCCTGCACCCAAGCACCCTATCTTGCCGACAGGGGACGTGGAGACAGCAGACACCCCCAATTTAAAAAAAATTGATTCCGTGGTCTCTTCTCTCTTTGGGCCATCCACCAGCCCAGTTAGTGTGATGATGATGAGTGTCAGCTGGTGTTGTGACCTTTTCAGTTGTGGGTTGCCCCAGATGCACCACAAACTGACAAAGGTCCGTTACTGATACCCCGTCCCCTTGACCCCGCGACTTTGACAGGGCTAGAGGCAGAGGGCAGAGGTGGGTGCATCTCAGCACTCACACTGGGATGTGGCCTCCCCCTTCCTCCCCGTCGATTTTCCAAGAAAGTCATTCCGTGTAAATAATAAAAAAGGAAAACAAAGTCTCTGTGTGTCGCATGTGCTTTTCCTGAATGGTATTATGTGGCTTGATCTGCATTAACTTCGGCGAAGACAGCATTGCTTTGAAAAATATCAAGAAACCATCATATGTTGATCACATGCAAAGGCAGTACTTTTAAAAGAAGAACAATGTAAAAAGTACACCATGCAAAGGATTTCCTACACAAAATGGGAACATTTCAAAAGATCTTTTGTGATGAAAAAATTGTTTTAGTACTTTAAGTTGAAGAATCTATCAAAGGATCTATCTTCTCTGAATGCGTTCTAAATTCTGTAAAAACAGAAAATCTGGGGTTCAGCAGGGGTTCTCCTGGTCTCCCGCTGCAATGTCAGGCCCATTAAAGAAGTATTATTGACTTTCAGTACCCCTTTAAATGTCAAGCAGTTGCAAAGAATTATGATTCACTTCCTCTTCTTTACGTCTGTTGATTTTAAGAATATTTTTGTGAGTGCTAGTGACACAGTTGAAGGAATTGAATAGAGAAATAGCCATGAAGCATGATTATGCAAGGGAGCTAAATTGATTGTTGAAAGAAAATCTGTGTGAAATGAGACTCAGTGGTGTAATTGCGCCTCTGAATTAGAAGGTTGTGGGTTCAAGAAACATTAGCACATAATCTAAGCTGACACCTCAGTGTAGTACTGAGGGCTGCAGCACTGTTGGAAGTGCCATCTTTCAGATGTGATATTAAACTGAGGCTCCATGTGCCCTCACAGGCCGACATAAAAGATCCCACAGCACTATTCGAAGAGAGCAACTGAGTTCTCCCAATGTTCTAGACAACACTTATCTCTCAACCAACACCTAAAACAGATGATCTAGTCGTTTATTTCATTGCTGTTTATAGGACCTTGCTGTGCACAAAATGGCGGCCGTGTTTCCTACATTACAACATTATATATATGAATGTAAGTCTTCCTTTACACATCTGCTAAAATAGCACGAGATATCTCAACTGATATTAATTCAGTTCTCTTATATGGCTGGGGTCCAATAACTGCTCCATCACATATGCCAGTTAACATTCCATGGCCTAGAGTTCCTTCCACTACTACTCCTACTACAACTTATATCTATATAGCACCATTAATGTAATGTCAGCCGTGGCTCAGTTGGAAGCATTCTTGCCTCTGAATCAGCAGGTTGGGAGTTCAAATCTCCCTCCAGAGAATTGAGCACAAAAATCGAGGCTGACATTCAAATGCAGTCCTGAGGGAGTGCAGCACTTTCAGAGGTGCTGTCTTTCAGATGAGATGTTAAACCTCAGGTGAATGGATGTAAAAAAATCCCATGGCACTATTTCGAAGAAGAGCAGGGGAGTTATCCCGGATGTCCTGGCCAATATTTATCCCTCAATCAACATCACTGAAACAAATTGCCTGGTCATTATCACATTGCTGTTGTGGGAGCTTGCTGTATGCAACTTGGCTGCCGCATTTCCTACATTACAACAGTGACTACACTTCAAAAAGTATTTCATTGGTTGTAAAGCATCCTGGGATGTCGTGAAAAGCGCTATATAAAATGCAAGTCTTTCTTATTTTTTCTTTTAGTAATACATCCCAAGGCTCATGAACTTGATCCGATTGACCGGTTTTTCATGCTTCTATCTCTATTTGGCTTATCCCCACTTCCTCAGCTATTCACACATTTTGTAAGTGTGTTTCACTTTGCACATTATGCCTCCTATAATCTCTTGTGGCCATCACCTCAGCATTGTAAGGATCTCCAGTGTGTTTTTTCCCCTCCGTCTTCCCTTTGTTCTGTTCCTTTTAAAATGTTGTTTATTAATAATTTCCACCTGACAAAGGATCTAGGCCTGAAACTTTAACTCATCTGGTTCGCTCCACAAATGCTGATTGTCCTGTTGAGTGTTTCCAGCATTTTCTGTTTTTGTTTCAGATTTCCAGCATCAGCTGTTTTTACCTCTTTGTAAAAATAAAACTGAATCTATCGGTCGGGCAGCAGGCAGCTTGCCAATCATAGGAAGGGGCGGGGAGAGGAGGGTGGGGGGGCGGGGAGGGGGGTTGGGGAGGGCTAGGTGGGGGGGGGCAGGGAGGGGGGGTGGGGACGGGGAGTGGGGGGGGGGGAAATCCAGTGGATGCTCTATCGAGCCGATCGGAAGTAGGGCCTTAAAAGAAGGGCTGTCAATTATGAGGGGGGAATCACAAAGGAACTGGGAAGATTTTTGTGGAGCGAGGAGCAGCATTCATGTTATTTTTATCCCCACACAAACCAGTGCCACAGCAATTTTTTTTTAGAGCGGCCTGCATTGGTCCCTTTAAGGACTACTGGCTCAGCCGCTCAACACTCCAGCCCATTGGACAGAGTGTGAGCACAGGATCCAGATTTGCATATTTAAGTAGGACATTGGCCTGAATGGGGCAGTATGTGCGCTGCAATTTCCGGCTCACGATTGTCACCAACAGAGATGACTATTGAACTCCATGTTTCTTGGAAATAAAGATACAATATATCATGATTGTCAGCTTTAGATTTAGGTCAGTGTTCCTGTTTCAATAGTCTAAGTGGCACAGTCATTGACCAGGTTCTTTGATGAAGTAACAGAGAGGGTTGATGAATGTAGTGTAGTAGATGTTATATACAGGAGAAATTCGGTCACGTCTCAGTTGGGGCGGTATCCCGGGCGGTGTGGTAAATTTTGCGCCGGCAAATGGCTTGTGTCTGTCGCTGCAAAATTCATCAGCTGGGCCCGGAGTTTGGAGCGCAGCGCAAGTGCTTTCTGATGCGATTAAGAGGGGCGGCAAAGTACCGAAAATCCAGGCTTTGAAAAGGCATTTGATAAAGTACCACATAACAGATTTATTCAGAAAATAGAAGCACATGGTATTAAAGGGACGGTGATAACTTGGGTATGTATGTCATTGGCTAAGGGATAGGAGGCAGAGAGCAGTGGTGAACAGATGTATTTCTGACTGGAGTGAAGTATGCAGTGGGGGTCTCCCAGGCAGCAGTATTAGGACCATTGCTTTCCTTGTTATATATAAATGACTTGGACTTGGGTGTAGAGAGCACAATTTTGAAGTTTGCAGATGAACAAAACTTAGCAACATAGTAACAAGTGAGCAGGATAGTAGAAGACTTCAGGAGGATATAGACAGACTGGCGAAATGGGCAGACACATGGCAGATTTAATGCAGATAAGTGTGAAGTGATTCACTTTGGGAGAAACAACATGGAGAGACAAAAAATCTAAATGGTACTATTTTGAGGGGGGCGGAGGGAGTGGAGGGGTTGCAAGAGCAGATGATATGAGGTGCATATTCACAAATCCTTGAAGGAGGCACGGCAAGTTAATGAGGCAATTAAAAATGCGTATGAGATACTTGGCTTTGTAATACAAAAGTGAGGAAGTCATATTAAACCTTTACAACTCTTTGGTTCGGCCTCAGCTGGGAACCACACTTTAGGAAGGATATTAAGGCCTTAGAGACGGTACAGAGGAGGTTTACCAGGATAATAACAGGAATGAAAAACAACATTTATGTGGAGAGATTGTAGAAGCTGGGATTGTTTTCCTTAGAGCAGAGAAGGTTAAGGGGAGACCCAATAGAAGTATTCAAAACTATGAGGGGTTTTGATAGAGCAAATAGAGTGAAATTGCTTCCTCTGGCAAGTAGCTCAGTAACTAGAGGTCTTAAAATAATTGGCAAAAGAACTAGAGGGGAAATTAGGAGACAGAGGATTGTTATGATCTGGAATGCACTACCTGAAAGGGTGGTGGAATCAGATTCCGTAGGAACTTTCAAAAGGCATTTACACATGTACTTGAATAGAATTAATTTGCAGGGTTATGGGGAAAAAGCTGTGGTGTGGGGCTAAATTGGACAGCTCTTTCAAAGATCCAACGCAGGCACGACAGGCCGAATGGCCTCCTTCTGTGCTGTAAGATTCTATGGGCTAGAATTTCCCCAAAGCCCGCCAGCGCCCAATTGCTGCCCAAAAAACGCTGAGGCTGGGAAGATTATCGCCGGCGAAAATGTCCTCCAAAAAAAATCCGCCCAGTGAAAAATATGGGCCTTGCACCCCCAATCTGGGCGAAAAAGTGCAATTTCAGCTAGATTGGGTGGTGCCTAAAGAAAATGGGCGATAAATTTAAAAATCTATAAAAATTTACCCCTAGGCTGCGGGTTGGGCAAGAAAAATAAAAATAATTTTAAAAAAAACCTAACTAAAAAAAAAAATCAAAAAATATTCCCAACACACTTTTAAATTAAATCATCCCAACAGATTTTGAAAATAAATAGTAAAAAACCAATCACTTACCTTTTACTTGCAGACCTACTTACCTACTGATCCTCGTGGGCGTTTAAAAACATGTTTTTTTCATTCTTACCGATGGGTGCCCGCTCAGCCAAAAATCGCACCAGGGTGATCTGTGGACGGTGCATACCAGCGGTCTGCTCCCGAGCGGGACTTCGAAATCGCCGGCATACCTCAGGTAGGAAATTACCACTCACCTCATTACCGCCCACAATGGCCAATACCGCCCAGAAACCAGATTGTAAGCCATCGGAAATTCCAGCCCTATGATTCTATTCTATGATTCTAATGATGTGGTCAGACCTTTGGGATCCTCTTACATTTGCTGCCATAATACTGTTTTCAGGGAGGAGCACATGAGCTGCACAGAGGAATGTGAATCAACAAGTTTTAATACCAGCAGTAGGAGAATAGAAAGAGATAATTTGCCAGAAGCAGACATAACAATAACACACCACTTTTATTTCATAGATTGTTTCAGGGAAGATACAATGTGAAAACATATTTGACACAAATAGATTACCTATTTGTTATTTGTGAAATTTAAATACTTTTTTCAACAGTGCTGAGCTTAGTTCTATTAAAGCTGGGGTACTACTTTTCTGTGGTTTAGCAGAGGTTTAGCAGAAGTTGTGTGTCGAAATACTGGCTCCAGGCCGAACATTTAAAGGATGTGTAACCAGCTCTCCTGGAATGATCTAAAAACCATCAAGCATCCAAATAACACCCTGTCTGTGTTTGCGGATTGTCTAAATAAAATAACTCAATATGTTCTTACATAATATAGATTTTCTCAACAGCATTCTGTTCTGAACAGGCAATCAACGGCAATTATTTGGCTTCAAACTTTTACATTCCTTGATTGAACACGGTTAAATAGGTTGTGCAAAGAAATCCAGAAGAACTAGCACAGACCTGTTTTATCGTTTTACAACTTGCGTGTCATAAACACTACTGTCTTCAGCAGTCTGTGAAGAAAGTGATGCAAATGTTTATTCTTGTTATTTTTAATGTAGATCTACTGAAATATTCTATTAAAAATCAATATTTAATTCAAAGAATCATTGATGTTTTAGGAAACAAAACAGTCCAGAAGACTCCATCTTTTGGATAAGATGTTAATCTGCTGCCTCATCTGCTTGAACAGAAAAGATCCCACGTTACATTAGTTGAGGGTCAACATTTAACCCTCAACTAACACCATCAAAAACACATTGGCCTCGAATTTGTGGTTGTACCCACTCGCCGTCATTACTGTTTAAAACTGACAGCAACTTCTGGTGTCCGCAGATACGCAGTTAAACGCGGAAATCCAGAAGTTGCTGTCAGTGATAAGCTGTTCCTCCACAGAGTGCGCTACTGCAGTCTTTTCAGATGCAATCAACACAGAATCAGTGATTTGACGTGAACGTCAACTTTTTACACAGTATTCTCGCTGTAAAATCCATGTTGAATAAGGTGTAATTGAATTTTTAATGGCATACTAAGTCATAATTATTGCTTAACAACCTCTTTGGCACTAAAAATCCAATTTTATAAGTGCGCCTTTCCTGCGGACGAGGTTGACGGAACTGGCTCTGCAAGGGCCGGGCGTGGTGGTCGTCCTCTTGGCTTACACCAATGACATGCTCCTCATGGTCGAGGATCCTGTTGACCTGCGGAGGATGCATGAGTGCCAGGAGATTTACTCGGCCGCATCCTCCACCAGGATCAACTGGGAGAAATGTTCCGGACTCCTAGTGGGTCAGTGGTGGGTGGACTCCCTGCCGGAGGAGCTCAGGCCTTTTGCCTGGAGTACGACCCATATCCTCTATCTGGGAGTCTACCTTAGCCCTGACAAGGAAGCCTGGCCGGTGAACTGGCAAGAGCTGGAGGCCAAGGTCACCGCTCGCCTAGGGCGCTGGACAGGATTGCTCTGATTGCTGTCCTATAGGGCTCGAGCGCTAGTCATAAACCAGCTGGTGGCTGCTATGCTGTGCTACCGGCTGGTCACTTTGACCCCTCCCCTGCGTTTGTCGCCAAGATACAGAAGAAGCTGGTGGACTTCTTCTGGAACAACAGGAAGGACTGGGTCTCTGCCGCGGTCTTGAGTCTCCCGCTTAGGGAGGGCGGTCAGGTGTTGGTGTGTGTCGGCACCCAGCTAGCGACTTTCCGTCTTCAGACCCTGCAGAGATACCTTTACGTCGAGCCCCCTCCCAGGTGACGTGCGCTGGTGATGTATTTCTTCTGCCAGCAGTACAGCCTCAATTATGACACTCAGCTCCTGTTTGTGAGCCTGGGGGCCATCAGGACCGCCCTGCAGGGGCTGCCTGTCTTTTACCAGGAACTCACCAGGGTCTGGAACAAAGTCTCCACCAAGCTCAGCTCTCCACCGTCTGGAGTGGTGGCTGTCCTGCAGGAGCCGCTGCTCAGGAATCCATACCTCCACGACCGCGATTTCAGGTGGCAGGTGGACGAGAGGGCTGTGGCTGGCGAGGTGACCAGGGTCAGGGACCTGCTCGATGGCGGAGGAGCGGGCTGGATGACGCTAGACGTGCTGGCACGGCGCCTAAACTGGGTCGACGTCCGCCGCGCAGCCGATGCCACCGAGTCACTAAAAACAGCGCTGGGCCCTGACTCCATTAGCTGCGTTGAGGAGGCTCAAGCACATGGGCGATCC
Source organism: Pristiophorus japonicus (assembly GCF_044704955.1). Taxonomy (NCBI): domain Eukaryota; kingdom Metazoa; phylum Chordata; class Chondrichthyes; family Pristiophoridae; genus Pristiophorus; species Pristiophorus japonicus. The sequence goes on along the minus strand of NC_091989.1, from coordinate 33,605,948 downwards.
CATCCGAACTGACCCCCATCCAGACAGAATTCCTCATTGGCGCCAAGCCCCAAATCCTCCCTTGGGAGCTGGCGCCTCACAACTTGAGCCGCCTCGAGGAAATCCCCTCTGTGCCTTTCAGTTCTGCGTGGAGGGGTTTCCTGTACGGGCTGCTTCTGCACACTCTCAACTTTGTCATCCTGGTCTGATGTCCGGCCACGTTATGGCGCACCATCTTGCTGTCCGAGAAGATGGGGGTCCCCGATGGAGTGCACTCTACGCGGGAATCCTCCCACTATTTATCGGGGACTAGGCCTGGAGGGTGATGCACGGAGCGGTCCCGTGCAATAAATGTTTAAGTCGGTTCACGGGCTCCCAGGCCGCCTGCAATTTCTGCGGTCTGGAAGAGTCCGTGCTCCATGTTTTTATAGATGTGCGAGGTTGCATCCCCTGTTCCATTATGTAAAGGGGCTGCTCCTCAATTTCTGGTTGTACTTCAGTCCCACACTCCTGATCTTTGGGCACCCTGTGTGGAGAGCGGGTAGATCCGAAGGCCTCCTCGTAGGACTGCTCCTGGGCATGGCCAAGGGTGCCATCAGCCGGTCCAGGCAGCGGACGGTCGAGGGGGTTGTTCAGCCTGACTGCCTGCCTCTCTTCCGCGCCTACATCCGGGCCAGGGTGTCCCTGGAGATGGAGCACGCGGTGTCCACCGGTACGCTCGCGGCCTTCCGCGAGAGGTGGGCGCCGGAGTGCATCATCACTCCTGGCAACCAAATTTTAATTTGATTTGACATGTTTTAAAGTTTAATTTGTTTTTATTGACAGTTTTAGTGTCCCCCGAGTCAGGGGGCACTTGTATAATTTGCCTCTCGGTGCCCAAAAAAACCACAAAAAAACCCACAAAAAAAAACAAAAAAAAAAGGGCACTTGAAAAGTGTTTGGACTATCCCCTTCCTTTAGTTAGGGGCACTTGAGTTAATGTTTATTTTTTTTGTTCTCAACAAAAAGAGTTGTACCCACTCACCGTCATTACTGTTTAAAACTGACAGCAACTTCTGGTGTCCGCAGATGCGCAGCTAAACGCGGAAATCCAGAAGTTGCTGTCAGTGATGCGCTGCTCCTCCACAGAGAGCGCTACTGCAGTCTTTTCAGATGCAATCAACACAGAATCAGTGATTTGATGTGAATGTCAACTTTTTACACAGTATTCTCGCTGTAAAAACCATTGAAAATGTTAAGCCTTGTTGAATAAGGTGTAATTGAATTTTTAATGGCATATTAAGTCATAATTACTGCTTACAACCTTTTTGGCACTAAAAATCTAATTTTATAAGTGTGATCCCTCAGAATAACATTTCAAAATTCGATGATTTTTAAAATAATAAGTGATTAAAAAAAAAACGTATTTATTATAGTTCAGCAGGTACGTTAATCTCATGTGTATGTCCCACTCTTTATTTTACCTACTGTAAAATGATTAAAAAGTGAATTATAATCTATGCTTTTTACTCCCTGGTATGCTGTCTGTGAGAATTCTTCAATCTGTTTGGCTGATCAGCCTGCCTTTTGCCAGGAGCCACAGATCCCCTATAGATGGCCACAGATTCTAAGTCAGGTTGAAATAGGAAACATCGCGCTCTAGGACCCGCTAAGTTTTTGTGGGCAGCTTTTTTCGAGATCAGTGGCGAGCGCTATCCCATCGCCGCTGACCACAAAATGCAGGCCATTATCTGGTCATTTATTTCACTTGCTGTTTGTGGCACCTTGTTGTGTACAAATTGGCTGCCACATTTGGCTACATAATAACAGTGATTCCACTTCAAAAGTAATTAATTGGTGGTGAAGCACTTGGGATGTCCTAAGCATGTGAAAGGCACTATATAAGTACAAGTTTTTTCCTTCTTAGTCTTACCTTTACCAGCGTGAGCATCTTGCAATCAGTATTCATGGTGATCTCAAATACCTAGAAGGAGTATACTGTTATTATGTTCCCTCGATTTAATTTTAACTCCTTTGCTTTCAATTTCTCCATGAAAGCGTCTCCTTTAAATAATAATTTTAAGTGAAATTTCCCTCCTTCCTATGGGTTGGGGACTTCAATTCCACTCGATGTTGTATCTGACACCCAGAACAAGAGATTAATGTGCAAAGTTAAAGCACATGGGATTGAGAGCTGGTTGTCAGACAGGAAGCAAAGAGTAGGAGTAAATGGGTACTTTTCAGAATGGCAGGCAGTGACTAGTGGGGTACCGCAAGGTTCTGTGCTGGGGCCCCAGCTGTTTACTTTGTACATTAATGATTTAGACGAGGGGATTAAATGTAGTATCTCCAAATTTGCGGATGACACTAAGTTGGGTGACAGTGTGAGCTGCGAGGAGGATGCTAAGAGGCTGCAGAGTGGCTTGGATAGGTTAGGTGAGTGGGCAAATGCATGGCAGATGAAGTATAATGTGGATAAATGTGAGGTTATCCACTTTGGTGGTAAAAACAGTGAGACAGACTATTATCTGAATGGTGACTGATTAAGAAAAGGGGAGGTGCAACGAGACCTGGGTATCATGGTACATCAGTCATTGAAGATTGGCATGCAGGTACAGCAGGCGGTTAAGAAAGCAAATGGCATGTTGGCCTTCATAGCAAGGGGATTTGAGTACAGGGGCAGGGAGGTGTTGCTACAGTTGTACCGGGCCTTGGTGAGGCCACACCTGGAGTATTGTGTACAGTTTTGGTCTCCTAACTTGAGGAAGGACATTCTTGCTATTGAGGGAGTGCAGCGAAGATTCACCAGACTGATTCCCGGGATGGTGGGACTGACCCATCAAGAAAGACTGGATCAACTGGGCTTGTATTCACTGGAGTTCAGAAGAATGAGAGGGGACCTCATAGAAACGTTTAAAATTCTGACGGGTTTAGACAGGTTGGATGCAGGAAGAATGTTCCCAATGTTGGGGAAGTCCAGAACCAGGGGTCACAGTCTAAGGATAAGGGGTAAGCCATTTAGGACCGAGATGAGGAGAAACTTCTTCACCCAGAGAGTGGTGAACCTGTGGAATTCTCTACCACAGAAAGTAGTTGAGGCCAATTCACTAAATATATTCAAAAGGGAGTTAGATGAAGTCCTTACTATTGGGGGGATCAAGGGGTATGGCGAGAAAGCAGGAAGGGGGTACTGAATTTGCATGTTCAGCCATGAACTCATTGAATGGCGGTGCAGGCTAGAAGGGCCGAATGGCCTACTCCTGCACCTATTTTCTATGTTTCTATGTTTCTAGAACAAGGTTAGCAATTCACCATCTGTGGCAATCCAAGTATAAGTATCAACTGATGCTGTAATTTGAACACAGGTAAGCAGTGGTCTAATGTTTTGGCTGTGTCTATTTGCGACACAAGTGGGTTGGTCCCCTTGGAGGACAAGACCCACCCAACAGTTTATTTGGAATGTGTAACTTGATCCTGTCTGCTGTAGAGTAAGTCAAGGTCTTTGCAGTGTGTAATTTGATCCAGTCATTGTCAGGCATGCTACTGAGTTCACAGTGCTAACATTACTGTTTTCAGAGAACTCCCGTGTTAGGAGCACACACAGCGCTCACACTCCCGAGTTCAGAGAACGCACGGCACTCACACTCCCGAGTTCAGAGAACGCACGGTGCTCACACTCCCGAGTTCAGAAGGGATTCGACAGGGATGGATGCAGGGAGGACATTGCACTCATAGGGGAAATTAAAATAGGGGGCATAGTCTCAGAATAAGGGGCCGCCCATTTAAAACTGAGATGAGGAGGAATTTCTTCTCTCAGAGGATTGTAAATCTGTGGAATTCTCTGCCCCAGAGAGCAATGGAGGCTGGGTCATTGAATATATTTAAGGCAGCGATAGACAGATTTTTGAGTGATAAGGGAATAAAGGGATATTGGGGGGCAGGCAGGGAAGTGGAGCTGAGTCCATGGTCAGATCAGCCATGATATTAAATGGCGGAGCAGGCTTGAGGGGTCAAATGGCCGACTCCTGTTCCTATTTCTTATGCTCTTATGGCTACTTATCAACTCAAGCCTGCATGTTGTCCAGCTCTTTCTGCATGTGGGCATGGACTGCTTTGTTATCTGATGAGTTGTGAATGGAACTGAACACTGTGCAATCATCAGCAAACATTCCCACTTCTGACCTTATGATGGAGGGAAGGTCATTGATGAAGCAGCTGAAGATGGTTGGGCCTAGGACACTGCACTGAGGAACTCCTGCAGCAATGTCAGGGGCTGGGATGATTGACCTCCAACATCACATCCATCTTCCTTTGTGCCAGGTATGACTACCCCTGTTCCTACGTTCCTTGGTGCCACACTCGGTCAAATGCTGCCTTGATGTCAAGGGAAGTCACTCTCACCTCACTCTAGAATTCAGCTCTCTTGTTCATGTTTGGACCAAGGCAGTAATGGGTCTGGTGCCGTGTGGTCCTGGTGAACCCAAACTGGGCATCAGTGAGCAGATTATTGGTGAGTAAGTGCCATTTAATAGCACTGTCAATGTAACCTTCCGTCACTTTGCTGATGATTGAGAGTAGGCTGATGGAGTGGTAATTGGCCAAATCAGATTTGTCCTGCTTTTTGTGGACACGACATATCTGGTCAATTTTCCACTAGATGGCAGTACCTGTACTGGAACAACTTTGCAGGAAGTGCTAGCTGTGATGCAATACCATGATGGCCCACAGCTCCTCATGGATGCCCAGATTTGAGCTGCGAGATCTGTTCTGAATCTATCCCAATTAGCATGGTGGTAGTGCCACACAACACGATGGAGGTTGTCCTCAATGTGAGTATACAGGTCGCTGGTTGGACCACATAGAATCTTAGAACAGAAGGAGGATATTCAGCCCATTGTGCGTGTGCCAGCTCATTGCAAGAACTATACAATTAGACCCAAACCCCTGCCCTTTCCCCATAGCTCAGCAAATTTTTTCCCTTCAGTACTTATCCAATTCCCTTTTCAAAGTTATTGTTAAATTTGCTTCCACCGCCCTTTCAGGAAGTACATTCCAGATCATAACAACTCGCTGCGTAACATTATTTTTCCCTTATATCGCCTCTGGTTCTTTTGCCGATTACCTTAAATCTGTGACCTCTGGTTATTGGCCCTTCTGCCACTGGAAACAGTTTCTCCTTATTTATTTTATCAAAACCCTTGATAATTTTGATCACATCTATTAAATCTGCCCTTAACCTTCTCTGCTTTAATGAGAACAACTCCAGCTTCTCTAGTCTCTCCAAGTCTTTCATCCCTGTTACCATTCTAGTAAATTTCCTCTGCACCCTCTCTTGACATCCTTCTAAAGTGTCGTGCCCAGAATTAGCTGCAATACTCCCGCTGCAACCTAACCAGTGTTTTTTAAAGGTTTATCATAATTTCCTTGCTTTTGTACTCTAGGCCTCGTTCTATAAAGCCAAGGATCCTGCAAGTCTTTTTAACAGCCTCCTCAACTTGTCCTGTCACCTTTAAAGAATTGTGTACGTACACCCCCAGGTTTCTCTGTTCATGCACCCCGTTTAAAATTGGACCATTTAGTTTATATTGCCTTTCTTCATTCTTCCTACCAAAACTAATCACTTCACATTTCTCTATGTTAAATTTCATCTGCCATGTGTCTGCCCATTTCACCAGTCTATCTATGTCATCCTGACATTTGTTACTATCCTAGCTTGCTCATACAAAAATGTCGGAAGGTATTACACACATTACCCATTTCAAAGCAGAACTTTAACCAGCTATGAAGTCACTGGACCAGCTAAGAAAACATAATAAATTAAACTGTGCCGCATTTCTCATTGTGACCACCTTGACCATTTATGCTTTAAATCTCTACTTGCTACCCATTGCAGGTGCAACATATTAGAAAAATGTGTTTAAGTTCTGCAAGAGATTACAAACACGCTTGATTGTGAGTTCTATTCCAATGAAAACTAGCATTTAGTCAATTGGATAGCAGACAAAAAAAACCTTTTGGATCTCAAACCTTTTAAAATAAAACTCTTACATTTTCACTTAAGTCATTCTGATTCTGGATATGACAAGTACCCACACCAACACTTTGGTAAAACTACTTTGTGTTGATTTTCCTTTCTGCAAAGTAATTTGCAATGTCTTTGCTTATATTTTTCTCATGCAATACTTTCATCCTATATTTATACTTTGAGGTGAATATCACTTATTTCATTCACATTTCTGATAGCCGGCTCCAGTAACAAAAGGCTGCTCCTCGACTTGCCAATACTGGATTAAAAGATTTTTTAATTTCCGTGTATATGAACCTAGATGCTGCCAGGCAGAGAAATATAACAGAAAACAGCGCCACCTTCTGGAAATGTTTCAAACTGAAGCTTGCAATTTGTTTTTAGTAATATAACATTTTATATTTGTATGGAAGATAGTGCTGCCGGGTACTGGGAATCAGCTTTCATTTGAGATGAGAATACATTATTAGCCTAGTCAGTCATATTTTCATAAAGCACGTTGAAATACAGACGGGAGCCTCGAATTACCACTTCATTTTGGTGTGGAAATCAGACTTAGAAGCAGAAGAAGAGCCACCTCCACCAGGTTTCTGTTCCTTGAGAGCTGCACTGGCAAAGTTCTATGGGGGCAAGGGCAGACGTTTCTTTCTGTGCCTCGCATTAGGCCCAACATTAGTTTGGGAACATGTCTGGGAGGGGTTCCTGGGCTTCCCCAGAGATCCCTCTAGATACACCTCTTTTAAGTCCAGTGGCCTATGCCTGCAGGGATTAGGTGCACGTTCCCTATGCACAATGGTAGATTCAGTAAGTTGCATACATATAGCACCTTTAAAATAGAAAAATGTCCCAAGGTGCTTCACAGAAGCATAATCAAACACACATGGATGCCAAGCCAAAGAAGGAGATATTAGGAGAGCTGACCAAAAGTTCAAAGAGGAAATTGAGCAGTTGTGTCATTGTCATACATTTCAGTGAGAAAGGAATTGGAAGTGCTGACCAGGCTTTACTGATGCATACGTCACTTGTTTGATACCTGTGCAGGCAGTACATTAGCTGATACTGCAGTGTTAGACTAGTATGAGTTGGAGGCAAACATAATTGCGCAAAATGGTGTCCTTGATTGTCACTGGTGGTGCCATGCTTACGTTGCAGGTTAGCTGTAGGTGTCCTTGCAGCAGATGGCAAAGGTCTGCAACTGTCTCTCTGCTGACCCAAAGCCTAAGGAGAAAATTGTTCTCAGTCATTGGCAAATAGATGTGCTGCAGCACTCTGTAGCTTGCACCTAGATGCTTAGTGGCTCTATGAAAGTTGGTATTGAAAGAAGTCCTTTTCATGTCCCTTCTTTTTTCATATGTTCCTGTTTTGTTGAAGTCCTGTAAATTCTTCACTTTGCTGTGTTTTCTGGGGACAATATGGACAATAAAGGACCATTTTCTGTGGTGTTTAAAAACAAACTTGCTGAGTTTTGTCCAGCCAAAAAATTCTGCAAGTATGCATTATTAATAAAAATTTCAGAAACTTTGCAAAGATCTCTAATTAAAAAAAAATCCAGTACTAAAACGAATAAATATTGCAACAAAAAAAAACAAAGCCTATTTTCCTTTAAGTGCCCCATCACATGTGGAGCTTCCCTTGCACCTGTTCAAATTGGGTTTTGAAGGTAAAAAGTGCATCCATATTGCCAAAGCTGGGAAATTGTGCCAGGGATTATTTTAAATATTTTTCCATGCACTCTGGGCCTTAATGAGGCTCTGGCATCAGATGTGCGCTTGTTCTGTATATCATAAAATGTAGCTAGCTGGAAAATTGTGAGCAGAATAAATTGGGCAACATGATCATCCTGTTCTGTGCCTGTGCAGCTGATCAGAAAATCTACCCTTATCCTAAGTACTTGTGCACAATCAGTATCTATGAACATGTTGATGATGTTCGGCCATATGGTATAAATCATAGAATATATGATTAATATGGTAGACACCAGTTGGTCGGTGCACATGCCCAATTTCCTCAGGTTCAAGGCCTTAGAGCAGGTCGCTTCCTATTAAAGCCATAGTTTTCACTTCATGGCTTCTCTTGTGAGGTCCACCATCTGTTCCACTCCTTGCCTTCCTATTATGTGTGAGTTTAACCTTTAAACGCAATAGCAATGTAAACTAAGACAGGTGACTTGACTCATGGAAATTCCTTCCCGCACCACAGTCTTATTAGCTCCATGGCAAGGGCAATGTAATTTGCACTTGATTGGTATTTTCACAAGTATCACCTTCCTTGCTACATAATTCTTAATATTTTCTCTGTTCTCTTTTTGCAGATTATACATCAACTACCATTTAACATTATCTCTATTTTTGTCCCTTGATGCTACTTCACAGTTACCTTGGTGCTCTTTTTCATGTCTTCTGGACCTCCCTCAAACCTCTCACTGAAGTCAGTCCTGTGCTCACATGATCTGTGACATATTGCCACTCAGCTTGTCTCGAGAGCATGCTTGCAGGCTGCCCTGCCAGACCAATAAGGCTATCCCATTTCCCTTTGACCTAATAAATGCAAGACTTTGTTTCCTTTTTTCTATAGTCAGTTATTACACTGTGATTGTTCAGTATTCTGTTCCAATGAATGAAATAATCTTGGATGAAATGCCCCAGAACAAAATCATATACATTTGTCATTTTTGATTGAGTTGTTAAAATCTAATAAAAAAAGAGTATTTATCCTGTTTTTGAAAGAATGAGGAAAATACATCCTTAAGATAGAAATGTTGCCTGCTATGCTCCAATTGCATGATGGTGAAAACAAATCACAGTTTTGCCCCTAGGCAACCTTCATAATTCTGTTTATTTATAATACAGTCAGATGGCTGTCACGCCCTTTGCATAAAGGAGAGTGTGGCAAACCAGACTCCCCACCCACCCTTTCCTTCAACAACTGTCTGTCCCACCTGTGAAAGAAACTGTAATTCTCGTATTGGGCTGCTCAGTCACCTGAGAACTCACTTTTAGAGTGGAAGCAAGTCTTCCTCGATTTTGAGGGACTGCCTATAATGATGATGATGCATGTAGTTCAGAGTGCAAGAATCTGCAATAACATGAACAGTGGAGCTATCCAACAGAGCCATCACGTAACAGTAATACACAATTACTTTCTGAGAAATCTGGTCCTAACAGGATTAAATATCATAGGAGTTTATTTAAGTTAGGATTCACTGTGACAGAAATGTTAGCATTATGAGGGTATTCCTTCTGATTCTGTTGAGATTCTTGTTGAAGTACTACTGATGCTGCATTCCACTATTTTGCCAAAGGGCAAGTTTCTCAAGATGTGGATCATTCATTCAGCTGCCTCTGTTGTCCTTCCAGCCCCCGCACCTTTCCCACCATGCCAAATCTCTTTCCAAGTTCCTCTCTGAACCCACATCTTTCTGAAGTTTCTCCCTCTCCCTTCATGTCCTCTTCGATCTTATCTCATCCATGAGACACATCTCCTGCTCCTTAGATGAAACGCTAAAAGTGGCGTTGCACTCTCATCCTCGGGCGCCAACAGAGTGGCAGCTCAGGAGGCCTATTGAATTTCGCATCATAGGCAGTCCCTCAGAATTGAGGAAGACTTGCTTCCACTCTTAAAATGAGTTCTTAGGTGGCTGAACAGTCCAATGCGGGAAAATGTGGGTGGGACTTGTTTGCCGCACACACTTTCCGCTGTCTGCGCTTGATTTCTGCAGGTTCTCGGCCACGAGACTTGAGGTGCTCAGCGCCCTCCCGGATGCACTTCCTCCACTTAGGGCGGCCTTTGGCCAGGGACTCCCAGGTGTCAGTGGGGATGTTGCACTTTATCAGGGAGGCTTTGAGGGTGTCCTTGTAACGTTTCCGCTGCCCACCTTTGGCTCGTTTGCCGTGAAGGAGTTCCAAGTAGAGCACTTGCTTTGGGAGTCTCGTGTCTGCCATCATGTGAGTTTAAAAAAAAATGAAAATAAAAAGTTTCCCACACTTTCCCTCATCCATATCCACACTTCCCCACTGGTCCCATTAATACCTAAATGTTAAAAAAAATAAATATAAACACTTGGCTTGATCCCTGGATGCTACCGCCCCAGGATCCCCGATGTCCCACCATCTTTCCCAGGCTGTACGGAGCCTGCCAGTAAGGCCACCGTACTCACCTAAGTTCCCAGCAGCGGTGGTAAGGGGGCGTTGCACGCTCGATGACGTCACCACGTGGGTGGCGGCTGAGTGTGCAGCGGTACATCTTGCCACCGCCCCCACCGCAAACTAAATTTCCCGACAGACCAGGAACCCGGTCGCCGCCGACGGTAAGTACTTAGCCTCCCCTCTCCGACAGTAATGGCGGGATAAGAAACTGAATTTCAACCCCTTAGAGTTCAATTTTATTATTCGATTTTACATCCAAAAATATACAATGAACAATAAGGATCATGGCATTGTGTATGTGCTCTTCAGGTATAATATAAGAATGTGTAGAAATTCTTGTAAAATATATGCTATTGGATTGGTAGTCTTGGAGGCCTCAGAATATGATACAATGGAAAAATGTCTGCTAACGGTAGCAGTAAGACTAAAAGATCACTGAAGGCTCATTTTCACATTCAAGTTTACTGTGACAAAGTCCTGAAAACAGATTTTGTTGCTTTTTTAGCATTGCAAACCACTGTAGTCCGAGAGGCGGGAGCTCATGGCGTTGGTGAGGCCTATAAAGGCCCAGCGGCAGCGAGAGGCGGCGGCAGTCCGAGAGGCGGGAGTTCGTGGCGTTGGTGAGGCCTATAAAGGCCCAGCTTGTGCAGCTGTAGCGGGGAGAGAAGGCAAGAAAGAAGTAGAAAGAAATCAAAAGGTGACGTCACAGCCAAGGGGGTAAGTGATTGGCTGGTGATTGGTGAGTATCTTTTCTTTATCTTTTTTATATCAGTAAGTAACCGTTTAACATTGTTGTTGCCAATTTAAGGGTATCTAAGGGTTAAGTCATAGCAGAAGAGCTCGGTCACGTGATATGCTCCTCCTGTACCATGTGGGAACTCAGGGACACTTCCGGTGTCCCTGACGACTACATCTGCGGGAAGTGTATCCGCCTCCAGCTTCTGACGGATCGCGTTGCGGATTTGGAGCTGAGGGTGGATTCACTCTGGAGCATCCACGATGCTGAGAATGACGTGAGTAGCACGTGTAGCGAGTTGGTCTTACCGCAGGTGAAGGGTCCACAGTCAGCTTGGGAATGGAAGACCAGCAGGAAGAGCAGTGCAAGGAAGGTAATGCAGGGGTCCCCTGCGGTCATCCCCCTGCAAAACAGATACACTGCTTTGAGTACTGTTGAGGGGGATGACTCATCAGGGGAGGGCAGCAGCAGCCAAGTTCATGGCACCATGGCTGGCTCTGTTGCACAGGAGGGCAGGAAAAAGAGTGGGACAGCGATAGTGATAGGGGATTCAATTGTAAGGGGAATAGATAGGCGTTTCTGCGGCCGCAACCGAGACTCCAGGATGGTATGTTGCCTCCCTGGTGCAAGGGTCAAGGATGTCTCGGAGCGGGTGCAGGACATTCTAAAAATGGAGGGAGAACAGCCAGTTGTCGTGGTGCACATTGGTACCGACGACATAGGTAAAAAGAGGGATGAGGTCCTACGAGACGAATTTAAGGAGCTAGGAGCTAAATTAAAAAGTAGGACCTCAAAAGTAGTAATCTCGGGATTGCTACCAGTGCCACGTGCTAGTCAGAGTAGGAATCGCAGGATAGCGCAGAAGAATACGTGGTTTGAGCAGTGGTGCAGCAGGGAGGGATTCAAATTCCTGGGGCTTTGGAACAGGTTCTGGGGGAGGTGGGACCAGTACAAACCGGACGGTCTGCACCTGGGCAGGACCGGAACCAATGTCCTAGGGGGAGTGTTTGCTAGTGCTGTTGGGGAGGAGTTAAACTAATATGGCAGGGGGATGGGAACCAATGCAGGGAGTCACAGGGAAACAAAAAGGAGACAAAAGCAAAAGACAGAAAGGAGATGAGTAAAAGTAGAGGGCAGAGAAACCCAAGGCAAAAAACAAAAAGGGCCACTGAATATAAAGGGGGTGCAGGAGGGGTCAAAACTAAAAATTATGGTTTAAAAACCAGGATTAAAACACTCTACCTAAATGCACGCAGCATTCGAAATAAAGTAAATGAGTTGACGGCACAAATCATTACAAATGGGTATGATTTGGTGGCCATTACAGAAACATGGTTGCAGGGTGGCCAAGACTGGGAATTAAACATACAGGGGTATCTGATGATTTGGAAAGATAGACAAGAAGGGAAAGTAGGTGGGGTAGCTCAGTTAATAAAGGATGATATCAGGGCAGTTGTGAGAGACAATATTGGCTCTAATGAACAAAATGTTGAATCATTGTGGGTGGAGATTAGAGATAGTAAGAGGAAAAAGTCACTGGTGGGCATAGTTTATAGGCCCCCAAATAATAACTTCACGGTGGGGCGGGCAATAGTCAAGGGAATAATGGAGGCATGTGAAAATGAACGGCAGTAGTCATGGGGGATTTTAACCTACATATCGATTGGTCAACTCAAATCTCACGGGGTAGCCTTGAGGAGGAATTCATAGAATGCATACGGGATTGTTTCTTAGAACAGTATGTAACAGAACCTACAAGAGAGCAAGCTATCTTAGATCTGGTCCTGTGTAATGAGACAGGAAAAATAAATGATCTCCTCGTAAAAGATCCTCCCGGAATGAGTGATCACAGTATGGTTGAATTTGTAATACAGATTGAGGGTGAGGAAGTTGTGTCAGAAACGAGCATACTATGTTTAAACAAAGGGGACTACAGTGGGATGAGGGCAGAGTTGGCTAAAGTAGACTGGAAACACAGACTAAACGGTGGCACAATTGAGGAACAGTGAAGGACTTTTAAGGAGCTCTTTCATAGTGCGCAACAAAAATATATTCCACTGAAAAAGAAGGGCGGTAAGAGAAGGGATAACCAGCCATGGATAACCAAGGAAATAAAGGAGAGTATCAAATCAAAGACCAATGCGTATAAGGTGGCCAAGGTTAGTGGGAAACTAGAGGATTAGGAAAATTTTAAACAACAGCAAAGAATGATTAAAAAAGCAATAAAGAAAGGAAAGATAGATTACGAAGGTAAACTTGCGCAAAACATAAAAACAGATAGTAAAAGCTTTTACAGATATATAAAACAGAAAAGAGTGACTAAAGTAAATGTTGGTCCCTTAGAAGATGAGAAGGGGGATTTAATAATGGGAAATGTGGAAATGGCTGAGACCTTAAACAATTATTTTGCTTCGGTCTTCACAGTGGAAGACACAAAAACCATGCCAAAAATTGCTGGTCACGGGAATGTGGCAAGGGAGGACCTTGAGACAATCACTATCATTAGGGGGGTAGTGCTGGACAGGCTAATGGGACTCAAGGTAGATAAGTCCCCTGGTCCTGATGAAATGCATCCCAGGGTATTAAAAGAGATGGCGGAAGTTATAGCAGATGCATTCGTTATAATCTACCAAAATTCTCTGGACTCTGGGGAGGTACCAGCGGATTGGAAAGCAGCTAATGTAACGCCTCTGTTTAAAAAAGGGGGCAGACAAAAGGCAGGTAACTATAGGCCGGTTAGTTTAACATCTGTAGTGAGGAAAATGCTTGAAACTATCATTAAGTAAGAAATAGCGGGACATCTAGATAGGAATAGTGCAATCAAGCAGACGCAGCATGGATTCATGAAGGGGAAATCATGTTTAACTAATTTACTAGAATTCTTTGAGGATATAATGAGCATGGTGGATAGAGGTGTACCGATGGATGTGGTGTATTTAGATTTCCAAAAGGCATTCGATAAGGTGCCACACAAAAGGTTACTGCAGAAGATAGAGGTACGCGGAGTCAGAGGAAATGTATTAGCATGGATAGAGAATTGGCTGGCGAACAGAAAGCAGAGTCGGGATAAATGGGTCCTTTTCGGGTTGGAAATCGGTGCTTAGTGGTGTGCCACAGGGATCGGTGCTGGGACCACAACTGTTTACAATATAGCTAGATGACCTGGAAGAGGGGACAGAGTGTAGTGTAACAAAATTTGCAGATGACACAAAGATTAGTGGGAAAGCGGGTTGTGTAGAGGACACAGAGAGGCTGCAAAGAGATTTGGATAGGTTAAGCGAATGGGCTAAGGTTTGGCAGATGGAATACAATGTCGGAAAGTGTGAGGTCATCCACCTTGGGAAAAAAAACAGTAAAAGGGAATATTATTTGAATGGGGAGAAATTACAACATGCTGAGGTGCAGAGGGACCTAGGGGTCCTTGTGCATGAATCCCAAAAAGTTAGTTTGCAGTTGCAGCAGGTAATCAGGAAGGCGAATGGAATGTTGGCCTTCATTGCGAGAGGGATGGGAGTACAAAAGCAGGGAGGTCCTGCTGCAACTGTATAGGGTATTGGTAAGGCCGCACCTGGAGTACTGCGTGCAGTTTTGGTCACCTTACTTAAGGAAGGATATACTGGCTTTGGAGGGGGTACAGAGACGATTCACTAGGCTGATTCCGGAGATGAGGGGGTTACCTTATGATGATAGATTGAGTAGACTGGGTCTTTACTCGTTGGGAGTTCAGAAGGATGAGGGTTGATCTTATAGAAACATTTAAAATCATGAAAGGGATAGACAAGATAGAGGCAGAGAGGTTGTTTCCACTGGTCGGGGAGACTAGAACTAGGGGGCACAGCCTCAAAATCCGGGGGAGCCAATTTAAAACCGAGTTGAGAAGGAATTTCTTCTCCCAGAGGGTTGTGAATCTGTGGAATTCTCTGCCCAAGGAAGCAGTTGAGGCTAGCTCATTGAATGCATTCAAGTCACAGATCGATAGATTTTTAACCAATCAGGGAATTAAGGGTTACGGGGAGAGGGCGGGTAAGTGGAGCTGAGTCCACGGCCAGATCAGCCATGATCTTATTGAATGGCGGAGCAGGCTCGAGGGGCTAGATAGCCTACTCCTGTTCCCAATTCTTATGTTCTTATGTACAGATTCTGATACAGCCTGCAGACTAAATGTACACTCAGAAAGGTAAATAAACTGTGACATCAGAATTCAATGACTAATGTCAAGTGAAGATGGCCTGCATTAAAAATCATGCTCGCAACTGGTCAAAGCAGAACCAAATTTTTACCAATGCTCACTATATATAGGGCTCAATTTTCCCAAGTGATTTGCGAAGCTTTTTTGGCCTAAATTTAAAAATCCAAGTTTCCCCAATCATTGTGCGCCACTGTAATTCAGTTAGTTATGATTTTTTAGGTTAGTTTTGTTTTGCGTCATAGGGGGCGTAACCTGATGTCTGTGCCAGTTTATCACAATTATGGAAGTTTGGCTAATTTAAATATATATTAGGACGGCATATGTGAGCACTCCCGAAAAATCTTCTGGGCACTTAAGAAAAACCAGAGCACATTAAAAAATTGGCGCAGAAAGACGCCATTGAAAGAAGTTTTGGGAGGGGCGTCAAGAATATATAAATATCCATAATCAAGCTTAAATTTTTAAAACTTAAAACGCAGGAAATGGGAAGTTGAATGGAATTATTTAAGTTTTAATTTTTAAAAAACTGACATACCACCACCGAACGTCTCCAAACCGGGCTTGAGGGTTGGAGCGTTGCCCGACAGAATCGGTCCCTCGCCCAGAAACAGGGGCTCAGAGCTTGGTTTCAAAAGAAGCCCGGGGGAGGTGAGGGGCTGTGGAAGGCGAACAGAAGGGATGAGAAGCCTATACTAGGCATCAAATGAAGCCCGGGGGAGGGGGGAGGGGAGGGGTGGTTTCCCGATCATTGCGCATGTTCAGACCTGGGTGTGGTCCATACTAGGGCGTCGACCTTGGGGAGAGAGAACAAAGAACCTTGTCCTGCCTGCCGTTTTGAGCTTCTTGCAAAGGTATAATTTAATCATGGGGGCAATACTGCCAATGCCATACCTCGTGCAAGCCTTCTGCATAATGGTGCTGCGGAGGAGACAAGTGATTTGACGTGATGGCATGAGGAACCTCCGAGCACATTGGGTGATGGGCAGGAGACCTTACCCACGTCGGGTATATCGAGACAGGCATTCGTACCTGCACCTGAGTGATGCAGACTGTCAGAAGGCTACGTTTCCGCAAAAAGTTGTAATTGAGATCTGTGAGTTAGTAAAAGTAGACCTGCAACCTAGAAGCATCAGGAGGACTGCTTTGTCAGTTGAAGTGAAGGTTACAGCTGCATTTTCATTTTATGCATCTGGATCCTTCAAAAGCTATAACTGGGGATGTGTGTGCCATTTCTCAACATGCAACACATCTACATTCAGCAGATGACTGCTGCACTATATGCCCGGAGGAATGACTACATAAAGTTCCCCATGACCGCCCAGGCAATGCGTGAAAGGGCTGTGGGCTTCTCCAGGATTGCTGGCTTCCCAAAAGTACAAAGCTGCATTGATTGTATCCACATCGCCTTGCAAGCAACTTTGGAGGATTCTGAGATGTGCAGGGACAGAAAAGGCTTCCACTCCATTAATGTGTGATGACGACATGCATCACATCATGGCAGTTCATCCTACGCGAGAGCGTTATATCTGCTATGTTTCAGCAGCAGCCAGAAGGACAGAGCTGGCTGCTGGGAGACAAAGGGTATGGCCTCGCCACCTGGCTCATGACGCCCCTACGCGTAACCCGGACGGAAGCTGACCGGGAATACAACATGTTGCACATTGCGACGTGCAGCATAATAGAGAGGACCATTGACATCTTGAAACAGCATTTCCGATGCCTGGACTATTCCGGAGGCTACTTGCAAAACTCCCCTGAGATTTTCGGTCAGTTCACTGTTGTGTGCTGCATGCTGCATAACTTAGCCATCATTAGGTAGCAACAGCTGATAGTAGAAGACCCACCTGAGGTGAGAGTGGCTGATGATGATGAGGAAGATGCAGATGACGAGGAGGAGGAGGATGAGGACAAGGAAGCCATGCAACTACCTGAACCCGGAGCACGATGGCGGAGGAGGGCGGGCCGTCGTGCCCCTTTAACGATTGCTCGAGCCTTCAGGCAGCAGTTCATCCATGAACACTTTGCTGCCTGAAGACTCAGCGGCAACTATTCCAAATGGACCATGTTTACTGTTTGGACCTGTTCCGTAATGTTGTGTTGTGTTAATGAAACAAATGATGGAAATGATTCTTGTTTACTTCAAAAAGTTGCGTTAATAATCAAACAAATGATGTAAATGATTCAGTTATAACATAAAATATATTTTATTCAAAAGTTTAACAAACATTTGTTTGTACTTAACTTAACTTTAATAAAAATATTCTTGTATCAAACTTTAAAGTTTTCAGTTAAGATCACTTACAAACTTCTAAACGTGTACATTTACTTAACTTACAAAACTTTTAATTTGAGATCAGTTACAACAGTAACAACAATAATAAAAACAGCAGCAGCAAAGAAAGGCTGCACCCATCTCTCCTGCACCTTATTCTAAGACCACCTGTTGCGCTTGGTCTTGGTGACTCCACCCCTGCCTGCAAATGGTGGCGCAGCGTTTCTTGGGTTGGTACGAAGCTTATTCATTCGAACATCTCGGGTAATGCACACTTCTTGATGGGGGCGGTGGGGGGGTGGAGGCAGGCTCTTCAGTGGCTTGTCTCGGGATTGGAGTGGGAGTGGCAGTTAATTCTGTCAATGGGCGCGGGGTCTGGGCATGTTCCCATATTGCAGCAGCTAACTCCGACATTCCCTCCCTCGTGCCCTGACAGTGTCTCAGTTACCTGTGACATGTCCTCCCTCATGTTGAGTAACAGTGTGTCAACTACCTGCAACATTCCCTCCCTCATGTTCACTGACAGTGTTTGAACTATCTGAAACATTCCCTCCCTCATGTTCACTGACACCACATCAGCTACCTGCAACATTCCCTCCCTCATGTGCACCGACATTGTTTCAGCTGACTGAGACATTCCCTCCCTCATGTTCCCGGAGAGGGTTTCCATTTCTCATGAAAGTGTTGTTACTTCTCCCAACAATCCCGATACCTCATCACCCATCCCATTGATGGTGTCCAGGAGTGACTGGGTAAGGTCAATGTTCTCCGCACTCATTGCCATCATTTGAGCCACATCTGTTAGATCCTGCACCTCAGGAGAGCGCTGTCGAGCTCTCCTTCCCCTCCTCATCTTGGGTGTGGCTCGCTCTATCCCACTGGGTCCCGCAGCCTCGGATAATGGGGCCCCGGGTGTGCCTCGCTGCACCCCACTGCAATCCCCAGCCTCGGACAGTGGAAACCATGGAATGTCCCACCAACACTCATACCACTCAGGGAAGGTATCTCAATGGGCGGCACCTGCACCTCCTCCAGAGTGAGTACAACAGTAGGGGATTCATCCATCCCCTCCCCCTCACCCCCATATTCTTGGTCTGGAAGGTTGGATTGGAAGATGTTTTCCTCTTCATCATCTTCTGCATCGTCAGGGTTGGTCTCAAGTTCTACAAAATATAACAGAACAGACAAATGGTTAGCAGCAGAGGAGAGGGCAGGATGGGTGACATGAGTAGGCTCACACAGCGCAGACAGCAGGCTGATTTGAAAGACCACAATGAATGATAGCACATTGCATCAACTGAAGCGTTGCTGATGGAGACATCCCCATGAACTGAAGCATGGCTAGCCCGTGCAGTACTTAACATTTAGCAAAGCCAGACTGTGGAATTTGCAGGACTTACTCTCTCCCTCGAGTGTGGGCCTCGCTTGTGCAGTACTGATTGCTTTTTTCCAGGCAGGACCCATCAAAGCAGCGACCCTCTCTTCCAAGGGTGTCAGTGGGTGCAGATTTGCTGGGCCTCCTCCTGTTCGAGTTCTTTTCCTTTTATTATGTGCCACCTTCCTCTACAAAGATGAAAATGCAACTTTTTAGAGAGGGTATCTTTCTGCTGGCTGGGACACCCTGCCCCCTCCTCTAGACCAATATGTCGAGGAACCAACTAGAGGGGAGGCCATCTTAGACTGGGTGTTGTGTAATGAGAGAGGATTAATTAGCAATACCGTTGTGCGAGGCCCCTTGGGGAAGAGTGACCATAATATGGTGGAATTCTGCATTATGATGGAGAATGAAACAGTTAATTCAGAGTCTATGGTCCAGAACTTAAAGAAGGGTAACTTTGAAGGTATGAGGCGTGAATTAGCTAGGATTGATTGGCGAATGATACTTAAGGGATTGACTGTGGATGGGCAATGGCAGACATTTAGAGACCGCATGGATGAACTACAACAATTGTACATTCCTGTCTGTCGTAAAAATAAAAAAGGGAAGGTGGATCAACCGTGGCTATCAAGGGAAATCAGGGATAGTATTAAAGCCAAGGAAGTGGCATACAAATTGGCCAGAAATAGCAGTGAACCCGGAGACTGGGAGAAATTTAGAACTCAGCAGAGGAGGACAAAGGGTTTGATTAGGGCAGGGAAAATGGAGTACGAGAAGAAGCTTGCAGGGAACATTAAGACGGATTGCAAAAGTTTCTATAGATATGCAAAGAGAAAAAGGTTAGTAAAGACAAACGTAGGTCCCCTGCAGTCAGAATCAGGGGAAGTCATAACGGGGAACAAAGAAATGGCGGACCAATTGAACAAGTACTTTGGTACAGTATTCACTAAGGAGGACACTAACAACCTTCCGGATACAAGAGGGGTCAGAGGGTCTAGTAAGGAGGAGGAACTGAGGGAAATCCTTATTAGTCAGGAAATTGTGTTGGGGAAATTAATGGGATTGAAGGCCGATAAATCCCCAGGGCCTGATGGACTGCATCCCAGAGTACTTAAGGAGGTGGCCTTGGAAATAGTGGATGCATTGACAGTCATTTTCCAACATTCCATTGACTCTGGATCAGTTCCTATCGAGTGGAGGGTAGCCAATGTAACCCCACTTTTTAAAAAAGGAGGGAGAGAAAACAGGGAATTATAGACCAGTAAGCCTGACATCGGTAGTGGGTAAGATGATGGAATCAATTATTAAGGATGTCATAGCAGCGCATTTGGAAAGAGGTGACATGATAGGTCCAAGTCAACATGGATTTGTGAAAGGGAAATCATGCTTGACAAATTTTCTAGAATTTTTTGAGGATGTTTTTAGTAGAGTGGACGAGGGAGAACCAGTTGATGTGGTATATTTGGACTTTCAGAAGGCTTTCAACAAGGTCCCACACAAAAGATTAATGTGCAAAGTTAAAGCACATGGGATTGGGGGTAGTGTGCTGACATGGATTGAGAACTGGTTGTCAGACAGGAAGGAAAGAGTAGGAGTAAATGGATACTTTTCAGAATGGCAGGTGGTGACTAGTGGGGTACCGCAAGATTCTGTGCTGGGGCCCCAGCTGTTTACACTGTACATTAATGATTTAGACGTGGGGATTAAATGTAGTATCTCCAAATTTGCGGATGACACTAAGTTAGGTGGCAGTGTGAACTGCGAGGAGGATGCTATGAGGCTGCAGAGCGACTTGGATAGGTTAGGTGAGTGGGCAAATGCATGGCAGATGAAGTATAATGTGGATAAATGTGAGGTTATCCACTTTGGTGGTAAAAACAGAGAGACAGACTATTATCTGAATGGTGACAGATTAGGAAAAGGAGAGGTGCAACGAGACCTGGGTGTCATGGTACATCAGTCATTGAAGGTTGGCATGCAGGTACAGCAGGTGGTTAAGAAAGCAAATGGCATGTTGGCCTTCATAGCGAGGGGATTTGAGTACAGGGGTAGGGAGGTGTTGCTACAGTTGTACAGGGCATTGGTGAGGCCACACCTGGAGTATTGTGTACAGGTTTGGTCTCCTAACCTGAGGAAGGACATTCTTGCTATTGAGGGAGTGCAGCGAAGGTTCACCAGACTGATTCCCGGGATGGCGGGACTGACCTATCAAGAAAGACTGGATCAACTGGGCTTATATTCACTGGAGTTCAGAAGAATGAGAGGGGACCTCATAGAAACGTTTTAAATTCTGATGGGTTTAGGCAGGTTAGATGCAGGAAGAATGTTCCCAATGTTGGGGAAGTCCAGAACCAGGGGTCACAGTCTAAGGATAAGGGGTAAGCCATTTAGGACCGAGATGAGGAGGAACTTCTTCACCCAGAGAATGGTGAACCTGTGGAATTCTCTACCACAGAAAGTTGTTGAGGCCAATTCACTAAATATATTCAAAAAGGAGTTAGATGTAGTCCTTACTACTAAGGGGATCAAGGGGTATGGTGAGAAAGCAGGAATGGGGTACTGAAGTTGCATGTTCAGCCATGAACTCATTGAATGGCGGTGCAGGCTAGAAGGGCCGAATGGCCTACTCCTGCACCTATTTTCTATGTTTCTATGTTTCTATACAGCTGGTCACATTTACAATTGCAATTGCAATTCCATTGAATAAATTAAAATATTACTTACACTAACTACGTGACCAAGGTCCTGCCACTTCTTTTTGCACTGGCCTCCAGACCGCGGGGTGGTCACCATTGCACAGTAATCTTCTGCAAGTTGGTTCCAGCGTTTCTCCATTTCTTTTGGTGGAACTTTTATGTGACCTCTGCTGGTATCCAGCTCGTGCCTTCAATCACAGTAACTAGTGCCTCCATTTCATCCTGTAAGAAATTCTTGGTCCTTGCACCGCGTTGCATCTTATATTGCAGCTCTGATTTTTCCAATGAGAATTAAAGTTCTCAGACACAACTGGCTCTTTAAAAATGGACGAACGCAGACTGGGAGCTGTGCTGGGCATGCGCGCCCATAGCAATCATGTCAAAAACATCCTCTTTTTTCTGCGCATGCGCAGAAAGGGCGACATCATTTTTTCGGCGCCGACATTAGGCTCCAGTCCCCGAGGCAACAGGACATGCTGTCACTTTCAAAAAATAGAACGGGGAAACTTGCTACTTTTTTTTGTAGTGGTTGGGACCAAGAAAAACTGGCATAATTCTGACAATACGCCAAAAAACGGCATGGGGAAAATTGAGTCCATAGTCCCCATTTTGTTATATTGCAATGTCACATGTGTGCTTTACAATTGTCGTCCTTATTGCACAGTGTGTAAGCTTTTGTACTAAATCTTTCTCTTAATCCCTTACAAGCCTTTTTTCCTTCCTACATTTAATGACAGAAAAAAAGTTACCAAGGCAGTTAATCTGGTTTACTTCAGCAGTAGTTATGGCTCCAGTTCAAACACAAGGGTGATGCAAAATTTCCCTTCGCAACCAATTCTAGAAGATATGCATGCCATATCCATTTTGTTAAACTTTGAGGAATCCAACTCATTCCATGAGATACTACGCAGTTTAAAAAAAATCTGTTTTTGCTCTCACAATTTCTGCTGTTTGTATGTCCTCAGTACTTTATCCATGGTAGTTATTCATGTGTGAGCTAAGGCAGTGAATGTTGGCACACTATTTGATGGTGGGAGAGATTAAAGCCAAGCCTGATCTTGTCCTTACCCAATGACATTCCAGTAGGTGCTTCTGGAGCAGGTTTGGGCAATTGATACTCCTTCAATAACAACTTGTATTTATATAGCACCTTAATGTCATAAACCGCCCCAAGGTGCTTCAGAGGAGTATTATAAGACAACAAATTTGACACTGAGCCACATAAGAGATTAGGGAAAGTGACTAAAAGCTTGGTCAAAGAGGTAGGATTTAAGAAGCATCTTAAAGAAGGAAAGAGATGTAAAGAGGCGGAGAGGTTTAGGCAGGGAATTCCAGAGCTTGAAATCAAGCTGTTGCTTAACCAGAAGCCAATGTAGGTCAGCGAGCACAGGGGTGATGGGTGAATGGGAATTAGTGCGAGTTAGGACACGGGCAGCGGATTTTTGGATGACCTCAAGTTTACGTAGGGTAGAATGCCAGCCAAGTATGGAATAGTCAAGTATAGAGGTATCAAAGGTATGGATGAGGGTTTCAGCAGCAAATAAGCTAAGGCAAGCGCAGAGACGGGCAAGGTTACGGAGGTGGAAATAGGTGGACTTAGTTATGCCACGGATATTTGGTCGGAAACTCAATACTCAATTCAGGGTCAAATATGACACCAAGGTTGCGAACAGTTGGTTCAGCCACAGATAAATGTTAGGGAGAAGGATGGAGGATTCAGCACAGCCAATCACAGTTGGCCAACCAACATCTCCACATGCCCTCCAGTTCCAGGGTTAATGAATTTGTCAATGAGTTACCAGCCAATGAGCCCAGTAAGGGAGTAGAACATGCAAAGCCACCAACCCTGACAACTCTGTAGAATGCAGATATTCCAAACCGAGGACATTTTTGAGGGTGACGTCCATCAAGTGTTGAAGCTGTCACGTGTAGTCAAAGTTGCTGCAGATTCAGGCTCCCAGAGATTTGGATTATCACACAATATTAATTTATTATGTTTAATGCAAAACATTGCAGGAAAATAAAGGAAAATGTACTTAAAATCCAGCTGATTGTTCATAAATCAGATACAGTTGAAAGGTCTAAGAATGTGCACTCACGGTTATTCTTACTTCATAACGTCTGCTGTCCAAATCTCTGCTGCCCGTAACTTAAAACTCACACAAATCTCGTTCACCCATCACCCCCCTGCTCCCTGACCTACATTGGCTCCTGGTTAAGAAACGCCTCGATTTTAAAATTCTCATCCGTGTTTTCAAATCCATCCACGGCCTCGCCCCTCCCTATCTCTGTAACCTCCTCCAAACCCATAACCCTCCGAGATCTCTGCACTCCTCCAATTCTGGCCTCCTGGACATCGCCGATTTAAATCGCTCCACCATTGCCGGCCGTGCCTTCAGCCGCCTCCTTAAAACCTGCTTCTTTGACCAAGCTTTTGGTCAACCTGTCCCAATCTCATCTTATAACATTTTGTTTGTTAACGCTCCTGTGCAGTCTGTTAAAGGCGCAATATAAATGCAAGTTACTGTTGTTAGTTTGACAGTCGCATGTATTCCCTTATCCCAAAGTTAAAAAGCAACGCAGGGGTTTCAATAGGACTGACTCAATCACCACATGATGAGTGGCAGCGTGTGTAGCAAATCACAAACGAGTGCTTTTGTTTTCTTTCGTGAATCTGCAAATCGTTGTCGCTCGGCCAGGGTCACAATCTGAGCAAGTCCAGGTGGGGGCGCTCGCCCCCGCGGCTCGAGGTGTGTGAGCGCGCCCTGCGCGGGAGTTTTCCGCTGCATGCGCGGGCACGCTGGGGAATTCCCACTGTGTTTGCGAGGAGGAGGAGCGCGCCGGCCGTGTTCGCATCGCTGGGATGAGCAGCTTGTGTCCGTGTGACAGCCAAACAAGGGGTTGCTCGAGCTGTGCTTGTTTGGCTCGCTGGCGGCGCTTTCTGAATTGTCACCAAAACTAGACAAAGGAGTCCCGAGGTGCTGCAACAACACTTGCTTTTGTTTCATGGGGTAGGAGGAAGCGTCTTGACAATGTTGACATTAAACCCTTTATTTGATATTCAGAGTGAGGTTGTTCCTTGGTTGGTGAAGTGCAGACTGACACCTCTTAATGAAAACGGTAAGCCACAATAAATCTACTTCATAAAATGGTGGTATAATGTGCAGATTTAAAAAAATCCTAGTTTGGTTGCAGTAAATTTTGACTAATACCCATTTGCAGCACGCCGAGAACGTTCGATCGAGTCTAAAACTTTTGAAAAGTAAAAGCTAATTAGCATAGCAATGTTGTTTGAAACATTGACTTTTCTCTTTGCAAGCTCTGATCCGTCGGTCAATACTTGCAAATGGATTCAAATTGGTTCCTGTGTAACTGCGAAAAGTAACACACTCGTGAAAAGTGCATACTGTTAAGTCCATTTTTAGCTGCGTTATACTCATGTAAGCCAACTTGTAAAATATTTTTTACTGAGTTCTGCTTTAGGTGAATCTACGAGCCCATCAAGAACAGAGTTGCAAATTGTCAATATCGAAAAGAATGGCAGTGTCCTGTACACCTGGAAGGTAGAGCCATTTCCTGTATTATCAAAAGCAAAATATTGCGGATGCTGGAAATCTGAAATAAAAACTCAATGCGGGAAATACTCAGCCGATCAGGCAGTATCTGTGGAGAGAGAAACAGTTACTGTTTCAGGTCGATGACATTTCGTTAGAACTGGAAAAGGTTAGAGACATAACAGGTTTTAAGCAAGTACAGAGGCAGGGAAAGGAGGAAGTGGGAAAAGAAGAAAAGGGAAGGTCTGTGATGGGATGGAAGGCAGGAGTGATTAAATGACAAAAGGGATCATGGTGCAAGGCGAAAGTAAAGAAACAAAACGGACAAGTCTAGAGGAGGTGTAAATGGGAATATCAGGAACAGCTGCTGTCCGAAAAAATGTGGACCGAAGTTATGATCTGAAATTGTTGAACTCCGTGTTGAGTGTGGAAGGCTGTAAAGTGCCTAATCGAAAGTTGAGGCGCTGTTCCTCAAGCTTGCATTGAGCTTCATTGGAGCAGTGGAGGAGGCCAAGGACAGAGAGGTGAGAGTGGTCCAGAGAATTAAAATGATAGGTGGCCAGAAGCTCAGGGTCATGCTTCTGATCTGAATGAAGGTGTTCTGCAAAGCGGTCACCAAATATGCATTTGGTCTCCCCAGTGTAGAGGAGGCAGCATCATGAACAGTGAATACAGTACACAAAATTGAAAGGAGTACAAGTAAATTGTTGTTTCATCAGGAAGGAGTGTTTGGATCCCTGTACAGTGGGAAGGGAGGAGGTAAAAGGGCAGGTGTTGCATCTCCTGCGCCTGCACGGTAAGATGCCGTGGGAAGGGGAAGGAGTGTTGGGGGTAATAGAGGAGTGGACCAGGGTGTCGCGGAGGAAGCAGTCCCTTCAGAATGCTGAGAGGGGAGGGAAGGTGAAGATGTGCTTGGTGGTGGGATCACACTAGAGGTGGTGGAGGATGATCCGTTGAATGTGGAGGTTGGTAGGGTGGAAGATGAGGGCAAGGGAAATCGTATTGTGGTTCTGGAAGGGAGGGGAAGGGGTGAGAGCAGAAGTGTGGGAAAGGGAACGGACACAGTCGAGGGCTCTGTCAACCACGGTGGAGGGGAATCCTCATTTGAGGGAAAAAGGAAGACTTATTGGAAGCACTGGTATGGAAGGTGGCATTGTCGGAACAGATGAGATGGAGAAACTGGGAGTTACTGCAGGAAGTTGGTGGGAGGAAGTGTAATCAAGGTAGCTGTGGGAGTCAGTGATATTAGTTGATAGCCTATCCCTAGAAATGGAGACAGAGAAGTCGAGGAAGGGCAGTTGGAGATGGACCATGTGAAGGCGAGGGAAGGGTGGAAATTAGAAGCAAAGTTGATATTTTTCAGTTTGGATAAAAGCAGGGAACAGCACCGAAACAGTCATCAATGGACTGGAGATAATAGAGAGGGGACCTGAGTAGGACTGGAACAAAGAATGTTCCACCTAGCCCATGAAAAGGCAGACATAGCTAGGACCCATACGGGTTCCTCTAGCAACACCTTTTATTTGGAGGAAGTGAGTGAAGTCAAAGGAAAAGTTGTTCAATGTGAGAACAAATTCAACTGGGCAGAGGAGGAGGAGGAGGAGGAGGAGGAGGAGGAGGAGGAGCGTGGTGGTGGATGGGGACTGGTTGGGACTCCGTTCAAGGAAGAAGCGGAAAGCCCTCAGTCTGTCCTGGTGGGGGATGGAGGATTGGACATCCATGGTGAAAAGGAGTCAGTTAGGGCCAAGAAACTGGAAACTGTTAAAGTGGCGGAGGGCGACGAAAGAGTCACAGAAGTAGATAGGAAGAGACTAGACAAGGGGAAAAAAAATAGATTCAAGATAGGAAGAAATCAGTTCCATGAGGCACATATAGGCACTTCCCAAGGTCAGTTAGAGATTTTGGGGAAGAAATTGGTCATTGGCGGTAGCACATAATGGGTCATACGATTTGGCAGCCTGTTTCAATGGTTTAAAAAAAAAAAAATTGGACGGGGTGTAAAACAGGCTGCTGATTCGCTATCGCCCATTTTGCGCTACTTGTTTTCACTTTTTCCCTCCAAACAAGTGCCAGCAATTAGAATGTTTAATTTTTTTCTAATTAAACAAATAATAATTAGAAGCGCTATTTTCTTTACAAATTCAATTTTATTAATAAAGGAACTTTAATTAGGATGAAAAAAAACACTGGCTCTCTTACACACGCTCTCTTGCACGCATTCTGCTTTAAAAGAACATAATGTAACATTTACCCAAATAAATGTAAAATTTGTTGTCTAGGTTTTCTTTGAAGAGTTTTGAAAAACAAATGTTTTTTTTGCATGACCCTTATTCTATAAGTTGGGTTGCTGAATGCTGTATTGCGTTCTGGGAAATTGTGCTCACTGCGTGTGCTTAGATGTAAGATCTGCCTTTAATTTATGGAGTCACTGCTCTGAGCCAAAATATCAGTTACTAAGGGAGAAAATAGCAAAAGAAAATAGTTCAAAAAGCAACTTCACTGATTTGATTGATACACTTATGAACAAACCACGATGGCAAAATCTTTACATAAAGTTTCCCCATTATAAATGTTTACATTGTAAATTTTCAGTATAAATGTTGAGTTAATATATTACAAGAAATAACCTTTGTAGACAACTGCAGTCTATGCGCCAAGATTCTTAACAATATATTAGATGTTCCTTCATGGCGTTGCAGGTGGGCAGAAAATATACGGCAAAATCAGTAGACAACAGAAGCAGCTGTTACAATAACAGATTACAAAATAACACAATAACCTGCAGAACTTAAACTAGGACAAAATGCTCTTTTGGACACCGTACAATTCTAACAAGAAAACTTGAACCCATACACACCACATGTATTGTGATTCACTGACCAATGAAAGATTACTGATGAACATTGCAGCACACCTAAACAGGTACAGTACCAGTGAATTAATTCAAATTAATGAAGCAGTGGGTACTACTGAATCAATAAGTTCGCAGGGCATTAGCAAACTAAGAAATTGAGAGCAGTTGGCATTATTGAATTAATACAGTAGCGGGGCACTGACTGATTAAATGGAGAACTGGACAGCATTGAGTCAATAAATTCATAGACCAGCAGATACATACTGCCACTGCTTCATGCCCCAGTGGCTGCAAGTGGACGTTGAAAAGGACAGTTTTACCAGCAGTTATAACTTTTCAAAGTGCAATGGGCCATCATATATTTGCTGACTGTAAATATTGGTGCAGAAAGCTGAAAGGCTTTTTAGTTTGCTGAAGCTCTTAAAACAGTTAATATCATATTGGTTTATTTGTTTCTAAGCATTCCTTTTAGTTAAAATATCAGTAATGCCTTGGCCATTATGAAGAATAATTGATGGGAGGCAAACTCATAAGGAAAAGGAAGGCTGCAATTAAGTGTGAGGTTGGGGTTAGGGTCACAGGGTTGGTTTGGTCAGTGGTTACATATTCAAGTCCGAGGTTAAGGGTTATGATGTCGGGCATGACACCAGCCAGGAAAAGCTGGGACTTGGGTAGGCCCAAATCTGAGATCAGGTGGCCTGAAATTGTAGGGAGATCTGAAAATAGGCAAGGGGCTATTTAAATGTGCAAACCCCCAAAAGTATGTTTTCTAAAATCCTTACATATGGCTGAAAAGGCACATAAAAATTGGGTGGTAGGTGGAAGCTTGCAAATGGGTAAGGAAATTATGTGTGCCCTGTTTATTGGATTCTAAACATCTGCTAAACAAGAAAACACCTGAAAATTGGGTGGTGAGGCGAGGAAATAAAGTAACTGCTGGAGTTTACTGAGAAACTCATGCTGCTGCACCATCTGGTGGCCAGAGTCTGCAATTATATTGTGACGAATAACTGTTGATATATAATTGCCAGCATTATCTTTTACATAACACTTTAACATTGCAATTATTGACCTAAATCATTATTAAAAATTGTGATGGTAGAAAATGTACGCTATATGCAAGATTTTTGGAAGATACATTAATTGTATGTTAAATGTATATTAACGTACCCATGAGCAATATTTAGGAAATCGTAATACGAAATACATTTGTCGCCATAATGTGGTCAATTTAGCATAGACTTTTCAGGCTCGGGGAATTTCATTTTGAATTATATTTGTTAGTTCTGAAATCAAACACAACAGAATTATAACCAAGATAAGTTTTTGAAGAAAGACAGTTTCTAATATTGTCTGTCAAAAAAGTACTGCTTGATAATATGAAAGTAGTAAAAATGTTTTTGTATTAAAGGGTAAAAAGGGGACTACATGTATTGGGATATATGATCTTCATAATAAGCAAAACAAGGTAAACACCATTTATGTTTACAACATTATATTTTAAGCAAAGTGTAGAAGCTTTGTTGTGATTTTTTTTTCCCTTTTATGTTGCTATTCATTTATATTCCCAGCTGTTGTATATCTTTGACCAAGAAGTTTCTTTGATTAGTTGCTCTGTCAACATGGAAAGAACATTGCTGGGTGAGTGAGATCAATTTCTACTCTGGTAAAGGAGACTTTTTTTATACCGTGTTCATGTTTACACTTGTAAGTTGCTGCATGTATCTAGTAGTATTCTAGTAGTGCATATTAAGATTAAAGTTTGAGTTGTTTAAATTTGAGCTTCTTCACTTTTCTTTCTCGAGTGAATTTGCTTTTTCTAAGAAAAAATAATTCTTGATTTTTTTCAAAAATTAGCTGTAAGTATCCTGCAGCTTACTGGACATGGTTTACCAATCGAAACATTCAGACCAGGTATTATTTTAAACTTTGTTATGCATAGTTAAACTAAACCATTATTAAAACTTTGAAATGAAATATCAACTGAGTTGGTTTTTTGAACTGTTAACTTTTGAAGACTAATGATGGATCCAGTTTGAAGGGCATAGTCTAATCCTTGAATATACCTGTTCATCTTCATTTCTCAATTGAGTAGAGGAGTTACTAATTATTGTTATTCAGTCACAGTTTCAGTCACTTTATTCCCAATCCTTTGAAGCTTTTGAAGATAATTGCCCTCGCTCAGATGATGTGTGTTGGGAGAATGCTCTGTTGCTAATAGACCGAAAATGGTGATTGGTTGGCCCAACACATGTTTGACCATTTCTTGAGGTTATTGTAAACTGGCAGCCATTCAAGATAGAGTCATTACAGATTGATTTTAGTTGGTCGATTTGTGGTTTATTTCTGTTTTTGTATTTCAGTTAAGGTTTCTAAAGGGTTTTATATTCAAATAATTGGGTATGGTTTACAATGCTATATGACAAAAATAATCTCCAGTAGACTTAACTTCATTGTTGTATTAAAAGTATATTTAAATTATAATGAAACCATCTGATGCATCAAATCCGTACTGTTTAATATTAGATATGACTGGTCAAACCATTCATTTGAATTGTAATTATTTTAACAGTTTCTCTTTCTGAGAGTAAACATTATGAAAGTACAACTTTTAGAGTTTTGTTATAAACTCGAGGATTTTCAACCTGATAAAATAAAGAAAGGATTTCCTTTGTAATCTAAGCATTTACACAGAGATTTATGATTCATGAATGAAATAACTTCCCTCCGTATTGATGATGAGACATTTATAGGTGGCAGAAGAACGTTGAATATCTAAAATATGCACATGGAGCAAAATGGATAGGGTAAGAAGACCTGAAACACCCAGATATTGGTGGAGTCAGCAGTCGTCAGTTGGATCTAACGCTAGTGTGATCGAAGTCTGCGAAGAATAGTGACAGATTATTGTAGTTAACCATGGTCCATCTTGCAAGATGATTTCAATGGAAAGGGTAGGTTGGGAGACTGCAAGCCCTTGGGAGAGATGAAGAAACGGGATTCTTTAGCTTGTGCTAAATGGTTCGGTTAGGGAAGTTCAGTGGCCTGAAGTGGTGGTGGGGTAGATCCCAGCATTGAAACCATTTTCAGTACACCAGGAAGGGAGTCCATGTAGGAATATGTTTTGCATCTGTCTGTGTGTGAGCACAGTTTCTCTGGGTTATGATAGAAGAACCATGTGAATGTATGATACAGGAATACTCATCTGCATGGTGAGTAGCAGGAGATGAGTAGGTAGCTCATCGCAAGAGTGAAGAGTTTTCCATAGACGTAACTAGCAGACCGTTGAGTAGGATTAACATTACTTTGATGGATTAGATTCTTGGCCTGGTTGGCCAAAATCCTAAAATCCTCTCCCTCATCCCGCTAGGTGCTCTAGCAACTATTAGATATTAGTTCTATTAGCAGAGGTATGAGGAGTATGGTAAGATTGGTAAAGTATTCTGAATTGATACTCTTCAGACTATTGTTTGGTATTTGAGTGTTGTTTCTATAGAAAAACACTACTAGGACCTTTTTGTTTTTGCAATTTGCAGTAACTATTCTCATGATTAGTACTTAATGTTCCTTCTTTAATGTTTTGTGAAAGACAGGTGGTTTTGTAAATGGTATTTAGTGTTTAACTTTGAAGTAGGCCCTTAACAACAGTATTGAATATATTACACAAGTCACTCTCGGGTTTTGAGTAGAAATGGCATGGGCACTGGCACGAGCTCGACAAGTCGAATGATTCTGATTCTAAATTCCACGTTCAAAACTCAAAACTCCAAGTTTTGCATTTGTATCACAAATAAGGTACAAAAGATTAAAATGAGTGTTTTAATTTTATTATCTTTTTTTACTGTGATGCAGAGGCACCTTAAAACTCACCATTGTTTTATGCGCAGTGGATTTTTCTTTTCCAGAGGTATTTGCCTGTTGGAAATCTCCATAAATAGGAATTGAAGTTGGAAGTCAAATACTGGTATTGATTTTAAAATTCGGATTGTCAGAGAATGAAAAATTGGAGGGTAGGGCAAGTTACTCAATGTTATTGTTGCACAGTTCATGAGCAGTGAGGCATGGAAGCTCCTATCTCGGATAGGGTGCATGGTGTGGGGACGTCAAGAAAGTTTTTGGGTCAGTTATGCTGCTTACTTGAAAATATGTTTCCTCTGCCTGGAACCAGGGGTCACAGTCTCAGAATAAGGTGTCATTTAGGACTGAGAGGAGGAGAAATTTCTTCAGAGCGTTTATGAATCTTTGGAATTCTCTACCCCAGAGGGCTGTGGAAGCTCAGTCGTCTCCCTTATTGAAGACAGAGATCGATAGATTTTTGGATATTCAGGGAATCAAGGGATTTGGGGATAGTGGAGTTGAGGTAGAAGATCAGCCATGATCTCATTGAATGGCGCAGCAGGCTCGAGGGGCCAAATGGCCTATTCCTGCTCCTATTTCTTATTTTCTTGTGTCATGAAAATATTATTTTGAAAGTGTGACATATATTATTTTTATGTTGCAATACTACATAAATGCCTCTAGAAAAAAAATGACATTTTTTAAACAGTAGGACATGTATTGAGAAAATACTAATTGTATTGCACTGTTTTCCTTTGTTAATTTTTGTTGCAGTATCCAGGTGTTTGACCTTGTTGATTGAAATTCATCCAGTAAACAATACAAAAGTCTTAAAAGCCGTTGATTCTCATGTCAGAGTGCAGGTATTTATCACTAATTGTTCCCTTAATTTTGTTCTCATTAAGCTTTATATTAAATGTTTGGCAGTTGGCTGGCCTGGTGACATTTTAAGCAGTGTTCGTTCCTTGCTGTACATTTTGGGCCTCAGTAATGGGATGTAGATTTGCACCTACAAATCTCAGACATGTTTTTCAGTCCATTAGCCAGGTCAAAGATGAAAAGCAGAACCAACATGCTCCTTCCAAAACTGTTGAGAGAGTCATAGTGGGTCAGTGGCCTTACGTGATTTGTCACTGAGCAGCATTGGAGTGGAGAATTTTAGCTATGAGGAAAGATTGGATAGGCTGGGGGTATTTTCTTTGGAACAGAGGTGTGTAAAATTATGAGGGTCCTAGATAGATAGGACATATTTCCCATATCAGAGGGGTCAACAACCAGGGGGCATAGATTTAAAGTAATTAGTAGGAGGTTTAGAGAGGGTTTGAGGGGATTTTATTTCCACCCAGAGCGTGGTGGGGGTCTGATACTGCCTGAAAGGGTGGTAGAGGCAGATACTCTTGCCACATTTAAAAAGTACTTGAAGTGCCGTAACCTACAAGACCAAGAGCTGGAAAGTGGGATTAGGCTGGATAGCTCTTTGTCGGCTGGCACAGACACGATGGGCTGAATGGCCTCCTTCCGTGCTGTAAATTTCTATGATTCTATTTCTATGATTGGCAGAGGCCTGTGAGCAGGCCTACCCAGCAACTTCCCCTGGAAATTATTCATGATGTAAAAAGAGAGTGAGAAAATAACTTCTTGAAAATATTGAGTGTTAAGTAAGAATGAAAGCTAGTGATCAGCAAATGTGTGTACAGTGAAGAACAGTTATAGGATTTAGGATACAAAGGACCTTACAATTAAATCTCAAAACTCTTGTGACCTAGTTGGGATAGTAGTAATGCAAGAGGGAAACCTTTGTCTTTTGATATCCCTTTACATTTAAGTAATAACAAACACACAAGTTTGATTATATTTTAAAAATTAATGGAGCATATTAAAATGTTTACAACTTTTTTGCTGGTCCCTGTTGGGGGAAAGAGTACCCGAGGATATGGTGTAAAATGTAGCACTTGTTCATACTGTTATTAATTTTTCAGTTTCAAATTTTGAGGATACTTGTGTGACCAGTCAAAAAAAAAAAGGAATAACACTTACTGGGCATAGTGATATATATTTTGGATTTTATACTTTCATACAGTGGCTTCTCATTATTATTGTGTCTATATTTGAATTTTAATAGGTTTAACCTTGGCAAGCCTCTCCTTTTAATTTCCTTAGTCAGCAATTGTGTTTGAAAACAGCTATTCCAATTATCTTGGCAGTGGGTGTGTTTAGACACTGTATACACAAAGGTTGCAGTAATGAAAGATTACCATATCATAATCTGCAGTTCTGGAATCAACATTTGTGTAATGGCTAACATGAATAAAGTGCACCTCGTGACTTAAATATTTTAACACTGGTGTATTGTAAACATAAGAGCAGACTTGTAAAGACGGTTGTTTGTGTGGTACAGGTAGTTAGTGGCACAGATTACGTGGAGGAATGTCTGATTTAAAGATGAAGTTGCATGTTGTATGTTAGTTAAGATTTATAATTGGGCATCAGGGTTTGGAATGAATTTATGAAGTACATTTTAGGACAAATTTTAGGACTCCTGGAAGGGCCAGATTGCTAAAATTCTAAAACTGTTTCAGGACCAGAATTTTCTGCTGCTTGGAAATGAGCTCAATTTGTGTTGCGGGAGGATGGAGAGCAAATGACCAACCTATCATTGCATAATGTTTTCTATAAACTATTGTAAAAACAAAGTTTGCTCAGATCTCTGTAAAAGTAACACATGCAAAATTTCAAATTGAAGCAGTGGCAAATGTCTGCAAATGATGCATTCGTTTAGTCATTTTGTTAGAAAGTTTTGCTAACAAAAGTGACAAGGGAGTTGATGAGCAAGCTGGTAGAGCATTACATTTGTCTGACTGTTTATAGAAAGTCTGTCTCCTGTGAAATTGTGTGTACTCTTCAGTTGCTGAAAGAGATTAGGATTTCTTTAAGCATGTCTTTTAATTCTTAAGTATAAATGAATAATCTGTGGCCGCATTCTGACTTTAGGATATCAGTTGGAGGTGTTTTGAGTTTTGTTGGTTTCCAGAAGAAGACTGCAGGTTGCTTGGCCCCTCTTCACCCTTGGCAGTGACAACTTCAGTATCCTGAGTGTTGCAGGTGGGCTTGCAGTCTAGTAGGTAGGTTCAGGTGGCATAGGCTTGCTTTCTGTAGCTTCTCTTCCTGGAATGGTTGATTGTGGGAACATGATCAGAATGTGTTCATTAATGTGCATTTCTGGACACTCTCCCTCCATCAGTTATCGTGCGGAGAGAGGTTCAATCCGTGAAAAATTGAGATGCTTTTAATTGCGATCTTGAGCTGACCGTTGCACATTCTGCTGAATGTGGTACTTGTGCTTCCATTCCTCATGTTATCTGGGAATCTTGTCCCTTTTTAAGCTTCTTTGTACTTTGGCTAGGAGGGAGACATGATGGAGGTTAGAAATGTGTTGCACGGGTCTGTTGGAGATGCAGTCACAGGAGAGTTGGCTCACATTGGAATGTTTTTGAATGTGACCAGGTCTTGGAGGGAATGTTTAATTTGATGTGGCAGAATATGTGCAGGAAGGACATGGACTCTGGTCACAGAGGACTTTGTGGTTTAGGTCCAGCTTTATTTTGTTTTATTTTGTGATTGAGTTGCAAGGTGACTAGAACATGGTCAGAGATCGCTGGCTATGGGCCTTATTCGGCAAATCACCACTCATGGTAGGTGTGATTGATTCAGATGAGATGGTCAGTTTTGGAGAATCTTTGTTTTATGTGGATTTGAATAAAATCTGAATCCCTTCTCTGTTGGGTAAGTGGCTCTGTACATGTAGATTCTTTTCTCTCAATCTGGTTCAGTAAAATTACTGAGTCGAATACCTATTGTGCTTTAAACAAAGCAGTCTTTATTTTACCGGCCGGCAAGACTTATCAGACAGAAGATATACTCTCTCGATAGAGCGTACACACTCCCTACGGATAAGTGAAGTTACATCATAAAGCGACAACAGTTATACAGTTTTGAAAATCGATAACAAAATACAATTAGATTGACATTGTAACTCAGCCACTCATTAGTCAATCTATATGAGATGTTTTTACGAAAGCTCAAGCATTGCCTCTGAATGTTTCAATTTAGTGGTGTGACTACCAACTGAGACCTTGCAATTCTGCAGATTTATCCATATATTCATTTCATGTTACAATTTATGTTATTGGCAGGATTAGTAACTTGAAACCTTGGGAAAGACTGTTAACTGTGCTGATGTTGCACTATTTGCAATCTGACATTCTCCCAGCTATTCTTCCATGGCTTATACATTTTCATATATCCAGTTTACTTTACTGTCCTTAATTCCATATATTCCGTTCAGATATCCACATCCCTCCTTTTATCATTCTATGATAACATTTAGGATCATTCTGAGAGTATTGCATTCATCCGTTCACACTCCATTTCCAGAATCATATTATTGTTGAGTCGTTCTTTAGTTTGTTGGATCATAACCCGGGAACCCTTGACCTCAAGAGGGTTTGCTAACCTTGCCATCATTACTTTACAGCAGAGGTTAAGGCAACCAACAATCAAACAACAGGTAATTATTATTACGATGAGAACAATTGCCCCATGTATTAGATAGGATCTCCAAGACCCACCTAGAAGCCAATCAAACCTGCTAAGTTCTTTTGCTGGTGTGGATAACTTCTTCACCTCCCTCCTTATGTGATCGGCAAGATTGGTTATGTTTTCTGAACTATCAGGCATGTAAGTGCAACATTCAGATCCTATCAGGGCACACGTTCCCCCTTTCTCAGCTAACAGGTAATCGAGGGCCATTCGGTTTTGTAATGCTACGGTCCTTATTGCTACCATTTCAGCTGTGATGCCCTCCAGAGCTTCAGCAGTGTGGTTAGCTACCTGTTCCAATATCGTTTCTAAGTTCTGTACTTCGTCCATGAGACGTTTTATCCCCACTGGGAACACCAGGACCCCAAAGAACTTGTCGGCGGGGGTGATGGCTCGCTTATATCGTATGGAGGCATGTACTTCCGCCAAGGTACGTACTTGTCGCACAAATGGTACCACATATCCCATATAGCAGGACCCTGTCCATCGCCTGGGCAACCAAGGATATGCCTTATGACCGCACACGAAATACGTGCCGTTAAAGGCTGCTTTCTGATATATTGCCTCCGGGTCCCAGGACTGGGCCCACAAACTCCTATCTGTGTTATTCGGATCATGAGAGTGGATGGTGACTCGTGCACCTGTGGTGAGGTTGAGACTGTGTGGGCAATTGCTGTACCCTACGATATGTCCCCTGTTACTGGTATCATTTCGAATTAGACATATGCCCCCTGTTGGCCTCCCAATCCCTGAGATATTGATCAGAGCTATGAATGGGGGTTACTTTTCCCGGTTGTAGGTTGGTTGGTACCATCCCTGGAACGTCTGACTAATGGGATCTCCAATACTCTCCCACTTCGTGACCTCCCCGTGTTTGTTCAGGTGGTAACGGTATGTTACTCTTCCTGGTCTCCGTGATTCCTCTTTTGACCCGCCTTTCATCATTCGTACCTATATTGGCCCCCCTCCTTTTATTATAGTTTGGCTTTGAATCCATCTAACAGTCTCAGTTAGGGTTAGTGGAACGGTGCGCAAAGGAATTCCCCCTTTGGAATGTATAGGGATATGTGAACACACCCAGCATCTGGAGAAGTGCCCATTTTCCGCATAAACGTAAGACATATACAAAAAGGTGTTTACATGGAGCTCTCGCCTTTGTCTTCCTTCCCATGTGCCAAAACTGTCATATATCAACACTATTATGCAGACAGTGGCATACAGACACAGTCTCATCTTATGGCTCAGGATTCCGATAAATAGTCCAATTACTTTGCCGATTAAAAAAAATTCAGTTTTCCCCCCTCTCTTCTCAGGTCACCGTGGGTGTAGCTGGCTGTTTTACGGGTAAAAGTTCAAACTGGTCCTCCTTCAACTGCCTTGTTCAGCTATGGAGAAGAGGAAATCTGGAACAGAAACAGAAATTAGAATAACCAGCAAAATTTGTTAAAGGGTGATGAGCTTGCAGTGGTGCAGGTGAACCCAGGCATTTTTCCCTTCTACCTTAGCTGCAGTAGGGGTAGTGAGTAACACCTGAAAAGGGTCCTCCCATCGCGGCTCCAATCCCTTTCGAATCCATTTCTTAATCAAGACATACTTCCCTGGGACCACGAGGGATGATTCGGGTAAGTCAAGGTGAGCCCCTCGAACCTGGTTGTGGGCTACTCGCAGAGCCTGAGTTAAGGAAAGAATGTATGTGGTCATCTCCTCAGTCATGTGGTGGAATTGGACAGTGGAGGGGACATTCTGATTCCAAGGGGTTCTTAGGGATTTACCATAAATGACTTCAGCGGGGGTCAGCCTAGTCTTACCAGTTGGAGTAGTGCGTATCTGGAATAGGGCTATGGGAAGCAGTTTAAGCCAGTTTAATCCAGTTGATGCTACTAATTTTGCAAGTTTGGTTTTAAGAGTTTGATTAGCACGTTCAACTAGTCCCGCAGCTTGGGGTCGGTAGGCGCAATGCAGCTGCTGGTTGATGTGCATCTGGGAGCAGAATTCTTTGTTAACTTGGCCAATAAAGTGAGGGCCATTATCAGAACTCAGTCGAGCAGGGATACCATATCTAGGAACAATTTCCCTCATTAACACTTTAACAACAGTTTGAGCTTTATTGTCCAGGTTAGGGTAGGCTTCAATTCATCTGCTAAACACATCTACTATTACTAACACATATTTGTAACACTGAACTTTTTGCAACTCAATGTAGTCCAACTGAAATGTCTCAAAGGGACCTTCAGGTAGGGGCGTTTTACCCCAATCACAGGGGACTCCCTTCCCTGGATTATGTTGCTGGCAAACCAGGCAACGACTACTGATGTTCTGGGCGAGCGCCTGGAGTCTAGGGTGCCACCAAGTAGCCAAAAGTGTATCACTCGTGGTTCTTGCTCCACAATGAGTAGCAAAATGCATACAATCAATAACCCATAGAGCCAACTCGTCAGACATGCAAGTCTGTTCCGCGGGAGTGGTCCAGAGTTTAGAAACATTGTCATAAGTACATCCATAATATTTCCACAACAGTTTATCTTTTTCAGGAGCGTCCTCCTGTGCTTATATAACATCTTGGATGGTTGGCATTGGTTTTTCCGAGGCTAACTTATCCTTCACAGGATTTTTAGTCTGACTCATCATTCTAGGCACTACCATCTGTTGGTCACGAGAGGCCTGTTTGGCCTCTTGGTCAGCACAACGATGCCCTATATCAACCAGAGAATTTCCGGTAGTGTGGGCGGTACATTTGACAATGGCAATGCATTTCCCCCGGTTTCAGGGAACATGGGGGCTTGCAACAAATCAGATACTAGCTGTTTATGAGATATCTCATTCCCCTGTGAGGTTAGGAATCCCCTATTTTTCCATAATTGTCCGAAATCATGGGCCACCCCAAAGGCATACCTAGAGTCGGTATAGATATTGACTTTGAGATCTTTGGCCAAGATACAGGCTCGGGTGAGGGCGAATAGTTCAGTTTGTTGAGCAGAATAGGCAGTTTCAAAAGCGGCAGATTCCAAGACCTGATTCTCCTGGTTTACTATGGCGTATCCTGAGATTCGTGTACCTTCTGGATTAATTCCGTCAACATACATAATACAGTCTGGATCTTCAATTGGTACATCAACAAAATCTTCCCTGACTGATGTGGCCTCTTAAATTAAAGATAAACAATCATGACTGGCTTCTTCCTCATATTGGGGTGGCTCAGTAAAAAAACAGGCCAGATTAATTGCAGTACAGTGCCGAAAGGTCAGCTTAGGATTGTTTAGTAAGTAGATCTCATATCTGCTTTGCCTGGCCATGGTAAGGTGTTGAGTCTGCAGTTGGCCCAGGAGGGCAGCTACGGAGTGAGATGTGTTAAGACAACGGTAGCACAGTCTTTCAGAATTGTACAATACAGTTGAAAGGGCCGGTCATAGAGGGGCCGGCCCAAAGCCGGAGCTTGCAGCAGGGCTGTCTTTAGTTCCTTAAAGGCTTGGACGTCTACGGTTTCTATTTGTATACGGGGTGAGATGCTTAGTCATCAAGGCAACATTAGGGATCCAGGATCTGCAGTAATTGATCATCCCCAAACACTGTCGCATTTGTTTAGCTGTGCTAGGGACTGGAAACTGGCAAATTGGTTCGACTCGGCTAGCCTCCAAAGCTCGGTGGATACTCGGTATTGCCTGTGATAACCCACTTGGGAGGGGTCCTCTGCCCACACATGAGGATCCACATAGTCAGGTATGTCAGAGCCAGTATGATGCTGCAGAGTCGTTAAGACCTTCTCGGGGTCCCCGTGGAATTTGCACATCCCGGCTGGTAGGGTCAGCCTCATCTATAGCCTGGCGCACCATAACTCCCAAATCTTTAGTGTGGTGGGGAGGTAATACTTCACGAGTAATATGTGGTGCCACCGTTGGGGGCTGTCCATTTCCACAAAGTCTGCCTTCCCTTCCGGTCCAGTCACTCTAGCCCTTAATAGAATTTCCTTCACTTCCCCTTCGTGATCCTGATAAAAGTTCTGCAGGTCCTGATTCTTCCCACTGGGATCGTATGCTAGGGTCACGTGATAGGGTGCCTGCGGCAGGTCCAGAGACCACCACTGAGGGGTTCTAGTGGTATAATACTGCCGCTTAAGGGTTCCCTGTTTTACAATAATCCCATCATCTCCACACTCCAAATGCAGCTGGAATTTGCAGAGGAGGTCTCTAGCCATCAAGTTACAGTCCAGATTGGTTGTGATAACAAATCGATGTTCCACCGATTCTTCCTGGTAACCCATTTTAACCGGTTCTGACACCGGGAATGTCGAGATTTGTCCCAGGAATCCTGAAAGTTCCTGTGTTTCAGTAGAAGCAGGGAGTTTAAGCTTAGATTGTACAGAAGACATGAAGGCTCCCGTATCTATCAAAAAGGGTTGCCACTCATTCAGAATTGGTTCGTCGTCCGGGGAGGATCCCTGCACAATCAAGCTGCGTAGTCAATCGGGGGACAATTGACCAAAGGGGTTGTTCTGGGAGAAGTTAGTGTAAGATCCTCCTCTCCCCCCTTGCCCCCCCTCCTCTTCCTCCTCTTCCGTTTCCATGCTGATGGTAGGGGCAATTTTTATGTCCTTCCTGCCCACAATTGGTGTCGGGACTTTGGGATCTTGGAAATCATTTCTAGGTCGGAGGATGTTTCGGAGCTGTCTGACTGCTTGACAGTTCTGCGTCTCGATCGGCGGGGGTGTTTGCTATGTCTTTCACAACTCGGACTGGTAGATTGACTAGAAGATTTACGGGACTGTCTGTGATATCGAGATATAGTTCTGCCCTTTCGAGTGTAAGATCTGGTCCTTTCGGCTATATTGCTTGTGAACTG
Source organism: Pristiophorus japonicus (assembly GCF_044704955.1). Taxonomy (NCBI): domain Eukaryota; kingdom Metazoa; phylum Chordata; class Chondrichthyes; family Pristiophoridae; genus Pristiophorus; species Pristiophorus japonicus. Next base: position 33,564,869 of record NC_091989.1, on the reverse strand, counting down.
GGGATCCGAATCGCAATCAGAGGATGAGGAGTCAGTTTGGGTTTGTTTCTTTGGTGGTATGGGGTTATTTTTAACTCCTCTCACCGGAGTGTAAGGTGGAGGGTGTTGGGAAGAGGACTGGAGCAAGGGGCCAGGGGGTGCGGGAGGCGCCGTTGGGCGCTGAGTCAGTGACCACTCATCAATTTCATCATCAGCCTCGGTTAACACAAAGCCAGCCATTTTACTACGTAGTCGGTCAATACCTTTCTCAGAGGTCCCAGAGGATCTCTTAGTAAGTTTCTCGTGCGCACATTCTTTTTTTAAGACGTCTACAGTTTTAACATGTGTTTCCCTCTGTCAATGAAAGTCCTAATTTAATAGCATTTATTTGCCAACTTGACAGAAGTGATGCATCTTTTAATTTTTTTTTTGACAATCCCTGTGCTTTTTTTTTTACTACCTCTACGCTTCTAGTGCCACTTAGAGGCCACTGGTCATCTCCTAATAATTTGTTCAGGGCTCCTGATAATTTTCTAAAGTCTTCAGCTCTTTCAGGGAATTCCTCACATAACTTTTGTAGCGGACTACCCGCATCCGTTGTTTTATCCAACTGATTACCCATTACCGTGTCGTTACACGTTCACGTCGTCGTGCGATTTGAACAAACTTAAAACAAACAGACTTTACTAAACTAACACAAAGCCGCGTCGCCCCGCGGCTCGCGTCGTCACGCGATTCAAAACACTTGAAGTAAACAGACTTAACAGACATTACTAAACTAACACAAAGCCGCGTCGCCCCGTGGCTCGCGTCGCTGCGCGATTCAAAGAAAAAAACCAACAGATTTACAATAAACTAACTTACAAAAATCAGCACTGACTTTGATATTACTTCGCGGTTCGCGTCGCTGCGCGTTCGCGTCAGCCCACGTTCACTCGGGCGCGCGCTTGCGCCGCCGCACGTCCCACGTCACCACGCGTTCACGCTGCCGTGCCTCTGCGTCAGCCCTCCTTCACTCGGCTGCACGCTCGCGCCGCTGCACGTTTTGCGTCGCTGCGCGTTAGCGCCGCTGCGCATCTGCGTAAGGCCTCCTTCACTCGGCCGCACGCTTGCGTCGCTGCGCGTTCGCGTCGCTGCGCGTTCGCGTCGGCCCTACCTTTCGAATTGCTGCGTGATTTAAATTCAATCAGTACCTAGAAAAACCAAGTGATATACAAGGTCGACGTCCCACCTGACTTGAACACCTATTCTCCACTCCATTAATGTGTAGCTCGTGTGTGATGACATGCATCACATCATGTCAGTTGATGCAAGATACCCTGGCAGCACCCATGATGTGTTCATCCTACGCGACAGCGTTATATCTGCCATGTTTCAGCAGCAGCAGTCAGAAGGGCACAGCTGGCTACTGGGAGATAAAGGGTACGGCCTCGCCACCTGGCTCATGACGCCCCTATGCGTAACCCGGGCGGAAGCTGACCGGGAATCCAACATGGCGCACATTGCGCCGCGCAACATCATTGAGAGGACCATTGGCATCTTGAAACAGCATTTCCGATACCTGGACCATTCCGGAGGCTACTTGCTGCACTCCCCGAGATTGTCGGTCAGTTCACTGCTGTGTGCTGCATTCTGCATAACTGAGCCATCATGAGGCAGCAGCACCTGGTAGTGGAAGACCCACCTGTAGTGAGAGTGGCTGATGATCATTATGTGGAAGATGCAGGTGATGAGCGGGGGAGGAGGACGACCACGAGGAAGCCATGCAAGTGCCTGAGGCCGAAGCACGATGGCGGAGGAGGGCGGGCCATCGTGCCCCTTTAATGATTGCTTGAGCCTTGCACCAGCAGCTCATCTGTGAATGCTTTACTGATGCCTGAGGGCTCAGCGACAACTATTCTACATGGACATGCTTATTGTTTGGAACTGTTCCATAATGTTGTGTTGTGTTAATGGAACATGATTCAGTTTTAATGTAAAATATATTTTATTCAAAAGTTTACAATGTACTTAAATTTAATAAAACTATTCTTGTATCAAACTTTACTTTTAATATCACTCCAAGATCACTTATAAACTTTTAAGTTTACATAACTTACAAATAACTTCTCAAATTAAAAGTTTTAACAATAACAACAATAACAACAACAGCAGCAAAGAAAGGTTGCACCCATCTCTCATCCCTCTTATTCTCAGACCGTCCGCTGCATTTGGTCTTAGACACTCTACCACCCCTGCCTGCAGGCGGTGACGCAGTATATCTGGGATTGATAATAAACTTATTCTTTCTAATATCTCTGGCACTGCGCACCTCTTGGTGGGGGGGTGTCGCCGTCGGGCGGCAAGTTGGAGGGCCCGGTTTTGTGCTCTTCAGAGGCTGGTGTGGGGATTGGAGTGGGAGTGGCAGTTGATTCAGTCAATGGATGCGGGGTCTGGGCGTGTTCCCTTATTGCAGCAGCTCACTCCAACATGCTGTCCCTCATGCGTCCTGACAGTGTCTCAATGACCTGCAACATTCCCTCTCTCATGGTCAATGACATGGTTTGCACTACCTCTGACATTCCCTCCCTCATGGTCACTATTCCCTCACTGACGGTCCTGGATATCATTCCCATTTCTCGTGTCATTGCTGTTACTTCTCCTGACAGTCCCGCTACCTCTTCACTCACTCCACTGATGGCGTCCAGGAGTGATCGGGTAAGGTCAATGCTCTCCGCACGCAATGACATCATCTGAACCACATCTGTTAGATCCTGCACTTCAGGAGAGCGCGATCGAGCTCTCCTTCCCCTCTTCCACACGGGTGTGGCTCGCACCCCAACTCTGAGACCCGCAGCCTGGGACGGTGGGGCCCTGGGTGTGCCTCGCTGCATCACACCACTGGGACCCGCAACCTCGGAAAGTGTGAAACCATGCAATGTCCCACCAACACCAACCACTAGTCATGGAATGGGCTGTCACCTTCATGAGCGGCAGCTCCTCTAAAGTCAGTACAACAGTGGGAGTTTCATCCAGCTCCATCCCCTGCCCCTCCCCCTCACCCCTATTGTCTGAAGAATTGGATTGGAAGATGTTCTCTTCAGGCTCATGCTTGTCTGAATCATCATCTGCATTGTCAGGGTTGGCCTCAAGTTCCGCAAAAGATAACAGAACAGACAAATGGTTAGCAGCAGAGGAGGGGGCAGAGTGGGTGGCATGAGTAGGCTCTCACATCGCAGGCCAGGAAGCAGGATGATTTGAAGGGCCATGATGAATTTGCAGGACTTGACCTCTCCCTCGAGTGTGGGCCCAGTTTGTGCAGTACTGATTGCTTTTTTCCAAGCAGGACCCATCAAAGCAGCGACTCTCTCTTCCAAGGTAGTCAGTGGGTGCAGATTTGCTGGGCCTCCTCCTGTTCGAGTTCTTAACTTTTTATTATGTGCCACCTTCCTCTGCAAAGATGAAAATGCAACTTTTTAGAGACGGTGTCTTTCTGCTGGGTGTGACATATACAGCTGGCCATATTTACAATTGCAATTCCATTGAATAAATGAAAATATTACTTGTACTAATTACTTGACCAAGGTCCTGCCATTTCTTTTTACACTGGCCTCCAGATCTCTTAGTGGTCACCACTGCGCAGTAATCTTCTGCAACTTGGTTCCAGCGTTTCTTCATTTCTTTGGGTGGAACTTTTGTGACCTCTGCTGGTGTCCAGCTCCTGCCATCTGTTCTCAATCACAGTAACTAGTGCCTCCACTTCATCCTGCAAGAAATCTTTGGTCCTTGCACTGCGTTGCATCTTGTACTGCTGCAGCTGCAATTTTTCAAATGCTCTCACACAGCACTCCTTCTCACACACACAACTGGCTCTTTAAAAATGGCTGATTGCCAAATCCGAGCTGCACTGAGCATGCGCGTCCATTGGAACGATGTCAAAAACGTAACACTTTTTCCCCGCGCATGCAAAGAAAGTGCAGCAGGCTCCACCCCCCGAGGTGACTGGACACGCTGCACGGTGCCAAATTCGAATTATGCATCAGGGAACCTTTGGCAAAATATTTCTGCCACATTTCTGGCCTAGAAAAACGGGTGCAACTCTGGCAATAAGCCAGAAAACAAGCTTGGGGAAAATTGAGCCCATAATTATGGTTATCCTTGTCACTGTTTTTGTGCCACTGCTGGCATTAATCACACAAGATGCAGAGGCAGTGTTCCTCCCGAGCAGGATCTGACAAGCCAAGATGATCGCTCTTTCACACAAAAGGTAGATTTCTGTCAGAGTCAGAAAGGCCAAGCAAATTAAACAACATGGAGGATTCTACATCATGTTTTACTTTGCAAAAGCGAATTGGAATTTTTTTTAGGAAAAAGTGCAAGAATTGTTTTTCTTTAAATTGAGACACAAGTTGGTTTCATTCTGCAGATGTTGCCTGACCTGAGTGTTTCCAACATTTTCTGTTTTTATTTTAGGCTTCATTTTGATGTTTAACTTTGAGTTCTGGTAGCTTGTCATCAGGGGTCCACCTTGAGTTTTGTCAGAACGTACTCTGTATCTGGAGATGGTCGAGTAAATTACTCATCGCACTAGTTACTATTAGGATTTAAAATTTGATCATGCTCAGGGTCTTCCTGTGGCATCTGGTTGGATGTAAGTGTACCAGATTAAGATGGATCTAGAGATGGATAGAAATATCTCTACCAATACAGGGCCCAAAAGTCTGTCATTTTTGGCACAAAAGTGGTGTAATTTTAGTGTGAGTCAGATATTCCAGGGTTACACGTTCTAAAAGACACTCTAAATTCCAGTAGAACTGACTGCTGCCAAAAGATGTGCCTGCCTCCTGACAGGACAATGAGGACAAAAGCTGTTTATCTGGAAATTCTGCCATTTACACTAGAATTGCATCTGATTTAAGTTAAGTTTTTTTTTTAAAAAGGGGAACAATTACTTACATAACTTGTCAAACCATGAAGTAGTTGGATTCACAGGCTTTGAATGTCCAATTTTGTCTGAAACATCATTTTGTTTGGTGACGAGCTGTGACGTGGTTTGGGTTGGGGGTTGACACACGTGAGGGCTGTAGCGCCTGGCCCTCTATGGGTGGCACTGGGCTGTGGGTCCTGGCATGAGTGTTAGGCAGCTTGTTGCAGTGGTAGGATGGCGTTGTGTAGACTCTCCGTGTCGAAGTATGTTGAAGCAGCCCATGGAGGGGGTGGGGGCGGTCAGGGATGGGAGTGTCCATGCTGGGGCTCCTATTTCCTCTGGGTGTAAGGTGTGCTGCTTCAGCTGTTCAGGCGTAAGATCCCTGTTGATCCAGTGGAGGAGCAGCTTATATACTCCATTTGCAAAGGGCTTTCTAGAGTTGTTAGCTGATTCCTCTGAGTGGAGTGAATTTCAGCACGTGCTCACCTCTTTGTGAGTCTCCTGTTCTGGGTCACAGCTGCAATAATCAGGTCAGCAAACAGAGTTAATACTTGAATGAGTGCTCCTGCTGACACTGCCAAGAATTATTCCAGAAACTAGCAGGTTAGCTAAAGGCAGTACTCGCTAATCCAGCTTGTAGGAAAGGGGTACGAGCGATTACATTGAGGATTTTATTTTTCCTGGTAGCAGGGTTTTTTTTTGCTGGGTGCTAGAGTTTTCTTCGTCAGTGGGTTTAGGAGCTGGGAATGGGACTGGACCTTTTGGCATGAAGACGCAAGCATATAAGCTGCTCCTTTACTGGGCAGAATATGTAAACTGCTTTTTATTGTTCCAGTATTCTTCCTTTTTGCTCCTCAAAGCACTGAGTCATGCCATACTATGGTTCCAGGGGCACCAGCAGTCCTTTACTACTTTTCCCAAGCTTACTTTTGTGTGATCTTGGACACTGAATAAACCTAAACTTGTGCTTGCCTGATATCCACACATGCATTCTCTAGCAGAAGTCACTGGATCGTAGTCAGCAATAGGAATACTCATTCATTTCCTCTCCTCCCACTAGCTCAGGATCACTGAGGCTAATTGTTGCACCCAAAATGTTGTCCTGGCTGAGATAAGCAAACTCTGGAGGAATTGGGAGCAAAACATTCTGATCTTGGTGGCTTTATACTACACTGGTGAGTGGGGCAGCAAACTGTTCATAATTTAACCAAAATTGGCAATCCCTCTTGATGAAGTCACGAAGGATGGCTGGTGTGGGGAAATTGAAATTGCGTTACTGAACTAAAGGATGCTCTTCAAAGATTAGAAATTTCAAGGTTGCATAGAATTGGCTTTACTCTGCTATAACTGATTGCGGAGTGTTTGGTTTGGCACTGGGTGTCAAGTGTTCCAAAAATGTTTCATTCCCGAATTGCCTTATTTTGGTGAACTTTTCTTTATTTTAGTTGGCCCTTTTCTGGTTGATCCCATGTAGTGTGAGTGAGTGAGTGAGTGAGTGAGTGAGTGAGTGAGTGAGTGAGTGTGTGTGTGTAGAAGGATGGATTTTCAACCACGTCTCTTGGGAAAAGCCTCAGCTAACTATGCATAAATGAGGAATTATGGTATTTGTTTAACTTTACACACCTCACAGCAATTACTACACTTCAAAGTAATTCGTAGTATCTGAAACACTTTGAGAGGTTTGAGATGTTATAAAGCATTAGTAGTAAGTCTATGTAGCAGCACATGTAATAAAGTTTTAAGAAGTTTGTTTCTCACAACATTGATTGCACAACTCAGTCAAATAACCTGGGAAGACTCTCTGTTTAGGCTCAAGTGAAGAATTTAGATGGTTCTCCATTTGTTGTTGAAAAGCTGGACCTTATTTTACTGTTTAATATGTCATTTGGAGAGCTGTACATTTGTACTTCTGAGACAATGTTTGCCCACCACTGCAACTAACAAGTGTGCTAGTTTAAAAAGAAAACATTTTAATGCTTGTGAGGTTCATAATGTCTCTCTCTCAACATTTATTTTTGCAGTTCCTCTACCCTGCTTCAGATACGAGGCCATTCCCTGAAAGCCACTTGCTGGTAGTTTCAGAGGATAGATGTAAGTTGTGTGACCATGCTGATTTTTTTAAAAAGGTAAAAGCAGGGATGCAATGTACCAAGTTGTGGTAGTGTCACCGAGTGGTACGATGTAGGTTTGTGCAAGTTTCTCCACACATAGGCTCCGATATTTACAGAGATGGAGCAGGGGAGTGTATTTGCGGGGCGGTGGGGGTGGAATACCCGGAAATGCCGGGAACGCAGAGATTCTGCTGAATTTAATGGCGAGACGTTGTTATCATTTTTTCAAACTCTGTTTCCCACCTAGCAGCCGGCCAGATTGACAGGCTAATTGACTGCCGGGCGGGAAAGTCAGTGGTGACGGGGATTGGACCGGAAATCCAGAGGGAGGGGGGACTGGGTGACATCGCGGGGTTGGATCGGGAAGGAAGGAGGACTGGGTGACATTGCGAAGTTGGTGGGGGGGATCTGGGAGAGATTTTTGGGTTTGATGGGACGGGGGGGGCGAAAGAGAAGAGATCGGCCAATCACAGCAGAAGATTTGCTTGAGGGGCCGGGGGGGAGCATTCTTGCTCCTCCTGGTCCACAAGCAGTGATATTAAAAACACATGCCTACTGGATCCCACTGCTCCCGCCTCCCTTTATCTGCTGGGTTTCCGGAGCCCTGGGAAATCTGTGCAACAGGCGTTAAATTCAAATCGCCACAAAAATATCACAAATGGAGCCTCATTTGAATATTATAATTACAGACTCGCCTCTCCAGAGCGGATTACTCGGACACCCCAAAATCCGCCGTGGTTAAAGTTAAAATTACCCCCATAGAGTTACTGATCCCATTTGTGAGAAGACTGAAGATTAAGGCCCAAGTGCCTTTCCTAATGAGAGTGGGTGGGGAGGCAATTTAGTGGTCCAGTCACTCTGGAACACTTTTTTATTTTTATGGGTGATTATAGACTGGTGTGGATTTGGAATACCTGTGTGACATGGGAGACATCTGAGGGCAAGAAAAGCCAATTTTAACAAAAGATTTATTCTTTGTTTACACGAGACAAATATTGGCCCTATTATTTCTGAATAAATTTATTGCATTTGGTATGCAAGTTGATCACTAGATATATGCTGTTTATTTTTTTTCTAGTATAATTTACTATTGACTTTGAAGTTGAATACACATGCTTCTTTGCTCAGCTACAACTGATAATTTGAATTTGCTCAGAATGTTCCTAATAGGAGTGATTGTGCATAGAAAAGTGTACAATAATAGGAATCACATTTGATTGAAAACACGGAATTGAGAGCTATGTAATGTAACAATCGTCTCCCAATCCTTTGTAATTCTTCTCCAAATGTAATTATTTCTTTGTTTCGGTTTATATGCTGGTGTGTCATTTATCTATTGTACAAAAGCTGTGCCTCTAGCATATTTGACACACTTTTAAAATGTTGCGTTTAAATTCTGCACCTGATTGGCTCAAATATTGCATTCATAAAACCGTAATAAATCGCAACTGAATGGAACCCATTGATGAACAATTATCTTTTAAAAGGAAAGAGAGAGAGTGCTCAATTTTCCCGGGTCATTTGCGGCGTTTTTTTTGCGCATGCCGTTTTTTCTGGCGTAAATATTTCATTCAAAGTTTCCCCCGGAATCTGCGCCGGCATAACTGCTTTAGTTATGATTTTTCTAGGTTAGGTTTTTTTGACGTCATAGGGGCGTTCCCTCATGTCTGCGCCAGTTTTCATCATTTTTCGCAGTTTGCCCAAAAATGTTTAATCCGAGGTTGGCGTATCTGACCACTCCCGAAAACCTTCTGGTCAGTTAGCAGAAAGCAGCGCACATTGAGAAATCGGCGCTGAAAGACGCCATTGTTTTTCATCAACATTTTTGGAGGGAGTCAAGAACACTTTAAATATCCATACTAAAGTTCAACTTTTTTTACCTTTCAGTGGAGTACATGGAAGTTTCTTGGATTTCTGAAGTTTTTAATTTTTAATTTTTACTCGCATGCCACCACCGAACATCTTCAAGCAGGGCTGGAGGGTTGTAGCATCGGCCGTCCAAATCAGCCCCACGCCAGGACACGGGCTCGAGGCTTGGCTGGAAAAGACACCTGGGAGTGGGTGGGGGGTTGGTGATCGGTAGACTTCTGCACTGAGCCCGGGGAGGGAGGTGCTGATCGGAAGGCTGCTCCACTAGGTACAAGACTGCAATGAGTTTGGGGGAGCGGGGGTGGGGGAGGGGGAGGGAGAGGGAGAAGTCACAAGACTGCAATGGGATGGGGGGGGGGGGTGGGAGGAGGGAGGAGGAGGAGTCACAAGACCTGGGTGTGGTCCATCCATACATTGGGGAGAGAGAACACACAATCGGCTCTTTAAAAATGGCCGATTGCTAACCCGGAGCTGTAGTGCGCATGTGCGGCCATTGAAATAACGACAAAAATGTCACTTTGTTTTCCCCGCGTAAAAGGTGCAGCATCATTTTTTCAGCGCAGACAGCAGGCTCCACTCCGAGGCAACTGGACACGCTGCGCAGCGCCAAATTTGAATTATACATCGGGGAAACTTTGGCAAAATATTTCTGCCGCATTTCTAGCCTAGAAAAATGGGCGTAACTGGCAATACGCCAGAAAACGGGCTTGGGCAAAATTGAGCCCAATATGTCAGTCATTTGAGTTAGACCTGGAGCTGGGCATCTGTGAGCAGTTGCCAATCGACAGACTTCCATTACCAACCAGGAGTGGTTCCTAATTCACCTCATAAGATGCTGACTTTGTAGCCAGTTAAAAGCTGCTTGACCATAATAATCGAATGATACATTATGCATTATATAGTATAGTGCCCCTGTAATTAAAGAAACATTTTATCCCCTGACTTACCATAACACCAAGGGAGAGTAGTGAGTGTTTTATGTAACACCACCATAACTACAGTGTCTCCATTTATGTACCTGAATTTTTAAATGTTACCCCCTAACAGTTTTACACTTTAATATTGAATCTCGTCCAAGCTCCATTTTGTTGTCTTTTTAAAATCAATTATGCATGTCCATCAAAAACTGAGCACTCTAAAATTAATTTAAACATTTTTTTCTTGTTTAGGCATTGAGCATATTCACATAAGAGTGGTGGTTGAAGAAGGTTACAGAGTGGTAAGATGTTTTGGAACTGTAGTGTGAGACGCAAGGATACTGTGCAGTGGAGTGGAAAGTTGGTCAAAGCCAGTCACATTTGATTGTGGATTCTGGTATTTAGCTTTTTGAAAATGCTGATTGGGAATTGTATCTGCCACAGTTTTATAGCCTGCTTCAAATATTACTTGTCTCAATGCATTATAATGGGGAGAAAATTGCCATCGGAGGCTTCCTTTGTATGAACGCATCCGACCCGAAAAAAATCTACGAAACTACCTGTTGGTCCCGGAGAAATGTAAGATTTCGGACTGAGGCCTTCATTCGCTGTGCAGCATATGGGGAGCTATCTTCCATGTATGGACTTCGATGTTGCAATCGCGTGCGTCTGGACCACCAATCACTAGGTAGTATTCTCATTGATAATGGGAACTCCGTTTGTACGCGTTCCCATGACTATCAATGAGGATAACCCCCTAAAACAAGAAACACAGCACAACAAATTTAAAAAAAACACCATGTATTTAAAATTAATTGAAATCAAATGTAATTAAATGTTTTAGATAAAATATTTTTTGGAATTATTTTTATGTATTTCAATAGGGTTAAAAATAAACTTACCTTAATGGACAGGGTTTTTAACATAAAAATGAATGCTTAAATTTCATTTTTCTATGTTTTAAAAGTGTCATGCTGGTAAAAGTAAGCTATGTGCCTGCTTTTACCAGACGTAAAAGTTTGAAGGACATTCGCTGGGCATAAATTGGGCAAATAGCCCAATCTCTGCTGTGCGGTCGTCCTTCCTGCGGGGATGCGTAGGATGTGTCTGAAGAAATTTTGACAGATCAGAAAAGCCGGTTTTCAGTGCATGCACATCGCACCCAGAGAACTAGCTTTTGCGAGGCTGCAGTTTTCGGCCCAATGTACTTCTGTGGAAAGGTCAGATGTGGTCCACAATGTGAACTGCATCCCTTGGGATCCATTTGGATTTGGAATCTATTCTGAAGGGTTTTATCAGGGGCTGAGCTGACCACTGTAACAAAAAGTCCTTTTAATACAGTACTTTGCAACTTCATATCCTATTTCAAGTTCATTAGAACATAAGAAATAGGAGTAGGCGATTTGGCCCCTCGAGCCTGCTCCGCTATTTAATAGGATCATGGCTGATCCGATCATGGCAAATCTGGGTCCACTTTTCCTGCCCGCTCCCCATAACTCTTTATTCCCTTATCGTTTAAGAAACTGTCTATCTCTGTCTTAAATTTATTCAATGACCCAGCTTCCACAGCTCTCTGAAGCAGTGAATTCTGCAGATTTACAACCCTCTGAGAGAAGAAATTCTTCCTCATCTAAGATTATGCCCCCTAATTTTAGTCTCCCCTATGAATGGAAACATCCTCTCTGCATCCACCTTGTCAAGCCCCCTCATAATCTTATACGTTTTGATAAGATCACCTATTATTCTTCTGAATTCCAATGAGTCGAGGCCCAACCTACTCAACCTTTCTTCATAAGTCAACCCCCTCATCTCCGGAATCAATCTAGTGAACCTTCACGAACTGCCTCCAAAGCAAGTATATCCTTTCGTAAATATGGAAACCAAAACAGTACGCAGTCATCATCCTAGGCAATCCCTCGGAATGGAGGAAGATTTGCTTCCACTCTAAAAATGAGTCCTTAGGTGACTGAACAGTCCAATACGAGAACCACAATCCTGTCACAGGTGGGACAGACAGTTGTTGAGGGAAAGGGTGGGTGGGACTGGCTTGCCGCAGTACTCCAGGTGTGGCCTCACCAATACCCTGTATAACTAGCAAGACTTCCCTGCTTTTATACTCCATCCCCTTTGCAATAAAGGCCAAGATTCCATTGGCCTTCCTGATCACTTGCTGTACCTGCATACTAACCTTTTGTGTTTCATGCACAATGACCCCCAGGTCCCGCTGTACTGCAGCACTTTGCAATTTTTCTCCATTTAAATTATAATTATCTTTTCTCTGGTTTCTGCTAAAGTGGGGGTGGGGGGGGGGCGGGGTGAGGGATGAGGGGGGGGGGCGGAGTTGGAGCCCGCAGTCTGCGCCGAAAAACGAAACCGGACACTTGTCGCATGCGCGGGAAAAAAAACGTATGTTTTTATGTCGCTCCAATGGACACGCATGCTCAGTCCGAGTGCACTCCTGGTCCGCACCCCTCCCCTAGCCCAGGCCGAATGGCCTCCTCAAATTTCCTTTAACGACGATTTCTTTAACTCTCCGCAAGGTTTTTCTGCAGAGGCCACATACTCTGGCCTAAGCAGAACTGGAGCAACTCTCAGCTGGTCAAAGTTTCCTGAATGACCAGAATTGGCGTAGGTGGCTGGTTGCGCCCTCTTTGGTTGAAAAAAAACTTACCTAAACAAATCGTAACTAACTGAGTTACACCGGTGCAAATTGATTGGGGAAACTGTGGATTTTTAACTTAGGCCAAAAAAATGGCACAAATCACTGCGGAAAATTGAGCCCTATAGTATACAGCTGTAGTTTATTAATTTCTTAAACAATTGCTGGACAATTGTGAAACTGTTGTAATTCTGAGAGTATCCTTCTTCCTGCACCAGCCAATGATAGCTTCTAAGCAAAAAGAACTCTTTCCCAAGGAAATAAAATGCATCAGAGTGTGAATAATTCTGATATAGTTAAATCCTCTGCCATTTGATATAGTTAAATCTGTTTTCTAGCTACATGCATTTGTTTTAAATTTATTTTAGATGGTTCAGAATCCTGATCGACTTCCCAAAGATATTGTGGCTGAACATTTTTTGTGGGCACAGTGGGATATGCAGGGACAGAGGCTGTTCTATATTGTTGAAAAGGTAAAAAAAAATGATTTGATCCGGGTGTCTGTTTGGTTTATGGAATAAATAAATCAAATAAATCAAGGGACAGAATGTAATTAATTGTTGCCATTTGACCCAAGGTCCCACAAGCAGCAGTGAGCTAAATGAGCAGATAATCTGTTTTTGATAGTGTTGTTTGAGGGATAATTAATGAGCAGGACACCGTGATGAACTCAAAGGGCCATGGGATCCTTTTACATCCACCTGCGTAGGCAGATTGAACCTAGGTTTAATGGGCCCAAGTTTTGGGCCGTGCCTAGAACGGCGCAGCCCCGACTTGGACGCCCGTTTTTCGCGCCAGAAAGTGCGCCTTAAAAATACTTACCAATTCTCCGGCTCCCTGCAGGTCCTCTGGAGCTGGGCACAGCGCAGCACGAGCTGTGGGGGGGCGGAGCCAGGTCCCTGCGCTGAAAACAGTGCCGGGATCTCTGCACAGGCACGCTACAGTGGGTGCGCATGTGCAGTAGCTCCAGGCGCCTAAAACTGTGTGGGAGGGGCCCGAAGCACGCAGCCCCTAGCCCTGGCCGAATGGCCTCACTGGGGCTGCGTGGATAAAGCTCACCTCCCACGCCCAGCTCCTGCTTCCTCCCGACCCGACCCTGCCCGCCACCCCCCCCTGCCCCGGACCGGATCCGACCCCGGACCCGACCCCCCTGACCCCAGACCGGACCTGACCCCCGCTCCCCAACCCGGACCTGACCCCCGCTCACCCCCCGGCCCCCGGACCTGAACCGGCCCCCAGAACCGACCCGACCCGACTCACGTTCCCCTCCCCGCCCCCGGACCCGACCTGCCCCCGGACTCGCGTTCCCCCCTGCTCCCGACCCCGGACCGGACCGGACCCCGAACTCTCATTTCCCCCGCCCCCGGACTCGCGTTTCCCCCCCCCCCCTGCTCCCGAACCGGACCCGATCCTGGACTCTCATTTCCCCCCCGCCCCCGGACCTGACCAGACCCCGGACTTGTGTCACCCCCCCCCCCCCCCCAGACCCTGGACCTGACCCGACTCCCACCCCCCGGACCCGACCCACCACCCTGACCCGACCCGATCCCCAGCCACCTACCTGTAAATCCAGTGCTGGGCCCAAAGTCAGCCGGGCCCTTTCAGCCTCCCTCTCCTCTCTTTCCCCACCCCTCTTCCCTTCTCTCCCTCCCCCCCCCTTCTCTCCCTCCCTACCCCCTTCTCTCCCTCCCTCCCCCCCTTCTCTCCCTCCCTCCCCCCCTTCTCTCCCTCCCTCCCCCCCTTCTCTCCCTCCCCCCCCTTCTCTCCCTCCCCCCCCTTCTCTCCCTCCCCCCTTCTCTCCCTCCCCCCTTCTCTCCCTCCCCCCCTTCTCTCCCTCCCCCCCTTCTCTCCCTCCCCCCCATCTCTCCCTCCCCCCCATCTCTCCCTCCCCCCCATCTCTCCCTCCCCCCCATCTCTCCCTCCCCCCCATCTCTCCTCCCCCCCATCTCTCCCTCCCCCCCCATCTCTCCCTCCCCCCCATCTCTCCCTCCCCCCCATCTCTCTCTCCCCCCCATCTCTCCCTCCCCCCCCATCTCTCCCTCCCCCCCCATCTCTCCCTCCCCCCCCATCTCTCCCTCCCCCCCATCTCTCCCTCCCCCCCATCTCTCCCTCCCCCCCCATCTCTCCCTCCCCCCCCATCTCTCCCTCCCCCCCATCTCTCCCTCCCCCCCATCTCTCCCTCCCCCCCATCTCTCCCTCCCCCCCATCTCTCCCTCCCCCCCCATCTCTCCCTCCCCCCCCATCTCTCCCTCCCCCCCCATCTCTCCCTCCCCCCCATCTCTCCCTCCCCCCCCATCTCTCCCTCCCCCCCCATCTCTCCCTCCCCCCCCATCTCTCCCTCCCCCCCATCTCTCCCTCCCCCCCATCTCTCCCTCCCCCCCCATCTCTCCCTCCCCCCCCATCTCTCCCTCCCTCCCCATCTCTCCCTCCCCCCCCATCTCTCCCTCCCCCCCCATCTCTCCCTCCCCCCCCATCTCTCCCTCCCCCCCCATCTCTCCCTCCCCCCCCATCTCTCCCTCCCCCCCCATCTCTCCCTCCCCCCCCATCTCTCCCTCCCCCCCCATCTCTCCCTCCCCCCCCATCTCTCCCTCCCCCCCCATCTCTCCCTCCCCCCCCATCTCCCCCCACTCTCCCTCCCCCCCCCCACTCTCCCTCCCCCCCCATCACTCCCTCCCCCCCCCATCTCTCCCTCCCCCCCCCAACTCTCCTCCCCCCCCATCTCTCCCTCCCCCCCCATCTCTCCCTCCCCCCCATCTCTCCTCCCCCCCCATCTCTCCCTCCCCCCCCATCTCTCCCTCCCCCCATCTCTCCCTCCCCCCCATCTCTCCCCTCCCCCCCCATCTCTCCCTCCCCCCCCATCTCTCCCTCCCCCCCCATCTCTCCCTCCCCCCCCATCTCTCACTCCCCCCCATCTCTCCCTCCCCCCCATCACTCCCCTCCCCCCCATCTCTCCCTCCCCCCCCATCTCTCCCTCCCCCCTCTCTCCCTCCCCCCCCATCTCTCCCTCCCCCCCCATCTCTCCTCCCCCCCCCATCTCTCCCTCCCCCCCCTCTCTCCCTCCCCCCCCATCTCTCCCTCCCCCCCCATCTCTCCCTCCCCCCCCATCTCTCCCTCCCCCCCCCATCTCTCCCTCCCCCCCCATCTCTCCCTCCCCCCCCATCTCTCCCTCCCCCCCCATCTCTCCCCCCCCCCATCTCTCCCTCCCCCCCCATCTCTCCCTCCCCCCCCCACTCTCCCTCCCCCCCCATCTCTCCCTCCCCCCCCATCTCTCCCTCCCCCCCATCTCTCCCTCCCCCCCCCCTCTCCCCTCCCCCCATCTCTCCCTCCCCCCCCATCTCTCCCCACCCCCCTTCTCTCCCTCTCCCCCTTCTCTCGCTGTCAGAAACACAGACACTGACAGACAGAGATAGAGCCGATGACAGAGACACACTGCAGGGGGGGGGGGCCCACCCAAGCACGCTGTTGGAGGGCTCCCGGTGCTGCAGTCGGTAAGTAGAAAATTTTTTGTTTTATTGATTTTTTAAATTTAAAAAAATGGTTTATTAATTTTATTTGATTGATTTATTGGTTGATTTATTAATGTATTTATCATTTATTATTGATGATGGCTCTTTATTTGTAAAACTGAAGTGTTTAATGTTTGTAAACTTCCCTTTAAACCCCTCCCCCCCCCATTCCCTACGCCTGATTTGTAACCTACACCTGATTTTCTAAGTGTAGGCAAGGTTTTTCTGAGCATACAAAAATCAACACTTACTCCATTCTAAGTTAGTTTGGAGTAAGTTTTCACTGCCTAAACTTTCAAAACGGTCGTAAGTGGCCGGACACGCCCCCTTTTGAAAATAAAATCTGTTCCAAACTAAAACTGTTCTAACTGACTAGAACTGGTGCAAACTAAATGCCGAGAATTGCAATTTCTAAGATACTCCATTCTAAACCAGTTGCTCCAAAAAAACAGGAGCAACTCAGGCCGAAACTTGGCCCCGGTGTTTCATCTGGAAAACTGCACCTCCAAAAGTGCAGCAGTCCTTTAGGGCTGCACTGAATTGTCAGCTTAGTTTATGTGCTCAATTCTCTGGAGTAGGGCTTGAACTCGCAACCTTCTAACTCTGAGGTGAGTGTTATCATTGAGCCAAGGCTGATGGCTAGATTGAAAAGGAAGGACACCCATCAAGCAAATCAAGTTTTGAAAGTCTCCTTTTGCAGCGCAGAGGTAAACCATGCCAAAAAACTTTCCTAGTTAAGAGTCACGCTTGATCGCACCCTGTCATATAGATAACATCTCCAGAACTTTGGCAAGAAACTAAAGAGTAGGGTCAACTTGATCCAGAAACTCGCTGGATCCACATGGGGAGCAGACGCTCAAACCCTCTGTACGGCAACACTCGCCCTGGTGTACTCTACAGCGGAGTACTGCCCTTCAGCATGGCTATCAAGTCCACATGTCAAATCTATTGATGTCCATCTGAATTCTATGAGAATTATCACCAGTATGCTTTTATCAACACCAGAAACGTGGCTGCCCATGCTTGCAAACATCGCACCACCACACCTACACTGCGAATATGCAATCTCCAGAGAATACAACCGTTACACCAGCAAAGATCCAGGCTGACTTGAACATCCTACTACCAACCCATCTCAAATTTAGAGGGCCATTTTGGATCTTCGCTGAAGCCCTCAGCCTTGATGACCGATGGCGAAATGCTTGGAAGAACTGTGACAAACTGAATGGATTCCTTTAGACGACCCCATAGTACAACCTGAAGGATCAAACCTACCTTGCAAACAGCGGACAACCATCAACCACCTCAGAACTGGTCATGGTAGATGCTGCCACCTTCTCCATAGATGGAAGATTAAAGCATCCCCATCATGTGACTGTGGAGCTCCTAATCAGACCCTGGAGCACATCATTAAGCACTGCCCTCAGAGGAAATTTGCAGGCAGTCTGCAAGATATCCACGCTGTTACACCGGAAGCTTTGGCCTGGATATCCAACTTAGATATTGACATTTGATTTGCTTTGCTACTACCGTATGAAAGAAGAAAGGGAAGAAAAAATATATCTTCCCCCTTCCCTTCCATTTAACATACTGGGTCGAATTTAATTGGTACCAGCAGCCTTTCAGTACCCTACTTGAGTAGCTGTTCGTGCGAGTGCACAGATATTGAATATTAGCAAGTTATTCTGTCCACGTACACGTCCCAGCATACGTCACTGGATAACAGTAGAGAGAGAGAAATCCAGCTGTTGCAATTTTACTTCCCTAGAAAGTTAATACATGAGGTTAATTATGTTGCCAATGGGACCACATGACTTGTATGACTCAAACAAAACTGCTTGTGCACTCCATAATATAAATGAGCCATGAATCTCTGCTTGTAACAAAATGTGACCGACCCAATAGTGTGATTTTGTATACTTTTTGCTTGTGTTTGAACCTATAACCAAGGTATTATTGTACATATATGGCATTTTTACTAGAGGGGTTTAAAAGGACTGCTAACGGCTTCATGCCAGAAAGGTACTTGTAGAGCATTAGGTAGTTTTGAAGTTGAATAGCTTCACTACATCTGATAAATTGTACAATACAAGTTTGCATTTTTGTATGAATGTTGATCTAAAGGTGTAGTCATGAAAATGTCCTTTTGCTATGTTGCATGATTTGCATGTAAAATTTGACTCCAGCAGCATGTTTTATTTTCACCAGAGACTTCCTTGACAATAATGACTTGTTTATTTTAATTAGGAAAGCAATGCAGTTCTGATGTGCATCCAGTTTTACCCCAACAGGAACTATGAAATGTTGGTAAGTCAGTTATGTTCTTTATATCTGCCATCTATGCCATTTTCGTTCTAACATTTTTGAACTACCCACTCTGACTAAATGACTAAATTTGTGTTTTTTCCACTAAAATATGTGTTGTAAGGTTTGTAAAATGATTTTACAGCAAGGTTAAGACATAGTCTTATTCCGTATAGGTAAGGACCCATCAGACATGCATCGGGGTGCAATCCATGCTCATGAGCAATTCACTACCAGAATAAACCATATACAGTGCTCTAAAAATACTTTCTATGGGCTCAAATTTCCCCAGGAGTTGCCCCGCTTTTTTTGGAGCAAGTAGCTTTTTTTTGGAGTAACTTAAAAATCGCAAATATCCCCATTTAACTTGCTCCAGTGTAAGTCGGTTAGTTAGGTTTTTTTTTAGTTTAGTTTGTTTTCTCCAAAAGGGGGCGTTACCAGCCACTTATGCCTCTTTTGGCCATAGAAGCAAATTTGGCCAGCTAAAAGTTACTCCAAACTAACTTAGGTCAGTGTATGTCGCCACTCTTGTAGGCACAGAAAAACCTTATCTACATTTAATAAATCAGCGCAGGTAGCCAGAGATAGAGGCGAGGGGTGGGGTGTGGGTGGGGTGGGGGGAAGGTGAGTTAGGGGATTCTAAACCACCATACACCTTCACAGCATCAGCACAACATCACAACATCTTCAGCACAACATCACCAAAAATAAAGGAACGATAAATCAGCTGCTGAAAGTAGAGCAGTCCTGCCTTGCCGACTGCAGAACGCACCAGCTAGCCCTTCGGCCAGGGCTAGGGGCGGCAGGCGCACATGACTGTAGGGGTGAGGGATGTTTTTTCTTTACAGTTGTTCCTAAATGTTGTGTGGTGATAATGGAACATGATTCAGTCTTAATGCAAAATATCTTTTATTGGAAAGTTTACAATGCACTTCAACAACAACAACAGCAAAGAAAGGCTGCACCCATCCCTCACCCACATCTCGGGGAAAGTGCACTTCCTCATAGGGTCAGTGATGGTGGTGGGGGGGTTTGGGGGCCCAGCTTGGGTCTCACCGGTGGCTGGTGCGTGGATTGAAGTGGGAGAGGCATTTGAGTATACTGCCTTTGTGCCCTTATTGCAGAAGCTAGCTCCCTCATGGCATCTGCCATCATTTGCATACCCTCTGAAATGCCCGCCCTCAGTTCCCGTCTCAGTGCTGAAATTTCACCCGACAGTGTCACTACCTCATCACGTACCCCACTGACGGTCGCCACGAGTGATCTTGTAAGGGCATTGGTCTCCTCACCCAGTGACATAACATGTTTAACATCTGATGAAGGCTGCATCTCAGGAGAGACTGATCGGCTTCTCTTTCCCCTCGCCGTGGGTCTGCCTAGTGGCACCACTCCAGTGCGAGGCGCAGGCTGGGATGATGGGCCACTGGGTGATCCAACATGCGATTCACCACCGCCACTGGGACCCGCAACCTTGGAAAGTGTGAAACCATGGAATGTCGCTCACGGAGCTCGTGCAGGTTTCTGGCAGTGTGATGCCCTGTACTGTGGACTGATCCATATCATGATCAGCATTCTCCCGTGAACACATTTCCATGGACCCCTCCTCCCCCCCACCCGCCTTGGTCTGGAGCGCACATATCTGGATCTTCTGGTGGATCTTCAGGATGTTCAGGATTGTCGTCGTATTCTGCAAAATACAACAGAACAGTCAAATGGTTAGCAGCACAGGAGAGGGCAGGATGGGTATCATGAGTAGTCTCACGCGTAGCAGGCCAGTCAGCAGGTTGATTTGAAGGGCGATGATGCATTTTGATGACTCACACTCGCGTGTGGGTCCAGCTTGTGCAGAGCCAATTCTTTTTCTGCCGGTGCGACTCAGCAAGGCAGCAACCCTCTGTTCCAGGGGTGATAGTTGGTACAGATTTGGCGACCCTCCTTCTGTTCTAAGTCTTTCCCTTTTGTTGTGGGCCAATTTCTTTTGCAAAGATGAAAATATAACTTTTCACACATGGGTGGGACATATACAGATGGTCACATTTACAATTGCAATTCCATTTAAAGATGAAGATATAACTTACACTCACTACTTGACCAACGTCCTGCCATTTCTTTTTGCATTGGCTTCCAGATCTTGCGGTATTTACCCCTTCGGAGTATTCTTCTGCAACTAGGTTCCATCGTCTTCTCATTTCTTTGGGTGGAACTTTTGAGGGACCACTCTTACTGATATCCAGCTTCAGCCATTTGTCCTCAATAACAGTCACTAGTTTCTCCACTTCCTCATGGAGGAAATTCTTTGTTCTTGTTGCACGGTCTTGCATCATTGGTGTATTGGACTTACACTCAAGTTATCTTGAAAAATCACAGTTCTCACCTTTTTTCCACCTATGCAGTACTCCTTTCCACTCCCTCAGCCACCCAAAAATCACTATTCACACCTTACCTTTATGTATGGCCCACTGCCAATGCTGCTGAGGCACTGAGGACGCTCTCCCTTAATTGGCTGATTGCCACGCTTCCTGCTCCATTCGCTGAAACGCGCACTGCGCATGCACGCACGCTGAAACGGACATGCATCCCCCTGCCAGCTGCGCTGAGCAAGCGCGGCTGAAGCTCCGCCCCATACAGGCTCTGCAGCGCCACGCCACGGGACCAGAACGATGAAGGAGCAGCCAAATTAAAAGGTAAATTTTCGGCGCGTTTTTTGCCCCTCAAAGATGGCGTACCACGGCTAACTACGCCGCTCTAGGCGGCTGGGGAAATGTGGGCCCAATGTTCTTAAATTCTTTGGGCCGTGACTTGTCTTACAACAGAAAATTGAGAATTTAAACACCATCATGTTTAATTGCCTCGAGTGAATATTTGCTGTAAAATGTTTGTGGACTTGATTTTAATATTGTATGAGTAGAAATACTTCATTCAGAATCTTCACCATTCACTGACTTAATTTTAATCAGGAGGGTGTGTGAAGTTACAATCTCCATGACGAGATAGGTCCCAGGCATCAGAGGATGGAGATATAAGGAAAGACTGGTGAAATTGGCTCTTCAACATTCAAAAGAAGTGTCTGACAGGGGACCTTTTAGGAATATACAATATATTAATGGTGTATGTGTGTGTGTATATAAAATAAAACCCGAGTACAACCTCAAGGTAGGTCACCAGACAAGCAAGCACAAACTAAAACCAGTGAAAGGGCAATTTAAGACTGATGCCAGGAAGAACTTACTCAGAGTGATCACTACTTGGAATGGTCGTCTGGGTACATTTTAAAATTTGTTTAGGATACAGTTAGATAACATTGTGAAGGACACTTTGTTTTATTTGTGTGATGGCCTCCCTCATCTATATTTATCTTGTGACTGAGCCATGGCAACAGATCAGAAGTGATATTTATTATGGATGAAGAACTGAAAGCTCTTTAATGAGTTGTTCTGAAAGTGAAATCTAAAGGATGTAGAATGAAACAAACAGCTGGTGTTTCCAGTGTGGAAATCATACTATATCTTGGTTCCCCAAATACAGACTGGTCAATAACTCCATATCCATTGTATCTGTACTCATGTTAATTTAAGTCCCTCACAGTGGTGGAGGGAGAGTGGGGGTGGGGGGTGGGGGTGGGGGCAGGGTGGTGTGGTCAGGTCAGTACTTCTGAAAATCACTTTTCTATTTAATCAGAAATATTTCAGAAATGGTCTTGGGGTTGGGAGGGAGAAAAGCAGAGGCAAGAGAAATTACTTTATGATTCTGAGACGCTGATTTTTAAGGAAGTTACACTAATCTTTCTCTTTAGTTCTGTAAAAGTGGTCTGTCACGAAACTACAGAAAACAATGTGCCTATCTTTCTCTTTTGGAAGATTTGTTTATGTTGCTTTTACCGAGAATAAATGAATTTCTCTGAAATTTTTAATGATGGAAGTTCTTCCCTTTTTTTTCTTTGTAGTTGTTATCTGCTGCACGTCCAGTTAGTGATAAATCATCTTATGAAATTGGCTATAATTACATTTCTTTCTTTCTTCCATGGCAGCTTTCATTTCCTCTTGGATTCTCTTTAACAGTTACAAGATTACGGTAGGCCGTGATTACTCTTTGCTTTACATTTAATCTGTAGTTAAAATTTTTATCCAAATATCCCCACCAATACTGAGACTACAAGCACGATCTTAGGCTATATGAATTTACTTATAAAGAATAAGTACATATAATTTTACATGTAGTTTATACTCTGTAAAGTTATTGGATGAGATTTAAAAAAAAATGAACACTAATGTTTGTTTTTATCAAAATTGTAATTATTTTTCATTTGTTTAATCTCTGCATACATGGGAGGGGAGGTCCCTTTATGCATTTCCTTCACTCCCCTTCATATTAGAAACCATTGAAAATATCAGCTACTCTAGACAAGATCACACAACTCAAGTGGCTAGTGCTGTCTTGTTTCTGAGCCCACTACAACCATATTGTCATAGGGGATTGACTGATGAAAATCATCTTTGTGATGTCTAATTAATTAAGGAAGACCTGGATCTTGAACCTTTTAGTCCTTGAGGCACATCAGGATCCTGCCTCTAATGGACAGGTTTTTCTTGCTCATACCCCAAGAAATTCTCTACTGTGAAGGCTTATTCTGCCATTCGATTTGCCGATCAGTGCCACAACCCCAGCCTGTTGAAATGTTCTGTGCTAGTGACCTATATCTAGTTAGAATACTAGATCAGGAACTCTCAAGTTCCCTGAGAGTCAACCTGCTCTAGCTTTTGGCTATTGTCAACCTTTGGGGGCCAGCAATTGGGAGCAGAGCACCCCATGGTGTGGTGTCTTACAAAAAGTGCCTGCAATGCATATTCTTTTGTTTCTCTGATTGCTCTTATTTGGGATTGGAATTTTATTCTAATTAAATTGATATCACAACCCTTTGAGTTTAGGTGATCTTTTAAGCTTACATTAATTTCACGCAAAACAATTACTTTGCAAGCTCTCATCTTGGCACAAAAGATTAGAGAGCTTAATGATTGTAAACCCACATTATTTTGTTTTGTATGTCAGTAGATGAGGGCTAAAATAAATGATGGGCATGAATAGTTATTATCTATTTTGTCCATGTAATTATAGTCAGTGCTCTTAAAAACTTTTCTGTCTTGTTCCTCAAGATGTAAATGTGCTGCCCTATATTTTTAAATATTTTAAAAATGTCTTCATTCTTGGGACTTTGCTGCAGGCAAGGCCAGCATTTATTGCCCATCTCTAGTTGCCCTTGAGAAGGTGGTGGTGAGCCGCCGCCTTGAATCGCTGCAGTCTGTGTGGTGAAGGTACTCCCACAGTGCTGTTAGGGAGGGAGTTCCAGGATGTTGACCCAGCGATCATGAAGGAACAGCAATATACTTCCAAGTCAGGATGGTGTGCGACTTAGAGGTGGTGATGTTCCCATGCACCTCTGCTTACCTTTTCCTTCTAGGTGGTAGAGATGGCAGGTTTAGGAGGTGCCGTCAAAGGAGCCTCGCTGAGTTGATGCATTATATCTTCTACACAGTACGTACTGCAGCCACAGTGCACCGGTGGTGGATGGGTGCCGATTAAGTGGACTGTTTGTCCTATGGTGTCGAGCTTCTTGAGTGTTGTTGGAGCCCATCCAGGCAAGTGGAGAGTATTCCATCACACTCCTGACTTGTACCTTGTAGAAGGTGGAAAGGATTTGGGGAGATACCGGAGATGATTCACTCGCCACAGAATACCCAGCCTCTGACCTGCTTTTGTTGCCACAGTATTTATGTGGCTGGTCCAGTTAAGTTTCTGGTCATTGGTGACCTCCAGGATGTTGATGGTGGGGGATTCGACAATGATAATGCCATTAAATGTCAAGGGGAGGTGGTTAGATTCTTTCTTGTTCGAGATGGTCATTTCCTGGCACTTGTGTGGCGCGAATGTCACTTGCCACTTATCAGCCCAAGCTTGGATGTTGTCCAGTTCTTGCTGAATGTGGGCATGGACTGCTCCATTATCTGAGGAATTTTGAATGGAACTGAACTATGCAATTGTAGTGAACATTGCCATTCCTGACCTTTTATGATGGAGGGCAGGTCATTGATGAAACAGCTAAAGATGGTTGGGCCTAGGACACTGCCCTGAGGAACTCCTGCAGTGATGTCCTGGGGCTGAGATGATTGGTGTCCAACAACCACAACTATCTTCCTTTGTGCCAGGTATGACTCCAACCAGTGAAGAGTCTCCCTCTGATTCCCATTGACTTCAGCTCTTTAGTGCTACACTTGTTCAAAAGCTGTCTTGATGTCAAGGGCAGTCACTCTCACTTCACCTCACCTCAGGAATTCAGCTCTTTTGGCCATGTTTAGACCAAGGCTGTAATGGTGTCAGGAGCTGAGCAGTCTTAGCGAAATCCAAGCTGAGCATCAATGAGCAGGTTATTGGTGAGTAAGTGCTGTTTAATAGCACTATCGACGATACCTTCCATCACTTTGCTAATGATTGAGAGTAGGCTGATCGGGCAGTAATCCTCCCCTCCCTCCACCTTGATCACTTGCTATGCTAAAATCAAGAATCATTGCACTGTTTCTTCTTGACTCATTCTCAGGACTTCAAAACTATGGAATTATTTGCCTTTTGTTCTTTTCTTCCTCTTACAGACTTTTAAAAGCCAAGTTTGGTATCACCTAATCACTGACTGCTCAGGGTGTAACAATTTTAGACTTGGCCCATCGGTAATTTTCCTGGTGGGGTGACATATCTTGGTTGTATGTGGGGAATAAGCATGTTTTAAAGAATAAGGAAGATCATACCTATAGTAGGTACTTTTAACATTTGCTTTGAACTCTCTTTCAGAAGCATGCTTCAGTAGGTTATGTTATATTTTGTTTTTTCTCAGTGAAGTAATTGTTAAAGAACAAAATCTGTAGCAGTTGTCCTACACTCTTGGTACTGGGCTCCAGCACAAACCTGGCACAGTTGCTCCAGATGTGCATTCTTGCCATTATAATACCAGCAATCTTGGTTATAAATGTGTTGGATTTAAGGGAGGAGCAAACTTGGGGTTCTCGATCCTGTACAAATCTTAAATGTAAAGTACCTTTTATGCACTACACATCACATGCGAGGAACTGTTGCACAAAAAAAAGGACCACGATTGTCTTGTGAGATACATTCTAAATAGATGAGTAAATTTAATTTTTAATGTTCTGTGACATTTAATTGCATTGAGTTGCCTTTTTTCAGCCTTGTAAATTTTGGATTCAGTCATTTTCAAGAGGAAGAGGAATCATCTGAATCATTGAATCTGCAAGTTTTCACAAGTCATACAGGTTGCAAGTATAAACAGGTCGATTTTGTTTTCCCTTATTTATGTCGTGAAGTGCACACATTCCAACAATGTTTCTTAGAGGTTCTTGGTTAGAGAGTGAACTAAAACTGTGTAATCCATCACTTTGGATAACAAGGTAATTTTCAATGAGTCTTTATTCATTCTCCCCTCCAAAAATAGTGAGGATTCAAAATTATTTAGTTTCAATTTACGTAGAGTAAACTGAGGTGGGTGTGGATAGACTAACTGCTCTCTTACGAGTGGCGATAACTGTAACTCAAAAGATTGTGATGACATGAGGCAACCTTCACTTCGTTTCATTTTCATTTAGAACTCTCCCAAATTTTGAACTGGGTTAGAAGACAAACAGTTGCTGCAGTCTCATTTGGCCACAGCATTACTTAAAAGTTTTGGATCTTAGTCATTATTTTTTCTTCTGTAAAAATATTCTAATTGCAGTACCACCTGCCTACCACCAAGTGGAGATAGTGCACCGTTTGGCTTCTGTCTACTAAATATTGACATTTATCTTTTGCAGAGAAATACAGAAACCCTGTCTAAACAGAAGTGGGCAAACAAATTAAAATTAATGGAGAAATTGGTGGGAAAGAGAGTTTTAAAGAAAGTTCAATCTTGCTCATAGTCAACATTTATAATGTTCTGCAAACTCTTGTCAATCCAGGAAGGGGGCAGGCCTTGAATTTTTTGCAAATGTCTGAGAGATTTTTGCATAAAAATCTAGCAGAATCTGTATGTGGGAGTCTAGCTTTTTCTGTGTATAGTTTTATAATTGGAGGTTTGTATTTATGTTGATTAAAATCAAGGGTAGAAAGCATGACTTCTTTAATTTATTTTTTGTTTTTGTTGTTGTAGGTACCATGTCTGTGTGCTACAGCCATCCTGTGCGAAACGAGCAGGAATTCTCTTATTCAGTGATTCTTCTGCATCATGGTAAATCTGGCTTCAATATTTTTTCACCCGAAATTTTTGCCACCTAAAATTCACTCACCTTTTTGGCTATATTGCACTCAGCCGGTCTTTTTCTTGGTTTTCGGGATGGCAGGATAGACCAAAGCAGGTTTTTATAAACACAGCTGGTTTACTGTCAACCTGCAGAATGCCCCTTTAATTCAGGACCACCTGTTTGTCTTGCCTTAAAGTGGTATTCCACCTGGAAAGTTGGTCTGAAGCTCTCACAATATAGGAGCATTCTCGGATTTGAGCCCATGGTAATCAAACTTGTATGCAAGTGCTGTACTGCCTTTGCTATAGATTGGGCTGTCTAGTCTTTTCAGCATGTTTAAAGGGATTATAAACCAGTTACAGAACAGATCATTTTGGAACTTTTTTCCAGTCAGGATTGAATAGTCTGTTTAAAATATGTAATGTTACTTGAACCTCGAGTATTCATTTCCTGGAAGGGCATTGTTTTCTTTTCTAAAAATAAAAGTGTAGACTATCTCTTTGATATTTCAAATATTTGGGTATTTTGACTCTGAAAAGATTTGTGATCAAGTGGAACTTTCTTTTAATGAGTATGGTTTGATGCAGTGTTATGAAATACATGGCAACCTTAACTTGCAAGTTGCTAAGTTTTGATTTGCATTTGTATATGACCTTAGTATAAAGAAAGAACTGGGTCACTAAAGAATCTGAATGGAACTGGAGAGTGCAGAACTAGTCACATTTTAATGTTTTAATTTTTTTGCAGGTTGGAGAACAACATTTATAGTTTCTTTGGAGGCATCCGAATGTGCCCATATAAGTGAACCAACCTTCATAAACATTGGTATGCGGATGGTATATTTATAGATCATAAAGCTGTACATTGTCGATTTTTACCTGTGATAAAGGTACGTGGAGTCACAGGAAATGTATTAGCATGGATAGAGAATTGGCTGGCTAACAGAAAGCAGAGAGTCGGGATAAATGGGTCCTTTTCGGGTTGGAAATCGGCGGTTAGTGGTGTGCCACAGGGATCGATGCTGGGACCACAACTGTTTACAATATACATAGATGACCTGGAAGAGGGGACAGAGTGTAGTATAACAAAATTTGCAGATGACACAAAGATTAGTGGGAAAGTGGGTTGTGTAGAGGACACAGAGAGGCTGCAAAGAGATTTAGATAGGTTAAGCGAATGGGCTAAGGTTTGGCAGATGGAATACAATGTCGGAAAATGTGAGGTCATCCACCTTGGGAAAAAAAAACAGTGAAAGGGAATATTATTTGAATGGGGAGAAATTACAACATGCTGTGGTGCAGAGGGACCTGGGGGTCCTTGTGCATGAATCCCAAAAAGTTAGTTTGCAGGTGCAGCAGGTAATCAGGAAGGTGAATGGAATGTTGGCCTTCATTGCGAGAGGGATGGAGTACAAAAGCATGGAGATCCTGCTGCAGCTGTATAGGGTATTGGTGAGGCCGCATCTGGAGTACTGCGTGCAGTTTTGGTCACCTTACTTAAGGAAGGATATACTAGCTTTGGAGGGGGTACAGAGACAATTCACTAGGCTGATTCCGGAGATGAGAGGGTTACCTTATGATGATAGATTGAGTAGACTGGGTCTTTACTCATTGGAGTTCAGAAGGATGAGGGGTGATCTTATAGAAACATTTAAAATAATGAAAGGGATAGACAAGATCGAGGCAGGGAGGTTGTTTCCACTGGTCGGGGAGACTAGAACTAGGGGGCACAGCCTCAAAATAAAACCGAGTTGAGAAGGAATTTCTTCTCCCAGAGGGTTGTGAATCTGTGGAATTCTCTGCCCAAGGAAGCAGTTGAGGCTAGCTCATTGAATGTATTCAAATCACAGATCGATAGATTTTTAACCAAGAAGGGAATTAAGGGTTATGGGGAGCGGGCGGGTAAGTGGAGCTGAGTCCACGGCCAGATCAGCCATGATCTTGTTGAATGGCGGAGCAGGCTCGAGGGGCTAGATGGCCCACTCTGTTCCTAATTCTTATGTTCTTATGTTCTTATTTAAACATACAAGGGCCAGACTTCCTTGCCATTCTGTGAATTTCCTGTGTCTAATTGGAACAAGTACATTTTTGTGCCAGGAAAATGAGGCAAAAGCCATTTCTGCCAGTTTTCTAACATAAAATTGCTACTCTTACTTTCCTTTCAACACCTTTGGCATCACAGAAAGGTAGCCAAGATAGGGCAGTCCAGGTGCAATCTATGGCACCCACTATGCTTTGCGAGTTTCCACAGGATATCCCTACCTCCCAATAGGAAGGGTTTCCATTCCGTCAGTACATAGATTGGGGCTGAAATTGGTGAAAATTGATGGTCTGTCCATTTCTTGGCGGTATGTCGGTGGTATGTCATTTCATACCGCCGAGTACCGCTGGGCGGAGTGCGTGATTTTTGTCACTTTTTTCTCGGCAGTATGCCGAGCGGAGTGCAATTGGCGGTGAGTCCTTTTCACTCGGGAATCTTCGGGTCCCGAGGTGTGCGTGTGCCCATGTGCATGCGGCTGCGAAGCTCCGCCCCCCCCCCCCCCCCCCCCAAAGAGGCACCAACCAGAAGAGAGACTGGGCCTGTGTTCATTGGAGTTTAGAAGGATGAGAGGGGATCTCATAGAAACATATAAAATTCTGACGGGACTGGACAGGTTAGATGCAGGAAGAATTTTCCCGATGTTGGGGAAGTCCAGAACCAGGGGACATAGTCTAAGGATAAGGAGTAAGTCATTTAGGACTGAGATGAGGAGAAACTTCTTCACCCAGAGAGTTGTTAACCTGTGGAATTCCCTACCGCAGAGAGTTGTAGATGCCAGTTCATTGGATATATTCAAGAGGATCCCCTTACGGCTAAAGGGATCAAGGGGTATGGAGAGAAAGCAGGAAAGGGATACTGACTGAGGTGAATGATCAGCCATGGTCTTATTGAATGGTGGTACAGGGTCGAAGGGCTGAATGGCCTACTCCTGCACCTATTTTCTATGTTTCTATGAATCAACAGAGATTGCCGGCCTGAGAGTGCTGTGCAGGAAGTTGGAGGGGATCGCTGCTGTGGGGGGAGATGGCTACTTGGGGGGGAGATCGCTTTGGGGGTTGGGGGGGGGGAAGAGACTGGGGGGTGGGAGAGACTTGGGGGTCAGAGATAAAAAACCATTTTACAGGTAAGGATGCATACTGCCAACTGAAGATCAACTTAAAACCACCTTTTCCAGGGCAGTCTGCAGGGTCGGCTATATGTCGGTGGTAAAAGATCAATTTGGCAATTTTGGGTGGTGTGCATGGGCGGACGGTATGCATGCCGCCTGGCGGTATGTCGCTGATGAATTTCCTGCCGGGCGGTGTGTAGATATTTTTTGATCAATTTTGCGATTTTGGGCGGTATGTGGGCGGTCCCTGGGCAGTATGTGGCGGTATGTCCACCAATTTCGGCTCCTTTGTGTGTAGCAACATGCAACGGATCCTATATGTTATGATGTATTCATCCGTTGAAATTTGGCCTTCCCTGACCGTTCAGGAAAGAAAATCACTTCTGTGATGACTTCCAGATGATAAAATCTACTCTCTGCTCCCGGGGATAATAATCTAACTAGGAGCAGCCGAACAGCAACAGGGCTACAATGAGGGTCATGCCCCTACAAGATGGGTCATCACAAGCACCTTTGGGGTCTTAAAGGAAAGGAATGACAGCTATTCTGTATCTTTTAAAGATACCTTTAAAATGCACCCATATAGTACTTATCATTATTTTAATCAATCATCCAAATAACTTCTGATATAGAATACGTGTGCGTGCAAATCACAGATTCTTGGTGAAACATTGCCATTAAGTGGTCAAACGCCAGAAGACGTAAATATACCATTTCATTAGCAGCAGAGAGAGTAAAATGATTCCAAGTGCAATCAAATCTTGGCTAAGACCTACATTTTATTACAGTTAATTCAAGTTCCAAATGATCAGATAAATTGACATTCCTGTCCACGATGAGCAATAAAATATGCATTATTTTAAATTTGTTTGGTTTGGGAAACCTGTTTTTGATCTGGCTCCGCAATTTTGTCTGGAAAGACCGTGTCAGTTTTAAGTGGAGTTCACTGTAATTTAATAATTGAACACTAAAGCATTTAACTTAGGCATGGTATAAATTGAAATAACATTATAAAATGATTGTAATGCATTTATTTTCTTTACAGGTTATTATATAGCCGTTTATATGCCTGGATATTTTTTACATCTCATTAATACACAACACCCTCACTTGGCTTGTCATAGTTTGTTTTTGTCAGGTAAGAATGGTTTATATGTATGACTTATGAATATGACTAAGTATGACTCAGTAACAGTTTTTGAATTGTAAAAAGAAAACGCTCAACAGTGACATTGTTGGGTAGATTGGCACTACTTCAGATTGATGCACTGAGGCACTGTACAACAGAGTGGTAGGACTTTGAACTCTATCATGTGGATAATTGTAGGCATTACTCAGCCTCGTTGGTTCAGGCAGGTGCTGAATGGTAATCAAGTCTCCCTTAAGCTGCTCATGCAGGACCTCCTGGTGATTAACTGGCTATACTGTTGAGGTTTGCCTGAAGTCTGGGAGCTGAGTACCTTCCTACTCTCTCAGCTGCTAGTTTGGGAGTGTGGAGTGGTGGGGGTGGGGGTGGCGTGGTGGTGAGGGGATGAAATAACCTGAAATAGCTGGGGACAATTGGGGACCCGGGTTGCTGAGGGCAGCTTAGCACAGACAGGAATTAAACCTGGCACTTTTTATGTTTGTTTGGCTGTGCCACACCATAGAGCCCAGTTTTCTTTAATTAAAATAAAATCACGTTGAGAGATTGCTGGGTATTTGCTTACATCAAAACATGTTTTTTTAATGTTGCTTTTGAGATTGCTGAGGCAATAAAGTTAAACTATTGTTCCTGTAGTAGTGTTCATTGACGTACTTATTTTTGGCAAATTCATCTTTTTTAATTGCTAGTGGTCTTGTTTATCCAAAATTGAGAAGCTCAAATATAAAGAGTTTAGTTCTGTGCGACATTTAAAGTGGACACAAAGGATAAGGTTCGTCTTATCATTAAATCTGCTGGTTGTTTTACTTGAGTAAGCGACTAAATAAGATCACTTATAAGTTTCAGTTGACCTAATGATGGGAAATACATTTTGCAGGAAGGCATTTTATGATTTACTCATGATGTTTGTAATTATTTTAAGGAAGGGTTCAATTTTGTAAAAATTTTAGGGGTGATCTGTTCGAGATGTTTAAAATGTTAAAAGGATTTGATAGGGTTGCTAAAAGAGAAACGATTTCCTCTGGTGGGGGAATCAAGAACGAGAGTACATAAGCTTAAACTTAGAGCAAGGCCATTCATGAACAAAATCAGGAAATACTTTTTCGCACACCAGGTAGTAGAAATCTGGAACTCGCTTCCCCAAAAGACTGTGGGTGCTGGGTCAATTGGAGCTTTCAAGACTGAGATCGCTAGATTTTTGTTGGGTAAGGGTATCAAGAGATAAGGAGCAAAGGTGGGAAAATGGAGTTGAGGTTCAGATCAGCCATGATCTAATTGAATGGCATAGCAGGCTCGAGGGGCTGAATGGTTTCTGTTCCCAAATGAGCAGGATTTTATTAAACCAGCATAATAAGCTATGTGTTTTCTAGGGAAAGATGCCAAAGTGAAGCCCTGGAATCACCAACGCTATATATTGTCATTGTCTGACTCGCTGCTGGATTGTCAGTTGGGGAAAATGTATAAGGCTGACCTCGACCCATTGTTACTGATGTTGTTCATGCGCGGCAGTAAACTGGATTGTCATCAACTTGCAGCGATGCATTGTGCAGTCTTGTATCTCCAGAGCAATTCAGAAACCGAAATGCAGGTACTGGCCTATAGTATTGATCTAATCCAATATACACCCATCATAGCTCAACTTAGCATGTTTGGAACAAAATATAAAATGTTGCTCTATTTAATAATACTGAATATTCTTTGGAAACTGCAGATGTTGTATTCTTTGGTTTACAAATTAACTGTAGCATACCTTTTGCTTTTAGCCAGAAGTCACTTTTAAGAAAGGGTCTGGTTTATGCAGGTTGCACTGTGGTATATGACCAAGGTAAATTTTATAAATTTGTGCTCCTAGTGAGCAGCTTAAAATGGACAACCAATTCTGTGGGTCTCATTGACTTCCTTCCTCAAACACCTAGGCCTAGAAATTCGCCTCTGGTGGTGGTGCAAAACAGGCAGTATCGGATCGGCCGACCGTTATACACTGTGCCTGATATTTAGCTCCATTGACTGCAGTGGGAATCCAAAGGTCTTCTATAGACATATTAACAGTAAAAGGATTGTCAGAAGAGCGGTGGCCAATTAGGGACCAAAATGGAGATTTATTGGTGGAGGCAGAAGGCGTGGCTGAGGTACTAAATGAGTACTTTGCCAAGGAAGAAGACTTTGCCAAAGCTATGGTACATGAGGTTGTCGGGATACTGGATGAGATTAAAATAGACAAGGAAGCAATACTAGAAAGGCTGGCAATACTTAAAGTGGCGAATCAGGGAGTCCCAGAGAGTCGGGATAAAGGGGTCATTTTCCGGTTGGCAAAGAGTAACTAGTGGGTTGTCGCAGGGATCGGTGCTGGGGCCTCAACTATTTACAATCTATATTAATGACTTGGATGAAGGGATCGAGTGTAATGTAGCCAAGTTTGCTGATGATACAATGATGGGTGGGAGAGCAGATTGTGAGGAGGACACAAGAAATCTGCAAAGGGATATAGACAGGCTAAGTGAGTGGGCAAAAATTTGGCAGATGGAGTATAATGTGGGAAAACATAAGGTTGTCCACTTTAGCAGAAATCATAGAAAAGCAAATTATAATTTAAATGGAGAAAAATTGCAAAGTGCTGCAGTACAGAGACACCTGGGGGTCATTATGCATGAAACACAAAAAGTTAGTATGCAGGTACAGCAAGTAATCAGGAAGGCAAATGGAATGTTGACCTTTATTGCAAGGCGGGAAGGAGTATAAAAGCAGTGAAGTTCCGCTACAACTGTACAGGGTATTGGTGAGGCCACATCTAGAGTAATGTGTGCAGTTTTGTTCTCCGTATTTAAGGAAGGATATACCTGCATTGGTGGCTGTTCAGAGAAGGTTCACGAGGTTGATTCCGGAGATGAAGGGGTTAACATAGAAACATCGAAACATAGAAAATAGGTGCAGGAGTAGGCCATTCGGCCCTTCTAGCCTGCACCGCCATTCAATGAGTTCATGGCTGAACATGCAAATTCAGCATCCCCTTCCTGCTCCCTCGCCATACCCCCCGACTTATGAAGATAGGTTTAGTAGGTTGGGCCTATCCTCATTGGAGTTCAGAATAATGAGAGGTGATCTTATCAAAACGTATAAAATACTGAGGGGGCTCGACAAGGTGGATGCAGAGAGGATATTTCCACTCATAGGAGGCATAGTCTCAGAATAAGGGGCCGCCCATTTAAAACTGAGATGAGGAGGAATTTCTTCTGAGAGTTGTAAATCTATGGAATTCTCTGCCTAGAGAGCTGTGGAGACTGGGTCATTGAATATATTTAAGGTGGAGATAAACATATTTTCGAGTGATAAGGGAATAAAGGGTTATGGGGAGTGGGCAGGGAAGTGGAGCTGAGTCCATGATCAGATCAGCCATGATCTTATTAAATGGTGGAGCAGGCTCGAGGGGCCAAAATACCTACTCTTGCTCCTATTTCTTATGTTCTTATGTGGATAAGTCGCCCGGTCCAGATGGGATGCATCCTAGATTGCTGAGGGAAGTAAGGGTGGAAATTGTGGCGGTGCTGGCCGCAATCTTCCAATCCTCCTTAGCTGCAGGGGTGGTGTCAGAGGACTGGAGGATTGCAAATGTTACACACTTGTTCAAAAAAAGAGAGCAGGATAAACCTGCCAATTACAGGCCAGTTAGTTTAATGTTGATGGTGAGGAAGCTTTCAGAGACAATAATTCAGGACAAAATGAACAGCCACTTGGACAAGTATGAACTAATAAAGGAGAGCCAGCACGGATTTGTTAAGGGAAAATCATCTTTGACTAACTTGATTGATTTTTTTTGATGAGGTGGCAGGGAGGGTGGATGAAGGCAGTACAGTTGATGTGTATATGGACTTTCAAAAGGTGCTTGATAAAGTACCACATACTGGCTTGTTAGCAAAATTGAAGTCCATGGGATAAAGGGGCAGTAGCAGCATAGATACAAAATTATTAAGGGATAGAAAACAGAGTTTTGTGGAATGGCTATTTTTCGAACTGGAGGGAGATAGATAGTGGTGTTTCCTAGGTTCAGTACTAGGACCACTGCTGTTTTTGATATACGTCATGATTTGGACTTAGCAGCATAGGGCTCAATTTTGAAATTTGCAGATGACATGAAAAGTGTAGTAAACAGTGAGGAAGTTAGAAATCAATTTCAACAGCACATAGACAGGCTGGTGTAATGGGTGGACACATAGCAGATGAAATTCAACGCAGAAAAGTGAGAGGTGATATATTTTGGTCGGAAGAATGGGGAGAGACGATACAAGCTAAATGGTACAATTTTAAAGGGGGTGCAAGAACACAGGACCTGAGGGTGTTTGTGCACAAATGTTTTGAATCTGGCAGGACAGGTTAACAAAGCTGTTAACCAAGCATATGGGATCCTAGGCTTTATAAATAGAGGCAAAGAATACAAAAGTCAGGAAGTTATGCTAAACCTATAAAAACACTAGTTTGGTCCCAGCTGGGGTATTGTTTCCAATTCTGGACTGTAGGAAGGATGTGAAGGCCTTGGAGAGGGTACAGAAGTGATTTCCGACAATGGTTCCAGGGATTACAGTTAAGTGGATAGACTGGAGAAGCTGGGGTTGCTCTTCTTCGAGCAGTGAAGGCTAAGAGAACATTTGATAGAGAGGTTTAAAATCATGAAATATTTAGATAGAGTAAATAAAGAGAAACAGTTTCCAATGGCTGAAGGGTCGACAACGAGAGGGCACGGATTTAAGGTGATTAGCAAACGAACCAGAGGCAACATGAGGAAAAACCTTTTTATGCAATGAGTGGTTAGGCTTTGGAATGCACAGCCTGATAAGGTGGTGGAAACAGATTCAATAATAGCTTTCAAAAGGATAAATACTTGAAGAAGGAAACATTGTAGGGACATGGGGAAAGATCTGGGGAGTCAGATAACTGGATTGCTCTTCGAAAGAGCCGGCGCAGACATAATGGGCCAAATAGCCTCCTTCTATGCTGTATTATTCTATGATTATTTGTAATTATTTTTTTTTGAATAAAGCATAACATCATATTGCGCAATCCTACCTAAACACCTTTCAGAAACTAGACCTTGTGCGACCTTCGCGGAATCTTTCCTCCCTGCTCGTGTCCTGCTCCCGCCCCACTGAGCAAGTGGAGTGCGATATTTTGCACTCCACTTGCTCTCGGGGGCGAAAACCCGAATATAGGTCGCGGGGCGGAACTTCCACGCCTGGCATAGGAGCTCCTGCCTTGCGGCTGTTACCACCCTCAAATGGTGCTGTACGCAATTTCGTGGCCATAAACTCCACTCCTCTTGCTCTCCCTTGATAAGAACATTTCTGCCTTGAGTGCCATAACCTGCTCCAACCCCAGACTTTACTATTTGTTCCTTCCCCAGATTTCACTGCTCAAACCCTCCTTTTTTTCAGATGCATTGGACATACTAATTGCTTTAATTAAAAACAGAAGAAACAATCATCATGTGCTTATCTAATTGCAACATACATCATTTAGAAACCTATGCATAGTTTGTTGCGTTTAAAGATAAATGCAATTTTGCAGTCGGAAACCTTTCAAAGCATGGAAAGAATCCTCAGCGAAGGATGAATGCATTGAGCACAAAAGTAAACTGAGGATAATCAAATATTAGAGGAGACATTTTAAATATATAAATAGTAAAGAGCAAATAAAGTACAAATATGGGATTACGTAGATCACTTTTAATTCCATTTAATATTTTAGATGTGAGCATTGCTAAAGAAGATCAACTAGTTTATGTAAATACATTTTTAATATTAAAAAAAATCAAAAATGAATGTTAGGAAAATAAAACTTGAAAATTTGTCTTGCCGTTAATTTTGGTTTTGATTTTTTTCCTTCCTCAGATTATTCACTGGCTGTGTGGTTTGTCTGTTTCTGGCTCTTTTGATCTTATCCAGGAATTCATCCTTGGTAGGAGAGTTCATAAGGATTGTTATTTTGGTGCTGAAACCTAATACCAACTAATCCCAGAATGGTTTTGAAGGATCATAGATTGTAACCTGTCTCTTTAAAAAAAAAAAATGATATAAAGCATGTTGATTGAGAAGTAAAGACAATATGATATGTGACTTCCAAAATGTTAATTTTCTAATACTTATAAACTGGGTCAGATATGTAATGCTGAACAAGTGTGCACACTTTCCTAATGCTCCACATGGCAGAAGCAGGTGTTCTCACTTTTCTTGAGTGTAATACAAGAAGCAAGCTGAATCAAATGACTGAGAACAGGACATATCGGCCCCAAGTTTCCACACGCGGCAAAACTGGTGCCCCTCCGAGCTGGGCGCCCGTTTTTAGCGCCGAAAACGGCGCCTGAAAAAAAACGCGCTATTCTCGAGCGCTTTGCAGCTCGATGTCTGCTTGGCGCGGCGCCCAGGGGGCAGAGCCTACCACTCGCGCCGATTTTGTCAGTAGGAGGGGGCGGGTACCATTTAAATGAGTTTTTTTCGTGCCGGCAACCCTGCGCGTGCGCGTTGGAGCGTTCGCGCACGCGCAGTGTGAAGGAAACATTGGCACTCGGCCATTTTAAAAAGTGCTGCAGAAAAAGTGAAAATTTGTTTATTGAACCCTTGCAAAGGCTTGTATTTTAATTTTCTTGATATTTCTGTGTGTGAGGGTGAGGGAGTACATTCTGTAATTAAAGATAGATTGATAAATGCGACACATGCACTTGTTTGAGACTATTCAAATTCTTTGTAGCTGTTCAATGTTTAACATTTTTTAATAAAACCACATTGCCCTTCCATGATCAGCACTGAGGCTTCTTGCAGCTTTCTCCCCCTGCCGTCCGTCGGGCCCGTCGGGAACGGCTGCCTGAACTTCTGAGGCTTCCTGCAGCCTTCTCACTACCCTCCCTCCCCCCACCCCCCGTCGTCGGGAACGGCTGCCTCAACTTCTGAGACTTCCTGCAGCCTTCTCACTGCCCCCCCCCCCCCCCCGCCGTCGGTCGTGCCCTTCGGGAACGGCTGCCTGAAAGGCCTGCCTGAAGCACTTTCACACAGGTAGGAACATGGTTTATTTAATCTTTTCTTTGCTTATAAATTTTTATTCAGGTTGGATTTATTTGTATAATATTTGTATAAGTATAACTAAGGATTTATTGTAGAATGTAATGACTTCCCTTCCCCCCCCCCTCCCCCCCCCCTCACCTCGTTCCCGACGCCTAATTTGTAACCTGCGCCTGATTTTTTAATATGTAGACAAGGTTTTTTCAAGCCTACAAAAATCTTCACTTGCTCCATTCTAAGTTAGTTTGGAGTACGTTTTCACTGTGGAAACTTTGAAATCAGGCGTCAGTGGCCGGACACGCCCCCTTTTGAAAAGAAAATTCTGTTCAAAAGTGAAACTGTTCTACTTGACTAGAACTGCAGAAAACTTAAATGTGGAGAATTCCGATTTCTAAGATACTCCGTTCTCCACCAGTTGCTCCTAAAAATCAGGAGCAAATCATGTGGAAACTTGGGGCCATCATTTCCCTGTGTACCCACTAATACAATCATGTGAATATGTAATAACTCCTGTATATACAGTTAGGGGTGCGCTGCAATTCACTGCCCAGAAGAACCTAGTTACTCATATAGGTCCTGAGTCATTTTGCATTATAGCTCAACAGCAGTGGTAGAGATTTAAAAAAAAAATACAGGGCCCAAGTTTCCACACGATAAAAAACGGGCACCCCTCCGAGCTGGGCACCCGTTTTTTGCGCCTAAAACGACGCCGGAAAAAAAACGCACGATTCTGGAGCGCCCTGCAGCTCCTTGTCTGTTTGGCGCGGCGCCCAGGGGGGCGGAGCCTACACTCGCACCGATTTTGTAAGTGGGAGGGGGCGGGTACCATTTAAATTAGTTTTTTTCCTGCCGGCAACGCTGCGCATGCACGTTGGAGCGTTCGCGCACGCGTAGTGTGAAGGAAACATTGGCACTCGGCCATTTTTGTAGTTCTTTGTAGCTGTTTAATTTTTGAACATTTTTTAATAAAAGCACATTGCCATCAGCACTGAGGCTTCTTGCAGCAAGCCTCAGAAAGTTGAGGCAGCCGTATCCCTCCTCTCTTCCCCGCGGGAACAAACAGCTTTCTCCTCCCCCCCCCCCCACGGGAACGAACGGCTTTCTCCTCCCCTCCCCCCCCCCCCCGCGAGAACGAACGGCTTTCTCCTCCTCTTCCCCCCCCGCGGGAACGAACGCCTGCAGCATTCTCCTTGGCTGAAGCACTTTCACACAGGTAGGAAGATGGTTTATTTAATCTTTTCTTTGCTTATAAATGTTTATTCAGGTTGGATTTATTTGTAGAAGTATAAATAAGGATTTATTATAGAATTTAATGACTTCCCTCCCCCCCCACCTTGTTCTGGATGCTTAATTTGTAAACTGCGCCTGATTTTTTAATGTATAGACAAGGTTTTTTCAGTTCTACAAAAATCTTCACTTGCTCCATTCTAAGTTAGTTTGGAGTACGTTTTCACTGTGGAAACTTTGAAATCAGGCATCAGTGGCCGGACACGCCCCCTTTTGAAGAAAAAATTCTGTTCCAAAGTGGAACTGTTCTAACTGACTAGAACTGCAGAAATAAAAATGTGGAGAATTGCGATTTCTAAGATAGTCCGTTCTCCACTAGTTGCTCCTAAAAATCAGGCGCAAATCATGTGGAAACTTGGGCCCACAGACTGGTAGATTTAAGAATAGCAACATCGTCTCACTCAGATGAGAGACAGTGTTGCTGTCGTCCAATCTACTTCCAGTCTCTATATAAGCCTGCTTGAGTCCATTATATGATTATAATTCACTTCCACCTATCAAATGTTCCTTCTTCATATTTTCTATTGTTAATTATGCGAGACCAATAAATGAGCAGTGTGACATCACTTTGGATTGATGTTTTCACTTGAGTATAAAAATATATATGGATTTTACCAAAGTGGACACCACAATCAAGGACTAACTACTTTCCAGTGTTACTTAAGTTTGTTTGAATACTTATGTTATAGTAAACAATTCTGCAGATCAGCAAAAAAGCTTGTCTCCATATTTCACTTCATGCTGATTATTTTTCTTAAATTGTACAAATATTTTGGTAAAACTTGTGTTCAAAATGAATTTGTTTCAGGTACTTTGTACAGGAAAGCAATCTCAGAAACAAACACCATAGATAAACTGCTACCATACTCATCCTTATTTAACTGGGATGGGGTAAGACTAATCTTGTATATAATAAATAAAAATTGAAACTGTTTTTGAATATTTGCAGATACCATTTTGTTCTGTTTAAATATAGGAAGCTAATCATTTCTTTCCAATTATCAATAGGAAATTCCTGGAGTAACTTACAGTGCAGAAAATATTTCACAACCTGTTATTGGAAAAAAGGTGAGACTACTGTACAATGCAGTTATAGTTTTAAACATTCAATCACTGTTCACAAAACTGTAAACATTGTTTTCACTGTTTTAATGCCATCTGTTATATTGTGTCGCCCTGTAAGCCATTTATATAATATTAGGCAGTCCCTTGTATCGAGGATGACCCGCTTCCACACCAAAAAAGATGAGCTCACAGGTGTTTCAATGAACTACATCTTGAAGGGTGGAAGATGCCTGTGCGTGAATTCTTTTAACGTGGAGTGCTGTTGCACACCAGCCATCACACGAGCTTGACAGAGCAAGGTCTTGGTCCAGTTGCAAGGGTTGACCAAGACGACTGGAAACCAAGCTCTGCTGCGCCATCTCCTGGGCCCCGACCCCGCTGTTGTTGTATGTTGTGCCGCTCCTGGGCCCCGACCCCGCTGTTGTTATATGCTGCGCCGCTCCTGGGCCCCGACCCCGCTGTTGTTATATGCTGCGCCGCTCCTGGGCCCCGACCCCGCTGTTGTTATATGCTGCGCCGCTCCTGGGCCACGGCCCTGCTGTTGTTGTATGCTGGGCCACGATCCCGCTGTTATACGCTGCAACGCTCCTAGGCCACGATCCCGCCGCTCCTGGGCTATGACCCCATCGATCCTCCACTGCTCACCACCTCTGATCCCCGTTGGGCTTGATCTTCGCTCCGCGCTATGCTCGAACGCCGTCTCCCGCTGGGCTCAAACGCCATTTAACATTCCTGGTGACCCATGGTTAATATTGAAGTGCTCCCAAAAGAGCTCCTGCCACAACTTCCCTTAACTATAAGAAAATTTTGCCATCATTGGAGAATTTTTTTTTCAATTTAAAATATATGGAAATAACAGCTAGCATCAAGAAAAATTACAATATTCTTGAAATGGCGCTCATGATGTGTAGTACGCCTGGCCTCGGGTGAACTGAAATATGATATTGTTTGTGTACCACAGTTTGGAAACCAATTAGTTAGTGCTAAAGGGCCCAAATTTCCCCATGAGTTGCACTGTTTTTTGGTGTAACTTGATTTTTCTGGTGTATCTTTTTAGTTGCAAATATGGCCATTTAATTTGCGCCAGTGTAAGTGAATTAGTTAGGTTTTTTGTTCGGTCAGTTTTTTTTTCAAAATGGGGCGTTCCCAGCCACTTACACCATTTATGCCAATTTGGCCAGAAAAAAGTTGTACTAAACTAACCTAGGGCAGCGTATGTGTCCACTTTTGTCCGCACAGAAAGACTTTACTTACAGTTAAGGAATCGGCGCAAGTAACTAAATTTAAAGCACCACCAAGCACCAAACAAAGCACAAAAAGTAATAAGCAATTAATTAACAAATAAAATAGAAGGAACCCTGCCCCTAAAGCACCAAGACCAAAGTAATAAGCAATCAATAAATTAAAAAATTAAAAAATAGAAGGAATCCTGCGCCTAAAGCACCAAAATCAATCAGTAAATAACAAATAAAAAATAGAAGTCCTACCTTAGGGAACACAGCGGGCCGCCGATGAGGGAGCCCATTCGGCCAGGGCTAGGGACGGTGTGCTTCGGCCCCTCCCACACAGCCTGCAGCGCGCGTTTGCAGAAACGGCCTGCAAGGAGCTACTGCACATGCGCACAGACTCTAGCGCGTATGTGCAGAGGTCCCGGCACTGTTTTCAGCGCGGGACCTGGCTCCGCCCCCAATCCATTGGGCCACATTGCGTCACGACGGAGGAGAGGCTGAGGAGCGGCCAAAATACGGAGGTCTTTTTTCGGCGTGCTTGGAGGCGGGCAAAAGTGGCGCAGCTCGAGTGAGGGCTGAGAATGACTTGAATAGCACGTTTAGTGAGTTGGTCTTGCCGCAGGTAAAGGGTACACAGCCAGATAGGGGATGGATGACCAACAGGATGAGCAGTGCAAGGAAGGTAGTGCAGGGGTCCACTGCGGTCATGCCCATGCAAAACAGATACACTACTTTGGGTACTATTGAGGAGGATGACTCATCTGTGGAGGGCAACAGCAGCCAAGTTCATGGCACCCGTGGGTGACTCTGCTGCACAGGAGGGCAGGAAAAAGAGTGGGAGAGCTATTGTGATAGGGGATTCAATTGTAAGGGGAATAGATAGAGGTTTCTGCGACCGCAACCAAGACTCCAGGATGGTATGTTGCCTCCCTTCACTGAATGGTGACAGATTAGGAAAAGGGCAGGTGCAAAGAGACCTGGGTGTCATGGTACATCAGTCATTGAAGGTTGGCATGCAGGTACAGCAGGCGGTTAAGAAAGCAAATGGCATGTTGGCCTTCATAGCGA
Source organism: Pristiophorus japonicus (assembly GCF_044704955.1). NCBI lineage: Eukaryota > Metazoa > Chordata > Chondrichthyes > Pristiophoridae > Pristiophorus > Pristiophorus japonicus. The sequence goes on along the minus strand of NC_091989.1, from coordinate 33,522,358 downwards.
GGGGATTTGAGTACAAGGGCAGGGAGGTGTTGCTACAATTGTACAGGGCCTTGGTGAGGCCACACCTGGAGTATTGTGTACAGTTTTGGTCTCCTAACCTGAGGAAGGACATTCTTGCTATTGAGGGAGTGCAGCGAAGGTTCACCAGACTGATTCCCGGGATGGCGAGACTGACCTATCAAGAAAGACTGGATCAACTGGGCTTGTATTCACTGGAGTTCAGAAGAATGAGAGGGGACCTCATAGAAACGTTTAAAATTCTGACGGGGTTAGACAGGTTAGATGCAGGAAGAATGTTCCCAATGTTGGGGAAGTCCAGAACCAGGGGACACAGTCTAAGGATAAGGGGGAAGCCATTTAGGACCGAGATGAGGAGGAATTTCTTTACCCAGAGAGTGGTGAACCTGTGGAATTCTCTACCACAGAAAGTTGTTGAGGCCAATTCACTAAATATATTCAAAAAGGAGTTAGATGAAGTCCTTACTACTAGGGGAATCAAGGGGTATGGTGAGAAAGCAGGAATGGGGTACTGAAGTTGCATGTTCAACCATGAACTCATTGAATGGCGGTGCAGGCTAGAAGGGCTGAATGGCCTACTCCTGCACCTATTTTCTATGTTTCTATGTTTCTATGTCGCGGAGCGGGTGCAGGACATTCTGAAAAGGGAGGGTGAACAGCCAGTTGTCATGGTGCATATAGGTACCAACGATATAGGTAAAAAACGGGATGAGGTCCTACGAGACGAATTTAGGGAGCAAGGAGCTAAATTTAAAAAGTAGGACCTCAAAAGTAGTAATCTCAGGATTGCTACCAATGCCACGTGCTAGTCAGAGTAGGAATCGCAGGATAGCTCAGATGAATACGTGGCTTGATGAGTGGTGCACAAGGGAGGGATTCAAGTTCTGGGATATTGGAACAGGTTCTGGGGGAGGTGGGACCAGTACAAACCGGATGGCCTGCACCTGGGCAGGACCGGAACCAATGTTCTCGGGGGAGTGTTTGCTAGTGCTGTTGGGGAGGAGTTAAACTAATATGGCAGGGGGATGGGAACCTATGCAGGGAGACAGAGGGAAGTAGAATGGAGGCAGAAGCAAAAGATAGAAAGAACAAAAGTAAAAGTGGAGGGCAGAGAAACCTAAAGCAAAAAGGGCCACATTACACCAAAATTCTAAAGGGGCAAAGTGTGTTAGAAAGACAAGCCTGAAGGCTCTGTGCCTCAATGCGAGGAATATTCGGAATACTCGCATCGGAAAGGTGGGCGAATTAACTGCGCAGATAGCAGTTTACGGGTATGATGTAATTGGCTCCAGGGTGATCAAGCCTGCGAACCCAACATCCAAGGGTATTCAACATTTAGGAAGGATAGACAGAAAGGAAAAGGAGGCGGGGTGGCATTGCTGGTTAAAGAGGAAATTAATGCAATAGTAAGAAAGGACATTAGCTTGGATGATGTGGAATCGGTATGGGTGGAGCTACGGAATACCAAGGGGCAGAAAACGCTAGTGGGAGTTATGTACAGACCGCCAAACATTAGTAGTAAGGTTGGGGACAACATCAAACAAGAAATTAGGGATGTATGCAATAAAGGTACAGCAGTTATCATGGGTGACTTTAATCTACATATTGATTGGGCTAACCAAACTGGTAGCAATGCGGTGGAGGAGGATTTCCTGGAGTGTATTAGGGATGGTTTTCGAGACCAGTATGTTGAGGAACCAACTAGGGAGCTGGCCATCCTAGGCTGGTGATGTGTAATGAGAAAGGACTAATTAGCAATCTTGTTGTGCGAGGCCCCTTGGGGAAGAGTGACCATAACATGGTAGAATTCCTTATTAAGATGGAGAATGACGGAGTTAATTCAGAAACTAGGGTCCTGAACTTAAGGAAAGGTAACTTCGATGGTTTGAGGCTTGAATTGGCTAGAATAGACTGGCAAATGATACTTAAAGGGTTGACGGTGGATAGGCAATGGCAAGCATTTAAAGATCACATGGATGAACTTCAGCAATTGTACATCCCTGTCTGGAGTAAAAATAAAATGGGGAAGGTGGCTCAACCGTGATTAACAAGGGAAATTAAGGATAGTGTTAAATCTAGGGAAGAGGCATATAAATTGGCCAGAAAAAGCAACAAACCTGAGGACTGGAAGAAATTTAGAATTCAGCAGAGGAGGACAAAGGGTTTAATTAAGAGGGGGAAAATAGAGTACGAGAAGAAGCTTGCCAGAAACATAAAAACTTACTGCAAAAGCTTCTATAGATATGTGAAGAGAAAAAGATTAGTGAAGACAAACGTAGGTCCTTTGCAGTCGGATTCAGGTGAATTTATAATGTGGAACAAAGAAATGGCAGACCAATTGAACAAATACTTTGGTTCTGTCTTCATGAAGGAAGACACAAATAACCTTCCGGAAGTACGAGGGGACCGACTGGGTCTAGTGAGAAGGAGGAACTGAAGGATATCCTTATTTGGCGGGAAATTGATGGGATTGAAGGCCGATAAACCCCTGAGGCCTGATAGTCTGCATCCCAGAGTACTTAAGGAAGTGGCCCTAGAAATATTGGATGCATTGGTGATCATTTTCCAACAGTCTATCGACTCTGGATCAGTTCCTATGGACTGGAGGGTAGCTAATGTAACACCACTTTTTAAAAAGGGAGGGAGAGAGAAAGCGGGTAATTATAGACCGGTTAGCCTGCCATCAGTAGTGGGGAAAATGTTGGAATCAATTATTAAAGACGAAATAGCGCATTTGGAAAGCAGTGACAGGATCGGTGCACGTCAGCATGGATTTATGAAGGGGAAATCATACTTGACAAATTTTCTGGAATTTTTTGAGGATGTAACTAGTAGAGTGGACAAGGGAGAACCAGTGGATGTGGTGTATTTGGACTTTCAAAAGGCTTTTGACAAGGTCCCACACAAGAGATTGTTGTGCAAAATCAAAGCACATGGTATTGGGGGTGATATACTGATGTGGATAGAAAACTGGTTGGCAGACAGGAAGCAGAGAGTCGGGATAAACGGGTCCTTTTCAGAATGGCAGGCAGTGACTAGTGGAGTGCCGCAGGGCTCAGTGCTGTGACCCCAGCTCTTTACAATATACATCAATGATTTGGATGAAGGAATTGAGTGTCATCTCTCCAAGTTTGCAGATGACACTAAACTGGGTGGCAGTGTGAACTGTGAGGGGGACGCTAAGAGGCTGCAGGGTGACTTGGACAGGATAGGGGAGTGGGCAAATGCATGGCAAATGCAGTCTAATGTGGATAAATATGAGGTTATCCACTTTGGGGGCGAAAATGCGAGGACAGAATATTATTTGAATGGCGGCAGCTTAGGAAAAGGGGAGGTGCAACGAGACCTGGGTGTCATGGTTCATCAATCTTTGAAAGTTGGCATGCAGGTGCAGCAGGCGGTGAAGAAGGCAAATAGTATGTTGGCCTTCATAGCTAGGGGATTTGAGTATAGGAGCAGGGAGGTCTTACTGCAGTTGTACAGGGCCTTGGTGAGACCTCACCTGGAATATTGTGTTCAGTTTTGGTCTCCTAATCTGAGGAAGGACGTTCTTGCTATTGAGGGAGTGCAGCGAAGGTTCACCAGATTGATTCCTGGGATGGCAGGACTGACATATGAGGAGGGACTGGATCAACTGGTCCTGTATTCACTGGAGTTTAGAAAGATGAGAGGGGATGAGACGGCCTTTGGTGGCCATTACAGAAACATGGTTGCAGGGTGGCCAAGACTGGGAATTAAACATACAGGGGTATCTGACGATTCGGAAAGATAGACAAGAAGGGAAAGGAGGTGGGGTAGCTCTGTTAATAAAGGATGATATCAAGGCAGCTGTGAGAGACGATATTGACTCCAATGAACAAAATGTTGAATCATTGTGGGTGGAGATTAGAGATAGTAAGAGGAAAAAGTCACTGGTGGGCGTAGTTTATAGGCCCCCAAATAATAACTTCACGGTGGGTAACGGGCAATAATCAAGGGAATAATGGAGGCATGTGAAAAAGGAACGGCAGTAGTCATGTGGGATTTTAACCTACATATCGATTGGTTAACTCAAATCGCACGGGGTAGCCTGGAGGAGGAATTCATAGAATGCATACGGGATTGTTTCTTAGAACAGTATGTAACAAAACCTATAAGGGAGCAAGCTATCTGAGTGATCACAGTATGGTTGAATTTGTAATTCAGATTGAGGGTGAGGAAGTTGTGTCAGAAACGAGCGTACTATGCTTAAACAAAGGGGACTACAGTGGGATGAGGGCAGAGTTGGCTAAAGTAGACTGGAAACACAGACTAAACGGTGGCACAATTGAGGAACAGTTGCTCTTTCATAGTGCGCAACAAAAATATATTCCAGTGAAAAAGAAGGGCGGTAAGAGAAGGGATAACCAGCCATGGATAACCAAGGAAATAAAGGAGAGTATCAAATCAAAGACCAATGCGTATAAGGTGGCCAAGGTTAGTGGGAAACTAGAGGATTGGGAAAATTTTAAACAACAGCAAAGAATGACTAAAAAAGCAATAAAGAAAGGAAAGATAGATTTCGAAGGTAAACTTGCGCAAAACATAAAAACAGATAGTAAAAGCTTTTACAGATATATAAAACAGAAAAGAGTGACTAAAGTAAATGTTGGTCCCTCAGAAGATGAGAAGGAGGATTTAATAATGGGAAATGTGGAAATGGCTGAGACCTTAAACAATTATTTTGCTTCGGTCTTCACAGTGGAAGACACAAAAACCATGCCAAAGATTGCTGGTCATGGGAATGTGGGAAGGGAGGACCTTGAGACAATCACGATCACTAGGGAGGTAGTGCTGGACAGGCTAATGGGACTCAAGGTAGACAAGTCCCCTGGCCCTGATGAAATGCATCCCAGGGTATTAAAAGAGATGGCGGAAATTATAGCAGATACATTCGTTATAATCTACCAAAATTCTCTGGACTCTGGGGAGGTACCAGCGGATTGGAAAGCAGCTAATGTAACGCCTCTGTTTAAAAAAGGGGGCAGACAAAAGGCAGCTAACTATAGGCCGGTTAGCTTAACATCTGTAGTGGGGAAAATGCTTGAAACTATCATTAAGGAAGAAATAGCGGGACATCTAGATAGGAATAGTGCAATCAAGCAGACGCAGCATGGATTCGTGAAGGGGAAATCATGGTTAACTAATTTACTAGAATTCTTTGAGGATATAACGAGCATGGTGGATAGAGGTGTACCGATGGATGTGGTGTATTTAGATTTCCAAAAGGCATTCGATAAGGTGCCACACAAAAGGTTACTGCAGAAGATAGAGGTACGCGGAGTCAGAGGAAATGTATTAGCATGGATAGAGAATTGGCTGGCGAACAGAAAGCAAAGAGTCGGGATAAATGGGTCCTTTTCGGGTTGGAAATCGGTGGTTAGTGGTGTGCCACAGGGATCGGTGCTGGGACCACAACTGTTTACAATATACATAAATGACCTGGAAGAGGGGACAGAGTGTAGTGTAACAAAATTTGCAGATGACACTAAGATTAGTGGGAAAGCGGGTTGTGTAGAGGACACAGAGAGGCTGCAAAGAGATTTGCATAGGATAAGCGAATGGGCGAAGATTTGGCAGATGGAATACAATGTCGGAAAGTGTGAGGTCATCCACCTTGGGGAAAAAAAAACAGTAAAAGGGAATATTATTTGAATGGGGAGAAATTACAACATGCTGAGATTCAGAGGGACCTGGGGGTCCTTGTGCATGAATCCCAAAAAGTTAGTTTGCAGGTGCAGCAGGTAATCAGGAAGGCGAATGGAATGTTGGCCTTCATTGCGAGAGGGATGGAGTACAAAAGCAGGGAGGTCCTGTTGCAACTATACAGGGTATTGGTAAGGCTGCACCTGGAGTACTGCGTGCAGTTTTGGTCACCTTACTTAAGGAAGGATATACTGGCTTTGGAGAGGGTACAGAGACGATTCACTAGGCTGATTCCGGAGATGAGGGGGTTACCTTATAATGATAGATTGAGTAGACTGTGTCTTTACTCGGAGTTCAGAAGGATGAGGGGTGGTCTTATAGAAACATTTAAAATCATGAAAGGGATAGACAAGATAGAGGCAGAGAGGTTGTTTCCACTGGTAGGGGAGGCTAGAACTAGGGGGCACAGCCTCAAAATACGGGGGAGCCAATTTAAAACCGAGTTGAGAAGGAATTTCTTCTCCCAGAGGGTTGTGAATCTGTGGAATTCTCTGCCCAAGGAAGTAGTTGAGGCTAGCTCATTGAATGAATTCAAGTCACAGATAGATAGATTTCTAACCAATAAGGGAATTAAGGGTTACGGGGAGAGGGCGGGTAAGTGGAGCTGAGTCCACGGCCAGATCAGCCATGATCTTATTGAATGGCGGAGCAGGCGCGAGGGGCTAGATGGCCTACTCCTGTTCCTAATTCTTATGTTCTTATGTTTTTATCTCTTAGAAACGTATAAAATTCTGACGGGACGGGACAGGTTAGATGCGGGTAGAATGTTCCTGATGTTGGGGAATTCCAGAACCAGGGGACACAGTCTTAGAATAAGGGGTAGGCCATTTACGACTGAGATGAGGAGAAACTTCTTCACACAGAGAGTTGTTAACCTGTGGAATTCCCTGCCGCAGAGAGTTGTTGATGCCAGTTCATTGGATATATTCAAAAGGGAGTTAGATATGGCCCTTATGGCTAAGGGGATCAAGGGGTATGGAGAGAAAGCAGGAAAGGGGTACTGAGGGAATGATCAGCCATGATCTTATTGAATGGTGGTGCAGGCTCGAAGGGCCAAATGGCCTACTCCTGCACCTATTTTCTATGTTTCTTTGTTTCTAAATAGAGGTTAGGGAAATTTGGGCCCATAGAATCTTTTGTGATTTCTGGTTCACAGTATAGGTATTATACTGTGATTCAGTTGCTTAGACTGACAATTCTCCCCTGTTCCCTCTTTCTGCCCCGCCCCCCCCCCCCCCGCCACCCCAACACACAACAAAACTAAAGCTTCACTGAAAACTAAGCAGATGCTCTAAGCGTACAGATTAGCAAGTTTGAGGGTCAGATTTTGGTTTGACTATTACTTGTGTCTTAAGTAATATAATGTTTCTCCTCAATTTAAGATGCTGCTTAAAACCTTCCTTTTTGACCAAGCTTTTTGTCACCTGCCCTGATAATTCCTTATGTGGCTCAGTGTCAAATTTTGTTTGATAATGCTTTTGTGAAGTGCCTTGGGATGTTTTGCTGTTAAAGATGCTATATAAATGCAAGTTGTTGTTGATCTGGAGCAGTATTTGATTGTTTACTTGTCAATATTTTCACTAGTGTATGCATCCCCTTTCCAGATTCAAAATCTTAAAGGTTTTTGGGAAGAGCTGAACAGGAATGTGGAATCTGTGAAGAATTTAGAACATTTACATAGTCCATGGTACAATAATAGTTCCTTGAGAAGAATCAAAGCAAAGCTATTTTCAGAAATGGTAAGACAATTTTAGTGAGCATTCATAGTTTTTAATGTAACCAATAAGCAATTTAACACTTTGGAAACCATTGAAAGTTGCTTATAGGTGGCATTTAAGAAAAGTATTTATTTTTAAATTAGGAGCATATATTGATCTTGAGTAATTTTATTGAATCAGTAAAGTGAGGTTAATGGTTTTAGGAAAGAAAGTATTGGCCCCATAATACTCACACCTTGCAGGTGGCAGTGTGGGTGTTGGGAATCTCCACTTCACTCCTCACGAATGTATAGATGCATTCGAGGGAAAGCTATATAAGCACATGAGGGAGAAAGGTATAGAAGGATATGTTGATGGGGTTAGATCAAGACGGGTGGAGGCTCGTGTGGAGCATAAACACCAGCATGGACCTGTTGGGCCAAATGGCCTGTTTCTGTGATGTAAATAGTTTGTCAGTTGATGGTCACCTAATTTGAATTGAAACGGTGGGCACCGGTGGTGCTTCTGCTTCTTGGGTGCCTGGTTGGGGGAAGGAGGAGCAGGAAAAACAGAGCAGGCAAGCCACTCTTTGGATTATCCATGTAAAGTTTTCCTTTGCTTTCCAATCTGCTTCCTTTATATGGGATTTGTCCCCAAAACACTCTGATGGAAACTGTCTGGGCTGGGCTGATTTTTCTGACCCTGTGGATTTCTATGACTAGGACAATTTCTTTCTTGATCACTTTTATTTTTGTGTAGATAACTTATCTCCTAGTCAGATGGCGCATGTGAAAAGTAAAATTAGCATTGTGAATACAATTAACTGAATCTTAAATGTGGATAGTAGGTGGAACAAAAACATCAAGATTAAATGTAAGAGTCTTAGAGGTGAGAGCATTGTGAGGATTGTGGAATGCACTACTGGAGCTGCTGATTGAAGCAGAGAACATGTCAATATTTAAGAATGGCTTGGGTAGGCGGTTGAATATAAAGAGATATGGGAACAAGGCAGGCACATGGATAAGCATACGAAAAAGATGGACAGAAAAAAGACCAGCTAGTCCACCGAGTATGTCTCATTCAATCATATAGTTACTGGGCAACATACTCCCCAGCCACCTCCAGCCATGTTATCTCCTGGAAGAAGCAAAAAAAGCGTTTTCTTTAACAAAACAAACCCTAGATGAAATTTACAGAAAAAAGAATTCTGGGAAATTCCTCTTGACCCCCAAAGGTGATCAAAAATGAGTTCCAGGAGATAACAATGACCATGAGGTACATCGCCCAACATCCTGCCCACCTTTTGCATGCTGTGATAGCTGCTTTGTCCTGGAACTTATCCAGCTGCCTTTTGAATGTTTGCAGCAAATCTGCACTTACTGCATGAGCCAGTAACCTATTCCAAAGGTTAGTGATCCTCTGGGAAGGAAAATCCTCTTGCAGCTAACCTAGTTCTATGGCTATATAGCTTGTATGCATGTCCCCAACATAGACTGTTTCCACATTGTAACTTTTACGTAATAAATAATTTTATTGTTTTTAGTCTCTCCTGACTTCAGAAAATGTATTTGCACCTCTGGTAATGTCATAGCTGGTTTGAAATGTTGTTTCTGATATCTGTTTGTATTGAGGAACAGCTTTCTGGCCTCAGCATATTTTTAATGAATTGCTGATTTGTATGAGTCTCTGAATAGGAGGTACTCATTTTAATAGTTTCTGCTGGAATATTAAGTTAGTCCAATGTATTTTAGTGCAGGAGGATAGATTTCCTCTTGTATCCTCTCATCGGGTTTTAGTCGAGTAACGTGTTGTTAGTACCCATCTGACTATTGGGTGCGAATCCTGTCTGTGATCTCTGCTTCATTGCTTGAACATCTGGACCATATTGGACTTGGCATTGAGAGTTTGTCAGAGTGGAGGGAGAGAGTGGTAAGAGAGAGCAGGTGTGTGGTGGGGTGGTGCATAAGGGTTAAAAAGGTAAAGCAAAATTCCTCATGTCACTGCTGGTTCTTTTGCCACTCACCTTAAATCTGTGTCCTCCGATTACTGACCCTTCTGCCACTGGAAACATGATTTTGAACGCCTCTATCAAATCTCCCCATCTCTGCTCTAAGGAGAACAACCCCAGCTTCACTAGTCTCTCCACCTAAGTCTCTCATCGCTGGTACCATTCCAGTAAATCCCTTCTGCGCCCTCTCTGAGGCCTTGACATCCTTCCTAAAGTGTGGTGCCCACAATTGAACACAAAAAGGTTGCAGCACAAGATAAAAGTTCATGGGGTTGGGGATAATATATTAGCATGGATAGAGGATTGGCTAACTAACAGAAAACAGAGTCGGGATAAATGGGTCATTTTCCGGTTGGCAAATAGTAACTGGTAGGGTGCCATAGGAATCGGTGCTGGGGCCTCAACTTCCTCAAACACCTCGGCCTAGAAATTCATTTCTGGTGGTGGTGCAAAACAGGTCGTATCGGATCGGCTGCCCGTTATACACAGTGCCTGATATTTAGTTCCATTGACTGCAATGGGAATCCAAAGGTCTTCTATATGCATATTAACAGTAAAAGGATTGTCAGAAGAGCGGTGGCCAATTAGGGACCAAAATGGAGATCTATTGGTGGAGGCAGAAGGCATGGCTGAGGACTTAAATGAGTACTTTGCCAAGGAAGAAGACTTTGCTAAAACTATGGTACATGAGGGTGTCGGGATACTGGATGAGATTAAAATAGACAAGGAGGCAATACTAGAAAGGCTGGCAATACTTAAAGTGGAGAGTCAGGGAGTCCCAGAGAGTCAGGATAAATGGGTCATTTACTGGTTGGCAAACAGTAACTAGTGGGTTGCCGCAGGGATCAGTGCTGGGGCCTCAACTATTTACAATCTATATTCATAACTTGGATGAATATCTTATCGAGAGCAATGTAGTTAAGTTTGCTGCTGATACAATGATGGGTAGGATAGCAGATTGTGAGGAAGACGCAAAAAATCTGCAAAGGTTTAGCAGGCTAAGTGAGTGGGCAAACATTTGGCAGATGGAGTATAGGGCCCAAGTTTCGGCCTCAGTTGCTCCTGATTTTTTGGAGCAACTGGTGTAGAACGGAGTATCTTAGAAATTCAAATTCTCGACATTTAGTTTGCTCCAGTTCTAGTCAGTTAGAACAGTTTCACTTTGGAACAGAATTTTTTTTCAAAAGGGGGCGTGTCCGACCATTTACGCCTGTTTTCAAAATTTCGGCAGTGAAAACTTACTCCAAACTAACTTAGAATGGAGTAAGTGAAGATTTTTGTACGCTCGAAAAAACCTTGTCTACACTTTTAAAAAATAAGGCGTAGGTTACAAATCAGGCATAGGGAATGGGGGGGGGGGGTTTAAAGGGAAGTTTACAAACATTAAACACTTCAGTTTTACAAATAAAGAGCCATCATCAATAATAAATGATAAAAACATCAATAAATCAATCAAAAAAAATTAATAAGAAATAATTTTTTTTGAAAAAAATCAATAAATAAAACATTTTCTACTTACCGACTGCAGCACCGGGAGCCCTCCAACAGCGTGCTGGGATGCCCCCCCCCACCCAGTGTGTCTCTGTCAGTGTCTCTATCTCTCTGTGTGTGTCTCTCACTCTCTGTCTGTCAGTGTCTGTGTTTCTGATAGCGAGGGGGGGGGTGCAGGGGGAGGGAAGGGGAAGGGGGGGAGGAGGGGAAGGGGGGGGAAAGAGAAGGGGGGAAAGGAGAAGAGGGGGAGGAAGGAGAGGGGGGGAAAGGAGAAGGCGGGGAGAAAGAAGGGGGGGCGAGGGGGAAGGAGAAGGCGGGGGGGGGGGCGAAGGCTGAATGGGCCGGGCCCAAGACTTCGGGCAGGGCCCGTCCCCAGCACCAGATTTACAGGTAGGTGGCGTTGGGGCGGGTCGGGGTCGGGGGGAGCGCGGGTCGGGGTCGGGAGCACGGTCGGGTCGGCGGTGGGGGGCAGAGGGAGGTTGGGTCAGGTCGGTTTGTGTCGGGGGTGGGGGGAGGGAAGTCAGGTTGGGTCGGGTCGGATCCGGTCCGGGGGCGGCGGGGGGGGAAGCGGGAGTCCGGTCAGGTCCGGTCCGGGGGCCGGAGGGGGTCGAGGGGGGAGCGGCAGTCGGGTCGGGAGGAAGCAGGAGCCTGGCGTGGGAGGCAGCTTTATGCACGCAGCCCCAGTGAGGCCATTCGGCCAGGGCTAGGGGCTGCGTGCTTCGGGCCCCTCCCACACAGTTTTGGGTGCCTGGAGCTACTGCACATGCGCGCCCACTGTAGCGTGCATGTGCAGAGGTCCCGGCACTGCTTTCAGCGCAGGGACCTAGCTCCGCCCCCTACAGCTCGTGCTGCGCCGCGCCCGACTCCAGAGCAGGGAGCCGGAGAATCTGTATGTTTTTTTTAGGCGCACTTTGTGGCGCGAAAAACAGGCGTCCAGGTTGGGGCTGCGCCGTTCTAGGCGCGATCCGAAACTTGGGCCCATAATGTGGGAAAATATGAGGTTATCCACTTTGGCAGAAATAATAGAAAAGCAAATTATAATTTAAATGGAAAAAAATTGCAAAGTGCTGCAGTACAGATGGACCTGGGGGTCCTTGTGCATGAAGCACAAAAAGTTAGTATGCAGGTACAGCAAGTGATCAGGAAGGCAAATGGAATGTTGGCCTTTATTGCAAAGGGAAATAGAGTATAAAAGCAGAGAAGTCCTTCTACAACTGAACAGGGTATTGGTGAGGCCACAGCTAGAGTACTGCATACAGGTTTGGTCTCTATATTTAAGGAAGGATATATTTGCACTGGAGGCTGTTCAGAGAAGGTTCACTAGCTTTGATTCCGGAGATGAAGGGGTTGACTTATGAAGATAGGTTGAGTAGGTTGAGCCTATACTCATTGGAGTTCAGAAGAATGAGAGGTGATCTTATCGAAAAATATAAGATAATGAGAAAGCTCGACAAGGTGGATGCAGAGAGGATATTTCCACTCATAGGGGAAACTAAAACCAGGGGGCATAGTCTCAGAATAAGAGTCACCCATTTAAAATTTCTTCTGAGAGGGATGTAAATCTGTGGAATTCTCTGCCCCAGAGAGCTGTGGAGGCTGGGTCAATGAATATATTTGTGGAGATAAACAGATTTTTGAGTGATCAGGGAATAAAGGGTTATGGAGAGTGACGGGGAAGTGGAGCTGAATCCATGATAAGATCAGCCATGGTCTTATTAAATGGTGGAGCAGGCTCGGGGGCCAAATGGCCTACTCCTGCTCCTATTTCTTATGTTCTTATACTCCAGCCGAAGCTTAACCAATGCTTTATAAAGATTTTGCATAACTTCAATGCTTTTGTACTCTATCTCTCTATTAGTAAAGCCTGATTCCATATGTTTTTTTAACAGCCTTCTCAACTTGTCCTGCCACCTTCAAAGATTTGTGTACATACACCCCCAGGTCTCTTTGCTCCTGCACCCCATTTAGAATTGTACCCTCTAGTTTATATTGCCTCTCCTCATTCTTCCTATCAAAATGTCAACCCCCTCATCTCCGGAATCAACCTAGTGAACCTTCTCTGAACAGCCTCCAGTACAAGTATATCCTTCCTTAAATACGGAGGCCAAACCTGTATGCAGTGGTGTGGCCTCACCAATCCCCTGTATAGTTGGAGCAGGATTTCTCTCTATTAAATTTCATCTGCCATGTGTCTGCTCATTTCACCAGTCTATGTCCTTCTGAAGTCTGTTACTATCCTCTTCATTGTTTACTACATTTACAAGTTTCGTGTCATCTGCAAATGTCATTTGCTATTGAGGGAGTGCATATGAGGAGAGACTGGATCAACTGGGCCTTTATTCACTGGAGTTTAGAAGGATGAGAGGGGATCTCATAGAAACGTATAAAATTCTGACGGGACTGGACAGGTTAGATGCGGGAAGAATGTTCCCGATGTTGGGGAAGTCCAGAACCAGGGGACATTGTCTTAGGATGAGGGGTAGGCCATTTAGGACTGAGATGAGGAGAAACTTCTTCACTCAGAGAGTTGTTAACCTATGGAACTCCCTGCCGCAGAGAGTTGTTGATGCCAGTTCATTGGATATATTCAAGAGAGAGTTAGATATGGCCCTTATGGCTAAGGGGATCAAGGGGTATGGAGAGAAAGCAGGAAAGGGGTACTGAGGGAATGATCAGCCATGATCTTATTGAATGGTGGTGCAGGCTCAAAGGGCCAAATGGCCTACTCCTGCACCTATTTTCTATGTTTCTATGTTACTATCCACTTTGAATATCTTATCGAAATCCACTACATCCAATCCTTTCATAATTTTGAAAACCTCAGTCATATCCCCTCAGGTTATTCACCTTGGACAGACATAGGACTAACTGTTTAAACCTATCCAAGTAAATAAGAAATATAACTTTAGTTATCATTCTTGTTGGTGTCCACTGAACCCCCTCCATATCCTCAACATCTATCACCAGATGTGGGGATCCAAACCAATACTCCATGTGTGAACCTGCCAGAGCCTTATAACCTTTGTACGTTATTGTAAAATAAACTATTGGGATTTGATTGCTAAAAGTTGTTTCAATTATTTCAGAAAGTCGATGAAAGGGCGATCAGGCACTTCAGAAGTATTTTAGAAAATGCCAAAACGTAAGTGAAATTTTCTCACTTTTTAAGAATATTCTGGGGTATTTATTTCTGCTGGGATTCTCCTGCTCATCTGCTGTAAATTTAGCCGAAGAATTGCAGAAACCCCGGCAGTGTTCCCAGGGTTTCCAGCCCGGGGTTTCTGACTCGACCACTGAAGATACAGCAAATGAGTGTAAGAATTTCCATGGAAATTGATCCCCTAGATTTTTATTTTATCTTCTTAACCCCGTCTACTGGTTATTTGCAGATGCTTAAATTCTGGTTTAATTTGTGCAGGATTCTTTCAAAAGTGGATACATGGCCTTCAGGTAGGAAAAGATGGATTGATTTTACTTGTATAGAGATTATCTATCTCGCTGATGATGGACTTGCAATGCTATACTTTCCACAGCAGAAAAATGTGTCAAACTTTCCACAGCAGAAAAATGTGTCAAATTTTCCATCGCAAATGAGATGTCGATTTTATGCTATGGGTATAAGATACTAGTAATCATACTATAATCATATGTTTTGCATTATTTTTGAAACACTTCTTGCAATTGTTAAGTGATATTTCACATCTAAATTTTCCTTTGGATTTTCACACATGCAAAATATTTGTTCAGTAGGCAGTCATAGCCTAGAACAAGTAGCGGTTATTTGAACAGGAACAGGTGTTTTGCCTTGGTGGCAATTAATTTAGGAAAAAATGTGTTGCAGTTTTTCTTCATAACCTTTATTCAGCTACACACCCCTAGTTAACGAGTGCTTCCACTATTTTTTAATAACAGAACAGCCAGCGGTTCCCTTGTTTCAGGAAGAAGACTGCCAGCAGATGGTGCTAATAGGACTGGTAAGGAGCCCAGATGGCGGCGAATGCTGTATATTGTATGCTGCAATACTGAAGGAAAAAATAATAAAATTGATTCAAGCTTTTTTTTTAAGAAACCTGTACTGAAAAATTATTTTAAGAAGTAATTTCTAGTACATGGAATTCACACTTGTTCCTCATTGATGCCCACAGATTTGTTGCCTGGGGCACATGTAACCTGCCATACTGAATAAATATGATGCATACACTGGCACTACAATTTATGCCTTGAAAACACAGCTCTCCTTTCACTCACTGATGCATTACAACTTGGTTGAGCAGATGCCTGTAAAACAGTTAACCTGTACAGCATCAGGTAGTTTCTAGATCCTTCCCCCTCCCCTTCAGAGTTTGTGGGTTACAGAAGATCAGAAAAATCATGGGTGTGATTATATAGTAATAGATTTTGTCTGAGTCTTAACCATCAGGTTGATCTGCTTATCCTTAATTCCCGGGCCCAGTACAGCTAGTCATGGACTATTACTGAGATAATACAGGTACAAGGGAGTATATCAAAAAGGGTTTGACTGGTACAATCTCTTTTGATTTTTCTTAGGAAGCAACAAAAGTTGTTGGCTTTCCTCATATAGCCTAATGTGCACAAAACTGATGGACTATTGACGACTTACTGCAATAATATTTTATACATTGAATGATTCATTGAAAATGAATATTGCATGCATCACTAAGTACAGTCCCCACCACTTAAACCGCCCACATTTAAAACAGACAGTCACTTATATCAGCCAAAAAGCCATTTGCATTAACATCATTTTCAAAGTTTCCAGTTATAGTCTCGTAAATGTTCTGTTTATTTTGAGCAGAAACAGCTGTGCTTGCTCGTCAGTTTGCTCTTTGTTAAGTGGGTTGAAGAGAATGTTTCATCTTCCATGGCAGATGTGTAAGTGACATTCATTAGATGTTTGGGTTGTTTCAATGGTTGATCGGCAAAGGAGAATTCTATGGGGGAATGATTTGTTTCTGAATGGCAGGTCCTGCTCCCTGTTCCCTTCAGTTTCCTGATGACCGCGGCCAGGGTGAGTTGGTGCTGCGGAGCTCGGGGTCCTTAGTCAAATACGTGCATCGGTTTGGCTGACCGCTACCCCTATACCTTTTGCCCAGGTTACACAGCTTTATCATAGATCCAATTTATATTGCACTCAGTGACCTTCAGCATTACATGTCTAATATGATAAGCATCTCTCTACATTCTTCAAAATGCTGTATAGCGCCGCAACATTATACCAGCCATCACGTATAACGTGCAAAACGGGTTCGCACGAATGTGCCTTCGATAAGCGGTGGGGACTGTACTGTTGTTAAAGACCAGTGTCAAGCTGCTTAATGTTTTGGTTACAAAATGACACATTATTTCATTGCAATTTTTGTTGCTGGTACTTGGTAAATAGTGAAAAAAATGTACTGCAAGTTAATTGTGATAAATACCTTCATTTCTATAGATGGTTGAGAAACTGAAGGAACATCTACTGAAATATCTTTGTGTAGGAAAGAAGAAGATTGACCTGATAGTTAACAACTATGTTGTGAACTTGGTTTGTGATGCTTTCTTTACTTTTAACTCTAAGTGGTTGAATGCTAATTAGACAGTTATAAGTTATAAAGGACTTGGATATTTTTCTGCCATGTTGCAGTTTGGTATTTTAGCACGGCCAATCTGTTTTCAAGGTATTTTGGAGGGGGAATCAGGAACAGAAAGACACAATGTAAAGAGCATTCATATAGGGCAAATTTTCTGAGCCGTGGGATTGCTTGGCCTGATGTGAAATGGTCATACCAAGAACCAACAATTGGACCAACCTGAAGTGCTCTTGGCACATTTAAATGTGCATAATTTCCCATTTATTTAAAATAGAATTGCACTATAAACTTTAGCACTCAATGAAGTGGGTGAAAAGAGAAACTTAGTCTGTTGAGAAGGCCTTAAAAGGGCAGAGGCTCTTTTATGTTGAATATTTTGTGGCATTGGAGAAGTGAGTATTTATGTAAAAATGTAAACAACCGAATATTGTCTGGATAATCTCTAGAAAGCCGATATAATAGAAGCATTTATAAGGACTAAGCAGAGCAAGAAAAGAGTAACAGAAGAAATATATAAACTGAGGGTATTAAAATACAAATTTTCAATGCAGCATAGAGAGTGACTGCAAACTAAAGAGCAGTGTATTGGTTGGCAAGTCAATTAAAATTGACTGGGGGTTTCTTTTGGAGTGCCCCAAATACAATATTTTATGGTTGAAGTCGTACAAGATGAAGGGAAATATGCCAGGGAGATAGCTGGATCCATAACTGGCTCCACCTGCGTTATACCACTCGCCATATCTGCAAGCCTTGATTCACCTACTTGTCAGTGATCGAGGAGAGCTGACTCCACATGCTCTAGGTGAGCAGAGTGGCAGGTACAGAGCTGTGTGATCTGCTTTAAGGAAAACTGCAGACACAGCCACTGCCAGTCCTGTATTTCTGGGACATCTACTCCCTCAACTTTTCTTCTGGTGCCTTCTTCCAGGCTAACAAATCATCTGTAATATCAATAACAGCAGCAACTTTCATAGAAACATTAGTGGGCCATTCAACCTCTCAAGCCTGTCCCACCATTCAGTTAGCTGATCTGTATTTTAACTCCATCTACTCGCCTTGGTTCCGTACACCATTAACACTTTTGCCTAACAAAAACGATCAATTTAAGTTTTGAAATTTTCACTTTGACTTAACCTCAACAGTTTTTTTGGGGGGGAAGAGTTCCAGATTTCTACTATCCATTGATTGAAGAATTGCTTCCTAATATCATCCCTGAATGGCCGAACTCTAATTTTAACGTTATGCCCCATTGTTCTGGACTCTCCCACCAGAGGAAAGAGAGTGGATCGAGAGAAACTATCAATTCCTTTAATCATCTTTAACATCTCAATTAGATTACTCTTTAATCTTCTATACTCAAGGGAATACAAGTCTAATTTATGTAACCTGCCCTTAGAATTTAGTGCTTTTAGCTCATGTATCATTTCTGGTGAATCTGCACTGCACCCATTCCGTGGTCAATATATCCTTCCTGAGGTGTGGTGCCCACAATTGAACACAGGACTCTAATGGGGTCTAACCAGAGCTTTATATAACTGCAACATAGCTTCCACTTTTTGTATTCCAGCCTCTTGTGATAAAGGCTAACATTCCATTAGCCTTTTGAATTATTTATTTGTACTTGTCCAATAAATTTGTGTTTCCTGTACTTACATACCTAAGTATTTTTGTTCTTCCACAGTTCCTTGCTTCTCACCAATTAGAAAATATTCTGATCTATCTTTCTTGGGTCCAAAGTGGACACTGAAATGGATAGGGATGGTAGGACGAGAGGTAATGCCAATAAAATCAGTATGCAGAGTTAGGTTTGATTTAAGCAAGCATGTCTTTTTACTGACGATCATTACTCTCTGGAACAAATTTCCACAACAGGTGACTTTGGCCCTTTTTATAAAATAAAGAAATTGACAAGTTTCTGAGATCATTGCCAGGTATAGGGGTAACTAGCTAGTTTAGATTGTGATGCTTCATGAACAATCATGGTATGGAGGTTGCTCGATTGCCTTTGGAGGTCGGTAACGAATTAGCCATTGCCTCTACTGAGACCACCTTACTTTGGGTGTGGGTGATTCGGATTTAAGGTTATAGTCCACTGCATGGCAGTTTCATGGACCTGATGGGTTTTTTTTTACACCTTTTTGTTTTTGTATGTTTAATCCTCCCACATCATGTATTAGCAGCTTTACTTCTCTAATCATCAAGCAGGGTGTGGGTGCTGCATCCCTCCATTGCTTGGTCACAGATTCAGTCGGGATAAACGAGTCCTTTTCAGAATGGCAGGCAGTGACTAGTGGGCTCAGTGCTGAGACCACAGCTCTTTACAATATACATTAATGATTTAGATGAAGGAATTGAGTGTAATATCTCTAAGTTTGCAGATGACGCTAAGAGGCTGCAGGGTGTCTTGGACAGGTTAGGTGAGTGAGCAAATGCATGGCAGATGCAATATAATGTGGATAAATGTGAGGTTATCCACTTTGGGGGCAAAAACACGAAGACAGAATATTATCTGAATGATGGCAAATTAGGAAAAGGGGAAGTGCGACGAGACCTGGGTGTCATGGTTCATCAGTCATTGAAAGTTGGCATGCAGGTACAGCAGGCAGTGAAGAAGGCAAATGGTATGTTGGCCTTCATAGCTATGGGATTTGAGTATAGGAGCAGGGAGGTCTTACTGCAGTTGTACAGGGCCTTGGTGAGGCCTCACCTGGAATACTGTGTTCAGTTTTGGTCTCCTAATCTGAGGAAGGACGTTCTTGCTATTGAGGGAGTGCAGCGAAGGTTCACCAGACTGATTCCCGGGATGGCTGGACTGACATATGAGGAGAGACTGGATCAACTGGGCCTTTATACACTGGAGTTTAGAAGGATGAGAGGAGATCTCATAGAAACATATAAGATTCTGACGGGACTGGACAGGTTAGATGTGGGAACAATTTTCCTGATGTTTGGGAAGTCCAGAACCAGGGGGCATAGTTTTAGGATAAGGGGTAGGTCATTTAGGACTGAGATGAGGAGAAACTTCTTCACTCAGAGAGTTGTTAACCTGTGGAATTCGCTGCCGCAGAGAGTTGTAGATGCCAGTTCATTGGATATATTCAAGAGGGTGTTAGATATGGCCCTTACGGCCAAAGGGATCAAGGGGTATGGAGAGAAAGCAGGAAAGGGGTAATGAGGGAATGATCAGCCATGATCATATTGAATGGTGGTGCAGGCTCGAAGGGCCAAATGTCCTACTCCTGCACCAATTTTCTATGTTTCTATGTTTCCTGATTCAACCTTTCTTTTATGATCCGCTGGGTTTGGCCAACAACTGCTTTTGCTCCACATACTCTTCGTTCAGTCAACCAAAAAGTGTTGATCCCACATTGCCTTTAAATGCCAGCTGCAATCCTTATAGAGCTAAAGCGATGGATATTCCACCTCCTTCATTTGGCGTGCTTCCAGCATGAAATTTAGGCCAGGCCAGGCCAGGTCAGGCCAGGAGCTTGCTGTCTATATACAATGAGAGCTGACTTTGAAAGATTTGATGAGGTTGGCTGTGTGCTGTTTGTGCGGTTGCACTACTGTGCACCAATCTTAATGAAAAATTGCAGGATCATAAAACTTGTGTTTATGTCACTACATTGAACAGTTTTGTGATAAATTGTCCTTTCTTTTAGCTTGAATGCATCCGGCAGATTGTAGATAAGATATGGAAAAAATACGACCTTGATACCCACGTCCTGTGCTTGTAAGTGATAGTCATTTTAAAGCAGGACAATTTGTAGCACCAAATGTGGCACATTATCAAGTGAAGACTAAAATTATGGGAAAACTAACAGTTGGATATTAAAATTATAGGTGAAGGTTATTATACAATAGTTATAATAATCTAACATTTTATGAAAAGTGGAATTTGAAACGAGATGCTAAAATAGGAACTTGTATGTAGATATTGGGAATATGTGTGTGTCCGATAGGGTTAGTAGAAGCTTCCTCCAGTCGTTCCTGTTGTATTAAAACCACATGTGAAGGAAGGCAGTCTTTTGGGAGCAGAAGATAACCAGTAAAGGCTCACTTTCATTTTATTTGTAGGAATATTAATTTAAAACAAACTTTATTTAAAAGAAAAGCACCAGAACTGACCTAAACATTTTGTCGCCACAATACCTCAATTTTTAATATTATGTGGAATAAAATAAGGTGCTCATGAGAGCCACGTTATTTTAATCTAATTACAACAACAACATTTATATAGCACCATTAATGCAGGAAAATGTCCCTAGGCGCATCAGAGGAACATAATCAGACAAAAATTGCCCTATTCAAAGAAGGGATGACTAAAAGCTTGGTCAAGAGATAGGTTTTAAGGAGGGTTTTAAGATGGGGAGGTTTAGGGAAGGAATTCCATATCTTGGGGCGTGGATGGCTGAAGGCATGGCCACCAATAGTGGGGCGAAGGATGTGGGGGATGCTTAAGAAGCCAGAGTTAGCGCAATGCAATGTCCTCGGAGGGTTGCTGGGCTGGAGGAGGTTACAGCAATAGTGAGGGATGAGGCCATGAAGGGATTTGTACACAATGAGAATTTTGGCACAGGGATGATGGGTGAGCAGTACTCAGTGCGAGTTAGCATATGGGCAGCAGAGTTTGGAAAAGCTCAAATTTATGGAGGGTGAAAGATGGGAGGTGGGCCAGGAGAGCATTGGAATAGTTGCGTCTAGAGGCAATAAAAGTATAGATTAGGATTGCAGCAGCAGATGAGCTAAGGCAGAGATGGCCAATGTTATGAGGTGGAGATCTTTATGGTGGAGATTTGCAAGATTAGCCCCCAACGGTGGGAAGAGTAGACGATTCTATAATTTTACTAATTCTCTAATACTAAGAAGAAGATTTAGAGAATTAGTAAAATTCTGGCATTGTATTGTTAATGGTTTCTTTGTCCACTAGTTTTAGCTTCATTGATTTTATTTTGAGGGGTGGGGGGGAAGTAGTGTTGGATAATTTTGTTGCATAAACTTTAGAAGATGGTGCTAGCAGAATAAAATAACTTCTGTCCAACAAAAAGCCTTAGAAACTAAATGTAATGCATGGAATTCTTGTGCGTTACTAGAATTACATACTGGGGGTTAAATTCAACTCCGGCGGGAGCTCAAAACAGGCGATATTGGATCAGCCACCCATTATACACCATGTCTGATTTTTCTTTTTCATTTATAACGGGTGGCCGATGTGCTACTGCCCATTTTATACCACCGTCAAAGTTGAATTTCACCCCCATTGTCTTTAATGTTCTTTGTAAATTGAGAAGACTGTTAAATGACTTTTTAAAAAAACTCTTCTGTAGGTCCAGCAGAGAGAAAGTAAATTCTGCAGAGTTTGTTGTGTTCCACATGATGACTCGTGTTTTGGGAGCTGCTGAAGGACTTTCTCTGCCTCTTCCACCAGGTAACAGGTGTTGATTAACCAGCAGAACTCTCAAACTGCGTTAGAAAGACTAGTTGATCTCCTGTGGTAGTCTTCGAATGAAGCCAGAGGAGGGGAGGGGAGGCTAATGACTGGAACAGGGTGCGTAGAAGTAATTCTGTCTCCATTTTAATGTCATGTTCTGTCCTTATTTTATATTTTTCTGTTATAAAATTAGCTGTGTCCATATTTCTTATAAAAACTGCCTATGGAAACTTGTCACACTGTAATTACATCCTCCTGTCAGTAAATGATGAGATCCATTAATCTGCTTTAGATTTTTTTAGTGCACATAAATGACTGTTCAGGACTTTTAAAATAGCTTGTTTGATGTTTTTGAATGAAATTATTATTGAAGTAAATAACAGTAACAACTTATAGTCCCATGAACCTACAGTTTTTGGAGCCAGTTTTCAATCAGAGCTGGAATAAATGTAATTTGAAATTGTCCTTTTATTACGTGTAAGTAATCTTTCACATCACCTTTCCTTATCTCCCAGCATGGACCTCTTACAAATTCCTGGCCATGAGGAAGCTTTCAAACTCTGACCAAAACAAAGCCTCTCGTTCCCATCTTAGCCATCTCACATGATGATGTAGAATTTGGTCTTTCCAAATAAAACATTGTTGGGCACTGAAGCCAGCAACTCTGAGTCCCCACTATCCGGCTTTCCTTCATCTAGAACGAAATTAGAAATCTGAAATAAAAAAACAGAAATAGCTGGAAATACACAACAAGTCCATAGTGATCTGAAAAGAGAAAAAGGAGGCCTCGATCAGAGGAGTAAGTCTCTTGGTGTGGCTATAAAGTCATTACTGCACTGTGGCAGAATAGGAATCTTTCCCACAACAAATGGAAAAACTGTGTATGGCTGCATTTCTTCCCCCATAATGCATTCTTGTGGTACTGCCTCTGTATTTAAATACTTTACTTTTCTTTTTATGTTACATTGTCTTTAATGCAAATATTTGTATTTGACCCTGAGATAAGTTTCCGACCACATATCCGCCCCATCACCAAAACTGCCGACTTCCATCTCCGTACCATAACTGTCTCTGCCCTTGCCTCAGCTCATCTGCTACTGAAACCCTCATCCATACCTTTGCTACCTCTAGACTTGACTATTCCAATGTTCTCCTGGCCAGCCTCCCATCTTCCACCCTACCTAAACTTGACCTTATCCAAAACTCTGCTACCTGTATCCTAACTTGCACCAAGTCCTGTTCACCCATCACCCCAGTGCCCGCTGACCTACATTGGCTCCCAGTCCGACATCGCCTCAATTTTAAAATTCTCATCCTTGTTTTCAAATCGTTTCATGGCCTCGCCTCTTCCTATCTCTGTAACCTCCTCCAGCCCTACAAACTTTCAAGATCTCTTTACACCTACCATTCTGGCCTCTTGCGCAGCCCTGATTTTCATCACTCCCTAAACCTCTTTGCCTCGCTAGCGCTCTCTCATTTAAGATGCTCCTTAAAACCTACCTCATTGACCCAGCTTTTGGTCATCTGTCTTAATATCTCCTTATGTGGTTCGGTGTCAAATTTTGTTTGATCCTCCTGTGAAGCACCTTGAAATATTTTACTACATTAAAGTTGTTGCTGTTGTTGACAGAGTTATATTTCCTATATCACGTTTGTCAATTTGACAGGAAGGGAAAGACTGAGTGGATGCAAAAGAGAAGAATTTCCCCCGACAGTCTTTCTGTATTTGGCTGTGTCAGTTACAGTTACAGAGCAGCAGTGGCAGAGGTCTCAAAATAGGTTGTTTTATTAGTGCCTTGGGTGAAGAATGGGCTTGTGGGGAAGGAAGCAATATTTTAACAGTTTGCAGTTTAATTTTTTAAATGCCATGAATATAAACAAGCTCTTAATTGTTTAAAGTCACAAGATAGTTTTGGATGAAGAATGTCTTTCAGTCTATCCTTCCAGAATACCAATAGTTTTATCTTTTCATCATATTATCTCACCATTTCTTTTACTATAGAAACATAGAAACATAGAAAATAGGTGCAGGAGTAGGCCATTCGGCCCTTCGAGCCTGCACCACCATTCAATATGATCATGGCTGATCATTTTTGCAACTTCAGTACCCCATTCCTGCTTTCTCTCCATACCCCTTGATCCCTTTAGCCGTAAGGGCCACATCTAACTCCCTTTTGAATATATCTAACGAACTGGCCTCAACAACTTTCTGTGGTAGAGAATTCCACAGGTTCACAATTCTCTGAGTGAAGAAGTTTCTCCTCATCTCGGTCCTAAATGGCTTACCCCTTATCCTTAGACTGTGACCCCTGGTTCTGGACTTTCCCAACATCGGGAACATTCTCCCTGCATCTAACCTGTCCAATTCCATCAGAATTTTATATGCTTCTATGAAATCCCCTCTCATTCTTCTAAATTCCAGTGAATATAAGCCTAGTCGATCCAGTCTTTCTTCATATGTCAGTCCTGCCATCCCGGGAATCAGTTTGGTGAACCTTCGCTGCACTAATGGTAAACTTACTTTTAAAGTTAGTGCTCCAAAAAGGGGACACAGAAATGCAGAAAGAGTCCTACTGTTAGTGTAGATTGAAGTAAGCTTGTAGCCAGGATTCATCACCACCTCTTAACTCTATTTTAATAACCTATATTTTATTACCATAAGAAACTATATTTTACTACCATAAACATGGAACCAGGAGTAGGCCATACGGCCCCTCGAGCTTGCTCCACCATTCACTAAGATCATGGTTGGACTTCTACTTACTCGCTCTATCCTCATATCCTGATTCTCTTAATGCCCAAAAATCTGTCGCTCTCAGTCTTGAATATACTCATCATCCAAAGCCCTCTGGGGTAGAAAATTACAAAGATTCACAACCTCTGAGTGAAGACATTTCTCCCCATCTCCTTTCTAAATGGCTGACCCCTTATCCTGAGATTATGACCCCTAGTTCTAGACTCTCCAGCCAGGGGAAAAAGCCTCTCAGCACCTACCCTGTCAATCCCCCTCAGAATCTTATGTTTCAATGAGATCACTTCTCATTCTTCTAAACTCCAGAGAGTACAGGCCCAATCTATTTAATCTCTTCCCATAGGACAGCCCTCTCATCCCGGGAATCAATCTAGCGTACCTTTGTTGCAACCCCTCTAAAGCAAATCTATCTTTCCTTGGGTAAAGAGATCAAAACTGTACACCATACTTCAGGTGTGGTCTTACCAAAGCCGTATATAATTGCAACAAGACTTTACTCTCGTACTCCAACCCTCTTGCAATAAAGGTTATCGGAACATTTGTCTTCCTAATTGCTTGCTATACCTCCACGTTAACTTTCTGTGATTCGTGTGCAAGGGCACCCAAATCCCTCAGAATCCCCAAATTTACTAGTCTCTCACCTTTTAAAAATAGATTTTGCCTTTCCATTCTTCCTATCAAAGTGGATAATTTTACACTTAATGTTATACTGCATCTGCCACCTTCTTGCCCAATCACTTAACAGGCCTATATCCCGTTGCAACCTCTTTACATTCTCCTCACAGCTTACCTGCCCACTAGCTTTATATTGTCAGCAAACATGGATATATTACACTTGATCCCCTCATCTAGGTCATTGGTATAATTTACAAATAGCTGAGGCCCAAGTACTGATCGTTGCAACACTCCACTAGTTACACCCTACCATCCCGAATTGACCCTTCATACACACTTTTCTGTCAGTTAACCGATCCTCAATCTATGCTAATATGTTGCCCCCAATCCCAGGAGTCCAAATTTTGTGTAACAACCTTTTGTGTGGCACCTTATCGAATGCCTTTTGATAATCTAAATGTACTACATCCATTGGTTCTCCCTTATCTATCCAGCTAGTTACACATTCAAAAACTTTAGATTTGTCAATAATAATTTCCTTTTCATTGGCCCAAGTTTCCACCCTCTGGAAAAACGGCGCCTCTCGATATGGTGCGCCGACTTTCTGGAAGAAAAAGGGCGCCAAAAACTTACCTTGTGATTCTCCGGTCTCCTCAGGACATCTTCATGCTCGGTGTTGCGCAGCACAAGGGGTCGGGATTGGAGCCAGGTCCCGGTGCTGAAAACAGTGCCGGGACCTCTGCACATGCGCATTAGAGTGCGCGCGCATGTGCAGTAGCTCCAGGCCTCCGAGGCTGCGTGGGAGGGGCCTGGCCCTAGCCCTGGCCAAATGGGCTCACCAGGCGAAGATCGGACTGGACTTCCCTCCCGTTCAGCTCCCTCCCTCCCCACTCTTCTCTCTCCCCGCCCTCCCATCTTCTCCCACCCCGCCCCCGTCGGCGATGGCGGCGGCCTAACCCGGCCCTTTCAGCCTCTCCCCCGCTCCTCTCTCTCCCTCCCTCCCTCTCCCTCCCTCCCTCTCCCTCCCTCCCTCTCCCTCCCTCCCTCCCTCCTCCTCCCTCTCCCTCCCTCCGTCCACCCCCTCTTCTCCCTCCGTCCCCCCTTCTTCTCCCTCCTCTCCTACCCCTCTGCCCTCCCCTCTTTCCCCCCCCCCCCCAATCGGCGGCGGGGCCCGCCCAAAGTGTCGGCTTCAGCAGTGGCCCGACCCTGCCCATTTAGCCTCTCCCCGGCTCCTCTCTCTCCCTCCCCTCCCTCCCTCTCCATCCCTACCCCCTCCTCCCTCCTCTCCCTCCCTCCACCCTCTCCCTCCCTCCACTCTTCTCTCCCTCCACCCTCCCCCCCCCCGCCCTCCTTTCCCCCCCACCCCCCCAGCAGTCAGAAACACAGAGACACTGACAGAGAGACACACACTTGGGGGGGGTGGGGGGGCGGGCATCCCAGCATGCTGTTGCAGGGCTCTTGGTGCTGCAGTAGGTGAGTAGAAATAATTTTTTATTTATTGATCGATTTTTAAAAAATATTTTATTTTTAGATTTTTTTTGATTGATTTATTAATTTATTTATTATTGATGATGGCTCTTTGGGCCCAAGTTTCGAGCCGCGCCTAGAACGGCGCAGTCCCGACCTGGATGAACGTTTTTCGCGCCACAAAGTGCGCCTAAAAAAGACTTCCAGATTCTCCAGCTCCCTGCAGGTCGTTTACAGCTCGGCGCAGCGCAGCACGAGCTGTAGGGGGCGGAGCCAGGTCCCTGCGCTGAAAACAGTGCCGGGACCTCTGCACATGCGCGCTACAGTGGGCGCGCATGTGCAGTAGCTCCAGGCGCTCAAAACTGTGTGGGAGGGGCCGAAGCACGCAGCTCCTAGCCCTGGCCGAATGGCCTCACTGGGGCTGCATGAATAAGGCTCCTCCCACGGCCAGCTCCTGCTTCCTCCTGACCCGACTCGACTCCTGCTTCCTGCCTCCGGACCGGACCCCGACCCGGACTC
The DNA here is from genome assembly GCF_044704955.1 of Pristiophorus japonicus. Taxonomy (NCBI): domain Eukaryota; kingdom Metazoa; phylum Chordata; class Chondrichthyes; family Pristiophoridae; genus Pristiophorus; species Pristiophorus japonicus. The sequence continues at coordinate 33,495,045 of NC_091989.1, read as the reverse complement.
CCGCCCCCTCCCCCCCCCTCCGCCCCTGGACCGGACCCAACACTGACCCGACTCCCGCTTCCCCCCCCCCCTGCCCCTGCCCCCGGACTCGACCCGACCCCCCGGACTGGACCCGACCCGACTCCCGCTTCCCCACCCCCCACCCCCTCCGCCTCCGGACCGGACCCGACACCGACCCGATTCCCGCTTCCCCCCACCCCCGGATTGGATCCGACCGACCTCCCTCCCCCCGACCTGACCTCCCTCTCCCTCCCTCCCCCCCGGCCCGAACCGAACCGAACCAACCTCCCTCCCACCAACCCCCCGACCCGTGCTCCTCCCGACCCGACCCAACGCCACCTACCTGTAAATCTGGTGCTGGGGACGGGCCCTGCCCGAAGTCTCGGGCCCGGCCCGTTCAGCCTTCCCCCCCCCCCCCATCTCCTTTCCCCTCCCCCAATCTCCTTCCCCTCCCCCAATCTCCTTCCCCTCCCCCAATCTCCTTCCCCTCCCCCAATCTCCTTTCCCCTCCCCCAATCTCCTTTCCCCTCCCCCAATCTCCTTTCCCCTCCCCCAATCTCCTTTCCCCTCCCCCAATCTCCTTTCCCCTCCCCCAATCTCCTTTCCCCTCGGCCCCAATCTCCCCTCTCCCTCCCCTCCCCCAATCTCCTTCCCCCTCCCCCAATCTCCTTCCCCCTCCCCCAATCTCCTTCCCCTCCCCCAATCTCCTTCCCCTCCCCCAATCTCCTTCCCCTCCCCCAATCTCCTTCCCCTCCCCCAATCTCCTTCCCCTCCCCCAATCTCCTTCCCCTCCCCCAATCTCCTTCCCCTCCCCCAATCTCCTTCCCCTCCCCCAATCTCCTTCCCCTCCCCCAATCTCCTTCCCCTCCCCCAATCTCCTTCCCCCTCCCCCAATCTCCTTCCCCCTCCCCCAATCTCCTTCCCCCTCCCCCAATCTCCTTCCCCCTCCCCCAATCTCCTTCCCCCTCCCCCAATCTCCTTCCCCCTCCCCCAATCTCCTTCCCCCTCCCCCAATCTCCTTCCCCCTCCCCCAATCTCCTTCCCCCTCCCCCAATCTCCTTCCCCCTCCCCCAATCTCCTTCCCCCTCCCCCAATCTCCTTCCCCTCCCCCAATCTCCTTCCCCTCCCCCAATCTCCTTCCCCTCCCCCAATCTCCTTCCCCTCCCCCAATCTCCTTCTCCCCCCCCTCCATCTCCTTCTCCCCCCCCCCTCCATCTCCTTCTCCCCCCCCTCCATCTCCTTCTCCCCCCCCCTCCATCTCCTTCTCCCCCTCCTCCTTCTCCTTCTCCCCCTCCCTCCATCTCCTTCTCCCCCCCCTCCATCTCCTTCTCCCCCCCCCTCCATCTCCTTCTCCCCCCCCCCTCCATCTCCTTCTCCCCCCCCCTCCATCTCCTTCTCCCCCCCCCTCCATCTCCTTCTCCCCCCCCCTCCATCTCCTTCTCCCCCCCCCTCCATCTCCTTCTCCCACCCCCTCCATCTCCTTTCCCCCCCATCTCCTCCTCCCCCCTCCCCCTTCTCTCCCCCCTCCCCCTTCTCTCCCCTCTCCTCCTTCTCTCCCCCATCACTCCCCCTTCCCTCTACCCCCTCCTCTCTCCCTCTACCCCCCTCCTCCCCCTCCCCTCGCTGTCAGAAACACAGACACTGACAGACAGAGAATGAGAGACACACAGACAGACAGAGAGATAGAGACACTGACAGAGACACACTGGGGGGGGGGGGGGGGGGCGGCTCCCGGTGCTGCAGTCGGTAAGAAGAAAATATTTTATTTATTGATTTAAAAAAAAATATTTATTATTAATTTTTTTTGATTGATTTATTGATGTATTTATCATTTATTATTGATGATGGCTCTTTATTTGTAAAACTGAAGTGTTTAATGTTTGTAAACTTCCCTTTAAACCCCCCCCCCCCACCATTCCCTATGCCTGATTTGTAACCTACGCCTGATTTTCTAAAGTGTAGACAAGGTTTTTTCGAGAGTACAAAAATCTTCACTTACTCCATTCTAAGTTAGTTTGGAGTAAGTTTTCACTGCCGAAACTTTGAAAAAAAAATTCTGTTCCAAAGTGAAACTGTTCTAACTGACTAGAACTGGAGCAAACTAAATGGCGAGAATTCCGATTTCTAAGATACTCCGTTCTACACCAGTTGCTCCTAAAAAATCAGGAGCAAATCATGTCAAAACTTGGGGCCCAAATTTGTAAAAGTGAAGTGTTTAATCTTTGTAAACCCCACCCCCACCCCCCCCACCCCGGTTCCCTACGCCTGATTTTTAAGTGTAGGCAAGGTTTTTCTGAGCGTACAAAAATCTACACTTACTCCATTCTAAGTTAATTTGGAGTAAGTTTTTGCTGCCTAAACTTGCAAAACAGGTGTAAGTAGTTGGACACGCCCCCTTTTGGGGAAAAAAAAATCTGTTCTAAAATAAAACTATTCTAACTGACTAGAACTGGAGCAAACTAAATGCTGAGAATTGCAATTTCTAAGATGCTCCATTCTAAACTAGTTGCTCCAAAAAAATAGGAGCAACTCAGGCCAAAACTTGAACCCCATAAAACCGTGGTGACTGCCTAATCATATTGTGATTTTCCAAGTACCCTGTTACCATGTCCTTAATAATAGATTCTAATATTTTCCCTACTACTGATGTCAGGCTAACCGGCTTAGTTCCCTGTTTTCTCTCCCTCCTTTCTTGAACAGCGGGATTATGTTTGCTACTTTCCAATCCATGGGGACCGTTCTAGAATTCCCAATACATTCACTATCTCTGCAGTCACCTTTTTTTAAAACACCAGAATGTAGGCCATCAGGTCCAGGGCATTTGTCAGCTTTTAGTCCCACTAATTTTTCCAGTACTTTTCTTTACTAATATTAATATGATTATAATCACTCAACTGTTGGTGGCTGTGCATTCTGTTGCCTAGATCCTAAGCTCTGGAATTCCCTTCTAAACCTCTCCGCCTCTCTACCTTTCTTTCCTCCTTTAAGACGCTCCTTAAAACCTATCTCTTTGACCGTGCTTTTGGTGAACTGCCCTAATTTCTCTTTATGTAGCTCAGTGTCAAAGATTTTGTCTTATAACACTCCTGTGAAGCGCCTTGGGACTTTTTACTACGTTAAAGGTTCTATATAAATACAAGTTGTTAATGACTTTAGTTCCTCTCTTTGTGTCTTCTACTGTGAAGACAAACCCACAGGCCCTGATTTTATCTCCAGGTGTATTCCCTGTTCAAGCCTGAGGTAAATTAACGGTTGAGTCTCAATTATGTCATTGGGCCGCAACATGCATATGTAAAGAAGGACCCTCTTGGCTCGCTGCATGTGTCCTTGCCTGCTAAGGAGAGCAGGTTAAAATTGCACATGTTGCGACCATGGCAGCTTTCGGACAGCTAAGAACCAGGGCAGTTTTAGCTACCCACCACCAGGTTTCTGCTGAGTGAGTAGAATTAAAGTCGCTCCCAAAATACTTGTTTAACGTCTCTGCCATTTTCTTCTTCCCCATTATAATTTCTCCTGTCTCTGCTTCCAAGGGACCCACGTTTACTTTCGTTAATCTCTTTTTTTACATACTTGTAAATGCTCTTACAATCTCTTTTTATATTTCTTGCTAGTTTACTCTCGTATTCTATTTTCTTCCTCTTTATATACATTTTTTGATCATCCTTTGCTGATTTTTAAAACAATCCCAATCCTCAGGCTTACTACTCTTTTTAGCAACATTGTATGTCTCTTTTAATCTAATACTATCCTTAACTTCTCTAGTTATGCCACTTCTCTAGTGGTTGTACCACTTTTCCAGTGCAGTTTTTATTCCTCAAGGAAATATATTTGTTGAGAATTATGAATATTTCTTTAAAGGGAATAAGTAATTTATTATACTGGGCTTTATGGAGAAACATAAAAATGTGCTTGATTGTAAATACTGACAGTGCATCTTTTTGCTTTGTATAAATATTGATTTTTTTCCCCTCCTTGGTTTCAATACAGGTTATCATACAATTCACATAATCCTTGGTGTAAGATGTCTTCCTTTACATACCCTACTGCATTATATTGATCTTGGACTGTTGCATCCAACAGAACGATTTGTTACCAGGCTACTCAAAGGTAATATAATTTAATTTTTTTAATATCTGAGTACGAAATGATCTGCTGAAAAACTGAAAAAACCCCCAGCAAAAACATTCCCAATACATAGCCTATGTCACCACAGCATAAATCGCCGATAAAAAAAGAAAAAACAATCACTTACCTGAGGTCAGCATTGCTTAGCTCACTGCAACTGCTACACCAGGGGGCGCTACAGGTCAGGCAAGATCCAAATATCGAGCCGTCGCAACCGGGGCATTACACAACAGCTCGCCTCTTCCGAGTGGTAATACTCTGCGCCCCTCCTGAAACTGGCCCCAAAAACCCCGGCGGGGTACTGGAAGCTTATCGCCCGGAAGAGCTCACCGTTGCCATTGCCATCCCACTGGGACGAAAACTGAGGTAAACAGCAGCGGAAAATCCAGCCCATAGAGCAGTAATATTAGGGGACTTATAGACTGGGAAAAGCAGAGTGTTAAGACTGGGGAAGGAGAGGAGTTTCTGATATGTGTACAGGAGAACTTTCTTAATCAATACCTTTCCAGTCGAATAAGAAAGGAAGCAATATTGAATCTGGTTTTGGGAAATGAAGCACGACAAGTGGAGTGTGTTACATTAGGAGATCATCTAGCTAACAGTGACCACAACATCATTTGGTTTAGAGTCATTATAGAAAGAGATCAGAAAACATTCAAGGTAAAAATGCTCAACTGGGGAAGAGCTAATATCAGTGATTTAAGAAGGGACCTAGCACAGGTAGATTGGAAAAGATGATTGCAGAGTAAAGCAGTAACAAAGCAAAGGTGGGCGTTCACAGAAGAGATAGTTCAGGTATAAACTAGGCATAGTCCTTTTAAAGGGAAATGGTAGAGCATCCAAAGTGAATGCGCCCTGAATGACAAAGGAAATAAAAGTTAAAACAGCAGAAAAAAGATGGCTTATGACAAATGTCAAGAGTAAGATTCAGTTAATAACCAGAAAGATTATGGAAAGTACAGGAGAGAATTGAAAAAGTTAATACAGAAAGCAAATAGAGGTTACAAGAAATGATTACCAGGTAGTGTTGTCAGCATTCCGTCCACTAAGGGGTACAACAGACGCAATAACTACAAGATAAATGCAGGGAATAGCACCAACCCTTGCACATGGCCTTCTTTGACCTTACAAAGGCTTTGACACAGTTAACCATGAGGGACTATGGAGTGTCCTCCTCCATTTCGGCTGCCCCAAAAGTTTGTCACCATCCTCCGCCTACTCCACAAAGACATGCAAGCCATGATCCTGACTAACAGACCCAATCCACGTCTGGACCGGGGTCAAGCAGGGCTGCGTCATCGCGCCAACGCTCTTCTCGATCTTCCTCGCTGCAATGCTTCATCTCACTCTCAACAAGTTCCCCGCTGGAGTGGAACTAAACTATAGTACCAATGGGAACCTGTTCAACCATCGTCTCCTCCAGGCTAGTTCCAAGGTCATCCCATCCTCTGTCACCGAACTTCAGTATGTGGGTGTCGTTTGTGTCTACGCACATTCAGAAGCCGAACTCCAAACCAACGTCAACATCTTCACCAAGGCATACAAAAGCATGGGCCTTACACTAAATATCCATAAGACAAAAGTCCTCCACTAACCTGACCCCGCCTCACAACACTGCTCCCCGGTAATCAAAATCCACGGCGCGGCCTTGGACAACGTGGACCATTTTCCATATCTCGGGAGCCTACTATCAGCAAGGGCAGACATTGACATCGAGGTCCAACACCGCCTCCAGTGTGCCAGCGCAGTCTTCAATTGCCTGATGGAGAGTGTTTGAAGACCAGGACCTCATCTGTTACCAAGCTTATGGTCTACAGGGCAGTAGTGATACCTGCCCTCCTATATGGCTCAGAGACATGGACCATATACAGTAAACTCCTCAAAGCGCTGGAGAAGTACCACTAGCACGGCCTCTGCAAGATCCTGCAAATCCACTGGGAGGATAGACGCACCAACATCAGTGTTCTCGATCAGGCCAACACCCCAGCATCGAATCACTGACCACACTCGACCAGCTCTGTTGGGCGGGCCACATCGTCCGCATACTCGACGTGAGACTCCCAAAGCAAGCGCACTACTCTGAGCTCCTACACGACAAGCGAGTCCCAGGTGGGCAGAGGAAACATTTCAAGGAACCCTCAAAGTCTCCTTGATAAAGTGCAACATCCCCACCAGCACCTGGGAATCCCTGGCCCAAGACCGCCTTAAGGGAGGAAGAGCATCCGGGAGGGAGCTGAGCACCTCGAGTCTCATCGCCAAGAGCATGCAGAAACCAAACGCAGACAGCGAAAGGTGCATGTGGAAAACCATATTAACCACCCACCATTTCCTTCAAGCACTGTCTGTCCCACCTGTGACAGAGACTGTACAGTCACCTGAGAACTCACTTTTAGAGTGGAAGCAAGTCTTCCTCAGTTTCCTGCCTATGATGATGACCAGGCAATATTAAATTGAACCCTAAAACATTTTATAAACCTATATGGGTTGGATTTTCGGCTCTTTTGTGCCTCTCTTTCCGCCCCGGAGGGTCGGTAAATGGTGTTTCTGGGCCTTACGCCGGGCTTGCAGGTTTTAGCGCCAGGCCGGTAAATTAGGCTCCTGATTTGCGGCGGCACAAAAACGTACCGCCCCACCCTCCAATTTGACTGAGGTCATGACGTTAGCACCACGGATGGAAAATTCGGCCCTTACGCCTCATTTAACGTACGCCCCAGGAAACGTTTGAAAATAGATATATTCAAAAGGGAGTTAGATATGCCCCTTACAGCTAAAGGGATCAAGGGGAATGGAGAGAAAGCAGGAATGGGGTACTAAAGTTGCATGATCAGCCATGATCATATTGAATGGTGGTGCAGGCTCGAAGGGCTGAATGGCCTACTCCTGCACCTATTTTCTATATTTCTATGTTTCTATACCGGTGGTGCCAGGGTGTCGTAGGCGGTATTGTCAGCGTTTTTAATGAAATGGATGAAGATCCTACATCACAGCTCACATTGTCTGCAACGGTTGGGAATAGAACGTTGCGTGAATGTCAGACTTGCAAATGCTCCTTTTATCTGCCATTACAGTCTCCTATCAATGTCAGAGAAAAAATGTTATGGGGCATTACTAGTTCGCTAGCATATCATGCTGGTTGGCATTGCCAGACATTGTCAAACAAGAAGAAGGGCTGCTGGCCATGTCAAGACACGGCTGAGGAGAGGCCGAAGCTGTATGGGGAGGATGGCTTACCCTCCCAAGGGTTTACAGGCACCAACGGTCATACTCCAGCTCTCTGAGGAGCAGTATGTGAGAAGGATGTGTTTCCAAGAGGAAGTGCTGACACAGATATGCCAGCTGCTACAGGCAGACTTATGCCTTGTCCGCTCTGGAGGCAGCCTTCAATAGCCGCCCAACAGGTCTCTGAGGACATTGTGTTGTGCTGCATGCTGCAGAACTTGGCACTCATCAGGGGCCAGGCATTACCCATGGGGATTGCAGGTCACCTCGGCGGGAGAAGGAGGACGATGAAGACAAGCCTGGCGAGGCTCCCATTGGAATTCCACCCGAACCACGGGGAGGCAGCGTGCTGCTGGAGCAAGAGCCGCACGTCGCCAGCTCATAATGGGCCAGCTTGCTTGAGTGGAGTAAGCTGAGGGATGCTTCTAATACTGGCCATGCTATGTGCCGCCTTAAAGGCACATCTAAGCTGAACTTCGCAATGATGCACAAGACAACATCAAAGACTCATAGTTATAATTTAATGCACAAAAGTATCAAAGCCGACAGCCCCCCCCACCCCCACCCCAAACAACGGCAACGATTCAACGAACAAACAATTTGAAAACATCATATAAAACATCAAAAGCAAACAACACTTCAAGCCATCAAAATAAAACTATACAATAAACAGCATCCTGCTGCAACTTTTTCAGGTTACATTCAATTTTAACAAATAAAGGGGCCGAAATTGCCCATTTTTTTACAGAGCCACCTCAAAGAGGTGGCAATGGTGCGGAAAGTACTCACCGCTTGGTCGGCGCAAAGAGGCTGACATTTTCTAAATTGGCCTCCTTTATTTTTGGAGTGGTGTACGGGACCGCCGCGGCCATCTCCCTGCTCCGTCGGGTACACGTCAACCCCTTACCGACTGGCAGCGACCCCCTTTCTGCCCTGCGGGAGCGGATCAACTGCCAGTTGATGCCCCCGACAGCTTTCCCCAGCGGGAAGCTTCTTGTGGCTGGGCGACGCATCTGCCCTTAAAGGGGAAGGCGCACTGCCGCGGCCACCATTTTATTTTAATTGTCGGCCAACTCCGAAGTCGGCCCGACAATGGCAGCCATGGGTTCGGCCAGGCAGTCCAGAACCCTCTTTTTGGTACCAGGCCGCTGGCCTGGCTGAAACCCACCCTGGTAGCCCAATGGGTGCTACTAAAATGGCTGCAGAGCTTGCAGTGGCCCCCCCCCCCCTTAACTGAAGGGGAGGGACATTGTGGCGCTGATGACTTGGAGCGGCGGCTGACCCGACCCAACGGTACTTTCTCCAGGACCACTGCACTGATGCAAAAAAAATTAACGTGTTGAATATCGCTGTACTCTCCGCTCCATGGATTGGGGCAGGGAAATGTTTTTTTAAACAGTAAGTGTGCCCAGTTTGGGGCAGAGGGCAATTTGGGCCCTGAAGTATCTACACCTGCACTCATAACATCTGAATGTATTTGCATCTCGTTGTGCGACCCCATATTGGGTGCTTTTCCACCCCTACCCTTTTACCCCCCCCCCCCCCATGCCTGCTGCTCCTCCTCAATGAGGTCTCAGTGCTTACAGCAAGGCTGCTTGAGGGCTGCTGTGTTAGGGGGAACAGACCGTACCCTGTATGAAGACGCCCTGGAACAGCTCTGGGCCTGGAAAGCCCGGCTGCGGACTGCTGTGCCTCATCACCAGTGGAAGCAGTCACTGGTGGCTCGGGTGTGTACCGTGTAGGGTGCATGGTTGGAGAGCCAGTGGTTGGAGCCGGAATGCTATCTTCCTGTGGAAGGACAGCACCTTCCATTTCCTGGGAGCCACTGAGACTCCCGACAGGGCTGGGCCTCAACATGCAGAGCACGATGTTTCTCCACAACTTGCTGGCCTGCTTCGGCACCGTCCCTTCCCCATTGGACAATGGGAAACACAGAGAGGATGGCATCAGTCATTGACCGCATCATATCACCAAGCTGCAGCTGCAATTTGATCGATGCTGCAACGTGATCAATGGCACGCGCCACACGCTCTGGAGCACCACTGTCGCTGTTGGAGGCCACCTACCTCTGAGTGGGCAATGATGGCCTCACTGGAGTCCCGAGTTGCACCGTCATTGCGTGACGCTGCCTCCGCAACAGTCGCAGAAAGTTTGTCAGTGTCAGTGCCCTCTGGGATCTGACCCAATGTACCCATGAGCTCACAGTCATGTCTGTGTTTTCCCTGGACATTTCCAGCAAGTCCAGTTCCATGTCTGCCTGTTGTTGAGCAGACCTACTTTGCTGACTCACCCTCCGGAGAGCTGGCCTCTGAGGTTCCCCTCTCATTGCACGTTGCTATAGGCGACTGGGGCCAGGAGCCTCCGATGACTCTCAGCCAGGGAAATTGAGCTCGTCCCCAGATGTGCTTTTTTCCGTTGGGCCAATTGGTGAGCTCTGTGTCTCAGGCATTGCAGTCTCCTCGCATGCCTCATCATCTCCTCCATAGTCAGATGTCGATGGCTTCCTGGACGCCTGTCGCGATTGTGGCTGTTCTTCTGCAAGCAGAAAACAACAGACTTGGTTAGCAGCAGGAAAGGGGCAGGGTGATGACAGGAAGCTGGCATTGGACATGTACATGTGAAGGCCCCACGCCACTTCATAATATGTCTCAATGAAATCACATCAGACGCGCAATCCATTTACATACCCTCACTACCCGAAGGGGGCTCAGCATTGCTCCCGGCAACTGTCCGAGCTGCAGCTCCAATGAGGGCAGACATCCGTTCCTTTCACATCTGTTAAATCAAGGAGTTGAGGTGAACCCCCACCTCTCTGGTACTGCTCACGCCTGTTTGAGAGCTTTGCCTGCAATGAGAAAAATAGGAAGGGTTCAGAAAGGATACACCATCTGCTGTACCACATATGCCTACCATAGTTCAATAGCTGAGACTGTGTGGATGTGCAAATGTCTTCACTTCAATCTGTGTGGATGTTGCATGATGTTTGTGAGCGATTGATAGGAGGGGAGAGGGAGGTAGCATAGGGGCTGCAGGTGATTCTTATGAAACCCATATCAACAGTGGGTGTGTATTGCGAGGAAGGTTCTCAAATGATATGGGAAGAAGAGGATATGTGCACCCTTAATTAAGAGGCAATGGCTGGAGAAGTCAGCCTTCAGCTTTCCGATGCATTGTGAAACCCACATCACTGGCTGCAAGACTTTGAGAATGGGAAGATACACGAAAGACTTCACAGTGTCTGACATTCATGTTGGAAGTATAGCAGACATGCATAAATGTGAAGGGTACTTGCCCTCATGACCCTGGTAAGGTCGTTGAACTTTTTACGGCATTGGGTGCCAGTTCTGGCAACCATGTCTTCCGCAGACACCTCCTGGGCAATCTCATATCCTCTTGAAAATTGTTGGCAGCGGTCTCCCTCCCCTAACCAGATGAAGTGATGTCCACCTCCTCTCCACTGAATGGACTACGGTCTCAGCAGTAGCCGTTGAAAAATGCCTGGCAGACTGCCTGCCCTCTTGCTGCTCCATCTCTGCAGAAGTGCCAGAGTCGGGTGGGTCATCTGTGCCACCGTGCAGGAAGCCGCCGTGCCCTGAAATAACGTCTGTATCTGGGAAAACAAAAATGCGACTGCGCATGTGTAAAATGGCCGCTTCTTTTAACACCGCGATTTTCGGCTTGGCTGCACAAAGTCCGTTGTGTAACATCTGATTTAATGCCCCCGATCATGGATTCTCATTTTTTGCAGAAATTTCCAATCGAAGGTGCAAACTTTTTTCAGGTGTTATCAGGACCGCCCCGCTGCGATTAGCAACCTGAAATCGGGAAAGCCGAAAATCCAGCTCTAAAGTGTAAGAGGTTAGCTAGGGAAAAAGTCGGGCCTATTAAGGACCCAAGGAGAAATCTTCATGTAGAGGCAGAAGGCATGGCTAAAGTATTAAATGAGCTGTCTTCACAAAGGAAGCTAATGATGTGAAGGTTACACTAAAAGAGGAAAGGGAAGTTATGGACATGATAGTAATAGATAGAGAAGATGTACTAAAAAGATTAGCATTACTGAAAATTGGTAAGCCACTAGGTCCGGATGGAATGCATCCTAAGTTGCTGAAAGAAGCAAAGGTCGAAATAGCACAGGCATTGGTCACAATCTTTCAATCCTCATTGGATGCAGGAGTAGTGCTGGAGGACTGGAGGGTTGCTAATGTTATACCATTATTCAAGAAAGGGGAGAGGGATAAACCGGGTAACTATGGGCCAGTCAGCCTAACCTCTTGTAGGGAAGTTATTGGAACCCATCATCAGGGAGAAAATAAACTTTAATTTGGAAACCCATGGGTCAATCAAGAAAAGCCAGCATGCATTTACTAAAGGCAAATTGTGCCTGACGAACTTGATTAAATTGATGAGGTAACAGAGAAGGTTGATCAAGATACAGTTGTGCAGTAGATGTGTATATGGAATTTCAGAAGGCAGTTGACAAAATGTCACATAGGAGGCTTGTAAGGAGAGGAAGCCCATGGAATTAAGGGGAAAGTGGCAATATGGATATGGAATTGGCTCAGTGACAAGAAGCAGAGAGTAATGTTGGATGGATGATTTTTGGACTGGGAGGTTGTTTGCAATGGTGATCCCCAAAGGTCGGTTTTGGGTCATTACTCTTTTCAATGTTTTTATCGACCTAGACTCGGGTGTAGGGTGCAGCATTATACCGTTTGCAAGTGATTTGAAACTTGGCAACGTAGTAGATAGTGATGAGGATAGTTGTAGACTTCAGGATCACATAGACAGGATGGTGAAATGGGCAGTAGTGTGGCAGATGGAATTCAATGCAGAGAAGTGTGAAGTGGTGCTCTTTGGGAGGACTAATATGGAAAGACAGTATTTGATAAATGGCAAAGCGTAGATGAGCAGAGCGACCTGGGTGTCCATACACACAAAGGTGGCAGGACAAGTTGATGGTTAAAAATCATATAGGTTACTTGGGTTTATAAATCGAGGCATAGAATATAAAAGCAAAGAGATCATGATAGAATTTGTGAATCACTAGTTAGGCCTCAGCTGGAGTATTATAGGCACTACACTTCAGGAAAGATGCTTAGAAAGGGTACAGAGGAGGTTTACCAGAATGTACCCAGAAATAAGGGACTTCAGTTATGAGGAGAGAATGGAAAAGTTGGGTCTTTTCTCCTTGGAACAGAGATGGTTACGAGGTGACCTATTAGAGTTTTTCAAGATATGAGAGGTTTTGATAGAGTAGCTGGAGAGAAACTATTCCCTTTGGTGAGTGTGTCAATAGCCAGAGGTCATAGATTTAAAATCATTGGCGAGCAATCTAGAGGGGAGCTGAGGAGAAATATTTTCACTCAAAGTTGTTGAGATCGGGAACACTCTACCTGAAAAGGTGGTGGAAGCTGATTCCATAAATCATTTTAAAAGTGAGTTGGGACAGGTATTTGAGGATGAGGAACTGATACGGTTACAGACAAAAAACGGGGGGGGGGCCTAAGCACAATTGCTCTTTCAAAGAGCCAGCTTAGGCAGGATGGGCTGAATGGCCTCTTCTGTGCTGTAAGTTTCTATGATTGGACCATCTACTGAGGTGTACAAACATCAGAGTTTTTTCAAATGCCTTTAAGAAGCTGACTGTGCACATCTCTGATATGACTCTTCAGAGAAGCTTTCAGAAAGGTCTGTGCTCATTCTTGTCCAGAAAAAAAACTTGTGAATTGTTCTGTAAGTGCCCAAAAAAGTGGATTTTGTTTTTGCATTATCTCAATTGTGAAAATTGTGTTTCATTGTCAGTACTCGTGAACTGATTTCCATTGAAACACTCCTTGGAAATTTTACTCATTCATCATAGGCAGTCCCTCGGAATCGAGGAAGATTTGCTTCCACTCTTTAAAATGAGTCCTTAGGTGGCTGAACAGTCCAATACGAGAACCACAGACTGTCACAGGTGGGACAGATAGTCGTTGAAGGAAAGGGTGGGTGGGACAGGTTTGCCGCACGCTCTTTCCACTGCCTGCGCTTGATTTCTGCATGCTCTCGGCGATGAGACTCTGGATGCTCAGCGCCCTCCCGGATGCACTTCCTCCACTTTAGGGCAGTCTTTGGCCAGGGGTTCCCAGGTGTCAGTGGGGATGTTGTACTTTATCAGGGGGACTTTGTGGGTGTCCTTGTAATGCTGCCCACCTTTGGCTCGTTTGCCGTGAAGGAGTTCCGAGTAGAGCACTTGCTTTGGGAGTCTCGAGTTTGGCATGCGGACAATGTGGCCTGCCCAGCAGAGCTGATCAAGTGTGGTCAGTGCTTTAATGCTGGGGATGTTATTATTACTCATTATATAGCAGTAATTGTAACATTCGTATTGATATGATGAAGAGCCTGCCTCGTGTTTGGCAACATACAAGAATTACTAACCTATAGCACCCCTTTGGTACAAAAATAACAGCACTGTTTTGTCTGCAGGAGCAGTATATAGAATGACGTATACATTTCAAAGATTTACAAGTTAATAATCCAAGTACCAGGCTAACGTAGCATCATAAACTGAAAGCAAAGTTTGATTTAAGAACTTAATTGGGCCCCAAATCTCTGTCTCTTACTGTCCCACCCCTTATTGTTGCACTGCAGAAAAATTTGCTGTAACATTCCACATCTTGTGCTAAAGGAATTGGGCAGTTGTGAACTGAACTGTGAATTCACAGAAAGCCATTAAAATGTGTGGTTTGTTTGTAGCACAAGATGTACGTTATAGGTGGGGCCAGCCACATCATCGCAAGGCTGCTAGAGCAGGTCAGAGGGTGGGTATTCTATGGTGAGTAGCTCGCCTCTTAACTCCCCAAAGCCTCTCCAGCACCTACAAAGCACAAGTCAGGAGGGTGATGGAATATTGTCAAATCAAAAAACTCAATGCCATCCAGAACAAAGCAATTCCCTTAATCGGCATCCCATCTGCCAGATTAAACTCCCTCCACCACCAGTGTGCTGTGGGTGCAGTATGTATTATCTACAGGAGTCACTGCAGCAACTCGCCAAGGCTTCTACGGCAACATCACATAAACGTGCAGCCAGTACATAAAAAGACAAGGGCAGCAGGTGCATGGGAACCCCATCATCTACACGTACCCCTCCCAAGTCACGCATCATCCCGACAAATATTGCCATTCCTTCCTTGTCACTTGATCAAAACCCAGGTATTCTCTACCTAACAGTATTGTGGGAGTAGCCTCACCATATGAAATTTAGCGGTCCAAGAAGAAGTCTCCTCCTGACTCCACATTAAAAGAAAATGGGCTGCTCAACATCCCCCCCCCCCCGGCCACCGCTACCTCCTGCCCTGATTGCCCACCCTTCCTCACTTGTGTAGTGGCCCAATTCTTAATTATACTTCGTTATTATTCTCCACTGCTAACCATCTTCTTAAACCCCTCTCCCCTGTCTCCTCCACACTCACCTCTGACAATAAGTGTGAGGAGTTCATGGACTTCTTGATCTCTAAGATTGAGACCATCTGTTCAGCTGTCTCTGCCACTTCCCTTCCTTCCCCTAGCCCACCGGGCCAAACTTCCTGAGGCTCTCCCCGGCCACGCATCTTTATCCAGTTTCTCTTTGATCGCCCCTCATGACCTCTCCATGCTCATCTTGTCCATGAGATCCACTTCCTGCTCCCTTGACCCTATTCCCACCAAACTGCAGATCACCTAACTTCCTTTTCAGGCTCCCATGTTAGCTGACATTGTTAACGGTTCTCTCTCCTCAAGTACTATCCCCCTCTCCCTCAAACCTGCCGTCATCCACCCCTCTCCACAAAAAACAATCCTTGACCCCTCTGTCCTTGCAAACTACCGTCCCATCTCCAACCTCCCTTTCTTCTCCAAATGTGTTGTCGCCTCCCAAATCCGTGCCCATCTTTCCCACAACTCCCTGTTTGAATCCCTCCAATCAGCTTTCCGCACCTGCTACAGTATCGAAACTGCTCTCATCAAAGTCACAAATGACATCCTTTGTGACTGTGACAAAGGCAAACTACCCCTCCTCGTCCTTGACTTTGAAACGGTTGTCCATTCCATCCGTCTCCAACACCTCTCCACCATCGTCCAGCTGGGCGGGACTGCACTCGCCTGGTTCCATTCTGATCTATCTAATCATAGTCAGAGAATCACCTGCAATGGCTTCTCTTCCAGTTCCCGCAACATTACTTCTGGTGTCCACCAAGGTTCTATCCTTGGCCCCCTCCTATTTCTCATCTATTTGCTGCCCCTTGGTGATATCATCCAAAAACATGGGGTCAGTTTCCACATGTACGCTGACGACACCCAGCTCTATCTCAACCACTTCTCTTGACTCCTGCTTGGTAACGATGCGGGATGGGAAGAGAAGCCATTGCGGGAGATTTTCTGCCTACGATTAGATAGATAAGAATGGAACCAGACGAGTGTAGTCCCACCTAGCTGGACGATGGTGGAGAGGCATTGGAGGAGGATGGAGTGGTCAATCGTGTCAAAGGTTGTAGACAGGTCCAGAAGGACGAGGAGGGATGGTTTACCTTTGTCACAGTCACGAAGGATGTCATTTGTAACTTTGATGAGAGCCGTTTCGGTACTGTGGCAAGGATGAAAACCAGATTGAAGAGATTAAAACATTGAACTCAGGGAAAGATGGTCACGGATTTTGGAGGTGACAACATGTTCAAGTACTAAGGTCATAAAAGGGAGGTTGCAGATGGGGCGATAGGTAGCAAGCAAAGTTGGGTCAAGGGTTGTTTTTGAGGAGAGGGGTGATGACAGCAGATTTGAAGGAGAGGGGGACAGTACCTGAGGAGAGAGAACCATTAACAATGTTGGCTAACATGGGAGCCAGAAAAGGAAGTTGGGTGGTCAGCAATTTATTGGGAATAGGTTCAAGGGAGCAGGAAGTGGGTCTCATGGACAGGATGAGCTCGGAGAGATCACGAGGGGCGATCAAAGAGAAACTAGGGAAAGATGTGAGTTTAGGGCTAGGGCAGATGGAAGCCTCAGATGAAGTTTAGCCTTGTGGGCAAGGTAAAGGAAGGGAACTCGCAGAGGCAGCTGATCAGATGGTCTCAATCTTTGAGTCAAAGAAGTCCATGAGCTCCTCACACTTGCTGGAGGTGAGTGTGGGGAGAGAGGTTTAAGGAGATGCTTAGCAGTAGAGAATAGTAGCTGGCGGTTAATTTTGCGTTCTAGAATGATCCTGAAATATTAACCATTTTTTTATAGACAAGAGTAGGATTTATGTGTCTGGCGGTGAATGGCTAAACCAGTTGTCTGCCACATCCGTTCAAGTCTGCGCCCTTTTGACTTGAAGGAGCAAAAATGAGGGTTGTACCAGGGGGAATGGCCAGCGTGGGAGAGTGTAATTTTTTTAGTAGGGACTAGGGCATCAAAGATGGTGGTGAGGGTGTGGTTGAGCAGATCGATGGCTGCAGAAATGTCATTGTTAAAAGAGGGCCAAAGGTGGGATAGTTTTGAGGTGATAAGCGCAGTTGTAAGGGAGTTTTTTTTTAGGGGCAGATGCAGAAGGAAGTATGTTTAGATTGGCGAAGTGGGATGTGGGTCGAGAGCGATACAAGAAAATGGTCAGAGATGGCTTTATCTTTAATTGACACGGTTGGAATAGCAAGGCCACGAGAGATTGCAAGGTCAAGGGGGTGGCCGTTAATATGGGTTGAGGAATTTACATGGAGGGAGAGATTAAGGGAGGACAGGAGGGTAGTGAACTCAGAGGAGAGAAAGCATGATGAATTGAGATGGAGGTTGAAGTCACCGAGGATGTGAAGTCACTTGGTGCATAGGCTGAGGGAGGAAAACAGTGAGGATATATACGTGATAACATTTTTATTCTACTTGGGTGGGTGGTAGAGAACGAGAATTTTGAATGAGAGGTGAGAGGGGTGGATTAAGGCGAAATGTTCAAAAGATGAGAAAGTGTTGGAGACGTAGGGGGACAGACCATGGTGTATGATTTGGTGATGAGAGCTATACCGCCACCACAGTGGTCTGGGTGGGGCAAGTGGTGGAAGGTATAGCCGGGAGGGGAGGCTTCAATTAAAGATAATGTCATTATCTCTCAGCCAAGTTTCATCCAATTCTCAATTATATCTTTTTTTAAACTCCATCCCGAACATTTGTCTGAGGCTCAAGCACTCTGTTCGCAACCTTGGTGTCATATTTGACCCTGAAATGAGCTACCAACTACATATCTGCAGCATAACTAAGACCGCCTATTTCTACCTTCCTAACATCACCCGTCTCCACCCTGACTAGTAGAGTGGACAAGGGAGAACCAGTGGATGTGGTGTATTTGGACTTTCAAAACGCCTTTGACAAGGTCCCACATAAGAGATTGGTGTGAAAAATCAAAGCACATTATATTGGGGGTAATGTACTGGCGTGGATAGAGAATTGGTTGGCAGACAGGAAGCAGAGAGTCGGGATAAACGGGTCCTTTTCGGAATGGGAGGCAGTGACTAGTGGAGTGCCGCAGGGCTCAGTGCTGGGACCCCAGCTCTTAACAATATACATTAATGATTTGGATGAAAGAATTGAATGTAATATCTCCAAGTTTGCAGATGACACTAAACTGGGTAGTGGTGTGAGCTGTGAGGAGGCTGCAGGGTGATTTGGACAGGTTAAGTGAGTGGGCAAATGCATGGCAGATGCAGTATAATGTGGATAAATGTGAGGTGATCCACTTTGGCGGCAATAAAACGAAGGCAGAATATTATCTGAAAGGCGGCAGATTAGGAAAAGGGGAGGTGCAACGAGACCTGGGTGTCGTGGTTTATCAGTCATTGAAAGTTGACATGCAGGTACAGCAGGCGATGAAGAAGGAAAATGGCATGTTGGCCTTCATAGCTAGGGGATTTGAGTATAGGAGCAGGGAGGTCTTACTGCAATTGTACAGGGCCCTAGTGAGGCCTCACCTGTAATATTGTGTTCAGTTTTGGTCTCCTAATCTGAGGAAGGACGTTCTTGCTATTGAGGGAGTGCAGCGAAGGTTCACCAGACTGATTCCACGGATGGCTGGACTGACACATGAGGAGAGACTGGATCAGCTGGGCCTTTATACACTGGAGTTTAGAAGGATGAGAGGGGATCTCATAGAAACGTATAAGATTCTGACGGGACAGGACAGGTTAGATGCGGAAGAATGTTCCCGATGTTGGGGAAGTCCAGAACCAGTGGACACAATCTTAGGATAAGGGGTAGGCCATTTAGGACTGAGATGAGGAGAAACTTCTTCACTCAGAGAGTTGTTAACCTGTGGAATTCCCTGCCACAGAGAGTTGTTGATGTCTGTTCATTGGATATATTCAAGAGGGAATTAGATATGGCCCTTACGGCTAAAGGGATCGAGGAGTATGGAGAGAAAGCAGGAACGGGGTACTGAGGTGAATGATCAGCCATGACCTTATTGAATGGTGGTGCAGGCTCGAAGGGCCGAATGGTCCACTCCTAGAAACATAGAAAATAGGTGCAGGAGTAGGCCATTCGGCCCTTCGAGCCTGCACCGCCATTCAATGAGTTCATGGCTGAACATGCAACTTCAGTACCCCATTCCTGCTTTCTCGCCATACCGCTTGATCCCCCTAGTAGTAAGGACTACATCTAACTCCTTTTTGAATATATTTAGTGAATTTGCCTCAACAACTTTCTGTGGTAGAGAATTCCACAGGTTCACCACTTTCTGGGTGAAGAAGTTTCTCCTCATCTCGGTCCTAAATGACTTACCACTTATCCTTAGACTGTGACCCCTGATTCTGGACTTCCCCAACATTGGGAACATTCTTCCTGCATCTAACCTGTCTAACCCTGTCAGAATTTTAAACGTTTCTATGAGATCCCCTCTCATTCTTCTGAACTCCAGTGAATACAAGCCCAGTTGATCCAGTCTTTCTTGATATGTCAGTCCTGCCACCCCGGGAATCAGTCTGGTGAACCTTCACTGCACTCCCTCAATAGCAAGAATGTCCTTCCTCAAGTTAGGAGACCAAAACTGTACACAATACTCCAGGTGTGGCCTCACCAAGGCCCTGTACAACTGTAGTAACACCTCCCTGCCCCTGTGCTCAAATCCCCTCGCTATGAAGGCCAACATGCCATTTGCTTTCTTAACCGCCTGCTGTACCTGCGTGCCAACCTTCAATGACTGATGTACCATGACACCCAGGTCTCGTTGCACCTCCCCTTTTCCTAATCTGTCACCATTCAGATAATAGTCTGTCTCTCTGTTTTTACCACCAAAGTGGATAACCTCACATTTATCCACATTATACTTCATCTGCCATGCATTTGCCCACTCACCTAACCTATCCAAGTCACTCTGCAGCCTCATAGCATCCTCCTCGCAGCTCACACTGCCACCCAACTTAGTGTCATCCGCAAATTTGGAGATACTACATTTAATCCCCTCGTCCAAATCATTAATGTACAATGTAAACAGCTGGGGCCCCAGCACAGAACCTTGCAGTACCCCACTAGTCATTGCCTGCCATTCTGAAAAGTACCCATTTACTCCTACTCTTTGCTTCCTGTCTGCCAGCCAGTTCTCAATCCATGTCAGCACACTACCCCCAATCCCATATGCTTTAACTTTGCACATTAATCTCTTGTTTGGGACCTTGTCGAAAGCCTTCTGAAAGTCCAAATACACCACATCAACTGGTTCATCCTCAAAAAATTCCAGAAGATTTGTCAAGCATGATTTCCCTTTCAGAAATCCATGCTGACTTGGACCTATCATGTCACCTCTTTCCAAATGCGCTGCTATGAATCCTTAATAATTGATTCCATCATTTTACCCACTACTGATGTCAGGCTGACCGGTCTATAATTCCCTGTTTTCTCTCTCCCTCCTTTTTTAAAAAGTGGGGTTACATTGGCTACCCTCCACTCGATAGGAACTGATCCAGAGTCAATGGAATGTTGGAAAATGACTGTCAATGCATCCGCTATTTCCAAGGCCACTTCCTTAAGTACTCTGGGATGCAGTCCATCAGGCCCTGGGGATTTATCGGCCTTCAATCCCATCAATTTCCCCAACACAATTTCCCGACTAATAAGGATTTCCCTCAGTTCCTCCTCCTTACTAGACCCTCTGACCCCTTTTATATCCGCAAGATTGTTAGTGTCCTCCTTAGTGAATACCGAACCAAAGTACTTGTTCAATTGATCTGCCATTTCTTTGTTCCCAGTTATGACTTCCCCTGATTCTGACTGCAGGGGACCTACGTTTGTCTTTACTAACCTTTTTCTCTTTACATATCTATGGAAGCTTATGCAGTCCGTTTTAATGTTCCCTGCAAGCTTCCTCTCATACTCCATTTTCCCTGCCCTAATCAAACCCTTTGTCCTCCTCTGCTGAGTTCTAAATTTCTCCCAGTCCCCGGGTTCGCTGCTATTTCTGGCTAATTTGTATGCCACTTCCTTGGCTTTAATACTATCCCTGATTTCCCTTGATAGCCACGGTTGAGCCACCTTCCGTTTTTTATTTTTACGCCAGACAGGGGTGTACCTATTTTCCTATTTTCTATGTTTACCTCAGCTCATCCGCTGCTGAAACCCTCATCCATGCCTTTGTTAGCTCTAGACTTGACTATTCCAATGTACTCCTGGCTGGCCTTCCACATTCTACCCTATGCAAATTTGAGGTCATCCAAAACTCGGCTGCCCATGTCCTAACTTGCACCAAGTCCCATTCACCTATCACCCCCGTGCTCGCTGACCTACATTGGCTTCTGGTTAAGCAACGCCTCAATTTCAAAATTCTCATCCTTGTTTACAAATCCCTCCATGCCCCTCCCTATCTCTGTAATCTTCTCCAGCCCCACAATCCTCCCGATTATATCTGCGCCCCTCTAATTCTGCCCTCTTGAACATCCCTGATTATAATCGCTCAACCATTGATGGCCGTGCCCTCTGTTGCCTGGACCATAAGCTTTGGAATTCCCTGCCTAAACCTCTCCACCTCCTTACTTCTCTTTCCTCCTTTTAAGACATAAGAACGTAAGAAAAAGGAGCAGGAGTAGGCCACCTGGTCCCTCGCGCCTGCTCCACCATTTAATATCATGGTTGATCTGATCATGGACTCAGCTCCACTTCCCTGCCCACTCCCCATAATCCTTTATTCCCTTTAAACCAACCTCTTTGACCAAGCTTTTGGTCACATACTCTAATTTGCCATATGTCTTCCAATAACCCTGTGAAGCGCCTTGGGATGGTTTACAAGTTGTTGTTTGTTGGCAGCTCTGCGCAGCTCACCGGCTCCACGGAAATGAGGCTCGAGCCCAAATAACGAGAGCGACTCGGGCTTCACCATTGAGGAGCCGGTATCAAACCCTGCAACCAGCAGTAGGTGCGCTTGAATTTCTAGGGTAATGTGTTCATCTTAACTACACAATCAGACCACAAGATCTTTGTGAATAGCAAAACTGATTATTGTGTTTGTCATTCAACAAAGTATGACTTTTCAGCTCCACATGTTTGGGTTAAGAGATGATCTTAATAAATCATCCGGTACCATTTGTTCCACTTTGTAGAGTAGGTTATTTTTCCTGGAGTTGAATAATACTATACCAAATCTGATAAAGGGATATCCTGTTTAAAGATGTAGAAACACATTCAACGTGTCTTCTTTGTGTGCTTCCTTTCGCTTGGGTCCAAGTTGTACAAATTATCTTCTTTGACCTGTCTGGCACAAAATGTAACTAGTTTTAATGAATACTAATCACATTTCTAGACTGCGGTCCTGAAGAGAAATTTGGACTGGTCATGGGGTAATTGCTTTGTTAACAGGATGCAGACTCCCATTCAGAGGATTATAGATTTAAATCCTAGTCTTGAAAGCACTTCATATTAGAATCTCCTGTTTGTGTGTGGGAGAGCATGGGGTTCAGAAGAGACGCCGTCCTAGCAGTACAATCTCTGTTGACAGCTCAGGGAACAACATTGATAGCCATTGACTAGTCTGATCCTGATCAAAAAAAGTGTAGCTAACAGTGATGTGATTTTGGGAGAGGGATAGTGAGAAGGAAGAATATATCAGCTGATCAATTAATAAGCAATCTGGTGAGGTGGGGGGTGGGGGGTGGGGGGAGGTGTGATTAGCTGAAATAGTGGGCTCAAATTTGACCCAGCCCTTTTTTCGGCACAGTCACCAGAGATGCACCGACTTTGTGGGCTGAAAACGACACTGAAAAAATCTCCCCCGATTCTGGCCGATGTGTTGCCTCTCCCGGGGTTTGGCGCGGCGTGGCCAGTTGATTGGGGAGCAGAGCTAGGGCCCTGCGCCAGAAACAGTGCCGGCAGCTCTACACATGCGTGTTGGAGTGTGCGCGCATGTGCAGTAGCTCCTGCCCCCAGCCTCTGTGTGTGTGTGTGTGTGTGTGTGTGTGTGTGTGTGTGCTGCAGAGTGAGATCTGATGCATCCCGCCCCTATCCCAGGCCGAGTGGCCTGCCGCACAGGCCGGTCCGCTGCCTTCACGGGCTAGAAGGCCACAACAAGCAGGTTGGTGCAGGGCCCAAGCTGGGGAGGTGGGGTTGTGGGGGTGGTGGTGGGGGGGGAGTTTTGATCCGGGGGAGGGAGGGAGTTTTGATCCGGGGCAGGGGGGTGAAGTTTTGATCGGTGGGGTGGGTAGGGGAGTTTTGATCCGGGGGAGGGGGAGGGGATGGGAGGTTGGATCCGGGGCAGAGGGGGCGGGCGGGAGTTTTGAAGTTTTGATCCGGGGGAGGGGGTGGGGGTGGGGGAGGGGGTGAGTTTTGATCCGGGGGAGGGGGTTCGGGAGGAGGGGGGGTAGTTTTGATCCGGGGGAGAGGGGTAGTTTTGGTCTGGGGGTGGGGGAGGGGGAGTATTTTTGATCCGGGGGAGGGGGTTGGGGAGGGGGTAGTTTTGATCCGGGGGAGGGGGTGGGGGAGGGGGGTAGTTTTGCTCCGGGGAAGGGGGGTAGTTTTGATCCGGGGAGGGGGTGGGGGTGGGGGAGGGGGGTAGTTTTGATCCGGGGGTGGGGGAGGGGGGGTAGTTTTGATCCAGGGGAGGGGGGAGTTTTGATCCGGGGGAGGGGGGGAGTTTTAATCCGGGGGAGGGGTGGGGAGTTTTGATCCGGGAGAGGGGGGAGGGGGGGAATTTTGATCCGGGAGAGGGGGGTGGGGGAGGGGGGGAATTTTGATCCGAGGGAGGGGGGTGGGGGAGGGGGAAATTTTGATCCGGGGGTGGGGGAGGGGGGGAGTTTTGATCTGGGGGAGGGGGGAGTTTTGATCCGGGGGAGGGGGGATGGAGTTTTGATCGGGGGGGGGAAGAGAGGGGGATTCCGAACCGCAGGTGGGTTCGATCACCGACCTCATGGGGGTAGGGTTGTTTGTAATGGCAGGCTGATGGTGAGTGAGCTTAGGCGGCTCGGAGAACATAAGAATTTTAGCAGGAGGTACTTCTATTTTTTATTTGGACATTTTGAAAAAATTATGTAAGAGTGATGGCACTGTCAGGATTTGTGGAGACTACAAGGTTACGATCAACTGAGTTTTGAAACAGGATCAGTACCTGTTACCGAAGGCTGATGACCTTTTTGCAACGCTAGCCGGGGGGAAGTCGTTCACTAAACTGGATCTGACGTCGGCCTACATGACACAGGAGCTGGTCAAGACGTCGAAGAAACTTACGTGCATCCACACACATAAAGGACTGTTTATCTACAACAGGTGTCCTTTTGGAATTCGTTTGGCTGCAGCCATATTTCAGAGGAATATGGAGAATCTACTGAAGTCCGTCCCTAGAGCCGTCGTGTTTCAAGATGACATCCTGGTCACAGGTTGTGATACCGCCGAACATCTGAACAACCTGGAAGAGGTATTACATCATCTGGACAAAGTGGGACTCAGACTGAAACGTTCGAAGTGCGTTTTCATGGCACCATAAGTCGAATTCCTGGGGAGGAAAATTACTGCTGACGACATCAGGCCGACGGACTCAAAAACCAAGGCCATCAAAAATGCACCCAAGCCTTAGAATGTAACGGAGCTGCGTTCGTTCCTTGGTCTACTCAACTACTTTGGTAATTTCCTACCTAGATTGAGTACTTCATGAGCCACTGCACATGCTGCTAAGAAAAGGCGACAATTGGGTTTGGGGTGCATCTCAAGATAGAGCTTTTGAGAAAGCTACTAATCTGCTTTGCTCTAACAAACTGCTGGTACATTATGATCTGTGTAAGCATCTAGTAAGCTACTAATCTGCTTTGCTCTAACAAGCTGCTGGTACATTATAATCCGTGTAAGCATCAAGTATTGGCCTGTGATGCTTCGTCATATGGAGTTGGTTGCGTACTCCAACAAGCTAATGAGTCAGGTAAACTACAACCTGTTGCGTATGCTTCCAAAAGTTTGTCAAAGGCAGAAAGAGCTTACAGCATGGTAGAAAAAGAAGCATTAGCCTGTGTGTATGGGGTTAAAAAGATGCATCAGTACCTGTTTGTTCTTCGGTTTGAACTGGAAACAGATCACAAACCATTTATTTCATTGTTTTCAGAAAACAAAGGTATAAATACCAATGCATCGTCCCGCATCCAGAGGTGGGCGCTGACATTATCTGCCTATAATTGTCATTCGCCGTAGACTTGCCACCAAAAATTGTGCCGATGCACTGAGCCGTCTGCCGTTGCCCACATCGGAGGTGGAGGTGCCACAACCTGCAGACCTACTGTTAGTTATGGATGCTTTTGAAAGTGAAGGAACCCCTGTCACGGCTCAACAAGTTAAGACCTGGACCAGCCAAGACCCGATATTATTGGTTGTGAAACGTTGTGTCCTTAGTAGTGATTGGTCTGCCATACCCAAGCAAATGAGTGATGAGACCAAACCTTACAACTGTCGCAAAGACGAACTATCCATTCAGTCAGATTGTTTACTGTGGGGTAATCGTGTTGTTATGCCTTAAGAAAGGCAGAGAGAAATTTGTACATGATCTACATAGCACTCATCCCGGCATTGTCATGATGAAAGCCATTGCCGGGTCTCATGTATGGTGGCCTGGAATTGACTCTGATCTGGTATCAAGTGTGCATCAGTGCAACACTTGCATGCAGCTACGTAAAGCACCAGCGGAATCGCCGCTGAGTCTGTGGTCGTGGCCATCCAAACCATGGTCCAGGATCCACATTGACTTTGCAGGTCCCTTCCTGGGAAAGATGTTTTTAGTTGTGGTGAATGCATATTCCAAGTGGATAGAGTGTATAATCATGTCATCCAGTACATCCACAGCTACCATTGAGAGCCTTCGTGCCATGTTTGCCACTCATGGTCTGCCTGACATCGTTGTAAGCAACAACGGACCTTGCTTCACTAGTCTGGAGTTTCAAGAGTTCATGAAACTCAGTGATATCAAACATATGAGGTCGGCACCATTCAAACTTCATCTAATGGTCAAGCAGAGCGTGCTA
Source organism: Pristiophorus japonicus (assembly GCF_044704955.1). NCBI lineage: Eukaryota > Metazoa > Chordata > Chondrichthyes > Pristiophoridae > Pristiophorus > Pristiophorus japonicus. Next base: position 33,469,250 of record NC_091989.1, on the reverse strand, counting down.
TCCAAACCATCAAGCAGAGTATGAAACGTGTAACTCAAGGTTCACTGCAGACTCGCTTGTCATGCATTTTGCTCAGTTACAGGACAAGACCCCACAAGCTTACCGGGGGTCTCCACTGCTGAACTATTGATGAAGAGAGGTCTCAAGACCTGGCACACTCTCGTCCACCCTGACTTAAACAATCATGTTGAATACAGACGTCAAAGTCAGCAGTGGTATCATGATCGCGCTGCTGTGTGTTGTGACATTTCTGTTAACAATCCTGTGTATGTACTAAATTATGGCCAAGGTCCCAAGTCGATCGCTGGTACTGTTACGGCCAAGGAGGGTAACAGAGTGTTTATCGTCAAGCTCCAGAATGGGCAAACATGCAGGACACATGTTGATCAGATAAAGCTGCGGCACACGGATGAACTGGAACAGTCTGAGGAAGACACAATCAGTGACCAACCAACCTACCCTCAGTCATCAGAGGACTCTGCTGTTATCAATGAATCTGGACTTTCAATCCCTGACATAGTCATTGCCACTCCCATCAGATCGGCTACCCAGCCCCCAGTCATACCGGACTCAGAACGCTCGCCCAAGGCTGGAGTTGAACTGAGACGATCAACTCGGGAGCGGAAAGCCCCGGACCGTCTTAATTTGTAAAAGGACTGTTACTAATATCTTAAAGGGGGATATTGTCATGTATGTATGCTTGGGTTTACTAGTCACCAGGTGGTGCCACTGTCGGAGGTCATTGGGCTGTACGCACATGTGTGCGGCCCAGGTATAAAAGGCAAGCCATCATGTAATGTAATCACTTTGGGCCCTAATAAAGCAGAGCCAGGTTTGTACATGTTAGTTTACAGTATTCAGTCTATCGAGTTATTACATACATAACACAACATACCGGATACTTTCCTTTATTAGCCGAGGCATAGAATATAAGAGCAGGGAGGTTATGCTTAAATTGTATAAAACACTAGTTCGGCCACATTTAGAGTACTGTGTACAGTTCTGGTCACCGCATTACAGGAAAGAGGTGATTGCACTAGAGAGGGTACAGAGGAAATTTACGAGGATTTTGCCAGGAGAATTTTAACTGAGGAAAAATTGGATAGGCTGGGGTTGTTTTCTCTGGAACAGAGGAGGTTGAGGGGAGACTTAATTGAGATGTATAAAATTATGAAGGGCCTAAAATGGATTGGAAGAATGCATTTCCTTTAGCAGAGAGGTTAATAACCAGGAGGCATAGATTTAAAGTAATTGGTAGAAGGATTAGAGGGGAGTTGAGAACTTCTTCCCACCCAGAGGGTGGTAGAGGTTCTGGAAGTCACAGTCTGAAAGCGTGATAGAGGCAGAAACCCTCAGAGCATTTAAAAAGTACTTGGATATGCACTTGAAGTGTCATAACCTACAAGGCTACAGACCCAGAGCTGGAATGTGGGATTAGGCTGGATAGCTCTTTTTTGGCCGGCACGGACACAATGGGCCAAATGGCCATCTTCGGTGCCTTAAATTTCTATGATTCTATAACTTTAGCATATGGCTGGTATAATGCTTTGCAAAGGACCTGCATATTGTATGAGCTTTAAAGTCAAGTTGACAGCTCTTTCAAAACCATAAATCCATTTTGGGAATTACAAAATAAAACTATAAAATTATGTTTTATAGTCAGGGAGACATAAACAACATTCAATCAGATTGCAAAATCAGAATGTTTATTGAAAATATAATATACTGTAGATCATACTTAAAAATGTAGTCATGAGAGTTGGTGACCTCATATAACTTGGCTCACTACTAACATCTAGGGGCTTTAAAATGCTTGTACTTTAAACATTTCTTCAAACAAATTTTCAATTGCGTAATTCCAATGGCCATGTTGAGAAAGAGTTAAGAGAAGATTAACTGTACATCCTGGCAGCTTGAGAAGTGGCATGTGGTTTGGCGGGGGGTGGTGCGGTAGAATGTTGATTTTGTTTTGAATATACTTTCTTCCCAATTTGCTTAGCCAGAAGTAGTACTGTTTTACTGGAAAGCTTGTGCAGTGTTTCTTAATCAAACAATTCTGGGATATATTTCATTTAAAAACATTAGTATTACAACACAATACTTCCTGGCATCTCAAAGTCAACTGAAAGGAAAGAACATAAGAAATAGGAACAGGAGTAGGCTATATGGCCCCTCGAGCCTGCTCCGCCATTCAATAAGATCATGGCTGATCTGATCATGGACTCAGCTCCACTTCCCTGCCCGCTCCCCATAGCCCATTATTTCCACGTCGTTTAAGAAACTGTCTCTTTCTGTCTTAAATTTATTCAATGTCCCAGCTTCCACAACTCTCTGAGGCAGCGAATTCCACAGATTTGCAATCCTCAGAGAAGAAATTTCTCCTCATCTCTGTTTTAAATGGGTGGCCCCTTATTCTAAGATCATGCCCTCGAGTTCTAGTCTTCCCCCATCAGTGGAAATATCCTCTCTGCATCCACCTTGTCAAGCCCCCTCATAATCTTATACATTTCGATAAGATCACCTCTCATTTTTCTGAATTCCAATGCGTAGAGACCCAACCTACTCAACCGTTCCTCATAAGTCAACCCCCTCATCCCCGGAATCAACCTAGTGAACCTTCTCTGAACTGCCTCCAAAGCAAATATATCCTTTCGTAAATATGGAAACCAAAACTGCACGCAGTATTCCAGGTGTGGCCTCACCAATACTCTGTATAGCTGTAGCAAGACTTCCCTGCTTTTATACTCCATCCCCTTTGCAATAAAGGCCAAGATTCCATTGGCCTTCCTGATCACTTGCTGTACTTGCATACTATCCTTTTGTGTTTCATGCACAAATATCCCCAGGTCCCGCTGTACTGCAGCACTTTGCAATCTTTCTCTATTTAAATAATAACTTGCTCTTTGATTTTTTCTGCCAAAGTGCATGACCTCGCACTTTCCAACATTATACTTCATTTGCCAAATTTTTGCCCACGCACTTAACCTGTCTTTGTTCTTTTGCAGATTTTTGTGTCCTCTTTACACATTGATTTTCCTCTCATCTTTGTATCATCAGCAAACTTGGCTGGGCTGGTATCCAGCCACAATTACATTATCCTCCCTAACCTTGCTGCTTTTGGTTGTTCGAGCTATCCGTGTGCTGCTTAAATTATGGCTTGTTCTATTACAAACAAACTTTTATTGGCTGAGGCATGTAACATAAGAGCAGGGAGATTATACTTAAATTGTATAATACTTTGGTTAGGCCACAGCTGGAGTACTGCGTGCATTTTTGGTTGCCATATTATAGAAAGGACGTGATTACAGTAGAGAGGGTGCAGAGGAGATTCACTAGGATGCTGCCTGGAATGGAGAATCTTAGTTATGAGGACAGATTGCATAGGCTGGGTTTGTTCTCATTGGAACAGAGGAGGCTGAGAGGAGACTTCATTGAGGTGTACAAAATATTGAGGGGCTTGGACATAGTGGATAGTAAGGGCCTATTTCCATTGGTGGAGGGGTCTATTACGAGGGGGCGTAGTTTTAAGGTGGTTGGTGGAAGGTTTAGAGGGGAGTTGAGGAGGAGCTTCTTTACACAGAGGGTTGTGGGATCTGGAACTCGCTGCCTGGAGGAGTGGTGGATGCAGACATCCTTACCACTTTTAAGAGTTAGTTGGATGGGCACTTAAAGTGCAGTAACCTGCAGGGTTACGGACCTAGAGCTGGTAATTGGGATTAGACTGGATAACCTCTTGTTGGCCGGCGCAGATAAGATGGTAAGTACTGCAGGGAATCGAATACGGCCAGGGTGATCTCCTGGACTAGTTTCGATCGCCTGGATGGGCCGGAGAGGAATTTTACCAGATTTTTCCCCTAAATTGGCCTGGGTTTTTATCTGGTTTTTGCCTCTCCCAGGAGATCACATGGCTCCAGTTAGGGTGGAGTGTAGAAAGTTTCACTTTAAAGGGTGTCGCAGTTGTGTGGGGCAGACTGGTTGGGCTGGGCCTCCTTCTGCGCTGTAAATTTCTATGTTTCTCAAAGCTAGGAATCTGCAGAATAAATTTATAGACTTGAGGAAGGGAGGTTTGTTTGTGATTTTTTTTGGCACTTTATTTGTTGCATTTTGGAGTAAGATTTTTATTTGTACATAAATATTTGCTGATCTGTATTCTACTTCAAATGAGAGAATCTACCCTAAGTTGGAATAAAAAGTCTAATAAGTTATATATGTTTGTAACAGTCTGTCATTAACAAAATATACTTACTTTCTGACTCTTATTTCTTGCTATGCTATACTTTCCTGAGCCTAAAGATTACTACAATCTTCCTCTTTTATCTTAACATCAACATTAACCCTATGCTGAGTATGAGTAATTGCTGGGCCCCAAAGCATTTAATTGTGGGATGGGATTTCTAATCAGTCTACGCTCCATATTTAAGTTTATTGACTTCAATGGAAATGAAAAACGAGAGAGATGTATAATGAGCAGCTGATCCGATATTGTCCATTTTACACTAGTGCCCAAAGTCAAAATTACCTCAGGGACTTCAGACCAAGTGTAGTTTTCAGGTGAATCTGGGCTGTGGGGGTGGGGGGGTGGGAGATTAATTGGACCATGGTGCGTAAATGTATTTCTGTTGTCATTTTGAAGCCATACATTCTGTCCCCCATACATTTCCATTATAAATTCCTATGTCCACATTTATACTGGAAACTGCCCATCTAAAATAGTTATACTGTAATTGTACCCTCGGCAGTGGTGGCAAGGCAATCCACTGCTGCTGAAGGGGTTCACCTCCAACTGGGTGTGGTGTGACTCTGCTGTGGTCAGGGGGATGATGGCAATGGACTCCAGCATGTCATAGTGAGTTTTGCTGCCTATCATTTGATGAGGAAATCTTTGTACCTGCTGTTCAGCTAGCAAGGGCTCAAACCTGCACTTGACTGTTGTCTAATGACCAGCTGCTTATTATACTCTGGGGGGAGGTAAGCAGACTTCCTTTGTGGTAAAGGTGGCTTCAAGATGGCAGACTTGATGGAAGTTTGGAACCAAAAAACCCTCTGTGGTAGCCTTGGTAATCTTATGCTTAGCCAAGCAGATCTGCAATACTCTGAACTAAGTAATGAGGTAAGGTTAGAATAACTTGGAATCTTCAATCTTGAAAGGAGGTAAATAGGAGAGCACCTTAGAGATATACAAGATACTAAGTGGAATACAACTAATTAATTTTGAGCACTGTCAGCAAATTGTGCCACCACTGTTATTAAGTTATACAAAGGATACAAGTTCTTCACAGTGATTAATACTAGTAATGTTCTTCTGAGCAGGATAGTGGAGGTAAAATGTGATCTAATTCAAGAATCCTAAGTGTCTGTATCGGGAGATGTGTCCAGTGTATTGCTATTGCTTGAAAGGGAGTTGTTTTCATGTTGATTTATTTGGTTTTCTCCAAAATAATTCCTTGTGGGTCTAGAGTGGTTGGCTGGTTACGTTAGACAAAGAGCCAGTTTATTAACTGTGATTGTCCCAACAAGGGGTCCTGTTTACCAGATGCTCAGCACTGCTTTGTCCTGAGGAGGTATGGATTGTTTAGCTAAAATTTATCAGGCTATCTCTGTACCAATGAAACTAAATTTGGTTGCTAGCTCTGTAGCTCTGTCACTGTAAGAAGCATTTCACAGCAGGTCAGCTCTGATTAATAGTGATCATTATCTGTCTTTGTATAATCACAATTTTTGACTAATTGTGGAAGTTACCTTTTGGATATACCTTTTGTCCCAGTTTAGATTTCAGAACAAGATGGGGGTGTATTTTTGAAGTTCGGTATGAAAGTCTTGTAGTGAATCTCTGCTTTGTCAAACAGTTGATGAACTGGAGCTAATGGAACACTACTTGATTCTCCCAGATGTGTGTGCAAAGTTATTAAAATTACTGACACTTTGGGATGTTTTATTACTTTAAAAGATGGTTTAAAGAACTGGCAAGAAATTAAATATTTCTTTAGTGTATTCACTGCTGGGAATTTCAGTGTTTACTCTTTTGTTTAATTTTACTTCATAAACCTGACTTGTATTTTGTAGCTTGAGATATATGATCTATCGGGTTGCTATTTGACCATCAGTCAGTGAAATCAGGAGCTCAAGGTGGTAATCCACCTTTAATGTCACTGTGTATCTAATTGGTAAAAGTTTCATTGTTCACACAGTAGCCCCATCCCAATTGTTTTACTGCTTTGAAAGATACGAAGGAATGAGATAATTGGGGTGGTAACGTATCGTACGTCATCAGTGTACAGAGGATGTTTCCACTCATGGGGGGAATGTAGAACTAGGGGGCACAGTTTTAGAATAAGGGGTCGCCCATTTAAAACTGAGATGCGGAGGAATTTCTACTTTGAAGGTTGTAAATCTGTGGAATTCTCTGCCCCAGAGAGCTATGGAGGCTGGGTCATTGAATATGTTTAAGGCAGAGATAGACAGATTTATGAGTGATAAGGGAGCAAAGGGTTATGGGGAGCAGGCAAGGAAGTGAAGCTGAGCCCAAGATCAGACATGATCTTATTGAATAGCGGAGCAGGCTTGAGGGGCCAAATGGCCTACTCCTGCTCCTCATTCTTATGTTCTTATATTTTCTGTTCAGTCCCTCCTGTTAATACTCTGGATGCCTGGTTCACACTGCTGTATTTTGTCAAGGGTTCTATGGCCAGGACAAGGAGATGGGAACCATATTTCTCTGGTACCTCAGTAGGGTGAAAGTACAGGAGAGCTGAGGTCATTGGTGCACACTGAGTGGATGTAAAGTAAATCATGAACCTTTTTGATTTTTTTTAATATAACTGCAAGTTAAATTTTAATGACGTTCACCTGGATCGCTAAATTCCTTATTCATCTGCCAACCCACCTAATAATCCTCCATTTGGACTGTATTTCCATAGAATCATAGAATAGTACAGCATGGAAGGAGGTCATTTGGCCCATCGCGTCTGCGCTGGCTCTTTTGAAGAGCAATCCAGTTTGTCCCACTTCCCCGCTCTTTCCCCATATCCCTGCAATTATTTCTCTTCAAATTTTTTAATTAGCACCTACTATTCCTATATCTAAGGTGTAATACCTCACTTTTTTTATTAGTTTCTGGGATGTGGGCGACGGTGGCAAGGCCAGCATTTATTGTCCATCCCTAATTGCCCTTGAGAAGATCGTATGAGCCAGCTTCTTGACAGTCCTTGTGGTGATGGTACTCCCACAGTGCTGTTGGAGAGGGAGTTTCAGGATTTTGGCCCAGTGATGATAAAGGAATGGCGATATATTTCCATCAGGATGGTACGTAACTTGGAGGGGAACTTGCAGGTGATGGTGTTCCCATGTGCTTGCTGCCCTTGTGAGGTCGTGGGTTTGGGAGATGCTGCCGAAGAAGCCTTGGCGAGTTGCTGCAGTGCATCTTGTAGATGGTATACACTGCAGATACGTTCTGCCAGTGATAGAGAGAGTGAATGTTTAAGGTGGTGGATGGGGTGCCAATCAAGCGGGCTGCTTTGTTCTGGATGGTGTCGAGCTTCTTGAGTGTTGTTGGAGCTGCACTCATTCAGTGGAGAGTATTCCATCACACTCCTGACATGTGCCTTGTAGATGGTGGAAAGGCTTTGGGGAGTCGGGAGGTGAGACATTCGCCGCAGAATACCCAGCCTCTGACCTGCTCTTGTAGCCATATTATTTATCTGGCTGGTCTAGTTAAGTTTCTGGTCAATGGTGACCTCTAGGATAATGGGGGATTCAATGATGGTAATGCCGTTGAATGTCATGGGGAGGTAGTTAGATTCTCACTTGTTGGTGATCGTCATTGCCTGGCATTTGTGTGACACGAATGTTACTTGCCACTTATCAGCCCAAGCCAAACTTTGTTACATCATCCTTCAGCTGCCATTGTTCTGTTGCTTAATGCTTCTATTTCCTTGTGCACTTTTCTACTTCACAGTTCACTTTATCATGCATCGGTTCTGGGACCATTAGTAATAATAAGGAATGAAATTGCTAAAGAAATGTGATTCTTGATATGGGCACCTTTGTTTTGTTTTTTCTTGGTAAATGGAGCTTGCTGCTTTAAAAATAAATGAATTGGAAATGCTATTTGAACTACTTTTGATTTATACATTTTTCTTGCTTTCCAGAACTCGATAATTCTGAGACGAATGAAAGGTTCAAGTTTAGCATTGTGACAAGAATTCCAGAGGTACGTGATCATCTCAAAGATGGTGTGTTCTCTTCACTTTCTTTTTTCTAACTCCTCAACTGTCACTATTTTTATAAAGCATGAAATGAGAAATGTCTATTCAGCAAATGAAACCCATTCCTATTACTAGCCATATACAATGGACTTTAACCCATCTGCTCAATCTATGAGGTAACCTTCTACCTAAACTCGACCTGATCTTCAATGTTAGCAGAACTACAAGCATTAGTCTAGATTATGCAGTCATGTTCTCGATTGGATCTTGAATGCTCAGACCTTTGACTGACACAAGATTGCTACTAACTGAGCTAATTTGGTAGAACTGGAGAGTAAATGCCTTCCACAACAAATAGAGATGGGGAGCAACCTCTATACCAGTCTAATTGTTTGGTTAACACTTGAGTTAAAAGCTCAATGGGAGGATTTCTGAACTAATTTGGCAAATCTGGATAGTTACCATTTATAAAAGTTTTGTTGTTTATATTTTAGGTAATATTTTGTAAAAATGCTGCAAAAGCTATTGGATTAATCTTGGATTTTGAGCCAATGGTATGTTCTGTCTTATAGACTATTGGACAGAAGATCTGTCACCTCTGGGATCATCCAGTCAGTTCATCCTGCATTGCTAGGAACTACGTGGAAGCCCTCCTGAGAAAACTTTGCACCCAACAGGTGAGCAGTAAAGTTTGTTGTTGCATACATAAGAGCCTTCTGCTTGTCCTCTTGTTCAGTGTGTGTTCTGTCTTCCCAGTATACATACATCACCATGCTTGATCTCCAAATCAAGGTACTGTGGGCAAAGCTTGTTTTCCAGATATGGACTGCACAAACACACTTTTTGTAGGGATACATTCCACTTGCCTAAATCCAGAAAGCTTAAGTATAAATTGTCAACAGGCTTGGGAACCTCCCTGATAAATTCAGGGCATTGCTGGCTTTCACAGCACAGTTTACACACTGCACTGGTAAACCTTCTGCTGCTTGATCAGCTAGCATCACCCTATCTTTTTGGTCATTTGCTTGTGGGTCACATGGAGCTGAGCAAGAGAAGAATCCGAGCCCACAGTGACTTCTTCATCTCTCCAGGTTCTCCAGCCAGGCTGGCATGTCATCCAGTTGCAGTGTCCTGGATTACTGCAGTCCTGTTTAGCTCAGGATGATAATGGATTATCAAATCTGTGAAGAAGGATTGACTCGGTTCCCATCTTCTTTTGCAGTTGTCAACTTGGAGCCAGAACTCCTGCTCACCTACATGTACCCCACCAAGAGAATAGTCACTAGTTGGTCATATACTTACATTTTATTGCCTTTTTTGTGGGAGATGAATTTATGGATTTAAGATGAGGGACAGGATAACTTTCTTACTCTTGTCACCCAGTTGCAGCATTCCCCAGATAAGTTACAGCGCTGTTTCTTAACCTCATCCTCAGAAAGCCAACTGTTATTGCACCAGAGCAATTTTTTTTCCGATTCCAGTATTAGTCATTCTTTTACTTTTTCTGAATGTAATTGCCAATTAGGGGCAAATTACAGAAATGTTTGTGTTTTGACCTAAAGCTTAATAGGAATTGCTAAACAGTGGGTCCTACGTGATGATGTTCTGAGGGTGAGGTTGGGACTGAGGCACATTGTGAGATAGAGTAAAAGGAGGTTCAGTATGCATTTGACCACTGACTTGGAAGTGCTTAACGTTTTCACAGACTACCTAAAGTGAAGTAACAAACCGATAATGTCACATAATCAGAGAATACATGCCTTGCAGTGGACTATATAGTACGCGTTTTGTATATGTGTGTATGTATACTGTGTATGTATTTGTATGCAGAGATGTTTTTAAATTTGCAACTAGTGCAAATCTAAGAATTTCTTGGTTTAATGTATTTGTTCTTTGTTCTATTTGTACTGTAGTCCAAACATGTTCAGTCCTTTTAAAATGAACAGTTAGAATAATTAGGAACTGATTTTTGATGCCTGATTTGACTTTATACTTGTAAGTGTGGATGCATGGGTTGTCTAGTTTATCGGATGGCAATGTCATTTGTACCATAGTTGAGTTGATGCATTTATGGGATGTAATTTATTTTCAATAAAATACAATTGTAATAATGCTTGTTAAGAGATCCTGATGTGTGAAAGCAATATACTTTGGCATTGGCTTAATTGGAGTAATCATTTTAATATTTCTTTACAATTATGCTACAATAGAATCTTTTCATACAGTTAAATTAAACTAATGATTTTTGTCAATTTCTCTTTAGAAATCAAAAGATTTTTCCATAAGGGAACGGTCTTCATTTGAGTCTGGATTTTTGCCACTGACTTACCTAGCAAGAATCTTAACAGAAGTGGAAGATCAAGGCAAGTATGATTACCTGTCTTTGGTGTATCTTTATCTACTTAATCCAAAGTATGTTGGCCTTTATTGCAAGGGGGTTGGAGTATAAGACTAAGGAAGTCTTGCTGCAATTGTACAGGGCTTTGGTGAGAACACATCTGGAGTAGTATGTACAGTTTTAGTCTTTTTACTTAAGGAATGATATACTTTCCTTATGAGGGGATGCAACGAAGGTTCACTAGATTAATTCCTGGGATAAGAGGACTGTCCTATGAGCTGAAATTGAGTAGAATGGACCTATACTCTCTGGAGTTTAGAAGAATGAGAGGTGATTGATCTCATTGAAACGTAGAAAATTCTTAGAGGGTCTGACAGGTATATGCTGAGAGGAGGCCTCCCCTGGCTGGCGAGTCTAGAACTATGGGTCATTGTCTCAGGATAAAGGGTTTAGTATTGAGATGAGGAGAAATTTCTTCACTCAGAGGATTGCGAATTGTTGGCATTCTCTAACCCAGTGTGAATCTTTGAAATTCTCTACCCCAGAGGGCTGTGGATGCTCAGTCAATGAGTATATTCAAGACTGAGATCGGTAATTTTTTGGGTACTAAGGGAATCGAGGGATATGGGAATATGGTGGGAAAGCAGAGCTGATGTAGAAGTTCAGCCATGATCTTATTGAATGATGGAGCTGGCTCGAGGGGCTGTATGACCTACTCCTCCTATTTCTTATGTTATGACTCTCTACCTATAAGGACATGCCTGGTTTCTCTGAGCTACTTGCCATAATGACATGATGGGTAACCCACCCTGTGAGGAACTGTCAATGTAAACCCACATCACACCACTGTATGGCACTGCATGTTGGAGTCCAGCAGGTTGCACCACCTTTCCTTCACTAGTTGTACACTTAAAAAATATGAATTTTATTTCTTTTTGCAGCATTAAATCCTTTTGAAGAGCAGGAGAACGTGGATGCAAAGTTTGTGGAAGAAGTAGCACTGAAACAAACATTAATTCTTCTTGGTCTTGAAAATAAATAGAATGATATAATTTAAAGTTGTGAAATTACATTAAAGGGGAAAACTTCAATATTGCCAATAACTATCGAGACCTATTATGATTTTTTTGTTTTGTTTAAGGCTACATGTAAAATTATAAAAGTGACCAAGATAACATGCAACATGACTTGTTAGTAAAAACGGAGAGCAGGTTGCCTCTCAACCATGTAGCTATGGATTCCACTCAATTGCCAGTGTTAATTCTATTTGCAAGTGTTGATTTGAGTTGAGATTTTTCAGATTCTAGATTAAGCTGCTCCAACTTACTATTTAGAGCGATGCATTTCAAAGAGAATGTTTGTTCAAACTACCTGCCAGCTTATTACAGTGGACATGGAGGAATCTGTGGCTGAGCCTGTTCTGTGTTCCCAAATGAATGAATATGCGCAGTGGTAGGAAAGGAAAAAAATAAGCATAAAATGTTCATAAAACATGTGTAGTATTTGCCATAATAAGTGCAATTTTAGCTCACCCATCTTAATGCTGGTTGAGAAAAAGCTCAATTGGCAATGATGCTATTATGTATTTACTAATTAAATATACCTCCATAGATGGCTACTGTTTGAAATATTTAAAAATGCATGGTATCATCAACAGTGTTTGAGACATGATTCTGTAAAAGGTCCTTGTTCTAATGGGTGATGTGCTGATTAGACAAGAAAACACTGCATCTAATGTAGGAGAAACATTATCTCTTGTGAACACAATCTTGATTGTGTGCAGTTGATATTCTATTGTCTGCTTCAGTACATAGTATATAACAGTGAATCTGATCAATTAGAGAAATTGGCAATTCATTTCTAAGATTCAGTCTTCTGTGCTGCCTGGAAAGAATCCATTGTTCTGGTCGTGATTTAAAAACAAGAAGTTCCCCCAGGAGTTGAACAGTTACAGAATAACTACAGTGCTTCACTAGTGATGATGAATTCTTTCACTTGTACTTCCAATGCTTGAGTTTTGGATCTTGCCCAATTGTGAAAGCAATTTCCCACAATAACAAAGCTACATTTTTTTTGCAGCATGTAAACTTGTGTGAAGTTTGATTTGAAAAAAAATGAACGTAATTATAGAAAATTACTTTTTTTAACATTGATGCATGGCTATGTTTTGATGTGCGTTGCTTGACTTTTTTTTTCACAATGTCAGTTGCACACAATTGCTGAATTTAAGGCAGTTGTTATTTGCCTGATTATTTCTACAGAATCAAATAAATTTGTACATTTTTTTCTGGTTTTCTTGTTTTTATTGTTTATGTAGCTCATTCATAAAATTAAATCATCCGTTTATCAGAAATGTGTAAAGCTGTTACCATTTGCCACTTCTAATGTAGGAAGATGGTTTTTGCAGCTTGCTCAGTCACAAGAGAATGGAGTAAAATATGCTTTGATCATTTTTCCCAAATAATCTACATTACTCACGAGTATTACTTTGTCCTCTTGCAGAAAATCAAATTTCCCCACAAATATACAGACCAAAGTTGTCATCTATCCATTCATCGCAGAATCAGTAACCTGATTTAAAAAAAAAACTAGGTTTCGCAGCAAAACTGGGAAAAATCGTGCCTCATTTTTAACATGACATTTTCTCATGACTTTTTTCTTTCCTACCAATTTTCTCCCTTCCTAAAGTTGATTCCATGGATCCTGTTTGTCCTCTGGTATCACACCAAAGTGACCATTATTTATGTGTTAACCTTAGCAATGAGTTGTTATGCTGTTTGACCATAGGAGGGGAGCAGGGACATTGCAGCTCATCCTAATCGTGTCCTCACCCAACACTGTGCACATACACTTCCAGCAGGAGTTTCTAGAGAGCGATCAGGATTTGGAATCTTTTTCTCCTTCTGAACCAAGCCCTATAAAGGCCAGTTGTAGCACTCTACTGGTGTCCTGGCTTCTATCCCTCTCCCCAATTACAAGTTTTTCCCAGAATTTTGAAATACAAGTGCAGTCAAATGAAATGTCCTTGTGTGTTTGTTTTTGTTTACCTTTGCTGGATTATTGGCAAAATATTAACTGACATTTTGTTGCATGTGAACAGGATGCAGGAAGAACATTTTCTGTATCCTATAACTAGAGTAACATGCTTCTTGTCCTGTTACATAGAGAATTTGAGTGTAAAATTAATTAACCTCAAATTAATCTTCAGATTACAAGAAATGTTCCCGTCCACCCTGAGCTCTCAGCACATGGAATGCCAGTTAAAGCAGTTACTGCTCATCATGTAACTATTTTAACTGATTTTAATATCTGGTTAGGAACTTTGACTGGTTGATGAGGATAAATAAGGCTTTACCAGTGACACCCACATCCCGTGAATTAATAAAAAGAAAAGATAATGGTGATCTCCTGCTTTGTGGAATATAATGGTTAGAAACATAGAAACATAGAAAATAGGTGCAGGAGTAGGCCATTCGGCCCTTCTAGCCTGCACCGCCATTCAATGAGTTCATGGCTGAACATGCAACTTCAGTACCCCATTCCTGCTTTCTCACCATACCCCTTGATTCCCCTAGTAGTAAGGACTTCATCTAACTCCTTTTTGAATATATTTAGTGAATTGGCCTCAACAACTTTCTGTGGTAGAGAATTCCACAGGTTCACCACTCTCTGGGTGAAGAAATTCCTCCTCATCTCGGTCCTAAATGGCTTCCCCCTTATCATTAGACTGTGTCCCCTGGTTCTGGACTTCCCCAACATTGGGAACATTCTTCCTGCATCTAACCTGTCTAACCCCGTCAGAATTTTAAACGTTTCTATGAGGTCCCCTCTCATTCTTCTGAACTCCAGTGAATACAAGCCCAGTTGATCCAGTCTTTCTTGATAGGTCAGTCCCGCCATCCCGGGAATCAGTCTGGTGAACCTTCGCTGCACTCCCTCAATAGCAAGAATGTCCTTCCTCAGGTTAGGAGACCAAAACTGTACACAATACTCCAGGTGTGGCCTCACCAAGGCCCTGTACAATTGTAGCAACACCTCCCTGCCCTTGTACTCAAATCCCCTCACTATGAAGGCCAACATGCCATTTGCTTTCTTAACCACCTGCTGTACCTGCATGCCAACCTTCAATGACTGATGTACCATGACACCCAGGTCTCTTTGCACCTCCCCTTTTCCTAATCTGTCACCATTCAGATAATAGTCTGTCTCTCTGTTTTTACCACCAAAGTGGATAACCTCACATTTATCCACATTATACTTCATCTGCCATGCATTTGCCCACTCACCTAACCTATCCAAGTCGCTCTGCAGCCTCATAGAATCCTCCTTGCAGCTCACACTGCCATCCAACTTAGTGTCATCCGCAAATTTGGAGATACTACATTTAATCCCCTCGTCTAAATCATTAATGTACAGTGTAAACAGCTGGGGCCCCAGCACAGAACCTTGCGGTACCCCACTAGTCACTGCCTGCCATTCTGAAAAGTCCCCATTTACTCCTACTCTTTGCTTCCTGTCGGACAACCAGTTCTCAATCCATGTCAGCACACTACCCCCAATCCCATGTGCTTTAACTTTGCACATTAATCTCTTGTGTGGGACCTTGTCGAAAGCCTTCTGAAAGTCCAAATATACCACATCAACTGGTTCTCCCTTGTCCACTCTACTGGAAACATCCTCAAAAAATTCCAGAAGATTTGTCAAGCATGATTTCCCTTTCACAAATCCATGCTGACTTGGACCTATCATATTACCTCTTTCCAAATGCACTGCTATGACATCCTTAATAATTGATTCCATCATTTTACCCACTACCGATGTCAGGCTGACCGGTCTGTAATTCCCTGTTTTCTCTCTCCCTCCTTTTTTAAAAAGTGGGGTTACATTGGCTACCCTCCACTCCATAGGAACTGATCCAGAGTCAATGGAATGTTGGAAAATGACTGTCAATGCATCCACTATTTCCAAGGCCACCTCCTTAAGTACTCTGGGATGCAGTCCATCAGGCCCTGGGGATTTATCGGCCTTCAATCCCATCAATTTCCCCAACACAATTTCCCGACTAATAAGGATTTCCCTCAGTTCCTCCTCCTTACTAGACCCTCCGACCCCTTTTATATCCGGAAGGTTGTTTGTGTCCTCCTCAGTGAATACCGAACCAAAGTACTTGTTCAATTGGTCCGCCATTTCTTTGTTCCCCGTTATGACTTCCCCTGATTCTGACTGCAGGGGACCTACGTTTGTCTTTACTAACCTTTTTCTCTTTACATATCTATAGAAACTTTTGCAATCCGTCTTAATGTTCCCTGCAAGTTTCTTCTCGTACTCCATTTTCCCTGCCCTAATCAAACCCTTTGTCCTCCTCTGCTGAGTTCTAAATTTCTCCCAGTCCCCGGGTTCGCTGCTATTTCTGGCCAATTTGTATGCCACTTCCTTGGCTTTAATGCTATCCCTGATTTCCCTTGATAGCCACGGTTGAGCCACCTTCCCTTTTTTATTTTTACGACAGACAGGAATGTACAATTGTTGTAGTTCATCCATGCGGTCTCTAAATGTCTGCCATTGCCCATCCACAGTCAACCCCTTCAGTATCATTCGCCAATCTATCCTAGCCAATTCACGCCTCATACCTTCAAAGTTACCCTTCTTTAAGTTCTGGACCATGGTCTCTGAATTAACTATTTCATTCTCCATCCTAATGCAGAATTCCACCATATTATGGTCACTCTTCCCCAAGGGGCCTCGCACAACGAGATTGCTAATTAATCCTCTCTCATTACACAACACCCAGTCTAAGATGGCCTCCCCCCTAGTTGGTTCCTCGACATATTGGTCTAAAAAACCATCCCTTATGCACTCCAGGAAATCCTCCTCTACCGTATTGCTTCCAGTTTGGTTAACCCAATCTATGTGCATATTAAAGTCACCCATTATAACTGCTGCACCTTTATTGCACACACCCCTAATTTCATGTTTGATGCCCTCCCCAACATCACTACTACTGTTTGGAGGTCTGTACACAACTCCCACTAACGCTTTTTGTCCTTTGGTATTCTGCAGCTCTACCCGTATAGATTCCACATCATCCAAGCTAATGTCCTTCCGAACTATTGCCTTAATTTGCTCCTTAACCAGCAATGCTACCCCACCTCCTTTTCCTTTTATTCTATCTTTCCTGAACTTTTGGCTGTTTGGAAATGTCATACAGGTACCATGGATACTGCAGGCCGAGGCTGATGTCAGCGTGGCCCGAAGAGTGGCCAGGCAGCAAGAAGAATCAGCAATGGCGACTGTGGAGCAGAGACTCCCCAGTCCGGAGGCGCTGGTGGGGCCACTGGATCGATGCCGCCAAGCAGCAAGGGGCGGACGGCACCAAATCGCGAGAAACTTTTAAGGAGTGCGGGAAGAACTGCGAGGTCATGCGGCTGAGCCGGGAAGCAGGCTGGGGCCATTGGAGGGAGCAGCGTGTGGTGGCCCGGCCCGGTAATCGGCACGGTCCCAGCCTGGAAGACCATCAGTAGGCCGGAGCCATTGGAAGGAGCAGCATACGGTGGCATACCACTGCAGGGAGCAGCGCGTGCTGCTGCAGGCGGGCAACTGTTACGAAGCCAGTGCGGGCAGGCACAGCAGGAGAGACGAAGGAGCAGCAAGAGTCCGTAGAGGGAAATGACCGGGGCCAAGAAGAGGCGAGGGCCCAGGGGCAGCATGGGCCAGCCCACACTACGATATGTGTGCGTGCTCGCTCTGCAGCAGAGCTGGGTATCCAGTTAGTCTTGGGTAATCCTTGCCACTGGACCAAGACCTAGCTCTGTCAAGCCCGTGTGGTGGCTGGTGTGCAACGGCCACCACAGATTTTTAAAAATCCACGCACAGGCATCTTCCACCCTTCACGATGTAGTTTGGGATCTGGAATATTAGGTCCTTCATTGAAACACCTGTGAACTCATCCCTTTTTGGCGTGGAAGCAAGTCATCCTCGCTTCGAGGGACTGCCTATGATGATGATACTGGAGGAAGGTAGGTTAGTAAGATATTCTGCAATTTTGCTTGATTTACTTTTGGGATAAGGAGAAACTTTGCAGACCATTCAGATTAAATAGGTTGGGTAGAGAGTACAGTAGAGCGGAATATTACATGGCAAACGAAGAAATGAATTTAATCGGTAAAATTGACTTATTTCATGCTTTCGGAGAAGGCTAACCATTGTACAGGAAATGTCAAATTTAGTAATTGTTCCGTTTGTGCAAGATATTCTTGGTTTAAACCATGTGTTTTTTAGAGATAGAGCCTAGTAGATATGGATTATCAGTTTCAAAGAACTGCTGATTCTGTGACTTTATTTCTGCTTGGAGAAATTCTATACACTGTAACTGTCTCCGAATTAGTCATCGTACTTCTATCTGCATTGACAGTTTCTACCATTTCTATTGTTGCCTTTTTTTTTGTGGTTTTTCAAATTGTGGGTTAATGACACTTTATATGACTGGAAAATTCCCCCGGCTGATAGCTTTTCACCAAGTAAGCTTGTTTATTTTAAGGAATAACATTTTCAAATGTGTCAACTAAGTCTTTTTGGGGATTGATTTGCTAATATACATGGCATTAGGGGGGTGAAGGGAACTGGTGAAAGTTGGGAAGATTCTGTGGGGGCAAAATTGCCCTGGACACATAATTTGAATTAAATAAAAGTTTATTGCGTGGTGGGAAGAAGAGGTTACTGACCTGGAATTCAGTTCTATAACTGAGAAAAATTGTCGGGGCGGTGTTGGCGGTGCGGCGCTGATGCGTCACAACGTCCCTCCCTTCTCTTAAAGGGAAGTGCTGCTGCAAACTCTTCAGTCACTTCCGTGGTGCCCACTGGGCCAGCAGCCTGGAACCCAAGAGGCGGTGGCGGGCTGCCTGTTGGGGGCCCAGCTGAACTAGCAGCCGCCACTGTCGTGCCGAGTGCGAAGTCGGCCGACAAAAAAAAATGGCGGCCACGGTAACTAGGCCCTCCCCTTTAAGGACGGACGGGGTGCCCCAGCCACCACAGTTTTGCAACCCACCAGAAGAGGTAAATAAAGGTGATAAGGGAATGGAGTTCCTACAATGTGTACAGGACTCCTTTCTAACCCAGTATATAAGAAACCCGATGAGGGAGGATACGCTACTGGATCTAGGGGAATGAACCAGAGCAGATAAGAAAAGTGGCAGTATGGGAAGATCTAGGCAATAGTGACCATAATATAATCCGTTTTAAAATAATAATTGGGAAGGACATAAGTATGATGAAGGCCAGGGTAGTAGATTGGAGAAAAGCCGATTTTGAAGGGCTGAGAATAGAACTTGGGAATATAAAAAGGACAACAATATTGGTGGACAATTATGTCGTCATCATCATAGACAGTCCCTCGGAATCGAGGAAGACTTGCTTCCACTCCTGAAGTGAGTTCTTAAGTGGCTGAACAGTCCACTACACGAGCCACAGACCCTGTCACAGGTGCGACAGACATTCGTCGAGGGAAGGGGTGGGTGGGATTGGTTTGCCACACGCCCCTTCTGCTGCCTGCGCTTGACCTCTTCACGTTCTCGGCATTGAGATTCGAAGAGCTCAACGCCCTCCCAGGTGCACTTTCTCCACCTAGGGTGGTCTTTGGCTAGGGACTCCCAGATGTCAGTGGTGACGTCGCACTTTATCAGGGAGGCTTTGAGGGTGCCCTTGTAACGTTTCCGCTGCCTACCTTTTGGCTCATTTGCCGTGAAGGAGCTCCGCATAGAACATTTGCTTAGGGAGTCTTGTGTTTGGCATGCGAACTATGTGGTCTGCCCAGTGAAGCTGATCGAGTGTGGTCAGAGCTTCAATGCTGGGGATGTTAGTTTGGATGAGGACACTGATGTTGGTGCGCCTGTCCTCCCAGGGGATTTGTAGGATCTTGCGAAGACATCGTTGGTGATATATCTCCAGCTACTTGAGGTGTCTTCTGTACATTGTCCATGCCTCTGATCCATACAGGAGGGCGGGAATTACTACAGCCCTGTAGACCATGAGCTTGGTGGTAGATTTGAGGGCCTGGTCTTCGAACACTCTTTTCCTCTGGTGGCCGAAGGCTGCACTGGCCCATTGGAGGTGGTGTTGAATCTCTGCATCCATGTCTGCTTTTGTTGATAAGAGGCTCCCGAGGTGCCTGTGTCTGCGCACATTCTGAGGCTGAACCCCAGCATGTAGTCAATGTATTCACCGAGGCATATGAAAGCATAGACCTTGCGCTTAACATCCGTAAGACAAAGGTCCTCCACCAGCCTGTCCTCGCCGCACAGCACTGCACCTCCCCCCGCCCCCCCCCCCCACTCATCAAGATTCATGGTGCGGCCCCCGACAACGTGGACAATGATATAGAACAGCAATGGGAAACGTTTAAGACGTTCAACAGAGTCCAAGAAAAATATATTCTGCGAAAAAGCAAGAACAAGATAAACATAAATGAGACATAAGGGAAAAATTAAGGGTAAGGAAAGAGGCACACAAGAAGTACATGTATACCAGGGAGGAGCATGACGAGGGAGAATACAAAGAGATTAGGAGAGCAGTGGGGGGGGGGGGGGGGGGAAAGCAATTAGGAAAGCAAAGAGGAACTATGAAAATAAATTACCATGGAGCATAAAGCAAAATAGTAAAGTATTCTACAAGCACATAAATAAACAAAGGAAGTTGGGATGTGAATAGGGCCACTAAGGGATGGACAGGTTAAAATCACAGGCAATGATAACAAAATGGCAGAAATATTAAATAATTACTTTTCTTCAGTATTTAGATCCGGTAGACATGACATTGGATGGTGAGAATAGAAATGAGATAATTGCATTTAAAATAAAAAGAGAAGAAATATTAAATAAACTAATCAAACTCAGGATAAAACCTCTGGTCCAGATGGATTACACCGTGCATTTTAAAATAATTGAGACGAGGTAACAGAGCCACTACTACGCATATTTAATAATTCGTTAGAAAAAGGTATAGTACCAGAGGACTGGCGGATAGCTAATGTAATAACTATATTTAAGAAGGGAGATAGATCATGTCCAGGGAACTAAAGACAAGTTAGCTTAACTTCGGTGGTAGGAAAAATAATGGAATCTCTATTAAAGGAAAAAATAGAACATCTCGAAACCAAAAATATAATAATGCATAGTCAGCATGGATTTCAAAAGGGAAAGTTTTGCTTGACCAACCTCATTGAATTCTTTGAAAAGGTAACAGAGAGTAGACAGGGGTAATGCAGTAGATGTAATTTATCTAGATTTTCAAAAGGCCTTCAATAATGTACTACATGATAGACTAATGAATAAGGTCAGAGAATGCGAAGTTAGGGGACAAGTAGCAGAATGAATAGCTAGCTGGCTTCAAGACAGAAAGCAGAGAGTCGAGATAAAGGGTAGCTCTTCAGAGTGGCAGAAGATGGAATATGGGGTCCCATAAGGACCAATGTTCACAATTTATATTATCGATTTAGACTTTGGAATCAATAATACGATTTCAAAATTTGCGGATGACACCAATTTAGGGGTGGGGTGGTTAGTCAATGCTGAGTAGGACTGCAACAAATTACAAGAAGACATTAATAAACTTGCAGAATAGACATATAATTGGCAAAGTAATTGCAACACCGACAAATGAGGTATTACATTATGACAAGAAAAATCAGGAGGTCACGTATTACTTGGAAAATAAAAATCTAATGGGCTAGAAGAGCAAATACACCAATCACTAAAAGTAGCGATGCAGGTTAAAAAGGCCATATAAAAGCAAACCAAGCACCAGGGTTTATTTCCAGATGGATAGAATTGAAAAGTAGAGAAGTAATGCTAAATTTTAGGCCCTGAATTTGCGATCAGAGGCTTCTTGCAGGGAAATGCCTCCGATCTGCAAAGAAGATCTGCGACCTGAGGCCTCGGAATCCACGGAAACTTGCACTCCTGGGCCTCTCTGGGATCACGTGGGCCGGCCCAATGAACGAAAGGGGATTCCCATTCATGCTTAAATGGGAATACCCCAGTAAATTCATGTACATATCAAATAAATAAAATAAATTACACATTTAAAATTAATTAAAATGACATTTAATTAAATATTTAAAACAAAATTTAATTTTTTGAAAAATAAATGTAAATGTTTTAAAGGGGCTAAAAATAATCTTGTTTTATTGCACACGTTTTTAAAATGTTTAAATGATAGAAAAAATGTTGTTTTCAATGTTCAATTAGAATCTTATGCTGGTAAAAGAAGGCCTTACGCCTGCTTTTACCAGGCATAAAAATTTCACGGGCACTCACTGGGCTGAAGTTGGGCTAATAGCCGGGGATGCATTGGATCTGTCAAGAAGATTGCAAATTCTGGGTTTTCATGCCTATGCATTCATTCCTGAGATATGGATGTCGCTGACAAAGCTGGCATTTATGGCCCATCCCTAATTGTCCTTGAGAAGGTGGTGGTGAGCCGCTGCTGCAATCCTTGTGGTGAAGGAACTCCCACAGTGTTGTTAGGGAGGGAGTTGCAGGATTTTTGCACAGCGACGATGAAGGAACGGTGATATATTTCAAAGTCAGGATGGTGTGTATCTTGGAGGGGAATTTGCAGGTGATGGTGTTCCCATGTGCTTGTCCTTCTAGGTGGTAGAGGTTGCGGGTTTGGGAGATGCTGCCGAAGAAGCCTTGGCAAGATTTTGCATTGCATCTTGTAGATGGTACATACTGCAGACACCTTGCGCCAGTGGTGGAGGGAGTGAATTTTGAAGGTGGTGGATGGGGTGCCAATCAAGCGGGTTGCTTTGTCTTGGATCATGGTGAGCTTGAGTATTGTTGGAGCAGCACACATCCAGGCAAGTGGAGAGTATTCCATTTCACTCCTGACATGTGCCTTGTAGATGGTGGAAAGGCTTTGGGGAGTCAGGAGGTGAGAAACTTGCCACAGAATACCCAGCCTCTGACCTGCTCTTGTAGCCACAGTATTTATGTGGCTGGTCCAGTTAAGTTTCTGGTCAATGGTAACCTCCAGGATGTTCATGGTGGGGGATTCGGCGATGGTAATGCCGCTGAATGTCAAGGGCTGGTGGTTAGACTCACGCTTGTTGGGGATAGTAATTGTGTAGCGCAAATGTTACTTGCCACTTATCAGCCAAGCCCAATCCAGGTCTTGCCAGGTCATCCAGGTACGCACCTGTAGGGGCCGTAAAATATGGGCCATAATTTTTCCCTCCTTCGTAAACAATCAATTTTACCTTGCCAGGGATCCTGCCAACTGCATTGCATTTTCAAAATCCATCCCTTGTATGTCTATCTTTTGACTTTAAATTGGTTCCTCAACATCTCCTAGGGACAATCCTGAGGAATAGTGGGGGATTATTAGCTTGAGGAAAGAATTAGAATAATGAGGATAAATAGGAAGAAGCCTGAGTAGCTGGTTGATGAATCCATAACAATCGATCTGTTAATGGTTCATATATAAAAGGAAAGGCATGCACGTGTCTAGCCAAAACAACAAATGATGCAGAGTATTCTGTCTCTTGTGCCGATGGGCTAATGTTAAATCTGTTTTTGCGGGGGAGGGTGTGGCTGGGTGGGTAATCTTTGCTAGTATCTTGCTTTCTCCATGGTTAAGATATCTTCTGAGAATCACAAGTTTCAGCTCGTCATGAAACTCGAGCATTTTGATCATGTTGTAGGTTTGGTTGGGTCTGCAGCGAATGATGTGCACACATAAATTTTCACATTCAGATATTCTTTAACCCTGGAAGCCTGGATAATGTACCATGTACCATTGAGATAGGCTGTGGTATTGCTTCCTTCTAATTTCTCCAGTAGAGCTGTAAAATGGTAATTATTTGTCTATCATCCAGACTATTATCCACTGCTGGCATTTTTCGAGGTAGACCTAATTGGTCTACCTTGGACAATCTCTCCTCCAATAATGCAATCCCAGCTCTGCTTTTGGTCCATTTCTGCTGAAACAATGCAGTTTCCTGTTTTACCTCATATGCTCCTTGTTTTATGCAGCTTTTAATGATCTATATAGTTATTCAAGAACCATGACTCAGTCTGAAGGAGGACTGAGATCTACTGAGCTACTGCTAGCAGGTCACAGAGCCCTTGGAAGTTTGTCACACATGCATTTTTCCCTATTTTGTTTCCCATAGCTTTACTCTGTGTTGGAGGCTTTGTAAGGGAGTATTTCTTTGCCCAGATAGATCAGGTCAAACTCTCTGTGGGTTCAGATTGATGGTTATGCCAGAGAACCTGTGGAAACCTCACTAATCACCATTTTGATAGCGCATTTCAGGACTCTTGTGCATCTTCTCTTATGTCATTCTAAGATTCTGCCCTTTCTACCCAGTTTCTTTTATTTTCCCCTGAATTAGATAAAGACAGAAAACGGAATACTCAGGCCCCCATTTTCGCCACGATTATGTGGAATTTTTTTGGCGTGAAGTCCTCCATTCCCAATTTTTGTATGCCGGCACCAACCCTGTGCGACAGTTTAACATTTTTTGGCGCAGACATGAGTGAAATCGGGACTGGGCGCTGTTTTTGTGCAGTTAAGCGATTTTGGCCGTCCATGATTTTTTTCAGCGTGGTGCACTGCCCAAAAGCCCCGAAAAAAAAACCTTCTGTGAACTTAAGGAAATCGGTGCGGCACACAAAAGGACATTGGGGCCAGGCAAAAGACAAAATAACGTACAAATGCATGGATTTTTTTTGGACAGGGTACTCTGAAAATAACTCTGAAAGTAATTTCCGAGTTTATGGAGTGAGACAATGTAAAAAAACAAATATATAATTTTTTCGGAGGGAACCGAAATAACTCTGTCCGGCTGAGTTCTTTTTCACCCAAATCGCGACTGTCCACTCCAACACGATCGTTGCTGACCGGGCTGCAGGCACGGGCTGAAGGAGTGCCGGTCGGGCAGGATTGAAAGCCTGGCCGGACACTAGCACCAGAGCCCGGGCTGCTTTTGAAGCCGAGCGCGAGTTGTTGCGCTTGTGCCATGGAACTTCAACTCGCAGGGGGAGCGGAACCTGGAGCGGGGCGGGGCATTCAGCCCGGGATTGCAGCGGGTATAGCAGGGAGAGCGGGTCCTTTCTGGCCTGGGTTACAGCGGGAGAGTGGGTCCTTTCTGGCTGGGGTTACAGCGGGGTAGAGCGGGTTTCAGCTTGCTTCAGCTGTCAGTATGTCTCTGGTTGCCCTGGCAGCCCTAGCTTTTCGCACATGCCCACAGGGTTTTTGGCGCACACTTGAAGCTCCGCCCCCAGAATTAACTTCGGGTAGTGCGGCGCCAAAATTAAATTTTACGTTGGGGAAAGTTAAGATTTTTTTTGGCCGCAATCAGGCAACTCACATTTATTGTGCTAATTTAGTATGTTGTGGTTTCATTGTTTGTTTAATAAGATAATGGCTTAACACATCCTTTTCACTCACAATCCTCCAAAACATGGCACAGTAACTTCAGAACACACGACTTGAGTTATAATTGACCACCTTCCACAACAACGACATAGTTGCAGCAAAATAATTAGTTTTAGTTGGCATCTTGCATCTGTTTGGTAAAATATTCTGAATTGAAAATGCTGCAAAGAAAATAAAAATATCTTGGAAAATAATCTAATTTCAGTATAATAAGTGTCAGAGTTTAATCAATATAAACTGGCTTAGATATGCAAATCTATCTTAACTTAAAATGAAACTATGTGAAAATTATACTTTAGCAACAAGTCAAAAACTTTTCGAAAACAGGTAACAATTTGTAAACAATTTAATGCTTTTTTTAGATGCTTTAATTATTCCGCATTGAAAAATGTTGCCTTGTAGGTGGACTTTGTTACAATATTAAAGTAATGACAGGTAACATCAACATCATATTTCAATTGGTTTGTTGACTGGCTTTCTATAATGTCGCATGTGTGCACTGGGCTCACTGGGTTTAAATGGAACCATTTTTCCGTAAGGGTGTGGAATAGGTAGTCCGGAGTCACCATCTGGGATATATGCATTAGGCCGTGGCTCAGCTGTTGTAAAGACTCCACCTGGCAATAAATGCCTTTCCTCCTCTTCAGCTTCCTAATTTAGGAACAAAATGGGGAAAAGGATCTTTATTGTTTACTTTAATGTAGTTGCTGAATATTGAATGATGTAAAAATACTTTGCTGAGGATCTAGTGGGTATTTAATAACAAGTTATACTGACATTGTGTTGAATTCTGGGAGATGGCTCCTAGTCATAGGCCAACAGATTTACTAATAGTAAAAATATCCTAGCAATGGATCTCGCACCTCTATTACTGGTATAATTAAGCTGATTATTCCAAACCAGCTACTATTATAGTTATTATTGATTTTCTAGTCTAATAATATAATGAACAATATTAACACATCTCTCCATTTGAATAAATGCTAGGATTTTATAAAAAATGAGAGCATGACTACATGCAGTAAAACGGCCTAGCTATTTGGCACTTTTCTGGTGCGATACGGCCTCCGACGCCTCCAATATTGCGGGCAGGAAGTGTATGCACATTTCCAGCTGGAAGTGTGCACCCACCATATTGAATAAGGACCCGTTTACGATCTTCGAATACCCCAGCACTTCATTCACCATGTGCTGAACACTCATTGCAGTATGTGGCGCTATCCGGCAGGAAGGACTTCACACATGCCTAAATGTAGAGCCAGGAGGAGCGCTCCTCTTGACCCAATATTAAAAGAACGCAGGCCGCTGTTGGCTGTTGTTACCCCCTTGCCGTCATTAACCCTTCCCGCTGGTCGCTGCAATCCCCCCAGGCTACTCTACCATCAACCTGAAATTGCTTCTCCACTCCCCCGCCCCCAACCACGGGGTCTACACTTACTTTTTCATGAGGGATACTTTCTCCAGACCAGCTTGATGTTAATGAGACCCAAGGCCCAATATCTGTGGCTCCACGGACTATACTATTCAGGAACAGGATTCACACCCTGCGCACCCAACCCCCTCCTCATGTATACCCATAAATGGATGCACCTGAATTTCTAAGCCACTGTACCTTAAATTGCATCAACTCTTCCCATAACAATTTTTTATTCCTGATAGCTGACACAACCAGCTGGATTTATACCTTGGATTTCACCTCAGTATCCAATTTGTGTTTGCTTTCTTTGTGCACTATTTTCTGCCACTCATATTCATACTCTTCGCTGGGTGCCATACCCTGCTCCATCCGTAGGTGGCATGACTCCAGGAACTTCTGCTTATCCCTGACATCCTGTTGGAGTTGCATGGCATTGGCCTGTTCCATGGACAGCTCAGAGACCACAGCCATCATCTTTCGTGTAACACCCTTGACCTTTACTTGCATTTCATTCACCTGAAAATTTGGATTATAAATCACATGAAAATCCTTCCAAATCACAAATTCACCATAATAAAAGGTAATTTTTAAAACTTGTTGAAACCAGAGTTGTCGCTTGGTCAGTTTTTCACTGGCTCAGATGGGTATTTGAAATTGCTGCTGGCTATAAGTGGTGCAAAGTAATTTGAACAGTAGTATTTTAAAAAATATCCAGAAAAGTTCAGAAAGACTTGGATAAAGAGAGAGATTTAACCCGTTTAACCTCAGACAAAGACAAATGCGAGTGTACTGGATAAAAGTTTCAAAGGCCGAGGCGTATTGTGAAACTGATCAAAAATTCTGTCTTTGCTACCAAAGTGCTCCTGCTTGCATACCGTTTGTAAATGCAGAGCTTTCTGCGTTTTTTCGCTCAGTAGCCAGCCTGTAACTTGCTAGCCTGGTTGAAATTAAGGTGACACAAAGGATTGATGTAGGGTGAAAGAGTCATGACTGCTGCCAGCATGCCAGGCACAGACCTGTAGGAGGTGCTTGCTGTGGTTACAAACCAGCTATACATTGAGGGAGTGAAATCCTTTACAATTGATAAAGGCGCTAGGTTGGTGATAGGATACACACAAGACTATATGGGTGCAGTCCGAGCCATGGTGAAGCCGAGTTCTCTCTCGCCCTGCCTTGCTTTGTAAATAGGGGATGCAATGCAGTTGTTCCGCCTGGCGCAGGGCCCATTAATCACCTCCCTCATACAACATTGAACAGCAAACTGGCAGATATCGCCGATGTCACCTACGGCAGTGTCAAAATTAAGGACTGTCCATGTCCAGATTCGAAACTTGAGCTGTAGCTGCAGCAAATGACATAGCTCAGTGATAGCCTCCTTGGTGAAGCGAAAGCGCCCGGCACATTGCTCCTCAGTGAAGTTAAGATATGAGAAGTGCTCTCTGGATGACTGCTGTGGCTTTGATCTCCTACGTAGTGCCTCCCTCCTCCCTCTTCTCCCAGCTGCTCCTGTAGTCTCCAGTCTTCTTCGCTGCTCCCTCTCAACCTCCAGTCCCAAAAGCAGACCACCCATGACTGTCATAAAACTGTTTTGAAGGCAGGCAAAGCAATTCAGCACCAGCTAAAAGTTATTTGCAGAAGGCAAAAAAATAGGCAAAAAACCCCAAATGTTAATCAGCAGCTTAAAGGACAAACCAGCAACTAACCAGTATGGAGTGGATAAGCCCTTTAAATAGCACTGCAGAAGGGTCCTTCCTGCCTGTTAACGCCATGTGTTGCTGAGCAGATGCTAAAGCATTAAGTTTAGGGTCCTTATTTAAATATTAAAATTAGGCTTTTTAATACTTTCTGGCCCATGCTCTGGACATTTATGGAGGAGCCATATCCAATATGGTGGGCGGCGCGAAATGAGCGCATGCTGCTGCCCAGCATATTGGACCCTTTGTGCCCTGGAAAATGGATGCAACGTGATCAAATTTCTCTGCCATCGAGTTAGGGTAAATGGGTGTTGGTCAGATTGGAGAAGATGTATATCCCAGAGATCACTTTTGTTCTCGGTATACATATTGATGATTTGGATTTAGGTATAGTGAACACAATCTCAAAATTTGCCTGATGCAAAAGTGGAGAGTTTGGCAGTCAGAAAGGTTAGTGGAACAAGCAGACAAGGAGCAGATGCAATTTAATGTGGTTCAGTGTGAGGTACTACATTTTGGGAGGAAAAACAAAGAATGAAAGTATGCACTCAATGAAAAGATGCTGAATGAACAGAGAAAGGTAGGGAATCAGATACATAATTCCTTGAAAGTACAAGAGCAGGGAAATAAAGCCATAGGAAAGCATTTCAAGGTTTATAAATAGGGGCACAGAATATAAGAGTATAGAAGAAATTATAACTTTGTACAAAAGAGTACTGTGTCCAGTTTTGGGTGCCCCATTTTAGAAAAGACATTAAAGCCATAGAAAGTTTACAGTATTGATTCAATAGGACGATACCACGGATGAGAAACTGTAGTTATGAGGAGAGAAATGAGATACTAGAACTATTTCTAAAGGAACAGAGAAGGCTGAGGAATTTTTATATATATTTTTTAAATCATATTTAACTGGCAATCTTGTCCTGTCAGCAGCTATGTTTCCATTATCTCTATTACATCTATATCTCCATTTCTAATTATTAGCTCCAAAATGCTCTGCTATACAGGCAATGTAATATGCTCTAATTTCTAATTACTGCTATTTTATTTTAATCAGGTATTTAATTACTTCCTATAACCTTTTATGTTCAGAGTTATCTGTATCTCTTTTTGTACTCTGACCTTTGCTCTCATCCCTCCCCCACGCCCCCCCCCTAACTTTAGGGTACTTTTGTATCCACACAAACCATATCTCCTATTACTAGTTTAAAGTCCTTTCTACAGTTCTATTGATCCTTTCTGGTCGGACCTGGGACCCAGCCTGGTTCAGGTGCAGCCTGCATAGCTCCTTTCAATCCCAGTACTGCTGCCAGTGTCCCATGAACTGGAATCCCTCCTTCTGTCACCACTCTTTCAGACATGCATTCACTTTCCAGATCTGTTTCTCCCTATGCCAATTAGCATGTGGTTTGGGTAGTAATTTTAAGATTACCATCCTCAAGGTCTTGCTTTTAGCAAGAGTTCAGATGGCAGTTTAAAAAAAATCTGTTTTTCTAAGATTGAAAACTACTGTGCTGAACCGGGGGTGGCAACTACCAACACATTTCAGTACACTGCTACATAAAAGCCACTGTTGTGTTGTTTTTTTCTGCCTTTAAAAAACCTTCTCTGCCAATTTGGTGCCTATCAAGTTGAGTCATATGGGCGCTGGGTGATAGAACACTTTCCATTTCAGGTACCCAGTGTTCACATTAAATACTCTTTCAGTGAGTTATAGTATGGTTAGATATAGAACACTGCACAATTATGACATTTTTATATTTTCACACCAGGCATCCCATAGCTTCTCTGAGCTTGATAACTGAATGCCAGTTGTTGCTAAACTAAGCGCAGTTTTGGGTTGGATTGAGACTATTCATTTAATTTAATTTCATTCAGGATCATGACAGCCAGATGCCAGAGGAGGCTTGCACCCCATCAGTCTCGCTACATTTGAACTTCGTAGATATAAGGACAGTGATTAATATAGTTCACAATCTTTGATTCCCATAAAAATATGCATATTACAAGATATTGGCAAAATAGTGATATTTAATTGTAAAATTCCTAAAGTACCCAACATGATTCACCATTACAATGACTGTTGCAAACACACCGACATTTTAAATGGCTGGGCTATTTTATCTGAGTAAGATTTAGCACTGTACAAGTTTAGTGTTTTAATGTACCTTTTTTGCTAAGGCCAGTGTGTCCTGTTTACCATTCATCGCTTTGAGACTTATTCGTTCAGAAAGGCGGGTCACCTGTTCAGCGATAAGATCCTTTTCCAATAATTGCTCCTCTTTTCCAGCCAGTTTCAATTCCAACTGCGGTATTGGAGATAAGGGTTGAATTAATGGAATGATTGTGAACAGCAAATTAAATAATGAAACAGGAAAAATTATAAATATTGCAAAATGCATCTTGTAACCAAAAATAAAAAAAAACAAAGTTCAAAATGGCAGTTTTTGAGTTGTCAGCATTTTTAAAGCTGTTGGCCAGCTTTTAACAGTTTAAAAAGATATAGAAACACTGGAGAAAGTGCAAAAAAGGTTTACAAGGAGGATATCAGAACTGATGGTACAACTATCAGCAAAGACTAAACAGGCTGGACCTCATTTCTCTTGAAAAAAAACTAAAAGGTGACCTGATAGAGGTCTTTAGAATTATGAGGGGGGTTGATAGAGTAGATTTGAAAAGATGTTTTCACTTGTGGGTAAATCCAAAACTAGGAGGGGTATAAGATAGTCACTGATAAATCCAATAAAGAATTCAGCAGGAACTTCTTTACTCAGTGACAATGTGGAACTTGCTACCATATGGAGTGGTTGAGGCGAATAGCATTGATGCATTTAAGGAGAATCTAGATAAGTTTATGAGGGAGAAATGAATAGAAGGATATGTTGATAGGGTTAGATGAAGTAAGGTTGGATGAGGCTCATGTGGAGCAGAAACACCAGCATAGAGCTGTTGGGCCGAATGGCCTGTTCCTGTGTTGTAAATTCTACATAGTTTGGTAGGTTGACATGGATGTTAACATATTCTTGCTGTCTGTATTTTTACAGTTTTGTTTTACATAAAGGAAATGGACAACCGGTGATTGAGCAATTTCCTTAATTGGGAAAGAGTGTCTTAGCAGCATGTTGTGTTGAGCTGGATCCTCTTTGTGTGATCATCTCCATG
Source organism: Pristiophorus japonicus (assembly GCF_044704955.1). Taxonomy (NCBI): domain Eukaryota; kingdom Metazoa; phylum Chordata; class Chondrichthyes; family Pristiophoridae; genus Pristiophorus; species Pristiophorus japonicus. The sequence continues at coordinate 33,437,999 of NC_091989.1, read as the reverse complement.
CTGAGACATTTCCCTCACTAAAAACATATGCCATCGATGTCAGTATTCATGTAACGCTATGGGAAAATGTTTTAGAAAGCATACAAAAAAAATTGGCATTGTTTTCAATAAGCAATCTGTAATTTGTGACCAGACTTAAAGTTGCCAGAATAGTGTTTATGGTCTTTTTCATACTTTAACCAACAGCTGGACTCTATTTACCAGCTTAGGTTATTGATGGCCATTGTATTTCTGTTTGCAGTGTAGCACAAACCATTAAACTATCCAGCTACCTTAATCTCAGCTGTTTATACAAATGGAAAATAGACACTGTACAAACGTTTTTACAGAATGCCACAATTACAGTACAAGTGTCTTTTTAAGATCTTTTAAAAATGTGGTGGTTCAATGCTTTGAAACTCCAACATGCCGCACCACAGGCTTTTGGGATGCAAATCCGTGCCTATGATTTCTAACATAGTTAATTTTCCCATCTAAGGTGGCCCTTAGGAAGACAGGCAGAATGCCCAGTTCTTCACTGAATGGTGGGAAAGTTTCACAGCTGCTGTTAAGGCAGCACTGACAGTAACTTCCAAACTGGAAGGGTATGTAATATGAGCAGAGTGCAGGAACAAAATAAGAAAACAAGTTATGAAAAAGACAGAAATAACACGTCAGTTGCTCCACAGTATAATTGTGAAAGTAAATGGTGAAAGGTGTGCAGATCTAAAAGCTCTTTCAGCATAGTCTTTTCTAATTAGGTGATTATCTTAAAAGTTTCAAGTAGGATTTTCCAATTAGTATTTTCTGGGCAAATTTGTTTTTAAATAAATTAAGTGTATAATTAATAACTCAATGAAATGTAAATGCCAATATTATTTCTTTAGGTACATGCCACTTTTAAAAATTAACATAGGAATGCACAGGATCGACAAAAACAATGATGTAGTCCAAAAGTGCTAAAGTTCAATACAGTTCTATCTCTTATACCTTTCAGTTACTTTTTGTCTGAAATAAATCTTTCAGAATTGATGACACTATAATATGATTGTGCACAATGCAAGCTCTGGACCCTTTTCTCCAGGATTGCAGAACTGGTCCAAGTTTATCTGGTTCTAAATATAACCCGCTTGAAATTTTTGTTGCATTGAACAAATTAATTTTAATTTCCCACACCAACAATGTATGCTTTGAATTGCTCCCATTTAGAATTTTTTATGAGTTCAAAAAGTGATGAAGTTCAATACAGTTCTATCTCTTATACATTTCAGTTACTTTCACAATCATTAGTTTTGTGCACCGCTGCTTGTATGACATAGGCACAATAATCTTTAAGGACTTGCTTGTTACCTCATTGGCACTTTTCTCAAGTTCATCAAATGAAGGATCATCTCCTCCCAATAATCGTGTTCTGTTCTCACTTGAAGGGTCCACTAAGGTCTTCTCAAGACTTTGAACTTTGTCCTGCCACTGTGCAAGCTGTAGTGGAAATAGAGAAAAGATTGTAAAATTAGCGCAACATTAGGACACCAACAAAAGATCAAAGTATATACAACACGTAACAATTCAGTAGACAAAGATCAAAATGTCCAGCCCATTTTTGAACTGGCACTAACTGAATAAGATTAGGAAAATCCAAATACAATCTTTAACCATAACATGCTGGAAAGTGTCCCTGTATATGGAAGTCCTATCAAGCAAACTTCAGACAGGCTTTGATTTTTCAAACATAACTTCATGATTTATAACCATGCTTATTACAATCATGTCATTGTTTAATATATGATTTTTAATAATACATCTGCTCATCCAACTAACCATGTATATTAGTGACGTGACCCTTTATTGTCTGATTCGTATCTACTGACGTGGATGTGCAAGTAAAAAGATTTCATTGCACCACTCCTGTCATGCACTGGGAGAGTAAGTTGTAAAATTGTGTACTCCTAGCCCAAGATTTTCCATCTGTTAACAAATTTTATGGCATGCCCCACACCCTTCCCCACACCCCCCAGAGTGGCAGAGTGGAATTTCCTGTTGAATCAACAATCAGCAATTTCAGCCATTTAACCCGCCGTGCTTGTGTCAGTGCTAGCTCCACATAAGAGCTATTTGCTCTAATCCTATTTCTTGATCTTTCCATGTGCCCTTTTTTTTTATTTACATGCTTTTCTATTTCCTTCTTAAATGTTGCGATCAACTTGACTTCAAAAGCAGTAATGCATCTCATATTTTAATAGTTCTTTACTTGAAAAAAATTCAATTTAGTATCACCATTACGCTTTTATTACTAATCCTAAATTTATAACCCCTTCTTACCAATTCACTGAACAGAATTTTCTGAGTTTCCTTGCCCCTACAAGGGTTTCACGCACAGTGGAAAATCACACATTTCATGTCCTCAGGACATTCCAATGTATTTTACAGACAATGAATTACTTTTAAAGTGTAGTAACTGTTGTTTAGTAGGCACCTAATATAATTATGCACAACCAGGTTCCACAAACACCAATGAGCCAAATGAACAGTTAGTCAGCCTCTGGTGATGTTGGTTGAGGGATACCAAAAGAACTCCCCTTCATTTCTTCAAATAGTGCCATAGGACTTTTCAGCAGGTGCATGGGGAGCCTGGTTCTGTATCATGGCACTAAAACGAGCAGGCATCTGAGAGAGCTGGCTGAAAAGTAACATGAACTCTCATCAGGAGAGAGGATGACATCATAAAGTTGGACTATAGCTAGATCTAAATGCCCACTGATCAGTGGGAAGGCAGACCTAGTAGTAGTTAGATCCTGTAGACTGTGAGGGATGGTGCCCTGAATCCTTCAGAAGATGGTTGCCATTGTTCTCTCCAAATGGTCCCTCAATAAATGGCTAGTGATAAAAGCATCCAATTTGGATGTACTGATTGGTCTGGAGCTCCTCTGCCAGGGAAAACAGATGCAGATGTTCCTGGTAGCACCATTTGCCCCAGGTAGCTCTTCATAGTGTCATATCCATCTTGGATATGGGCACTGAGGATGACATAGGACTCCGCAGTGACCTCAGGTCCTCCAAGATGGTCCTCAGCATCTCCATGTGATTGTGATGCTTATCCAACATCCCTTTTTTTTAAGAACAGAATCCCAGAGTTTTGAATCTTTAGGCTCTGGAGTCAGCGACTGACTGACAGAGTCTCATGCCCCAATGTCAGATCATCCTATCACTATCACCTCTGACTTCTCTAGCATTCTCGTGTGTTGTGTCTCACCCAGTGAAAAACCCTCATTAGAACTATCTGCACCCCCCGTGTGGATTTCTCTGAGCTGGTGAGTGATAAAAAGTGAGTGGGTGGTCAATACACCTAGTTGGGCAGAGGCGGAAGACCACTTGCTTCTTTCTTCCTCCTTCTTCTGATCAAAGGCTACTTGCTTTGGGCTATTTAGAAAAAGTGAAATGTAGAAATATCGTATTGTTATTCAGCTACTGTGACAGTTCCTCGCTAGCTTTTGAAGTGCCCAAACATGTAGCTTGCTGCTGTGTTTGTGCACCCAAACAATTATACAGGCAAATTGCAGGTGTTCCAGATGAACCTGCAGCTGCCAATAGTGTTCTACATTTCCTTCCCCAATTGGTTCGCCCACATGGCGCCCCAGGATCTCCTCATTTAGGATCAGAGACCAATTCTTGAGGGGACCACCACCTGCAGTCTGAGATTCTGAAAGTTATGGGCCAACTTCTCCTGTGAAAGAGAGGAGAAGTTGCTGTGGAGGCTTGGATTTTGTTACAACAGTTTGACACATCAGGATATTGAGGAGCAAAAATCAAGGAATGACCAATCGTGAATTGTCAGTTAGAGCGGCTTGATCATGCATATCACACCTTGAGGGAAGGTAGCAAGTGAAACAGAATGGGAGAAAGGATCAAAGATTCAGAGTACAATCCTAGAGCACCATGCATATAATGGAAGGAGTGCTACACATATAAGGAGACTGCTAGAATAGTTCAGGGGCTTATCTTCAGCTGTTCCGCTGCTGAAACCCTCATTCATGCCTTTGTTACCTCTAGACTTGATTACTCCAACTCACTCCTGGCCAGCCTCCCACATTCCACACAACGTAAACTTGAAGTCATCCAAAACTCAGCAGCCCATGTACTAACCCACACCAAGTCAAGATCACCCATCACCCATGTTTTCTGACCTACATTGGCTCCCAGTTATACAACGCCTCGATTTCAAAATTCTCATCCTTGTTTACAAATCACTCCATGGCCTTGTCCCTCTCTATCTCTAATGTTTTTCAGCCTCATAACCCCACAAGATGTCTGCACTCCTCAAATTCTGGCCTCTTGAACATCCCTCATTATAACTGCCCAACCATCAGTGGACGTGCCTTCAGCTGTCTGGGCCCTAAGCTCTGAAACTCCCTCCCTAAACCTCTACTCCTCTCTACCTCTCTTTCCTCCTTCAAGATGCTCCTTAAAACCTACCTCTTTAAACATGCTTTTGGTCATCTGCCTTAATTTCTTCTGTGGCTCGGTGTCAAATTTATCTGTTTGTCTGTAGCACTGTTGTGAATGAAGCGCCTCGGGACGTTTTACTACGTTAAAGGCACCATATAAATAAAAGTTATTATTATTATTTTGGCCACTCTGGTGATGTCATTGAGCTTCTTGCAACATGGTAAAGGAATCCTAGGGGGTCAAGGAAGTAGTAAGCACTGCTACAGCCACTTCCCGCCACAGAGTGCATGCCACATTTTTGGCAGGTTTCCTGTCCCTGACTCCAAACAGCCCATCTCACTACTCCATATTTCCATAAGGAGGGCTTCCAGGTCAGACTCCCTTAGGTTTGCTGCTTGTTTCTTCAATATGGCAGTCATCCTTCTCTGCCAGGATGCCTGCTTTCTCGCGTGCTGCCATTTCCTCTTTAAGCAGTAGTAGGTTTTAAATTTTGTTCATGCTCAGGTCTCTGACTTTCCCATCTCTATTTTATGCCCCCCACCCCATGCCAGCTATTCAGGGGCCTAGCTCCTGCTCCTTCACTATTTTCTACCATTGCCTCTGTATATCTGAGGTGTTGCAGGCTGAATTTACACAATTTAAGATGGGGTCAAGACTGAGACATCATGGTGGGTGAAAGACCCACCTTATTTTCAATGGCACCGTTATTCTGTCGGAATTTCAGCGCCAATATGTTTTATCTTTGGGGGGGAAAAACAAGCAAACATTTATTCCTCTTTCGATTCTGGAAAAACTGATGTGACAGAGAAATGTATTGAAAAATTCTGACCATGTCTGGGGAAAAGCTGGTTCTTCCATCACAAGTGACAGTCTGGGTGCCATCTGTATTTTAAGGAGTTTTCTAAGTACAACAGTAGAGAAACATGCAATCAATTGTGAAATCGGCTGCATTAGGAAATATTTTTTGTCCCACGCTGAAATGTGTTGTTTGGGTGTCCAGGGGAACTTCTCCAGAGATGTGTACTCAATTTGGGCGGAGGCCCTATGATTTACTACTGTATCCAAAGGTCAAGGCAGCAGATGAAGAATCTGTTTAATAGCCCGAAGAAGCCCGCCAAGAAAAGGTTTGCTAGTTTTTTCCTTTTGCAGAGTAATCAGTAAAGTATGTGTGCCACAAATCTCTTCTGAACCTGTGACACGATGACTAAGGCTGCATGCTCTCAGAAACTCTTTCAGACAAACAAACTCTTTCAGAGCGACAACAAGCATGCCCACTCTGCAGCAAGGCACAATTTATTATTATTTTGTTGTTGCACTTGCATTTAGAAAGATGACCCTACAAAAGAAGCTTACAATATAACTTAGCTGCATAATGCATTTTCACTTACTTGACTGTCACTGTCTGGTAAATTCAGCACTCCCATGGTCCAGCGCTGAGCCACACTTAGAATCGTAGGGCTCAATTTTGGCTGAGCCCGTTTTTCAGCGTACTTACCCGAGTTGCGCCACTTATGTACGTCCGGAGATGCGGCGGAAAAAAATGTTCCAACTTTGGCCGCTGTCTGGCCTCTTCACTGCAGCCGCGCAGCATGGCCAGTTGCCTCGGGGGGGGGGGGGGGGGGGGGTGGAGCCTGCGTTCTGTACTGGAAAATGTGCCGTGACGTCTGCACATGCGCAGTAGAGTGGTGATGTCCACACATGCGCAGTAGCGCTGAGAGTTGGCAATTGGCCATTTTTAAAGAGCTGCTTGTGTCTTCGTGCCAAAAGGAGTGCTGTGTTAGGAAAATCACTGCTGAATGCCAGAAGCAGTCCTCTCTTTTGAAAAAATCACTGCTACGTGCCAGAAGGAGTGCTGTATTTGGAAAAATCACTGCTGCATACAAAATCAGTACAGTGTGTCTAAGAGCATTGGAAAAGTGCTGTGAGTGTCTCAGAGCAGCTGCAGCAATACAGCAATGCAGCAACGTGGACCAAGGACAAAGAATTTCTTGCTGCAAGAAGTGGAGACACTAGTTAATGTCATTGAGAACAGATGGTTCCCTCCCTCTCCCCCACCCCCCAGTCTCTCCATTGAATTGCAGCCTTCTCTCTGTGGCCCCCAATGCTTGCCAGGTCGCTCCCCCCCCTCCCCACCCCCACTAGCCCCCCCCCCTCCCCACCAGCCTCTCCGTTGAATTACAGCCTCTCTGTTGAATTGCAGCCGCTCTGTGGCCCCGATGCTGGCCAGTTCCATCGCTCCCGTCCGTAGCCCAGGCCGAGTGGCCACCCGCACTGGCCCGCTGCTTTCCCGGGCCGCGCGCAGAAAGGTGAATTGCAGTTTGAAGATGAAGGTAGGACTTTAATTGTGCAAAGGAAGGATGGTTTTGCAAGTCTGTTCCCTAAGGCTTAGTTGGTTCAGGTCCAGGTCCTCTCCGCTTCCCGCCGCTATCCCAGGCCGAATGGCCTCCGATTTACTTACCTGTGCTGATTTCCTTTAACTCTCCGCAAGGATTTTCTCAAGAGGCCACATACGCTGGCCTAAGTAGAAATAGAGTAACTATTAGCTGGCTAAAGTTGCCTATATGGGCAGAATTGGCATAGGTGGCTGGTAACGCCCCCTTTTGAGAGAAAAAAAACTAGCCTAAAAAAAAACGTAACTAAGTGAGTTACGCTGGTGCAAATTGATTGGGGAAACTGGGGATTTTTAAGTTATGCCAGAAAAAGCAGCCTACTCCAAAAAAAACGGAGCAATTCCTGGCCAAAATTGAGCCCATAGAATAGTCACAGCACGGAAGGCGGCCATTCGGCCGATCGAGCCCGTGCCGGCAATAGGGCTTGTAGTGCTAATTCATTGACTTATTCCTTTCAAGCACAACTCAATGTGCTGCCCTCCATCACATTCTTCAGCATACAATCACAAGGCCACATTGCAAACTTATTTCTCATTCCAGGCACACTCACCTCTTCCTTTGCTCTCTTCACAACACACACTAACACCATTTTCCTTCAAAATGTGGACAGTGACTTGCTGGAGACCTGCTTGTCTCATGTCATTTTTTTCAGCGAGAATCAACAAAACTGATTTCTTGGCCTGTTTCATTGCTGGCTACCGAAGCTTTTTTAGACAGCCTATGCTTTTCATGTCCTACCATTTGCACAACCAACAACACCTCCTAGGACTCCTTTCTCACTTCACACATTTGGCTTTACATTCATAACCTCACCATCCTCATTCCACCTTGCTGTTTTTCCAGTCCTCAACACATGCACTATATATGCACAAGCCCTACACCTCCACTTAACATTTCAACAACTACTCAATAATTATCACCCTCACTTCCTGCAGGACAATACAGCACTTAATGCAAAGGTGAGGAGCAATACTGGGGAAGGAGTATTAAACTTCAGAGCCCACACACAAATAGAGCAGTAAGCTCTGGAGATTATTGGCTTGGGAAAAGCCATGACCATCGGGGAAGGCGAGGCTGGTGGCTTTTCCAAGCAGGGTTTTTTATACGTTCACAGGATGTTGCCGTTGCTGGCAGGGTCAGCATTTATTGCCCATACCTAACTGCCCTTGAGAAGGTGGTGGTGAACTGCTGTAGCCCTGTGGTGAAGGTACTTCCACAGTGCTATTAGGGAAGGAGTTCCAGGATTTTGACCCAGCGACAATGAAGGAACTGTGATCTATTTCCAAGTCAGGATGATGTGTAACTTGGAGGGGAACTTGCAGGTGATGGTGTTCCCATGCGGCTCCTGCTCTTATCCTTCTAGATGGTAGAGGTCTGGGTGGTGCTGCTGAAGAAGCCTTTGCGAGTTGCTGCAGTGCATCTTGTAGATGGTACACACTGCCGCCATGTTGCACCGGTGGTGGAGGGAGTGAATGTTTAAGGTAGTGGATGGGGTGCCAATCAAACAGATTACTTTGTCCTGAATTGTGGAGAGCTTCTTGAGTGTTATTGGAGCTGCAAGTGGAGACTATTCTATCACACTCTTGACTTGTGCTTTGTAGATGATGGAAACGCTTTGGGGAATCAGGAGGTGAGACACTCGCCGTAAAATACGCAGTCTCTGACCCACTCTTGTTGCCACAATATTTATGTGGCTGGTCCAGTTAAGCTTCTGGTCAATGGTGTTCCCCAGGATGTTGATGGTGGGGGATTCAGCAATGGTAATGCCGTTGAACATCAAGGGGCAGTGGTTAGATACTTGTGTGGCAGGAATGTTACTTACCACTTATCAGTCCAAGCCTGATTGCCATCCAGGTCTTGCTGCATGCGGGCATGGACTGCTTCATTATTTGGGGAGTTGCGAATGGAACTGAACACTGTGCAATCATCAGCGAACGTCCCCACTTCTGACCTTATGATGGAGGAAAGGTCATTGATGAAGCAGCTGAAGATGGTTGGGTCTAGGACACTGCCCTGAGGAACTCCTGCAGCGATGTCCTGGGGCTGAAGTGATTGACCTCCAATAACCACAATCATCTTCCTTTGTGCTAGGTATGGCTCCATCCAGTGGACTTTTCCTTATGATTCCCACTGACTTCAATTTTACTAGGGCTCTTTGGTGCCACACTCGGTCAAATGCTGCCTTGATGTCAAGGGCACTCACTCTTACCTCATCTCTAGAATTCAGCTCTTTTGTGCATGCTTGGACCAATGTTGTAATGAGGTCTGAAGCTGAGTGGTCCTGGCGGAATCTAAACTGAGCATTGGTGAGCACTTTATTGGTGAGTAAGTGCCGCTTGACTACACCTTCCATCGCTTTGCTGATGATTGAGAGTAGACAGATGGGGTGGTAATTAGCTGGATTGGATTTGTCTTGCTTTTTGTGGACAGGACATACCTAGGCAGTTTTCCACATTGTCAGGTAGCTGCCAGTGTTGTAGCAGTACTGGAACAGCTTGGTTAGAGGTATGTCTAGTTCTGAAGCACAAGTATTCAGCACTACCGGCGGGATGCTATCGGGGCCCATAGCCTTTGCTGTATCGAGTGATATTACATGGAGTGAATCGAATTGGCTGAAGACTAGCTTCTGTGATGGTGGGGACCTCAGGAGGAAGCCAATATGGATCATCCGCTCAGCACTTCTGGCTGAAGATGGTTGCAAATGTTTCAGACTTGTCTTTTGCACTCACGTGCTGGGCTCTGCCATCATTGAGGATGGAGATATTCATGGAGCCTCCTCTTGTTAGTTGTTTAATTGTGCATCACCATTCACGATTGCATGTGGCAGGACTGCAGAGCTTTGATCTGATCCGTTGATTGTGGGATCGCTTAGCTGTCTATTGCATGCTGCTTCCGCTGTGTTGCGGCTTCCCCAGGTTGGCACCTAATGTTTAGGTACACCTGGTGCTGCTCCAGGCATGCTCATCTTTACTCTTCATTGAATCAGGGTTGGTCCACTGGCTTGATGGCAATGGTAGAGTGAGGGATATGCCAGGCCATGAATTCACAGATTGTGATGGAATACAATTCTGCTGCTGATGATGGCCCATTGTGCCTCATGGATGCCCAGTTTTGAGCTGCTAGATCTGTTCTGAATCTATCCCATGTAGCACAGCGGTAGTGCCACACAACCCGATGGAGGGTGTCCTCAGTGTGAAGACGGGACTTCGTCTCCACAAGGACTGTGCATTGGTCACTGCTACCAATACTGTCATGGACAGATGCATCTGCGACAGGTAGATTGGGGAGAACGAGGTCAAGTAGGTTTTTGCCTCGTGTTGGTTCTCTTACCACCTGCTGCAGGCCTAATGTGGCAGCTCTGTGCTTCAGGACACAGCCAGTTTGGTGAGTAGTGGTGCTACTGAGCCACTCTTGGTGATGGACATTGAAGTCCCCCACCCAGAGCTACCCTCAGTTCTTCTTCCAAGTGGTGTTCAACATGGAGGAGTACTTATTCAGGGAGGTAGATGGCAATCAGCAGGAGGTTTCCTTGCCAATGCTTGACCTGAATTTATTAGAGCTCATGGAGTCTGGAGTCAATGTTGAGGACTCCCAGGGCCATTCCCTCCCGACTGTATACCACTGTGCCGCTAGCTTGGGTGGGTCTGTCCTGCCAATGGGACAGGACACACCCACGCATAGTGATGGAGAAGTCTGGGACATTGGCTGATTCTGTTGCTTGACTAGTTTGGGGAACAGCTCTCCCAATTTTGGCACAAGTCTCCAGACGTTAGTGAGAAGGGCTTTGCAGGGTCGACTGGGCTGGGTGTGCCATTGTTGTGTCTGAAGCCGTGCCTAGGTCAATGTGTTCCTAACACAGATGAGACTGCACACTGGGAGGTTAAAGTAACAGTGACCTTAGTCTTTATTAAGATAGTCCAGAGTGAGGAACAGGACTTAGAGGTCGGCTTATATACAGTGCTCCCAAGGGATGCTGGGATCCCCTGGGACTTCAGGGGATGTGCTCCCTGGTGGCGGAACATGGGAGTGCATGCTTTACAGATACACAACATCACTTCCCCCCCCAAAGTCAAAGTGAAAACTATTTACAAGGTGAGGCGGTCGGGAGCCTTTCTTTCCCTGGTGAACCCCTCGGTACAAATGTCTGTTCTGGTGTGTTGGCTGTGCCCTCACTGGGCTGGCGTGTTGTTGGCCCTGCAGGGCTGCTGGGTGAGCCTGGTCTTGCTGGGCTGTTGGGCGTGATGGGTTCAATTTCCTGGTCCGGGGTGGTGTCGTTGATCCTTTGGGTGTGCGTCCTGGGCTTGAAAAAGCTGGTGTCTGCTGTGGGGTGTTCAGGGCAGTCTGTGAACCACAGCCTCGTTTGGTCCAGGTGCTTTCTGCAAATTTGTCCATTGTCTCGTTTGACTACAAACACCCTACTCCCTTCTTTAGCTATCACTGTGCCCGCCATCCACTTGGGACCATGTCCATAGTTTAGCACATACACAGGGTCATTTAGATCAATTTCCTGTGACACAGTGGCGCGACCATCGTTTACATTTTGTTGCTGCCGCCTGCTCTCTACCTGATCATGCAGGTTGGGGTGGACCAGCGAGAGTCTGGTTTTAAGTGTCCTTTTCATGAGTAGCTCAGCTGGGGGCACCCCTGTGAGTGAGTGGGGTCTCGTGCGGTAGCTGAGCAGTACTCGGGACAGGCGGGTTTGGAGTGAGCCTTCTCTGACTCGTTTAAGGCTCTGTTTGATTGTTTGTACTGCCCGCTCTGCCTGCCCATTGGAGACTGGTTTAAATGGGGCCGAGGTGACATGTTTGATTCCATTGCGGGTCATAAATTCTTTAAATTCGGCACTAGTGAAACATGGCCCGCTGTCACTGACCAGTATGTCAGGCAGGCCATGGGTGGCAAACATGGCCCTCAGGCTTTCAATGTTGGCGGTGGCGGTGCTTCCCGACATTATTTCACATTCAATCCATTTTGAAAAAGCATCCACCACCACCAGGAACATTTTACCGAGAAACGGGCCTGCATAGTCGACATGGATCCTCGATCATGGTCTGGAGGGCCAGGATTACAAACTTTGTGGTGCCTCTCTGGGTGCATTGCTCAACTGAGCACACACGCTGTATTGCCATACACAGGACTCTAGGTCAGAGTCGATACCAGGCCACCACACGTGGGATCTGGCTATTGCTTTCATCATTACTATACCCGGGTGTGTGCTGTGGAGATCCGAGATGAATGTCTCCCTGCCCTTTTTGGGTAGCACTACGCGGTTACCCCACAACAGGCAATCTGCCTGAATGGACAACTCGTCCTTTCGCCGCTGGAACGGCTTGATTAACTCTTGCATTTCAACGGGGATGCTGGCCCAGCTCCCATGCAGTACACAGTTTTTCACTAGGGACAGCAGAGGATCTTGGCTGGTCAAAGTCCTAATCTGGCGGGCCATGACAGGTGATTTATTATTTCCAAACGCTTCCATGACCATCAACAAGTCTGCGGGCTGCGCCACCATCAACAAGTTTGCAGGCTGCGCCATTTCCACCCCCGTGGTGGGCAATGGTAGCCGACTGAGAGCATCCGCACAGTTCTCGGTGCCTGGCCTGTGGCGGATGGTATAGTTATACGCTGATAGCGTGAGTGTCCACCTTTGTATGCGGGCTAGGCATTAGTATTTATCCCCTTGTTTTCAGCGAACAGGGACATGAGGGGCTTGTGATCGGTTTCCTGCTCAAATTTGAGGCCAAACAGGTACTGATGCATTTTCTTTTCCCCGGGCACACCCGCTTATGCCTCTTTCTCAATCATGCTGTAGGACCTCTCGGCCTTAGACAAGCTCCTGGAGGCATAGGCGACAGGTTGCAACTTTCCCGCAACGTTAGCTTGTTGTAATACACACCCGACTCCGTACGACGACGCATCACATGCTAGCACAAGTCTTTTACACGGGTTATACAAAACAAGCAGCTTGTTGGAGCATAAAATGTTTCTGGCTTTCTCAAAAGCAATTACTTGGTTTTTTCCCCATACCCAGTTCTCACCTTTACGCAATAACACATGTAGGGGCTCTAAGAGGGTGCTTAACCCCAGTAGGAAGTTACCAAAATAGTTGAGGAGTCCCAGGAACGACCACAGCTCCTGACGTTCTGTGGCCTGGGCGCGTTCCTGATAGCCTCTGTCTTGGCATCTGTGGGCCAAATGCCGTCCCCCGCGATCTTTCTCCCCAAAAACTCCACTTCTATTGCCATGAAGACACATTTCGACCTCTTCAGCCGCAACCCTACGCGATTCAGTCGCTGGAGGACCTCTTCCAGGTTTTGTAGGTGCTCGACGGTGTCCCGACCCATGACCAATATGTCGTCCTGAAAAACCACCGTGCGTGGTACCGACTTGATTAGGCTCTCCATGTTTCTCTGGAAGATCGCTGCAGCCGACCGAATTCCAAAAGGGCATCTGTTGTAAATGAACAGTCCCTTGTGCGTGTTCATGCAGGTGAGGCCCTTCGAAGACTCCTCCAGCTCCTGCGTCATGTACGTCGAAGTCAGGTCGAGCTTGGTGAACGTCTTGCCTCCTGCCAGCGTCGCAAATAGGTCGTCTGCCTTAGGTTGCGAGTATTGGTCCTGTAGCGAGAAACGATTAATAGTTACTTTATAATCGCCGCAAATCCTGACCGTGCCATCACTTTTGAGTACTGGAGCAATCGGGCTGGCCCACTTGCTGAATTCCACTGGGGAGATGATGCCCTCGCGTTGCAGCCTGTCCAGCTCGATTTCCACTCTCTCCCTCATCATGTGAGGTACCACTCACGCCTTGTGGTGAATGGGTCGTGCCTCTGGGACCAAGTGGATCCGCACCTTCGCCCCGGAAAAGTTTCCAATGCCTGGCTCAATAAGGGAAGGAAATTTGTTCAGAACCTGGGTACATGAGGCCTCATCGACATGTGATAGCGCTGGGATGTCATCCCAGTTCCAGCGGATTTTGCCCAGCCAGCTCCTTCCAAGCAGCGTGGGGCCATCGCCCGGGACAATCTAGAGTGGCAGTTCGTGCACCGTGCCCTCGTAGGTGACCTTGACCATGGCGCTGCTCAGCACAGTGATAAGCTCTTTGGTATACGTTCTCAGTTTTGTGTGGATGGGGCTCAGGGCTGGTCTGAGTGCCTTGTTGCACCACAGTCTCTCAAACATCTTTTTACTCATGACGGATTGGCTAGCGCCAGTGTCCAGTTCCATGGCTACGGGTAAGCCATTCAATTTTACATTTAGCATTATAGGTGGACATTTTGTTGAAAATGTGTGCACCCCATGTACTTCGGCATCTGCCTCCTCTCTCTGAGGCTCGAAATTGCTTTGATCCACCATGGACCGATCTTCCTCTGCCACGTGGTGGTTAGCAGGTTTTGCAGAGCTTGCTGCCCGTCTGCAAGCTCGTTGGAGGTGTCCCATTGTTCCACAGCTCTTGCAAACATACCCTTTGAAGCGGCATGAATAGTCTGAATGGAAGCCTCCACAACACCAACAAGGTGTGAATTGCCTTGCATTCATTCTTTGTTGGGGACTCTGAGTCATCTGGGTCACTTGAGGCCTGCTGGCAATTGCAGACTCGTGGGTTCTGCCCTGTACATTTCTGCTCGCAAACATAGTTCCAGTTATTTTATGAACATTGCTAGCACTTGTGTGCTGAGAGATTTGTTTGGTGTGATCACTGGTGGTCTGTGCTATCGCAATGGCCTTACTGAGGGTCGGTGTCTCTACAGTCAAAAGTTTTCGTAGGATGGTCTCGTGACCAATGCCCAGTACAAAAAAGTCTCTGAGCATCTGCTCCAGGTAGCCATCAAACTCACATTGTCCTGCAAGTCGCCTTAGCTTGGCGACGTAGCTCGCCTGTTCCTGACCTTCAGATCGCTGGCACGTGTAGAACCGATTACCTCGCCATCAGCACGCTCTCCCTTGGGTTAAGATGCTCCCGAACCAGTATACACAGCTCCTCATACGACTCATCTGTGGGTTTCACTGGAGCCAGAAGATTCTTCATAAGGCTGTAGGTCGGTGCCCCGCAGACCATGAGGAGGACCACTCTCCTTTTTGCAGTGCTTCCTTCTCCGTCCAGCTCGTTGGCTACAAATTATTGGTCTAGCCATTCGACATAGGCTTCCCAGTCCTCACCCTCCGAGAACTTCTCCAGGATGCCCACAGTTTGCTGCATCTTTGCGTTGGATTCGTATACCCGTCGCCAGTTATTGTGTTCCTAACACAGATGAGGCTGCACACAGGGAGGTTAAAGTAACAGTGACCTCAGTCTTTATTAAGACACTACAGAGTGAGGAACAGGCCTTAGGGGCCAGCTTATATACAGTGCTCCCAAGGGATGCTGGGATCCCTTGAGACTTCAGGGGATGTGCTCCCTGGTGGCGGAATATGGGAGTGGATGCTTTACAGATACACAACAGTGTGTCCAGTTTTATTCTTCTTATTGTTTTTTGTAATGGTTTGTTACAACAGAGTAGCTTGCTAGGCCATTTCAGAGGGCAGTTAAGGGTCAACCACATTACTGTAGGTCTGGAGGCCAGACCAGGTAAGGACATTAGTGAACCAGGTGGGTTTTTATGACTATTGAATAGTTTCATGGTCATCAGTACTGATACTAGTTTTTTATTGCAGATTTATTTCAGTAACTACATTTAAATTCCCCAGCTCCTGTGTTGGAATTTGAACTCACGTCTCTGGATCATTAGCCTCTGGAATACCAGTCCAGTAACATAACAATTATGCTACCGTTCCTGATATATTGCTGCATGTTACTTGTAACTCTTTATTCACCTCAGAAAACACTCAACAAGCTTCACAACTTCAAACTGCACTGTCAAGACTGTCACATGCTCATGTCCAGCCTGTAATTGCCATGCTAACTCTTGTCTCTTTTTTTACTTTCCTCCAAGTCCTTCTCAGCAATGAGCTTCCTGAAGAAGTCATCTCGGAGTAGGACAATCCTCCTCAGGATACAACATCACTCACTCTATTCCTGCCAAGTAGCAGCACAGAGATTAGGACTCCAAGTAGGTTAGACAGTGAGCTTGAAGGGTCTGCATTTGGTGAAATGCCCAGCATGAGTGAGCCACAGCGGATACTGGTGGGAGGGACTGCCAAGGAAAGAGCAAGCCAAAGGGTGAAGTCCTTTCCCAGATTTGGTGAGGTCCTCTACCAGATTTGCTGACTGAGAGAGAGATGAAGACTTCAAGTGTCCAGCCATGAAAAGAAAACTTCTTGCCTCTCACATGCATTTATAGCAGATATTGGAAGGCCTGCCAAGGAGTTTCAGCACTAGTGCTATAAGTGGCAGAGTCCACTTCCAGCCTATGTGCTGCCATGTTGCATGGCATGACCACTGCACTTTTCCTTGGAGAGTGTGGCCACCTCCAGGGACCCTGCAGCTAGGCCCTTACAAAGGGAGTCAGTGTCACCAGCCTTTGAAGCTTTGGTTGAAGATCAAATGGCTGCCATGCAGTGTCTGGGTTCAAACCTGTGCTCCACCTTGGAGAGGCAGATGTCCACCTTGGAGAGACTGGTGGAGCAAATGGATGTTACCTCCTCTCAGCATGTCAGTAAGTCTGCTCCTTCACCACCCCCTCAACGAAGACCAGCCACGGTGGCAGCATGCCAGCTGAACCAGACTGTCCTGGCAGCAGTCTCCAGCCGGGGCCTTACACAGTCAAGCACTGAGAAGTTACCAGTCATGGGCATCTTGAGGGCTCCCACATGAGCAATAGCAACCTGACACCAGCTTTTGTGAGGTCACTAGGGGACTACTTCGTAGGTGTAGTAGAGTTAGGTAACCTTATAAGAAAGGTACATTGGGTTGACACTTGGGTAAGAAATGAATAGACCGCAATTATTGTGTTGGGAATTAAATTCCTCATCTTTATCACATTTGGCACTTTGGTCTGCAGTGTGCTTTTACAGCAGTTTCTGAGTGCATTGTCAGTATGTCATTGGTGTGGAAGCTGGCAGAATGGTTTTAATGTTATGTGATACTGGTTTAAGGAGGTGGTTAAAGATGTAACAGGCACAGTTAATGCAAAAGGACTTTGTATAATTTGCTACAATATTATCAGGTGGCCCTCCTTCTTCTGCTGCTTTTTTGCTTTCACCCTAGTCTAATGAGGACTGTTTCTGCTATTCCTCCTCCAAATGTAGGTTTATCTGTATGAACAGGTTATGCAGGATGCAGCAGAACATTATGATGCCAGCATATTGTAGGGGGCCCCAGATCTGTCGAGACACCTGAATTTCCACTTGAGCAGCCCTATGTTGTGCTAAGTAATGACCCTGGTGGTGCCCTGGCTTTGATTATATCTGTGTTGCATGTCTGGTGGGGTTCCGTAGGGAGTATCCCTTGTTCCCCAGCAGTCCTGCTGGAAGGGTTGAATATTGTGGGAATGGTACACTGGCGCAGGACAAATGCATCATGACAGTTACTTGGATACCCTGCACAAACTTGCATGATCCTGTTTATGTGATCGGACACTACCTGGACATGAATGGTATGGTAGCCTTTTCTATTTACAAAGGCTGTTGGCTGGTATTCTGGTGCCCTGATGGTAGTATGTGTGCAGCAATGACGCTGTGGACGTGAGGGATGCCAGGCACTGCAGCAAATCCCAAAGCTTGCTCCTACTGACTGTTGAGGTCACTGGAGAATGTGACGTTCTGGTTAGTCCTGGCAAATAGGGTATTGGTGACCTGCTTTTGTGCATTGCAGTCTGGGACGTGTGGCTGATGTCCCTATAACAGACTGGAAAGATCCAGAAGCAAAGAAATTACTGTGGTGCTGTGGTGAATTTGAGAGCCACTGGCAAAATATGGTCCCCTGTTCCAGCAGGCAGCAGGTCTGCAACTGCTTGCCTGGAGAAGCACAGCCTCCTGATGCACTATTCCTTGGATAGGTGTTAGAAATTAGGGTTATCTGAACATGATACTATGTTTATTGATTATATGTTTCTGCTCAAGACAAGTAAAGGGATAATGTATAAGCTATGTTTTACCCGTGAATGCTTAAGTTTTGCTTTCCCGAGACACTGTTTTTAGTGTGTTAGATTAGAGAATGCATAACATTTTGACAGTCTTTAATTTGGCCAATGAAGGCCCAACCTAATGTTTCTTCCATTCTTACTAATAACCAATTATAATGCTAAGGTAGAAGGGAGTTTGTTTAACAGATATTAAAAGTTAATTGGTATAAAAGACATAGAATAGAAGGAATGGGACTTAGGGTATCTATGACTACCGGCTGAAATACGATAGTTCTAGTCTTGGACCCTGATTTAATGTCCTAAAGTTGCCCTGAGACATGCACCAGTTGGAGCAGGGAGGGCAAGGCAGGATGCGATAACAGACTATAGCTATGAGGGAACCGGGCTTGACAGATAAGAGGGATCCAGGTGGATGGATTGGCATTCAAAACTATAAACTAGAAAAATGTGTAATGGTTGTAAAAGATCCCTCCTTCAGGGTGGGTCTTCATCGACAAGTGGAGACAAAGAATTAAAAGTGCTATTGGGTAATAGGTTTTTAAAGAGAGCCTTGATAGGTCAAATAGCCCTGTCAATAATTCGATCACAGGCCTACCCCGAAAAAGGTTACATTCCGTCCTGAACTCTGAATAAACACAATGGGCCCAAAATTGGCTCCGTTTTTTTTTTGGAGCAACTTGATTTTTCTGGATATCTTAAAAATCCCCATTTTGCACATTCAATTTGCACCAGTGTAAGTGAGTTAGTTTGGATTTTTTTAGTTTAGTTTAGTTTTTTTCAAAAGGGGGCGTTACCAGCCACCTACGCCAGTTTTAGCCATTTAAGCCACTTCGGACAGCTAATAGTTGCTCCAAACTAACTTAGGTCAATGTATGTGGCCACTTGTGGCTGCACAGAAAACCCTTGCAGAGAGTTAAGAAATCAGCGCAGGTAGCCAGAGGTAGGGGCGGGAAGGGAAGCAGAGAGGACCTTACAAAGCACTAAACAAAGCACAACAACATTCAAGAAGCATAAAAACCATCAAGAAGAAACAAAAAATAAAACTTCAGTCCTACTTTCCTAACTTGGGCCCGGGAAGTCAGCGGGCCAGCCGGTGCGAGAGGCCACTCGGCCGGGGATAGGTGCAGGTGGGATGACCGGGCGGGAGAGCACAGGGAACTGACTCTCTTTCTGACTGACTCTCTCTCTCTCTCTCTCTCTGACTATTCCAGCGATCTAACTCTCTCTCTCTCTGACTATTCCAGCAGCCAGCCCGATGCGCCTCGTGAGGCCACTCGGTCGGGGATGGGGCGGGACGCATCGGGTCCCACGCTGCAGCACGGCTGGGAGCAGGAGCTACTGCGCATGCGCGAAACCTCCAGTGCGCATGTGTTGAGCTGCTGGCACTGTTTTTCGCCCAGGGCCCTAGCTCCACCCCCTAATGGATAGACCACGCCGCGTCAAGTCATGGGAGAGGCCACAGAGCGGCCAGAATCCGGGGAGATCTTTTCGCCGCCGTTTTCACCCAAGGAAGTCGGCGCATCTCCGATGAGTGCGCCGAAAAAACGGGTGTGCCAAATTTGGGCCCCCTATATCCACCATATTAGTTTGCACTCGAACCTGATTATTAAGGTAACCAGAGATAGCCTGAAAAGGCGCTTCCAACAAGGTCCAAGAGTGAATCTTAGCCTGTACACCATGTGTACTGATTACTGCCTCCTATGTGCAGCACTCCTCACTCCTTGTCTTCTAATAGGCACAGCTTGTGCTGCTTGCTTCTAATCCTTCAAGTGTTCATCCATCCAAATGAAACTAGCAATAATAGCGCCCATGATACGCAAATAAATCAAGGAAAGAAAAATGAGAAAGAAGTCATCTGGAATCTGGAAACTCTTTTGACATAAGAACATAAGAAATAGGAGCAGGAATAGGCCATCTGGCCCCTCAAGCCTGCTCTGCCATTTAATCAGATAATGGCTGATCTGATCATGGACTCAGCTCCACTTCCCTGCCCGCTCCCCATAACCCTTTATTCCCTTATCGCTCAAAAATCTGTTTATTTCCACCGTAAATATATTCAATGACCCAGCCTCCACAGCTCTCTGGGGCAGAGAATTCCATAGATTTACAACCCTCAGAGAAGAAATTCCTCCTCATCTCAGTTTTAAATGGGTAGCCCCTTATTCTAGAGTTTCCCCTATGAGTGGAAATATCCTCTCTGCATCCACCTTGTCGAGCCTCCTCATTACCTTATATGTTTCGATAAGATCACCTCTCATTCTTCTGAACTACAATGAGTTTAGGCCCAACCTACTCACCCTATCTTCATAAGTTAACCCCCTCATCTCCAGAATCAACCTAGTGAACCTACTCTGAACAGCCTCCAAAGCAAGTATATCCTTCCTTAAATATGGAGACCAAAACTATACGCTGACCTCTAGGTGTGGCCTCACCAATACCCTGTACAGTTGTAGCAGGACTTCTCTGCTTTTATACTCTATCCCCTTTGCAATAAAGGCCAACATTCCATTTGCCTTCCTGATTACTTGCTGTACCTGCACACTAACTTTTTGTATTTCATGCACAAGGACCCCTAAGGTCTCTCTGTATTGCAGCACTTTGCAATTTTTCTCCATTTAAATTCTAATTTGCTTTTCTATTTTTTTCTGCCTGTGGATAACCTCACAATTTCCCACATTATACTCCATCTGCCAAATTTGTGCCCACTCACTTAGCTTGTCTATATATTCCTTTGCAGATTTTTTGCGTCCTCCTCACAATTTGCTTTCGCACCCACCTTTGTCTCATCAGCAAACTTGGCTACATTACACTCGGTCCCTTCATCCAAGTCATTAATATAGATTGTAAATAGCTGTGGACCCAGCACTGATCTCTGCGGCACCCCACTAGTTACTGTTTGCCAACCGAAAAATTACCCATTTATCCCGACTCTCTGTTTTCTGTTAGTTAGCTAATCCTCTATCCATGCTAATATATTACCCCAACCCCATGAATTTTTTATCTTGTGCAGTAACCTTTTATATGGCACCTTATCAAATACCTTCTGAATGACAATTCAGACAGCACAATGGAACATATACCCTGTGACCCAAGTACCTGCAGGTATGTGCCCCTATAAACAGTAGGTCAGAGAGACCAATCTCACTACGTTTTACTGGCCGAATGGGCATGAGGCAAGAATTCCGTGATTTCATGTAAAAATGGCGTCGGGGCCTTAATTGTATCATAGGACCCGATTTACTTGTATTCACAAGACCCCCGCATGACTCCCACGGCTGACTCTTAAAACTGCATGATTAAGATGGCGGCGACCAGAAGTGCATCAGGAACACAGCAGTAAGTACTTACCGCTATTGTAACCACCTGTCCGCTCCATTCTCGTCAGGCAGGCAGGGTTTAGATTGGCCCTTCTGTCTGGACATTGACTTTACATATAGAGTTATTACTCACAAATGAGCATGTTTCTTCAACAGTGATTTTGCAGACGGGTAGAATTTCCGCAGGGGGTTCCCAATCTCCCACTGGAACTATGGCACAAGATCAATAGAAAGCCTGGAGAAATTCCAGGTGAAAACGTTTTTTACAAAATGAACTTCGAAGAATAGTGAACAGTGAGGAGAATAGTGATAGACTTCAAGAAGGCATAAACAGGCTGGTGGAATGGGCAGACAAGTGGTAGATGAAATTTAACGCGGAAAAGTGCGAAGTGATACATTTTGGTAGGAAGAACGAGGAGAGGCAATATAAACTAAAGAGTACAATTCTAAAGGGGGTGCATGAGCAGAGAGACCTGGGTATATGTGCACAAATCATTGAAGGTGGCAAGGCAGCTTGAGTGAGTGGTTAAAAAAGCATACGGGATCCTGGGCTTCATAAATAGAAGCATAGAGTACAAATGCAAGGAAGTTATGATGAACCTTTATAAAACTGGTTCGAACTCAACTGGAGTATTGTGTCCAATCCTGGGCACTGCACTTTAGGAAGGATGTGAAGGCCTTAGAGCGGGTGCAGAAAAGATTTACAAGAATGGTTCCAGGGATGAGAGACTTCAGCTATGTGGACAGACTGGAGAGGCTGGGGTTGTTCTCCTTAGAGCAGAGAAGATTAAGAGGAGATTTGATAGAAGTATTCAACATCATGAGGGATCTAGACAGAGTAGATAGAGAGAAACGTTTCCCATTGGCAGAAGGGTCGAGAACCAGAGAACACAGATTTAAGGTGATTGGTAGAAGAACCAAAGGCGACGTGAGGAAAAACTTTTTTACGCAGCGAGTGGTTAGGATCTGGAATTCACTGCCTGAAACAGTGGTGGAGGCAGATTCAATTCAATTGTGGCTTTCAAAAGGATAAGTACCTGAAGGAAATTTTTTTGCAGGGCTACAGGGAAAGGGGCTGGGGGGGGGGGGGGTGGATGGTGGGAGTGGGGGGGGAGTGGGGCTAGCTGAAGTGCTCGTGTAGAGTCGGCACAGGCTTGACGGGCCAAATGGCCTCCTTCTGTGCTGTAATCATTCTATGGATTCTATGAATTAGAATTGTTCCATTTCAAATTAGTGTGAAATTTAGCAATTTGGCAAACTATTTTACTTCAAGGAGAGCAAAGTAATTTAGCTTCTCATCATTCTAACAATTACTCACTCAGATTGTGCCAATATAGCTTCCAGACTGAACCTGGCAAAGTAATACACATCTTTTGCTATGTTGGAATTTGAGCAATGACACAATGGTGACACACACATACACAGAAATTGTAGTATTGACACAAGGTCTATAGAACAGAATCACATTGTGGCCGAAAGGGCAAAAGAAAATGTCAAATATAATTAGACAGACAATTCAAAGTGCCACATTTATGATGTGTAATACTTTACTGTAATCCATGATGCTGTATATGAGTACTGCACAATGGCACTGAGTGCTAACTTTCACCCACAGAAATGCAGACTAAACATAGAAACATAGAAAATAGGTTCCGGGGAGGTCATTCGGCCCTTCGAGCCTGCACTGCCATTCAATAAGATCATGGCTGATCATTCCCTCAGTACCGCTTTCCTACTTTCTCTCCATACCCCTTGATCTCTTTAGCTGTAAGGGCCATATCTAACTCCCTCTTGAATATATCCAATGAACTGGCATCAACAACTCTCTGCGGCAGGGAATTCCACAGGTTAACAACTCTCTGAGTGAAGAAGTTTCTCCTCATCTCAGTCCTAAATGGCCTACCCCTTATCCTAAGACTATGTCCCCTGGTTCTGAACTTCCCCAACATCGGGAACATTCTTCCCGCATCTAACCTGTCCAGTCCTGTCAGAATCTTATACGTTTCTATGAGATCCCCTCTCATCCTTCGAAACTCCAGTGAATAAAGGCCCAGTTGAACCAGTCTCTCCTCATATGACAGTTCAGCCATCCCTGGAATTAGTCTGGTGAACCTTGGCTGCACAACCTCAATAGCAGGAACGTCCTTCCTCAGATTAGGAGACCAAAACTTCACAAGAAGTTCAGTGATCTGAGCAGTACAGGTGAGGTAATCCACTGGCCACTCTCTCTTTTCTTCTTGGAGCACCCTGGGAATTTGCATACTTTTCATCCCCTAAAGTTAAGAGCTATACAACTAAAAATACAATGAATGAACTTGCAATGTAGAATGAACCCTTTACATTGCACTCTGGTTAAAGGAGACACTAATTAGGGTTCTTACTGTATGTGTTGCCATGTAGAACCCTAAAATCCTTTAATCCTCTTTAACGGGGTGAGACCATTAGATCTCTCACCTCTGATGCCACTTGGAAGACAGTCTTCTGATTTCTACCCTCAATCAAACCATTAAAAACAGGTTATCTGGTCATTTATCTCATTGCTGCTTGTGGGACCTTGATGTACACAAATTAGCTGCCACATTGAGTATATCAGAAAATCATACAGCACAGAAGGAGGCCATTAGGCCCATCATTTCTGTGCCGGCTCTTTGAAAGAGCTACGCAATTAGTCCCACTCCTGTGCTCCTTCCCAATAGCCCCTGCAAGTTTTTCCTTTTCAAATATGTCCCTCGTTGTTGCAATCCTCTGCTGCTGTTAGTGGGTTGACCCATGGAAGAAGGGGTGAGATGCCTTATCATGCTTGAAGAGCTCAGGCAGGGCTGATTTATTAATAATGAATGCATTGTGACAACTTCCAGCTCTAATTTTGACAATTCAGTTGTTCCCTAAGAACATAAGAACATAAGAATTAGGAACAGGAGTAGGCCATCTAGCCCCTCGAGCCAGCTCCGCCATTCAACAAGATCATGGCTGATCTGGCCGTGAACTCAGCGCCACTTACCCGCCCGCTCCCTGTAACCCTTAATTCCCTAATTGGTTAAAAATCTATCTATCTGTGATTTGAATACATTCAATGAGCTAGCCTCAACCGCTTCCTTGGGCAGAGAATTCCACAGATTCACAACCCTCTGGGAGAAGAAATTCCTTCTCAACTCAGTTTTAAATTGGCTCCCCCGTATTTTGAGGCTGTGCCCCCTAGTTCTAGTCACCCCGACCAGTGGAAACAACCTCTCTGCCTCTATCTTGTCTATCCCTTTCATTATTTTAAATGTTTCTATAAGATCACCCCTCATCCTTCTGAATTCCAACGAGTAAAGACCCAGTCTACTCAATCTATCATCATAAGTTAGCCCTCTCATCTCCGGAATCAGCCTAGTGAATCGTCTCTGTACCCCCTCCAAAGCTAGTATATCCTTCCTTAAGTAAGGTGACCAAAACTGCACGCAGTACTCCAGGTGCGGCCTCACCAATACCCTATACAGTTGCAGCAGGAACTCCCTGCTTTTGTACTCCATTCCTCTCGCAATGAAGGCCAACATTCCATTCGCCTTCCTGATTACCTGCTGCACCTGCAAACTAACTTTTTGGGATACATGCACAAGGACCCCCAGGTCCCTCTGCACCGCAGCATGTTGTAATTTCTCCCCATTCAAATAATATTCCCTTTTACTGTTTTTTTTTCCAAGGTGGATGACCTCACATTTTCCGACATTGTATTCCATCTGTCAAACCTTAGCCCATTCGCTTAACCTATCTAAATCTCTTTGCAGCCTCTCTGTGTCCTCTACACAACCCACTTTCCCACTAATCTTTGTGTCATCTGCAAATTTTGTTACACTACACTCTGTCCCCTCTTCCAGGTCATCTATGTATATTGTAAACAGTTGTGGTCCCAGCACCGATCCCTGTGGCACACCACTAATCACTGATTTCCAACCCGAAAAGGACCCATTTATCCCGACTCTCTGCTTTCTGTTAGCCAGCCAATTCTCTATCCATGCTAATACATTTCCTCTGACTCCACGTATCTTCTGCAGTAACCTTTTGTGTGGCACCTTATTGAATGCCTTTTGGAAATCTAAATACACCACATCCATCGGTACACCTCTATCCACCATGCTCGTTATATCCTCAAAAAATTTCGGTAAATTAGTTAAACATGATTTCCCCTTCATGAATCCATGTTGCGTCTGCTTGATTGCACTATTCCTATCTAGATGTCCCGCTATTTCTTCCTTAATGATAGCTTCAAGCATTTTCCCCACTACAGATGTTAACCGGCCTATAGTTATCTGCCTTTTGTCTGCCCCCTTTTTTAAACAGAGGCGTTACATTAGCTGCTTTCCAATCTGATGGTACTTCCCCAGAGTCCAGAGAATTTTGGTAGATTATAACGAATGCATCTGCTATAACTTCCACCATCTCTTTTAATACCCTGGGATGCATTTCATCAGGACCAGGGGACTTGTCTACCTTGAGATCCGTTAGCCTGTCCAGCACTACCTCCCTAGTGATAGTGATTGTCTCAAGATCCTCCCTTCCCACATTCCTGTGACCAGCAATTTTTGGCATGGTTTTTGTGTCTTCCACTGTGAAGACCGAAGCAAAATAATTGTTTAAGGTCTCAGCCATTTCCACATTTCCCATTATTAAATCCCTCTTCTCATCTTCTAAGGGACCAACATTTACTTTCGTCACTCTTTTCCATTTTATATATCTATAAAAGCTTTTACTATCTGTTTTTATGTTTTGCGCAAGTTTACTTTCGTAATCTATCTTTGCTTTCTTTATTGCTTTCTTAGTCATTCTTTGCTGTCGTTTTAAATTTTCCCAATCTTCTAGTTTCCCACTAACCTTGGCCACCTTATACGCATTGGTTTTTAATTTGATACTCTCCTTTATTTCCTTGGTTATCCACGGCTGGTTATCCCTTCTCTTACCGGCCTTCTTTTTCACTGGAATATATTTTTGTTGAGCACGATGAAAGAGCTCCTTAAAAGTCCTCCACTGTTCCTCAATTGTGCCACCGTTTAGTCTGTGTTTCCAATCTACTTCAGCCAACTCTGCTCTCATCCCACTGTAGTCCCCTTTGTTTAAGCATAGTACGCTCGTTTGAGACACTACTTCCTCACCCTCAATCTGTATTACAAATTCAACCATACTGTGATCACTCATTCCAAGAGGATCTTTTACTAGGAGATCGTTTATTATTCCTGTCTCATTACACAGGACCAGATCTAAGATAGCTTGCTCCCTTGTAGGTTCTGTAACATACTGTTCTATGAAACACTCCCGTATGCATTCTATGAATTCCTCCTCAAGGCTACCCCGTGCGATTTGATTTGACCAATCGATATGTAGGTTAAAATCCCCCATGATTACTGCTGTTCCTTTTTCACATGCCTCCATTATTCCCTTGATTATTGCCCGCCCCACCGTGAAGTTATTATTTGGGGGCCTATAAACTACGCCCACCAGTGACTTTTTCCCCTTACTATCTCTAATCTCCACCCACAATGATTCAACATTTTGTTCATTAGAGCCAATATCATCTCTCACAACTGCCCTGATATCATCCTTTATTAACCGAGCTACCCCATCTCCTTTCCCTTCTTGTCCATCTTTCCGAATTGTCAGATACCCCTGTATGTTTAATTCCCAGTCTTGGCCCCCCTGCAACCATGTTTCTGTAATGGCCACCAAATCATACCCATTTGTAATGATTTGTGCCGTCAACTCATTTACTTTATTTCGAATGCTGCGTGCATTTAGGTAGAGTGTTTTAATACTAGTTTTTAAACCATGATTTTTAGTTTTGACCCCTCTTGCAGCCCCTTTATATTCATACATATTGTCCCTTCCTATCACCTTGTGGTTTACACTTACCCCAGTGCTACAACTGCTCTGTTGCCTCCTGCCTTTTGCATTCTTTCTTGGGGTCCTGTTCATCTGAGCTCTCACCCACTCTAACTAGCTCAGAGCCCTCTCCTGGGTTCCGAATACTCCTTGCATTGAGGCACCGAGCTTTCATGCTTGCCTTTTCATTACACTTTGACCCTTTAGAATTTTGCTGTACAGTAGCCCTTTTTGTTTTTTGCCTGGGTTTCTCTGCCTTCCACTTTTACTCATCTCCTTTCTGTCTTTTGCTTTTGTCTCCATTTTGTTTCCCTCTGTCTCCCTGCATTGGTTCCCATCCCCCTGCCATATTAGTTTAATTCCTCCCCAACAGCACTAGCAAACACTCAATCAACACCTCCCTCAATCTTATACTTGTACTATATCTTCCTGAGTACTCTATTTCCTATTTTTAAAATCTATCTTCTATCTTGAATTCCCATGATTTTTATTAGTAGACATTCAGTTTGGACTTTGTCAAAGACCTTTACAAAAATTCAAACATTTCATGATCCACGATGTTTCACTATCTACTTTATTTATAATGTCCTCAAAGAAGTTTGTCCTTTTCAGTAACAAAGAAGGAACTACCGATTTTGTCCTTTTCTTACCTGTATCTGCAACATGTTCAAGTTTGACTCCAGTTCATGTTTACTTGGCACATCTTTGCGAACTTTTTGAATCTGTCTCCTTTCTTCAGCCAGCTGAATATTCAAGAATCGTATTTCCTCCTCCATACTGTGTAACTCCACATCTCCATTACCAATCAATGAGTCCTGAATGCTTAGCTTCTCATAGAAAATACAAACTTCCTCTTCTCTTTCAATCAAATGTATTCCTCTGTAAACAAAAAAGACACAAACACGGCATCAGATTATTGTTTTCTTGTTTCCCGACTCACATTTGTGCAGTTCATTGTTAAAGGTCTTTTAGCCAACTTGAATGTTGTGATGTTTAGCTGTGTTGAACATAGCGGTTTAGAAACAGGAGCGCTCCTACTGGCTTCACATTTACCTTTCACTTCTCAAAACTGCCTTAAGATTCAATTAACTGCATTCTTTCCTTCCCAAAACCTCTTATTCCCAGTTAGTTACAGTATAAAATATTTAATTTTTCATTGCGCTGGAAAGTTTGAATTATCCAGTATTTCAAATTCAGCAACAGATATAACACAGCACTAAAAGGATTTAAATTAACCAGTAATTAAAATGAACATAATAGACTGTAGTTGTGCACTTTATTTGTTTATTCTTCCTTTTTCCCTCCTCAACCCATCCTTCTTTTTCTTAATAATTTATGTAATTATAAAATATTTTTTGCCTGTACTTCCCATGGCAGATTCGAATTGTGTGGGTTAAATGACCAGCACCTGAACACTCGCTGTGGTCTGTAAATGACAAATGGACTGATTGTAGCTGAAGTGTTCAATGTTAACATCAAAGCACTTCATGGACATCCTCTCTGATCTCTGAGGGAAACATCAGTATCCCTCAGCTACATGAAAACAAAAAACTCATCCCAAACAACACAATCAGTTACTTAGTAATATTTTAAATCTTCTGCCTGGTTTGTCCTTATACATTCTGGATACTTAAGTTCTATATGGTGAAAACTGTAACTTTCTCTTTCTCACAGTTTCACCAGAGGAGCTGGAATTCCCTGGTTCTTTTCTGCTTCATTCTCATGTGACATGGCTTGTCATGGTTCATTCTGGGTAATATATTACCATAGGTACAGGATGAAATCCATAATAACTAATATCAGAGTATTTTCTAAATGGTGGGAAACTAAGAACTGTAGAGGAGCAAAGAGATTTGGGAATCCAAGTACACAAATCATTAAAAGCTAGTAGAGAGGTTCAAAAAGGCTAATGAAATGTTGAACTTTATCTCAAGGGGCTGGAATACAAAGGGGAGGAAGTTATGCTTCATCTGTACAGAGCCTTGGTTACACCCCACCTGGAGTACTGTGTTCAGTTTTGGGCACCGCACCTCAGGAAGGATAAATTGGCCTTGGAGGGGGCGTAACACTAGAATATACTGGATCTTTGAGGGTTAAATTATGAGGACAGGTTGCATAAACTTACTTTGTATTCCCTTTAGTATAGAAGATTGAGGAGTGCTTTGATTATGTTGTTTAAAATGTTAAAACAATCCAATACGTTAGATACTATTTGGGGGAAATCAGGAATCTTAAAATCAAGAAGCACTTTTTCACACAAAGGGTAGTAGAAATCTGGAATCTTCTCCCCCAAAAGAATGTGGATGCTGGGAGATTTGGAGCTTTTAACTGAGGTTGATAGATTTTTGTTAGGTAAAGGGATATGGAGCTAAGGCAGGTAGATAGAGTTGAGGTTCAGATCAGCTATGATTTAATTAGAACACAAGAACATAATAAATAGGAGCAGGAGTAGGCCATTTGGCCCTTCAAGCCTGCTGCACCATTAAATAAGATCATGGCTGATCTTCTACCTCAATCCCACCTTCCCGCACTATGCCCATATCCTTTGATTCTCTTACTATCAAAGATTTATCAATCTCTGCCTTGAATATACTCAACGACTGAGCATCCACAGCCCTTTAGGGTAGAGAATTCCAAAGATTTACAACCTTTTGTGTGAAGAAGCTTCTTCTCACCTCAGTCCTAAATGGCCGACCACTTATTTCTAGACTTCTAGACCCCTAGTTCTAGACTTCTCATTCAAGGGAAACATCCTCCCAGCATCTACCATGTTAAGCCCCTTAAGAATTTTAAATGTTTCAATGAGATCACCTCTCATTCTTCTAAATTCTAGGGAAGATGGGCTTAGTCTCCTCAGTCTCGCCTCAAAGGACAATTTTCCTATCCCAGGAATCAGTCTGGTGAACCTTCGTTGCACTCCCTCTCGGTAAGGAGACCAAAACTACACAGTACTCCAGGTGTGGTCTTACAAAGGCTCTATATAATTGCCGTAAGACTTCTTTACTTTTATAAAGTAAATGTTGGTCCCTTAGAAGATGAGAAGGGGGATTTAATAATGGGAAATGTGGAAATGGCTGAGACCTTAAACAATTATTTTGCTTCGGTCTTCACAGTGGAAGACACAAAAACTATGCCAAAAATTGCTGGTCACAGGAATGTGGGAAGGGAGGATCTTGAGACAATTACTATCACTAGGGAGGTAGTGCTGGACAGGCTAACGGATCTCAAGGTAGACAAGTCCCCTGGTCCTGATGAAATGCATCCCAGGGTATTAAAAGAGATGGCGGAAGTTATAGCAGATGCATTCGTTATAATCTACCAAAATTCTCTGAACTCTGGGGAGGTACAATCGGATTGGAAAGCAGCTAATGTAACGCCTCTGTTTAAAAAAGGGGGCAGACAAAAGGCAGATAACTATAGGCCGGTTAGTTTAACATCTGTAGTGGGGAAAATGCTTGAAGCTATCATTAAGGAAGAAATAGCGGGACATCTAGATAGGAATAGTGCAATCAAGCAGATGCAACATGGATTCATGAAGGGGAAATCATGTTTAACTAATTTACTGGAATTCTTTGAGGATATAACGAGCATGGTGGATAGAGGTGTACCGATGGATGTGGTGTATTTAGATTTCCAAAAGGCATTCGATAAGGTACCACACAAAAGGTTACTGCAGAAGATAAAGGTACGCGGAGTCAGAGGAAATGTATTAGCATGGATAGAGAATTGGCTGGCTAACAGAAAGCAGAGAGTCGGGATAAATGGGTCCTTTTCGAGTTGGAAATTGGTGGTTAGTGGTGTGCCACAGGGCTCGGTGCTGGGACCACAACTGTTTACGATATACATAGATAACCTGGAAGAGGGGACAGAGTGTAGTGTAACAAAATTTGAAGATGACACAAAGATTAGTGGGAAAGTGGGTCGTGTAGAGGACACAGAAAGGCTGCAAAGAGATTTAGGTAGGTTAAGCGAATGGGCTAAAGTTTGGCAGATGGAATACAATGTCGGAAAATGTGAGGTCATCCACCTTGGAAAAAAAAAACAGTAAAAGGGAATATTATTTGAATGGGGAGAAATTACAACATGCTGTGGTGCAGAGGGACCTGGGGGTCCTTGTGCATGAATCCCAAAAAGTTAGTTTGCAGGTGCAGCAGGTAATCAGGAAGGCGAATGGAATGTTGGCCTTCATTGTGAGAGGGATGGAGTACAAAAGCAGGGTGTTCCTGCTGCAACTGTATAAGGTATTGGTGAGGCCGCACCTGGAGTACTGCGTGCAGTTTTGGTCACCTTACTTAAGGAAGGATATACTAGCTTTGGAGGGGGTACAGAGATGATTCACTAGGCTGATTCTGGAGATGAGGGGGTTACCTTATGATGATAGATTGAGTGATTGGGTCTTTACTCGTTGGAGTTCAGAAGGATGAGGGGTGATCTTATAGAAACATTTAAAATAATGAAAGGGAGAGACAAGATAGAGACAGAGAGGTTGTTTCCACTGGTAGGGGAGACTAGAACTAGGGGAGACTAGAACTAGGGGGCACAGCCTCAAAATACGGGGGAGCCAATTTAAAACCGAGTTGAGAAGGAATTTCTTCTCCCAGAGGGTTGTGAATCTGTGGAATTCTCTGCCCAGGGAAGCAGTTGAGGCTAGCTCATTGAATGTATTTAAATCACAGATAGATAGATTTTTAACCAATAAGGGAATTAAGGGTTGTGGGGAGCAGGCGGGTAAGTGGAGCTGAGTCCACGGCCAATTCAGCCATGATCTTGTTGAGTGGCGGAGCAGGCTCGAGGGGCTAGATGGCCTACTCCTGTTCCTAATTCTTATGTTCTTATGTACTCCAATTCTTTTGTAATAAAGGCTAACATACCATTTGCTTTCCAAATTGCTTGCTGTACCTGCATGTTAACTTTCAGTGATTTGTGTAGAAGGAAACCAAGGTCCGTTTGAATACCAACATTTCCCAATCTCTCACAATTTAAAAAATATTTTGCTTTTCTATACTTCCTACCAAAGTGGATAACCTCACATTTATCCACATTATATTCCATCTGCCATGTTCTTGCCCACTTACTTAACCTGTCCATATCCTTTTGCAGCCTCTTTGCATCCTCCCCACAACTTACTTTCCCACCTAGCTTTGTATCTTCAGTAAACTTAGATACATTAAACTCGTTTCCCTCATCCAAGTCATTGATAGAGATTGTAAATAGCTGAGATCCAGGCACTGATCCTTGTAGTACTCCACTAATTACAGCCTGCCAACCGGAAAATGACCAGTTTGTTCCTACTCTCTGTTTTCTGTCCATTAACCAATTCTCAATCCATGCTGATATATTACCCCCAATCCCATAAGCCCTAACTTTGTGTAATAACCTCTTGTGTGACACCTTATCGAATGTTTTTTGAAAATCCAAGTACACTCCATCCATTGGTTCCCCCTTATCTCCCTTAGTAGTTACAACCTTAAAAAACAGATTTGTCAAACACGATTTCCCTTTCATAAATCTGTGTTGACTCCGCCAATCATGTTATGATTTTCAAATTTTCTGTTACCAGGTCCCTAATAATAGATTCTAGCATTTTCCCTACTACTGATGTCAGGCTAACTGGTCTACAGTTCCCTGTTTACTCTCTCCCTCCCTTCTTGAATAGCGGAGTTACATTTGCTACCTTCCAATCCGCGGAGACCATTCTAGAATCTAGGGAATTCTGGATGATCAAAACCAATGCATCTCCTATCTCAGTAGCCACTTCTTTTAAAACTCTAGGATGTAGGCCATCAGGTCCAGGGAATTTGTCGACTTTTAATCCCATTAAGTTCTCCAGTACTATTTCTTTGCTAATTTCGTTAAGTTCCTCATTCTCACTAGACTCTTGGTTCCCCACAATTTCCAGAATGTCTTTTGTATCTTCTTCCATGAAGACAGATACAAAGTATTTGTTTAATGTCTCTACCATTTCCTTATTCCACATTGTAATTTCTCCTGTCACTGCCAGTAAGGGACCTACGTTTACTTTCACTAATCTCTTTCCTTTTACATACCTATAGGAGATTTACAATGGCCGAAATTTTCTGGGGTGGTAGTGGGTGCGATCGGTGGCGAGTCAGGTGGGAAAGTTGTTTTTGACAGTGGGTGGGGAACCTGCTGTCATCTCGCTCCCACGTGCCTTTCCCTCAGGTGAGTCTGTCCTCGCGGACCCGACCCGACCGGGAGGGATGAGCGACCCAATTTAAACAATTATTAGGTTGTTGTCAGACCCTTAAAAGTGTTTATAGCCTTACCGTTTAAATTTAAGTGAATGCCCACAGGGACTACGATGCTCAGGAAGCATGTCTGTAAACCTGAGGCGGGAGTTGAATGCCCATTATCATTGCCAGCACTGCCCCCCAGTCATCAAGATCCACGGCGGGCCCTGGACAACGTAGACCATTTCCCATACCTCGGGAGTCTCTTATCAACAAGGGCAGACACTGACAATGAGATTCAGCACTGCCTCCAGTGCGCCAGTGCAGCCTTCGGCCGCCTGAGGAAACGAGTGTTCAAAGATCAGGCCCTCAACTCTACCACCAAGCTCATGGTCTACAGGGCTGTAGTAATACCCGCCCTCCTGTATAGATCAGAGACATGGACCATGTACAGTAGACACCGCAAGTCGCTGGAGAAATACCACCAACGATGTTTCCGCAAGATCCTGCAAATTCCCTGGGAGGACAGACGGACCAATGTTCGTGTCCTCGACCAGGTCAACATCCCCAGCATTGAGGCACTGACTAAAAAAGGAGGGAGAGAGAAAACAGAGAATTATAGACCAGTTAGCCTGACATCGGTAATGGGGCAAATGTTGAAATCAATTATTAAAGATGAAATAGCAGCGCATTTGGAAAGCAGTGACAGGATCGGTCCAAGTCAGCATGGATTTATGAAAGGGAAATCATGCTTGACAAATCTTCTCGAATTTTTTGAGGATGTAACTAATAGAGTGGACAAGGGAGAACCAGTGGATGTGATGTATTTGAACTTTCAAAAGGCTTTTGACAAAGTCCCACACAAGAGATTAGTGTGCAAAATTAAAGCACATGGTATTGGGGGTAACATATTGGATAGCGAACTGGTTGGCAGACAGGAAGCAAAGAGTAGGAATAAACGAATCCTTTTCAGAATGGCAGGCAGTAACTAGTGGGGTATCACAAGGTTCAGTGCTAGGATCCCAGCTATTTACAATATACATTAATGATTTAGACGAAGGAATTGAATGTAATATCTCCAAGTTTGCAGATGACACTATGCTGGATGCTAAAAGGCTGCAGGGTGACTTGGACAGGTTAGGTGAGTGGGCAAATGCATGGCAGATGCAATATAATGTAGATAAATGTGAGGTGGCAAAAACAGGAAGACGGAATATTATCTGAATGGTGACAAATTAGGAAAAGGGGAGGTGTAACGAGACCTGGGTGTCATGGTACATCAGTCATTGAAAGTTGGCATGCAGGTACAGCAGGCGGTGAAGGAGACAAATGGCATGTTGGCCTTCATAGTGAGAGGATTTGAGTATAGGGGCAGGGAGGTCTTACTGCAGTTGTACAGGGCCTTGGTGAGGCCACATCTTAAATATTGTGTTCAGTTTTGGTCTCCTAATCTGAGGAAGGACATTCTTGCTATTGAGGGAGTGCAGCGAAGGTTCACCAGACTGATTCCAGGGATGGCAGGACTGACATATGAAGAAAGACTGGATTGACTAGGCTTATATTCACTGGAATTTAGAAGAATGAGAGGGGATCTCACAGAAACATATAAAATTCTGACGGGATTGCACAGGTTAGATGCAAGAAGAATGTTCCCGATGTTGGGGAAGTCCAGAACCAGGGGTCACAGTCTAAGGATAAAGGGTAAGCCATTTAGGACTGAGATGAGGAGAAACTTCTTCACTCAGAGAATTGTGAACCTGTGGCATTCTCCACCACAGAAAGTTGTTGAGGCCAGTTTGTTAGATATATTCAAAAGGCAGTTACGGCTAAAGGGATCAAGGGGTATAGAGAGAAAGCAGGAATGGGGTACTGAAGTTGCATGATCAGCCATTATCATACTGAATGGTGGTGCAGACTCGAAAGGCCGAATAGTCTACTCCTGCACCTATTTTCTGTGTTTCTATGTTTCTATGACCACACTCGATCAGCTCCGCTGGGCAGGCCACATTGTTCGCATGCCAGACATGTGACTCCCAAAGCAAGTGCTCTACTCGGAACTCCTTCACAGCAATCGAGCCAAAGGTGGGCAGAGGAAACGTTTGAAAGATACCCTCAAAGCCTCCTTGATGAAGTGCAACATCTCCACCGACACCTGGGAGTCCCTGGCCAAAGACCGCCTTAAGTGAAGGAAGTGCATCCGGGAGGGCGCTGAGCACCTCGAGTCTCATCGTCGAGAGCATGCAGCGGAAGGAGCGTGCAACAAACCAGTCCCACCCACTCTTTCTCTCAGCGACTGTCTGTCCCACCTGTGACAGGGACTGTGGTTCTCGTATTGGACTGTTCAGTCACCTAAGAACTCATTTTTAGAGTGGAAGCAAGTGCTCCTTGATTCCGAGGGATTGCCTATGATGAAGCTCCAACTGATTAGTTGACAGCATGAAATGTACCATAAAAGCTCCTACCTAACAGCTGATCACTTTTTTCAAGCAAAATTTGTTTCTCACTGCATTTGCAACACAGATTGAGCTTTTTGTAGGCTGCAAGTCTTTCAAGCACAGTCTCCATCCAGTGTCACCTCATTGTAAGAATCTCTCTCATCATTGACAGATTGCTTCTGTCAACTCTACTTCACCTGCTATCTATTCTATCAGTGTGGGTGCTATTTATACTGTCTCACCTTGGTCCTCAGAATCTGACCATGATGCGCCCCAACACCAGCAGCACCAGGAACACCAGCAG
Source organism: Pristiophorus japonicus (assembly GCF_044704955.1). Lineage (NCBI taxonomy): Eukaryota > Metazoa > Chordata > Chondrichthyes > Pristiophoridae > Pristiophorus > Pristiophorus japonicus. Next base: position 33,402,061 of record NC_091989.1, on the reverse strand, counting down.
GATCAACAAAACCACCAAGCTTTTTCGCAATCACCTGATTCTATACAAGACACAGGGCATCAGCACCTGAGCACATTGCTACCCGGGAGCTCAGTGATGGCCTCATCATGGCCAAATTTTGTTAATTTGATGCTGTACACCCATATGGCTGGGCTGCCACATGATGCGCCAGGTTGGCACCACCCCACAGCAATACCATAAGGGATCCCTACAATGACCAAGCCATTCCTTTCACACTCATCACCATTGTTGGGGTACAATTATGTCTCACCATTCACTGCAACTCACTAAGCCACTTCCAAAGGTGCCCCACACCAATCTGTCCCTAGAACAGAAAATGTTGAATAAAGATTTTTATGTTTGACACCACACTAACAGAAACTTTACACAAACATTGGATAAAACACCCAAGTGGCCACCCTTGTGTGTAATTAGTTGGTATGACTGCACTAGGATGAGGATGAGGGTGAGTGTGAGGGGTGGCTAGTGAGATGTGGATATGATAATGTAGATAGAGAGAGAGGGATGGGTGGAGGTGCAAGGTATGTTGGTGTGAGTACGGATGTGCAGGAGTAGGATAGGGAAGGCAGAGTGATGGGGATGTGATGAGAAGCATAGCAAGATGCTGAGTTGAGTGTGGCTTTGAACTAACGTTTCCTGATCTAATGAGATCATTGAAAGATTTGTGGTAATGTATCCAGGTCCTCCTGGCCACATCCCTGCTTGTAATCTCCTTTGCAATCTGCAACCAGGCTGCCTTGGTCTCCAGGGGAGGTCTCTTCCGCCCATCTATAGGGAAGAGGACGTCCCTGCATGCTATGACTCCCTCCAGAAGCATATAGAGGGAGTAATTGGAGAGCAAGATTAAGAGAGTGGCAGAGGAGGCCTGAGAACAGAGGTGGCGGATCTGAGCTGGGAGCGGGAGCAAGATAAAGAGCGCGACAGAGGAGGCCTGAGAATAGAAGTTGCAGACCTGAGTGGTACCCAAGCTGGGAGCAACTCAACACAGGCAGAATTTGAAAGAATGATGTCAATAAAAAACCTAAAGTGATGTCGGCACAAGGATTGGTGAGTAGCTGGTCAGTGTTTTGTTTTAGTTTTAAGTTTATTTCTCCTAAGTAAGTTCATAGTCTACTAAATAGAGGCATGGCAGGGCAGCTCAGTCCCATGGAATGCACATCCTGTGCCATGTGGGAAGTCCTGGATGCTTCTCATGGCCTGAACGATCATGTGTGCGGGAAGTGTCGTCAGCTAGAGCAGCTTGAGCTCCGGGTTTCAGAACTTGAGCAGCAGCTGACGTCACTGCAGTGCATCTGCGAGGCTGAGAACTTCATGGATAGCATGTTTCAGGAGGTGATCACCTCGCAGCTTAAGAGTATGCAGGCAGAGAGGGAATGGGTGACCGCCAAGCAGGACTAGGCAGGTCTCACTCACTGACCGGTTTTCAGTCCTGGATACTGATGCGGGAGATGGTTCCTCTGGGGAGTGCAGCCGGAGTCAAGTCCATGGCACCATGGGTGGCTCAGCTGCATAGCGGGGAAGGAAGAAGAGTGGAAGAGCATTAGTGGTAGGGGATTCAATAGTTAGGGGAACAGACAGGTGCTTCTGCGGCCACAGATGTGACTCCAGGATGGTATGTTATCTCCTTGGTGCCAGGGTCAAGGATGTCACTGAACGGCTACAGGACCTTCTGAGAGGGGAGGGTGAACAGCCAAGGGTCATGGTCCATATCGGTACCAATGACATAGGTAGAAAGAGGGTTGGTGTCCTGCAAGAGGGAACTAGGAAAGAGATTAAAAAGCACGACCTCAAAAGGTAGTAATCTCCGGATTACTCCTTCGGCCACCTGAGGAAAAGGGTGTTTGAAGACCAGGCCCTCAAATCTGCCACCAAGCTCATGGTCCACAGGGCTGTAGTAATACCTGCCCTCTTGTATGGCTCAGAGACAATGACCATGTACAGTAGACACCTCAAGTCGCTGGAGAAATACCACCAACGATGTCTCTGCAAGATCCTAAAAATCTCCTGGGAGGACAGATGCCAACGTTAGCATCCTCGACCAGGCCAACATCCCCAGCATTGAAGCACTGACCACACTTGATCAGCTTTGCTGGGCAGGCCACATTGTTCGCATGCCAGACACGAGACTCCCATAGCAAGTGCTCTACTCGGAACTCCTTCACGGCAAACGAGACAAAGATAGGCAGAGGAAACGTTACAAGGACACCCTCAAAGCCTCCCTGATAAAGTGCAACATCCCCACCGACACCTGGGAGTCCCTGGCCAAAGATTGCCCTAAGTGGAGAAAGTGCATCCGGGAGGACGCTGAGCACCTCGAGTCTCATCGCTGAGAGCATGCAGAAATCAAGCGCAGGCAGCGCAAAAAGCGTGCGGCAAAACTGTCCCACCCTCCCTTACCCTCAACGACTGTCTGTCCCACCTGTGACAAGGACTGTGGTTCTCATATTGGACTGTACAGCCACCTAAGGACTCATTTTTAGAGTGAAAGCATGTCTTCCTCGATTCCGAGGGACTGCCTATGATGATGATGATGATGATGGATTTTAGCAAGGCTTTTGATAAGGTCCCACATGGCAGACTGGTCATGAAACTAAATGGCCATGGGATCCAGGGCAAAGTGTCAAATTGGATCAAAAATTGGCTCAGAGGCAGGAAGCAAAGGGGAACGGTTGTTGGGAGTTTTTGTGACTGAAAGACTGTTTCCAGTGGGGTTCTGCAGGGATCAGTGCTGGGAACCCTTGCTTTTTGTGGCATATATCAATGACTTAGACTTGAATGTAGGGGTTATGTTTAAGAAGTTTGCAGATGATGCAAAAATTGTCTGTGTGGTTGATAATGAAGAAGAAAGCTGTTGACTGCAGGAAGATATCAATGGACTGGTCAGAACAGTGGCAAATGGAATTTAATCCAGAGAAGTGTGAGGTAATGCATTTGGGGAGGGCTAACAAGGCAAGGGAAAATAAATGGTAGGCCACTGAGAAGTGTAGAGGAACAGAGGGACCTTGGACTGCATATCCACAGATATCTGAAGGTAGCAGGACAGGTAAATAAGGTGGTTAAGAAAGCATTCGGGATACTAATATTTTATGCCTTGGCAAGAGCAGGGAGGTTATGCAGTTCTGGTCATCACATTACAAGAAAGATGTGATTGCACTAGAGAGGGTACAGAGGAGAGTTATGAGGATGTTGCTCGGACTGGAGAATTTTAGCGATGAGGATAGATTGGATAGGCTGGGGTTGTTTTCTTTGGAACAGAGGAGGCTGAGGTGAGACCTAATTGAAGTGTACAAAATTATTTGGGGCCTAGATAGAGTGGATATGAAGGACCTATTTCCCTTAGCAGAGGGGTCAATAACCAAGGGGCATAGACTTAAAGTAATTGGTAGAAGGATTAGAGGGGATTTGAGGAGAATGGTTTTCACCCAGAGGGTGGCAAGGGTCTGGAACTCATTGCGTGAAAGGGTGATAGAGGTAGAAACCCTCATAGCATTTAAAAAGTACTTGGATATGCACTTGATTTGCTGTAACCTACAAGGCTATAGACTAAGAACTGGAAAGTGGGAGTAGGCTGGATAGCTCTTTTCCGGCCGGCACGGATACTTCTGTGCTGTAAATTTCTATGATTCTAAGATTAACTTGGATACAGCCCTCTGCACTGATAGCACTGTTAGATTAAACTTCAAATCTAATGTGGCCATGTTCCTTTTAAACATTCCGGCTGAAAACTTGTCATGAATGATGTCACCAGACCTGCTGCATCTAATTGAACCAGGTAACGCGCTGGGTGGACTTAATAGGCCCCATTAAGGCAAGTTTATTTCCAACAACGAGATGGAACCATCAGCGGGGTCGTGACTTGCCACAGACACCGCCCGCAGTGGACCCACCGAGATAGGTAAAATTCCGGCCAATCTGTTTTTATGTCTCTTGCTAGTTTACGCTCATATTCTATTTTTTCTCTCTTTATCAATTTCTTGGTCATCCGTTGCTGACTTCTAAATCCTCCAAATGCTCAGGGTTACTACTCTTTTTGGCAACACTATAAGCCTCTTCCTTTAATCTAATACGATATTTAACATGTCTTGTTCTTCTTAGGCAGTCCCCTGGAGTCGAGGATGACTTGCTTCCAGACTAGAGTGTTCTAAGGTGAACAATGAGTCCTATGCGGGATCTACAGACTCTGTCACAGGTGGAGCAGGTTGTTGTTGAAGGAACGGGTGGGTGGGGTGTTTGGTTTGTCGACATTCCTTCCGCTGTTTATACTTGGCTTCCGCGTGCTCCCGATGACGAAATTCAAAGGGTCCGAAATTGCCTTCCACCCGAAACGGGGCACACGCACCACATTTGAGCATTCTTTACTGCCGAGATGGATGGGTTGGTGTTAAGAGGGTCATTCCGCTTTTTCGGCTCCAAAACAGAGGGGAGTGGGAAGAACCGGTGCAATGGGCTGGTTTCAGCAGTGTGGCAGCGGGGTGGCATTTGGACCGCACAATTCCGCTCCTAACCATTTGATGCCAATGATGCAACTGCTCCCTGGCTTTCTAAAAGGGCATGTTTTGCAGCTGTGTCTTGACTCCGTTGTGAATTGCATCTGAGGAGATGGCTGCAAGGGGAGGTTTGAGGAGGACCAGCCGCTTCAGCGACGCAGAGCTGGAAATTCTTATGGAAGCTGTGGAGGGAAGGAGGCTGTTCTTCCCTGAAAGTGGTGGGAGACCAAATTGGAGTGTCTTCACCGAAGCCTGGAGGGAGATTGCGGAGGAGGTTTCGGGGACCACAATTCACCAGTAGACCCCCACCCAATGCAGGAAAAGGCCAACCGACCTTATTCGAGCGATGAAAGTGAGTACATCTTCCCCTAACTCCTCACATTACATGTGCCAGACTCTCCTTCACCTTAACTTGTTTCTCACCAACACTACTTAATAGCTGAAGTGCCTGTTGCTTGCTAGGCCTGTACGCGTGCACACTCACAATGGAGGATGCCTTGCATCTGAGATGCACACCTGCATGTAATCGATCCAAACTTGTAGTCATTGCCAAGGTCTCTTGAAACTGCCACTTACCAACCATTCATTGCTTTGCAGGCCAAGATGGCGAATAACCATGCCAACCAACAAGCCACTTGTTATGACTGTAATGCACTTATGAATGACTCCATGAGGCAATGTGTTCTACTCAAACTGTAGTAACCTTGGTCCTTTATTCGTAACTCCAGAGTGAGGCACAAGCATGGTGGGCAGCCTTTTATACTGAGCCTTGCACACCTATGCAGCTGACCCTCAGGTCTCCCACCGCAGTATCTTCTGGTGGACAGCCTCTGCCACAGGGGCAGGAAACCCCAGTCTCCACCAGTTGCACCCTCTAGTGGTGCCAGCATAGTATATACACAGTGTAAACCTTATTGATAGGACATCAGGTAACAAGTCTCCATCTTATGCAACTATACAGTGACTACACAGAGAGTATATCTATAGTCTGCATATATATCACTACTGGTGGGGGTGAATGTCCAGCTCACAGATCTGGAGGAGAGGTGCAGTGGCTAGTGGCTACTCTGATGGTGCTGGGGGCAGCATAGGTAAGTGAAGGCCTTTGTGCAGTGCCACCTCTCCCTCACAATGTACTGGCCTACCTGGTTATTGCTTATACTTGTGTGCAAGCTGTTTTCTGCATAGTGCAATGCAGCATCTCGCTCTTAAGGCACCTTTCTCCCTTTTTTTATTCCAGATGAGACTCCAAGTGGGAGCCAGGTGGCTGCAGGTCACTCCGATGGCGTTGGGGGCAGCATGGGTAAGTGAAAGCCTTTGTGCTATGCCATCTCTCCCTCACAGTGCAATGGCTAGAGTTGGTCGAGGGCATCTGAGAAGGGCATCTGTAGCTTCCTCTACAGATACGTAACAGCCTTCCCAAATCCATGACACAACCACAAGGTGATAGGAAGGGACAATATGTATGAATATAAAGGGGCTGCAGGAGGGGTCAAAACTAAAAATCATGGTTTAAAAACTAGTATTAAAACACTCTACCTAAACGCACGCAGCATTCGAAATAAAGTAAATGAGTTGACGGCACAAATGGATATGATTTGGTGGCCATTACAGAAACATGGTTGCAGGGAGGCCAAGACTGGGAATTAAACATACAGGGGTATCTGACAATTCGGAAAGATAGACAAGAAGGGAAAGGAGGTGGGGTAGCTCTGTTAATAAAGGATGATATCAGGGCAGTTGTGAGAGACGTTATTGGCTCCAATGAACAAAATGTTGAATCATTGTGGGTGGAGATTAGAGATAGTAAGGGGAAAAAGTCACTGGTGGGCGTAGTTTATAGGCCCCTAAATAATAACTTCACGGTGGGGCGGGCAATAATCAAGGAAATAATGGAGGCATGTGAAAAAGGAATGGCAGTAATCATGGGGGATTTTAACCTACGTATCGATTGGTCAAATCAAATCGCACGGGGTAGCCTTGAGGAGGAATTCAAAGAATGCATACAGGATTGTTTCTTAGAACAGTATGTTACAGAACCTACAAGGGAGCAAGCTATCTTAGATCTGGTCCTGTGTAATGAGACAGGAATAATAAACGATCTCCTCGTAAAAGATCCTCTCGGAATGAGTGATCACAGTATGGTTGAATTTGTAATACAGATTGAGGGTGAGGAAGTAGTGTCTCAAACGAGCAGACGATGCTTAAACAAAGGGGACTACAGTGGGATGAGGGCAGAGTTGGCTAAAGTAGACAGGAAACACAGACTAAACGGTGGCACAATTGAGGAACAGTGGAGGACTTTTAAGGAGCTCTTTCATAGTGCTCAACAAAAATATATTCCAGTGAAAAAGAAGGGCGGTAAGAGAAGGGATAACCAGCCGTGGATAACCAAGAAAATAAAGGAGAGTATCAAATTAAAAACCAATGCGTATAAGGTGGCCAAGGTTAGTGGGAAACTAGCAGATTGGGAAAATTTTAAACAACAGCAAAGAATGACTAAGAAAGCAATAAAGAAAGGAAAGATACATTACGAAAATAAACATGCGTAAAACATAAAAACAGATAGTAAAAGCTTTTACCGATATATAAAACGGAAAAGAGTGACTAAAGTAAATGTTGGTCCCTTAGAAGATGAGAAGAGGGATTTAATAATGGGAAATGTGGAAATGGCTGAGACCTTAAACAATTATTTTGCTTCGGTCTTCACAGTGGAAGACACAAAAACCATGCCAAAAATTGCTGGTCACGGGAATGTGGGAAGGGCGGACCTTGAGATAATCACTATCACTAGGAGGGTAGTGCTGGACAGGCTAATGGGACTGAAGATAGACAAGTCCCCTGGTCCTGATGAAATGCATCCCAGGGTATTAAAAGAGATGGCGGAAGTTATAGTAGATGCATTCGTTATAATCTACCAAAATTCTCTGGACTCTGGGGAGGTACCAGCGGATTGGAAAGCAGCTAATGTAACGCCTCTTTTAAAAAAGGGGGCAGACAAAAGGCAGGTAACTATAGGCCGGTTAGTTTAACATCTGTAGTGGGGAAAATGCTTGAAGCTATCATTAAGGAAGAAATAGCGGGACATCTAGATAGGAATAGGGCAATCAAGCAGACGCAACATGGATTCATGAAGGAGAAATCATGTTTAACTAATTTACTGGAATTCTTTGAGGATATAACGAGCATGGTGGATAGAGGTGTACCGATGGATGTGGTGTATTTAGATTTCCAAAAGGCATTCGATAAGGTGCCACACAAAAGGTTACTGCAGAAGATAAAGGTACACAGAGTCAGAGGAAATGTATTAGCATGGATAGAGAATTGGCTGGCTAACAGAAAGCAGAGAGTCGGGATAAATCGATCCTTTTCGGGTTTGGAATCGGTGGTTAGTGGTATGCCACAGGGATCGGTGCTGGGACCACAACTGTTTACAGACAGAAAGATTAGTGGGAAAGCGGGTTGTGTAGAGGACACAGAGAGGCTGCAAAGAGATTTAGATAGGTTAATCGAATGGGCTAAGGTTTGGCAGATGGAATACAATGTTGGAAAATGTGAGGTCATCCACCTTGGAAAAAAAAACAGTAAAAGGGAATATTATTTGAATGGGGAGAAATTACAACTTGCTGAGGTGCAGAGGGACCTGGGGGTCCTTGTGCATGAATCACAAAAAGTTAGTTTGCAGGTGCAGCAGGTAATCAGGAAGACGAATGGAATATTGGCCTTCATTGCGAGAGGGATGGAGTACGAAAGCAGGGAGGTCCTGCTGCAACTGTATAGAGTATTGGTGAGGCCACACCTGGAGTACTGCATGCAGTTTTGGTCACCTTTCTTAAAGAATGATATACTAGCTTTGGAGGGGGTACAGAGACGATTCACTAGGCTGATTCCAGAGATGAGGAGGTTACCTTCTGATGATAGATTGAGTAGACTGGATCTTTACTCGTTGGAGTTCAGAAGGATAAGGGGTGATCTTATAGAAACATTTAAAATAATGAAAGGGATAGACAAGATAGAGGCAGAGAGGCTGTTTCCACTGGTCGGGGAGACTAGAACTAGGGGGCACAGCCTCAAAATACGGGGGAGCCAATTTAAAACCGAGTTGAGAAGGAATTTCTTCTCCCAGAGGGTTGTAAATCTGTGGAATTCTCTGCCCAAGGAAGCAGTTGAGGCTAGCTCATTGAATGTATTCAAATCACAGACAGATAGATTTTTAACCAATAAGGGAATTAAGGGTTACGGGCAGCGGGCGGGTAAGTGGAGCTGAGTCCACGGCCAGATCAGCCATGATCTTGTTGAATGGTGGAGCAGGCTCAAGGGGCTAGATGGCCTACTCCTGTTCCTAATTCTTATGTTCTTATGTAACCACAGGGGAGACACTGCGGCATAGTGTAAGGATAGGGGTGTGTAAGAGGGGTAATAAGGAGTTGCACAAGGGTGATAATTGATCATGTGAATGTTTTGGAAACCCATTGTTTAGGTTGCAATAAATCTTTATTTTGTGTTTGAAATTTCTGATCAGATCTCTCATTTGACTGGGAATGATGTTTGAGAGGGCTCACAGGTTGGCTCATGGACATGGCCAGATGCAGGCTCAACTGGGCAATGAGTTATGTGAAATGTGCTGCTATGAGATGGCTTTGTGTTTCCCTTGCAGGGTCACGATGGTGATGCCGTCTTCTGCGTGGCTGGCCACCCGCTTCCTGCTCTTTATCCTGTGCCTCCTCCTCCACAGGTGCCACTGTTGCCTCGTCCTCCAATGGCTGCGCCCTCATGATGGCCAGGTTGTGGAGCATACAGCACACCACCACGAATATGGAGACACACTCAGGCAAGTACTGCAGCACACCCACTGAATGGTCCAGACAACGGAACCTCTGTTTGAGAATGCCAATTGTGTGTTCGATGATGGTCATGGTGGCCGTCAGACTCTCATTGTACGCGAGCTGCGCAGTAGTTCTAGGGTTGCGCAAAGGAGTCATGAGCCAAGTGCTCAGCACATAGCCCTTGTCACCAAGGAGCCAGTCGCAGTCTTCACTGGGACGAGTGAAGAGGCGTGGCACACAGCTCTGACGTAGTATGAAAGAATCGTGGCTGCTGCCAGGAAATCGGGCATCCACTTGCATAATCTTGTGGTTGTGGACGCAAACGAGTTGAACATTGAGGGAGAGAAAGCCCTTGCGGTTTCCGAATTGCTCGGGAATTTGTTGGGGTGCCCCGAGACTGATATGGGTGCAATCAATGACCCACTGGACCCTGGGGAAGCTTGCAATGTGCAGGAATGTAGTCTGCCACTCCAATTGCTTGTCCCTGGTCATAGGGAATGAGATGTAATCAGCCCTCCTCCTATACAGTGCATCTGTGACCTCCTGTATCGATGTGTATGCTGAAAACTGCGAGATGTTGCACATGTCCGCTGTCATGTATGTAACCTTTATGTAACAACACTGCAATACTGTCAGGAACGGGCTTTCAATTGGACGCGGAATCTATTTTGTTCAAATAAGTTGTTGACCCTGTACGACCCCCATAAGAAATTGGTTCTGACATGTAATGCATCGTCCTATGGGGGTGGGTGCGTGTTGCAGCAGGGTAACGCTGAGGGCCAACTACAACCTGTGGCTTATGCCTCCAGGTCGCTCTCTCAAGCTGAACGGGGATATGGGAGGGTTGAGAAGGAAGCACTCGCATGTGTCTATGGGGTGAAAAAGATGCATCAGTACCTTTTTGGCGGGAGGTTCGAATTAGAAACGGACCACAAGCCATTAACATCCCTGCTGTCAGACAGCAAGGCTGTCAATGCCAATGCGTCAACTCGCATACCTCTCACGCTCGCTGCGTATGACTACAACCATCCGGCACCGAAAATTGCGCTGACGCGCTCAGCAGGCTTCCACTGGCCACCACTGAGGGGGCAGCGGAGCAAAGCGCTGAGATGGTCATAGCTGTCGATGCCTTTGACAGCGCAGGCTCCCCCATCACAGCCCACCAGATCAAAATCTGGACAAACAGAGATCCCCTCCTATCCTTGATTAAGAAATGTGTCCTAACTGGGGGATTGGGCGCCCGCACACGGAGCATCTCATGAGGAGGTCAGACAGTTTCACAGACGGATGGATGAGCTCTCCATCCAAGCCGACTGCCTACTATGGGGCAGCCGGGTAGTCATGCCCCAGAGGGGCAGGGAAGCATTCATCAGGGAACTCTACAGCGAGCATCCAGGCATCGTGCTGATGAAGGCCATTGCCCGGTCACATGTATGGTGGCCGGGAATTGATTCAGACCTGGAACACTGTGTGCCCAGCTAGGTAATGCCCCCAGGGGAGGCCCCACTCAGCCCGTGGCCCTGGCCCACCAGGCCATGGTCACGTATTCACGTCGACTACGCGGGCCCGTTCATGGGAAAAATGTTTCTCATCGTGGTTGATTCGTACTTGAAATGAATCGAGTGCATTATTTTGAACTCGTGCATGACATCCACCACCGTGGAGAGTCTGCGCGCGGTTTTTGCGACCCACGGCTTGCCAGACATTATTGTTAACGATAATGGCCCATGTTTCACAAGCTACGAATTCCGGGAGTTCATGTCCAGTAATGGCATTAACAATGTCAGGGCAGCACCGTTCAAACCGGCCTCCAGTGGCCAGGATGAACGTGCGGTCCAAATGATAAAACAAGGCATGCTCCGGATTCAAGGATTCCCTTCAATGCCACCTATCGCGCCTCCTGCTGGCCTATAGGTCCCGACCGCATTCGCTCACGGGGGTCCTGCCCGCGGAGGTACTCATGAAACGAACACTCAAAGCTCGGCTGTCCCTCATTCATCCAGTCCTGTCCGACATTGTTGAGGACAAGCGCCAGTCCCAAAACGAGTACCATGACCGAAATTCATGGGGGAGATGTATAGAAATTGATGACTCCGTATTTGTTCTCAATCACGCTTTGGGGCCCAAATGGCTTGAGGGTACTGTAATAGACAAAGAGGGGAATAGGGTCATAGTGGTTAAACTTAACAATGGTCAGATATGCCGCAAGCATCTGGACCAAGTAAAAAAAAGGTTCCGCATGGACACTGAGGAACCTGAGGAAGATCATGAGATGGTATTGACACCACTGCCAGTGAACGAGCAACAAGAATATTCAGCAGCATGCGCAGTCCCTGCGGTCAGCCCGGACAGGCCAGAATCACCACAGGTGACAGACACGCATACCAAGGCTCAACAACCAGAGCCCCAACTGCGGCACTCCACGAGAGAGCGCAGACCACCCGAGAGACTTAACCTATGATCCCAATAAGATGTTGAGGGGGAGGTGATGTCATGTATGTAACCTTTATGTAACAACACTGCAATACTGTATATACTTAAGAAATGCACACCTTGGCCATAGGGGGTGAACTTGTGGGAGACACTCCTAACCTGGTCATCCAGGTATATAAAGGGAGGTTCCACTCAGGGTCATCACTTCTTGGTCCTGTGAATAAAGGTTCAGGTCATGGAGTGACCTTGTCCATAGAATGTGCCTCGTGTGGATTTGTGGTATTGTGTAAGGACTTTACATCCGCAGTGGCAGCTTGGAAGGACCCAGTCGCATAAAAGTTGAGGGCGCTAGTCACCTTTGATGCCACGCTGAGGGCTGTCTTCACCCGTTTTTGCAGCTCCAATTCTGCCTGCAGCAGATTGTTGAGCACCCTTATGATGTCCTTCCAGAATCTTAGTCTGTGCTGGCACTGATCATCATTCATATCGCTGTTTGAGAATTGCTGGTGGAAGACCCTTTCTCGATATGGCCTGTGCAGCCATCTTGCTCTGTGCTGTGTCTCATTGGCTTCTCCCTGCTGCCTCCTCCACCTCTGCAGGCTGCTGCTGCCCAGTATCTGCCTCCACTGCAGGCTGCCTCCTGGTCTGCTGGCCCAGTAACTGGTGTGGGGGGTCCGCGTACCTGACTCTTCTCCTTAGGGGCCTCCCTTGCTGAGGGACTTCCTGTCACCCCTCTCTTGCCTCCCCTCTGTGCCATCTCCCTGGCCCTCTCCATACTGGGCCACAATGATACCTGTGGTTCTTGCCTGCTGCCTCTGCAGTAGTTGCCTCTGGCGCCGTCTTCTCCATGCCTCGGCGGCACGCACAATATGCAAGAGGCGTTGGCCTGCCAGCACTGCCCCATTTCAAAGCTCCCCAAGTTCAGCCTCCTCGAAGTGGCCTCCCTGTTTTCCAGCTGGAAGGCGCCTCCAGCACTCGCAAAGCAGCACGTACTGTATCCTTGCACTGCTAATGAAACAATGGGAAAATGTTGCCGATACAAAATCAACATAAAGCAACACGCCTTTAAGGCACTCCGGCCGTGTGCATCAGGAACTATGCAGCACCTCAAAAAACATACTCTGGGCACTGCCAAACGGTCGGACAACTTTTATTCCGACCCGGGTCCTTGGCGGTGCACGCAATGATGACACACATAGGATTGTTGGCCAGCACCGCCACGGAAATGGGGGAGAAGCGGTGCAGCAAATCTCACCGCCGGGAAAGCGCAGCAGGGCATTTGGGCTATTGGCGGCCATTCCATGAAAAGTCAGTGGCCACTCCACTCTGCAGTTTTTCTCCATTTAAATTCTAATTTGCTTTTCTATTTCTTCTGCCAAAGTGGATAACCTCATAGCTTCCCACATTGTATTCCATCGGCTAAATGTTTGCCCACTCACTTGGCCTGTCTATATCCCTTTGCTGACTTTTTTGTGTCCTCCTCACAATTTGCTTTCCCACCCAACTTTGTATCATCAGCAAACTTGGCTACATTACACTCGGTCCCTTCATCCAAGTCATTAATATAGATTGTAAATAGTTGAGACCCCAGCAGCAATCGCTGCGGCATCCCACTAGTTACTGTTTGCCAACCGGAAAATGACCCGTTTATTCCGACTCTCTGTTTTCTGTTAGTTAGCCAATCCTCTTTCTATGCTAATATATTACCCCCAACCCCAATCTTGTGCAGTAACCTTTTATGTGGCACCTTAGCAAATGCCTTCTGGAAATCCAAATGCACCACATCCACTGGTTCGCCCTTATCCACCCTGTTATATATGCAGACTATAGATATCTTCTCTGTGTAGTCACTGTATAGTTGCATAAGATGGAGACTTATTACCTGATGTACTGTCAATAAGGTTTACACTGTGTATATACTATGCTGGCACCACTAGAGGGTGCAACTGGTGGAGGCCAGGGTTTCCTGCCCCTGTGGGCACTGCAGTGGGAGACCTGAGGGTCACCTGCATAGGTGTGCAGGGCCCAGTATAATAGGCTGTCCACCATGCTTGTGCCTCACTCTGGAGTTACGAATAATCATCAGCATCATAGGCAGTCCCTCGGAATTGAGGAAGACTTGCTTCCACGACTAAAGTGAGTTCTTTGGTGGCTTAACAGTCCAACATGAGAGCCACAGCCCCTGTCACAGATGGGACAGACTTTTGTCAGAGGAAGGGAGGTGGGACTGATTTGCAGCACGCCTGACCTCTTCATGCTCGCAGTGTTGAGATTCAAAGAGCTCAGCACCCTCCCAGATGCACTTTCTCCACCTAGGGCGGTCTTCGGCCAGGGTCTCCCAGGTGTCAATGGTGATGTTGCACTTCACCAGGGCAGCTTTGAGGGTGTCCTTGTAACGTTCCCGCTGCCCACCTTTGGCTCGGTTGCCATGAAGAAGCTCCGCGTAGAGCAATTGCTTGGGGAATCTTGTGTCTGGCATGCGAACTAAGTGGCCTGTCCAGCGAAGCTGATCGAGTGTGGTTCGTGCTTCAATGCTGGGGATGCTAGCCTGGACGAGGACACTGATGTTGGTGCGCCTGTGCTCCCAGGGGATTTGCAGGATCTTGCGGAGACATCGTTGGTGATATATCTCTAGCGACTTGAGGTGTCTTCTGTACATTGTCCATGCCTCTGATCCATACAGGAGGGCGGGAATTACTACAGCCCTGTAGACCATGAGCTTGGGGACAGGTTTGAGGGCCTCTTTTCCTCAGGCAGCCGAAGGCTGCACTGGCGCACTAGAGGCGATGTTGAATCTCCGCCTCAATGTCTGCTTTTGTTGACAAGAGGTTCCCGAGGTATGGGAAGTGGTCCATGTTTTCGAGAGCCGCGCCGTGAATCTTGATGACAAGGGGGCAGTGCTGTGCAGCGAGGGTAGGTTGGTGGATGACCTTTGTCTCACGGATGTTAAGCGAAGACCCATGCTTTCATATGCCTCGGTGAATACATCGACTATATCCTGGAGTTCAGCCTCAGAATGTGTGCAGATGCAGGTGTCGTCCGTGTACTTCAGTTCAACGACAGAGGTTTGGGTGATCTTGGACCTGGCCTGGAGACGGCATAGGTTAAACAGCTTCCCACTGGTCTGAAGTTTAGTTCCACTCCAGCAGGGAGCTTGTTGACTGCGATGTGGAGCATGGCAGCGAGGAAGATTGAAAAGAGAGTTGGAGTGATGACGCAGCTCTGTTTGACCCCGGTCCGGACGTGAAATGGGTCTGTAATGGATCCGCTGGTAAGAATCACAGCCTGCATGTCGTCATTAGCAGGCGAAGGATGTTGACAAACTTTCGGGGGCATCCAAAACGGAGGAGGACACTCCATAAACCCTCATGGTCGACAGTGTCAAAGGCCTTTGGGAGATTGAAAAAGGCCATGTGTAAGGGCTGGCGCTGCTCCCTGCATTTTTCCTGCAGTTGTCGTGCTGCAAAGATCATATCCGTTGTTCCCCGTAGGGGACGAAATCCGCACTGCGACTCCGGGAGGAGCTCCTCGGCCACAGGGAGAAGACGGTTGAGGAAAACTCTAGCGACAACCTTCCCAGTGGTTGATAGCAGGATGATTCCCCTGTAGTTGCCACAGTCAGATTTGTTCCCCTTTTTAAAAATGGACACGATCACTGCATCTATGAGATCTCCCTCCAAATGAGAGCAATGAGGTCATGTCTTCGCGCCAACAGCGATTCTCCGCCATATTTTAGCGCCTCAGCAGGAATTCCATCTGCACCCGTAGCCTTGTTATTCTTGAGCTGATTTATAGCTTTGTCTACCTCGTGCAGTGTTGGGGTCTCACTGAGATGGTGGCGGGTTGCATGCTGCGGGATGGAGTTGAGAATACTCGCGTCAAAGGCAGAGTCTCGATTGAGGAGATCTTCAAAGTGCTCCTTCCAGCGGGTCCCTGAAAGCCTCGGTGTCCTTGATGAGTGTATCCCCATTCTTGGCCAGGAGGGGGTGGGGCCTTGGGAGTTTGGACCGTAGGTGGCCTTGACTGCAATGGAGAAACCTCGCATATCGTGGCTGTCGGCCAGTTGTTGTATCTTCTGTGCTTTCTCCATCCACCACCTGTTCTTTAGGTCCCGGGTTTTTTATTGGACCTCAGCCTTGAGCCATCTGTAATATTGCTTTGCAGCTCCCGCGTTGGGTTGTTGCTTGAGGCTCAGAAATGCTCTGCGCTTATGATCTATTAGTTCTTGGATCTCCTGATCGTTTTCATCAAACCAGTCCTGGTGTTTTCTGGTTCAGTAACCAAGTGACTCTTCACAGGCACTGGTTATGGAGGCTTGGAGGACAGACCAAGCCCTGTGGGCACTGAGCATCTCAGGGTCATGAAGGCATGCCAGAATGGCTGTGAGGCGCTGGCTGTATAGGGCTCTCTTAGCTGGGTCTTTAAGTGCCCCGGTATAAACTTTTTTGCAGCACTGCTTCTGCTGTCCTCTCTGCTTTGGGGCTATGTTAATATTGATGACGGATCGGATTAGGCGATGGTCCATCCAGCAGTCATCAGCTCCTGTCATGGCTCGGGTGATGCGCACATCCTTGCGATCCCTAGCTCGGACAATGACACAGACCAGCAGGTGCCAGTGTTTGGAGCGGGGATGTTGCCACGATGCCTTGTATTTGTCCCTCTGGCAGAACAGGGTGTTGGTGATGAGGAGTTCGTGTTCTAGACATTTTGTCAGGAGTAAGGTGCAGTAAGATTTGGATTTCCCTACCCCCCCCCTGCCAATCACGCCTCCCCAGAGGGTTGTGTCTTTGCCGACCCTGGCATTAAAATCTCCTAGGAGGATCAATTTGTCGCCCGTGAGGACGCGGGACAGGGATGTCTCGAGGTTGGAATAAAAACCCTCTTTAGCCTCATCTGTTGCATCGAGTGTTGGGGCATACACACTGATGACTGTGTGGCGCATTGGTTCCTGGATAGGGTAAGGCGAAGGATCATGAGGCGTTCGTTAACCCCGCAGGGGGAGTGTTTGAGGTGGCCCACCTGTTCATTTTTGATGGCGAAGCCGACTCCATGAAGGCGGCGTTCTTCCTCTGGTTTTCCTTTCCAGAAAAAGGCATAACCTCCATCATGTTTCTTGAGCTGGCCTTCCCTTGCCCGCCGGGTCTCGCTTAGGGCGGCGATGTCGATGTCAAAGCATCTAAGTTCCCGGGCATTCCGGCCTGTCACTGTTGGACTTGTCCATTAGGGTCCTGACGTTCTAGGTCCCGAACTTCATATTAGATGAGTGGAAGATGCCTATGCGCGAGTTCTTTTAACGTGGGGTGATCATTGCACACCGGCAACCACACGGGCTTAGCTGAGCAAGGTCTTGGTCCAGTGGCAAGGGGGTCCAAGACGACTGGAGACAAGGCACTGCTGTGTGAGCCTAGTTGCCTAGTTGCGAGGTGTTGGCCGCAAGCTCGGCGCTGAGTAGCGCCCCTGATGGTAGGTGGCCTGCTGTTTGGTTGGGGGCAGGCATTAGGAAGGTCAGTAGTCCCCTGGAGTTCAGTGTGGAAGGTCAGGGTGGTCACAGCCATGGTACTCACCACGTGCTGGGGGAGAAGAGGCCAGGTCATCAGCGGGGAAGGAGAGGCCTAGTCGTGGCTGAAGAGGAGGCGGCCCAATCACCGCCGAGGAGGAGAGGCCCAGTCGCCGTCACTGGAGAAGGCCCGATCGCTGCTGGAGGGGGTCCGGTTGTCGTTGGGAATGGCCCGATCGTTGTTGTAGGGGAGGTGCCCGATCACCGCTGGAGGGGCCCGATCGCCTGGTCAGAGGCTCACCTGGTTCACCGGGCGTCGTCGAGGATCGTCATTCCTTGTAGTCGTGGAGGAGAGGCCCAGCTGCCGCCGTTGGAGGAGGTCCAATCGTGGTCGGAGGGATGGATGCCCGATCGCCTGGTCGGAGGCTCACCTGGCTCGCCGGGCATCACCGAGGATCAAGGATGGGTGGGGCAGCTGAGTCAACGGCGAAGAAAGAGGTCGAGGTCCAGGTCGCCGTGGCAGGAGGCTCGGTTGTTGGTAGTCCGGTCGTCGTCACTGGTGAGAGGCGTTTGGAGGGGAGGTTCGCGTCTGAGGTAGGCCCGAACATGTGGGATTTGTAGGATTAGGGTTTGAAGTAAAGTATTAAGAAAAATGGACCCCCTATTAAGGTCTATTAGTGCTAGGGGAAGTTTAGACAGTGGGAGGGGGAAGGTTGAGGGTGAAAAGTTGTCGGATGGCGGGAGATGACAAGGGTAAAGTTGTTTTGGTAGGGGAGCTCCCTAGGGAGCTGCCACCCCGGCGGCCATCTTCCATCTCAAAAGTTACAAATAAAGGACCAAGGTCACCACTGTTTGAGTACAACACATTGCCTTATAGAGTCATTCAAAAGTACATTACAGACATAATAACTGGCGACATGAAATCGGACTTTCACGGGATTATGGCTACCTTTGGTACACTAAATGACTTCACAGAAGGTGATGATTGGGATGTCTTCACGAAAAGGCTCGAGCAATGAGCAATATTTCGTGGCAAACGACCTGGCAGGGGAGACGGACACATTGGCGGAGAAGCACAAGGCTATACTGCTGACCAGTTGTGGGCCCGAGGTCCACTGCCTCGTCAGGGACTTGCTGGCACCCATGAATGCCAAGGATAAGACATACGATGAGCTGACTGAACTAATTCGCGACCAACTAAAACCAAAACAGAGCATCCTCACAGCCAGGCACAGATTCTACAGGAGATTGCAAAATATGCTGCCGACCTCAGGAGACTTGCGGCACCGTGTGATTTCGGCACGCACCTCAACGAAGCATTGCGAGACATTTTCGTTATGGGAATTGGCCACGAGGGCCTCCTTCACAAGCTATTATCTGCCGACACCACAGTCAACCTGCAGAAGGCCATCAGCATCAGGCAGGCGTTCATGACCTCGACCTGCAGCACCAAGGAAATTATTCATCCTGTAGACTCAAAGACTCAAACCCGGCAAGTAATGTACACAGAATGGTGCCTTTCACAGGCAAAACTGTAGAACGTGGCTCTGCCCAGGGCAGAGAGCACAGACCTCAGGGTTCCAGAACTGTCCGCCGAGGGGTGCTAGTCGAGTAGCACCATGCTGGCGTTGCGGAGGAAACCATAGGGCTCACTAGTGTCGGTTTGCTGAGTACGTATGCAAAGCCTGTAACACGAAGGGCCACCTCCAACACATGTGTAAAAGAAATACGACTTACCGTCTACCAGAGGAGTCGGTAGATGACTTTGAATCCAGCGGGGAGTATGATGATTTGGCCAGAGAGGCAGCTCAGCCCCAAGAAGAAGTGTATGGAGTGTATACCTGCACCACCGATTGTCCTCCAGTGAAGATGGAAGTCGAGATAAACGGCGTTCCAGTCTTCATGGAAGTGGACACGGGAGCGAGCCAGTCAGTGATGAGCCAGGATGCCTTTGAGAGGCTATGGAACGAAAAACGACCCGAGCTGGTTCCAGTACAGGAAAAGTTATGCACCTACACCAAGGAGCTGATCCCAGTCCTTGGTAGTGTGGATGTAAGTGTAATCCATAATGGCGTGGTGCACAAGTTACCTCTGTAGATTGCTGCAGGTGATGGTCCAACGCTACTCCGAAGGTGGTGGATGGGGAAGATCCAGTGGAAATGGGAAGACCTCTTCACTCCAGCAATCGATGTCCCACGTGCTCAGAGGCAGAGCAAAACCTCACCTTCACCTGTGCCAGGCACTAGAGAACAGACCAGCGCAGCACCTGAGGCACAGACCGTCCATCACGACTGCGTGGCAATGATCTGACTGGAACGACCTAAAAGTACCTTCCCGGCTCCAGTGGCAGGACTCCTGGGAAGGAATATCGAATTCACAGGCACTCTTCCAGCTTTTGTGGCAGAATCGCGAGAGAAGGATCAAGGCAGTCGACCTCGAGGACAGAGGCAAGATAGTGTCCCTGCTGCAGCAAGGTGCAGCGTGGCTGAAAAAAATGATGGCCGCGGCCATAGCACGAGGTGCAACGCTGAGGGATCAACACGTGGTGTCTAACAAAGGATTTGTTTGAGGTAAAGCCAGCAGGGTTCTCTTAAAGGAGATCTGCAACCAACTGAACTTAGAGATATTGTATGCATGGCAATCAATGTAACGAACCGATTAAGATTGTGAACAAAATGTTGTTGCGAGATGTCGGTACCAGTCCTAATGTAAAGAACAAAATGTTGTTGTGAGATGTCGGGAATAGAGTGTCCCCAAGCGAGCGAATTCGAGGGGGTAAAGGCGCTGATCCTGATGCCCTGTCCCAGGTGTCCCCACAAGTTATCAGGAGGGTGAAGGCACTGATTCTGATACCCTGCCCCAAGTCTATCCCACGCTGCGGGCACCTGATGGCACTATTCGCCACGGACCTGGAAATAAAAACGGTGCCAATACACGCACTCGGCCGTTGCCCACCATCGTTGCAGCCCCCAGACCCAGTCACTACCTCGGCCATGTCCGGGAGCGAAAGGTCAGAACCAACGAGTTCCCCAAACGGGACCTGGAACAGCCAGGTTCCCAACACCATTAGAGAGCAGGCAGAAGATTCTGCAGCCCTCAAAGGAGGACAGGGAGGCCACACACATCTGTGGCTCTGCCCACCACAAGGCAACGGTAAAGGCCCTGAGTCCTGGCCTGGTGAGCTAACCAAGCCCACCCCACTAGCAGGAGGCGCAGCGCCGCTATCAGACGACTAGGACCCCATCCGGTTGCTCTGGAACATGCATCCTCGCATAGCTGTACTGTTACCTCAGTACTTACCATGACTGAACCATGAATGCAATCTAACCAATCCTGGCGCACGACTGCAAAACGTAACGAATGTAAGTCACTGAACCAAGGTGTCACGATACAAACTGTATCTTCCTTTCTTTGTACTTGCACTGTGTCTGATTCTGTATGTTAATGTACTGGGCCGGGGGGGAAACGGATGTATGTAGCCATGGATACACACATGGATCACACCCAGAACCCACTGGACCCTCCACTGCATCATCGAACCATCCAAACTGGCAACCACTATCCAACGTTGTGGCAAAAGGACTTGGGGGGGGTAATAGGGAGAGAGCCAAGCCAAAGCACAGCCAAGGTGCAAGGGCTATTGGCACTTAAGTCTGGGGAAAGCTAAGCCAGAGCACATAGTGCAAAGGTAATCGGCACGAAGGACTTGGGGGAGAGTGATCTTATATATGCAGACTATAGATATACTTTCTGTATAGTCACTGTATAGTTGCAGAAGATGGAGACTGTTACCTGATGTACTATCAATAAGGTTTATACCGTGTATATACTATGCTGGCACTAGAGGGTGTAACTGGTGGAGACCGGGGTTTCCTGCCCCTGTGGCAGAGACTGTCCACCAGAGGGCTCTGCGGTGGGAGACCTGAGGGTCACCTGCATAGGTGTGCTGGGCCCAGTATAAAAGGCTGCCTACTATACTTGTGTCTCACTCTGGAGTTACGAATAAAGGACCAAGGTCACTACAGTTTGAGTATGACACATTGCCTCGTGAAGTCATTCATAAGGTACATTACAGACATAATACACCCTGCGCGTTACATCCTCAAAGAACTCCAGCAAATTTGTCAAACATGATTTCCCTTTCATAAAACCATGGACTCTGCTTGATTGAATTTTGCTTTTCTAAACGTCCTGCTTCTGCTTCCTTAATAATGGACTCCAGCATTTTCCCAACGACAGATGTTAGGCTAACCGGTCTACAGTTTCCTGCTTTCTGTCTGTCTCCTTTTTTATATAGGGGCATTACATTTGCGGTTTTCCAATCCGTTGGGACCTCCCCAGAATCCAGGGGAATTTTGGTAGATTACAACCAATGCATCTGCTATCTCTGCAGCCACTTCTTTTAGGACCCTAGTATGCAAGCCAAAAGGTCCAGGGAACTTGTCGGCCTTAATTCCCATTATTTTATCAAGTACTACTTCTTTACTGATAGTAATTGTATTAAGTTCCTCCCTCCCTATAGCCCCTTGGTTATCCACTATTGGGATGTTTTTAGTGTCGTCTACCATGAAGACCGATGCAAAATATTTGTTCAAAGTCTCTGCCATTTCCCTGTTCCCCATTATTAATTCCCCAGTCTCATCCTCTAGGGGACCAACATTTACTTTAGCCACTCTTTTCCTTTTTATGTACCTGTAGAAACTTTACTATCTGTTTTCATATTTCTTGCTAATTTATTTTCATAATCTATCTTCCCTCTCTTTATTATTTTTGTAGTCGTTCTTTGCTGGCTTTAAACATTTTCCCAATCCTCTGGCCTCCCACTAGTGTTGGCCACATTGTATGCCCTTGTTTTCAATTTGATACCATCTCTTATTTCCTTAGTTAGCCACGGATGGTTAGCACTTCTCTTGCAGTCTGTAATACAGTTTAGTATTACAATTAGTTCTAATTAGAATACATAACAAAATTTAAAAATATTATTTTAAGGATAATCACATCAATCATGATAAATGTTAGACTGAAAAATGGTATTAAAACTACTGAATCTTTTATCAGAACATAAGTCTTGGATATTGCATTACAAATCATAGCTTACTTACTGATTGATTTAGAAAAAGGTTCAGCCACAGAATTCAGCAAAATATATAATTTGTTAACATCCACATGTTTTATGTGCTGTTGTCTATTAATAATTTCAGATAGTTTCCTGCTTCATATGTTATTGATACTCTGATATTGTTTCAAGTTTAATATAATTGAGTTTATTGGAGGTAATGCAATGGCAGCCAAACTTGGGTGAAGGTAAATAACATTTTTTACACTTAAAATTGCTCAGTAATATATGGAGCGGTGTTGGGGGGCGAATTCCTCTTGTAATTCCTCTTGGAAACTGCCTGTTTCTACTGTCCCTGCTAATGAAATTGCTGGAAAGTGCAGCTTTGAAATCTGTGATTTCTGAGAATGTGATCTTGTTGGCACATTGTTAATAATGGAATAGAATAGGCAGTCTCCAGTATGACGATAATTGAGGAGCTCTCATTGTGATTGTCAAGATATTGGGACATCTGTAATACTCCCCAACCTGAAAGTTTTGAAACTGTCATATGATAGAAGCATGTAGCTTATAATGTACAAGGGTATTGTTCTGTGCTAGTTATTTTAGTGAAAAATTAAACCACTTTATATTCACAGCTACTTTTTGCTACAAGTAGAAATCAAGAAAATACTTGCTATAATTAGTAGAAAGTAGTAGTTAGTAAGAAAGGGGAAGGAAATGAGTGGTATGCGTACATGTGTAATAGTACATTTCCAAGTAATTTCCTTTTTAAAAAATTTCCCCTTTGCTCATTTTTTGTTAACCCTTTTTGCTTTTCTATTGCAGAACTCTCAATTTTACCTGGGATGTGGTATCCAACTTCAGACCTCCTCACAGAGCAATTCTAATGCTAGTCAGTTTTTCAAAGACAGTGGGCGAAATTGACCCCTTTTTAGTAGCCCGTTTTTGCCCAGGTGGGGGGCGCTACTGGCTCCCGGAAAATTGCCTGGGAGTTTGTCCCGCGGATAGTGCCCCAGGCTGCCGCGCGACCGGCGATGGCATCATCACCATGCGCGACGACCTCTCACCACCCCGCGGGGGAAATTGCCCCACAGGTCGCGATGCTAGTGCGAGCGGATGTGCATGGCAGCTTCTCGGAGTAGTACTTAAAGGGGAGGGCGCCAGCACCCTGCGCCGCCATCTTTACTGGTTTGCCAACTCTCAGGTCGGCACCAATATGGCGGTCCAGGCCGCCATTGTGCAGCCCAGGCTGGGGTGCCGGGCTGCAAGGCCTCTGATGGCTTAGTGGAGGCCATCAGAGGCCTTGCAGAGTGCGCAGCGGCCCTTCTCTTTAAGCAAAGGGGAGGGGCGTTGAAGCGCGTCAGCACTACGCGGAGTATCTGCATAGCACTTCACTCCCAGTCCCAGTAGTGCCCTGGGAACAGCCCCGAAAAGATATAGAGCGTGCGAGATTGCACTCCACTTCCTGTGAGGAGTGGTAAGCCCAATTCAGCAGCGGGGGCAGGACTTCTGCGCTAGGCGCAGGAAGTCCCAGCCCCAGCTGGTTACCGCCACCAATCGGAGCACAGGGCAATTTCGCCCCCATTGCTTGATCTCGCGGCAGGATCTGGCCAAAATGCAGCAAGTGTCTCTCACACTACATTATCAAGTCAACTAGGTTTTTGCCTTTTTATGATCTATCTCAGGTTAAATAATGGGGCAGAAACTCTGGCCTCCCGGGTCCGTATGGATCTGGGAAGGCATCGCAAAAATCGGTTTTCAGCACACAATGCGCATGAGCTGAAAACTGGCTTTTCTGATCTGTCATACCTTGCCCAGCAAATGTCCTCAAAACTCTTGCGCCTGATAAAAGCAGGCGCATAGCCTACTTTTACAGGTGTAAGAGTTTTAAAATACACAAAAACATTTTAAAATAAAATTATAAAAACACATTTTATTGTTAAAGACCCTCCCATTACGGTAAGTTTATTTTAAACCATAATTAAAAAAACTTTAAAAAAGAAATTGAAAATATATTTTTTAAATACATAAATAACTTTAATTTAAATTAATAAGAATATGTGCTGTATTTTTTCTTTTTTTTATTATTGGTTTTGTGTGTTTTTGGGCTGTTTCTCAATCATAATAATGGGAACTCCAACTTACGGATTTCCCATTATTATGAATGGGAACATACTTTACCTGATTTGTTGCCCAGAGTCATGTAACTCCAACTCCAGGCCTGCGCACGTCCCGACGTGCACACGCTGTGATGCGCAGTCAGAGGAGGCCTCAGGACCGGGAACTCGCGTCGGTGCAGCAGGATAAGGTAAGTGCGCATTTTAAGAAAGTTTCTTACCTGATCGCCCATGGGAAGCAGCCGACCTGGATTTCTGGGCCAATTAAAATTTAAATATTCATATATAGTTGACAACTATTTTGACAGATTACCTTTCATTGCGAATCTGAACGACAGTCTCATATTTTTTTCGTAGCTTTATCATTTCCTCTTCAGACTGGTTAATCATAGCACTAAGTTTGATAATTTTAATCTTTTGTCCTTCTCTCTTTTCTCCCATTTCCCGAACCTCCTGGTCTAGTTTGCAAATAGCCCTCCGCAGGCTATCTCTGATGACGTAGCTGTTAGAGTGCTTTAGCTTGTATTTTTGCAGCTGGCTGTGAGGGATATCAGATTAAATTGGACAAATGAATAACAATCTATTTTGAGTCACATCAGATTTGAGTCACATCTAATGTATACATGAACAATTAGGGTGCTATGTAATATAATGAGGCCAATTTTTTATCAATGGGAAAAATTCAGCTCAATTCCTGATGCTTCTGTAATTATGTTTTGCCGCACTGAAAATAATATCATTCGGGTAATTCATTTTTGCACTGGCAATGAAGGTACAGATTACCATTGCCATGACTAAGGTGTGTGTCAGCAGCATTGCTGAGGGTATTATAATTGCATTTATTCTCAAAGTAGCAAAATGGCATTTGTGTCCACTTTAGTAAAAGCTCAAAAAATGGACTGTAGAGTTGGGGTTGTACAAAATTGTACATGTAAAAATGAAGAGGCCTTTCATTCTTCCTGAAAAGATGAGAGTTGTCTTATATTTAAGTTGACATTTCCAAATTTTAAGAAAATTTAAACTTCTGGGCTACATACGAAATACATCTCAATAATAAAACATTGATATTTGCAGAAAATAACCACAGTAATCTTAGAGTACAGGCATGTGGAAGTAGAATTTCAATTTACAAGATGGCCATAACACTGTGATTGTGGATCGGCCACCCTTTATACAAAATGCCCAACTTTCATTTCCATTGATTACATGTGGAGTGTTTTAAAAAAAAATGTATTTAAAGGATGTGGGCATCACTGGCAAGGTCAGCATTTACTGCCCATCCCTAACTGCCCTTGAGAAGGTGGTGGTGAGCCGCCTTCTTGAATTGCTGCAGTCCATGTGGTGAAGGTACTCCCACAGTACTGTTAGGGAGGGAGGTCCAGGATTTTGATCCTCCGACGATGAAGGAACGGCGATATATTTCAAAGTCAGGATGGTGTGTGACTTGGAGGGGAACTTGGAGGTGGCGGTGTTCCCATGCGCCTGCTGCCCTTGTCCCTTTAGGTGGTAGCGATCGCAGATTTGGGGAGTGCTGTCGAAGAAGCAAGTTGCAGACGGTACCCACTGCAGCCGCGGTGCGTCAGTGGTGGAGGGAGTGAATGTTTAAGGTGGTGGTTGGGTGCTAATCAAGTGGGCTACTTTGTCCTGGATAGTGTTGAGCTTCTTAAGTGTTGTTCGAGCAGCACTCATCCACGCAAGTGGAGAGTATTCCATCATATTCCTGACATGTACCTTGTATATGATGGAAAGGAAAGGCTTTGGAGAGTCAGGAGGTGAAACACTCATCGCAGAATACCCAGCTTCTGACCTGGTCTTGTAGCCACAGTTAAGTTTCTGGTTAATGGTGAACCCCCTCAGGATGTTGATGGTGGGGGATTCAACAATGGTAATGCCATTGAATGTCAAAGGTATGGTTAGACTCTCTCTTGATGGAGATAGGCATTGCCTGGCATTTGTGTGGTGCGACACTTGCCGGCATTTTGTTACTTGCCACATATCAGCCCAGGCCTGAATGTCATTCAGGTCTTGTTGCATGCGGGCACGGGCTGCTTCATTATCTAAGGAGTTGTGAATGCAACTGAACACTGTGCAATCATCCGTGAACTTCCCCACTTCTGACCTTATGATGGAGGGAAGGTCATTGATGAAGCAGCTGAAGATGGTTGGGCCTATGACACTGCCCTGAGGAACTCCTGCAGCGATGTCCTAGGTTTGAATTGAGAGTTGGCACTGGCACCAGCACTGGTTTGCTGCCATAACTGAGGTACACACCTCAAACTAATTACTTTAGATATGACTGGCAATGTCAAAAATACTTATCTAAAATCTAAATTCTTCTCATAAATTTATATAATTTTCTTATGTCACGCCTGCTCAAGGTTGATTTAACTAGATTCATTACAGCTGTTGTTCCATCTCTAGAAGGGAGAGTGTATGGGGAACTCTGATACAATATGTGGGATGAGGTTGACCATGTTGATGACCACCGAGGCTCTCCTACTGAGGAATTAGCTGTCGGAATAATTAGGGATGGGCAATAAATGCTCGCCTTGCCAATGACACTCACATCCTGTGAATGAATAAATAAAACAAAAACCCACAGCCCCAACTGCTGCCACTTCTTCACCAGCTGTGTCATGGCACCTTGCTTGCGCAAGCACCGGCATAGAGACATCCACTCTGCCTGTGGGTACAAACCAGCTGAACGTTAAGGGTCTGGAATCCCTTTCAATTGATAAAGATGCCAGGCTGATTATGGGGATCAAAATTTTTATTGCTTTAAATAGTTCCGATGTGCACCCTAGCCATCCACGGAAAAGCCCGATTTAATATGGCGAGCTGCGCACTTTCGGCATGTAATGAGCATGCTCACCCTATCTGCCATATTGGATATTTAAGTACCCGTTTTGTATCTGAAAAATGGACGCCATCGAATTTTTAGGTCACTGACTTTTAGCCATGACTGCTTGTTCTAAAATATGGAGGTTAAAGAGCCTATGACACTTGTCATGTATTCAACCAGCAATGTAACCCATGTATAATCTGACCTAAGTTGTACACTGTGAGAACAATGACCACTAGGTGGTGAACTTGTGGGAGACACTCCTAACCTGGACCTTCAGATATAAAAGGGGAAGCTCCACCTACTTCCTGCACTTGAGTGCTAAGGAATAAAGGACAGGTCACAGACTGACCTTCGCTCAAGCATGGGCCTTGTGTGCATTTATACTGTATAGTAAGGACGTATCAATGGTGACGAGGATGGGATTTAAACCACGCAAGCATGGCCACTAGCAGAATAGACGAGAGGTACTGTGTTAAGGAATGGTTGGGACAGAGATTCAACATTGTTAAAGCAGCACACAGTTCTCCAGGCAGACAAGGGCAATCGGGCATGCCCCAACATGTAGTCAAACCCAGTGGGGGAGTTCGGCAGAGACAATGGCAAGCTGAACGGCGATTCATGCCATTGCAAGGGACAATGCGGCCAGTAATGGGGCCCTCAAGGACAATAACAGGGGCAGTCAGGGACGATCGACTGGCAAGGGACCTTTTGCTTCCAAAAGCAGCTCATGTTGGAGGCGTGGAGGCACACACTCAGCCGGAGTTTGCAGAGATGAGCAAAATATCTGCAGAAATTGCAGAAATGAACGCTGGGGGAAATCGCTGGAAGCTGAAGTTCAGCGAGTTCAGGTGGAGCACGTATACAGTTCATACACCAGGACGCCACCGATAATGATGAAAGTGCTCCTCACTGGCATCCCAGTATCAATGGAGCTAGACATGGAGGCCAGCCAGTCCCTGATGGGTATCAAACAGTTCGAAAAGTTGTGGGCGTCCAAGGCCAGGAGGCCAAAATTATTGTCGATTGACGCACAGCTATGGACATACACAAAGGAGATCATTCCGGTGCTAGGCAGCGCCACAGTAGTCGTGACCCACAAAGATTCGGAGAACAGGTTGCCACTCTGGGTTGTCCCGGGGGACGGTCCTGCACTACTGGGGAGGAGTTGGCTTGCTGTCATGAACTGGAAATGGGGCGATGTCAATGCAATTTCCTCTGTGGAGCGAGTATCATGCTCACAGATCCTGGACAAATTTGACTCATTATTTCAACCCGGCATTGGCACTTTCATGGGGGCCAAGGTAGTGATTCACATAAACCCGGACGCCAGGCCAGTACACCACAAGGTCAGGGCGGTGCCGTACGTGATGCGGGAAAAGATAGAAGGCGAATTGGACCGCCTGCTGAGGGAAGGCATCATCTCGCCAGTCGAATTCAGTGACTGGGCGAGCCTGATTGTGCCGGTGCTCAAGGCGGATGGGTCGGTCAGGATATGTGGTGATTACAAGGCCACCATCAATCGGGTGTCACTCCAAGACCAGTACCCGCTACCGAGAGCGAAGGACCTCTTTGTGACGCTATCTGGTGGCAAACCTTTTTCAAAATTGGACCTGACCTCAGCTTACATGACCCAGGAGCTGGCGAGTGAGTCGAAGAAGCTGACCACCATCACGACACACAAGGGGTTGTTTGAGTGCAACAGATGTCCGTTCAGGATTCGCTCGGCCGCCGCGATCTTCCAACGAAATATGGAAAGCCTCCTCAAGTCGATTCCAGGGACGGTGGTTTTTCAGGACGACATCCTCATCACGGGTTATGATACTGAAGAACACCTCCACAACCTGGAGGAGGTGCTACGCAGACTGGACCGGGTAGGGCTGCGACTGAAAAAGGCGAAGTGCGTCTTCCTAGCTCCAGAGGTAGAATTCCTGGGGATGAGGGTAGCAGCAGACGGGATCAGCCCTACTGCGTCCAGGACGGAAGCGATCCAGAGAGCACCCAGACCCCATAACACGACGGAGCTGCGTTCATTCCTGGGGCTCCTGAACTATGTTGGTAACTTCCCAAATTGAGCACGCTGCTAGAGCCGCTACATATGCTCCTACGCAAAGGTCGTGAATGGGTCTGGGGGGACAGCCAGGAAAGGGCTTTGAATAGAGCACGCAATTTGTTATGTTCCAACAATCTGTTAACGCTATATGACCCATGTAAGAAACTTGTGTTAACGTGCGATGCGTCGTCCTATGGGGTCGGGTGTGCGTTGCAGCATGTCAATGCCAAGGGTCAGTTACAGCCAGTAGCTTATGCCTCCAGAATTATGTCCCAGGCAGAAAGGGGCTACAGGATAGTAGAAAAGGAGGCGCTCGCATGTGTATATGCAGTAAAGAAAATGCACCAGTGCCTGTTTGGCAGGAAATTTGAGCTGGAGACAGATCACAAACCCCTAACGTCCCTTTTGGCCGACAACAAGGCCATAAATGCAAACGCACCAGCCCGCATACAGAGGTGGGCATTCACATTAGCCGCCTATGACTACACAATTCGGCACAGACTGGGCACCGAAAACTGCGCCGATGCACTCAGCAGGCTCCCACACGCCACCACTGAGAGGGCTACCGAGCATGCTGCTGAGATGGTCATGGCTGTTGAAGCTTTCAGAAGCAAAGGCTCACCCGTGACAGCCCGTCAGATTAAAGTCTGGACAAATAGAGACCCGCTATTGTCTCTGGTCAAGAAATGTGTCCTGAATGGGGACTGGGCAGCCACGTACAGGGCATGCCCTGAGGAATTTAAACCATTTCACAGGCGCAGGGATGAACTCTCGATTCAGGCTGATTGCCTACTGTGGGGAAACCGCGTAGTCATGCCCCAGATAGGCAGAGAGGTGTTCATCAGAGAACTCCACAATGAGCACCCGGGCATTGTCATAATGAAGACAATTGCCAGGTTACACGTTTGGTAGACGCAGATCTAGAACTTTGTGTTCGCAGGTGCAACGCTTGTGCCCAGCTGGGCAATGCACCCAGGGAAGCCCCCCTTAGCCCCTGGCCATGGCCCGCCAAGCCTTGGTCACGCATCCATGTGGACTATGCAGGTCCTTTCATGGGAAAAATGTTTGTGGTTGTAGTAAACGCCTACTCCAAATGGATCGAGTGTGACATTTTAAATTCAAGCACATCCTCTGCCACGATAGAAAGTCTGCGGGCAATGTTCGCCGCCCACGGTCTACTGGACATCTTGGTCAGCGACAATGGCCCGTGCTTCACAAGCACTGAATTCCAGGACTTCATGGCAGGCAATGGAATTGTCAGAACGGCACCGTTCAAACCAGCCTCAAACGACCAGGCAGAACGAGCAGTGCAAATAATCAAACAGGGGATGCTCAGAATCCAAGGGGGTTCCCTACAAAGCTGCTTATCACGCTTCCTGTTGGCCTACAGATCCCGACCACACTCGCTCACAGGGGTTCCATCCGCAGAGCTGCTAATGAAAAGGACGCTGAAAACCCGGTTATCCCTTATACACCCCGCCATGAAAGAAATTGTCGAGAGCAGGCGCCAGTCACAATATGACTACCATGACAGGAATGCGAGGGCACGATGTATTGATGTAAATTACCCTGTTTTTGTCCTCAACTACGCTGCAGGGCCCAAATGGCTCGCAGGCACTGTGATTGCCAAAGAGGGAAATAGGATTCTGGTAGTTAAACTTACCAATGGACAAATCTGCCGCAAACATGTGGATCAAACAAAAAGGAGGTTCAGCAACCCCATAGAAGAAGCAGAGGAAGAACACAATATAGAGTTCACTCCTCCATAGGTGACCGAACACAGGGACCAAAGGGAGGAGAGCCCAGTCACTGTGGACAGTCTGGATAGGCCTGAGGCACTGTAAACAGCAGACACTCAGGCCAGCGCCCAACAACTGGAGCCCCAACTCAGGCGCTCTACAAGAGAGCGTAAACCACCAGAGAGACTCAACCTGTGATCCCAATAAGACTTTACGGGGGGGGGGGGGGGGAAGGAGAGGTGATGTCATGTATTCAACCAGCAATGTAACCCATGTATAATCTGACCTAAGTTGTACACTGTGAGAACAATGACCACTAGGTGGTGAACTTGTGGGAGACACTCCTAACCTGGACCTTCAGATATAGAAACATAGAAAATAGGTGCAGAAGTAGGCCATTCGGCCCTTCGAGCCTGCACCGCCATTCAATGAGTTCATGGCTAAACATGCAACCTCAGTACCCCATTCCTGCTTTCTCGCCATACCCCTTGATCCCCCTAGTAGTAAGGACTATATCTAACTCCTTTTTGAATATATTTAGTGAACTGGTCTCAACAACTTTCTGTGGCAGAGAATTCCACAGGTTCACCACTCTCTGGGTGAAGACGTTTCTCCTTATCTCAGTCCTAAATGGCTTACCCCTTATCCTTAGACTGTGACCCCTGGTTCTGGACTTCCCCAACATTGGGAACATTCTTCCTGCATCTAACCTGTCTAAACCCGTCAGAATTTTAAACATTTCTATGAGATCCCCTCTCATTCTTCTGAACTCCAGTGAATACAAGCCCAGTTGATCCAGTCTTTCTTGATATGTCAGTCCCGCTATCCCGGGAATCAGTCTGGTGAACCTTCGCTGCACTCCCTCAATAGCAAGAATGTCCTTCCTCAAGTTAGGAGACCAAAACTGTACACAATAATCCAGGTGTGGCCTCACCAAGGCCCTGTACAACTGTAGCTATACCTCCCTGCCCTTGTACTCAAATCCCCTCGCTATGAAGGCCAACATGCCATTTGCTTTCTTAACCGCCTGCTGGACCTGCATGCCAACCTTCAATGACTGATGTACCATGACACCCAAGTCTCGTTGCACCTCCCCTTTTCCTAATCTGTCACCATTCAGATCATTGTTTGTCTCTCTGTTTTTACCACCAAAGTGGATAACCTCACATTTATCCACATTATACTTCATCTGCCATGCATTTGCCCACTTACTTAACCTATCCAAGTCACTCTGCAGCATCATAGCATCCTCCTCGCAGCTCACACTGCCACCCAACTTAGTGTCATCCGTAAATTTGGAGATACTACATTTAATCCCCTCGTCTAAATCATTAATGTACAATGTAAACAGCTGGGGCCCCAGCATAGAACCTTGCGGTACCCCACTAGTCACTGCCTGCCATTCTGAAAAGTACCCATTTACTCCTACTCTTTGCTTCCTGTCTGACAACGAGTTCTCAATCCATGTCAGCACACTACCCCCAATCCCATGTGCTTTAACTTTGCACATTAATCTCTTGTGTGGGATCTTGTCAAAAGCC
Source organism: Pristiophorus japonicus (assembly GCF_044704955.1). NCBI lineage: Eukaryota > Metazoa > Chordata > Chondrichthyes > Pristiophoridae > Pristiophorus > Pristiophorus japonicus. The sequence goes on along the minus strand of NC_091989.1, from coordinate 33,369,446 downwards.
TTCTGAAAGTCCAAATACACCACATCAACTGGTTCTCCCTTGTCCACTCTACTGGAAACATCCTCACAAAATTCCAGAAGATTTGTCAAGCATGATTTCCCTTTCACAAATCCATGCTGACTTGGCCCCATCATGTCACCTCTTTCCAAATGCGCTGCTATGACATCCTTCATAATTGATTCCATCATTTTACCCACTACTGATGTGAAGCTGACTGGTCTATAATTCCCTGTTTTCTCTCTCCCTCCTTTTTTAAAAAGTGGGGTTACATTGGCTACCCACCACTCCATAGGAACTGATCCAGAGTCTATGGAATGTTGGAAAATGACTGTCAATGCATCCGCTATTTCCAAGGCCACCTCCTTAAGTACTCTGGGATGCAGTCCATCAGGCCCTGGGGATTTATCGGCCTTCAATCCCATCAATCTCCCCAACACAATTTCCCGAATAATAAGGATTTCCCTCAGTTCCTCCTTCTTACTGGACCCCCTGACCCCTTTTATATCCGGAAGGTTGTTTGTGTCCTCCTTAGTGAATACTGAACCAAAGTACTTGTTCAATTAGTCTGCCATTTCTTTGTTCCCCATTATGACTTCCCCTGATTCTGACTGCAGGGGACCTACGTTTGTCTTTACTAACCTTTTTCTCTTTACATATCAATAGAAACTTTTGCAGTCCGTCTTAATGTTCCCTGCAAGCTTCCTCTCGTACTCTATTTTCTCTGCCCTAATCAAACCCTTTGTCCTCCTCTGCTGAGTTCTAAATTTCTCCCAGTCCCCAGGTTCACTGCTATTTCTGGCCAATTTGTATGCCACTTCCTTGGCTTTAATACTATCCCTGATTTCCCTTGATAGCCACGGTTGAGCCATCTTCCCTTTTTTATTTTTACGCCAGACAGGGATGTACAATTGTTGTAGTTCATCCATGTGGTCTCTAAATGTCTGCCATTGCCCATCCACTGTCAACCCCTTAAGTATCATTCGCCAATCTATCCTAGCCAATTCATGTCTCATACCTTCAAAGTTACCCTTCTTTCAGTTCTGGACCATGGTCTCTGAATTAACTGTTTCATTCATTTCATATAAAAGGGGAAGCCCCACCCACTTCCTGCACTTGAGTGCTAAGGAATAAAGGACAGGTCACAGACTGACCTTCTCTCAAGCATGGGCCTTGTGTGCATTTATACTGTATAGTAAGGACGTATTAACACTATTTGAAGAAGTTTTCCTGGTGTCTTATCCAACATTCCTCCCTCTACCGACATCACCCAAAATACAATAATTGATGTTTATGCGTTCTTGCTATGTGCAAAATGGTTGCTACATTTCAAAGCAATTAATTGTGGAACGCTTTGCGATGCTTTTTAGATGTGTGAAAAAGTACTAGATGTTTTTTTTTCCTTTCAGATAATCATTAAATAGCATGTAGGCCCTCTCAGTGGCCCCTTTAATTAAACTTTAAGAACTGATTATCTCATGCACATCACATATGGAAGAGTCACATCAGTAAACAACAATGAATAAGATTTGAAGGCATTTTTAGGTGTGGCGATATTTAACAAAAATATTTTACTTTTGACTTTTTGTACTAATAGACAATGATCTTATTGAATGGTGGAGTAGGGGCCGTATGGCCTACTCTCGTTCCTATTTTTTATGTTCTTATGTTATCAAAATTGTAACCTTAAAAATAAAATAGAAACTGCCAGAGCATGGCATAAGAGGTAAAGACCACAAATTATTCACATTTAGCCTTTGTCTGTTAAATGACAATATATTCTTGTTTCTATTTAAAAACACAATTGTGTATCTTGTTCACACAATACAGTTTCCCTTTGTTTAGATCCTATTTACCTGTCTTTGAGCAAGGTAGTGGTCCTGAGAATTTCCATTTCATTCTGTAGAATTTTGATCTTTTCCCGCATTTCTGCAGATATTTGTGCTGCAGTTTGTAGGAGATTGACGTACTTGTTTCTCTCATTTTTGATGATCTGATACACTTTAAGAAAATTTTTTAGGCTACAACACAAAGCAGAACATTAACGTTTTTCTTCGGCTAAAATGGCATATGACAATCATAATCTTCTTTTGGGAAAATATATGCAGAAAGTTATTTTCACTCTTGATCTGTTTCCAAGTTGACTTTCGGAATATTTGGCTGAATGTGGCAGTCTATGTAAGTCAATATCATTCATCCTATATATACTGGTGTGCACTTAGATCATTATCATTGCATTTAAATATTTTTCTAGCATGGCGGGTCAGTGCTACAATATTTCTATCATAATGTAGATGGAAATTGGACTACTGACACTTAGGAGTTGAAAATAAATTGTGCTCAGTCTCCACCATTCAATACATTATCAAGCACTCTCGAGCCAAATTTTATATTTTACAATTGTGACTGTGGGTTCTGACATAATTTTTCCATAATCGGGGCCAATTATGTATTATTTGTACATATGAAAAGATACTTCATAATATTTATAATTTTTACTCTATTTGAGAAAGTTCAGTATTCCATCCCTCAGGTTATTGCATTGCAGCTATGTCTGAGACAAGACTGGAACACAATTCTTTATTTTAATAAATCTAATATAAAAACACGGAAATTACTATGAGCTATATATTTACAATATATTTGAGATCTGTTAAAAGCTACAGATACATATAGCATAGCTAGGATACAAACTTAGCTAACATATGAGAAATGTAACTGGCACTAACTTATTTTCTGTGCATTGATCAAAGGCTGAGGACGGAGTTGGGCTGTTTGTCTTTTAGAACCAGGTTTGAGGGAGGTGAGTCAGAGTGAAAGCTAACACTGAGATTTAGGGTAAGGATAGACGCCGACTGAGATTTGGGACATGTGGGAGTGGAGTTTGGTGGGCCTGGAGTGAAATATATCCAAAAAGTGGGTGTGAGACAGGGTGTGGACCTCTTAATTTTAAGTCCAAGGCTTGGGGAGGCCAAGATGAACTCCATCGGTGTGCTTTAGATGTAGGTATAAGTAATCTGTCATCCATTTGACTCCGAATTGACCTTTGAATTCAAACACTAGTATTATGAAAAGTTTTCTTCTTAGTCTGTTTGGGTGGGAAATGTTATGACAAAACTATCTTCGATAATATTATTTTGCTGCAATATGATTGCACAAATATTTTGGGGGTATAATTTGATAGGTGAGAAAATTGAAGTTGGGCAGAAAGGTTTTGTGCAACATGTTGCATAAATAACAAGAGTGGAAAGTAATCAATTAGAAAGAAAATGTGTTGTAACAGATGGGCAAAAAATGTAACTGATGATATAGTTGACAGACACATAAATTTAATAAAAATATATTTTGTGCTTCCACATTTAATTATTTATTTGAAATTATTGATAAGAATGATAAAATAAGTAGATTTAATTTGTTAACTCATTTTTAAAAGGAAGTATTGACCTTTTCTGTTCAGCAGATATGCTTGAAAGACAGATTTTAAGAACAGATGAAAACATTGATAAAATGATTCATACAAAAAAAATCCTTACTTAATCAGCAATTGTCTGTGTTTCTTCTCAGAATCTTGCAAGGCCAATTTCTCTTCTTTCAGCTCTTCTATAGTTCGATCTCGCTTTTGCTATTTTACAAACAATATAAAATAACAAATTGATTCTGTGATATTGTGAACAAACAGCACTTAAAAAAGGTTTCTTCCTGTAATTTATTTGTTTCCCAAGCTATAATTCTCTGTGTTTGTATTTCTTTGTCTTTTTGTTATTTCCCCACTCTATCTCTCTTTTTTTCTAAAGCCAGTTTTAATCCTTCACATCTGATGAGAATGGAGTGTGCAAGGGTTTGACGGCACATTCTGGTTAAAATTACCGTTGGGCCCCGTTGACGTCATCGATGCCTGTTCTCAATGTTTAAAGAAGGGTCCTGCTGGCTTCCGGCAGGTGTTCCTCTCACCTGCACAGATGAGCAGGTTAAAACGAGAACCCAGGAGAAGACAATGGGACTTCAGCAAGTTAGTCCCATGTGTGATTTTAATTGCCCGCCCACCCAGTTTCTGCCAGATGGGCAGGATTAACATCAATCTTTATAATTCTATGAAATAGACAACTATACAGTGATCGGGCCTTAATATTCCATGGTTACAGAAACGTATAACCCTCACTGCTGAATTTGCGCCCTGATGTTTTTTGCCCTATTTGTCTTCTTCAAAAGGAGCGTACTCCAATTTTTTTTTGGAATAATATATGTATCTGTATTTCAGGCTAATTTATATTAAGATACAACAAAGAAATGCTGCTGTGATAGTCATATTCCCAATACTTTTAAATATAATTTATAAATGAGAATGAGAAATTAGCAAATTCAGAGGCACCTGAATACTCATAAGATCCCTTGCTTTTTGATCTCTCTCATCAGATCTGATCTGGGCTAGACGAGTTAGATTTACAACCTCTTCACGGGCACGTCTTTGTTCTGTGTTGAGATTATCTTCTTCAAGCATACGCTTACGTAACATATGAACTTCTATCTCTGTCAGTGAAAGCTGCACATAAAATAAAATTGGTATTTGGTATAAAATTGGTATATCTGTCACATTTCAGAAAACAAAAGATTTTTTACAATAGTTAGAACCCTTTGCTGCAGATATCATTTTGTGAAGCATTCATATCATCACCAATCATTTAGGTGTTAACAATGGAAACTCATTTGTAAACAAAAATTCAGAATAGGAAGTACTATAGTTAGTCTTATTTTTTCTGTCTGTTTTGTAATTAGTTGAAGTAAGTTATAGTTATACTATAATCGCCCCATCTCCAACCTCCCTTTCCTTTCCAAAGTCCTTGAATGTGTTGTCGTATCCCAAATCCATGTCCATCTCTCCAATCATGTGTTCGCTCCTGCTGAAGAATGACCTAATCCTATCCAAAGTCAAAAATTACATCCCATGTGACTGTGACCGTGTTGCACTTTTCTTCCTCATCTTTCTCGACCTGTTTGCAGCCTTTGACATGGTTGACCACACTCTATCGCCTATTCTTCATTGTCCAGCTGAATGGGACTGCCCTTGCCTGGTTCCATTCTTAGCTATCCAGTTGTAGCTAGAGAATCTCCTGCAAAGGCTTCTTTTTCCATCCTGGCACTATTACCTCTGGAGTCCCCTTAGGCTCTATCCTTGGCCCCTCTTATTTCTCAACTACATGCTGCCCCTCAGCAGCATCATCCGAACACACAACGTTAGGTACTGCATGTACACTGGCAACACCCAGCTCTACCTCTCCACCATCCCTCTCGATCACTCCACTACCTCTGTGTTGTCAGGTTGCTTTTCAGTACTGGATGAGCAAAAATTTCCTTGAATTAAACATTGGAAAGACTGAAGCCATTGTCTTTGGCCCCCGCACAAACTCCGTTCCCTAGCCATCGACTCCATCCCTCTCCCTGGCCACTGAGGCTGAACCAGACTGTTTGCAACCTCGGAGTATTATTTAACCCCAAGCTGAACTTCCAACTCCATATCCTCTCCATCACTAAGACTGCCTACTTCCACCTTCATAATATTCCCTGCCTCTGCCCATCTCCTGCTGAAACCCTAATCCATGCTTAACTATTCCAATGCTCTCCTGGCTGGCCTCTCATCTTCCACTTTCCATAAACTTGAGCTCATACAAAACACCGCTTCCCGCATCCTAATTCATATCAAGTCCTGTTCAAGTCCTGTTCACCCATCACCTTGATTGCCTCCCGGTTCGCAAAAACCTTGATTTTAAAATCCTCATCCTCATATTCAGATTCCTCCATGGCCTCGCCCAACCATATCCTCCAGCACTACAACCCTCTGAGATATCTGCGTTCCTCCAATTCTGGCCAGTTATGTACCCTCGACTTCCCTTGCTCCACCATTGGCGGTGGTGCCTTCAGCAGTCTAGATCTTGAGCTCTGAAATTTCTCTGCCTTGCCATCTCTCTCTCCTCCTTTAAGACACTCCTTAAAACCTACTACTTTGACCAAGCTGTCCTAATGTTTCCTTCTTTGGCCCGGTGTCAATTTTTTTGTCTGATTACGCTCTTTTAAAGCACCTTGGGCCCTTTTATTACATTAAACCCACTATATAAATGCAAGTTGTAGTTGTTATCTGGACTTGCCTTCTGGTTTAATTTAACAGTGAATATTTAAACACTGCAAATGAAACTTGATGAAAAGTTACAATTTTCTCAGTTAAAGAGTTCCATATTTTATGAGAACAAAATCCAAAGTATGCATTTAATGGAAATATGCTGACCAAGAAAGAAGTTTCTTTGTTAGTGGATAAATTAAACTTTGAATACAGCTGTTGACTGTCATAACAAAGGTAAATAAGTTGCAGGGCTGAATTAGCCGAGGGACAGAGTATAAGATCATGTCATTGCTGCATAAATGTTGGATTCTATCTAGGGTATTGTCTTTTAGAGAAGCCAGAAACCAAGAAGAGAAACAGAGATTTAAGTTAGGAAGAAAAGTTAAGGAAAGGGAATGACAATGCTGATCCAGGCGAGTTGTTGCAAAGATTTAAAATACCAGGGATACAGGTTAAAAATTAAAAAGTTAAGAGAAAGAAGAGAAATCAAGCAGAACTTTTTGACACAAGTTCCCAGGGAAGGCCATTGAAGCAAATAGTTTAAATGGTCTTGTGACAAAGTTATATTTTTGCCAGTCTTTAAAAAAAAAACATGCATTTTGATATTATTAGAATCAGCACATAAAGCATTAACTGCCTAGATGGAGTCAGCTCCAAGCAGTTGCCTAGGAAAGGAATAAGTTATTGCCTCTCAGAAGTACCTTTGCAACATCTTGCTGTTTGAGGTTTCATTCTATTCAATTCAAAGTATATGGCAAGCAGCAAGGTAGATTTCTGGAGGCTTCCTAATCACACATTAAAGGGTAAACCCTCAACCATGAGGTGATTTTCATGGACAACTATTTCTGAGACCTTTGAAAAGGGAGCTTTCTGTCATTGACAGCTTAATAGGCGGAGACTTCATCTCAGACTGAGATGGCAGTTCACAGAAAAAGTCAAGGCAAGTCACAGTATTTGTGAATGTCCTAGCCAGCACCTATTAGGCTGCTTGTGGTTTAAAAACCTGAACCGATTAGCCAGGAAGAGTTAAGCCATTAAGTGGTTTTGTGTTTTAGGATCCATGTTTTGAGAGATAGGGAGTTGTATCCTATTGTTTTATATATTGAGGAGTCTAGGGGAAATTATATCTCACTATGTGAAATTGTACTAGTCACTCATCTACCTTATGTAACTAAAACTATTGGTTGGTTTGAAGCCAATTTAATAATTTAATAAGAAACACTTATTCAGTCAGACCTGTGTAGAGAAAGGAGAATTCATGTGGTGACGCTACAGATTCCAATAAGTGATGTATGGAATAAAACATTTCTGTTATGTTCCTTGGGTGATGCTATTGTTTATCTAGATATTAGAGGAAAAACGGCATACTCCAGATAGTAGAGGGCATGAGGTCAATTTATAATAATAACTTTTATTTATATAGCGCCTGGGCAGGACCGGAACCAATGTCCAAGAGGGAGTGTTTGCTAGTGCTGTTGGGGAGGGTTTAAATTAATATGGCAGGGGAATGGGAACTTATGTGGGGAGACAGAGAGAATTAAAATGGGGGCAGAAGCAAGAGATAGAAAGAAGAAAAGTAAAAATGGAGGGCAGAGAAACCCAAGGCAAAAATCAAAAAGGGCCACATTACAGCAAAATTCTAAAGGGACAAAGTGTGTTAAAAAGACAAGCCTGAAGGCTCTGTGTCTCAATGTGAGGAGTATTCGTAATAAGGTGGATGTATTAACTGCACAGGCAGCTATTAACGAATATGATATAATTGGGATTACGGAGACATGGCTCCAGGGTGACCAAGGCTGGGTACTCAACATCCAGAGGTATTCAACATTCAGGAAGGATCGACAGAAAGGAAAAGGAGGTGGGGTAGCGTTGCTGGTTAAAGAGAAAATTAACGCAATAGTAAGGAAGGACATTAGCTTGGATGATGTGGAATCTGTATGGGTAGAGCTGCGGAATACCAAAGGGCAGAAAACGCTAGTGGGAGTTGTGTACAGACCACCAAACAGTAGTAGTGAGGTTGGGGACAGCATCAAACAAGAAATTAGGGATGAGTGCAATAAAGGTACAGCAGTTATCATGGGCGATAACGACATATAGATTGAGCTAACCAAACTGGTAGCAATACGGTGAAGGAACATTTCCTGGAGTGTATTAGGGATGGTTTTCTCGACCAATATGTCAAGGAACCAACTAGAGGGTTGGCCATCCTAGACTGGGTGATGTGTAATGAGAAAGGACTAATTAGCAATCTTGTTGTGCGAGGCCCCAGGGGAAGAGTGACCATAATATGGTAGAATTCTTTATAAGATGGAGAGTGACACAGTTAATTCAGAGACTAGGGTCCTGAACTTAAGGAAAAGTAACTTCGATGGTATGAGGCGTGAACTGGCTAGAATAAGACTGGTGAATGATACTTAAAGGGTTGACGGTGGATAGGCAATGGCAAACATTTAAAGATCACATGGATGAACTTCAGCAATTGTACATCTCTGTCTGGAGTAAAAATAAAACGGGGAATGTGGCTCAACCGTGGCTAACAAGGGAAATTAGGGACAGTGTTAAATCCAAGGAAGAGGCATACAAATTGGCCAGAAAAAGCAGCAAACCTGAGGACTGGGAAAAATTTAGAATTCAGCAGAGGAGGACAAAGGGTTTAATTAGGGAGGGGAAATAGAGTATGAGAGGAAGCTTGCTGAGAACAAAAAAACTAACTGCAAAAGCTTCTATAGACATGTGAGGAGAAAAAGATTAGTGAAGACAAACATAGGTCCCTTGCAGTCAGAATCAGGTGAACTTAAAATGGGGAACAAAGAAATAGCAGACCAATTGAACAAATACTTTGGTTCTGTCTTCACGAAGGAAGACACAAATAGCCTTCCGGAAATAATAGGGGACCGAGGGTCTAGCGAGAAGGAGGAACTGAAGGAAATCCTTATTAGTCAGGAAATTGTGTTAGGGAAATTGATGGGATTGAAGGCCGATAAATCCCCAGGCCCTGATAGTCTGCATCCCAGAGTACTTAAGGAAGTGGCCATAGAAATAGTGGATGAATTGGTGATCATTTTCCAACAGTCTATCAACTCTGGATCAGTTCCTATGGACTGGAGGATAGCTAATGTAACACCACTTTTTAAAAAAGGAGGGAGAGAAAACGGGGAATTATAGACTGGTTAGCCTGACATTGACAGTGGGGAAAATGTTAGAATCAATTATTAAAGATGAAATAGCAGCGCATATTGGAAAGCAGTGACAGGATCGGTCCAAGTCAGCATGGATTTATGAAAGGGAAATCATGCTTGACATAAGAACATAAGAATTAGGAACAGGAGTAGGCCATCTAGCCCCTCGAGCCTGCTCCGCCATTCAACAAGATCATGGCTGATCTGGCCGTGGACTCAGCTCCACTTACCCGCCCGCTCCCCATAACCCTTAATTCCCTTATTAGTTAAAAATCTATCTATCTGTGACTTGAATACATTCAATGAGCTAGCCTCAACCGTTTCCTTGGGCAGAGAATTCCACAGATTCACAATCCTCTGGAAGAAGAAATTCCTTCTCAACTTGGTTTTAAATTGGCTCCCCCGTATTTTGAGGTTGGGCCCCTAGTTCTAGTCTCCCCGACCAGCGGAAACAGCCTCTCTGCCTCTATCTTGTCTATCCCTTTCATTATTTTAAATGTTTCTATAAGATCACCCCTCATCCTTCTGAACTCCAACGAGTAAAGACTCAGTCTACTCAATCTATCATCATAAGGTAGCCCCCTCATCTCCAGAATCAACCTCGTGAATCGTCTCTGTACCCCCTCCAAAGCCAGTATATCCTTCCTTAAGTAAGGCGACCAAATCTGCACGCAGTACTCCAGGTGCGGCCTCACCAATACCCTATACAGTTGCAGAAGGACCTCCCTGCTTTTGTACTCCATCGCTCTCGCAATGAAGGCCAACATTCCATTCACCTTCTTGATTACCTGCTGCACCTGCAAACTAACTTTTTGTGATTTATGCACAAGGACCCCCAGGTCCCTCTGCACCGCAGCATGTTGTAATTTCTCCTCATTCAAATAGTATTCCCTTTTTTTGTTTTTTTTCCCAAGGTGGATGACCTCACACTTTCCGACATTGTATTCCATCTGCCAAACCTTAGCCCATTCGCTTAACCTATCTAAATCTCTTTGCAGCCTCTCTGTGTCCTCTACACAACCCGCTTTCCCACTAATCTTTGTGTCATCTGCAAATTTTGTTACACTACACTCTGTCCTCTCTTCCAGGTCATCTATGTATATTGTAAACAGTTGTGGTCCCAGCACCGATCCCTGTGGCACACCACTAACCACCGATTTCCAACCCGAAAAGGACCCATTTATCCCGACTCTCTGCTTTCTGTTAGCCAGCCAATTCTCTATCCATGCTAATACATTTCCACTGACCCCACGTACCTTTATCTTCTGCAGTAACCTTTTGTGTGGCACCTTATCAAATGCCTTTTGAAAATCTAAATACACCACATCCATCGGTACACCTCTATCCACCATGCTCGTTATATCCTCAAAGAATTCCAGTAAATTAGTTAAACATGATTTCCCCTTCATGAATCCATGCTGCGTCTGCTTGATTGCACTATTCCTATCTAGATGTCCCGCTATTTCTTCCTTAATGATAGCTTCAAGCATTTTCCCCACTACAGATGTTAAACTAACCGGCCTATAGTTACCTGCCTTTTGTCTGCCCCCTTTTTTAAAAGAGGCGTTACATTAGCTGCTTTCCAATCCGCTGGTACCTCCCCAAAGTCCAGAGAATTTTGGTAGATTATAACGAATGCATCTGCTATAACTTCCGCTATCTCTTTTAATACCCTGGGATGCATTTAATCAGAACCAGAGGACTTGTCTACCTTGAGATCCATTAGCCTGTCCAGCACTACCCCCCTAGTGATAGTGATAGTCTCAAGGTCCTCCCTTCCCATACAGAGAATGTTTCCACTTATGGGGAAAAGCATAACTAGAGGTCATCAATATAATATAGTCACCAAGAAATCCAGGAGGGAATTCAGAAGAAATGACTTTACCCAAGAGTGGTGAGAATGTGGAAGTCCCTACCAAAGGGTGTGGTTGAAGCGAATAGTATAGATGCATTGAAGGGGAGGCTAGACAAGCATATGAGGGAGAAGGGAATAGAGGGTTATGCTGATAGATTTAGATGAGGAAAGACGGGAAGAGGCTCGAGTGGGGCATAAACGCCGGCATGGACTGACTGGGCCGAATGGCCTGCTTCTGTGTGGTATATCCTATGTAATGTAATCCTACCAGGCTTCACTCATTTTTGCCAATACCGCCCACTATTATAGTATTATCCTAGACAGCAAAGATAACCCCCGGGCTCTTTTCTCCACTACCAACCATCTCCTTAAACCTCCCTTCCCTCCCAACTCGGTCCCCTTTGGAAGGGGACAGCTTTAAAAATGATTTTAAAAATATCTTCTCAAATCTTTATGGATGTATGCCTTGACCCCAGATTGGCCCACAACCATTATTTGGCAGCCTGGTATGTCTGATTTTGCTGGATATTCTGCTGCTGGTCCTCTGAGGGGCTGGGATTGTGAAAACACCTGGCATTGGGAGCCACCAATCCCACCTCCCCACATGGATGGCCGTGTTTGTGCCGGGTGAAAGCTCCATCCCTACAAGGCCAAACAGGAATTCAGTGCAAGGCAAGGACTCAGCAGATCCAGGGTATGGTTTTTTTCAGCTTCACAATATTTATGCTAGCTCACCTGGTACATTCAAAGGTACATTCAAAAAAAACATTAGTCACTTTCTAGGAATCCTTCAAATTCTGGATTTTCAAGTACCCTTTACGGAATCCAATTTAGAAAAAAAGAATAAAAGTGTGGGGAATTAAACCTTTGAAAATCTGGGTGGCAACAATTAAACCTATACAGGAATAATGATACAATCATTTTCTATAAGTTTGTAATGATTAAGTCCAATTAGTAGAGCTAATGCAACTGAAATTTATTCTTGTGTCATTCCTTCGAAGTTTGCTGTCATTTTTCTGTACATTATCTGTAAATAGCAAGGCAGCGTGGGGTAAATTTTCACCTTTAGTGCTCTAGGCGCAGTGCCTTTATTATTTCAGATTATTACACGGGCATTGTTAGAAATTTTCAATGGGTCAGTGCATTCTACAAATTGGACCTAATCATTGCAAAAGGCGAGTAAATGATTTTTGCAGATCTTATCTGCACATTTTCTAAGTAATCAAATGATAATTCAACATCAACATTTTTGTTCCACGATCCAAGAGCTCATTGCGCAGCTGAGCCATACAGATCAGGCAAGTCCCATGTTCAATCGCAAGTCTGTGCTGAGCTGATCTCAGCTGGTACAGCAGCAAGAATGTCTCTTTGTTAGGAAGGGGAGGAAAAACAAAAAAGGTTCCCACACCTGACTGCTATCTAGTGATCCAATTTGGAAGTGATTTTGTGTAGGATCAGGCTTGACTGTGATGCCAGAACCCTCCATGGTCAAATAGCCTGCTGACACTTATTGATGAGAGTCACTCATGATAATTGGCAAGTTAGAGGAAGTTGGTGGAGGGGCATTGGTACTCTTGGAACTGTACAGCAGTAAGGAGAGGAAGGGGCCAGAGAAAATTGATGAGAAAGATAAAATAAAATTTGACTACCACTATGTATGATATTTCCAGATGTATTAAATATGTACACAGCAGAAAATACCACCACCTCCTCTTAACCTTCAATAGCACCACCATTGCTGAGGCCACAACAACCACCATCCTAGGGATCATTTTAACTAGTTCAGCCATGTCAACACCATGGCTATGAGAGGACGACTGCGACAGTGTATTCTGAGATGAGTGGCGCAGCTCCTGACCCCTCAAAACATCTCCACCTTCTACAAAGGTCAGGTAAAGAGTGTGATGGGATGCTTATTAATAATCTGGATAGTTGCAGTCTAATAACACTCTAAGCAGATCAACACCATTCAAGGCAGGGCAGTTCTGTTGATCGGCGCCCCTGTAAATGGATTTCATAACCACTCCCTCCACCCCCAGCGCAGTGGTTACAGTATCGGTATACAGAGGCGTGAGTTCGGGGCCCAGAAGAGGCGTGGGCCCAGGGGCAGCACAGGCCAGCCTACACTGCGATATGTGTGCGCACTAGATCCGTGCAGCAGAGCTGGTCTCCAGTCATCCTGGTTAACCCTTGCCACTGGACCAAGACCAAGCTCTGTCAAGCCTGTGTGGTGGCTCGCGTTAAAAAAATCCACGCACAGGCATCTTCCACCCTTCAATATGCAGTTCGGGACCTGGAATATTAGGTCCTTCATTGAAACTTCTGTGAGCTCATTTAACTTATCCCTTTTTGGCGTGTGAGTAAGTCATCCTCGATTCGAGGGACTGCTTAAGAAGAAGATGGTGGTTACAGTATGTACTACAGGTTGAATCTCTCTTATCTGGCACCCTCAGGACCTGGCCTGTGCTGGATAAGGGATTTTGCTGGACGAGGGGAGGTCATGTTAAATTGGATGGTACAGGTACTGAGCAAGGGGATATCGGAGCTGGTTGACTTGGGGCTGGGAGTGCAACACAGAGATTGTGGGGGGAGCGGGCGGTGGATCGCAGGGTCAGGCCAGCGATTGCGGGAGTCAGCAGCGAGGAAGGACTTCATTTTGCTCATGTCGGAGTTCTGCGCATGCGCCACCCGGTGGCCGGGAATGGTGCCGGACGAGGGGTAGTGCCAGCTAAGGGAGTCCCGGATAAGGGATGTTCAACCTGTACCTACAACATGTACTGCAGCAACTAATTAAGTTTGTTTCAACAGGACCTCCCAGCCCCACGACCTCTACCACTAAGGACAACAGCAGCAAGATTCAATGTTTCCACTGCTCTTCTGAAATTATGGCAGATGATCAGAAGAACCCTTGTGGAAATTCACTCTCATTCTTTCCTCATTACTGGGTCAAAATCCTGGAATTTCCTACCTACCACCATTCTGGGGCTATCAATGCCACAAAGACTGTAAGATTGCAAGGTAAAGGCCCCCCCACCACGACCTACTCAGAGAAAATAGGGATTGGCAATAAATCTGGACTTGCCAGCACATTCACATCCCAAGAACAAATGTTTAAAAAGGCAGCTTACCTGGTCTGCTAGTTTTCTTTTGAGACTTTTAACTTCACTTTCCAGTTCATTCCTCCTTTCCAACAATGCCCCACCATTAGGCAAAGATTCCACCTGCAGTAAAAGAAAATTAAAAATTGAAAAAAAATTAAAGTGTGTACAAAACACAGTCAATCGTAAATTGCATGAAATAACATTATTGTTTAGGTTATAAAAAGAATAGAAACGCACTCACCTTCAACTCACAGGCTGCAGTGGTTCGAGAAAGTGGCTCACCACCACCTTCTCGAGGGCAATTAGGGATGGGGAATAAATGCTGACCTTGCCAGTGACACCCACATCCCATGAATGAATTTTTTTAAAGTTGAGTACCTAAGTAACTGGTAACTGGTTGATTGAGCAGAGTGACTGGTTAAGCTTGGAAATACCATCTATAGTACAATAGCTTGGCTTTATGCTAACTCATTTTTGAAAGATGAGTTCTCTTTCCACAGATCACCCACACCTTAAAATGCTTCTGCCTTGCCAGTAATTCTTGCAAAATAATTATTTCATCCTGTGTACTGATTGTTTATTATGACTTTGACACCTAGGCTAAAGATTGGTCATACATGTGCTCAAGTTGCAGGTGATAAAATCTGCCTGAGGTGACACACACAGAATTTTTCATTTTTCTAAACTGTGCTTTTCTGTAAAATATGAAAATGAGGATCCGAAAAATAAAAAAAATGTCCAATGAGATATGGATGGTATCCAAATGACAGCAGCAGACTATTAATTTACAACAGGAATGCTCATACAGTCTGTGTGTAGTGAGTTACAAGAAAGAAAGAGGCAGTAGGTTTTAGCTTTTTGATGTGTATTATAGTAAGGTACGGTAGCGTTGTGATTATGGGCCAGAAATTGCAGTTGGAAGCTTCCTGCGGGTGGATGTCTCTGACCGGAATTTTTTTAATGAAAGTACCTGGTGGTCCCGGAGGAACGAACACTTCTGCTCCCACTAGATGCACAGCCCAGCGCAGAGGCCCACGCATCCCAGAAACGTAAGCGCATCCTGGGATCGCATGGGCCGGACCACCAATCGAAATGAAGTATTTTCTCATTGATAGTAATGTGAATGGAATGGCTTGGTCATTGGAGGGATCCTTTATGGTGTTGCTGTGGAGTGGTGCCAACCAGGTGCAGCGTGTGGCAACCCCATATGGGTGTACTGCTTAAAATTAAGTAAATTTGGCCATGATGAGGCCATCCCTGGCCTCCCGGGAGTCAATATGCTCGGGTGCTGGTGGGTTCTGAGCCACAGGTTCCACCAGCTCCTCCTCATCTTACAGCTGATGCTCCTCTTATGTAGTGCCAATCCTCGCTGGTGTGCTATATTATGCAGGGCGCAACACACCATGACGATTCTGGAGACCTGGCTGGTGCGTACTGAAGGGCTGCTACAGATTTGTCAAGGCATTTGAAGCACATTTTGAGCATGCTTATTGTTTGCTCTATGACACATCTGGTGGCAATGTGGCTTTCATTCTATCTCTCCTCAGCCTCAGTACTTGGCCTCCTCAAGGATGTTATGAGCCATGTCTTTGGTGGATAGCCCTTGTCTCCAAGCAGCCAGCCGGAAAGTCTTGGAGGAGCGAAGAGCTGAGGGAGGGTGGATTGGTGAAGGATGAAAGAGCTATGGCAACGGCTAGGGAATTTGGCGCACACATGCAAGGTGATCTTCCTATGGTTGCAGACCAGCTGTACATTGAGGGAGTGGAAGCCCTTGCAGTTGCCAAAGACTCCTGGGTTATGATGGGGTGCCCCGATGGCCACACGTGTGCAGTCGATGACGCCCTGCACCCGTGGGAAGCCAACCAAAGTGGCAAAGCTGAATGCCCGCTCAGTAACACTGGCCTCATCAGTGATAACGTTGATATAATTGGCTGACATGTCAAAGAGGGCATCGGTGACCTGTATGATGCATCTGTGGGTGGCTGACAGCGAAAATAAGTGGTCGGCCATTTAGGATTGCGATGAGGAGAAATTTCTTCACTCAGAGGGTGGTGAATCTTTGGAATTCTCTAACCCAAAAGGCTGTGGAGGCTCAGTCATTGAGTATATTCAAGACAGAGATCGCTAGATATTTGGATATTAAGGGAATCAAGGGATATGTGAATAGTGCAGGAAAGTGGAGTTGAGTTCAGCCATGATCTTATTGAATGGCAGAGCAGGCTCTAGGGGCTGAATGGCCTACTCCTGCTCCTATTTCTTATATTTTTGAATATCTCAAATGTCTGCTGCAGATCCCTGGAAGGAGCCTGAGGTGAAGAGGTTGAGGGCGCTGGTGACTTAGGGAGCCACTAGTAAGGCATGTACACCCGCTCCTTTGGGCTGCAGGTTTTGCTCCAGCAATGTGCAAATGTCTGCGCTGACCTGGTGCGATAGCTTGAGCCTCCCTTGGCACTGTTGCTCAGTCATGTTGAGGAAGCTCATCCTCTGCCTGCATACCCTGTGTTGGGGATACCACCTCCAGTGCAGTGCAGCCCTGCGCTGATGCCCTCTGTCCTGTGCAGCATCAGGTGGTTGAGAAGGTTGGTGGTGGTGTTGATGGTTTTGCTGGTGTGCCTTGTGCTACTGGTGTTGGGGCTCATCATGGTCCGATTCTAATGACCAAGGTGAGACTGTATAAATGTCACCCATGCTGATGGAATAGATGACAGGTCAAGTAGAGATGAGAGAAGCAATGTGCCAATGGTGAGATAGGTTCTACCCAATGAGGTGAGACAGGATGGCAACTTTGCTGCAAACACTTGCAAGCCTGTAGAAAGCTAAATATGTGCTGAGAATGCAGTCAGCAACAACTCCTGCCTGAGGAAAGTGATCAGCTATCAGGTGGAAACTTTTCATCATCATAGGCAGTCCCTCGGTATCGAGGAAGACTTGCTTCCACTCTTAACATGAGTTCTTTGGTGGCTGTACAGTCCAATACGAAAACCACAGTCTCTGTCACAGGTGGAGCAGATAGTCGTTGAGGGAAGGGGTGGGCGGGACTCGTTTGCTGCACACTCTTTCCGCTGCCTGAGCTTGATTTCTGCACGCTCTCGGCAACGAGACTCGAGGTGCTCAGCGCCCTCCCGGATGCGCTTCCTCCACTTAGGACGGTCTTTGGCCAGGGTCTCCCAGGTGTCAGTGGAGATGTTGCACTTTATCAGGGAGGCTTTGAGGGTGTCCTTGTAACGTTTCCACTGCCCACCTTTGGTTCGTTTGCCGTGAAGGAGTTCCGAGTAGAGCGCTTGATTTGGGAATCTTGTGTCTGGCATGCGGACTATGTGGCCTGCCCAGCGGAGCTGATCAAGTGTGGTTTGTGCTTCGATGCTGGGGATGTTGGCCTGGTCGAGGACGCTAATGTTGGTGCGTCTGTCCTCCCAGGGAATTTGTAGGATCTTGCGGAGACATTGTTGGTGGTATTTCTCCAGCGACTTGAGGTGCCTACTGTACATGGTCCATGTTTCTGAGCTATACAGGAGGGCACGTATTACTACAGCTCTGTAGACCATGAGCTTGGTGGCAGTTTTGAGGGACTGGTCTTCAAACACACTTTTCCTCAGGCGGCCGAAGGCTGCACTGGCACACTGGACGTGGTGTTGGATCTCGTCATCAATGCCTGCTCTTGTTGATAGGAGGCTCCCGAGATATAGGAAGTGGTCCACGTTGTCCAGGGCTGTGCCGTGGATCTTGATGACTGGGGGACAGTGCTGTGCGGTAAGGACAGGCTGGTGGAGGACCTTTATCTTGTTGATGTTTAGCATAAGGCCCATGCTTTCATACGCCTCAGTAAATACGTCGACTATGTCCTGGAGTTCAGTCTCTGTATGCGCGCAGACGCAGGCGTCGTCCACTTCCTGTAGCTCGACGACAGAGGTTGGGGTGGTCTTGGACCTGGCCTGGAGATGGCGAAGGTTGAACAGCTTCCCACTGGTTCTGTAGTTTAGTTCCACTCTAGCGGGGAGCTTGTCAGCTGTGAGGTGGAGCATGGCAGCGAGGAAGATTGAGAAGAGGGTTGGGGCGATGACACAGCCCTGTTTGACCCCAGTCCGGACGTGGATTGGGTCTGTAATGAATCCATTGGTAAGGATCATGGCCTGCATGTCGTCATGGAGCAGGCGGAGGATGGTGACGAACTTTCTGGAGGAGGACACTCCATAGACCCTCGCGGTTGACGGTGTCAAAGGCCTTCGTAAGGTCGAAGAAGGCCATGTACAAGGGCTGGTGCTGTTCCCTGCATTTTTCCTGCAGCTGTCGCACTGCAAAAATCATGTCCGTTGTGCCCCGAAGGGGATGAAATCCGCACTGTGACTCCGGGAGGAGCTCCTCGGCCCCAGGGAGAAGACAGCTGAGGAGGACTCTAGCGACGACTTTCCCAGTGGCTGATAACAGGGAGATTCCTCTGAAATTGCTGCAGTTGGACTTGTCCCTTTTTAAAAAAATGGTCACGATCACTGCATCTCTGACATCTCCCGGCATGCTCTTCTCCTTCCAGATGAGAGCGATGAGGTCATGTATTCGCGCCAGTAGTGCCTCTACGCCATACTTCAGTGCAGAGATTCCATCCACTCCCGTAGCCTTGTTGTTCTTAAGCTGTCTTATGGCTTTTTCTACCTCGTGCAGTGTTGGGTTTTACTGAGGTGGTGGCGAGTAGCATGCTGCAGGGTGGAGTCGGGAACACTCGAGTCAAAGGCAGAGTCTCGATTGAGGAGATCTTCGAAGTGCTCCTTCCAGCGGGCCCTGACTGTCTCGGTGTCTTTGATGAGTGTTTCCCCGTTCTTGGCCAGCAGTGGGGTGGGGCTTTGGGTGTTTGGACCGTAGATGGCCTTGAATGCGATGAAGAATCCTCGCACATCATGGCTGTCGGCCAGCTGCGGTATCTCCTGTGCTTTCTCCATCCTCCACCTGTTCTTTGGGTGCCGTGGGAACTTTTATAGTACTGTTGAATCAGTTGGATCAATGGCCAGTCAACTCCCGCCTCAGGTTGACAAACGTGTTTCCCGAGCTGCGTGAATCCCATTGTGCAGGGCGTCATTGACTGCACACCCATCATAACCCAGGAGGGCACCCCATCATAACCCAGGAGTCTTTGGCAGTCGCAAGGGGTTCCACTCCGTCAGCTGGTCTGCAACCAGGGAAATTTGAAAGGTAGGCTAAAAATGGCGATTAAGGGTCTGACAACATGCTGATAATGATTTGAATTCGGTCACTCGCCTCTGCCATTTGGGTCACTACCACATCAGCAAACGCGCCTGAGGGAAAGGTGCGTGGGGACGGGATGATGACGGGTTAACGACCCGCTCCAACTTATTTCAAATTGCTCAACCGATCTGCCTCCGATCGCACCCACATGGATCTCAGAAAATTCTGGTCTACGTAATACTATGTAAAATTATGAAAGGATGAGACAGGACAGATAGAAATAACTGCTTCCAATGATTGTAGGGATCTAGAACAAGGGGCCATGGATACAGAATTAAATGTAAGAATTTTAGAATAGAACACAAGTGAAATCTCTTTACACTGAGTGGCGAGGCTGTTGGATTCACCCAGCATTAGTGGTCGAGACAGAAATGATGTTAACTTTCAAGATTAGGTTGGATAGGTGGATGAAGAACAATTGAAGGCATATAGAATCAGGGTGGGTAATTGTGATTGGAAATATTTGCTCATGTGGAGGCTAAACACTGACATAAACTAGTTGGGCCAAATAGTCTGTTTCCATGTTATAACCTCTATTTTTATGTATTCATGAGATGTACCAACCAAATAGTTTTAAGCTGGTAGGTAAATGGACAGATTGCAAAGATCTAACTGAAACTTACCTGTGATTTGATCCTTTCATAGATGAGTTCAACATATGCCAGTGAATCGATTGAAATCTTCAATTGTTTATCTTTTTTCTTCATCTTTCGGAGCTCTCGATCCTTTTCTCTTTGTTTCAGCACCACTGTGTCAGATAATATTTTCTTGTCTGTTTGAATGTAACGCAGCTGCAAGTCCAAGGTAGCTCTGTTAAGATTGAAAAAGGCATTAATTGGATGCAATTGTTGATTGTTATGATTGTGGTTGGGTTTCACACAATTCGTGAAACCCAGCAGTTAAACCGAGGTAGGGATTGCTGGATCCAGGAGGTAAGTAGTTTTATACCTACCTCCTGGATCCAGGGTCCCTACTTAACCCTCACCCCGCAATCGGAGACCCCACCACAAGGCCTGCGATTGCCTCCCTTGGACTCCAATCCCCACCGTGAGGCCACCTCCCTGCCTTTCCGATGATGCTGAGGCCAGCCACAATCCTCCAGAGGCTGGCCCTGGTCCTCTCTCCCTTCCCACCGATCCCCGGGCGATTTCCCCCCTATTCCCGATCTCCGATCCTCCCCTGCCAATCCCAAACCTCCCCTCCGATCCCCGCACCAATCACTAATCAAGCCACAGCTGATCCTCGAACCCCACTCAACCCCCAACCGCGATCCCTCCCCTGGACTGAATCCTTGCTCCCTTTCCGCAGGTGCAGACCTACCCACCCACAGCCAGCCAGTCTTTCAATCTGGCTGGCTGCGGGCAGGAATCGGAGGCCTCACTTGCAAATTAGGCCCTGCTGTTAAAATTGTCAGGGCCTGCGGGAAATCGGTATCCCAGGTTTCCTGCCCACCTCGGAGGCCCCCTGCCCCGCCTATCTGCAGAAAATTCCAGCCTAAAGTTTGTGTGCTTAGTTTTTAAATTCCAGATTTTTAAGCCTTAAACTTCTAAATATTATTTCCAAAAAAAATGCGTGCTTTTATTATGGTAATGTGAAAAAGTACAATACTATGTGTAAAAGTTTAGTGCCCTGATTCTATTCTTTATATGAAGGGGCAAAAGACTGCTCATACCAGTGTTCAAATTGCTAGTCATAAACCTGGATGATGGTGGGACTTATAGACCAGATTTGAGTTCTTCTGAACCGGAGATGAGGGGGTTGACTTGTGAGGAAAGGTTCAGTAGGTTGGGCCTCTACTCATTGGAATTCGGAAGAATGGGAGGTGATCTTATCAAAACGTATAAGATTATGAGGAGGCTTGACAAGATGGATGCAGAGAGGATGTTTCCACTGATAGGGGAGACTAGAACTAGGGGGCATGATCTTAGAATAAGGGGCCGCCCATTTAAAACGTCCATTTTGAGGAGGAAGTTCTTCTCTCAGCGGGTTGTAAATCTGTGGAATTCACTGCCTCAGAAAGCTGTGGAAGCTGGGTCATTGAATACACTTAAGACAGAGACAGACAGTTTCTTAACCAATAAGAGAATAAGGGGTTATGGGGAGCGGGCAGGGAAGTGGATCTGAGTCCATGATCGGATCAGCCATAATCGTATTAAATGGCGGAGCAGGCTCGAGGGGCCGTATAGCCTACTCCTGCTCCTATTTCTTATGTTCTTATGTCTTCTCTGTGTATATTTCCCATCTTAAAGAACTATACTTAATTAGCTGAGAAGCGCTGTGGGATATCCTGATGTCGTGTAAGGTGCTAGCATAGTAAGGTAGCATATGAGGGAACGATAGCATAATGATCCAGAGACGTGAGTTCAAATCCCACCACGGTAGCTGTGGAATTTAAATTCAGTTAATTAAATAAATCTGGAATAAAAAGCCAGTATCAGTAATGGTGACCATGAAACTATTGGATTGTCGTAAAAACCTATCTCGTTCACTAATGCCCTTTAGGGAAGGAAATCTGCCATCCTTATCTAGCCTATATGTAACTCCAGATCCACAGCAATGTGGTTGAGTTTTAACTGCCCTTTGAAGTTCAAGAAGGCAGCAAACCACCACCTTCTTGAGGGCAATTAGGGATGGGCAATAAATGCTGGCCTTGCCAGCGACACTCACATCTCACGAACGAATAAAAAAAAATATAAATGCAAGTTCTTTCTTTTTATACTCAGGCTAAGTGTGAAACAAGATGAAGAGTGAAAGACTAATTTCCTGAGAAGAAATTCATGATGCTCCAGGCACCATGTTGTTTTCATATATTCTAGGATAATCAGGAGTTCCACATTGTGCAGTTCCCTTTGTAAGGAGGCCACATTAAAAACTATATTTTTTAAACTTATCAGCTGGTATGTCTCCTTTCATTGGGCGTACTGGACGCCAAGAATCCACCATACCTGAGAGACCGGCAAGGTGGCAATCTCGGGTTTGGAAGTCCCCACCTCCACCCTCTCATGACCTTTTTTGGGGCTCTTCCCCAACAAATGTCACAGGAAACTCCTGGTGATGCTGGTGTCAATTTTCAGCCCTTCCGGATTGGTTGAGGATTTTTAGCCCCCTCTTTAAGTAACAGGTTTAAACAATGAGCATCTTTCTGTTGCAGAAATATTGCTTCATCAGATGTTAGATGTAGCAACAACAACTATTTGCATTTATATAGCGCCTCTAAAGTAGTAAAACGTCCCAAGGCACTTCACAGGAGTGTCATAAGACAAAACAAATAAATTTGATACTGAGCCACATTAGAAGAAATTATGGCAGATGACCAAAAGCTTGGTTAAAGAGGTAGGTTTTAAGCAGCGTCTTAAAGGAGGAAAGAGAGATAGCGAGGCAGGGAGTTCCAGAGCTTAGAGCCCAAGCAGCTGAAGGCACGACCACCGATGGTTGAGCAGTTATAATCCGGGATGCTCAAGAGGATCGCAGACATCTCCTGGGGTTGTGAGGCTGAAATAGATTAGAGAGATAGGGAGGGGCAAGGCCATGGAGGGATTTGTAAACAAGAATGAGAATTAGCAGGAGAAAACTGAATTGTGAATAAAAGGGAATGACAATAAAGATGAAAAAGACATAACTTGCTGAGCAGTTTCTCCCAACTTAGGAAATGAGATGCAGAAAAGACAGATGAGATCTGTCCTCTCCATCACATGGATCTCCAGCTCTACCCCATCAAGGAATTACCATTCACATTTTATTTTTGTAAATACAGATAACACAAAGCCCATTATCATTATTATGGTAGGAAGGACAATAATGTTCAGTGTTCCCTACAAACCTTTCTCCCATTAACGCAGATTCATCCTCTTTACCAAACTCAGCAATCTTAACTAACTGGTTGTAGTCTTGCTCCTTGATGTCCAGTGAAACCCTTTTTTCATCCAACTCTTTCATAACCTCCATTTTCTCATCTTCTATCATTTTGCATTTATTTTCTATTTGTCGTACAGAATTAAGAACTTCATTGTATTCCGCAACTATTTCAGCTTTTGCCTTCTCCAAATTACTAAGGTAAAAAAGAACATTCACATTTTAACAAACTGCAAAGTTTTAGAATTTTCACTATAAATGCATTCATTCATTCTGCCATTTTATATCATCTTAATAAATTACCAGGATTTATGTTTAACAGGAAATCAGCTACTTAAAGATGACTGGTTGAATCTGAAGCACACAGAATTTTGAATGGAAGAAAACTTTTGTCTGGCAAAAAAATGTGGAGACAAGAAAAAGAGACTGTGGGCATGTGTTGGAGGCTCCTAACCGAACCCTTTGTTTGACGATTGGAATTGCTGGGTGTGATGGAGGCTGCCCTGTTTGGCCCTTTAGGGTTAGAAACTATGCACAGTAGTGTAGTGGTTATGGGCTCAAAATTGGCCCACCCGTTTTTTTCGGCGCACTCACCAGAGATGCGCCAACTTTGTGGGCTGAAAACGGCGTCGAAAAGACGTCTCTGGATTCTGGCCACTCTGTGGCCTCTCCCATGGCTTGGCGTGGCGTGGTCTGTCGATTAGGGGGCGGATCTAGGGCCCTGCACGAAAAACAGTACCGGAAATTAGCGCAGGTGACCAAAAGCTTGGTCAAGGAGGTATGTTTTAAGGAGCGCCTTGAAGGAGGAAAGAAAGGTAGAGAGGCGGAGCGGTTTAGGCAAGGAGTTCCAGAGCTTGGGGCCTGGGCAACAGGAGGCATGGCCACCAATGGTTGAGCAATTATAATCAGGGATGCTCAAGAGGGCAGAATTAGAGGAGCACAGACATCTCAGGGAGTTGTGGGGTTGGAGGAGAATACAGAGGTAGGGAGGGGCGAGGCCATAGAGGGATTTGAAAATAAGGATGAGAATTTTGTAATCGAGTCGTTGCTTAACCAGAAGCCAATGTAGGTCAGCGAGCACAGGGGTGATGGATGAGCGGGTTTTGGATCACTTCTAGTTTATGTAGGGTTAAAGCAGACTTCAGGCCTCATTATAATATTTTAAATGCCCACCCCCGTCCCACCTAATTAAAAGGTGAAAGTGAGCAGGTTGGGTTGGGATTTAGATTTTTAAAATTTTAACTTTCCCCCCACCCCCCCGCCTCCAACCCACCCGTTTTGTCATGTGAAAATTCCCCTATCAATATTGCCCTTTCCCAATTTGCCTCTCCTTTCTAAAGATCCGATAGCCTTTAGCTGCAAGTGATGCCCAGCTTGTAGCCAGGTCTCTGTAATGGCCACAGCAATATCCCATATTTTTTAATATTACCATGAGCAAGTTAAAATCTCAAAGGTGGCTAGTCCAGAGAGCCTGGAATTTTCTGGAGCTGCTGGCAGAATAAGGGTACATTTAAAAAAAAAATGAAATGAGTAGTATGTACTATTCAGTGTTGCTAATTACTATCCTGAAGTGAAGCACGTTTTACAATCAACAGAAATTCTAAGTTGCTGCAATTTTTATCCACATTGTTTTATCTGGCATTCAGAGTTAAAATTGCAAATCATTTCCTCTGTTACAAACAAGGTGTTTCAAAATGTTAGCAACATATCCTGACTACAACATTAAAAACTTCCTGAAAACACCAAATGTCAATTCTCAGAAAACGAGCATGATTCAAGAAATGCATCTGGTCAATGATAAATAATTATATTCTTTGCTACTCGCTTGCAAAGTAGCTCATCATCACTTAAGTGTAAATTGTAACCATTTGCTTGCAATTTCTAAAGAAAACATACTTTCTTTTGCGATTTATTTTCTGCATATCTTTGGCCAGCTGACCAGGAACAGAATGCAGTTGGACCAGATCGATCTATAAATAGGAAAAAAACATAACAAGTTGTTACTTATTGGGAAACAGTTTGTGATTCCTGCAGATTATTGAAATTACTGTAGTTAGAAGAACACAGTGCATGAACATCGACCTGTGGCAAAACTGTTATGTATGGATGCGAATTCATTAACACCATGTTGGCGCTGTGGGGGTAATCAAAAAGCCCATCAATGTCGATTCAAGCACTACGTGTGCAAAGGCTGCAAAACAATGGGGCACCTCCAGCGAATGTGCAAACGTGCTGCGACTCACCATGTGGTGGAGTTGGCAGAAGATGGTCAATCTGAAGCGGATCACGCATAACGAGTTAGAGAGGCAACTCAACCCAAGGCCGAGGAAGAAGTGTATGGGCTACGCACTTTCACCACCAACTGGCATTCCAGTTTCCATGGAGTTGGACACAGGGGCGAGTCAATCAATTATGAGCCAGAAAGCTTTTGAGAAACTGTGGGGCAACAAGGCACAAAGGCCCAAACTGAGCCCGATTTAGACAAAGCTGCGCACTTACACTAAAGAACTCATGCCAGTCTTTGGCAGTGCGGCAGTGAAGGTATCGTACAATGGAGCTGTGCATGACTTATCTCTGTGGATTGTACCAGGCGATGACCCAACGCTGTTCGGCAGAAGTTGGCTCGGAAAGATTCGATGGAACTGGGATGACATCAAAGCACTAACTTCGGCGGATGATGCCTCATGCGCTCAAGTGCTGAGCAAATTTCCGTCACTATTTGAACCAGGCATTGGCAACTTCACAGGCGCCAAGGTGCAGATCCATCTAGTCCCTGAGGCCTGTTCATCACAAGGCTCGAGCGGTTCCATATATGGTGAGCAAGAAAGTCGAGATCGAACTGGACAGACTTCAATGAGAGGGAATCATATCGCCAGTAGGAATTCAACGAGTGGGCCAGCCCAATTGTTTCGGTATTGAAAAGTGATGGCACGGTCAGAATCTGTGGAGACTACAAGGTAACGATCAACCGAGTCTCGTTACAAGACCAGTATGTACTACACAAGGCGGATGACCTGTTCGCACCGTTAGCAGGGGGTAAGTCGTTCACCAAATTGGATCTAACCTCCGCTTACATGACACAGGAGCTGGCTGAATCTTCGAAAAGTTGACATGCATCAACACGCACAAGGTCTATTTATATACCACAGATGCCTTTTTGGGATTCGCTCGGCTGCTGCCATTTTCCAGAGGAATATGGAGAGTCTGCTGAAATCGGTTCTGCGCACCATTGTGTTTCAAGATGACATCCTGATCACCGGTCGTGACACCATCGAACACCTGCACAACCTGGAAGAGCTTCTAAGTTGACTAGACAGAGTGGGACTCAGGCTGAAACGCTCCAAGTGTGTTTTCCTGGCGCCAGAGATCACATTTTTGGGGGGAAAGATTGCGGCAGACGGCATCAGACTCACGGACTCAAAGATGGAGGCCATCAAGAACGCACCCAGACCACAGAATGTGACGGAGCTGCGTTCGTTCCTGGGACTCCTCAACTATTTTGGTAACTTTCTACCTAGGTTGAGCACTTTGCTGGAACCATTGCACATGTTGCTACGTAAGGGTGACGACTGGGTTTGGGGTAAATCTCAAGAGACAGCCTTTGAGAAGGCCAGAAACCTGCAATGTTCTAACAAGTATTGTATGACCCGTATAAACGTTTAGTGCTAGCTTGTGATGCATCTTCGTACGGGGTCAGCTGTGTGTTACAGTAAACCAATGTATCAGGCAAATTGCAACCGGTTGCATATGCATCTAGAAGTTTATCTAAGGCTGAAAGAGGCTACAGTATGGTCAAGAAAGAGGCGTTAGCATGTGTATACGGGGTTAAGAAAATGCACCAATACCTATTTGGACTCCGGTTCGAGCTTGAAACCGACCACAAACCATTCATTTCGCTGTTTTCAGAAAGCAAAGGTATAAACACCAATGCTTCGTCCCACATCCAAAGGTGGGCACTTATGACTATGTTATCCGCCACAGACCAGGCATGGAGAACTGTGCTGATGCTCTCAGTCGACTACCATTGCCCACCGCCGGGGAGGAAATGGCGCCCCGGTCATGGATGTTTTTGAGAGCAAGGGGTCACCCATCACGGCTTGCCAGATCAGGACCTGGACTAGCCTGGACCCTGTGCTATCACTAGTAAAAAGTTGCATCCTCAATGGGAGCTGGTCGGCTGTCCCGGGGAAATGCAAGGTGAAATGAAGCTGTTTCACCGACGTAAAGATGAAATGTCCATCCAGTTGTATTTGGACTTTCAAAAGGCTTTTGACAAGGTCCCACACAAGAAATTAGTGTGCAAAATTAAAGCACATGGTATTGGGGGTAATGTATTGACGTGGATAGAGAACTGGTTGGCAGACAGGAAGCAAAGAGTAGGATTAAACGGGTCCTTTTCAGAATGGCAGGCAGTGACTAGTGGGGTACCGCAAGATTCAGTGCTGGGACCCCAGCTATTTACAATATGCATTAATGATTTAGACGAAGGAATTGAATGTAATACCTCCAAGTTTGCAGATGACACTAAGCTGGGTGGCAATATGAACTGTGAGGAGGATGCTAAGAGGCTGCAGGATGACTTGGACAGGTTAGGTGAGTGGGCAAATGCATGGCAGATGCAGTATAATGTAGATAAATGTGAGGTTATCCACTTTGGTGACAAAATCAGGAAGGCAGAATATTATCTGAATGGTGACAGATTCGGAAAAGGGAAGGTGCAATGAGACCTGGGTGTCATGGTACATCAGTCATTGAAAGTTGGCATGCAGGTACAGCAGGTGAAGAAGGCAAATGCCACGTTGGCCTTCATAGCGAGAGGAATTGAGTATAGGAGCAGAGAGATCTTACTGCAGTTGTACACGGCCTTGGTGAGGCCACACCTTGAATATTGTCTACAGTTTTGGTCTCCTAATCTGAGGAAGGACATTCTTGCTATTGAGGGAGTGCAGCGAAGGTTCACCAAACTGATTCCCGGGATGGCAGGACTGACATATGAAGAAAGACTAGATCGACTAGGCTTATATTCCCTGGAATTTAGAAGAATGAGAGGGGATCTCATAGAAACATATAAAATTCTGACGGGATTGGACAGATTAGATGCAGGAAGAATGTTCCCGATGTTGGGGAAGTCCAGAACCAGTGGTCACAGTCTAAGGGTAAGGGGTAAGCCATTTAGGACGATGATGAGGAGAAACTTCTTCACTCAGGGAATTATTAACCTGTGGAATTCTCTACCACGGAAAGTTGTTGAGGCCAGTTCGTTAGATATATTCAAAAGGGAGTTAGCTGTGGCCCTTATGGCTAAAGGGATCAAGGGGTAATGGAGAGAAAGCAGGAATGGGGTACTAAAATTTCAAAAATGATCAGCCATGATCATATTGAATGGTGGTACAGGTTCGAAGGGCCGAATGGCCTGCTCCTGCTCCTTGTTTCTATGTTTCTATGTCTCTTATGGGGTAATCGCATGGTTTTGCCAAAAAACGCAGGGAAACATTTATATGTGACCTACACAGTACCCACCCAGGCATAGTCATGATGAAGGCTATCGCCAGGTTGCACGTCTGGTGACCCGGCGTTGACTTGGATTTGGAGTCACGCATACACCAATGTAACACTTGCTCTCAGTTGAGCAATGCACCAAGGGAGGCTCCACTGAGTCTGTGGTCATGGCCCTGCAAACCGTGGTCCAGGATCCACGTAGAGTTTGCTGGCCCCCTTCTAGGAAAGATGTTCTTTGTAGTAGTGGACGCTTACTCTAAATGGATTGAATGTGTAATCATGTTATCCTGCACGTCCATAGAAACATAGAAACATAGAAAATAGGTGCAGGAGTAGGCCATTCGGCCCTTCTAGCCTGCACCGCCATTCAATGAGTTCATGGCTGCACATGCAACTTCAGTACCCCATTCCTGCTTTCTCACCATATCCCTTGATTCCCCTAGTAGTAAGGACTTCATCTAATTCCTTTTTGAATATATTTAGTGAATTGGCCTCAACAACTTTCTGTGGTAGAGAATTCCACAGGTTCACCACTCTCTGGGTGAAGAGATTCCTCCTCATCTCGGTCCTAAATGGCTTCCCCCTTATCCTTAGACTGTGTCCCCTGGTTCTGGACTTCCCCAACATTGGGAACATTCTTCCTGCATCTAACCTGTCTAACCCCGTCAGAATTTTAAACGTTTCTATGAGGTCCCCTCTCATTCTTCTGAACTCCAGTGAATACAAGCCCAGTTGATCCAGTCTTTCTTGATAGGTCAGTCCCGCCATCCCGGGAATCAGTCTGGTGAACCTTCGCTGCACTCCCTCAATAGCAAGAATGTCCTTCCTCAGGTTAGGAGACCAAAACTGTACACAATACTCCAGGTGTGGCCTCACCAAGGCCCTGTACAATTGTAGCAACACCTCCCTGCCCCTGTACTCAAATCCCCTCGCTATGAAGGCCAACATGCCATTTGCTTTCTTAACCGCCTGCTGTACCTGCATGCCAACCTTCAATGACTGATGTACCATGACACCCAGGTCTCTTTGCACCTCCCCTTTTCCTAATCTGTCACCATTCAGATAATAGTCTGTCTCTCTGTTTTTACCACCAAAGTGGATAACCTCACATTTATCCACATTATACTTCATCTGCCATGCATTTGCCCACTCACCTAACCTATCCAAGTCGCTCTGCAGCCTCATAGCATCCTCCTCGCAGCTCACACTGCCACCCAACTTAGTGTCATCCGCAAATATGGAGATACTATATTTAATCCCCTCGTCTAAATCATTAATGTACAGTGTAAACAGCTGGGGCCCCAGCACAGAACCTTGCGGTACCCCACTAGTCACTGCCTGCCATTCTGAAAAGTCCCCATTTACTCCTACTCTTTGCTTCCTGTCTGACAACCAGTTCTCAATCCATGTCAGCACACTACTCCCAATCCCATGTGCTTTAACTTTGCACATTAATCTCTTGTGTGGGACCTTGTCGAAAGCCTTCTGAAAGTCCAAATATACCACATCAACTGGTTCTCCCTTGTCCACTCTACTGGAAACATCCTCAAAAAATTCCAGAAGATTTGTCAAGCATGGTCCACTGCCACCATTGAAAGCCTCTGGGCCATGTTCGCCACCCATGGCTTGCCCAACGTCCATTTCAGTGACAACGGACTGTGTTTCACCAGCTCGGTACTCAACGAGTTTATGACCCGCAATGGCATTAAGCATGTCAGGTCTGCCCCGCTTAAGCCCACATCCAATGGTCAAGCGGAACGAGCAGTCCAAACTATCAAGCAGAGCCTGAAATGCGTGATGGACAGCTCCCTGTAGACCCGTTTGTCTCGGGTTTTGCTCAGCTACCAGACGCGACCCCACTTGTTTACCGGGGTTACCCCAGCGGAATTGTTAATGAAGAGAGCACTCAAAACCAGGCTCTCTTTAGTCCACCCAGATCTCAATGATCATGTGGAAACCCGGCGTCACCGGCAAAACATGTACCATGATCGTGCGGCTGTATCGCGAGACATTGATGTAAATTACCCTGTGTTTGTCCTTAATTACGGTCATGGTCCCAAATGGGTTGCTGGCACTGTCTTGGCCAAGAAGGGGAATAGAGTGTTTATTGTCAAATTATGTACTGGACAAATGTGCAGAAAACATATGGATCAGACCAAACTGCGAATTACTGGCAATCAGGAACAACCTGAAGAGGACATCACCGTCATTGATCCACCAACACACACCCAACCAGCAATCGACCCTCGCTGTCAATCAAGAGGATAAACCCACCATGCCCAACAGTCCGGTCAGACCAGCCGCGCTGCAGTGCAGCAATGGCCCGACTAACTCACCCATGCCAGGGTTCGAACTCAGGCTTTCAACCAGGGAGCGAAGGGCCCCCGACCGGCTCAACTTGTAAATAACTTGTATCAAAGATTTTGGCAGGGGGGGTGAGGGAGTGATGTTATGTATGTAAACATTATAACTGTGTAAGACTTGCCACCAGAGGATGCACCTGTTGGAGGCCCAAGGGTCACCTGCACACCTCATGCAAGAGAGTATAAAAGACCGTCTGCCATACTGTTTTGGACTAAGGTCACATGAGTTTAAGCTTGCAGTACTCAGTCTTGTGGAGTTATTCTAAACATAACAGAAACTATGTTCTTTTAGAATATTGCCGTGCTTGGTAAGGAAGTTTTGGTCATGTTAAAAAGAACTGGTTTAGATTAACATCAACTGGCCTATTATTTTATTAATACAAAAATGAAAGAGGCAATTTTAACCCTGCCTGTCCAGTGGCAAGTGGGCAGTTAAAATCAG
Source organism: Pristiophorus japonicus (assembly GCF_044704955.1). NCBI lineage: Eukaryota > Metazoa > Chordata > Chondrichthyes > Pristiophoridae > Pristiophorus > Pristiophorus japonicus. The sequence goes on along the minus strand of NC_091989.1, from coordinate 33,337,811 downwards.
CCTGGGATCTTATCCACTGACTTCCTGTTCTCTTCCTACAGTCTTCGATTTTAACCTGATCCTCTGCAGGCGGGAAGGACAACTGCTGAAAACCGATGGGCCATTCTTTAACTATGTAGACTTGGCACCGAACACAATAGTAACCATGGGATTGAGCTGGGAAACCATTGTGACTTTCTTGTCAGATCAAAATAGTGGGAAGAGGAGCCCCTGTCATGTATCTCACATTACTGTATATAACTGTATCTTATCATGCTATACATGACTGTAACTGGATATGACCTGTAACAATAAGCATACCTTACCACCAGGGGTGCACTTGCAGGAGACACTCCATACCTGTCCCACTGAGGTATATAAAGGGAGGTCTCAGGCAAGTGCAACACTGGGAGAGCTGGAATTAAAGGTGCAGGTCCTGAATGACCTTGACTTCAGCATGTGTCTCGTGTAAGTCAGTACATTAAAGTCAGGACTTAACAGTGGCAATGAGTTACGGGATCACAGAATCCATAGAATGGCTACCAACAGCTCAGATGAGAAATACAATGCTGGAGACAATTGGAATGACTTTATAGAGAGGCTCCAGCAAAGCTTTGTGACCAAAGACTGGCTGGGCGACGATAAGGCAGACAAGAGAAGAGCCCATCTCTTGACCAGCTGTGGCTCGAAAACATATGCTTTAATGAAAGACCTGCTGGCACCCGAGAAACCAGCAAGCAAGTCGTTTGAGGAGTTGAGCATACTGGTGAGAGACCACCTGAAGCCAGTGAGCAGCCTACACATCGCCAGACACAGGTTCTACAACTACAGATGCTGTGTGGGCCAAAGCATACCCGACTTCGTGGCGGAACTTCGGAGGCTGGCTAGTTCATGTGAGTTCCCCAATGAACTAAGGAGAGAAGTACTGAGAAACTTTTTTATTGAAGGAATAGGCCACGCAGGCATATTCCGAAAGCTTATAGAGACTAAGAACTTGACTCTAGAGGCAGCAGCACTGGTCGCACAGGCGTTCTTGGCAGGCGAAGAAGAAACGAGGCTGATCTATACTTCGGGTACGATAACCAACGAGGCAGCAGAACAAGGGGTTCACATTGTGAAACAAACCGCTACTCCCACACACAGACAAAGGCAGGAGAGCAGGCCTTCAACAGCAGACAGTGGCACCAGAAGTCATCAAAATCAAGGGCCACATGAACGGCCGATCACACCTCATCAACCCACAATGCGAGCAATCAACAACAGATTGAGAGAAGCTCAAGGGAGATCAGCCAGACGCAGCTCATCCTTCGGAAACAATGGAAACGGTCTGTGTTCGTGATGTGGGGGAAGGCACTCAACCAGGGTGTGTCGATTTCAGCATGCCGTTTGCAGAAACTGCAACTACACAGGGCATCTGGCTCACATGTGCAGAAAAACAGCAGCTCGGCTGGTAAATGAATCGGAAGGGTCGGAAAGCGGACCAGAAGATGGTTGGAACAGTGCACGGGACGCCGAGGTACAGCGGGTTAACACGATCAATGTCCACTGTTCTTACACCAAGATGCCTCCAATTATGATGAGGGTTCTACTCAACGGGATACCCGTCAACATGGAACTGGACACGGGGGCCAGTCAATCCCTCATGAGAGTTCAACAATTTGAACAGCTGTGGCCGCACAAAAGCAACAGACCAAAACTCACAAAGATCGACACCAAACTAAGGACCTATACTAAAGAAATCGTCCCAGTCCTTGGCAGCGCCATGCTCTCAGTCACACACAAAGGGATGGTGCACCGACTTTCCCTGAGGATTGTCCCCAGGGATCTCCCAGCCCTGTTGGGGAGAAGCTGGCTAGCAAAACTTAATTGGAAATGGGATGATGTTCACGCCATGTCGTCAGAGGAACGGACCTCCTACTCAACAGTTCTAAGCCGTTTTGAACATCTCTTTCAGCCAGGTGTGGGCACCTTCAAAGGGGCTAAAGTTAGAATCTACATCACACACAATGCCAGACTGGTCCATCACAAGGCTAGAGCTGTGCCTTATGTGATGAGGGAAAAGATTGAAAACAAACTGGACCGGCTTCTGCAGGAAGGCATAATTTCTCCCGTGGAATTCAGCGACTGGGCAACCCCCATTATCCCCGTCATGAAGCCTGTGGGGATTACAAGTCTACCATAAACAGAGTCTCCCTACAGGACCAATACCTGCTGCCCAGAGCGGAGGACCTATTTGCCACGTTGGCTGGAGGAAAACTTTTCTCGAAACTTGACCTCACATCTGCGTATATGACGCAAGAACTGACCAAAGAGTCTAAGCTACTCACCACCATCAACACACATTGAGGCCTTTTTGTGTACAATCGATGCCCATTCGGCATCAGGTCGGCAGCTGCTATATTCCAGCGCAACATGGAGAGTCTGCTCAAGTCCATTCAAGTCCATCCCGAGGACGATTGTGTTTCAAGATGACATATTCATCACGGGCAGGGACACCGACTCTCATCTCCGCAATCTTGAGGAAGTACTAAGTCGATTGGATCGGGTAGGCCTCAGAGTTAAGAAATCCAAGTGTCTGTTTCTCGCGCCTGAGGTTGAATTTTGGGCAGAAGGATTGCCCATGATGGAATCTGCCCAGCCGAATCCAAAACCGAAGCGATTCGCCTGGCACCCAGGCCCCGGAATGTCTCGGAACTGCGCGCCTTTCTCGGGCTACTCAATTACTTTGGGACCTTTATGCAGAACTTGAGCATGCTGCTGGAGCCTCTCCACGTGCTACTCAGAAAGGAGTGCGATTGGTTTTGGGGGGACGCCCAAGAACGCGCCTTCAATAAGGCACGCAACCTTCTATGTTCCTAGAGTGTTTTAGCCTTTTTTGACCCAGGTAAAAAGTTAGTCCTTATGTGTGATGCGTCAGCATACGGGGTCGGGTGCGTTTTACAGCACGTCAATGATGCGGGTAAATTGCAGCCCGTTGCTTTCGCAGGCGGAGCGCGGGTACAGTATGGTTGAGAAGGAGGCGCTCGCGTGCGTGTATGGTGTCAAAAAGATGCACCAATACCTTTTCGGGGCCAAGTTTGTGTTAGAAACTGACCATAAACCCCTCACGTCCCTACTATCCGAGTGCAAGGCAATCAACGCCAACGCCTCGGCGCGCATTCAGCGGTGGGCACTCATGCTGGCGGCTTACGACTACACGATAAGGCACAGACCAGGCACAGACAACTGTGCCGACGCGCTTAGCAGGCTACCCCTGGCGACCACAGAAGGGTCCGACGAACAGGACTGTGAGATGGTCATGGCAATCAATGCCTTTGAATCCACAGGTTCGCCCATGACGGCTCGCCAAATCAGAGCATGGACGACCAGCGACCCCATGTTATCTCTAGTTAAAAGATGCGTTTTAACCGGTGACTGGGCAGAGGCTCGCGATGCCTGCCCCGAGGAGGTCAAACCCTTCCATAGGCGCATGCATGAACTCTCACTACAGGCAGACTGCCTGATGTGGGGCAGCCGAGTAGTTATGCCCTTATGAGGCAGGGAGGCATTTGTCCGGGAGCTCCATCGCAAGTACCCAGGGATCGTCCTTATGAAGGTCATAGCCAGATCTCATGTCTGGTGGCCTGGTATTGATGCGGACTTGGAGCTCTGCGTCCGTCGGTGCACCATTTGTGCCCAACTCAGTAATGCCCCCAGGGAGGCCTCCCTAAGCCCCTGGCCCTGGCCCACCAAACCGTGGTCGCGGGTGCATGTAGACTATGTGGGCCCATTCATGGGCAAAATGTTCCTCGTAGTCGTTGATGCATTTTCAAAATGGATCAAGTGCACCATTTTAAACTCGAGCACCACCTCCACCACTGTGGAGAGCCTTAGAACCATGTTTGCAACGCACGGCATTCCTGACATATTGGTCAGTGATAATGGTCCGTGCTTCACCGGTGCAGAATTCCACGATTTTATAGTTGACTACGGTATAAATCACGTTAAGACGGCACCTTTCAAGCCGGCCTCCAATGGCCAGGCAGAGCGAGCAGTGCAGATCATTAAACAAGGCATGCTCAGAATCCAAGGTCCCACGCTGCAGAGTCGCCTGTCGCGACTGCTGCTGACATACAGATCTTGTCCGCATTCGTTGACTGGGGATCCCCCCCCCGCGCAACTATTAATGAAACGAACCTTAAAGACCAGGCTCTCATTAATCCTCCCAGACATGCATGAAATTGTTGAGGCTAAGCGTCAAAAGCTAACTGAGTACCATGACCGAAATTTGAGGGGGAGGTGGAATGAGATAGGGGACAAAGAGTTTGTGCTAAACTGTGGCCGGGGTCCCAAATGACTTGCAGGGACAGTAACAGACAAAGAGGGAAACAGGCTACTGATTGTACAAATGGACAATGGCCAAACCTACCAGAGGCATGTAGACCAAATAAAAAGTAGATTCACTGATAACACTGAAGAACCAGAGGCAGACTACAATGTGGAATTCACACCACACCTGGTGGACAGACAGGTGGAACAACTTGAAGAAAGGGCAGTCTCAACAGACAGCCCAGGCGAGATACCAGCAATCACATCAAACGAAACAGACAGCCCAGGCGCGATACCAGCAAACACACTGAACGATAAACAGGCACCAAGGCAAACAACTGAACCACAATTAAGACACTCCACGCGAGAGCGCAGACCACTTGAGAAACTGAATCTATAAAGGCAATAAGACCTTGGGGGAGGGTGATGTCATGTATCTCACATTACTGTATATAACTGTATCTTACCATGCTATACATGACTGTAACTGGATATGACCTGTAACAATAAGCATACCTTAGCACCAGGGATGCACTTGCAGGAGACACTCCATACCTGTCCCACTGGGGTATATAAAGGGAGGTCTCAGACAAGTGCAACACTGGGAGAGCTGGAATTAAAGGTGCAGGTGACCTTGACTTCAGCATGTGTCTCATGTAAGTCAGTACATTAGAGTCAGGACTTAACAGCCCCGACCAGAAGTAGCTCAATAACAAAAGTTTTAAGCTTTTTATTTACTTTCCTTGTGCGGCCAGGATGAGAGGAAGTGCTGTTCAACACCCCACAAGGAAAGTTTAGGCCTCCCCTACCCCGGGTACCCCCATCACCCGACTGCGAGGCCGCCCTGAAAACTCCTCCTTGCAACTTACTTGGGTCCCGTTTCTTTGTTCCCTGCCAGTGGTCTCCTGCTACCCAAAATTGTGCTCCAACCTGCCAACCAGTTGGTGCATCCTGCCAGTTTTGGGCAGGCAACTCACTGGGGGCAGATGAAGCTTGGAAGTTAAAACTGTCCGAGTCACATGCTGCCAATGTCAGTATGGTTTGCCGCCCGCCCTGATCCCATCCACTTGATTAAAATTGAGGCTGAAATCTTTATCTGCAGGCTGCTGTCAGGGCTGAATGCCACCTTTTACATTTATTATTGATGTCTGAAACAATACAGGGCCAATAATGCAATGCTCAGTGCCCATTGTGCATCAGGTGTCTGTATCCCGATTTATGGGACGCTGAGGCCCGGTCAGCGCCCAGTGTGCAGGGAATTCCATAATGTGGCCCTGAAACACCTCTGGCACTGACAGTCTATGCATCTGGTGTGCACAAGACTCATTGAGGCCCTGGTAATTATTAAGGCACTTGGAGGTCTGAGCATTGCGCCATACACTCTACACCCATATAAAAAAAGACTTTTGTCATGTTAGATCCGTTCTCTTAAAGTGGATTTATTTGTTTGGATGTTGAGGATTGCTGTGTTTGTTTGCAATTATTTCAGTGCTTGCTTGATCTTTAACTGTTTAATTGCATGGCTATTTTGCAGAAGCAAGCTTAGTGAGAGCTTCTTAAAGCTCAACCCCATCTGCTAACCCTGCCTGTTTCCCCAGGAATATTTCATTGTATATGTAAAAAAAGCAAAATATTTCAAATGCTGAAAATCTGAAATAAAAACAGAAAACATTAGAAACACTCCAGATGGTCAGGCATCATCTGTCGAGAGAACACAAATCAGTTAATGTTTGAGGTAGGGCTGGATTTTCGGTGTTTATAGCCTCAGTTAGCGGCCAGAGGGGGTGTTAATGCGAGCGTTAGAGCTTAGCGACCAGATGACAGCTTTTAGTGCCCTGACGGAAAATTCATTAGAGACCCACTGGGGCGCAAACTGCTAGCACCTGGCTGCTGACGATCACTCCGATCATGCCGTATTCCTGGTTCAACTCTTGCGCCCCGGTTGCTAAATTCAGTGCATGCGCCTCATTGAGCGCCCGCCAATAATGTCTGGAAAAACAGTTGGTACAGGCTTGCAGAGTCATTAACTGATGACTACTTAAAGGGATGAGAAAGCGCTTTTCTCGGAGGTCACAGTCGGTGTTTACACACAGCACGATGCGTGAGCCTCCGTGTTTGCAGCAGCAGACAGACATAACAGTACAGGTTGAAAACAAGTGATTTTGAAAACTTTAATGGGTGCATTACTATGCCGTGCCTTTAAGACTCGGCTTTTCCCAGGATCTGATTCGAAGTTCCACGCATGCGCAATTGGCCCGCAAAATGTACTGACCAAACTTTCATTATCGCCCCCCCCCACCCCCGCCCCCACCCCCCCTCCAGCTCTGATGTGCAATGGCTGATTTATCACTCCTGTCAACTCTTTGACCGAATTTCTGGGTGGGAGCCGCAAACTTTGTCAAGGCGCTAAAAGTACCGCTCTGCCTGGATTAATGCCGCAAGGGAGGCACGCCCGAATTTCTCCCCCTTCCTCTTTTGGCATACTCTGAAAGGCCCTCAAGACACCTGTCACTGCGTCCTTATGAACAGCAAATCCAACTTCCCAATACTCCTTTCTTGTTGATCTTCTCACACAGCATGTCCTTTGGAGGCTAACCTCAGCAACATCCACCCTGCTCACCCCACTCACCACTGTCCGCTTGGACTCTGCAGTGGATCAACAATCCTTGTCTCTCTTCATATTTACCTCCAGAATGTCCATTCACTCACGGATAAGGCTCTTGCCATCTACAATCTATTTGTGAATGATTACATTGACATCCTAACTTTGATTGAAACTTGGCTCATGGATAGTGGCACTTTGCCCCTTACTGAACGCTTCACTTCCTTTCTGGGGCATGACTATCCGGCTGCCCTTACTGAAGCCTCAGGACTCAATAATTCCAATGCTCTTCTGGCCAGCTTCCTGTCCTCCATGCTATGAAATTTAAGCTCATCCAAATCTGTACTGCATTTATCCCGCACCAAATCTTGCTCACTCATCGTCCTTGCTGACCTACATTGACTCCCAATCCCCACACCTCCAGTTTGAAATTGTTGTCTTCGAGTTTAAATCCTTTCATGGCCTCGTCCTTTCCAATCTCATTAAACCCCTCACCAAATCTTCTGTTTCTCTCACCCTGGCCTCTTGTGCATCCCCTCCTCCCTTCACGCCACCATATTTTGGAACTCCCTCCCTAAACCCCTCTGCCTTCTGCCTCCCTTTTTCTTTAAAACCTTCTTTTAAATGCACCGCTTTGATCAAGACTTTGGTCACCCTTGCTAATATCTCCGTTTTTGGTAAAATTTATTTTTTTGATTATGCCTGAGAAGCACCTTGGGATGTATTTCGAAGATAAGGGTGCTATAGAAAGTCAGATGAGGCCGAAGAGTTAAAATCCTCACACTGCTGAGGTCAGGATGGTTTACCGCACAACTTGGACCCCTCCCACCCACTTCATACCTAGAGTTAAAATCGGGGCTTTAGTATGTTAGAAAAAAAAAATCACCATCTAAGCAGTAGAATTATTGTAAATAGTTAGCTGACTTACTTGTCAGATCTAAATGATTGTAAAATTTATGTTTTAACATTAGCCAAGAGTGTAGTGTCCCTGCACCTTACTACAAACTCACACGAGGCATAGATATATCAGGCACGGTCACTCTGTGACCTTTACCTTTATTGCCAGGACCAAGGCGTGCTGACCCTGGGTGGGTCCTCCCCTTTTATACCTGGAAGCCCAGGTGAGGAGTGTCTCCCGCAAGTTCACCCCGTGTGGTCAGGGTGTGCATTTCTAGGGTACAGGTACAGTGTACATGAGTTACAGTTACATGACTATGTCATTGCAAGATGGTTAAATACATGATATCACCTCCCCCCTTAAGTCTTTTTGTTTCAGAAGTTAAGTCTGTCAGGTGGTCGACGCTCTCTCATGGAGCTCCACAGTTGTGGCTCTGGTGGCTGAGCCTCGGCACGTGTCTCTGTCACTTGAGGTGATTCCGGCCTGTCCGGGACTGTGCATGCTGAGGGCTGTCTTTGTTACTCGTTCACTGGCAGTGGTGTGGGTACCATCTCATGCTCTTCTTCAAGTTCCTCCGTGTCTATGCTGAACCTTTTCTTTACTTGGTCCAAGTGTTTGCGGCATATCTGCCCATTGTTTAGTCGGACCACCATGACTCTATTTCCTTCTTTGCCAATTACGGTGCCCTCAAGCCACTTGGGTCCCAAAGCATGGTTAAGAACAAATACCGGGTCATCTATTTCTATACACCTCCCCCTTGAGATCGATCATGGAGCTCGGTTTGGGACTGGCGCTTGCCCTCAACAATGTCGACCAGGGCTGGGTGAATGAGGGACAGCCGCATCTTGAGCATGCGTTTTATGAGGAGTTCCGCTGGCGGGACACCCGTGAGCGAGTGCGGGCGGGACCTGTAGGCCAACAGGAGACACGATAGGTGGGACTGAAGGGAAGGTCCTTGGATGCGTAGCATGCCCTGTTTTATGACTTGGACCGCCCGTTCCGCCTGGCCATTGGAAGCCGGCTTGAATGGCGCTGTCCGGACGTGCTTGATACCATTGGCCGACATAAACTCTTGGAATTCATGGCTGGTGAAACACGGGCCATTGTCGCTGACCAGGATGTCCAGCAAGCCATGGATCGCGAAAATCGTATGCAGACTCTCCACGGTGATGGATGTCGTGCACGAGTTCAATATGATGCACTCGATTCACTTCGAGTATGCATCGACAACGGTCAGGAACATTTTCCCCATGAATACGTGACCATGGTCTGGTGGGCCAGGGCCACGGGCTGAGTGGGGCCTCCCTGGGGGCATTGCCCAGCTGGGCACACGTCGTGCACCTGCGAACCCAGTGTTCCAGGTCTGAGTCAATCCCCGGCCACCATACATGTGACCGGGCAATGGCCTTCATTAACACGATGCCAGGGTGCTCGCTGTGGAGTTCCCTGATGAATGCTTCATTTCCTTTCTGGGGCATGACTACCCAGCTGCCCTATAGCAGGCAGTCGGCTTGGATGGAGAGCTCATCCATCCGTCTCTGAAATGGTCTGACTTCCCCGGGGCACGCCCTGTATGCGGGCGCCCAATCCCCAGTCAGGACACATTTCTTTATCATGGATAGGAGGGGGTCCCTGTTGGTCCAGAGTTTGATCTGGCAGGCTGTGATGGGGGAGCCCGCAGTGTTAAAAGCCTCAATGGCCATGACTATCTCGGCGCTCTGCTCCGACGCCCCCTCGGTGGTGGCCAGTGGGAGCCTGCTGAGCGCGTCAGCGCAATTTTCGGTGCCTGGCCAGTGTCGTATGATGTAGTCATACCAGCCAGTGTGAGGGCCCAGCGCTGTATGCGAGCTGACGCATTGGCGTTGACAGCCTTGCTGTCAGACAACAAGGACGATAGCGGCTTGTGGTCCGTCTCTAACTCGAACTGTCTACCAAAAAGGTACTGGTGCATCTTTTTCACACCGTAAACACACGCGAGTGCTTCCTTCTCGACCATACTATATCCACGCTCTGCCTGGAAGAGCAACCTGGAGGCGTAAGCCACGGGTTGGAGTCGGCCGTCATCGTTACTCTGCTGCAACACATACCCAACCCCGTAGGATGACGCATCGCATGTTAAGACCAGTTTTTTACAAGGGTCATACAAAGTCAACAGTTTGTTGGAACACAGCAGGTTCCTCGCCTTATTGAAAGCCCGTTCTTGACAGTCCCCCAAAAACTATTCACAACCTTTACGCAGGAGCATATGTAACAGCTCCAACAATGTGCTTAAGTTCGGCAGAAAGTTCCCAAAATAGTTCAAAAGTCCCAGGAATGATCGCAACTCCGACGTGTTGCCGGGCCTGGGTGCCCGGTGGATTGCCTCCGTTTTGATTCAGTGGGCCGGATCCCGTCTGCGGCAACCCTCCTGTCCAAAAACTCGACCTCTGGGGCCAAAAACACACACTTGTCCTTTTTCAGCTGCAAGCTTACCCGATCCAATCAGCGTAGCACCTCCTCCAGGTTGTGGAGGTGTTCTTGGGTGTATCGACACGTTATGAGAATGTCGTCTTGGAATGCGATTATTCCAGGGATGGATTTGAGCAAGCTTTCCATGTTTCTCTGAAAGATGGCTGCTGCCGAACGAATGCCAAACAGACACCTGTTGTAGACAAATAATCCCTTGTGCGTCGTGATGGTGGTCAGAAGCTTGGATTCTTCAGCCAGTTCCTGAGTCATGTCGGCCGAAGTGAGGTCCAACTTCGTGAACAGCTTGCCACCTGCCAGCGTGGCAAAAAGGTCCTCCGCTCTCGGAAGCGGGTATTGGTCTTGCAGCGATACTCGGTTGATGGTGGCTTTGTAGTCGCCACAAATCCTGACCGAGCCATCTGCTTTGAGGGCGGGAATGATGGGACTTGCCCAGTCGCTGAATTCAACGGCCAAAATTATGCCTTCTCTGAGCAGCCTGTCCAGTTCACATTCAATTTTTTCACGCATCACATACGGCACCGCTCTGGCTTTGTGGTGCACTGGTCTGGCGTCCGGAGTGATGCCTATCACTACTTTAGTGCCCTCGACACCAGGTTGAAACAGTGACCCGAATTTTTGTAGGACCTGTGAGCATGAACTTCGCTCCACGGATGAAATGGCGTGCACAGCCCCCCATTTCTAATTCATCTCAGCTAGCCAATTCCTCCCCAAAAGCGCGGGGCTAGTTCCCAGAACGATCCAGAGTGGCAGCCGGTTCAGTAATCCATTATGTGTTTCCACCAAGTTTGCACTGCCCAGCACTGGGATGATCTCTTTGGTGTACGTCCGTAGCTGCATCTCAATGAGTTCCAGTTTGGGCCTGCTAGCTCTGTGTGGCCATAGTCTCTCAAATTGTTGGGTGCTCATGAGTGACTGGCTAGCTCCCATGTACACCGGGATGCCATTCAGTAAGACTTTCATCATCATGGGTGGCGTTTTAGTGTATGAGCTGTGGACATCAGCCACATGAACCCGCTGAACTTCAGTATCTATGGCTTTACCTCAGGCCTCATCCTGCATTGCAGACCCCTAGTCTGGTTCCTCTGTCTCGAAGATTAGCCTTGCTACTGCCTTTTTGCACATCCTGGCCAAGTGTCCACTGACATTACAAATCCTACAGGTATATTGCTGGAACCTGCAGCTTTTCGCAGTGTGTCTGCCCCCGCACCTCCAGCATGAGCTGAGATTGAGATTGTTGTTAACAAAAGGACTATTACCAGGCATTCCTCTCTGATTGCCCATTTGGCTGTTTCTAAGCACTCTGATGGTGGGTGTTAATGGTCCCAACGCAGGACGCATTGCTCCTCGAGATGGCATGAATTGCCGATCCCCTTTCCATTGTCCTTGTTGCAGGCCCACCCTAGAGCCTGTTGCTGCCTGGGCGGTTTCGAAATGCCCTTGCCTGCCTGCGGGGTCCCGAGCTGCGTTCACCACGTTAACTCCCTGGTCCGTCGCCACGTTTGGACCAGGGCTGCGTGCATAAATTAGCTTGGTCTCCTCTTCCACTACCATAAAGGTCTGAGCTATCAACGCCGCCCCTTCTAAAGTCAAGTCCTTAGTCTTTATGAGCTTCCTGAAAATGCCAGCATGATTAATGCCCTCGATGAAAAAGTCCCTTAACATCTCCCCCTGCAGGCATTGGAGAACTTATAGAGACTGGCCAAGTGCCGCAGTTCCGCCACGAAGTCTGAGACGTTTTGTCTCTCCCAACGCCGGTGAGAATAGAACCAGTGCCGGGCCATGTGTACACTACTCGCCGGCTTGAGACGCTCACTGATCAGCTGGCTGAGCTCTTCGAAAGACTTATCTGCCGGCTTTTGGGATGCGAGCGGTTCTTTCATCAGTGCATATGTCTGTGGTCCGCAGCTGGTCAGTAGATGCGCCCTCCGCTTGTCAGCCGCTGTCTCTTCCAGCCAGTCCTTTGTGACAAAGCTCTGCTGGAGTCTTTCCACGAAGTCGTCCCAGTCCTCACCCACACAGTAACGTTCCTCTGTGCCACCGGTGGCCATCCTCGTGATTCGGTGATTCCCGTTTCTTGTCGCCAAATGTAGTGTCCCTGCACCTTACTACAAACTCACACGAGGCATAGATATATCAGACACGGTCACTCTGTGACCTTCACCTTCATTGCCAGGACCAAGGAGTGCTGACCCTGGGTGGGACCTCCCCTTTTATACCTGGAAACCCAGGTGAGGAGTGTCTCCCGCAAGTTCACCCCGTGTGGTCAGGGTATGCATTTCTAGGGCACAGGTACAGTGTACATGAGCTACAGTTACATGACTATGTCATTGCAAGATGGTTAAATACATGACAAAGAGGTTTAATGTGGTGATACTTATGTTCAGCAATACATGATAAGGCAAATGGCTATAATGGTTCTGAAGTGTAACACTGATAATCCAGTAAAGGCATGAAATATAGATATGTTAAAAGAGGAGTTTGTGGCACTCTTACCTTCAGGCGTTCTTCGCTTTCTTCTTTCTTTTCCTGTTCTTTTTGCACATTTTTAACTTCTTCACTTTTGTTTTCCACCTCTTCTTTTGATGTTTTGATTTCACGTTTCCTCTGTGTAATTTCTCTCTTTAGTTCAATACAATTTTCTCTCAGTGCTTTAGTCTTCCTTTCAAAATCCTGCAAAAAACAGAACAAAAACAAGTCAAAAAAGTCAAACCTAGCTCCAGGAATAAAATATGTCTTTAACACAATTAAAAACTTTTGCAAACCATTAATGCTATAGATAGTAATTAATAATATTTATTGATTATCAGCAGATACTTGATTCCATTAGACATTAGGGAATATGCAACTTTCCATTTTATTGCCAAACTGCAAAGATACACTGCAACAGTGTGGAAAATATTGCCTTGTCTCTTGTTTTCTCCCCATATCACTTTACCTATGTGATAAAATTCAAACCTGAAACCTTCTTGGCCCAAGACTAGCACTCAACCAATTGAGCTACTGACAATATGTAGGAAGCCCTCATTAAGACTATCTATGTGTATGGCTTGGAATTATGCCATGTCTGAGGCCTGGATTTTCCTCAGGTTGACAAAAAGAGCTACGATAATGAATCATTGATGACATATTCTCTTTATACTGTACTGAAATTGCTAACAGTAATGAGCACAGCCAATCTTTCTTGAGTACTCCCATTTTTCTAACAGTAGTTCTACCTGTCTTTGTTTCTTGTTACCTTAGCTTGGACTAGATATGACTACACACCAAGGAACTGAGGGGTCGAAATTGCCTTCCGCCCGAAACAGGTTGCACCTACTGCTTTTGAAGTGTTCCGTCTGCCCCAATGCATGGGATGGACAATCTGGAGAAATTCAGGTCTTGGTGGTTGTTTTTGGAGCGGGCCAGAAGTAGTTTCATCATCGGGGCGGAAGTGACGTCAGGTTCGAGTAGCCGCCTCTAGCGGGGCGGAGATGGGGGTGGGTCGGAGTGGCTGATGCTCCAAGTCATCAGCACTGCGCTGATGGCGTCATCATGTTGGTGCGTCACAACATCCCTCCCCTTCAGTTAAAGGGGAGGGCCGCTGCGAACTCTGCAGCCACTTTAGTGACAAACACTGGGCCAACAGGGAGGGTTTCGGCCGGACCAGCTTCCTGGCACCCTTTAACCAAAGAGAACCGTCACTTTTGATGAGATCCAGTATATCACTGATAACAATGAAAGTCAGAGAGGAACCTAGCTTGCCAGAGGGAGCCTCTGTACATGCTGCAATAAAATGAACAATATATTGAAGGAGGAGGCTATTTAGTTTATTCTAAAGGCTATATTTTGTTGGTTCTCAAGGGTATTTAAATTATATTCAAATGACCAATGGCAGGAATTTCAAGCTTGATTCTCTTTCTTTGTATTCCCACTGACTGATATGACTCAGTATAATTTATGTATCATGTAAATTGGAGTGATCTGTACACTGTATTTGTGTACTAGCGATTGTTTATCAAACAAAATAAATCTGTTACAGAGAACTGTTTACAGAGAATATTATTTCTACACATGCACTCTGGCTAACATTTGGCATTATATGCTCCTCCACAGTGGAGTAACACTGAACTTGCAACTGAACCATCAGAAAAAAACTTTTGTTTGAAACCTTTGTTGATTGACTTGAGCAATTTATAATAGACAGACTGTACATGTCCTTACGGGGAATTGGCGTGGTGGGCTGAGTGACAACCTTTTCCTATTATCTTCTTAACATCATCATCATCATCATCATCATATGCAGTCCCTCGGAATCGAGGAAGACTTGCTTCCACTCCCAAAGTGAGTTCTCTGGTGGCTGAACAAACCAATACGAGAGCCACAGACCCTGTCACAGGTGGGACAGACATTCGAGGGAAGGAGTGGCTGGGGCTGGTTTGCGCTTGACCTCTTCACGCTCTTTGCGTTGAGACTTGAAGAACTCAACGCCCTCCCGGATGCACTTTCTCCACCTCGGACGGTCTTCAGCCAAAGTCTCCCAGGTGTCAGTGGGGATATCGCACTTTACCAGGGAGGCTTTCAGGGTGTCTTTGTAATGCTTCCACTGCCCACCTTTGGCTCGTTTATCATGACGGAGCTCCGCATAAAGCATTTGCTTGGGGAGTCTCGTGTCTGGCATGCAAACTATATGGCCTGCCCAGCAAAGCTGATCGAGTGTGGTCAGTGCTTCAATACTGGGGATGTTAGCCTGGACGAGGACACTAATGTTGGTGCGCCTGGACGAGGACACTGATGTTGGTGCGCCTGTTCTCCTAGGGGATCCACAGGATCTTGCGGAGACATCTTTGGTGATATATCTCCAGTGACTTGAGGTGCCTTCTATACATCGTCCATGCCTCAGATCCATACAGGAGGGCGGGTATTACTACAGTCCTGTAGACCATAAGCTTGGTGGTAGATTTCACACTGCTAGATATAGCCTAGAAGGCCTATACATGCTTTAGGACAATGAGGCAGCTAAAAGACAAATCCAACAAGTAGAAAAACACACATGGTGGGAGACAGTGTATAATACAGGCCAGCACCTATCATACTGCTTGATATCTGAATCTTTAATTGTTGACCAGATTGTGGTATTGGGGGTTTTGCTCATTTTAGTCTGTTGGTTTAGAGGTGTTATAAAATATTTAAATAAGAAAGTAGATAGACATGAAATGGTAGCTTTATTAAGCGAACAATAATAGTGATGTATCAGAAGAAGTTCTTCTCCCTCAAGTTGGGAGTGTTGAACTATGAAAAAGTATACAATTGAAATATAGGGCTCAATTTTCCCCAGTTACCTGCACTGTTTCTTTGGCGCGCGCGGCTTTTTTTTGGCATAAATTAAAATATGCAAGTTTCCCCAACATTTCTCCGCCAGCGTAACTCAGTTAATTACGATTTTTTTAGGTTAGTTTTTTTTGCATCATAGCCTGATGTCTGCGCCAGTTTTTCACATTTAAGTTCACGTTTGGCTAATTTCCATTTTTCCTAGGACGGCATATGTGACCACTCCCAAAAAACCTTCTGGGCACTTAAGAAAAAGTAGTGCACATTAAAAAACCATCACAGAAAGATGCCATTGTTTTTAGGCGAAGTTTTGGAGGGAGTCAAGAAGGCAGAGAATGTGCATCATGAAGCTTAAAGTTCCCCATGGCCACCCAGGCAATGCGTGACAGGGCTGTGGGCTTCTCCAGGATTGCTGACTTCCCAAAGATACAGGACTGCATTGATTGTACCCACATCGTCTTGCGAGCACCTTTGGAGAATTCAGAGATGTTCAGGAACAGAAAAAGCTTCCACTCCGTGAATGTGCAGATCGTCTGTGACGACATGCATCGCATCATGGCAGTTGATGCGAGATACCCTGGGAGCACCCATGATGCGTTCATCCTACACGAGAGCGCTATATCTGCTATGTTTCAGCAGCAGTCAGAAGGGCAGAGCTGGCTGCTAGGAGACAAAGGGTATGGCCTCACCACCTGGCTCATGACGCCCTTACGCGCAACCCGGATGGAAGCTCACCAGGAATACAACATGTCAAACATTGCGACGCGCAGCATAATAGAGAGGACCATTAGCATCTTGAAGCAGCGTTTCCAATGCTTGGACCATTCCGGGGGCTTCTTGCAATACTCCCCTGAGATCGTTGGTCAGTTCATTGTTGTCTGCTGCATGCAGCACAACTTAGCCATCATGCAGCAGCCACAGCTGGTAGTAGTAGACCCACTTGAGGTGTGAGTGGCTGATGATGAGGAAGAAGATGCAGATGATGAGGAGGAGGAAGCCATGCAACTACCTGAACCCAGAGCACGACGGTGGAGGAGGGCGGGCCGTCATGTTCGTTTAACGATTGCTCGAGCCTTGCGCCAGCAGCCCATCCATGAACGCTTTGCTGCCTGAAGGCTCAGCGGCAACGATTCCAAATGGACCATGTTTACTGTTTGGACCTGTTCTGTAATATTGTGTTGTGTTAATGGAACAAATAATGGAAATTATTCTTCTTTAGTTCAAAAAGTTGTGCTAATAATGGAACAAATAATGGAAATGATTTAGTTATAATTTAAAATATATTTTATTCAAAAGTTTAACAATTGTTTGTACTTAACTTAACTTTAATAAAAATTTTCTTGAATCAAACTTTAAAGTTTTCAGTTAAGATCACTTACAAATTTTAAGATCACTTACAAACTTTTAAACTTGTAAATTTACATCACTTCCAAAAAACTTTTAATTTGAGAACAGTTTCAACAGTAACAACAATAATATATAACAACAACAACAGCAGCAAAGAAAGGCTGCACCCATCTCTCCTCCACCTTATTCTAAGACTGCCCGCTGAATTTGGTCTTGGTGATTCCACCCGTGCCCGCAGGCGGTGGTATAGTGTTTCTTGGGTTGATATCAAGCTTATTCTTTCGAGCATCTTGGGTAATGCGCACTTTTTGATGGGGGGCATGGGCAGGCGGTAATGTGGAAGGCCCGGCTTGGGCATCTTCAGATGCTGGTCTGGGGATTGGAGTGGCAGTTGATTCCATCAATGGCCGCGGGGTTTGGGCGTGTTGCCTTATTGCAGCAGCTAACTCCGACATTCCCTCCCTCATCTGCCCTGACAGTGCCTCAACTACCTGAAACATTCCCTCTCTCATGTTCACAGACAACGTATCAGCAACCTGCGACATTACCTCCCTCGTGTGCCCGGACATTGTTCCCATTTTTCGTGAGAGTGTTGTTACTTCTCCCGACAGTCCCAATACCTCATCACCACTGATGGTGTCCAGGAGTGATCGTGTAAGGTCAATGCTCTCCGCATTCATTGCCATCATCTGAACCACATCTGTTACATCCTGTACCTCAGGAGAGCGCTGTCGAGCTCTCCTTCCCCTCCTCACCCTGGGTGTGGCTCGCTGCATCCTACTGGGACCCGCAACCTCGGACAGTGGGGCCCTGGTTGTGCCTTGCTGCACTCCACTAGAATCCCCAGCCACGGACTGTGAGAAACCATGGAATGTCCCAACACTCGTACCACTCAGGAAAGGGACTGGCATCTCAATAGGCAGCATCCGCGCCTCCTCCAGAATGAGTACAAGAGTGGGGGCTTCATCTTCCCCCTCCCCGTGCCCCTCCCCTCCCCCCCCCCCATGCTCGTTCTCCTCTTCAGGCTTGTCCGCGTCTGAATCTTCTTCTGCATCGGCTTCAGCCTCATCAGGGTTGGCCTCAAGTTCTGCAAAATATAACAGAACAGACAAATGGTCAGCAGCAGAGGAAGGGGCAGGATAGCATGAGTAGACTCACACAGCGCAGGCAAGCAGGCTGATTTGAAGGACCACAATGAATAATAGCACATTGCATCAACCGTAGCGTAGCTGACGGAGAAATCCCATGAACCAAAGCATGGCTAGCCCACACAGTACTTAACTTTTAGCATAGTCAGAATGTGGATTTTGCAGGACTTACCCTCTCCCTCGAGTGTGAGCCCAGCTTGTGCAGTGGTGGTTGTTTTTCTCCAGGCAGGACTCTCCAAAGCAGCGACCCTGTCTTCCAAGGATGTCAGTGTGTGCAGATTTGCCGGGCCTCCTCCTGTTCGAGTTCTCTCTCTTTTGTTGTGTGCCACCTTCCTCTGCAAAGTTTAAAATATAACTTTTTAGAGAGGGTGTCTTTCTGCTGGGTGGGACATACAGATGGTCACATTTACAATTGCAATTCCAGTGAATAAATGAAAATATTACTTACACTAACTACTTGACCAAGGTCCTGCCACTTCTTTTTGCACTGGCCTCCAGGCTTCGGCATGGTCACCATTGCACAGTAATCTTCTGCAAGTTGGTTCCAGCGTTTCTTCATTTCTTTTGGTGAAACTTTTATGTGACCTCAGTTGGTGTCCAGCTCGTGCCATCTGGCCTCAATTACAGTAACTAGTGCCTCCACTTCCTCTTGTGAGGTGGGGAGAGCGGGCCGGCGGGGAGAGCGAACTGGGGGGGAGGGGGAAGAGGGAGCTGGGGGGGCGTGGAAATTAGAGCTTGGGGGTGGGAGAGCGAGAGAGAGACTTGGGGAGGGGGGAGGGGGAAGAGAGACACAGGTGGGGAGGGAGATCGGAGGGGAGATCGGAGGGGAGATCGGGAACTCAGAGAAGACGGATCACATTCTTCCAACCCCCTGGTGTGTGAAAGCTCAGTGTGTGTATTACAAGGGACGTCGTTGGGGTGGATGAAATCCAGAAGTCACGACACTGTCACTATTCACTTCATACCCAATAAACATGTTAACAATCCGCACACAATGCCCTATCTAAGGGACCTTGTAACAGCTGGCGGAGAGATGCACTTATGCTGGGGTAATGGACGTCAGCTGTGGGAGGCAGCACACGTGCTGGGGTAAATGTCTTCAGCTGGGGGAGGGATGCACTTACGCTACGGTAATAGACTGCGGCTGGAACTTGGTGGCTTTTGGGGAGATCTATCCTCTGTGGCTTCTGAAGTCAAAATGGATTAAATTACAAATTGGAAATTCACTCAGAACTTGGGCTGGGCAGTTCCAGTTACACATTCCAGAGGAACCTCAGGGTGTGGCTTAACCTCCAAGGGACCAATCAACAATAGGTCTGGAGAGCCAATCAGAGAAATGGCTGCATTTCAGTTAGTACAAATAGACGCATCCTTAAAATAAAGCCTTGTTATACCCAATTGGGATTGCCAAGCCGAATCATTGATAGGGTAACCTAGGGCCGAGTGCCCTGATACAAAGGGACCTTGTAACAGCACAGTACTAATATATGGATCAGGTCAAATCATTAACACAAAATGTTAAGCATGTTCTTTGAAGAGAATGAATTGTAGGTTTAAAAACTCACTGCAGCTTTTGGTAGTCTCTCAAAGTCTTTTCTGAACATTATCAGTTCGTCTTTTAAACTGCAACAAAACAGACATAATATTCAATCTGGTTAATTAACAGCAGCATTATTAATCACAAAAAGGAAATACAGTCTACACAATGCAAAGTCACTTAATTTGAATTATCTGATAATAGTACTAATTATTACTTTGCTGTTTTATGTTGCTCAACTCAAATTATGCAATAATGCAAATTTTTGTGTGCAAAAAAAACCCAACTTGATTGATCAGCAGTAGATGCGCTGAGTAATTCGGCTGCAGGGTAAAGGCTTTAAATAGGATGTGTTCCATGCTTCAAAGCTTATACATATATATCCAGGTAGAAATTGCTTTTGGCGCATTTGCTGGCCTAAATTGGAAGTATACAAGGAAAGCCAATCGCCAGAACCTCACCCGAAATTGGGCCTCAGAACTGGTCCTCCCGGCTCCACAGGAAGGGAACTGGCCTAGTTTGTGGTCCTTTCGTTGCAATCCCATCATAATGATCGTACTATTGAAACAGGACTTTTCCGCAATAAGCAGACAAATTTAATCAGCTGTCTCAGGTAAAAATTCTATGGTACTATTTGACGCAAAGCAGGAGACTTCAGCTCGGTACCCTGGCCAGTATTTATCCCTCAACCAAAATCACTAAAAGACAGATTATCTGGTCATTATCTCATCGCAGCTTGAGGGACCTTGCTGTGTGTAAATTGGCTGCTCTGTTTCTCTACATCAAAACTGCGACCACACTTCAAAAGTTCTTGGTTTTAGAGCACTTTTGGCTGTCCTAAGACCAGGAAGGGTGTTATATAAATGCAAGTTATTTCTTTATTTCTAACTGTACTACAGATCATTGTTCATTACTAAAAATTAATTGGAAGGTGAAGGTTAGCATGACATGCGACTGTGGAGAAGTTATCTAAACCAAGGAGCATCTTGTGAACCATTACTGGCTAAAATCCTTCCCTGGTGGAATAGAGTCATAAATTGTGGGCTCTAGTGTTTAAATTAGATTGAATATGGTGGGAACACTGCATATTTAATACTGAAGATATAAAACAGATGAACATAGAGCTATAATGACATCATGTAAATTTAAAACACATTGCTCACGAAAAGGCTGTAAATAAGTGGAAAAGTCTTTGAAGCATCTGTAAACTTACAATGTTACAAAGTCTCAAATAAAGAATCATACGGACAAGGAACAGCGAATATGAAGTATTTTGATTCCAAAGCCCTCCCACTAATGTTCTTTTGTAACCACATTAAAGACATTTTTTTTTAATTAATGGGGGTAAAATATGTTGTCTTCCATACTGTAAACAAACTTTGTAACTAAATTCTTCTGAATGGAATGGAGTCAGGTTCAACAAAAATGGAGACTTGCATCATTATTTTCCATAATTTGCAAACCATTCCAATTGGAATTATTTTCTGTAGAATAGCTGACTGAATATCACATATGAATGCTGGTAATGACTTGTTTATTTAAAAAAATACTTTGGCCCACTCTAACATAGGCTGAGAACGCCTCTAAGCCTATCTCAACCTTCCACGGCAGCTTAGTTGGAATAGGATAATATATTTTTTTAAAGCATATTTTTATTTGGATAGAAGGGCAAATCAGGCTGTGTTGCTGCTTTTCAATACCTTCACATCTACATATAGAAAGATTTTTGCAGAATAATTGCACTGAAATCTGGATATCACTGTGTCAATCTGCCTTGCCATGTTGTTATTTATTAGACATATTGAAGCAATTCTGTTACTTTTTTTCAGGAACTGAGGGAAGGAACCTTTGATCCCTCAAGACTGATGTTTTGGTATTCTGCAGCAAGGCAACATATTTTGCACCAAAAATAAATGTCACAATGTGGAATATTTCCAGCACAACTCAAATGAAACAAAAATGTGCTTTAAAAAGTATTTAGAAAACTTTTTCGGCGAGTTACACAATTTAAAAACTACAGCCAATTATATGAAAAGCTGTGTATATATCTATATAATTACATATTGACAGCAATAATCCCTAATTTGTAGATAACATTATCACCAGACTCTTGCTGACCATAGTTAATGTTCTGTAAGAAACCAAAAATCTACTTTTGCTCCAATTCTAAATTGTAGTCAAATGTAACCCTGTAGACTTCTCATGGTTAACTTTGGTGCAAGACCCATGTGTAAAGCAAAATAAGAATGACACTCTGTTCATCAAACAGGAAATTAGAGATGCATGTAGCAAGGGTATTACAGTAATAGTAGGTGACTTTAATCTATATATAGACTGGCCAAACCAAATTAATAATAATACTGTGGCAGATGAATTCCTGGAGTGTGTACAAGATGTTTTTTTTAGACCAGTATGTTGAGGAGCCTACGAGGGAACAGGCTATCCTAGATTGGGTATTGTGTAATGAGAAGGGGTTAATTAACAGTCTTGTTGTCCTTTAGGGAAGAGTGACCATAACATGATTGAATTCTTTATTAAGATGGAAAGTAGTCCAATCCGAAACTAGGATCCTAAATCTAAACAAAGGAAACTACGAAGGTATGAGGAATGAATTGGCTAGGATAGATTGGGAAGATTCATTAAAAGGCATGACGGTGTATAGGCAATGGCTAATATTTAAGGAACGAATGCATGAATTGCAACAGTTATACATTCCTTTCTGGCGTAAAAACACAAAAGGAAAAGTGGCCCAACCATGGCTAACAAAAGAAATTAAGGATAGCATTAGATCCAAAGAGGAGTTATACAAAGTTGCCAGAAAAAGTAGCAAGCCTGAGGATTGGGAGCAGTTTAGAATTCAGCAAAAAAGGACCAAGAGATTGATTAAGAGGGAAAATACAGAGTATGAGAGTAAACTTGCAAGGAACATAAAAAATGACGCAAAAGTTTCTACAAGTACGTAAAAAGAAAAAGATTAGTGAAGACAAATGTAGGTCCTTTACAGACAGAAATGGGAGAATTTGTAATGGGGAACAAAGAAATGGCAGAACAATTAAATAAATATTTCAGTTCTGTCTTCACGGAAGAGGACATAAATAACGTCCCAGAAATGCTAGGGAACCAAGGGTCTAGTGAGCAAGAGGAATTAAAGGAAATGATTATTAGTAAGAAAATAGTGCTGGAGAAACTAATGGGACTGAGGCCGATAAATCCCCAGGGACTGATGATCTGCATCTCAGAGTACTAAAAGAGGTAGCCATGGAAATAGTAGATGCATTGGTTGTCATCGTCCAAAATTCTATAGATTATGGAACAGTCCCTGCAAATTGGAGGATGGCAAATGTAACCCCACTATTTAGAAAAGGAGGGAGAAAGAACACAGGGAACTACAGACCGGTTAGCCTAACATTAGTAGTAGGGAAAATGCTAGAGTCTATTATAAAGGATGTGATAACGGCACACTTAGATAATATCAACGGGATTAAACAAAGTCAACATGGATTTATGAAAGGAAAATCATGTTTGACAATCCTACTGGAGTTTTTTGAGGATGTAACTGATAGAATAAATAAGGGAGAACCAGTGGATGTAGTGTATTTGGATTTTCAGAAAGCCTTTGATAAAGTCCCACATAAGAGGTTAGTGTGCAAAATTAAAGCACATAGGATTGGGGGTAATGCATTGGCATGGATTGAAAATTGGTTAACTATAAAAAACAGAAAATAGGAATAAACGGGTCTTTTTGGGGTGGCAGGCAATGACTAGTGGAGTACCACAGGGATCAGTGCTTGGGCCCCAGCTAGTCACAACATATATAAATGATGTGGATGAGGGAACCAAATGTAATATATCCAAGTTTGCTGACAACACAAAACTAGGTGGGATTGTGAGTTGTGAGGAGGATGCAAAGACGCTGCAAGGTGATTTAGATAGGTTGAGTGAGTGGGCAAACACATGCAGATACAGTATAACGTGGATAAATGTGAAGTTATCCACTTTGGTAGGAAAAACATAAGGACAAAGTATTATTTAAATTGTGATGGCTTGGGAAGTGCCAATGTACAGAGGGACTTGGGTGTCCTTGTACACCAGTCATTGAAAGCAAACATGCAGGTGCAGCAAGCAGTTAGGAAGGCAAATGGTATGTTGGCCTTCATTGCAAGAGGATTTGAGTACAGGAGCAAGGATGTCTTACTACAGTTATATAGGGCCTTGGTGAGACCGCACCTGGAGTATTGTGTGCAGTTTTGGTCTCCTTACCCAAGAAAGGATAAACTTGCCATAGAGGGAGTGCAGCGAAGGTTCACCAGACTGATTCCTGGGATGGCAGGACTGTCGTATGAGGAGAGAATGGGTTGACTAGGCCTGTATTCACTATGGTTTAGAAGAATGAGAGGGGATCTCATTGAAACGTATAAAATTCTGATTGGGTTGGATAGACTGAATGCGGGGAGGATGATTCCCCTGGCTGAGAAGTCGAGAACAAGGGGTCACAGTCTCAGGATACGGGTAGGAAATTTAGGACCAAGCTGAGGAGAAATGTTTTCACTCAGAGGGTGGTGAACCTGTGGAATGCTCTACCACAGAAGGCTGTGGAGGCCAAGTCACTGAATATATTTAAGAGGGAGATAAATTGATTTCTAGAAACAAAAGGCATCAAGGGGTATGGGGAAAAAGCGGGAATATGAGATAGAGGATCAGCCATGATCATATTGAATGGCGGTGCAGACTCGAAGGGCTGAATGGCCTACTAACTACTGCTCCTATTTTCTATGTTTCATCAGGCTTCTAATCAGAGCATCAGTTAGCCAAAGTAATATAATCTCATTTTTTAAGTACAAGTTGGATCTCACTTATCCGGGACTCCCTTATCCGGCACCACCCCTTGTCTGGCATGATTCTGGTGGCTGGGGGCGCATGTGCAGAACACGGCCGACCTCCACCCTGACTTTGGGGCCATGCCGACACTCGGACCGCGCTGACACTTGGACCGCTGGGGCCACGCCAACACTCAACCAGCTGGGGCCGCGCCGACACTTGACCTCCTGGGGCCGCGCCAACACTCGGACCGCTGGGGCCACACTGACACACACTGGGGCTGCGTCGACACCCGCTGGGGCCACGCCGACACTCGGCCCACTGGGGCCACACCGACACCTGCTGGGGCCGTGCCGACACTAGACCTGCTGGGACTGCAATGACACCTGCTGGGGCTGCGCCAACACTTTGCAGCCGGCCCGGGGCACCGACCTCCTCTGACCCCCTCCCTGACCTCGGCTGCCTCCCCCCTTCACCCCCCTTGGGCTGTCCTCCCTTTATCCAGCAAAATCCCTTATTCGGCACAGGCCAGGTCCTGAGGGTGCCGGATAAAGGAGGTTCAACTTGTATATGCAATTTAAGTGTAATATTTTTAAACTAAACCCACCCCATCCATTAATTTCTGTGGAAGCCAACCATGTTAAGTATAGAATGGGGAGGGAGATTTGTGTTATACAGTCAACCCTGCATGCTGAAGATTTGCAAATATAAATTTCCTTGATGCTCTTCATCAATCCCAAGTTAATCCTTTCTTCTACACAAGGGAGCAAGCTATCTTAGATCTGGTCCTGTGTAATGAGACAGGAATAATAAACGATCTCCTAGTAAAAGATCCTCTCGGAATGAGTGATCACAGTATGGTTGAATTTGTAATACAGATTGAGGGTGAGGAAGTAGTGTCTCAAACGAGCGTACTATGCTTAAACAAAGTTGGCTAAAGTAGACTGGAAACACAGACTAAACGGTGGCACAACTGAGGAACAGTGGAGGACTTTTAAGGAGCTCTTTCATAGTGCTCAACAAAAATATATTCCAGTGAAAAAGAAGGGCGATAAGAGAAGGGATAACCAGCCGTGGATAACCAAGGAAATAAAGGAGAGTATCAAATTAAAAACCAATGCATATAAGGTGGCCAAGGTTAGTGGGAAACTAGAAGATTGGGAAAATTTTAAACGACAGCAAAGAATGACTAAGAAAGCAATAAAGAAAGGAAAGATAGATTACGAAAGTAAACTTGTGCAAAATATAAAAACAGATATTAAAAGCTTTTCTCAATATATAAAACGGAAAAGAGTGACTAAAGTAAATGTTGGTCCCTTAGAAGATGAGAAGGGGGATTTAATAATGGGAAATGTGGAAATGGCTGAGACCTTAAACAATTATTTTGCTTCGGTCTTCACAGTGGAAGACACAAAAACCATGCCAAAAATTGCTGGTCACGGGAATGTGGGGAGGACCTTGAGATAATCACTATCACTAGGGGGGTAGTGCTAGACAGGCTAATGGGACTCAAGGTAGACAAGTCCCCTGGTCCGAATGAAATGCATCCCAGGGTATTAAAAGAGATGGCGGAAGTTATAGCAGATGCATTCGTTATAATCTACCAAAATTCTCTGGACTCTGGGGAGATACCAGCGGATTGGAAAGCAGCTAATGTAACGCCTCTGTTTAAAAAATGGAGCAGACAAAAGGCAGGTCACTATAGGACGGTTAGTTTAACATCTGTAGTGGGGAAAATGCTTGAAGCTATCATTAAGGAAGAAATAGCGGGACATCTAGATAGGAATAGTGCAATCAAGCAGACGCAACATGGATTCATGAAGGGGAAATCATGTTTAACTAATTTACTGGAATTCTTTGAGGATATAACGAGCATGGTGGATAGAGGTGTACCGATGGATGTGGTGTATTTAGATTTCCAAAAGGCATTTGATAAGGTGCCACACAAAAGGTTACTGCAGAAGATAAAGGTACGCGGAGTCAGAGGAAATGTATTCGCATGGATGGAGAATTGGCTGGCTAACAGAATGCAGAGAGTCGGGATAAATGGGTCCTTTTCGGGTTGGAAATCGGTGGTTAGTGGTGTGCCACAGGGATCGGTGCTGGGACCACAACTGTTTACAATATACATAGATGACCTGGAAGAGGGGACAGAGTGTAATGTAACAAAATGTGCAGATGACACACAGATTAGTGGGAAAGCGGGTTGTGTAGAGGACACAGAGAGGCTGCAAAGAGATTTGGATATGTTAAGCGAATGGGCTAAGGTTTGGCAGATGGAATACAATGTCAGAAAATGTGATGTCATCCACCTTGGAAAAAAAAAACAGTAAAAGGGAATATTATTTGAATGGGGAGAAATTACAACATGCTGCGGTGCAGAGGGACCTGGGGGTCCTTGTGCATGAATCCCAAAAAGTTAGTTTGCAGGTGCAGCAGGTAATCAGGAGGGCGAATGGAATGTTGGCCTTTATTGCGAGAGGGATGGAGTACAGAAGCTGGGAGGTCCTGCTGCAACTGTATAGGGTATTGGTGAGGCCGCACCTGGAGTACTGCGTGCAGTTTTGGTAACCTTACTTAAGGAAGGATATACTAGCTTTGGAGGGGATACAGAGACGATTCACTAGGCTGATTCCGGAGATGAGGGGGTTACCTTATGATAATAGATTGAGTAGACTGGGTATTTACTCGTTGGAGTTCAGAAGGATGAGGGTGATCTTATAGAAACATTTAAAATAATGAAATGGATAGACAAGATAGAGGCAGAGAGGTTGTTTCCACTGGTCGGGGTGACTAGAACTAGGGGGCACAGCCTCAAAATACGGGGGAGCTAATTTAAAATCGAGTTGAGAAGGAATTTCTTCTCCCAGAGGGTTGTGAATCTGTGGAATTCTCTGCCCAAGGAAGCAGTTGAGGCTAGCTCATTGAATGTATTCAAATCACAGATAGATAGATTTTTAACCAATAAGGGAATTAAGGGTTATGGGGAACGGGTGGGTAAGTGGAGCTGAGTCCATGGCCAGATCAGCCATGATCTTGTTGAATGGCGGAGCAGGCTCGAGGGGCTAGATGGCCTACTCCTGTTCCTAGTTCTTATTTTCTTATGTTCAACCCCAACCAATGGTGGCTCCATTCCAGGTGACCCTAGAGTACCATGTTCTGTATGTTGGTCCACAGCTCAGTCAGCAATCATGCAGCATTGCTGATGTGCAGATTGTGGACATGACATTTACCTAAAATAGCCAGCCTGCTCTGCAGGGCCTCCGAAACTTTGTCATTAAATTGGAAGTTCTTTCCCTCCCACCCTTGTCTGCCTTCACTCTTTTCCTCCTCAGCTACATAACAGCTTTAATCGCAACCAAGAGCCTTTAAGAGCATATTATAATTTGCTGCTTAACTCAGTGGCACTCCTGACACATTATGGGCTGAGGATCAAATATTTATGGGATGACCTTGTATTATAGCATGAGGTCCGCAGGTCCACTACAGATTTGCACGGCTTCCAAAGTACAGCATTCCTGTCTGGACTGCTTTATGCACCTCCATGAATGAGCAAATTACACATGATCCATGGAAGTAAAGGATCTAATTGGCCAACTGATCTTTTCTCACTCCATACTTTATGTTCCTATGAGCGTAAGAAAGAAAGACTTGCATTTACATAGCACCTTGCATGGCCTCAGGACGTTTTAACACGCTTTACAGCCAATGAAGTACTTCTGATGTGTAGTTACTGTTGTAATGTAGGAAACACGCCAGCCAAATTGCACGCAGCAAGCTCCCCAAAACAGCAATGTGATAATGACCAGATAAACTGTTTACATTATGTTGATTGAGGGATAAATATTGGCCAGGACACTAGGGATAACTCCTTTGCTCTTCTTCGAAATAATGCCATGGCATCTTTTACGTCCACCTTGAGAGAGCAGATGGCTTTAATGTCTCATCCGAAGGATGGCACCTCCAACAGTGCAACACTCCCTCAGTACTGCACTGGAGTGTCAGCCTAGATTTTTGTGCTCAAATTTTTGAAGTGGGACTTGAACCCACAATCTACAGAGACAGAGTGCTACAAACTGAGCCACGAAACAAAGAAGGCGAGTCTTGATTAAGTACTGCTATTACATAGTATTTACATCACAGAATAAGGCCATTCGACCCAACAGGTCTATGCCAGTGTTTATGCTCCAGATGGGTCTTCTCCCATCCTTCTTCAACATTGAACAATGAAGTGGTTGAACTCTTTGGCAAAGTGGGGAGATTTTTTGGTTGTGTGCGCATGCGCACAGGACCCCCTGGCACAGTGAATATTAGAAAATGAGGTGGATCTTGCACCAGACAAAATAAAATATATTTCTCCAGATTACTTTAGTGTATGCACAAAAGTGACTTTGCATACCCAATTACAAGTGTGTGTTGAAATTCTTCTATGTGCTACTTTTAGCGCATTGGTGAACATGTTCTAAAATGTAGCCATATCTAAGCAGTGCTTGATCTCTTTTTTTATTCATTCAAGGGATATGGGTGTCGCTGTCAAGCCTGGCATTTATTGCCCATCCCTAATTGCCCTTGAGAAGGTGGCGGTGAACTGCCATTTCAGAAAGAAGTTGTCAACCATGTTGCTGTGCGTCTGGAGTCACATAAGGACGGCAGATTTCCTTCTCTAAAGGACATTAGCGAACCAGATGGGCTTTTATGATAATCTAGTAGTTTCATGGTCACCATTACTGATGCTAGTTTTTTTAAATTCCAGATTTATTTAGTTTAACTTAAACTACATTTAATTTCCCCAGCTACCATGGTTGGATTTGAACTCATGTCTCCAGATTTCACAAAAGAGAGGGGCGATGCAGACATTGCAATCAGGGAGGAGTGTTAAATATTAGATGTAATAAACATAATGAGAGAGAAAATATTAAGGGGTTTAGCAGCTTTGAAAGTGGATAAATCCCCAGACCACAAGCCTCTCTGGTTACAGGTGTGGTGCCGGAGGACTGGAGAACTGCTCATGTCGTACCTTTGTTTAAAAAGGAAGAAATTGATAGACCGAGTAATTATAGGCGAGTCAGCCTAACCTCGGTGGTGGGAAAATTATTGGAAAAAATTCTGAGGGATAGAATAAATGTTCATTTGAAAAGATATGGATTAATCAAGGACAGTCAGTATGGATTTGTTAAGGGAAGATCGTGTCTGACTAACTTGATTAAATTTTTTGAGGAGATAACAAGGAGGGTCAATGAGGGTAGTGCGTTTAATGTAGTGTATATGAATTTTAGCAAGGGTTTTTATAAAATCCCACATGGCAGAATGATCATGAAAGTAAAAGCACATGGGATCCAGGGCAAAGTGGTAAGTTGGATCCAAAATTGGCTCAGAGGCAGGAAGCAAAGGGTAATGGTTGATGGGTGTTTTTGTGATTGGAAGGCTGTTTCCAGTGGGGTTCCGCAGGGTTAAGTACTAGGTCCCTTGATTTTTGTGGTATATATCAATGATTTAGACGAATGTAGTGGGTATAATTAAGAAGATTGCACATAGAAAAATTGGCTGTGTGGTTGATAATGAAGAAGAAAGCTGTAGACTGCAGGAAGATATCAATGAACTGGTCAGGTGGGTGGAACAGTGACAAATGGAATTCAATCTGGAGAAGTGTGAGGTAATGCATTTGGGGAGGGCTTACAAGACAAGGGAATACACATTAAATGGTTGGACACTGAGAAGTGTAGAGGAACAAAGGGACCTTGGAGTGCATGCCCACAGATCCCTGACAGTAGCAGACCAGATAGATAGGTGGTTAAGAAGGATACGGAATACTTGCCTTTATAAGCCAAGGCATAGAATACAAGAGCAGGGAGGTTATGCTTGAACTGTATAAAACACTGGTTAGGCCACAGCTGGAGTACTGCGAGCAGTTCTGGTCACCACATTACAGGAAAGATTGCACTAGAGAGGGCACAGAGGAGATTTACGAGGATGTTGCCTGGACTGGAGAATTTTAGCTAGGAAAGATTGGATAGGCTGGGTTTGTTTTCTTTGGAACAGAGGAGGTTGAGGGGAGACCTTATTGTGGTGTATAAAATTAGAAGGGGCCTAGATAAAGTGGATAGGAAGGACCTATTTCCCTTAGCAGAGGGGTCAACAACCAGGGGGCATAGATTTAAAGTAAGTGGTAGGAGGTTTAAAGGGGATTTGAGAGGAACTTTTTTCAGGGTGGTAGAGGCAGAAACCCTCACCATATTGAAAAAGTACTTGGATGTGCACTTAAAGTGCCATAACCTACAGGACTACGAACCAAGAGCTGGAAGGTGTGATTAGGTTGGATAGCTTTTTGTCGGCCGGCGCAGACACAATGGGCCGAAATGGCTTCCTTTCATGCTGTAAATTTCTATAATTCTATGATTAGTCCAGGCCTCTGGATTACTAGTCCAGTAACTATGCGACTGTACCTATTAATGAGAAATGAATTAGAACAGATAAGAGAAGCAAACATGGGGGAACATCTAGGCATTTAGACAATAGCGATCACAATATAATACGGTTTAAGATAAAGATTGAGAAGGACATAAGTAAGCCAAAGACCAAAATAATAAATTAGATAAGAAAGTTGATTTTAAGGGGATGAGAATGGAACTAGGGAAAATAAATTGGAAAACATTTTTAACAAAGAAATAAAACAGCAGTGTGAAACATTTAAAATGCTGATCAACAGAGTTCAGGAGAAATATATCCCACTAAAAAGCAAGAATAAACTAGCCAGTAATGGCACACCATGGAAGAATAAAGAAATTAGCAAAATTTAAACTAAAGAATAAGGCATAAACTAAGTACATAAACAAAGAAAAGGATGACAAAAGGGAATTACAAATAGGTTAAGAAGTAAAAAAAATTAGGAAGGCAAAGAGAAACTACAAAAGTAAATTATCAAGGAATATATTCTACAGACATGTAAATAACAAAAGAAAAATCAGGATAGGGATAGGGCCACGAAGTGATACACACGATAAACTCACAGGTAATGACCGTGAAATGGAAGAAGTATTAGATAATTTATTTACCTCAGTATTTACCAGGGAGACTAACATAGTGAGCATTATATTAGAAGAGATCAAAACAGATTATCAAGCCATTTAAGATAGTAAGTGGAAAGATAATTGATAAACTAATCAAACATAGAGGTGTAAAATCCTTAGTCCAGATAAATTGCACCCGTGCTTAGGGAAGAGATAGTAGAGGCACTATTACATACACACATACACATATACATATATATATATACACACACACATATACATATATATATATATACACACACATATACATATATATATATATACACACACATATACATATATATATATATATATATATATACACACACATATACATATATATAAAAAAGGGAATAGTACCAGAGGGCTGGCAGACAGCCAATATCATTCCTATATTTATAAAGGGAGATAGAATAGTCCAGGTAACTACAGAGCAATTAGCTTAACATAGGAAAGATAATGGAATCCTTACTCAAAGATGTAATAGAAAAACATCCAGAAACTGAAAATATAATAAAGAGTAGTCAGCACTAATTTCAAAAGGGAAGATCGTGCTTGACCAACCTTAATGAATTCTTTGAAAAAGTAACAGAGAGAGTAGATAGGGTAATACAGTAGATGTAATATATTTGGATTTTTAAAAGGTCTTCAATAAGGTAGTGGACTGACTAAGGTCAGAACATGTGGAATCAGGGGCCAAGTAACAAAATGGATAGCAAGTTGGCTACAAAACAGAAAACAGAGAGTAGAGGTTAAAGTTAGTTACACAGACTGGCAAAAGGTGGGAAGTGGTGTTCCACAAGGATCGATGCTGGGACCACTGTTGTTCACTGTTCACCATTTACATAAATGATTTGGACACGGGAATCAGAAGTACAATTTCAAAATTTGCAGACAACACCAAATTGGGGAGCATAGTTCACACAGAGGAGGATTGCGACAAAATACAGGAAGACATTAATAAATTTGCAGAATGGGTGTGTAATTGGCAAATTAACTTCAATATAGATACGTATGAAATGGTACATTTTGACATTTTGGTAGGAAGAATAAGGAGGCCACATGCTTCTTGGAATATCAGTGTCTAAATGGAGTAGAGGAGCAGAGGGATTTGGGGGTACAGAGACACAAATTCCAGAAGTAGAAATGTAGGTTAATAAGGCCATAAAAAAGCAAACAAAGCACTGGGGTTCATTTCTGGAGGGATAGAATTGAAAAGCAGAGAAGTTATGCTGAACTGGTATAGCACCTCGGTTCGGCCACATTTGAACAGTTCTGATCTCCATATTATATAAAGGATATAGAGGCACTGGAGAATGTGCAAAAATGATTTACTGGAATTATACCAGAACTGAGAGGTTATAATTATCAGGAAGATTGAACAGGCTTGGGCTCTTTTCTCTAGAAAAGGGAAGACTCAGGGGTGACTTGAAAGAGGTCTTTAAAATTATGGAAGACCTTTGATTGGTTTTGATTGCCTAGAATTAGAGAAGATGGTCCTGATATTGACTGGGGTGGGTTGCATAAACGAAGAGACGGGGGAGGGAGGGGGTTGTTTTGGTTTCCTTGCATACTGTTGAGTTTTAACTCCACAGTGTGCATCTTCTTTCTTAAACAATCCCTGCCTGGAAGCCTGCCCAATTAACAGGATTGGCTTCCTGTCGGGCGGGGAACACTCTGGAGGAGGGCACAACTGCAGGTAGAGAGCCTGTTGCTCTGTTAATGGGAGCATGGGTGGGGGGGGGGGATCGGATTCCGATGGGAGTCCGATCCTGGGGGGGGGGCTGGGGAGGTCTCCGATCCCCAGTCCTGGGGGTGGGGGGGGGGGCGTTTCGATGGGGTGGTTTGATGGCAATGGATCTGGTGGCGGGCAGGGAAGAAGGTAACCTTCGGGACAGGGTGGGGGAGCACTCCTGCTCCTCTTGGCCCACAAGCAGCGCCTTAATGGCACTTACTTTATCCAAGAAGCAGTCCTTGCCTCCCTTTATCTGCCGGGTTTCCCAAGGCCTGGGAAACCCAGCCAACCAGGGATAAATCTGGAAGACAGATTAAATCTGAGGCCCTCAGCCTCATTATAATATTTAAATGGCCAACCTGCCTCCTGGGAGTGGGTTGGTCACCCAACCCTTGTCCTGCCTCTATTAGAATCGAAAGTGGGTGAGTTGGGGTCGGCTTTGAGATTTAAATATTTTTTACATCTCACCTGACCCCAACCCAATTGTTTTTGAGGGTTAAAATTATCTTGGTATTTTCACTTGCGGGAAGACCATAAATATAAGATAGTCACTAATAAATCCAAAAGGGAATTCTGGAGAAACTTCTTTACCCAGAGAGTTATGGAGTTAGAGATATGGGCTGGCCCGTGCTGCCCCTGGGCCCTGTGACCCATGCCTCTCCTGGGCCCTGATCACATTGCTCTACAATCTATCGCTGCTCCTTCGCCCCGACCTCGCCGCTCCTGCTGTACCTGCCCATGCTCCAATCAGCAACCTGGACCTTGGTGACGTCCAATCCAGTCACCAGCTTCACAGCCCTCATCCTCCTGAACCGGCTCGCCCTGCATCTTGAAGTGGTATGCCGCCACACTGCTCTTTTGAAGGCCCCAACCTGCTGATGGTCCTTGTATAAATAGACAACAGCTGATAGTTGGATTAGCAGATAATGTATGCATGGTCAATGTGATCTCCTGGATTGGTTTCGATTGCCTGAGAGGGCCGAAGATAAATTGTCCAGAGTTATTTTTTCCCTTATTGGCCCCTTCTCCCAGGAGGTTACATGGCCACAGGGTGAGCAGTGGAGGGGGTAGGTAGTATTAGGAAGTGTCTAGTGATGATGTTCCAGCTGCCATGAGTGTTGGACAGCTGGTCTTTTCCTGCCCGTCATATTCTCGTATGTTGCTTCGTGACCTGTTTTGTTATTCATTCATCGGTTGGGGGCATCGCTGGCGGGGCCAGCATTTATTGCCCATCCATAATTTCTCTTAAGGTGGTGATGAGCCACTTTCTTGAACCGCTGCAGTCCATGAGGTGAAGGTACTCCCACAGTGCTGTTAGGAAGAGAATTCCAGGATTTTGACTCAGCGACGATGAAGAAACAGTGATGTATTTCCATGTCAGGCTGGTGTGTAACTTGGAGGAGAACTTGCAGGTGATGGTGTTCCCAGCCGCTGCGTCCTTCATTCTTCTAGGTAGTATAGGTCGCGGGTTTGGGAGCTGCTGTCGAAGAAGCCTTGGCTAATTGCTGCAGTGCATCTTGTAGATGTTATACTCAGCAGCCATGGTGCGCTGGTGGCGGAGGGAGTGAATGTTTAAGGTGGTAGATGGGATGCCAACCAAGTGGCTGCTTTGTCCTGGATGGTGTTGAGCTTCTTGAGTGTTGTAGGAGCAAATGGAGAGTATTCCATCATGCTCCTTACTTGTGCCTTGTAGATGGTGGAAAGGCTTTGGGGAGTCAGGAGGTGAGTCACGCGCTACAGAATACCCAGTGTCTGACCTGCTCTTGTACCCACAGTATTTATGTGGCTGGCCCAGTTAAGTTTCTGGTCAATGGTGACCACCAGGATGTTAATGGTATGGGTTTCGGCGATGATAATGCTGTTGAATGTCAAGGGGAGATGGATAGATTGTCTTTTGTTGGAGATGGTCATTGCCTGGCACTTGTGTGGTACAAATGTAACTTGCCAAGCCTGAATGTTGTCCAGCTCTTGCTGCATGCAGACACGGACTGCTTCATTATCTGAGTTGCAAATGGAACTGGACACTGTGAAATCATCAGCGAACATCCCCACTTCTGACCTTATGATGGAGGGAAGGTCATTGATGAAGCAGTTGAAGATGGTTGGACAGGGCAGGTCAGGACACTGCCCTGAGGAATTCCTGCAGCAATGTTCTGGAGCTGAGATGATTGGCCTCCAACAACCACAATCATCTTCCTTTGTGCTAGGTATGACTCCAGCCAGTAGAGAGTCTTCCCCCTGATTCCCATTGACTTTAATTTTACTAGGGCTCCTTGATGCCACGCTCGGTTATATTTTGCCTTGATGTCAAGGGCAGTCACTTACACCTCACCTCTACAATTCAGCTCTTTTGTCTATGTTGGGACCAAGGTTGTAATGAGGTCTGGAGCCGTGGTCCTGGCGGAACCCAAACTGAGCATTGGTGATGATTGAGAGTAGGCTGATGGGTCGGTAATAGACCAATTGGATTTGTCATGCTTTTTGTGGACAGGACATACCTGGACACTTTTCCACTTTATCGGGTGGATACCAGTGTTGTAGCTGCACTGGAATAGATTGGCTAGAGGCGTGACTAGTTCTGGTGCACAAGTCTTCAATACTACAGCTGGGATGTTTTCGGGGGCCATAGCCTTTGGCTGTATCCAATGTGCTCGGCCATTTCTTAATATCACGTGGGGAGTGAATTGAATTCACAGAAGACTGGTTTCTGTGATGGTGGGCAGTTCAGGAGTAGGCCAAGATGGCATGTTGGCCTTCATAGCGAGAGGATTTGAGTATAGGAGCAGGGAGGTCTTACTGCAGTTGTACAGAGCCTTGGTGATGCTACACCTTGAATATTGTGTACAGTTTTGGTCTCCTAATCTGAGGAAGGGCATTCTTGCTATTGAAGGAGTGCAGCGAAGGTTCACCAGACTGATTCCCGGGATGGTAGGACTGACATATGAAGAAAGACTGGAATTTAGAAGAAACATCTGACTGGATTGGACAGGTTAGATGCAGGAAGAATATTCCCGATGTTGGGGAAGTCCAGAACCACGGGTCACATTTAGGACCGAGACGAGGAGAAACTTCTTCACTCAGAGAATTGTGAATCTGTGGAATTCTCTTCCACAGAAAGTTGTTGAGGCCAGTTCATTAGCTATATTCAAAAGGGAATTAGATGTGGCCCTTACGGCTAAAGGGATCAAGGGGTGCGGAGAGAAAGCAGGAATGGGGTACTGAAGTTGCATGATCAGCCATGATCATATTGAATGGTGGTGTAGGCTCGAAGGGCTGAATGGCCTACTCCTGCACCAATTTTCTATGTTTCTATGTTTCTATCCACTTGGCATTTCTAGCTGAGGATGGTTGCAAACGCTTTAGCCTTGTCTTTTGCACTCACGTGATGGGCTCTGCCATTATTGAGGATGGGGATGTTCATGGAGCCTCCTCCTCCCGTAATTGTTTAATTGTTCACGACCAGTCAAAGCATAATTACATCAAGGAATTTCTTCATGGCAGCTTTACTAACTTCTCTAATAATTTCTTTTTATGTATTACAATATTTCCTATTTCATTTGTAATGAATTCAGGATTTAACTCCTCCCCAATATCTTTCTCTTTTGTAAACACTGGTGCAAATTACTTGTTAATTAACCAGTCAATTTCTACTTATCCTCTAATAACTCATTATCCTCACCTCTCGGGGGTCCCAACTCGCATATAGAATCATAGAATGGTTGCAGCACAGAAGGAGGCCATTCAGCCCATCGAGCCCATGCTGGCTCCCTGCAAGAGCAGTTCAGGTAGTCCCACTCCCCTGTCCTTTCCCCGTAGTCCTGCAAATTTTTTCCTTCAGGTACTTAGCCAATTCCCTTTTGAAAGCCATGATTTAATCTGCCTCCACCACCCTCTCAGGTAGTGCATTCCAAATCCTAGCCACTCGCTGCGTAAAAAAGGTTTTCCTCGTGTTGCCTTTGGTTCTTCTGCCTTAAATCTGTGTCCTCTGGTTCTCGACCCTTCCGCCAACGGGAACAGTTTCTCTCTACTCTGTCTAGACCCCTCATGATTTTGAATATAATAATTCTCTTTTTATTGATGTTTGCAGGATACTGTTCTTTTAAATATTTCGTTAAGATTCTCTTCATATACTCCCTATTTTCTTTCCTTATCCCTCTCTTAGGGATAGATTTTCATCTTCACTGCCTGGGCAGAAAGTTCTCTCCATTGTGTTGTGGTTAGATTTATTTTTCCAGCAACATGGAACTAGGCAACAAATCAGCAAGTATGACTCTTTTAAGAACTGACATGCATAGGAGTGAACAAAAGGGAATTTCTTCTAACTATACAAAACACATTTGTTAAAAAGTGTAATGAACAGTCAAGGATAGGTCAAAAAATTGGACTGATTTCAAACTACAGATTTAGTCAATGCGCAACTTTTAAATGTTCCCTGCTTGACAGCAGCAAATGTTATGACTTGGATTGTAAAATATTTGAGTTCACAGTGAATAGATGGCAATTGGTGAAGTAATACTGATGAAAATTCTAGATTACGTTTCCTCCCGTATCAAAGGCAATGTGTAACTGAATCATAAGATGCAACATTCAACTTGTACTGAAAACAGGCACACAATGGGCACAGTGACCACTTCACATGCCCAATAACATCACAGAGTGGCACAAGCCAAATTGGTGTTTGTGCCTCAATTCATTATGATTGGCGAGCTGACAGTGCTACTCATGCTGTGTATTGGCAGCTCACCGACAAGGAGGGGAGGGGGAAATCGGGTGGCAGTGATGCCAATTAAAGGCAGCCTGCACCTCTTAAAGGGGAGGTTTACTTTGTGAATCATTTCTTTGATTCATTGCTGTAAAGTTAAGATGGCGGCTAAAACATGTTCTACACGGGCACCCCGATTTTCAGACATGGTTCTGGAAGCCCTTGTGGAGGAGGTGACGAGGAAAAGGGAGCTGCTGTTTCCAGACTTCAGGCTAAGAGTGCTGAGGCAAATAGCCTGGCAGTAGTAGTCAGAGGTGGCAGAACAAGTTAATGCGAGAAGCATAACAACCAGGGTCCGGCTGAAATGCAGCAAGAAATTTAGTGATATGACCAGAATTGCTAAAGTAAAACTCCTACTCACATTTCTCTGACTCTCTGCTTAACCCTGTAGCGTCAGTACACATAAGGCTTCCCTCCCCCACTTCCCATTACTCTCCTACAATCATAGTAATACATTTCACAGAACTTCCTTCTGCTACTACTTGTACACTCTGCTACTATCATCATAATTATATTCCTCATTTTCCCACATCTGTGGCTTTCACACACCATTTACACTATTCTATCCTGAAACGCGCATCTTCACAACCTTTCAGCAGATGACACACTAACACAATCCCCTTTTTCTTGCAGGCACGCTGGCACACAATACCAGGGAGCAGACGAGAACAGGAGGAGGGCCGCCATCCCTTAAGATCCTGTACCCATTGGAACAGGCTGCAATGGAGCTAGTGGAAAGAGGGCGTGTCAGGAGCATTGCAACTGGTGAGGCTGGAGGATACATTCTACAAGCATTTGTCCACTTTACCCTCTTTTTCTCTACTCACTGAACTCTCTCCCTCATACACTCCGCATGTCAAAGTGGTGCTGCATTAAGCTCCCACTCATCTGTCTCTGCTAACCTTTGCCACTAACTGATAACCTTCTCTTCTCTTTCTGGGTGCATCAGAAGTAGAGGGCCCAGTTGCAGGAGAGGTAGAAGAGGATAGCTCTCTTAAAGACACACAGCCATTCAACCTTACCCTTGCAGTCACCAGCTTAGAAATCGGCACAATGCCTAGTTCAGAGAGTCCATTCGAGTGGTCTGAACTGGGAGATTCACTGAACACTTGCACAGGATTAAGGGCAGGGGTGTAAGTTGACCCAGAAACCTGCCCTGGATGACTAAAAGTTACTCAAGTCAATAAGCCGTCCAGCACACTTCCGGTGCAGCTTCGAAGTGGTAAATGATGTGGAAGAGTAGAAGCATTTGGGAGTTCATGTTTACATGACATAAAAAGCACTGTCTCAAGTGGATAAGAGCATCGCTTCATGTTCTTTGCTTTTCGAAAGGGGTGAATACTCTTAAAAATAGAGTGTTACAAAGGATTTTGAATAACTTTAACATCCTTATGTCTCACCTATGTATTTCTGCAGACTTTCCTGCATATTTATTTCAACAAAGAATGGAGTTCGAGAAGTAATTGAGCCATATGTTGCCAGGTAACTAGATTAATATGTACAATTGAAGGTAAAACAACAACAACTTGTATTTATATAGCGCCTTTAATGTAGCGAATTGTCCCAAGGCGCTTCACAGGAGTATTATGAGATAAAAAATTTGACACCGAGCGCATAATAAGAAATTAGCGCAGGTGACCAAAAGCTTGGTCAAAGAGGTAGGTTTTGAGGAGCGTCTTGAAGGAGGAAAGAGAGATAGAGAGAAGGAGAGGTTTAGCCTGGGAGTTCCAGAGCTTGGGGCCTAGGCAACAGAAGGCACCAATGGTTGAGCGATTATAATCGTGGATGCTTAAGAGAGCAGAATTAGAGGAGCGCAGACATCTCGGGGGGGGGGGGGGGGGTGGGGGGGGCTGGAGGAGATTACAGAGATAGGGAGGGGCGAGGCCATAGAGGGATTTGAAAATAAAGAACACACCAAATTGATGATGCATTTCCACTTATATTCTTTACACAGTCCAGCTCAGAAAGGTACAACTGTTTCCATAATGTCATCAGTATTACTG
Organism: Pristiophorus japonicus; assembly: GCF_044704955.1. Lineage (NCBI taxonomy): Eukaryota > Metazoa > Chordata > Chondrichthyes > Pristiophoridae > Pristiophorus > Pristiophorus japonicus. Next base: position 33,297,852 of record NC_091989.1, on the reverse strand, counting down.
TTTCAACAACATACAAAATCTACACAAGTAAACAGAGGCGCCAATATTTTGTTGTCTGCAACTATCTGATGGATGGAGGAAGTCATACTGGTGCCATTCCCTCTTTAATCCAAAAAATTATTTGGTTAATGCCAGTCTATCTCCATGTTTACAAATACATAGATTGGCATAGTTGCAAATGTTTTTTTGATGACAACAGACCTTTTATCAATATTGTGAGTAGAAGACCCCACCACATGTAAAGCAGCAAAGTATGAGCATAATATCACCAAATAAAATGGAAAGGACAAGATAGCTTCTTACTATATAGCTCTGGACTGCTGCTGAGAATTGCGCTCTTCTGTCTGGTTCAGTTCATTCTGAAAATGAAGCAGCCGTTGCCTCAGTTTGTTGACCTCTGTATCGTAACTCTCAGGAAACTGGTCAGCTTTTTCCAGCTCCTGCCTTTGACGCTCCAATTTAACATTAAAGACCTTAATATCCTGTAATAACTGGACCTCGGACTCCTGTGTCCTGAACATATAAAATAAGTTTTTCCTGTTATAAAGCTATTACATTAAAGTAATTTATATCACAAAAAGAATATAGAAAGGCATAGAATGAAAACAAACTGCAGGATATAATTAACTATCTGGGATGTTGCACAGAATATTTCTAAAGTTCTAAATGGAAAAGAGTAAAATGATTTAAAATATAAATTGTAAAACAACAGCTGCTACTTAGAAAATCAAATAATTTGCATGAAGAAAGAAGATATAGGTATGTTTGAACAGTCAAAGTATATGGTACAAGACAACAAATGATCCCCATGCACTAACATAAGAAAAATAAGAAATAGGAGCAGATGTAGGCCATTTGGCCCCTTGAGCCTGCTCTGCCATTCAATAAAATCATGGCTGATCTGATCATGGACTCAGCTCCACTTCCCTGTCCGCTCCCCATAACCCTTTACTCCCTTATCAGTCAAAAATCTGTCTATCTCCGCCTTAAATATATTCAATGACCCAGCCTCCACAGCTCTCTGGGGCAGAGAATTCCATAGATTTACAACCCTCAGAGAAGAAATTTTTCCTTATCTCAGTTTTAAATGGGTGGCCCCTTATTCTGAGACTATGTCCCCTAGTTTTAGTTTCCCCTATGACTGGAAATATCCACCTTGTCGAGCCCCATCATTATCTTATAAGTTTCAATAAGATCATCTCTCATTGTTCCGAACTCCAATGTGTATAGGCCCAACCTACTCAACCTATCCTCATAAGTCAACCCCCTCATCTCTGGAATCAATCTAGTGAACTTTCTCTGAACAGCCTCCAAGTATATCCTTCCTTAAGTACAGAGACCAAAACTGTATGCAGTACTCCAGGTGTGGCCTTACCAGTATCCTATACAGTTGTAGCAGAACTTCTCTGTTTTTATACTCTATCCCCCTTGCACTATAAGGATACTTATCATGATTGTGAGTCAGAAATGGTCATGAATCTGTTGCAAAGCAGAGTACTTCCTCCATACCTGTTTTGCAAATGACACCATAAGCACTTAAGCAGAAATTGCCCAGATGGAAATGCTGCAAATTCTGAGGCATTTTAATTAATTCCCAGCAATGACACCCAACATGTGGTGTCGTTTGCACAGCACGATGCTGATTGGTCTAGAAAACTGTATCTAAAAATATGAGGATACGATTTAGCATCAAATGTCTTGAATCCAGTATCGCAAAAATTCAGAATGTGCATATGGTATTTGGGAAACGAACAGCTTCTTGCCGTTTATAGTATGGTTTTTCCTGTTGGGCAGGCATAACTTCAGCAGAAGATCATGGAAACCCCAGACGGACATGTAAACGGAGTTTTCGCCGGTGTTCCGCCAAAGTTATGGCAATTGGGAGAATCTCCGAGGAAATTACCAGCAAAGGTAATTGCCACAGAAATCATTTTTAGAGTTTTCCAAAAGTGAGCATGCATAAACTCAGAAGTTCTTCTGTTTGAGGGCATTGATATGGTAGGTGTCAAGACTGGGTCAAATGAAAGGAGGGAGTGTTGGTGCTCTGGGCAAGGGGACATGGTTCAGGATAATGGCCGGGATTTTTGGGACAGTGACCGCACAGCTTACGCAGTCGTAAGTGCCCTGCAAGTTCCGGGTTTCCGCATACGATGCGCGTGTGCGAAAACCTGGAACTTGCGATCTGTCAAGATTCTGCTTGACAGATTGCATCCATCCGCAGGAAATGGACATTCGCTGGCGCAGAGATGGGTGGGCCCGAAATTCAGGGTCCCGATAAGGCCATTGCCGCCGGTATGCAGCGGCCAGGCGGCGGAATCCAATGACTGCCGATTTCTGGGCGAATGGCCGCCGCCAGCCAAATTCAGCAGGGGGTTTTTTCTGGCGGTCCCCACTTCTGCCCCGCCACTGCCGAGCGGCCATAAGTGTGTCATCAGTATGCATACCACCGGGACCCCCTAACCTCCGCCGAAATTCAGGCCGAAAATTCTAATGCCTGCCGAGCGGTGCCCCCGACAGCTTTCTTTGTCGGTGCACCTTGTATTCTCTGTGCCCTGGCTTCGCGGCGGCCATTAAAGGCAAAGGCTCACTGCTGTGGCTGCCATTTTATTTTTTTTGCCGGCCGACTTCCATGTTGGCCGGACTATTGTACCAACAGGCAGCTTGGCACCCCCTCTTGGTGACGCAGACGCACGATGATGTCACCACCGCTCTGCTGCTGAGTGACAGTGGCGGAGAATCCGTCTCGTCTCCACTTCAGCCCCTCACCAGCACTTACCATCGCACTCCCATCCTCATTATGACCGACTACCTGACGCTTCAAAAAAAAGGACAAAGAGCTGAATATCGATCAAGGGTTGACCTCAACCCACCCAGCAGTGAAAACACTTTAAAAAATGGTAAGTGCGCTAGGTTTCTGGTGGGCCTGAATTTTGGCCCCGGGATATTTGCCCAGTGAATGCCCACGAAACTCTTATGCCTGGTAAAAGCAGTCATAAGGTCTTCTTTTACCAGCATAAGGGTATAAAATAAATATTAAAATATATATTTATTCATGATTTCAACATTCAAAAACCTTTAAAATTAGTTTAGGTTATTTTTGGTCCCTTTAAAAATGTTTACATTTATTTTTCAAAAAATTAAATTTTTGCTTTAAATGTTTAATTAAATTGTATTTTAATTAATTTTGAACATGTGATGATTTATTTTTATTTAAGTATTGTGTCTCCACTTCAGCCCCCCACTAGCACTTACCATCGCACTTCCATCCTTATTATGACCGACTTCCTGGCCGCTTCAAAAAAAAGGACAAAGTGCTAAAGTGTTTTTTAGGGAATTTCTTAATCCCCATTGTGATTGGTTGTGCTGGACCACGTGATCCCAGGGATGCTTGCGAACCGCATGTGCCCCTGGCATATGTGGGCCTTTACGCAGGCGTATGCCTGCAGGCCCAGGACTGCAAGTGTCCGAAGGTCTGGAGCAATCAGGTGTGTTATGTCTTGAATAAAGAGTCAGACTAGATACTGCAAGCTCAAAGTAAGGTGTGGTCGTAGTCCTTTATTACAGATCTCAAAGTGCCTCTCCAGCCTGTGAGGCCTCCTTATATACAGGTGCTCCCAAGGGATTGTGGGATCCCTTGGGACTCCAGGGGATAAGCCCTCTGGTGGTTAGACATGGTATTTACAGGTTTACATACATAACAAAGTGGGTGCGTACTTTTCTTGTGGTTCAGAGGCATTCGGCCATGGCAATGGCAATAATATGCTGCCTTACAGCTCTGGCAGCTCACAATACTGCTGGCCTACGTTCTTTCTCAGCATCTTCTGGTTTCTCATCCCCTTCTTCATCTTCCTGCTCCACTTCCTCTACATGCAGCTTCAAGGTAACTCCCCTTTAAATAGCAGGATTGTGGAGCATGCCGCAAATTATTATTAATGTTGACACTTACTCTGAGCTGTGGTGAACTGTCCAGTTGTAACCATTGATTCTGGACTTTAATGGTTTGCTCAATCAGAACCCATGTTGCTGCATGCCTTTACTATATCAGCGCTCTGGGGTTAGTGCAGGAAAGTGGAGTTGAGGTAGAAGATCAACCATGATCTTACTGAATGGCGGAGCAGGCTCGAGACGCCAAATGACCTACGCCTGCTACTATTTCTTATGTTCTTATGTTTTGCATCTGTGCCTGAGTTCCCGACAGAAGTCCCAGCAACCATCCTACTACCCCATGTTCTGGATGGAACAGAGGGGGTATTGAGGACTGGCGCAGTATGAAAGCAAGAAACCTGCATGACTCGCTGCCTGTAGTCACAAACAAATTGAACATTGAGCGAATGGAAATCCTTCCTGTTGAGAAACAGTGCTGGTTCATGATGGGCAGCACGCTTGGCTATGTTTACAGTCTATGATGCCCTGCACCTGTGAGAATCCAGCATTGTGGGTAAATCCCAATGCTCTTTCTTCTTGCTTGACAGATGATGGGAATGCAAACAAACTGTTGATGCCTCGCAAACGATGCATTAGTGACCTGTCAGATTGCAATGTGCACAGCAAGCTGACTAATGTTGATGTCACCAGAAACAGTTGCGAACAAGCCAAAGGGGTCAGGTGCTTCTTATCCCTGTTGGGTCATGTTGAGAGACAACAGCGCTACCCAAAATCTTCTGCCCAGATCATCCTGACTGTTGTGTATCTGTAAAGCATGCACTCCCATGTTCCGCCACCAGGAGTGCATCCCCTGAAGTCCCAAGGGGTCCCAGCATCCCTTGGGAGCAATGTATATAAGTCGGTCTGTTCCTCACTCTGGAGTGTCTTAATAAAGACTGAGGTCACTGTTACTTTAACCTCCCTGTGTGCCGTCTCATCTGTTAGGAACACAATAACTGGCAACGAGTATATGAATCCAACACAAAGATGCAGCAAACTGTGGGCATCCTGGAGAAGTTCTCGGAGGGTGAGGACTGGGAAGCCTATGTCGAATGGCTAGACCAGTACTTTGTAGCCAACGAGCTGGACGGTGAAGGAAGCGCTGCAAAAAGGAGAGCGGTCCTCCACACAGTCTGCAGGGCACCGACCTACAGCCTCATGAAGAATCTTCTGGCTCCAGTGAAACCCACAGATAAGTCATATGAGGAGCTGTGTATACTGGTTCGGGAGCATCTTAATCCGAGGGAGAACGTGCTGATGGTGAGGTATCAGTTCTACACGTGCCAGCGATCTGAAGGTCAGGAAGTGGCGAACTACGTCGCCGAGCTAAGGCGACTTGCAGGACAATGTGAATTTGATGGCTACCTGGAGCAAATGCTCAGAGACCTTTTTGTACTGGGCATTGTCCACGAGACCATCCTACGAAAACTTTTGACTGTAGAGACACTGACCCTCAGTAAGGCCATTGTGATAGCACAGGCGTTTATATCCACCAGTGATAACACCAAACAAATCTCTCAGCACACAAGTGCTAGCAATGTTCATAAATTAACTGGAACCGTGTTTGCGAGCAGAAATGTACAGGGCAGAAACCACGAGCCTGCAACTGCCAGCAGGCCTCAGGTGACCCAGATGACTCAGAGTCCGCAACAAAGGATGAATGCAAGGCAATTCACACTTTGTTGGCATTGTGGAAGCTTCCATTCAGCCTATTCATGCCGCTTCAAAGGGTATGTTTGCAAGAGCTGTGGAACAATGGGGCACCTCCAACGAGCTTGCAGACGAGCTGCAAGCTCTGCAAAACCTGCTAACCACCACGTGGCAGAGGAAGATCGGTCCATGGTGGATCAAAGCAATTTCGAGTCTCAGAGAGAGGAGGCAGATGCTGAAGTACACGGGGTACACACATTTTCGACGAAATGTCCACCTATAATGCTAAATGTAAAATTGAATGGCTTACCCATAGCCATGGAACTGGACACTGGCGCTAGCCAATCCATCATGAGTAAAAAGATGTTTGAGAGACTGTGGTGCAACAAGGCACTCAGACCAGCCCCGAGCCCCATCCACACGAAACTGAGAACATACACCAAAGAGCTTATCACTGTCCTGGGCAGCACCATGGTCAAGGTCACCTACGAGGGCACGGTGCACAAACTGCCACACTGGATTGTCCCGGGCGTTGGCCCCACACTGCTTGGAAGGAGCTGGCTGGGCAAAATACGCTGGAACTGGGATGACATCCGAGCGCTATCACATGTCGATGAGGCCTCATGTACCCAGGTTCTTAACAAATTTCCTTCCCTTTTTGAGCCAGGCATTGGAAACTTTTCCGGGGCGAAGGTGCGGATCCACTTGGTCCCAGAGGCACGACCCATTCACTACAAGGTGCGAGCGGTACCTCACATGATGAGGGAGAGAGTGGAAATTGAGCTGGACAGGCTGCAATGCGAGGGCATCATCTCCCCAGTGGAATTCAGTGAGTGGGCCAGCCCGATTGTTCCAGTACTCAAAAGTGATGGCACGGTCAGGATTTGCGGCGATTATAAAGTAACTATTAATCGTTTCTCGCTACAGGACCAATACCCGCTACCCAAGGCAGGCGACCTATTTGCGACGCTGGCAGGAGGCAAGACGTTCACCAAGCTCGACCTGACTTCGGCCTACATGACGCAGGAGCTGGAGGTGTCTTCGAAGGGCCTCACCTGCATCAACACACAAAAGGGACTGTTCATCTACAACAGACGCCTGTTTGGAATTCAGTCGGCTGCAGCAATCTTCCAGAGAAACATGGAGAGCCTACTCAAGTCAGTACCACGCATGGTGGTTTTTCAGGATGACATATTGGTTACGAGTCGGGACACCGTCGAGCACCTACAAAACCTGGAGGAGGTCCTCCAGCGACTGGATCGCGTAGGCCTGCGGCTGAAGAGGTCGAAATGTGTCTTCATGGCAATAGAAGTGGAGTTTTTGGGGAGCAAGATCGCGGCGGACGGCATTCGGCCCACAGATGCCAAGACAGAGGCTATCAGGAACGCGCCCAGGCCACAGAACGTCACGGAGCTGTGGTCGTTCCTGGGACTCCTCAACTATTTTGGTAACTTCCGACGTTAAGCACCCTCTTAGCACCCTACATATGTTATTGGGTAAAGGTGAGAACTGGGTATGGGGAATGCCAGAAACATTTTATGCTCCAACAAGCTGCTTGTATTGTATAACCCATGTAAAAGACTCGTGCTAGCATGTGACACGTCGTCGTACGGAGTCGGGTGTGTATTACAACAAGCTAACATTGCGGGGAAGTTGCAACCTGTTGCCTATGCCTCCAGGAGCTTGTCTAAGGCCAAGAGGGCCTGCAGCATGAGTGAGAAAGAGGCATTAGCCTGTGTGTTTGGTGTAATGAAAATGCATCAGTAGCTGTTTGGCCTCAAATTTGAGCTGGAAACTGATCACAAGCCCCTCACATCCCTGTTCGCTGAAAACAAGGGGATAAATACTAATGCCTCAGCCCGCATACAAAGGTGAGCTATCAGCGTATAACTATACCATCCGCCACAGGCCAGGCACCGAGATCTGTGCGGATGCTCTCAGTCAGCTACCATTGCCCACCACGGGAGTGGAAATGGCGCAGCCTGCAAACTTGTTGATGGTGGCACAGCTTGCAGACTTGTTGATGGCCATGGAAGCATTTGAAAATGATAAATCACCTGTCACGGCCCGCCAGATTAGGACTTGTACCAGCCAAGATCCTTTGCTGTCCCTAGTAAAAAAAACTGTGTACTGCATGGGAGCTGGGCCAGCATCCCCATTGAAATGCAAGAGCTAATCAAGCCGTTCTAGCGGCGAAAGGACGAGTTGTCCATTCGGGCAGACTGCCTGTTGTGGAGTAACCGCGTAGTGCTACCCAAAAAGGGCAGGGAGACATTCATCTCGGATCTCCACAGCACACACCCGGGTATAGTAATGATGAAAGTGATAGCCAGATCCCACATGTGGTGGCCCGGTATCGACTCTGACTTAGAGTCCTGTGTACGGCAATGCAGCGTGTGTGCTCAGTTGCGCAACGCGTCCAGAGAGGCACCACTAAGTTTGTGGTCCTGGTCCTCCAGACCATGGTCAAGGATCCATGTTGACTATGCGGGCCCGTTTCTCGGTAAAATGTTCCTGGTGGTGGTGGATGCTTTTTCAAAATGGATTGAATGTGAAATAATGTCGGGAAGCACCGCCTCCTCCACCATTGAAAGCCTGAGGGCCATGTTTGCCACCCACGGCCTGCCTGACATACTGGTCAGTGCAATGGACATGGTCCCATGTGGATCATGGGCACGGTGATAGCTAAAGAAGGGAGTAGGGTGTTTGTAGTCAAACTAGACAATGGACAAATTTGTAGAAAGCACCTGGACCAAACAAGGCTGCAGTTCAGAGACTGCCCTGAACAACTCACAGCAGACACCACCTTTTTCGAGCCCACAACACACACCCAAAGGATCAACGACACCACCCCGGACCAGGAAATCGAACCCATCACTCCCAACAGCCCAGCAAGGCCAGACTCGCCCAGCAGCCCTGCAGGGCCAACAACACGCCAGCTCAGCGAGGGCACAGCCAACACACCAGAACAGACATTTGTACCGAGGTGGTCCACCAGGGGAAGAAAAGCTCCCCACCACCTCACCATGTAAATAGTTTTCACTTTTACTGGGGAGGGGGGGCGGAGTAATGTTGTGTATCTGTAAAGCATGCGCTCCCATGTTCCGCCACCAGGGAGTGCATCCCCTGAAGTCCCAAGGGATCCCAGCATCCCTTGGGAGCACTGTATATAAGCCGGCCTCTAAAGCCTGTTCCTCACTCTGGAGTGTCTTAATAAAGACTGAGGTCACTGTTACTTTAACCTCCCTGTGTGCAGTCTCATCTGTGTTAGGAACACAATACTGACAAGTTCAGCAGAATGTAATATTCTAGCCTTAGGAAGGCCTAATTGCTGCAGTAAATCTAATTAATTGATCTCAGTGGGGTGGAGATTGAATTTTCACCGAATGTAACTAACAGATGAAAACCACGGAAAAGACTCGGTTCCCTTTCCGTTCCCTTAAAGAAATACTTTTTCGTCCGTTTTTCTTTGGGCCTTAGGAACCCCGTTCTGGAACGGCATGGTATGGCTCTGACTTCCACTTCTCCAGGGAGGCAGGAGCCTCTACTGTAACGCTACAAGCCCACTCCAATTAATCAAATGACCCAATTCCCAAGATTTGGGACGAGTCAATGCAAGCATAGCAGCAGATGGAAGTTCTACCCTCCAAAAAGGTCTGTGGAGTAGCCTACTCATTGTTCACAGGAAAAATCAAGCCTCAGTAACATTTATAATTCAAGCATTTGACGGTAATGACGTTTTGGATACAGGCCTGTAAAGAGAATTCCCCCAGGGATACACAGAAAAGCTTTCAACATAAAATAATCATCAATGGAATAATTAGTTATTGATTAGCAATAATCAGTTAAACAATGCTGTACCTTTTTAAAGCCTCATGTAATAATATGTATTTGGATTTCAAATGGCCAATTTGAGTTCCTGAGAGTTTTCCAGCAGAAAACAACTGAAAGTTAGAAAAGAAAGTTATGTTTGAGTAATAGTGTATTGTATTATATTACAAAAAAAATCACATCTCATGATTGTTGGTCCTTAGCCAATGTAATCAGAATTAGTGGAGAAAGAAATTGATTAATATTTCCATCTGTAATAGCTCACAATGTAATGCACAACAAAATTACATTTTTGTGCTTGTAATACTGGCAAACCAACAGGCCCCGGAAATCTGTATGCTGTAATCGTAGCAGTTAGGTTGGGATCGCGTCTGATGATGCTCTCCAGCCCTGATCTTGATAAATTTTGTGGGGTCAGTGAGATAACATCTCTCTTGCATGGGGTTGATGAATGCCCACTTCACTATGGGTGAATCCTGAAGGCACTCCCCCTCCCCAATGACAGAAAGTTCTGTCTTTTCCACAGAGACCTCATGCAGTCCTCCCCTCTGGCCTTTGGTTAAGGGGACTAAACTTAAAAAATCAGCCTATCTGTAGGGCACTTCCCTTGCCTGGACCTCACCCCACCCCCCCTGATGGGGTCTTCTGGAGGAAGTATGTCTCAGCTGACTACATGAACTTTCCTCTGGTCTTACACTTGGCCAGTCATGGCTCAGGAAGTAGGACCTCCCAGCATCGTTGGACCTTCCTGCCTATAGGCTCACCACTCTGACATGATTGTTAGGGGTGGAAAGGGGCTCCATATAAGGCTGACCAGGATTTCCTAATTAAGTTTGGCACTTAGCGTATCAGGGTTTCGTCCTTTTGCCGAGCACTTCTGATGGACTCTTGCAAGAGTTATCGAGGGACACAAGCAGAAAAGCCAAGTAAATCCGACATCATAAAATCTAAAACAATACTAAAACTAGTAAACATCCCCTAAATAAACCTGATATTTCAAGCCAAATATGTTCCACATAAAACGGAGTCATTTGCGTTTCCTACAGAACCTCCAGTTGAGCTTCAGACCCCATATGTTCTCCATTATATACACCAACTACTTCCACCTCCGTAATATTGCCCACCTCTACCTCTACCTCATTGGCCGATGAGACCCTCGTACGTCCCTTTGTCGCCTCCAGACCTGACTATTTCAGTGTTCTCCTGAGCGCTACCCTCCATAAACTTCAGCTCATCCAAAATTCTATGCCTGTATTCTACCCATACCAAGTCCTGCTCACTGCTCACCCATTACCTCTCTCCTCATTAACCTACATTGGCTCATGCTTCAAATTTAAATTCATGTTTAAATGCCTTAATGGCCTCAACCAACCCCATCCACTTGCATCTCTAGACCTACAATCCCCTCTATTCCTCCACTGTAGCCTTGTGAATCCCAGCCTCCTTCTGTCCGACCATTGGTGGCCATGCCTTCAGTCACTTATGCCCCGCACTCTGTAATTCCCACCCTAAACTCTTCTGATTCTCCATCAAAATCTCCTCCTTTAAACCCTCCTTAAAACACAATGCTTGCCATCCATTTTCTGATTACACCTTTATGAAGCATATTGGGCTTTTTTCTACATTAAAAGGTGTTGTTAATTGCTGTGTAATTGATTTAAAAATGATGATTGACAGGTTGCTAGACCCAATCTATTCATGTACAATCCTTTAATTATCAACTATCATGAAAAGTATGCTGCAAAACAAGAGGCTTATACATCTGTATCAGAGCTTGCAATAGTCTTTAATGATACTGGGTCTGAAATTCCGGCCTCGAATAGAGTTAAACAGACTTGAGTCAAACAGAGTATTTGAGCAGAGTTAGTATCTGTGGCAAGGAACACCCTTTGGAACGCCTTTATGCAGAGTTAAGCAGAGTTAAATTGGGTATAAGTAGTGAGTCTTATATTTTTGTATTAAGTAATCGAAGAATTAGAGAGTAAAAGTAGTGAGTCTTGTACTTTTCCTGTTTTAAACGAACATTAACGATACTGTCATTTGTCTAGTGTGTAATTTGGTATTTAACTCAGGAACAGTCGCAGGCAACTACTAGTCACATGACTAGTGAAATTGCCGCTTGCGCAACATTGGCGATCCAGATGGGACGATTTTGAGTTAAAATAAATTAAATTGTTAAGAAAGACAGAAGAGAAATGACAGGAAAAGGTGCAACCTCCCAGTCGTGGGAAGAGCAGTTTAACCAGACCCTGATTGAAAATGTCAGGGGGTGGCTTGAAACAATGAGCTCACCCGGATTTCCCGGAGGAGACTCATTCTTTGACAAAACTAAAAAGGAAAAGAAGAAGAGTCAAAATGTGTCTTAATGGCAGTATGTTATGCAGAATTACTTAAGCAGAGAGACCTTAACAAAACTTTACAAAACCAAGGGGAGCAGGAAAAATCAGGACTTCAGACAGAAGGAGGAAAATTGACAGACGAGGTTGAGAGATTGAGGCTTAAATTGGCAGAACAAGCCAATCAAATTGAGACTCTCCAAACAGATAAAAAAAACTCCATACGTTACATCTGACCTCTAATATGGCTATGGCAGAAAATAACAAGCAAAAAGGAAGAGAAAATGAGGCAGAAGTGCACAGAGGCTCAAAACCAAGTATATGATTTAGAAAACAAAGGTCGCGAATTAGCAGCCGGTCTTAGGTTCCTTCAAGCGGCTCACATGACCGATAAGGCAAACAGAGCAGACCACACTGTGCAGGAAAACTATCAAAGAATTAGAAAGCCAATTGATCGTGCAAAAGGGTGTTATGCATGCTTTTGGGGAAGACGGCCCCCAAGTACTCCAGCAAAATGGAGAGAACCAGGGAAGCGCATGTAATAGTGACCCTTGTAGCGGCAATGGTAGCTCAGGTACAGACCGCTGGGAGTATCATCCACCCCCACAGGCACCTGGCCATGACCCACCCCGATACCCAGGATCCTCGCAGAATGATCCTATCCCCATGCACCCTGTAACTACGACCCGTACTCCGGGAGCAAATGCCAATGCACCCTCTACATACGTAACCCCCTTCTCCATAACCCAGTTGAAGGATTTAGCTAAGGAAGTGGCCCCGTTCGACGGGAAGAACTACCATTTATGGAAAGCAGCTCTAAACCAGATCGCAATAATGGGTGGTTTAGACAACGTAAAGACAGTTACATTTATACCCCTATGTGTGGGACCTATTATTTTCGGAGCCCTTCCCCAAGCACAACAGCAAGGCACAGGCACTGTCATGTATTCAACCAGCATTGTAACCCATGTATAAACTGACCTAAGTTGTACACCGTGAGAACACTGACCACTAGGTGGGAGACACTCTTAACCTGGACCTTCAGGTATAAGAGGGGAAGCTCCACCCACCTTCATCACTTGAGTGCTAAGGAATAAAGGACAGGTCATAGACTGACCTTCTCTCAAGCATGGGCCTCGTGTGCATTTATACTGTGTAGTAAGGACGTATCAATGGCGACAAGAAACTGGGATTTAAACCACGCGAGCATGGCCACTAGCAGAACAGACGAGAGGTACTGTGTTAAGGAATGGTTGGGACAGAGATTCAACATTTTTAAAGCAGCACACAGTTCTCCAGGCAGACAAGGGCAGTCAGGCATGCCCCAACATGTAGTCGAACCCAGAGGGGGAGTTCGACAGAGACAATGGCAAGCTGAACAGCGATTCATGCCATTGCAAGGGACAATGCGGCCAGTAATGGGGCCATCAACACCTGTTAATGGTGCACTCAAGGACAATAACAGGGGCAGTCAGGGACGATCGACTGGCAAGGGACCTTTTGTTTCAAACCGCAACTCATGCTGGAGGCGTGGAGGCATACATTCAGCCGGAGTTTGCAGAGATGAACAAAGTACCTGCAGAAATTGACACTGGGGGAAATCGCTGGAAGCTGAAGTTCAGTGAGTTCATGTGGAGCACGTATACAGTTCATACACCAGGACGCCACCGATAATGATGAAAGTGCTCCTCAATGGCATCCCAGTATCAATGGAGTTAAACACGGGTGCCAGCCAGTCCCTGGTGGGTATCAAACAGTTCGAAAAGTTGTGGGCATCCAAGGCCAGGAGGCCAAAATTATCGCCGATTGACGCACAGCTACGGACTTACACAAAGCAGATCATTCCGGTGCTAGGCAGCGCCACGGTAGTCGTGACCCACAAAGATTCGGAGAACAGGTTGCCACTCTGGATTGTCCCAGGGGACGGTCCCGCACTACTGGGGAGGAGTTGGCTTGCTGTCATGAACTGGAAATGGGGCGATGTCAATGCAATTTCCTCTGTGGAGCAAGTATCATGCTCACAGATCCTGGACAAATTTGACTCATCATTTCAACCCGGCATTGGCACTTTCATGGGGGCCAAGGTAGTGATTCACATAAACCCAGACGCCAGACCAGTACACCACAAGGCCAGAGTGGTGCCGTGCGTGATGCGGGAAAAGATAGAAGGCGAATTGGACCGCCTGTTGAGGGAAGGCATCATCTCGCCAGTCGAATTCAGTGACTGGGCGAGCCCGATTGTGCCGGTGCTCAAGGCGGATGGGTCGGTCAGGATATGTGGCGATTACAAGGCCACCATCAATCGGGTGTCACTCCAAGACCAGTACCCGCTACCGAGAGCGGAGGACCTCTTTGCGACGCTATCCGGTGGCAAACTTTTTTCAAAATTGGACCTGACCTCAGCTTACATGACCCAGGAGCTGGCGAGTGAGTCGAAGAAGCTGACCACCATTACGACACACAAGGGGTTGTTTGAGTACAACAGATATCCGTTCGGGATTCGCTCGGCCGCCGCGATCTTCCAACGAAATATGGAAAGCTTCCTCAAGTCGATTCCAGGGACGGTGGTTTTTCAGGACGACATCCTCATTACGGGTAACGATAGTGAAGAATACCTCCACAACCTGGAGGAGGTGCTACGCAGACTGGACCGGGTAGGTCTGCGACTGAAAAAGGCGAAGTGTGTCTTCCTAACTCCAGAGGTAGAATTCCTGGGGATGAGGGTAACAGCAGACGGGATCAGCCCTACTGCATCCAAGACGGAAGCGATCCAGAGAGCACCCAGACCCCGTAACACGACGGAGCTGCATTCGTTCCTGGGGCTCCTGAACTATTTTGGCAACTTTCTTCCCAAATTGAGCACGCTGCTAGTGCCGCTACACGTGCTCCTATGCAAAGGTCACGAATGGGTCTGGGGGGAGAGCCAGGAAAGGGCTTTTAATAGAGCACGCAATTTGTTATGTTCCAACAATCTGTTAACGCTCTATGACCCATGTAAGAAACTTGTGTTAACGTGCAATGCGTCGTCCTATGGTGTCGGGTGTGTGTTGCAGCATGTCAATGCCAAGGGTCAGTTACAGCCGGTAGCTTATGCCTCCAGGAGTCTGTCCCAGGCAGAAAGGGGCTACAGGATGGTAGAAAAGGAGGCGCTCGCATGTGTATATGCGGTAAAGAAAATGCACCAGTACCTGTTTGGCAGGAAATTTGAGCTGGAGACAGATCACAAACCCCTAACGTCCCTTTTGGCCGACAACAAGGCCATAAATGCAAATGCATCGGCCCGCATACAGAGGTGGGCACTCACGTTAGCTGCCTATGACTACACAATTCGGCACAGACCGGGCACCGAAAACTGCGCCGATGCACTCAGCAGGCTCCCAGTAGCCACCACTGAGGGGGCTACCGAGCATGGTGCTGAGATGGTCATGGCTGTTGAAGCTTTCGGAAGCGAAGGCACACCCGTGACAGCCCGTCAGATTAAAGTCTGGACAAATAGAGACCCGCTATTGTCTCTAGTCAAGAAATGTGTCCTGAATGGGGACTGGGCAGCCACGTACAGGGCATGTCCTGAGAAATTTAAACCATTTCACAGGTGCAAGGATGAACTCTCGATTCAGGCCGATTGCCTACTGTGGGGAAACCGCATAGTCATGCCCCAGATGGGCAGAGAGGTGTTCATCAGAGAACTCCACAATGGGCACCCGGGCATTGTCACGATGAAGGCAATTGCCAGGTCACACGTTTGGTGGCCAGGGATAGACGCAGATCTGGAACTTTGTGTTCACAGGTGCAACCCGTGTGCCCAGCTGGGCCATGCGCCCAGGGAAGCCCCCCTTAGTCCCTGGCCCGCCAAGCCTTGGTCACGCATCCATGTGGACTACGCAGGTCCTTTCATGGGGAAAATGTTTTTGGTTGTAGTAGACGCCTACTCCAAATGGATCGAGTGTGACATTTTAAATTCAAGCACATCCTCTGCCACGGTAGAAAGTCTACGGGCAATGTTCGCCGCCCACGGTCTACCGGACATCTTGGTCAGCGACAATGGCCCGTGCTTCACAAGCACTGAATTCCAGGACTTCATGGCAGGCAATGGAATTAACCATTTTAGAACGGCACCGTTCAAGCCGGCCTCAAACGGCCAGGCAGAACGAGCAGTGCAGATAATCAAACAGGGGATGCTCAGATTCCAAGGGGGTTCCCTACAAACCCGCTTATCACGCCTCCTGTTGGCCTATAGATCCCGACCACACTCGCTCACAGGGGTTCCACCCGCAAAGCTACTAATGAAAAGGACGCTCAAAACCCGATTATCCCTTATGCACCCCACCATGAAAGAAATTGTCAAGAGCAGGCGGCAGTCACAATATGACTACCATGACAGTAATGCGAGGGCGCGATGTATTGATGTAAATGATCCTGTTTTTGTCCTCAACTACGCTGCAGGGCCCAAATGGCTCGCAGGCACTGTGGTTGCCAAAGAGGGAAATAGGATTCTGGTCGTTAAACTTACCAATGGACAATTCTGCCGCAAACATGTGGATCAAACAAAAAGGAGGTTCAGCAACCCCATAGAAGAAGCAGAGGAAGAAAACGATATAGAGTTCACTCCACCACAGGTGACCGAACACCGGAACCAAAGGGAGGAGAGCCCAGTCACTGTGGGCAGTCCGGACAGGCCTGTGGCACTGCAAACAGCAGACACTCAGGCCAGCGCCCAACAACCGGAGCCCCAACTCGGGCGCTCTACAAGGGAGCCAGAGAGACTCAATCTGTGATCCCAATAAGACTTTGGGGGGGGAGGTGATGTTATGTATTCAACCAGCATTGTAACCCATGTATAAACTGACCTAAGTTGTACACCGTGAGAACATTGACCACTAGGTGGGAGACACTCCTAACCTGGACCTTCAGGTATAAAAGGGGAAGCTCCACCCACCTTCATCACTTGAGTGCTAAGGAATAAAGGACAGGTCACAGACTGACCTCTCAAGCATGGGCCTCGTGTGCATTTATACTGTGTAGTAAGGACGTATCAGGCACCTTAACGGACATGTGGGTAGCCGTAGAAGCAGCCGCTGGAATAGATAGTAAAAACCCAGTCGACAAAATGGCCCAATTTAAACAAGGAGAACAGGAACACCCTGTCGCCTATGCAGGAAGAGTGTGGATTGTATTTAAAACCGTCTTTGGAGCAACTTTAGATAGGACGAACCTGACAGATGCCCTAAGTACACAGTGGCGGAAAACCTTATGTTCCCACGCCAATGGTCATAGTAAAGCATCAGTAAAACATTTTGAAGCCTCTGATGAGACTCACACAGAAGCATGGATTATTAGGCGCATGACTAGTGCATGGAGAGAGTACCAGGAAACCCCCAAACCCACCATCCAAAAAGGACGAGCGCATGTATATCAGACAGCCCCCGGACATGGACACGGTCAGGGACAATGGAGGGTAGAAGGACCACGTGATCACGGCCCCTATAACCCCGGTCCAAGGAATTCATCTGGACCCCCCTGAGGGCCATGTTATAACTGTGGAGAGACCGGACACTGGCAGAGTCAGTGTTACAAACCTAGGGCCACCCCCCGATCTGATCAAAGGAGTGGAAAGGAGAGAATGAACCCATACTAATGTGTCCTTACTATACAGTATAAATGCACACGAGGCCCATACTTGAGAGAAGGTCACTCTGTGACCAGTAATCTTTAATCCAGCACTGAAGTGATTAAGGTGGGTGGAGCTTCCCCTTTTATACCTGTAAGTCCAGGTTAGGAGTGTCTCCCACAAGTTCACCACCTAGTGGTCAATGTTCTCACAGTGTACAACTTAGGTCAGTTTATACATGGGTTACAATGACAGTTAAATACATGACATCACCTCCCCCCAAAGTCTTATTGAGATCACAGGTTAAGTCTCTCTGGTGGTTTACGCTCTCTTGTAGAGTGCCTGAGTGCGGGCTCCGGTTGTTGTGCGCTGGACTGAGTGTCTGCTGTTTGCGGTGCCTCAGGCCTGTCCGGACTGCCCACAGTGACTGGGCACTCCTCCGCTTGGTTCCAGTGTTCGGTCACCTGTGGAGGAGTGAACTCCACATCGTGTTCTTCCTCTGCTTCTTCTATGGGGTTGCTGAACCTCCTTTTTGTTTGATCCACGTGTTTGCGGCAGATTTGTTCATTGGTAAGTTTAACTACCAGAATCCTATTCCCCTCTTTGGTAATCACAGTGCCTGTGAGCCACTTAGGCCCTGCAGCGTAGTTAAGGACAAAGACAGGGTCATTGACATCAATACATCGCGCCCTCGCATTCCCGTCATGGTAGTCACATTGTGACTGGCGCCTGCTCTCAACAATTTCTTTCATGGTGGGGTGTATAAGGGATAACCTGGTTTTGAGCGTCCTTTTCATTAGCAGCTCTGCGGGTGGGACCCATGTGAGTGAGTGTAGTTGGGATCTATTGGCCAACAGGAGGTGTGATAAGCGACTTTGTAGGGAACCCCCTTGGATTCTGAGCATCCCCTGTTTGATTATCTGCACTGCTCGTTCCACCTGGCCGTTTCAGGCCGGCTTGAATGGTGCCGTTCTGACATGGTTGATACCATTTCCTGCCTTGAAGTCCTGGAATTTAATGCTTGTAAAGCACGGGCCATTGTCACTGACCAAGACGTCCGGTAGACCATGGGCAGCGAACATTGCCCGTAGACTTTCTACCGTGACAGAGGATGTGCTTGAATTGAGAATGTCACACTCGATCCATTTGGAGTAGGCGTCTACTACAACCAAAAACATTTTTCCCATGAAAGGACCTGCGTAGTCCACATGGATGCATGACCAATGCTTGGCGAGCCAGGACCAGGGGCTAAGGGGGGCTTCCCTGGGCGTATTGCCCTGCTGGGCACATGTGTTGCACCTGCAAACACAAAGTTCCAGGTCTACATCTATCCCTGGCCACCAAACGTGTGACCTGGCAATTGCCTTCATCATGACAATGCCCGGGTGCTCATTGTGGAGTTCTCTGATGAACATCTCTCTGCCCATCTGGGGCATGACTACTCGGTTTCCCCGGGCAATCGGCCTAAATTGAGAGTTCATCCTTGCGCCTGTCAAATGGTTTGAATTCCTCAGGGCATGCCCCGTACGTGGCTGCCCAGTCCCCATTCAGGACATATTTCTTGACTAAAGACAATAGCGGGTCTCTATTTGTCCAGACTTTAATCTGACGGGCTGTCACAGGTGAGCCTTCGCTTTCGAAAGCTTCAACAGCCATGACCATCTCAGCAGCATGCTCAGTTGCTCCCTCGGTGGTGGCTAGTGGGAGCCTGCTGAGTGCATCGGCGCAGTTTTCAGTGCCCGGTCTGTGCCGAATTGTATAGTCATAGGCGGCTAACGTGAGTGTCCACCTCTGTATGCGGGCCGATTCATTTGCATTTATGGCCTTGTTGTCGGCCAAAAGGGATGTTAGGGGTTTGTGATCTGTCTCCAGCTCAAATTTCCTGCCAAACAGGTACTGGTGCATTTTTTTTTTACAGCATATATATATGCAAGTGCTTCCTTTTCTACCATCGTGTACCCCTTTCTGCCTGGGACAGACTTCTGGAGGCATAAGCTACCGGCTGTAACTGAGCCTTGGCATTAACATGCTGCAACACACACCCGACCTCATAGGACGACGCGTTGCACGTTAAAACGAGTTTCTTACATGGGTCACATGGCGTTAATAGATTGTTGGAGCATAGCAGCAAATTTCGTGCTCTATCAAAAGCTCTTTCCTGGCTGTCCCCCCAGACCCATTCGCGACCTCTGTATAGGAGCACGTGTAGCGGCTCTAACAGCGTGCTCAATTTGGGAAGAAAGTTTCCAAAATAGTTCAGGAGCCCCAGGAACGAACGCAGCTCTGTCATGTTACGGGAATGGGTGCTCTCTGGATCGCTTCTGTTTTGGACACAGTAGGTCTGATCTCATCTGCTGCTACCCTCATCCCCAGTAATCCTACCTCTGGAGCTAGGAAGACGCATTTCGCCTTTTTCAGTCGCAGACCTACCCGGTCCAGTCTGCGTAGCACCTCCTCCAGGTTGCGGAGGTGTTCTTCAGTATCATAACCCATGATGAGGATGTCGTCTTGAAAAACCACTGTCCTTGGAATCGACTTGAGGAGGCTTTCCATATTTCGTTGAAAGATCGCGGCGGCCGAGCGAATCCCAAAGGGATATCTGTTGTACTCAAACAACCTCTTGAGTGTCGTGATGGTGGTCAGCTTCTTCAACTCACTCGCCAGTTCCTGGGTCATGCAAGCTGAGATCAGGTCCAATTTTGAAAAAAATTTGTCACCGGATAGCGTCGCAAAGAGGTCCTCCGCTCTCGGTAGCGGGTACTGGTCTTGGAGTGACACCCGATTGATGGTGGCCTTGTAATCACCACATATCCTGACCGACCCATCCGCCTTGAGCACCGGCACAATCGGGCTCACCCAGTCACTGAACTTGACTGGCGAGATGATGCCTTCCCTCAGCAGGCAGTCCAATTCGCCTTCTATCTTTTCCCGCATCACGCACGGCACCGCTCTGGCCTTGTGGTGTACTGGCTTGGCATCCGGGTTTATGTGAATCACTACCTTGGTCCCCATGAAAGTGCCAATGCCGGGTTGAAATAGTGAGTCAAATTTGTCCAGGACCTGTGAGCATGATATTCGCTCCACAGAAGAAATTGCATTGACATAACCCCATTTCCAGTTCATGACAACCAGCCAACTTCTCCCCAGCAGTGCCGGACCGTCCCCGGGACAATGCAGAATGGCAACCTGTTCTCCGAATCTTTGTGGGTCATGACTACCGTGCTGCTGCCCAGCATCGGAATGATCTCCTTTGTATATGTCCGTAGCTGTGCATCAATTGGCAATAATTTTGGCCTCCTGGCCTTGGACGCCCATAACTTGTCGAACTGTTTGATACTCATCAGGGACTGGCTGGCCCCTGTGTCTAGCTCCATTGATACTGGGATGCCATTGAGGAGCACTTTCATCATTATCGGTGGCGTCCTGGTGTATGAACTGTATATGTGCTCCACATGAACTCACTGAACTTCAGCTTCCAGCGATTTCTCCCAGTGTCCATTTGGCCTTGTGGGGCTTACATCGTCCCCGTCCTCCTTGTACATCAACCGGGCTGCAGGCTTCCTGCACATACGCACCAAGTGACCGCTGACATTGCAGTTTCTGCAGATATATTGCTGATAGCTGCAAGCTCTGGCTGTGTGTTTGCCTCCACACCTCCAACATGAGCCGTTGTTGGACACAAAAGGTCCATTACCAGTCGATCGTCTCTGACTGTCTCTGCAACTGTCCTTAAGCGCGCCATTGACGTGTTGATGGCCCCATTACTGGCCGCATTGTCCCTTGCGATGGCATGAATCGCCGTTCAGCTAGCCACTATCTCTGTTGAATTCCCCCTTTGGGTTCGACTACATGCTCAGGCATGTCCGATTGCCCCTGTCTGCCTGGAGAACTGTGTGCCGCATTAACAATGTTGACTCCCTGTCCATGAAATGCATCCCAGGGTAATAAAAGAGATGGCGGAAGTTATAGCAGATGCATTCGTTATAATCTACCAAAATTCTCTGGACTCTGGGGAGGTACCAGCGGATTGGAAAGCAGCTAATGTAACGCCTCTGTTTAAAAAAGGGGGCAGACAAAAGGCAGTTAACTATAGGCCGGTTAGTTTAACATCTGTAGTGGGGAAAATGCTTGAAACTATCATTAAGGAAGAAATAGTGGGACATCTAGATAGGAATAGTGCAATCAAGCAGACACAGCATGGATTCATGAAGGGGAAATCAGGTTTAACTAATTTACTGGAATTCTTTGAGGATATAACGAGCATGGTGGATAGAGGTGTACCGATGGATGTGGTGTATTTAGATTTTCAAAAGGCATTCGATAAGGTGCCACACAAAAGGTTACTGCAGAAGATAAAGGTACGCGGAGTCAGAGGAAATATATTAGCATGGATAGAGAATTGGCTGGTGAACAGAAAGCAGAGAGTCGGGATAAATGGGTCCTTTTCGGGTTGGAAATCAGTGGTTAGTGGTGTGCCACAGGGATCGGTGCTGGGACCACAACTGTTTACAATATACATAGATGACCTGGAAGAGGGGACAGAGTGTAGTGTAACAAAATTTGCAGATGACACAAAGATTAGTGGGCAAGCGGGTTGTGTAGAGGACACAGAAAGGCTGCAAAGAGATTTAGATAGGTTAAGCGAATGGGCTAAGGTTTGGCAGATGGAATACAATGTCGGAAAGTGTGAGATCATCCACCTTGGGGAAAAAAACAGTAAAAGGGAATATTATTTGAATGGGGAGAAATTACAACATGCTGCAGTGCAGAGGGACCTAGGGGTCCTTGTGCATGAATCCCAAAATGTTAGTTTGCAGGTGCAGCAGGTAATCAGGAAGGCGAATGGAATGTTGGCCTTCATTGCGAGAGGGATGGAGTACAAAAGGAGGGAGGTCCTTCTGCAATTGTATAGGGTATTGGTGAGGCCGCACCTGGAGTACTGCGTGCAGTTTTGGCCACCTTACTTAAGGAAGGATATACTAGCTTTGGAGGGGGTACAGAGACGATTCACGAGGCTGATTCCGGAGATGAGGGGGTTACCTTATGATGATAGATTGAGTAGACTGGGTCTTTACTTGTTGGAGTTCAGAAGGATGAGGGATGATCTTATAGAAACATTTAAAATAATGAAAGGGATAGACAAGATAGAGGCAGAGAGGTTATTTCCACTGGTAGGGGAGACGAGAGCTAGGGGGCACAGCCTCAAAATACGAGGGAGCCAATTTAAAACCGAGTTGAGAAGGAATTTCTTCTCCCAGAGGGTTGTGAATCTGTGGAATTCTCTGCCCAAGGAAGCAGTTGAGGCTAGCTCATTGAATGTATTCAAATCACAGACAGATAGATTTTTAACCAATAAGGGAATTAAGGGTTACGGGCAGCGGGCGGGTAAGTGGAGCTGAGTCCACGGCCAGATCAGCCATGATCTTGTTAAATGGCGGAGCAGGCTCGAGGGGCTAGATGGCCTACTCCTGTTCCTAATTCTTATGTTCTTATGCTGCATTTAAACCAAGATTTTTGTCAAACATCATTTTGGTCTCTTCCTCCCCCTGAGATAAATGTCTGGGCCATCAAAGCCGCCGTTTCCAGGGTCAAGTCTTTGGTCTCAATCAGTTTCCTGAAAACCCCAGCGTGCCCGATGCCCTCAATAAAAAAGTCTCGCAGCATCTCCGTTCTGCATGTATCTGGGAACTTACATAGGCTCGCCAGTCGCCGGAGGTCTTCCGCGAAGTCTGGAACGCTTTGACCTTCTCGCCGCCGGTGCGTGTAAAATCGGTGTCTCGCCATGGGCATGCTGCTCGCCGGTTTAAGGTGTTCCCCGATCAACTTACTGAGCTCTTCGAACGTCTTGTCCGCCGGCTTCTCTGGCGCTAGAAGATCCTTCATCAGGGAGTCCGTTCTGGATCCACAAACCGTCAGGAGATGAGCCCTGCGTTTGTCGGCCGAATCCTTTCCAGCCATTCCTTAGTGACGAAATTTTGCTATAGTCTCTCGATAAAATCATCCCAATCATCACCAACACAGTACCTCTCGTCTGTGCTGCTAATGGCCATGCTCATGTGGTTTAAATCCAGTTTCTCGTCGCCAATAATATATCCTTACTATACAGTATAAATGCACACGAGGCCCATACTTGAGAGAAGGTCACTCTGTGACCAGTAACCTTTATTCCAGCACTGAAGTGATGAAGGAGCTTCCCCTTTTATATCTGAAAGTCCAGGTTAGGAGTGTCTCCCACAAGTTCACCACCTAGTGGTCAATGTTCTCACGGTGTACAACTTAGGTCAGTTTATACATGGGTTACAATGACAGTTAATTACATGACACATAGCACGAACAAGGTTATGACTATTGACGGAGTCTGACCTTGGAAGTCGTGTGTAAGGTAGAATATGATAACCATAGACGCCCGACAGTTTTAGGTGCTGTAAGAGGTCGCGATACCACATTTTTATGGGACACGGGAGGGTCTAGAATCTGCCTTAGTAGTAAACACCAACTCACGCACGACGAAATGAAGGACCAGAAAGTCTTACTTAATGGTTTTACTGGCCATAGCCTAATGGCAACGTTCACTGAGCCGATAGAGATAGGATTGGGACACTATTTCTTTCAGCATTCATGCCTATCCACTCCACCCGTCATGGGAGAGACCGATGTCATAGGGATTGATTTTATGAGAATTTATAATTTAGCCTATGACCCGGCCAATAGATGTATATGGAGAATGTCAGACTTAATGCAGCAATTCGAGGTACCCACCAGAACGTATGATGCGCGGGTGTGTTATATGAAAACTTTAACCTTCAGAGATGACCCCCTCCCCCGAACTACAGGAAATTCTAATTCAGAATGTGCATGCTTTTCTACCCTTAAACATGAGTGCGGTAAAATGAATACTGAAGTCCTAGTTACGGGAACAGCTCCGCCCCTCAACAACAGTATAAGATCCCGGCAGCTGCCTAGGGTGATGTAGACAGTATTATAAACAGTTTGTTAGAACAAGGAGTCCTACGATCCCTTGCGTCTGTTAACAATTCTCCTGTCTGGCTGGTACAAAAACCAGATAAGTCGTGGAGAATGACTATAGATTATAGAGCCCTTAACAGGACGATGCCACCATCCGCAGTCACCGTGGCTAGCGCACCTGATGTAATTACCCAGTTATCGCCGGCTGCTAAGTTTTTTTCAGTATTAGACATTCGTAATGGATTTTGGTCCATCCCCTTAGCGAAGGAATGTCAATACAAGTTCGCTTTCACTCACGGGGAGCAACAGTATACCTGGACCCGATTGCCTCAAGGCTTTCATAACAGCCCTTCAATTTTCTCCAACATCTTAACCTGCAGCTTTAAGTGTTTCTCCCAGCCCTCGGCCCTTGTGCTCCATGTAGATGATATACTATTACAAACAGACACACTGGAACTACACGTCGAGTTGTTAGGCGAGTTGCTGCGCACCTGTTTCGAGATCGGAATTAAGTTAAACCCAACTCAGGTAGGGAAATCCTCAGTGCAGTACCTCGGAATGACTGTCACCCACAGCCTGCAAGAAGTAAACTTGCAAAGGAAAGAGGCGGCCGCAAGCCTCCCCGTCCCGACAGATGTACCCTCACTCCGTTCTTTCCTCGGTATTACCAGGTACTGTCATGACCACATAGAAGCCTACTCTCTAGTTGCAAAACCCCTGTACCAACTGCACAAAAAGGGAATTCAGTGAACGTGGGGCGACCCAGAACAACATGCGTTCCAAACACTTAAACAGGCCCTTGTAACCGCCCCCTCCCTACTTAAAGCTAACCCGTCCCTCCCCTTTTATTTAGAGACAGCCGCTGATAACATAGGCCTCTCGGGGTTACGTTACAGCACCATCATGACAAACTCCAACCCGTAGTTTGTGCCTCACGCGTCATAACACCAGTGGAAGCAACTTTCCAGCCCTGTGAGAAGAATCTTCTGAGTGTCTTTTGGGCGGTACATAAATTCTCACCCATAACTGGACTTAGCCCACTTATTATCTTAACGCCACATACCCCCATCAAAATGCTGATGGGTGGAAATCTCAAGGAAGGCTCAATCAGTTCCCAACGAATCGCACGATGGACCCTCCTTCTCCAAGGACGGGACATTACAGTCCAGTACCAGCCCAAGACTACTAATCTAGCTCAAAACATGTTGTATCCCGGCGACCCACATCAGTGCGAGATTCTGACTTCAGGTACCTTAGATGGCCCCTTTCAGTCAGAAAGGAGGGTGGGGAGGAAGAGACAACAGCCATGAATCAAATTTAAAACCCATGTTTACGTGGACGGCTCTTCCGCAATTATAAACGGACATCAGTGCACAGGATTCTTAGTAATAAAAATGGCCCCAGACGGCAAGCAGGCTTTAGAACAGACACCAATTAAATTAGAAGGGAGTAAAGGAGCTCAAATTGCAGAACTAAGCGCGATTGCCTACGTAGTCATACACCCAGAAGACTACCCCCGACACCTGTCGAAATTTATTCCGACAACAGTTACACATGTAACAGCCTGACTGACTTCCTGCCCATCTGGCAAGCTAGAAGTTTCACCTCTGCAGACGGAAGGCCACTAGCTACAGCCCCACTTTTAAAATTGATTTTTGATACAGCCACCTCAAATCAAGGTCTGCATGTCATAACCAAAGTCAAAGCACATGCTAGGAATACCCCTTTAGGGAACCGAATGGCGGACGAACTAGCAAAAGAAGCAGCCTGTACAGGTTTCCTATGGGACCCCTTGGAAAACGTAAAAACCGCACCAATGACACCTATTGCTGTTACCCGCCCTATACTGGACTTGGCAGCCAGCCAGACCCTGATCTTAAAAACATACAATTAGGAAACCCAGGTCCCGAATCATACCTAGGGCAAAATTTACAGCTCCATGATGGAGTAGTACTTAAAGACGGCAAATATGTAGTCCCGGTGTCAGAAAGGGGAGAATTGATTTACCAATGCCACGATATTAATGGGCATCAAGGAATAGATAAGAACATGGCCAAATTGAAGGAGCTATGCTGGTGGCCTGGAATACAGCAGGAAGTGGAAGGGTATGTCAAAAACTGCCTGATATGTGCTCAGAACAATCCAACACAATACAAAACCAGGCAGAATTAGGACATACCAGACAGGGCAAGGGCCCTTGGACTCAACTTCAGGTAGACTATGTAGGGCCTTTACCCACCTGTCCCGATGGTAAGAAATAAATCCTAGTAGTGGTGGACGTATTCTCCAAATGGATCGAAGCATTTCCAACTAACAATAATTCGGCCGCCACAACTGCAAAAATCCTTATGGAAGAAGTGTTCTCCAGATAGGGATTGCCAGAGGGCATCGATTCTGACCAGGGAACACATTTCACGGCACAAGTTATGCAGCAGGTCATGCAATTGGCAGGGGTAAAACAGAAATTCCATATCGCCTACAACCCGGAATCAAGTGGAGTGGTAGAGCGCATGAATCGAACATTAAAAACAATGTCACGAAAATTAGTACAGCAGAACCACATGTCCTGGAACAAGGTCCTCCCTTATGTATTAATGGCAATCCGAAACACAGTGGTAGCCTCGACAGGCTATTCACCCCACGAGCTAATGACCGGAAGAGTTATGAGAGGTGTTCAAACCTTCATGGGATTAGATTTGAATGAGATCCAGAAAACTTCCCTGTCCTCAGAGAAATACATGTCAGACTTGATTAAGTATTTGGAAGCTGCTAGAATAGCTGCCGCAGTGAAATTGGGAAACAAATATAAACAAAGTAAGTCCTACTTTGATGGAAAGGTACACTCATGGGAACTAAAAATCGGGGACCAAGTAATGGTAAAAGTACAGAAGGAAGGAACTTTTCTTGCCCCTAAATATGCTGGACCATTTAGTATAATGGAAACGGCTAGAGCCTCAGTGTTCAAGGTCATGGATGACCACGGGAAGTATAAGTGGCACCACCTTAACCAGCTAAAACCCTTTGGGAAAATAAACCGTCACATGTACCACGTCATGTTAGATTCAGAGGAGACAGGGCTTGCCTCACCCGACCCAGCAGCTAACCCGATTCCAGCCCAAGGTATAATACCTATCTTGCCGCCTACCCAAAATTTAGAGGCCGCAAGTAGTTCAGAGGAAGCCACCACAGAAGGAGGTAGCAATTCAGAAGATAACCAGGTACCCGCCCCAAGGACACCTGACGAAGCCCGCGCCTCCCACAATGAAACGGCACCAAGTCCAATGGACGGCTTGTCACAGAATTTTGAAGCTATGAGTCTCGCACCTCGAGCCACCCCCTCAGCCAGGAAAAAGAAATGAGGCGACGGTTCCCAGAGAGAGAAAGGAACGCAGTCGCTTGGACTAGAAACCATCCAATACCATTGCCTGGCTCTGCCCCGGGTTGGAGGAGATTGAGAAGACCTACTCCGTAAGGAGAGCAATTGATACTATGTTTTATTATCCTACAGGGTGGACCTATATGCCAAAAGTAATCCCATTCCACGAATCAAAACACTTTCATGACCTACCCAACGAATGGAGTAACCAGCTGAAATACGGACTAATGATTTTGTGTGTTTGTTTAACACTGTAATTTACATTGTAATATATCATTGTGTAAGTGTGTGCCTGGAGTCAGAGGGAAGAGACAGAGAACCCCTTATGAGATAGTAACAAGGGGGTAATCATGGGGAGACTAATTCTGGTAATCATCCTCACCGTAGCAGCAAAGCCCAAGGTAACACTTCTAGTCCTCCGGTACAGGTATTTTATTATACCAATGGTACTGGAGAGACACATTCCACAAACTGCACTAATGCGGCAAGCAGTTGGGAGGCCCCGACTAATGGGGATAATGTGTGTGCCTGTATCGATACCACAAAAATGTGCCACGAGACCAGCCTGGATGGTAACTTAACTAAAGTATGCATTAGGTGCAACCATGTGACCAGCCAACGACGTTACCCCATTTGGCAGGCCATGTTTAGTAGCCATTTCACAGGCCAAGAATGGTACCACACGGTCTCCTCGGCCAGCAACCCCTCGACAGGACTTAAGTGTACTCTGACCGGAAGGGAAATATGTTGTTATATTAATAATGGTACTGGCCAATTACAGTTGTTTATGGGATGTAGTAATAATGCCTCTGTACTCAACATAACCAGCAATCCCCGGACTAACACAAAGCCCAACTGTTCATGCGAAAATCAGGGTAAAATAATAGTACGTCGGGAACAATCTCCCACCACCACCACGATAGTCCCGACTACTATTGGGATCTCATCAACCCTCCCTCCTACCGAGACTCCCTATAAATGGGAATGTCCATATATTGAACCAGGACCAAAGGGAGGTGTTGTGTATGACAATGTACAGCAGGAATTGATACCTGTTGTACCTAACATAAGTAATATTCAGTTACCCAACTGGTGCTCGTACAATTTAAGGAAATTGTATCAGGACTTGACTTCACTACTAATGAGACAAGAAATAGAGCTGAGGGAAACGGAAAGAGTAGACGGAAAAGAGACATTATAAATGACATAGGTACAGCGTATGGGGCAGGAATGGCCACAGTCAATACCTTAGGTATTACTAATTTGAATGCTAAGATAAAAGGATTGACCGGACAAGTAAAGCAGGTTTTAAATAGTTTAAATGATAATCAGAGACAGGTAGCGGAGGCAGGAAAAGATGGCAGTAAGCTGGAGAAAAGAATAGTCACTGTATTAGAAAGCCACGCGCAGACTATCAACCAATTAATCAATACTGCCAAGAAAACAGAGAACCAAACTCAGGTGCAAGTTTTGTGTAGTATTTATGGAAACTGGATGATAGAACAATTACGGGAAAACCTGCAGGAAGCCAATGAGGGTAAAGTCTCCACCTGGATTAACAATACCCAAATTCAGACTCTGATCTCGAATAAGGAACACCATCCTCTAGATGGATGTCAATTGCGAGAACACTGTAAGGTGTGGTTCAACGAGGAATGCGCGGGCCAACAGGAATGCCAGCAATTGGAATGATATTGGGGATACCAGTATTCAATAACCAGACCGGTATGACTCTGTTTGACGTAAGGAATGTCGGAACCATACAAGACGGAGTATGGATAGGCCTGACCAATATGAAACCATAGGCGGTAAATCTACCTACGTGAATGACTGGGACTAATCTGCACCAATGCAGCCGAACTTCCCGGACTGTACTCTGTCCATACAAGATCTATCCTACCAATGAGGCTCAGTGTGGTTTCAAGAACAGCACTGTTAAGAACTGTACTCTGACTATGCAGAATGCGAAGGCCCAAACATTCATCAGGAGTGCTTATTTGGGAAATGGGATTTATTGCTTCACCGCCACCGAAAAGACATACCATTATGGAACACAACTTTACCCCATTCCCGAATCAAGCTTCTGCACTCACCCGTTAATACCCATGAGAATTGGGAATGAGGAAGTTATTAATATCGAAAGAAGAGGACAAGTTAATATCACGGTACAGGAAACCTTGAAACCCCAGTTGGAAACTTATTTCGCCCAAAGTGACATCAACATCCAGTTACAAAAGGAACACTTAACGGAAATCAGACATAAATCAGATTTGGTCTACAAAATTTACCAAAAAGTGGAAATAAATACCAGCGACATTGAAGCCAAAATTACCCGAATTAAGATCGACACTTGGTGGGATAAGATTTGGAATTGGGGAGAGAATGTGAATATTCACCCAGGATCAGACTTTTCTCTGATCTTACGGTCATCTTGATAGCAGTACTATTTCTAGCATTGATAATAATTGTAGCATATGTGAGAAAGTTGGTGCGTAGATTGGAGTTACAGCTGGGATGTGTACAAGTAGGGACAGCGTTACAAAATAGACTAAAGGGACCCCGTATCAAAGCTGAATCTCTACTGTGATCAAATCATATACATATATATGATTGATCAAAGGGAGAAATGTGGAAATATCAGAAAGATTTAAGAAGTTAGTTCAGACCTGAGGTCTAAAAAACTAACAAGCTCTCTTGCACAAAAAAAACAAGCAGGCATTAACCTCAGGGTCAATGAGATAAGGGATGAGGTAGAGTTGTAACCATCAGGGAAAATCACGGGATAATAAAGCCAAATGCCAATTAACAAAGCTCCAGCAATTGCTAATGACCGAACAAAAGGTCAGGCTAGAAATAACAAATTGAAGACCAACGAATAGGAGGGAGTCACCCACCATCACAGGGCCAGCTGTGGCCACAGCAGGTGGGGGGGGGGGGGGGGCGGTGGTGATAAGAAAGATTCCAGAGATCAAATTAATGGTCGCACATGGGAAGGGAGACTCTCAATTGGGTAATAACTTTTGTAGGCAGAGACACGTTGAGATTACAGCAGAATGTCTCTATACCTTGTAGAAACAAGCAGGCAATTAGTAACACCCTATATGGCTAACAAAGGGGCATAAAAGGTATAAAAATGGACACGTTGGGACAGTCTGTAGTGAGAACTAACACTCAACAGAAGCAGGGACCAGGAAGTGACCCTTGAAGGAACAGTGTCAGACCGATTGAACTCCTGGGACGAATTGGGTAATTATGAGAGTGTGTAGAGTTAAACAGACTCGAGTCAAACAGAGTACTTGAGCAGAGTTAGTCTCTGTGGCAAGGAACACCCTTTGGAACGCCTTGTTTGCAGAGTTAAGCAGAGTTAAATTGGGTATAAGTAGTGAGTCTTATACTTTTGTATTAAGTAATCGAAGAATTATAGAGTGCTGAGTCTTGTACTTTTCCTGTATTAAACGAACATTAACGATACTGTCATTTGTCTAGTGTGTAATTTGGTATTTAACTCAGGAACCGTCGCAGGCAACTACTAGTCACACGACTAGCGAAATTGCCGCTTGCACAACAGTACACAGTGTACACGGACCGGGGGAGGCCGCGCAAAAGCCGGTTTTTGGCGCGCAATACGCATGCACTGAAAACCGGCTTTTCCGATCTGTCAAGTTCTGGCGTGACAGATCCAATGCATCTTGGGGAGAAGGACAGAGGTGGGCGAGATTGTGCTATTTGCCCATCTCTTGCCCAGTGATTGTCCTTGAAAATCTTGCGCCAAGCCTACTTTTACCGGTGCAAGAGTTTTAAAACATTTAAAATTTTATTTTTATGTTTTTTATAACACATTTTTATGTTAAAGACCCTGCCCACTAAGGTAAGTTTATTTTAAATCCTAATTACGAAACTTTTTAAAAATCCGAATTTTTTTTTTTCCGAACACATTTATTAACTTTAATTTAAGTTAATATTAAATATGTGAGGTTTGTTTTTTATTTTTTATGTTATGTTTAGTGTGTTTGTTTTTTTCCTCATTAATAGCACTGAGAACTCGCAGATATGGAGTTCTCATTGCTATTAATGAGAATACTGTACCTTATTGGTTGTGCAGTCACACATGATTGCATCTTCTGCATCCAAACGTCGAGGACACGAGCGCACTCCGAAGCGTGGGAAGAGAAGGCCTCCCCACCGCAATCGCAGGTGTCTCCAGGACCACCAGGTAAATTCGTTAAAAATTCTTGGGTCGGAGGCATTCGTCTGAAAGAAGCTTCCGACCGGAATTTCAGGCCCACTATTGCAGGTAAAGTAACTACCAAATTTAAAATAGTCATATTAGGAGTAGAAACAGATTAGTCTGATGTTTTGGTGAGTAATTAGCCATTACATCTGTATTGTTATTCCTGAAAA
This sequence comes from Pristiophorus japonicus, assembly GCF_044704955.1. Taxonomy (NCBI): domain Eukaryota; kingdom Metazoa; phylum Chordata; class Chondrichthyes; family Pristiophoridae; genus Pristiophorus; species Pristiophorus japonicus. The sequence goes on along the minus strand of NC_091989.1, from coordinate 33,265,760 downwards.
TTTACACAAAAATGTCAAGTATTGCCATATGTACGAGTATGACCCAGTTAACCATGGAATTGTGGCCATGGCTTAGTTGTACAGGCCATTGACACAATGGACACTATATTAATGGGCTGCAGCAGTTACAGCTAACATTTAAAAAATTGAGAAATTCAGAACTGCCAAAATGTACCATCATGCATGGGATTGGGGGTAGTGTGCTGACGTGGATTGAGAACTGGTTGGCAGACAGGAAGCAAAGAGTAGGAGTAAATGGGTACTTTTCAGAATGGCAGGCAGTGACTAGTGGGGTACCGCAAGGTTCTGTATTTACATTGTACATTAATGATTTAGATGAGGGGATTAAATGTAGCATCTCCAAATTTGCAGATGACACTAAGTTGGGTGGCAGTGTGAGCTGCGTGGAGGATGCTATGAGGCTGCAGAGTGACTTGGATAGGTTAGGCGCGTGGGCAAATGCATGGCAGATGAAGTATAATGTGGATAAATGTGTAGTTATCCACTTTGGTGGTAAAAACAGAGATACAGACTATTATCTGAATGGTGACAGATTAGGAAAAGGGGAGGTGCAACGAGACCTGGGTGTCATGGTACATCAGTCATTGAAGGTTGGCATGCAGATGCAGCAGACGGTTAAGAAAGCAAATGGCATGTTGGCCTTCATAGCGAAGGGATTTGAGTACAGGGGCAGGGAGGTGTTACTACAGTTGTACAGGGCCTTGGTGAGGTCACACCTGGAGTATTGTGTACAGTTTTGGTTTCCTAACTTAAGGAAGGACGTTCTTGCTATTGAGGGAGTGCAGCGAAGGTTCACCAGACTGATTCCTGGGATGGCGGGACTGACCTATCAAGAAAGACTGGATCAACTGGGCTTGTATTCACTGGAGTTCAGAAGAATGAGAAAGGATCTCATAGAAACGTTTAAAATTCTGATGGGTTTAGACAGGTTAGATGCAGGAAGAATGTTCCCAATGTTGGGGAAATCCAGAACCAGGGGTCACAGTCAAAGGATAAGGGGTAAGCCATTTAGGACCGAGATGAGGAGAAACTTCTTCACCCAGTGAGTGGTGAACCTGTGGAATTCTCTACCACAGAAAGTTGTTGAGGCCAATTCACTAAATATACTCAAAAAGGAGTTAGATGTGTCCTTACCACTAGGGGGATCAAGGGGTATGGCGAGAAAGCAGGAATAGGGTACTGAAGTTGCATGTTCAGCCATGAACTCATTGAATGGCGGTGCAGGCTCGAGGGGCCGAATGGCCTACTCCTGCCCACATACGGGTGGTCGCATTTTATGTGACGGGGGGTTCCGGGGGTAAAGGAGGGCATGTTGCAGAGCACGTTCCCAAACAGTTCTCCAGCACTGTGCCCAGATATGCCCAAGAACCAGGAGGAGGGGCTGGAAATCCTAAGTCTCTATATGAATTATCATTGACAGCTAATTTTGGATAATAATACAAAATGGCAGACCTCATTACTAATTTTCTACCAAAGGTTAATGTATCTGAAATACAAGGTTTTGTACTATTTTATACTTCTGTATCCTGAAGGATAAGCACATTTTGAAGTACTGCATTTCCTCAATTACATTACATTAATGGCCAACTACATGTCTGTCCTCGAGCAGAAAATTCCATTTGTTCAGCTTGAAAATGTCAAAAGTTCATAACATTGCTTTGGCATACTAACGCAAAGAGCAAATTTGTTTTCATTAATTTTTTTTTGACTTTCAGTACAAGAGAAACTGCTGCGAGTATTTTAAGAAGAAAAAAGCTCCATCATTACTTTACAGGAAATTACAGCTTGACCTGACATACATACTGCTGTCCTTGCAGGCATTTGGAATTAATGTTTACACCCTGACATTTAAGATGACTAGGTTTTCCCAAGAAACAGTTGTTATGAAGAAAGTGACAAGTGGTCTCTTGGTCTGTTCTGGACTAGTTGGAAATATAGGGGTCAAGTTTCGGGCTACGCCTAGAATGGCGCAGCCCCGACCTGGACGCCCGTTTTTCGCGCGTAAAAGTGCGACAGAAAAATACCTCTAAATTCTCTAGCTCCTTGCAGGTCCCTGGGAGTTCAGCGTGGCGCACACACAGTAGCGGGGGGCGGAGCCACAGAGTCGCGCCGACTCTACAAGTGGTGGGGGGGCGGGGCTAATTTTAAATGAGGCAATGTCGTACCGGCAGCCTGGCGTGTGTGCGTTGGAGCGCGCACGCGCAGTAGCCCATAAACATTGGCACTCGGCCATTTTTAAAGGGACTTAAAGAAAAGTGTTCATTTGTCTGTTGAACCCATGGAAAGGCTTGGGATTGAATTTTGGTGATTTTTTAGTGTCTGAAGGAGTGCTTTTAGCAGCACTGTTGAAGAAATCACCTGCTGAAATCAGTGAGTGCTGCTTTTCACTGCTAAACTTCCAGAATAGGTGCTGCATAGGTGCTTACAAAATAAGGACTGTGTGTTTTGAAAAATCAGAGTGTCAATTCAATACAGCAATGGAACAACGTCCACCAAGAACAAAGAATTTCTTGCATGATATTAGTCAAAGTCATTGAGCAGCGATGGCAGGAGCTAGATACCAGCAACAGAGGTCGCATAAAAGTGCCACCTAAAGAAATGAAGAAACGCTGGAACCAAGTTGCAGAAGATTACTGCGCAGTGGTGCATACCATGAGATCTGGAAGCCAGTGTAAAAAGAAATGGCACGACCTTGGTCAAGTAGTTAGTGTAAGTAATATTTTCCATTTTTAATGTAATCATAATTGTAATGTGACTATCTGTATGTCCCACCCTGCAGAAAGACACACTCTGTAAAAAGTTATATTTTACTCTTTGCAGAAGAAATTGGCCCACAACAAAAGGGAAGCAACTCGGACAGGAGGAGGCGTGCCCAATCTGCATCCACTGACACCCTTGGAACAAAGGGTAGCTGCCATGATGAGTCGTACATGGAGAAAAGCAATTAGTACAGCACAAGCTGGGCCCGCACGCGAGGAAGAGGGTAAGTCCTGAAAATGCATCGTGCCTCTTCAAATCAACCTGCTGCCTGGCCTGCTATGTGTGAGAGTACTCATGCCACCCATCCTGCCCCCTCCCTTGCTGTTAAACATTTGACTGCTCTGATGTATTTTGCAGAAAATGATGATGATGATGATGCTGCTGCTGCCAACCCTGAGGATCCTGAAGACACAGAACAAGAACCAGTACAACCAGATGCAGACGATCCAGACTGGATGATGGCAGCGATGACTGAAATGTCTACAGGGGAGAGCTTCCAAATTAGGGTTAGGGTTAGGGTTTATGAGCCCCCATTAAGGGGCATCAGAGTTTCAACCCCTAGCACAGGTTCTGGTTCCACCTTCCATGGTTTTGATTCCGATGTTGCGGGTCCCAGTGGTGCTGCTGGTGTAATGCAGCAGCTTAGTCAGTACACCACCGTCCGAGCCTGCGCCTCCCACTCGCATAGGTTCTGGTTCCACCTTCCATGGTTTTGATTCCGACGTTGCGGGTCCCAGTGGTGTTGGTGATATCATGAGCAGTTTACACCCATTCACCCATCATCCCAGCCCATGGCTCGCACTCGAGTGCTGTCGTCTGGAACACCGTGCGCCCCACATTCCCAGCCTGTGCCTCCCTCTCTAGTACTGCCGTCTGGAACACAGAGCGTCCCACCATCCCAGCCCGCGCCTCCCTGTGTAGTGGTGCCGTTTGGAACACCGAGCGTCCCACCGTCCGTGTCCGCGCCTCCTAGTGTAGTGGTGCCGTGAGGCAGACCCAGGCAGAGGAGAAGGAAATTGGAGACACGCTCTCCTGAGATGCAGCGTGCAACAGATGCGGCTCAGGTTGTGGCATTGGGTATGGAGACCAATGAGCTGACCCGATCACTCATCGGTAGCGTCAGTGCAATGGGTGAAGAGGTGACGGTCCTGACGGGAGAAATAGCAGTAATGACACGGGAACTTAGGGAGGGAATGTCCGAGGGAGTGCAATCGACGGCACAGGCCGTCAGGGAGGGCATGCAAGTGATGGCACAGGCTATCAGGGAGGGCCTGGGTGAGGTAGCTGCTGCAATAATAAGGGCACACAGCCCGGCCAATCAAATGATACCCCCATGAAGAAGTGAACATTCACTGAGATGTGGATGAGAGATGGTTGCAGCCTTTCTTTGCTGCTTTTGTTCTTATTCTTGATGTAGCTGTAGTAGTGTTTTTCAAATTGAAATTGTTTTGTAAGTTTTGTAACTTTACAACTTATAAGTGATCTTAGGGTTTTTAACTGATCTTATAGTGTAAATGCTCTCACATTTTGTAACTTATTTAATTTTGCATCTAAAAAGTGCTCTTGATGTTTAAGTGATCTTAAGAGTGTAAGATTTTTCACATTTGGATTGTTTTGTAACTTTACAAGTTTATAAGTGATCTTAAAGTCTTTTAAGTAATCTTCATGAGTCATATTAAAAAGTAAAGTTTGATACAACAAATATTTTATTAGTGACATTAACTTTTCAATAAAATATTTTTTCATTAAAACTGATTCATCTTCCATTAACACAACATAACGTAGGAACAATTGCAAAGAATACACATGTCCATGCGCAACAGTGGTCACAGAGCCCTCAGGCATCAGTAATTGAAGCGTTCACGGATGAGCTGCTGGCGCAAGGCTCAAGCAATCGTTAAAGGAGCACGATGGACGGCCTTCCTCCACCCTCGTGCTACGGCATCAGTCACTTGCATGCTTTCCTGATCGTTGTCATCATCCACATCCTGCTCTTCCGTAATACTATCCTCACGTGGGTCTTCTGGTTCCACTACCAGCTCCTGCTGCCTCATGATGGTTAAGTTATGGAGCATGCAGCACACAACAGTGAAGTGACCAACAATCTGAGGAGAGTATTGCAAGTGGCCTCTGGAATGGTCCAGGCATCGGAATCACTGTTTCAATATGCCAATGGTCCTCTCAATGATGCTGCGCATCGCAATGTGCGCCATGTTGTATTGACAGTCAGCTTCTGTCCATGTCACGCGTAGGGGCGTCATGAGCCAGGTGGTCAGGCCGTACCCTTTGTCTCCCAGTAGCCAGCTCTGCCCTTCTGGCTGCTGCTCAAATATGTCAGATATAACGCTGTCATGTAGGATGAATGCATCATGGGTGCTGTCAGGGTATCTCGCATCGACTGACATGATGCGCTGCTTGTTGTCACACACGAGCTGCACACTGATGGAGTGGAAACCTTTTCTATTCCTGTACTGCTCGGAATCCTCCACAGATGCTCGCAAGGCTATGTGGGTACAATCAATGCAGCCCTGTACCTTTGGGAAGCCGGCAATCCTGAAGAAGCCCACAGCCCTCTCATGGATCGCTTTTTGCGGTCATTGGGAAATTGATGAAGTAATTCCTCTGCCCATACAGTGCAGCCGTGACCTGGTAAACGCAGGTATGTATTGCACGTTGAGAGATGGTGCACACATCTCCAGTTGTAGCCTGAAACGATCCCGAGGCATAGAAAGCAAGTGCAGCTGTTACCTTCACTGCAACAGACAAGGCAGTTGGCGTTCTGCTTCCTGGCTGCAAATCTGCTCTCAGCATATCACAGATCTCAGCAACAACTTCTCTGCGGAAACGCAGCCTTTTGGCACAATCAGCCTCGCTCATGTCCAGGTACGAGCACCTGGCTCGATATTGTCGACGTGGGTAAGGTCTCCTGCCCATCAACCTGCGGGCTATGACGTTCCTGGTGCGGTGAGCTCGAATCAATTCTCTCCTATGCAATGAATTGATGGCGAACCATTGCATAATCCGTGGTGTTGACAATGCAGCACCCATTCTGCAAATTTAAGTTTCAAACTGGCTATCTGGCTGCCTCTCCCTGTCCCTGGCCTATTGGCCTCAGTCTCCCTCGCAGCTCGAAGGCTGCTTGCTGTGTCTTCGGCCGCCGTCAGCCACTGCCGCCGCCCCTATCCCGTGGCCGAATGACCTCAGCTTCCCTCGCAGCTCGAAGGCTGCTTGCTTGCTGTATCTTCGGCCACCCGTCTCCTACATGGAAGGATGGCCTGCTTGAAGCACCGCAGCTCGAAGGCTGCTTGCTGCCATTGTTGGGCTGCCGTCGAGTCACTGACGCCACCCCTATCTCCAACATGGAATGCATGCCTGAAGCACTGCAGCTCGAAGGCTGCTGCTGCTTCACACAGGTAGGAATATTCAATATTTTGTCTTTGCTTTGTTTATAATTTTTTTAGTCAGGATGGCTCTTTATTTGTATAAATAAGACTGTTGAGTGCTTGTAGAATTTAATTACTTCCCTTTCCCTCCCCCCCACCCTCCCGGCCTCGTTCCCTACGCCTGATTTGTAAAGTGTAGGCAAGGTTTTTCTGAGCGTACAAAAATCTGCACTTACTCCATTCTAAGTTAGTTTGGAGTAAATTTTCACTGCCTAAACATTCAAAACAGGCGTAAGTGGCCGGACACGCCCCCTTTTGAAAAACAAAATCTGTTCCAAAATGAACCTGTTCTAACTGACTAGAAGGGGAGCAAACTAAATGCTGAGAATTGCAATTTCTAAGATACTCCATTCTAAACCAGTTGCTCCAAAAAAAATAGAAGCAACTCAGGCCGAAACTTGACCCCATAGAATCCACTTGAAAACTGAAACGTGTCATACATTTGTATCTGGTTTTCTGTTTTCCAAAATATATTTTAGTATATTGTTCCAATGCAAGATTGTTTGCATGATGAAGTCATTCCTGGCAATAAAAATATTTAAAATTCAAAACAGACAATGATGTACCATTCTGGGATTGTATTTTACAGAGGCAAAGGTTCTGGATACTGACAAAGCAGTGGGAGGCAGCTGAAGCATTTTTTCTAATTCTGTTTTAAAGTATTAAAGCCAATAATGAACATATATTTAAGTTTATTTTTAAGTTGTCACTTCAAAAACAACAACTTGCATTCCTATAATGCTTATTATGTACAGAGTAATTTACATGGTGTTCAATAGCTGAGTAGACACTGAGTTGGAGGGGAAAGGGAGGAGGGTCAGGAGTGGGCAAGGTGGATGAAGGAATAGATGCTGAGGGTGGAGCAGAAAATGAGAAGCAGGATTGTGTTGGTAAATGGGCATTAAAGGCCAGCTAGGTTCTTGTGTTGAGAACTAGTCTTGCACGCCAAAAGTGTGCTTTTTGCTGTCACACACTTGTAAGCATTGAGGATTGCTTTTAGTGATCCTCTCACACTTCATTTAATGGATGATCATTAAGAGGAACTAATAAAGAATACCAAGGATGCCAAATGGCACTAGAAGGGGTCTACTTATGCCTATCATTATGCACTCACTATATCTACAAGCCAAGGCATAGCTACCTGACAGTGATTGTTCACAAGAAATATCTAAGTGAATGGACATCATTGGGTTAAGCATTTGCAGGATAAATTTTCTTTGGATCTGGTATCAACCTATCAGCCTTTTACAAATGACCTATGTATGACTCTTCCATAAGCCACAAGTTCCTTCTTTTTTAACCAGATTTCTATCACGAGCTCTTAAGCAGGCTACAAATATAATGCCTTTAACGTAGTAAAACGTAGCAAGGCGCTTCACGGGATTATAAAATAAAATTTTACACCGAGACACGTAGGGCTGAATTTTCGCCACCATTCTGTGCCCTTTTTTTGGCCTACGCTGTTTTTTTTGGAGCAGATTAAAATCTACAAGTTTTGCCAGAGTTTCTGCACCATTCTATAGTAGGTCCGTCCGATTTGTTTAGTTCCCGATTTTTTGATGTCACTCGGGGCGAAACCTGCTGGGTGCGCCATTTCAATCGAGTTTGGCCAAGTATGATTTTTTTCTAAAATGGCGCAGTGCGCCGTTTTGAAAAACCTTCCCTACACTTGAGGAAATCGGCACAGAGAAGAGAAAATCAGCAAAGAGAAGATGCTATTGTTTCAGCGGAGCTGAAGACACAGCATCAGGGGGCGGGGGACCTTTTGGCCCAGGATAGAAGCGGCCGGTGCGGATGCGTTTCAGCCCGGGATAGAAGCGGCCGCTGTGGGGGCCTTTCGGCCCGGGATAGAAGCGGCAGGCACCGGGTGTGGGGTGTGTGTGTGGGGGGGGGGGGGGGGGGGGGGGGGGGAGGGGGAGCGGGTGCGGGTGAAGAGGCATCACCCATTAAGGGGTCACGGTTGAGTTTACAAAGGAACAAAATCAATTTTTTTAAATTAGGCTCTTGGAATGCTTACACCCATTATGAAAATAGAAGTTCTTGGGGAGAGAAAAATCAGCAATGACACTGCAGGATAAATTCAGCGACCCTCATTACCCTGGCAACCTCAGTTTTTCGGCGCAGACCTTGAGCTCCACCCACAGAGCTTAAGGACAATCTGCGCTGCCCCAAAATGAAAGGTTATGCCAGCGAAACTTGGAACTTCTTTTTGGCACAGTCGGGCCACTAAAAATCGGACGTACCTCTACAACTGCACCAAAAAAAGTCCATGTGGAATTTTGGGTCCATATAAAGGAGAGAAAGATAGAGAGGTTTAGGGAGGGAATTCCAGAGATTAGGTCCTAGGCAGCTGAAGGCACTTTTTTTTTCTGTTGTGGTCGGCTGAAACACTCTTCAGCTCAGTTCCTTCTCTATATCTCTCCTCCATTGTCCAGCTCCGCGAGACACCCCTTAAATAGTTTGATTTCACAACCAGTGCATTTCCAGCAATAGCTTCACTTTTCTCCACTATTCTATCCATCAAAGATCTATCCTTGGCCTCTCCCCAATTGATCTATATGCGGCCCCCTCGGTGACATGTACACTGATGAAGCCAGGAGTACCTCTCCACTACTTTTCTTGACCCGTTAGTGTTTATCTGTCATCAAGTCCCTGGTAAGTCATAATTTTCTGCAGTTCAACATTGGGAAGATGTAAGCTATCTTCAGCCCTCATCACAAACTCCAATCTCTTACTACTCCTGGCCACTCTCTATAACTGAATCAGACTGTTTGTAACCTTAGCATCTTGTTTGACCCCGAGCTCAGCATTAAACCCCACATCCTATCCATCATGAAGATCACTTACTTCTACCTCTGCAACATTGTCCATCTCCACCCCTAACTCAGCCTTGCATCGCTGAACCACTGGGGTGATTTTAACCGTCTGCTTGGCAGAAATCGGGTAGTTAAAATTGCCTGTGGGGCTCACCGACTGATGTTCCTCATCGGTCCAATAGGTAAGATTTTAATCTGCTCTTCTGAGTAGGCAAGGGCACCCGCTAGTCCTTTTTTAAATATGCAGATCGGACTCCGACTGCTACTTTAACCTTGGGCCTGAACGGAGAAGCAGTTGTGGCTTACCCACCAGGGCAACTTAGCGGGAAGAGGCGTTGGGGCCCGACAAGGCCCAAAAGGTCTTTATATTTTTTGTTCCTTGTGGGGCTGGGGAAGCAGTGCTCCTCCGGGCCCCACAAGGAAAGTTTAGGCCTGACCCCCCTCCCTCCACCAACCTGCAATCTATTTTGGTGGCGGCCTCCTGCCATCCGAATTGTACTCCTGCCCACCGGCTAACTGCTGCACAGGCCTCATGAAGCCGAGGTCAAGTTAATTTGCCACCTGCCTTAGCTCCTGCCCACCCGATTCCTGCCCCTAATGTCACCTCCACCCTTGACTATTGCTTGTCTATTATCCTCCAACCCAACATTCATAATTCTAGTGCTCATATCCTGTCTCATACTAAGTTCCACTTATTCACCACCCTTGTCAATGCTTGATCTACACTGGCGCCCAGTCTCCCAACATAATACATTTAAAATGCTTGTCCTCGTCTATAAATCTCTTCATATCTTTGCTCCACCCTGTTTCTGTGATATCCTCCTGCCCTATATCCCTACCTGAATGCTCCATTTTGCTGAGTCTAGCCTTTTGTGCTCCATCCACTTTACTAAAAGGTTAGTAAAGACAAACGTCGGTCCCCTGCAGTCAGAATCAGGGGAAGTCATAACGGGGAACAAAGAAATGGCGGACCAATTGAACAAGTACTTTGATTCGGTATTCACTAAGGAGGACACTAACAACCTTCCGGATATAAAAGGGGTCAGAGGGTCTAGTAAGGGGGAGGAACTGAGGGAAATCCTTATTAGTCGGGAAATTGTGTTGGGGAAATTGATGGGATTGAAGGCCGATAAATCCCCAGGGTCTGATGGACTGCATCCCAGAGTACTTAAGGAGGTGGCCTTGGAAATAGCGGATGCATTGACAATCATTTTCCAACATTCCATTGACTCTGGATTAGTTCCTATCGAGTGGAGGGTAGCCAATGTAACCCCACTTTTAAAAAAAAGGAGGGGGAGAGAAAACTGGGAATTATAGACCGGTCAGCCTGACATCGGTAGTGGGTAAAATGATGGAATCAATTATTAAGGATGTCATAGCAGCGCATTTGGAAAGAGGTGACATGATAGGTCCAAGTCAGCATGGATTTGTGAAAGGGAAATCATGCTTGACAAATCTTCTGGAATTTTTTGAGGATGTTTCCAGTAGAGTGGACAAGGGAGAACCAGTTGATGTGGTATATTTGGACTTTCAGAAGGCTTTCGACTAGGTCCCACACAAGAGATTAATGTGCAAAGTTAAAGCACATGGGATTGAGAACTGGTTATCAGACAGGAAGCAAAGAGTAGGAGTAAATGGGCACTTTTCAGAATGGCAGGCGGTGACTAGTGGGGTACCGCAAGGTTCTGTGCTGGGGCCCCAGCTGTTTACATTGTACATTAATGATTTGGACGAGGGGATTAAATGTAGTATCTCCAAATTTGCGGATGACACTAAGTTGGGTGGCAGTGTGAGCTGCGAGGAGGATGCTATGAGGCTGCAGAGCGGCTTGGATAGGTTAGGTGAGTGGGCAAATGCATGGCAGATGAAGTATAATGTGGATAAATGTGAGGTTGTTCACTTTGGTGGTAAAAACAGAGAGACAGACTATTATCTGAATGGTGACAGATTAGGAAAAAGGAAGGTGCAACGAGACCTGGGTGTCATGGTACATCAGTCATTGAAGGTTGGCATGCAGGTACAGCAGGCAGTTAAGAAAGCAAATGGCATGTTGGCCTTCATAGCGAGGGGATTTGAGTACAGGGGCAGGGAGGTATTGCTACAGGGCCTTGGTGAGGCCACACCTGGAGTATTGTGTACAGTTTTGGTCTCCTAACCTGAGGAAGGACATTCTTGCTATTGAGGGAGTGCAGTGAAGGTTCACCAGACTGATTCCCGGGATGGCGGGACTGACCTATCAAGAAAGACTGGATCAACTGGGCTTGTATTCACTGGAGTTCAGAAGAATGAGAGGGGACCTCATAGAAACGTTTAAAATTCTGACGGGTTTTGACAGGTTAGATGCAGGAAGAATGTTCCCAATGTTGGGGAAGTCCAGAACCAGGGGTCACAGTCTAAGGATAAGGGGTAAGCCATTTAGGACCGAGATGAGGAGAAACTTCTTCACCCAGAGAGTGGTGAACCTGTGGAATTCTCTACCACAGAAAGTTGTTGAGGCCAATTCACTAAATATATTCAAAAAGGAGTTAGATGTAGTCCTTACTACTAGGGGGATCAAGGGGTATGGCAAGAAAGCAGGAATGGGGTACTGAAGTTGCATGTTCAGCCATGAACTCATTGAATGGCGGTGCAAGCTAGAAGGGCCGAATGGCCTACTCCTGCACCTATTTTCTATGTTTCTATGTTTCTATCCCTCCCTTTGCCACATCATTGATGACGGAGCCTTCAACCACCTTGGTTTTATTCTCAAAACAGAACTCAACCCCTAAACATTTCCATCTATAAAAATCTCAAAACCCATCTCTTCGACAAACCTTTTTGGTCATCTCTCCTAGATCTCGAAATTCAACCCTATAGCGCCAGTGGTTTTGGCTGTTTAAAAAAAAAAAAAAAAATGCCTTGCTTCCACCATGCCATCTTGGTGAGGGAAATAGCGCGGGTGGTATCTGCGTGCGACGGCAGTATGCAGAGTAGGCAGATTGTGACGTCAATTAGCGTGTAACGCTGATTCGACGCACGTCATGCCATTTTCGACATTGCCGCTCCATTCACCTCCCTCTCACATAGCTGAATGCTGCACTAGGGACCCCCCATCAGTGCTACTTAAAGGGATACATCCAACTTGCAGGTAAGTTGCCTATTGCTTTTGTACTGGCTCTTGCAGTTTGTAGGAGTACTGGGTTGCTGGAAGAGATTTGAAAAGTCGTGAACATGTGCAGGGAGTGCTGCTGAACATTGGAAAGGCAATGTTCATGGCTGCTACTGGAAGGCCTCTGAGTACACCACTGGCTCCCAGTCATGGGGCTCTAGTTGTAGTCCCGCTTGCGCTGCAGCATGACAGGGACTTGGAGCATGGGCAGCAAAAAAGACAAGCTGCTCACAAAAAGAGGGGGAGGAGGGCTCTCAGGAGCAGGCCTTGCCTTCAGTTTTCAGGGAGCACCTCTCCTACCTGCACTAAACCAGCAGCAATACTTTCGGCAACTCCGCTTCACCAAGGAGATGGTGACAGAACTCTGCCACCACTATGAACCAGTCCTGCAGCCTCAGAATAGGGCAACAACGGTGCTGCCAGTGGCCCTCAAGGTGAACATGGCCCTAAATCTTTTTTCTAGCGGATCCTTCCAGGCTGGAACAAATGACATAGCAAACATGTCGCAGTTGGTTGTCCATTGCTGCGTCTGGGAGGATACATGACTTTGCCAGGATATCAGGCTTCCCCATGGTGCGGGGTGCTATCGATTGCACACACATGGCTCGGTGGGTGCCGCATCTCAATGATGAGATGTTCCGTAACCGCAAAGGATTCCATTCACTTAATGTGCAGTTGGTGTGCGACCACACCCAGCATATCATGCTGGTGAATGCCCACTATCCTGGCAGCAGTCATGATGTGTAACTCTGCTGTGCCAGCAATCTTCCAGTCACTACGCCGAACCAGAGGGTAGCTGCTCGGCTACAAGGGCTATCCACTGTACACCTGGCTGATGATTCCCCCCTGCAACTCCACCACTCATTGCCAGCACTCATATAATGATAGCCATGCTGCCACAAGGAACATCCTTGAGCAGATTATTGAAGTGCTGAAGCAACGGTTCCACTGCCTTGACCACTCAGGAGGAGCCCTCCAGTACTCGGCTTGGGTGGCAGCAGGTGACGCAATTCGTGGTGGTCTGCTGCATCCTCCACAATTTGGCCATCATGAGGGTGAAACCCTTGCCACCAAAGGTTCCACAAAGGAGGAGGTGGAGGAATAAGGGAGGAAGCAGCCTTCACATCCACATTTCATACAGGTTGTCTGTGAGCACATCAGGTTCCGGTTCCACTTAATAAAACCCCAGATCCCCATTACTCAACACTTCCCCACCTTACCATCCCTCTGTCACAGAATATCACAGCGTCCCCTTGGCCATAATGCTGAAATGAAAGCCATCACAAACCAAACATTCCAAACCACATTTATAAATGATTCAATTCAATACTACATAACAAAGTCAATTAATTGCCCTTGTGTATTCCCTTAGTGCCTGTCTTCTGTATGCCTTTGCCTGTCCTAGTGCTCCCACAAAGTGCTACCCCAGTGGCATCAACATGGCTGGTAGAAGACTGTTGACTTTCAGTGGGGGAGACTGCAGATGGCCTTGCAGGACGACCTCGAGCAGCTCTGGGTCTAGAAGGCCTATCTGTAGATGCGCTATCTCGGCATGGGTGGCAGCAGCCTGGGCTGGCTGGCTGACAGGCAACAGCAAGGGCATTGGCGGAGTGGCAGTAGTGGTAGTACAAATGCTGTCATCCTGAGAGAGGGCAGCAGGTTCGTGCTCCACAGAGCTACTGCCACTCCCATGGGGCAGCGCCTCAGCAAACCTTGTAATCTGTTGGAGGACAAATTGCTGGACTGCTACAAGACCCTGCAAGCCCCTTTCCACACTGGTAAATGCAGCAATATTGGCAGCAGTCTGAGCTTGCAAGGCAGAAGTCTGAGCTTCCACAGCAGTATTCAGACATTGTGTTGCTTCTGCTTGTGCTGCAATGGAAGCTGAAGCATCGCCCATCAGACCCTGCATCATGGTTGGGTCCACAATGGAGTTGCCCATCACTACCATGCTGCAAATCATGGGTTCTAAACTCTGCACAAAGCCCTGTGCAAAGTTGGAGCTGGACGCCTCCATGCTCGTTGACAGTGACAACAGGCTCTCTGGCAGGCTAGCCAATTTCTGTGTCCCTTCACCCTTCTTCTTTAGGCTGCCCCATCGAAGTCCTCATCCGAGTCCTCTGCAGCTGAACTCATGTGCACCCTCGCCCTCCAGGGAACTGGCACCTGTGCTACCCTTTCCCTAGACTGCAGGCCACTCGTGCCTGGTGACTCACCATGTATAGATCCTGCCTCTAGCATACCCTGTAAAGTATGTGTAATGCCAGTTTTTGAGCTGGCGCCTGCGAATGTGAGATTGAGTTAGTGTCTCTTCTTCTCCATTACACTCCTCTTGCTCTTCCTGCACTGTCTGGCCAGGTTGGAGTTCCTGGGTATCTGCAAGGAGAAAGGCACAAGGGTAGGGTTGTGGTGAGGGGAGGGGGGAAAGCAAGATGTCCATGCTTACACCATCAGCAGCTTGTAGGTGAGAAGAGATTGTGAGATGAGGGAGGAGTGGTATGTGAGAAAGAGGATTAGGTATAAGCATACCATCAACAAAAATAGTTTCAGCCTCGCCGATCACCACGGCCTTAGTGACAACCCTCTGATGGGTTCACTTTCCCCGCTGGTTAGCTGCTGCTGCCTATGGTTATGAACACCTTGTCCTACAAGAGCAAGGGAAATATGTGTCAGTGAGTGTGGTGCAGTGTGCTTGGGTGATGTGCCTGTCATGGTTGAATAGCTGTCAGTGTGTGCAAGGTGTGAGATGTGGGTCTGAGGCTTGCAGCAGTGGTAAGTGTGTGAAGTTATGAGTGTGAGATGTGAGTTGTGATTGATTGATTGAGATTATTGGTAGTTAAGTGATGGGGTGTGGTGCATTGAGCATGTGAGGCTAGTGCAGTTGGTGGGAGACAGCTTTTGAAGATGCATTCACTGACCTTGACCACTCGAGTGTGATCATTGAACTTCTTTCGGCACTGGATCCAGGTCCTCGGGGCAAGACCACTTCGGCTATCTGCTCCCACTGCCTTCTAACGGTGTGTCTGGAGGCATCCTGATCCCCGGCTGGTAGAGGATCTGTCTCCTCCTTTCTACCCCCTGCACTAAGGTCTCCAGTGCTATGTCCGAGAACCTTTGTGCCTTTCTCTGCCCTGTTGAGTACTTCTGAGTCGCAGTTGCCTTGACAAGCACTCCCAGCAGCTGCTGAATGCCGAATACACCTCACCTTTAAGAGGTGCAGACTGCCTTTAAAAGTGGAGCTTTAAGCTAGCTTTAAATAGAGCTAGCCTCGCTCAAACTTCAGCCCCCTACTGAGTGCTAAGCAGTGCACTCAGCACTGGGCTGCACGCATCAATCATGCCGATTAGCAGGCACCACGAAGGTTGCGAGCAGCCTGCATTACTTTCAATAGGTGTGGGCCGATCGCGCATCATGATCCACGCGCCCATTTTCAGGCCTAATCGAATCTTTAGCCCCTAATCTTTTCCTTCTTGGCTCAGTGTTAGTTCCCTGTGCCACTTTGTGAAGGGCCTTGAGACATTTCTTTACGATAAGGTTGCTATATAAATGCAAGTTTTTGTTATCCCAAAGTTCAAACAGAGTAACGATTCCCCCTTAAAGTTATTTGATTGTACCCAGAAATATTAATTTAAGAAACAGGCCTATACAAACTTGGTTATTTTTTAAAATGTGTTGGGAAACATTCAGGCTGACTTTTAATCTTTTTCCCCCCTTCAATGACAGAGCCAGAAGTTTTGGAAAGGTATATTTCTGGCATGAAGACCCAATTCTGGAATAATGCCACTTCAATCCTTTAATGGCCATAAATCTAAATATTTAGACTTGGACTTGAGCTATTTTCAGTTCTTTGTGTAATGAATAACATTTTGAGTGAAGAACATGGACAGATATATTTCCATAAAAGGGTTCAGCAAAATTGCTGAGACAAATGCTAGTTAATAAGGAGCAATCTTTAAATTGTCATCGTTTTGAAAAGAGTACATAGAGTTCTCTGATGGGGAGGGGGCGAGTGGAAAAGAGAGAATCTAACATGTTTTTAAAGTGTGCGGGGGAGGATGGAAGAATGGGTAAACAAAACAGCACTTTTAAAATTATTTTAAAAACAAACAACAACTGTGGTTGGCTCCTAAATAAAGGTGAAGTTTGAATCTAATGCTGCGATATCCTTACAGAGGGTGAAGAGGCCATTTTGGGTTTAATACCTGCAGTCAATGGATGATAAATGCGGTAATTCAATCATCTCAATGCACTTGAGAATCTGAAGCATTTCAGGATGCAATATCAATTATTTTGTATTCAGTAATGAGATTTAAAGTACTGTGCTTAAAAGGTTCAATGAAGTAACACATTGGGGTACATTTTAAACCTGCTGCCGGGCGTAAAACTGGGGTTGTGGATCAGCTGTCTATTATAGAAACTACCTGATTTTCATTTCCATTAAATTCAATGGCCGGTGTGATCTGAAACCCCAGTTTTGAAAATCTACCCCATTATTTCAATTAACATTTTTCAGATTATAGTTAAATTCAGGCAATATTACATTTCTTTGTTTGTAGAGAAAACCATAGCAACATTGTCTTCAAGCCAGAGAATTTGTATCAGATGGTTTGTAGTTGTTTTGTTAATTGCTCCAGATGCTTAGGAATTTCTGTTTTGAGATCCGTCAGTAAATCATGGGGGGGGGGGCTTTCTTCCTTAAATGATTGTCATAACTTTTCGTTGTCGTTCATAAATCACATGTCAGAAAAATGCTTGTTTCAGTAAATATTTGAATGCCTGGATGTTGATAGTTCCCCATTTATTTTCTCGGTTTGAAAGAGTACGGAAAAAAATTCTTAATGTGGTTTAGTGAATTTCTGACGGGGTGGAACTTAACCCATTAAATAATTTGTTTATTTTGTGCTGGGATTGCTAAACTGCATGTTTGCAGATACAGAGTTTCTAGTCACACTTGGAAGCTCCCTTGAAGGAGGTAATGAGCAGATACAAGAAGAAATAAGCAAACAGTTCTGTCAATTCAGATCACTCTTGTGCATTTCTCAACAGTCAGTTAAACAGTGGCAACAGTAAGGGCCTGGGAACCAAGTCACTTGTCTGCCCTTTTAGTTATAGAAATATTACACAGTGCCTGGAAAGAGGGAATCAAAAAGCACAAATCTTTCAGATAGTATAACATGACATTCCCCCCCACCCCCCAAATAAAGTGCACAATACAAAAGAAAATGACAGTGTGGTTTTATTAATCCAACAGAACCTCTTTAAAATGTTAGCTTTGGAATATATGAAAATGTAGCAGGGGGTGTCAAACTAATGTGATATGTCATGGGATTTGTCCATTAGTAACATGGGAGCCGAAATTCATCACCACATCGCCCGCTGCTGCCGACATTCCTCGTCAAGATCCGCCCAGTGCCACTTTGGAGGTGGCCTGGAGCGGGCTGGAGAGAGCCGCTGGGAACCGTCCAGTGGCGCAACTGACCTCCCGCCCGCTGAGCTCCCAGATTCCTGTGGACAGGAGTCGGCAGCAGAACGGGGATGGACCGCTGGCTGGAGGCTGGTCTGTCCCCGACGGTAAGTCGGAAGAACTTGAAAAAAAGGTAAGTGAACATTTACATTTTTTTTTCCCCAACAGCGACTTACCTGGATGGGGTCCCCTGAAGGTCTTTGGATAGTTTTTTAAATTTTTTAGTGTTTTTTTTCAGGTCTTCGACTCTCCGTGGGCCTGACTCCATCCTCGGGGACACTTTGGTGGCAAGTGCCTCTGCCGCCGAGAATGAGACCTCCCGCCCGCTGCCGCCCAGATTGGCGGCAGCGTACGTTGTTGATTTGCCGCCCGCCGACCTTCGAGGGGCCTCGCCGATGAATATCCCGCCCCAATAGTACCATCCTGTACCTCGGCGGCCATCGGGCGGGCGGAGGCCTTGATGAAAATTGGCACCATGCTTCCTATCAGAGTGGTTAGAGTATTGAGAAACCGACACTTGCTACCTTAAGCAGTCTAACAAATGTGAATTGATTATTTTTAACTTTCCTGTAGGATATTCACATGGTGTATTAAGTTAAATTTGCAACAAAGCTGCTAATATTATGGGCCCAAAATTCGCCACCATTTAGCTCCATTTTTTTGGAGCTAAGTGTTTTTTGGAGCTAATTTAATTTTGCAAGTTTCGCCAATGGTTCAACGCCTACCTTAACAGATACCGGCCGTTTTTTTAAAGTATCATTTTTCTGACATCACTCAGTGTCAAACCAACCCAATAATGCCATTTTTGCCCATTTTTGCGTGTTTCACCAATTAGGATTTTTTTTTTTTTTTTTTTTTTTTAAGGACAGCTCTATGGACCACTTTTTAAAACCTTAACTTACCAAATCGAAATCGGCATTACCGACGCCATCTTTGGAAACGGAGCCGAGTTATAGCTTTTGGAGGGAGGGAATAAAACTTATATTGCAACCTACTTCAAAATGCTTGTGTGGAGGGAAAAGACCAACTTTATTCAAGTTCAAAATTGCAATTGCGAGACGTGGTTAAGTTCCACCACCGAATTGTTGACTTGGCTTCCACCTCTCCCCGGGCTTCTTTCTAAGCCGAACGCCGAGCCCCTGTGTCCAGCCAAGGGTTCAATCCTGCCGGCTGGCGCTTGGCTTCCACCTCCCTCCCCCTGGGCTTCTTTTAAAGCGAGCGACGAGCTCCTGTATCCGGCCGAGTGTTGAATCCTGCCAGCCGCCCCTATCCCTGGCCAAATGGCCCTCCGCAGCTGCTCCTATCCCTGGCCGAAAGGCCCTTCGCAGCCATCCCTATCCCTGGCCGAAAGGCCCTTCACAGCCGCCCCTATCCCTGGCCGAATGGCCCGCCTTGCGTTACCCTGGAAACTTAAATGCTTGGGCATGTGCAGAGAACGGGCCTCACCTTTTCAGAGCTAACAATTAGCTCCGCTGTCAAAACCAAAAGTCTTTCTGCGCTGCGCCAAAATCAAAAACAATTTTGGCGAAACTTCGGACTTTCTTTTGGCACTATTTCAGATTTTTAAAATGGCAGTTAATCTGAAATAGCGCCAAAAAAAGGCAATGTGCGATTTTTGGGACCTTTGATTGATTTTGTTATATTGCACAACAGTACAGGGTCTATGGGCTGAATATTAATCTGCAGGAGCATGTGTGTTTGGTTGCGGGTGAGGGGTTAAAACCGGTGAAATTGATAGCACATAGGGAAACCGACTCCAACCCATCCATTTCCGTATTTCACTCGAATGCGTTTGGCTGTGTTCGCGCAACCCCCTTGGGAGAGGCGAGTTGTCAATTACCATATGCTAATCGCTCAATTAGAGTGATATGTCAACACACTTTTGAGTTTAACGTCGGGTCCACGGGTTTCCAGTGAAAGCAAGGGATCTCATATATGCCAATATGCAAATATGCCAATAAATAAATACTGAGTACTCACAGCTGCTTTCTTACCTGCCAGTGGGAAAGGGTTTGTTCACAGTACTTTTGCTGAGAGGTTACTTTCTACACTTTGGAGGTTTGCTCTATCACATCAGGATGCCTTAGATTGGACCTCAGATGCCAGCAATAGTACTGGCAGTCTGCTGGTCGAAGACCACTGCCGCTGATTGGATGGGAAACCCGGAAGTAAAATGATAATGAGGTGGCTGAGTTTTAAAAAGCCACTGACAAGACGCGCTGAACGTACTTCCAGGTTTCTCGCACGCTATTGGATCACTCCCCTAACCGCTCCCAGCGCGTCCTAAACTTAAAATCAGGGCCATACACATTACATAAATTGGTAAAATTCATAACATATAAATTACAACACAAAAGGAGACCATTTGACCCATTGTGCTTGTGCTATCTAATCTGATTATATTTTTCTGCCTTTTCTCCATATTCTTTTATATCCTTCCTTTCTAATATTTATCCTTTACCTTTTGGATGAAAAATTTCTTCTATCTTCCCTCTTTGTCTTCTTGTGACAATTCTGAGTTTGTTACTGATTTGGAATCCAGTAGAAACAATCTTTCATTATTTACCCTCTCAAGTCCTTTCATAATTTTTAAGACTTTTCAGGATCCTTTTACCATTTACTGTAGCAGTGAAAAAAGCCCCAATTTTTCATACTTTTCTTCTTACGTAGACTCTGCTGCCCGCATCAAGTCCTGTTCAACAATCACCCCTGCGCTCGCTTAGCTACAGTGCCACCCAGTCAACCAACGCCACGATTTTAAAATGTTCATCTTCGTGTTCAAATCCCTCCACGGCATCACCGCTCCCTATCAATGTAATCTTCTCCAGCCCTACAACCCTCTGAGAACTCTGCATTCCTCCAAAACTGGGCTATTGTGCACCTGCCATTTCCTTCGCCCCACCACTGGAGCCAATGCCTTCAGCCATCTAGGCCCTAAGCTCTGAAATTCCATTACTAATACTAATACTAAACCTCTATACCTCTCTCCTCCTTTAAGATGCTCCTTAAAACCTACCTCTTTGACCAAGCTTTGATTGAGCCGTCCTGATATCTTCTTCTTTGGCTCAATGTCAATTTTTCTCTGATTACACTCCTGTGAAGCGCCTTGAGATGCTTTACTATGGTAAAGGCACTTATAAATGCAAGTTTTTGTTATATATAACCTCTCATTCCTGGTATTGTTCTAGCGAATCTTTGCTGTACCATTTCTATGGATCTAAAATTCTTCATACAATGTAGTGTCCAGAACTTCACACAATATTTCAATTGTGGCTCACCCAAAGTCTTGAACAAATTTAACATCACTTTCTTGCTTTTGTATTCTGTGCCGCTATATACAACACCCAAAAGATCATTTATATTTTTGATGGCCTTTCTATCTGCACTATCCACGTTAAGGATCTATAGGGTAGAATTTACCAAATCGTACACTATTGCCACTTTTGCACCCACCGGAAGTGCATTTAAAAAATTTGGACATGCAGTTTAGGAGGCCTCACAGAATGCTCCAACCATTAAAATTAACAGACGGAAATTCTGCAGGGCTTGCTGACCTCTGCGTCTCAATTCCTGATATGTGCCCAAAGTGCATGAAGCTCAATGCTGGGAGAGCTAATTTATAAAATCTACTCCTAAGTATGCTTTGTTGCTTACAATACTGCTAGTGTGAACTCAGTCGTTTCGCTGAGGGTTTTAACAAGCTGAAGACAGGTGTTTTTCTACACAGAGAGAAAAAATGATTAATTAAAAAATAAATATTTAGAAATGGTGTCACCTCAGGCTGCTCTCATGCATGTCCAAGAAAGCAGTTACAGAGCTACATCGGCAGACTCTTGGGAGCATGGCAGCTTCCCACCCTCTCAACAGTTAGGTCTGCAAGCATTCAAATGGGAAAATACTAAATAGCTTGCAGTTTTTTTCTTCTCCACCCCCAAAATCTCTGGATTGACTTTGCTGCAAGAGTTCAAGAATGCTGCTGCTAAAAATGGACCATGCCTGTAATGTTGTGCATTTTTTCAAAAGGCGAAACTGTATTTGTCTGCAACAGAAATGTGTATTCGGCACATTTAAAGCAGAAAAACAACAGCGAACTTGCTCGTAAATATAAAATGTTGCACCATACTGTATGTAATGAAGGTAATGCATCATTTCCAATTTACGTAGGCAGGCTTAGTGACTGTCAGTATTAAAGATCGACGGATATGATTTCACAACTGAACTGCCCACTGATTGTATAGTATTAATAACCCTAGCAGCTTGAGCATTAACTTCCCTGTTAGTCAGTGCTGCAGTACTGACCACAACACAGCAATATTTTACAATCGCTATAAAGCATTCACACATTTCAGTATTTGTGAAAGTTTTGTAGAAATAATGAAGACTGCAGCTGCACTCTTTCTCCTGAATGTTGGATTAATATTATGCCTGGAGCTTCCTGTGGGATACAACAAAACCAGCAGATTCAAGAATCCAACAGAAAGAAATGGAGCCTGTTTCATCAAGCTGAAGCCCGCAGAGTGCGACGAAGGTGAAGTCTGTGGTTATCAGGTAAACCTTCCGCCTCTCACTATTCAGCTGCCCAAAGAGGCAAAACTCCTCGAAAAGACTGTCAAACAGGTAAAAAGTCTAACAGCAACAGTAAATAAGATGAAGAATAGGTGGCTGGAAGGAAAACAGAAAAAGTTAATCAGTCATGATCAAGCTACTGAAAGTATAGAAGACAGGAAGGACGGTGACAATAGGGTAACGGTGTTGGAGGAGAAAGTTACCAAGCTGATAGCTTCATTACGGAATGCCAGAAACCAGATCAAAGTGCTTCAGGGCCGTTTGGAAGAGATGAGTATTCTGAATATGGACACTGTTTTGCACTACGTTAACAATGAGCTTTCAAATATTAACTCCACTGTGAATACGTTAAACAACAAGTGCTATACGACTTGTGCAGCTATAGGTCAACCACCAGGTAAGTTAATCAGTGTGTTGAAAATCAAATACAGAATTATAAATAATACCATTTTTTATGCAATTAAACCAGGAGTAATTTTTTTATCAACTCTGCTAACATAAAGTCAAAATTAGTTTCAAGCTTATTGAAGTTTTTAAATTACTTTTTCTATTCCAAATAGATATAAACTTGATACTTTAGAATTGTACTTGCAATACTTTGAATCAAAGAGCTTATATGTACTATAAATTCTAAAGCTTTGTTACTTAATAAACGGTCAGAAGGAAGAGTTCATAACTTGAAGGTTACTTCAGGTTAAAATACCACTAGGTTTTACAGTAATAGGAGAAAGATATGCAAAATACTTATTACTGCATTTTGTGTTTATTAAAGTTATTACAATGTTGTCTATCGATTAAAAAATCTAGTGTGACATTTTCTAATTCTTACTCCCTTTCAATTTTTAGCTAAAGTTAGTTTGGCTGGTTGTTCTTTTGGAATAACTTGGAAAGTATTGTGTTCCTAACACAGATGAGACTGCACACAGGGAGGTTAAAGTAACAGTGACCTCAGTCTTTATTAAGACACTCCAGAGTGAGGAACAGGCCTTAGGGGCCGGCTTATATACAGTGCTCCCAAGGGATGCTGGGATCCCTTGGGACTTCAGGGGATGCGCTCCCTGGTGGCGGAACATGGGAGTGCATGCTTTACAGATACACAACATCACTCCCCGCAAAGTCAAAGTGAAAACTATTTACAAGGTGAGGCAGTCGGGAGCCTTTCTTTCCCTGGTGGACTGCCTCGGTACAAATGTCTGTTCTGGTGTGTTGGCTGTGCCCTCGTTGGGCTGGCGTGTTGTTGGCCCTGCAGGGCTGCTGGGTGAGCCAGGCTTTGCTGGGCTGTTGGCCGTGATGGGTTTGATTTCCTGGTCCGGGGTGGTATCGTTAATCCTTTGGGTGTGTGTTGTGGGCTCGAAAAAGGTGGTATCTGCTGTGGGTTGTTCAGGGCATTCTGTGAACCACAGCCTCGTTTGGTCCAGGTGCTTTCTGCAAATTTGTCCATTGTCTAGTTTGACTACAAACACCTTACTCCCTTCTTTAGCTATCACCGTGCCCATGATCCACTTGGGACCATGTCCATAGTTTAGCACATACACAGGTCATTCAGATCAATTTCCCGTGACACAGTGGCACGACCATCGTTTACATTTTGTTGCTGCCGCCTGCTCTCTACCTGATCATGCAGGTTGGGGTAAACCAGCGAGAGTCTGGTTTTAAGTTTCCTTTTCATGAGTAGCTCAGCCGGGGGCACCCCTGTGAGCGAGTGGGATCTCGTGCGGTAGCTGAGCAGTACTCCGAACAGGCGGGTTTGGAGTGAGCCTTCTGTGACTCGTTTAAGGCTCTGTTTGATTGTTGTACTGCCCACTGTGCCTGCCCATTGGAGGCTGGTTTAAACGGGGCTGAGGTGACATGTTTGATCCCATTGCAGGTCATGAATTCTTTAAATTCGGCACTGGTGAAACATGGCCCGCTGTCACTGACCAGTATGTCAGGCAGGCCATGGGTGGCAAACATGGCCCTCAGGCTTTCAATGGTGGCGGTGGCGGTGCTTTCCGACATTATTTCACATTCAATCCATTTTGAAAAAGCATCCACCACCACCAGGAACATTTTACCGAGAAACGGGCCCGCATAGTCGACATGGATCCTTGACCATGGTCTGGAGGGCCAGGACCACAAACATAGTGGTGCCTCTCTGCATTGCCGAACTCAGAGTCGATACCGGGCCACCACACGTGGGATCTAGCTATCGCTTTTATCATTACTATACCTGGGCGTGTGCTGTGGAGATCCGAGATGAACGTCTCCCTGCCCTTTTTGGGTAGCACTACGCGGTTACCCCACAACAGGCAGTCTGCCTGAATGGCCAGCTCGTCCTTTCACCACTGGAACGGCTTGATTAGCTCTTGCATTTCAACGGGGATGCTGGCGCAGCTCCCATGCAGTACACAGTTTTTTACTAGGGACAGCAGAGGATCTTGGCTGGTCCAAGTCCTAATCTGGCGGGCGTGATGGGTGATTTATCATTTTCAAATGCTTCCATGACCATCAACAAGTTTGCAGGCTGCGCCATTTCCATCCCCGTGGTGGGCAATGGTAGCCGACTGAGAGCATCGCACAGTTCTCGGTTCCTGGCCTGTGGCGGATGGTATAGTGCGAGTGCCCACCTTTGTATGCGGGCTGAGGCATTAGTAGTTATCCCCTTGTTTTCAGCGAACAGGGATAGGAGGGGCTTGTGATCGGTTTCCAGCTCAGATTTGAGGCCAAACAGGTAGTGATGTATTTTCTTTAGCCCAAACACACACGCTAATGCCTCTTTCTCAATCATGTTGTAGGCCCTCTCGGCTTTAGGCAAACTCCTGGAGGCTTAGGTGACAGGTTGCAACTTTCCCGCAACGTTAGCTTGTTGTAATACACACCCGACTCCGTATGATGACGCATCACATGCTAGCACAATTCTTTTACACGGGTTATACAATACAAGCAGCTTGTTGGAGCATAAAATATTTCTGGCTTTCTCAAAAACAATTACTTGGTTGTTTTCCCATACCCAGTTCACACCTTTATGCAATAACACATGTAGGGGCTCTAAGAGGGTGCTTAACGCCCCCAGTAGGAAGTTACCAAAATAGTTGAGGAGTCCCAGGAATGACCGCAGCTCCGTGACGTTGTGTGGTCTGGATGCATTCCTAATAGCCTCTGTCTTGGCGTCTGTGGGCCGAATGCCGTCCGCCGCGATCTTTCTCCCCAAAAACTCCACTTCTGTTGCCACGAAGACGCATTTTGACCTCTTCAGCCGCAGCCCTATGCGATCCAGTCGCTGGAAGACCTCCTCCAGGTTTTGTAGTGCTCGACGGTGTCCCGACCCATGACCAATATGTCGTCCTGAAAAATCACCGTGCGTGGTACCGACTTGAGTAGGCTCTCCAGGTTTCTCTGGAAGATCGCTGGAGTTGACTGAATTCCAAACGGGCATCTGTTGTAGATGGACAGTCCCTTGTGCATGTTGATGCAGGTGAGGCCCTTCAAAGACACCCCCAGCTCCTGCGTCATGTAGGCCGAAGTCAGGTCGAGCTTGGTGAACATCTTGCCTCCTGCCAGCGTCGCAAATAGGTCGTCTGCCTTAGGTAGCGGGTATCGGTCCTGTAGCGAGAAACGATTAATAGTTACTTTATAATCGCCGCAAATCCTGAGCGTGCCATCACTTTTAAGTACTGGAACAATCGGGCTGGTCCACTCGCTGAATTCCACTGGGGAGATGATGCCCTCGCGTTGCAGCCTGTCCAGCTTGATTTCTACTCTCTCCCTCATCATGTGAGGTATCGCTTGTGCCTTGTGGGGAATGGGTCGTGCCTCTGGGACCAAGTGGAACGCACCTTCGTCCCGGAAAAGTTTCCAATGCCTGGCTCAAAAAGGAAGGAAATTTGTTAAGAACCTGGGTACATGAGAACTCATCGACATGTGATAGCGCTCGGATGTCATCCCAGTTCCAGCGGATTTTGCCCAGCCAGCTCCCTCCAAGCAGTGTGGGGCCATCGCGCGGGACAATCCAGAGTGGCAGTTCGTGCACCGTGCCCTTGCAGGTGACTTTGACCATGGCGCTGCCCAGGACAGTGATAAGCTCTTTGGTGTACATTCTCAGTTTCGTGTGGATGGGGCTCAGGGCTGGTCCGAGTGCCTTGTTGCACCACAGTCTCTCAAACATCTTTTTACTCATGATGGATTGGCTAGCGCCAGTGTCCAGTTCCATGGCTACGGGTAAGCCATTCAATTTTACATTTAGCATTATAGGTGGACATTGCGTCGAAAATCTGTGCACCCCGTGTACTTCAGCATCTGTCTCCTCTCTCTGAGGCTCGAAATTGCTTTGATCTACCATGGACTGATCTTTCTCTGACACGTGGTGGTTAGCAGGTTTTGCAGAGCTTGCAGCTCGTCTGCAAGTATGTTGGAGATGCCCCATTGTTCCACAGCTCTTGCAAACATAACCTTTGAAGCGGCATGAATAGCCTGAATGGAAGCCGCCACGACGCCAACAAGGTGTGAATTGCCTTGTATTCATCCTTTGTTGCGGACTCTGAGTCATCTGGGTCACCTGAGGCCTGCTGGCAGTTGCAGACTCGTGAGTTCTGCCCTGTACATTTCTGCTCACAAACACAGTTCCAGTTAATTTATGAACATTGTTGGCACTTGTGTGCTGAGAGATTTGTTTAGTGTTATCACTGGTGGACATAAACGCCTGTGCTATCGCAATGGCCTTACTGAGGGTCGGTGTCTCTACAGTCAAAAGTTTTCGTAGGATGGTCTCGTGGACAATGCCCAGTACAAAAAAGTCTCTGAGCATTTGCTCCAGGTAGCCATCAAACTCACATTGTCCTGCAAGTCGCATTAGCTCGGCGACGTAGCTCGCCACTTCCTGACATTCCAATTACTGGCACGTATAGAACCAATACCTCGCCATCAGCACGCTCTCCCTTGAGTTAAGATGCTCCCGAACCAGTGTACACAGCTCCTCATACGACTTATCTGTGGATTTCACTGAAGCTGGAAGATTCTTCATGAGGCTGTAGGTCGGTGCCCTGCAGACCGTGAGGAACACCGTTCTCCTTTTTGCAGTGCTTCCTTCTCCGTCCAGCTCGTTGGCTACAAAGTACTGGTCTAGCCGTTCGACATAGGCTTCCCAGTCGTCACCTCCGTGAACGTCTCCAGGATGCCCACAGTTTGCTGCATCTTTGCATTGGATTCGTATACTCATCGCCAGTTATTGTGTTCCTAACACAGATGAGATTGCACACAGGGAGGTTAAAATAACAGTGACCTCAGTCTTTATTAAGACACTCCAGAGTGAGGAACAGGCCTTAGGGGCCGGCTTATATACAGTGCTCCCAAGGGATGCTGCGATCACTCGGGACTCCCTGGTGGCGGAACATGGGAGTGCATGCTTTACAGATACACAACAGAAAGTATTGCCGAGCTTATTTTGTAACAAAATTTAGAACAGTTGGGAATTATATTCTCAAGGCTATTGGAAAAGCATAAAATTAAACCTCTCCCGTCCGGCACCCTCAGGACCCGACGAGAGAATTTTCCGGACCACGAGAGGTCACGCCGACCCCAGACTTAAAAATCCTACTGTCAGCAAAGTTTCCAGACAGGTTTCTGCTACATTCACTGGAATCCACAGCAATGTCCAGTTGACACGAGGTGCCGCGCAGTTCTCAGTTATAAAAAGAAAAACGAAACAACACAGAAGTATTACAGTTAAAAAGGAATAAAGAGTATTGCTGACCTGGGGCTGGCTGCTCCTCCTCTCCCCGCTGCCTCCGGTGCTCCCCCCCAGGTCAGGCCAGCACGCTGCATTCTGAGCTGACACGCTGCATCCTGGGACCGGCCGCACCCCCTCCTGTCACCCCACCCACCCTGGTCGGGTCGGCGCAGAAAGGGAGTGAGGAGCGCGATGGCTGACTGAGGCGCCGTAGCTGGGCCCGAAATGCTGCGCAACGATCTGGCCGCATTCTGCGCATGCACTGTGCCGAAGCCTACTGCGCAGCATTTTGGGCCCAGCTTCAGCGTCTCGGTCGATCACGGCATTCCTCGCTCCCTCTCTGCACCAACCTGACCCGGGGGGGGGGCGGCAAGCGTCGGAGGGAGGAGGAGCGGGCGGCCCCATGACGCAGTGTGCTGAACCAACCTCGGAGGGAACACCGGAGGCAGCGGGAAGAGGAGCAGCAGTGAGCCCCAGGACGCAGCGCAGGTCACGACTCCCCCCGGGGGAATGATGCCGGACCAGGGATGTTGCCGGACCAAAGAGTCCCAGACTGGAGAGGTACAACCTGAACTGCTTTGTCATTCTATGACAAAGCATCCTCATAGAAGCATGTAGACAGAATGGTGAACACTTCAGTTATGGGAGCAGGAAAATTTAAATACTTTGTTAAATTAAGTGCAACTATAGCTGATGGATTTCCTTTGCTATAACTCACTTTCCAGCAGAATATTATGTTAAGCTATATTTGAACTCACAACAAACCAGGGCATTTGAGTCAAGCCAATTGTCATAACCAGGGCTGGGAGTTCCATAATTTACATCTGCAGTGAGTATCGCTACCAATCTTTAAGATTCTCTCTGATCACTTATTAGAACCATAGATTTGAAAAGACAGTTAAAATAAATGTAATATTACATGGAGAAAATATCATAGAAAGATTGAACTCTTTATGTTCACAACTTCTTTAATCATAAACAACGATAAGCTGGACTTCTACAAAGCAGTAGGAAGTTTCCTACTAATCTTAATCAGTGAACTGATGGAAAATTAAATATTTCAACTAAAAATTTCATCAATTTGATTAATTTTAATGTCACAACCTCAGACATTTTTATGACTTTCATCAAAGCATGTACAAATTAAAATAAATATTTTTGAACATAAACAGTTTGCATATTATATTATTCATTTTTACATTCTAATTAAAAATAGAATTTCTGAAGAGACGTGGAGACAAGTTTTTTTAACCAAATCTTTCTGTGTAGTTGCCTTGTTCTGATCCCTAATTTCTATACACTATGCCTTTGCAATCTTGAGCATGCTCTATGTCATAATGTCAGTAAAGTATAAAAGACTAGCTAATCTTAAGACCCGATTTCAACTTGGGGTAGGATTTGTGTAGACAGGAGCTTCATCTGCATTGGCCCCATCATTTCCTGCCCCAAACCAGCGGGCAGGTTCGGAATGTTGGGCGACAAGAGCAAAAATACAATAAATATGAAAAAAAGCACTTACAAAGTAATAAATGATCGAGAAGGACCAGACATGCACATTGCTTTGCTGAAATTATTTGCTCTAGTAGTACTGTAATGTTCAAACTTTGACTGTGAAGCATGATCATAACACAGTCCTTCTTTACAAAAGAAATGCTTCACTTTTAGATTAACTGTGAAATGAAACTACAGGTTTTAGTATTAAAGAATATCTTAAGACACAGAAACCACCAAAGTGCTTCCATCACATCGTGTTAATATTTAATTGTGGAAATAGCCTTTATTGTTTTTCCCTACATGCAGGAGTCCAGTTATACCAGTGTTAAAGGGCTAACTTTGTCACTAAAATGTTTAGCAAATTTTTGTTTTGTTTGCAAACACACAATGGGGTCAAGTTTCGGCCTGAGTTGCTCCTATTTTTTTGGCGCAACTGGTTTAGAATGAAGTATCTTAGAAATTGCAATTCTCGGCATTTAGTTTGCCCCAGTTCTAGTCAGTTAGAACAGTTTCATTTTGGAACAGATTTTTCTTTTCAAAAGGGGACGTGTCCGGCCACTTACGCCTGTTTTGAAAGTTTAGGCAACAAAAACTTACTCCAAACTAACTTAGAATCGAGCAAGTGTAGATTTTTGTACGCTCAGAAAAACCCTGCCTACATTTTAGAAATCAGGCGTAGGTTACAAATCAGGCGTAGGGAACAGGGAGGGGGGGGGGGCGGGGGGAGAAGGGAAGTAATTCAATTCTACAAGCATTCTTATACAAATAAAGAGCCATCCTGAATAAAAAATTATCAAAGCAAATACAAAATACTGAATATTCCTACCTGTGTAAAGCAGCAGCAGCCTTCGAGCTGCGGTGCTTCAGGCAGGCCTTCAATGTAGGAGACAGGGGCGGCGTCAGTGACTCGACGGCAGCCCAACAACAACGGCAGCAAGCAGCCTTCGAGCTGCAGTGCTTCAGGCAGGCCTTCATTTCATGTAGGAGACAGGGGCGGCGTCAGTGGCTCGACGGCAGCCGAAGACACAGCAAGCAGCCTTCGAGCTGCGAGGGTAACTGAGGCCATTCAGCCACGGGATAGGGGCGGCAGCAGTGGCTCGACGGCAGCCGAAGAAATAGGAAGCAACCTTCGAGCTGCGAGGGAGGCTGAGGCCATTCGGCCAGGGGACTGGGAGAGGCAGCCAGATAGCCAGTTTGAAACTTAAATTTGTAATTGCAGAATGGGTGCTGCATTGTCAACACTACGGATTATGCAATGGTTCGCCAGCAATTCACTGCAAAGGAGAGAATTGATTAGAGCTCACTGCACCAGGAACGTCATAGCCCGCAGGTTGATGGGTAGGAGACCTTACCCACATTGGCAATTATCGAGCCAGGCACTCGTACCTGGACATGAGCGAGGCTGATTGAGTCAAAAGGCTGCGTTTTCACAGAGGAGTTGTCGTTGAGATCTGTGATATGCCGAGAGCAGATTTGCAGCCCAGAAGCAGAACGCCAACTGCCTTGTCTGTTGAAGTGAAGGTAACAGCTGCACTTGTCTTCTATGCCTCAGGATTGTTTCAGGCTACAACTGGAGATGTGTGCGCCATCTCTCAACGTACACTACATGCCTGCGTTTACCAGGTCAAGGCTGCACTGTATGCGCGGAGGAATGACTTCATCAATTTCCCAATGACCGCACAAGCGATCCATGAGGGGGCTGTGGGCTTCTTAAGGATTGCTGGCTTCCCAAAGGTACAGGGCTGCATTGATTGTACCCACATAGCCTTGCGAGCACCTGTGGAGGATTCTGAGCAGTACAGGAATAGAAAAGGTTTCCACTCCATCAATGTGCAGCTCGTGTTTGACGACAAGCAGTGTATCATGTCAGTCGATGCGAGATACCCTAGCAGCACCCATGATGCGTTCATCCTACATGACAGCGTTATATCGGACATGTTTGAGCAGCAGCCAGAAGGGTAGAGCTGGCTACTGGGAGACAAAGGGTACGGCCTGGCCACCTGGCTCATGACACCCCTACGCGTGACACAGACAGAAGCTGACCGTCAATACAACATGGCGCACACTGCGACGTGCATCATCATTGAGAGGACCATTAGCATATTGAAACAGCGATTCCGATGCCTGGACCATTCCGGAGGCCACTTGCAATACTCTCCTCAGATTGTCGGTCACTTCACTGTTGCGTGCTGCATGCTCCATAACTTAGCCATCATGAGGCAGCAGGAGCTGGTAGTGGAACCAGAAGACCGATGCGAGAGTCCAGTGCCTGATGATAGTATTTTGGAAGAGCAGGAAAGCATGCAAGTGCCTGATGGCGGAGCACAAGGTTGGAGGAGGGGCGTCCATCGTGCTCCTTTAACGATTGCTCGAGCTCTGCGCCAGCAGTTCATCCATGAACGCTTCAATTACTGATGCCTGAGGGCTTTGTGACCACTGTTGCGCATAGACATGTTTATTCTTTTCAGTCGTTCCTACATTGTGTTGTGTTAATGGAAGATGATTCAGTTTTAATGAAAAAATATTTTATTGAAAAGTTAACGTCACTGTAATAAAATATTTGTTGTATCAAACTTTACTTTTTAATATGACTTGAAGATCACTTAAAATTTTTAAGATCACTTATAAACTTACAAAACAATTTCAATGTGAAAAATCTTACACTCTTATCACTTAGACTTCAGGATCATTTTTTTAGGTGCAAAATTAAATGTTACAAAAAATGAGAGCATTTACACTATAAGATCACTTAAAAACCCTAAAGTCACTTAGAAGTTGTAAAGTTACAAAACAATTTCAATTTGAAAAACGCTACTACAGCTACATCAAGAACAAGAACAAAAGCAGCAAAGAAAGGCTGCAACCATCTCACATCCACATCTCAGTGAATGTTCACTTCTTCATGGGGGTGTCATTTGATTGGCCGGGCTGTGTGCCCTTATTGCAGCAGCTACCTCCTTGACGGCCTGTGCCGCCACTTGCATGCCCTCCCTGACAGCCTGTGCCATCGATTGCACTCCCTCGGACATTCCCTCCCTAAATTCCCGTGTCATTACTGCTATTTCTCCCGTCAGGACCGCCACCTCTTCACCCACTGCACTGACGCTACCGATGAGTGATCGGGTAAGCTCACTGGTCTCCATACCCAATGCCACAACCTGAGCCGCATCTGTTGTACGCTGCAACTCAGAAGAGCGTGTCTCCAATTTCCTTCTCCTCTGCCTGGGTCTGCCTCGCGGCACCTCTACACTGGGAGGTGCGGGCAGGGACGGAGGGACACTCTGTGTTCCAAACGGCACCACTACACAGGAGGCGCGGGCTGGGACGGCGAGACGCTCGGTGTTGCAGACGGCAGTACTAGAGAGAGAGGCAGGGGCTGGGACGGTGGGACGCTCGGTGTTCCAGATGGCAGTACTAGAGAGAGAGGCGTGAGCTGGGATGGTGGGGCGCTCGGTGTTCCAGACGGCAGCACTCAAGTGCAAGCCGTGGGCTGGGATGGTGGGTGAATGGGTGTAAACTGCTCCATTATATCACCAGCACCACTGGGACCCACAACGTCGGAACCAAAACCATGGAAGGTGGAACCAGAATCTATGCGAGTGGGAGGCGCAGGCTCGGACGGTGGTGCACTGGCTGTAAACTGCTGCATTACACCAGCAGCACCACTGGGATCCGTAACATCGGAATCAAAACCATGGAAAGTGGAACCAGAACCTATACAAAGAGTTGAAACTCTGATGCCCTTAATGGGGGCTCATAAACATTAATTTGGAAGCTCTCCCCTGTAGACATTTCAGTCATCGCCACCATCATCCAGGCTGGATCGTCCGCATCTGGTTGTACTGGTTCTTGTTCTGTATCTTCAGGATCCTAAGGGTTGGCAGTATCATCATCATCATCATCATGTTCTGCAAAATACATCAGAACAGTCTAATTTTTACCAGCAAGGGAGGGGGCAGGATGGGTGGCATGAGTACTCTCACACAAAGCAGGCCAGGCAGCAGGTTGATTTGAAGGGCCGCGGTGCATTTTTAGGACTTACCGTCTTCCTCGCGTGCGGGCCCAGCTTGTGCTGTACTGATTGCTTTTCTCCATGTACGACTCATCATGGCAGCTACCCTTTGTTCCAAGGGTGTCAGTGGATGCAGAATGGTCTGCCTCCTCCTGTTCGAGTTGCTTCCCTTTTGTTGTGGGCCAATTTCTTCTGCAAAGAGTAAAATATAACTTTTTACTGAGTGCTTCATTCTGCAGGGTGGGACATACAGATAGTCACATTACAATTACGATTACATTAAAAAATGAAAATATTACTTACACTAACTACTTGACCAAGGTCGTGCCATTTCTTTTTACATTGGCTTCCAGATCTCATGGTATGCACCACTGCGCAGTAATCTTCTGCAACTTGGTTCCAGCGTTTCTTCATTTCTTTAGGTGGCACTTTTATGCGACCTCTGTTGCTGGTATTTAGCTCCTGCCATCTCTGCTCAATGACTTTGACTAATATCTCCACTTCCTCATGCAAGCAATTCTTTGTTCTTGGTGGACGTTGTTCCATTGCTGTATTGAATTGAAACTCTGATTTTTCAAAACACACAGTCCTTATGCATGCACCTATGCAGCACCTGTTCTGGAAGTTTAGCAGTG
Source organism: Pristiophorus japonicus (assembly GCF_044704955.1). Classification (NCBI taxonomy): domain Eukaryota; kingdom Metazoa; phylum Chordata; class Chondrichthyes; family Pristiophoridae; genus Pristiophorus; species Pristiophorus japonicus. The sequence continues at coordinate 33,231,697 of NC_091989.1, read as the reverse complement.
AAAAGCAGCACTCACTGATTTCAGCAGGTGATTTCTTTAACAGTGCTGCTAAAAGCACTCCTTCAGACACCAAAAAATTCACCAAAATTCAATCCCAAGCCTTTCAGAGGTCCACGAGACAAATCAGCACTTTTCTTCAAGTTCCTTTAAAAATGACCGAGTGCCAATGTTTATTGGCTACTGTGCGTGCGCGCACGCTCCAACGTGCACACGCAGGGCTGCCGGCATGACGTTCTCTCATTTGACTTAGCCCCGCCCCGCTGCACTTGCAGAATCGGCACGACTTTGTGGCTCCGCCCCCCGCTGATGTCTCTGCGCTGCGCCGAGCTCCGAGGGACCTGCAGGGAGCCTGAGAATTGCAAGGTACATTTTTGTCGCACTTTTAGGCGCGAAAAACGGCATCCATATTGGGGCTGCACCATTCTAGGCGCGGCCCGAAACTTGACCCCATCATGTTAACGTAACATATTTTGAAGTGCATAACTTGCTTGTCCCCTTCTGCAGAAAGTTTGTCAAACATGTTTTCAGAAATACGGTGCTCTTTTAGAGACGTAGTTAGCTAGCATAACATTTACTGAACAGACTAATTGCACAGTATTAATTGTTGGGAAAAAGAAATGTTTTAATTAATTTTGGCCCCAATATATAATTCCACTTTGCTTGCTTTCCAAATCATCTCACTGTTTGGAAAGTAGAATTCCTACAATTTGAAACACAGATCACTGTCAATTAGGAATATATATTATTTTCTAACATCTGACTGAGATCTGCTTGTTTAAAAAGCTTTTCCCTTTTCTAGCATTGTATGTAATGTTGTGAAAGATTGACAGTTATATATACCTATTAATAGCAAACAGTTCAAGCTGGTATGGATGAACTAATTTTTTGGTACAAAGGTGAGGTTAATGACCGATTTCATACTTTCTTTCAGGGATACAGAAGATGCCTCAAGATTGCTCAGATCATTACAAACTGGGATATCGGAAAAGTGGCATCTATGAAATTCCCCGAGGCCTTAACAAAAACTTTTCAGTTTATTGTGATATGGAAGGCGGCTGGACAGTTCTACAGTCTCGCAAAGATGGTAGCATCAATTTTAATCGCACTTGGGCAGATTACAAAAACGGTTTTGGGAACCTATTAACAGAATTTTGGCTGGGGAATGACAAAATACACTTTTTGACAAAATCCAAGGACATGAACTTGAGAATTGAAATTGAAGACTGGGATGGCCTCCAAGAATATGCCAAATACGATCAATTCTCCATTGCAGATGAAGATCACCAATATCGCCTGACAGTTAATGGTTACTCTGGCACAGCTGGTGATTCACTGCATTACAGCAAGAATTACAACCATGATCAAAAATACTTCACCACCAAAGACAAAGATAATGACATGTATCCTTCGGGTAACTGTGGGGCCTATTATAGCTCTGGCTGGTGGTTTGATGCTTGCATGTCTGCCAACCTCAATGGCAAATATTATAAAAAGAACTACAAGGGCATACGAAATGGGATTTTTTGGGGCACTTGGCACAGTGTACAAAGTGAAACTCTGAATGGATACCGCCATGCTTTTAAGTCAGTAAGAATGCTCATCAGGCCTAAAGCATTTGTACCATAGGTGCGTGCCAACAATAAAAGTTTCCAAAAGATTATAGAAATACTATTGGAAAACTTTCTCTATGCAAATTCTTTTAAGAGTTTTATTTTAAAACATAATCTATAATACTGGTGCTTCCCAGCTCTAATTCTCTACCACTTCCCTCAACCCCACGACTACTTCCATGCTGCCAGATTGCCTCTCTGAAATCAAGTCATGGGTGAGTCAAAATTTCTTCCAGCCAAACATTGGGAAGATTGAAGCCATTATTTTCAACCCCACTATAAACTCCGTTCCTTTACCACCAACCCCAGCCGTATCCCTAGCCACTGACACGGGGTGAATCAGATTGTGCAAAATCTTAGTGTCCTACTTGACTCAGAGCTAAGCTTCAAACCCCTTCTCCTTTCATTACCGAGTCTGCTTACTCCCACTTCTGTCCCTACCTTCAGCTCCACTGAGACCAAAAACCTCTTGCATACTTTTGTCACCTCTAAAGATGAATTCTCCAATGGCTCCTAGCTGATTTCCCATCCTCCTCTTTACATTAACTCCTACTCGTCAAAATGCCAGCCATTCATATTCTGTTCCACACTAAATCCCAATCACCCATCATCCTGTTCTTGTTGATCTACATTAGTTCCCTTTCCTCCATTGCATTACATTTTAAATGATCGTATTGATCTTCAGATCCCTCCAAGGTCTTGTTTTGCCTTATCTTTGCCTTATATACCATCTTCCATACCTTTCAGTCTTCTGACTCTGGCCTCCTGTGCAGTCCACTGTCTCTTTTCCCCAACATCGATGGCAGATTCTTCAACTGTCTCATCTGTACTCTCTGGAACTTACTCCCTAAACCCCCTGGTCACTCCACTTCTCTCTGCACATTTAAAAACCTTCTCAAAATCCATCTTTTCAACCAAGCTTTTAGTCACTTAATCTCTCCATGGCTCAGCAAATCTGTTCCTTATATCTATGTAAACTGCCTTGGGACATTAAACTGTGATATCAATGGAAGTTGTTGTAGACAGAAAAGAGAATATGTAAAAGACATATATGTATATGTGGGTGTAAAGTAGTTCTACTGATCATTAATGGGTGTAGTTGAGGCGTGACAGGCACTGGCAACATGCGATACATAGAAACGAAGCCCGAGGACCAATTTTGGACCTCCCAGTTGGGGTATGGGCTGCCTAAACAGCTCCAAATATGAGCCCTAAATGGGCACAAATAAATTTCTACCCCCCATTTTTTTAAAAAGCTGGATGGCGATAATTAAAATGCATCTATTTTCTAAACCTTTTTTTTTTTAAGGGAATTTCAGGTAAATACTTAAGTAAATCAAATAGGCTTTTCAGTGAAGAATAAATTTAGCTAAATTTAGCTTCGGGATATACTGTAAATACTGCTTAATCATTTCATAACTTTAACAGCATTCTCATTATAGCGGACAATAGAAATTGAATAAATAACTGTGCTATATGAATAAATATTCAAATAGATTCTTTTAGCTTCAAATATTTTTTTACTACTTACACCCAATATGTTCTGTTATCGAATGCTCATCCAATGTTAATATATTAATTTGCTACTAATTACTCAGCAGTTTAATGGTGAGGCCAGAGAGTTGTATCTGGTGTAAGTCTGGCTAATTATTAAGCGTGTCATTGAAAGAATCAAACTAAGGGTACTGTACAGTACAATGCTGTTTTTGAAAAATGTATAAAAAAGCTGAACTTGGATATTAACTATACTCATTATGATGCATTTACTATAAGCACTGAGACCTGTTACAAACACTGTAAAACTGCCAAAACAAACATTTCTATAAATAAAGCAAACAATATATGGTTAATTGTGTAAGATTTATTCCATTTACAGATATGTTATTTGAGAGCAGGGAATTCTCCCATCATCAGAGCCAAAATTACTCCCTTAACCAATACCATCAAAATACATTAACTGGTCTTTTGTCTTGTTGTCTGTGGGATATGATGTGTGAAAAATGGGTGTTGTATTTGCCTACATAAGTCATTGAATTGAAAAGTAATTAACGTATTTAAAGCACAATGGGGTAGATGCAAAAGTAAGTGGATTTGGAAAGGGGTAGGAAGATGTAGGGCTGAGGGATACAATGAAATGGTCGGAGATGGTCTTGTCAATGATTAAGACCACTGGAGTAGAAAAGCCGCAAGAGAAGACATGGTCAAGGAGGTGGCTGCGTAGCAATTTCCGTAACTTTTTCTCATCTGCAATAAACTGTAATGCTGCCCCGACCCTCGCGTTGATAAACAAAGGATAGTCCTTACACCCAGTAATAAACTGGCCATGGCAGAGATAAGGCAAAGTCCTCCCTCCCCCCTCCCTCCAGCAGAGGGCTCAGCAACTAAGTTTACTGGATTTCCCCTGCCAGCCGCCCTTGACTTTCTTTGGTGGAGCTGGCTGAGAGTCAGCCCTTTCTACTGCAGCATTTGTTTTCAAATCTGCTTCCTGAAGAGAGAGTTGGCCTCTCTCCCAATAATATTGGCTGCATTCTCAACCGCACCCCCCACCACGCCCGAGGAGATTGTTGTTGATCCCACTCCCGTGAACTGAATACTTGTCAGTTATCTCCCACTGAGTTGGCTTGCTGATGCCCCAAAGATAATTTACTGGCATCATCCTCTCGCCCCCAGCATGATCGTTTTCCAGCTTTACTTACCATTTTCCCTCCTCCGTTTACCCATCCTCTCCTCCCATTCCCTGTCTCCTACACCCCCTTCACCATTTTCCCCTTATCCGTGCCACATCTCCCCTCTGCCATCTCTGTACGCTCCCCTGCTTAGGTCTAATAATCCCCCCACCCTCTAACCTTGCTGGACCGGAATACAGCCCATGGTCCAGACTCCCTGGGGGTAATTTTGACTTTGTGCGCTAGCGTAAAATAGGTGATAGTGAATCGGTACCCCCATTTTACAATTCTCCTGATTTTTTATTTCCATTGAAGTCACCTATTTTACACAATCGCAAAAATTACCCCCAGGGAGTCTGGCAAGTGCAGTATTCAGGTCAAGCAAAATTACCCCCTTTATATGCAATGCCATAAGACATCAACTGGTGTAAATATACAAGAGAACTTACTTCATCCAGGCATTGAAAGGCAGGACTTGCAGTCACATCTACAGATTCCTCCTCCTGAAGGACTACTGGTGGAGCTACAGCTGTGATGGTTTTCACCTCGTTTTCATCAATCTCATCTTCAGATACATTAGAAAGAGGATTTTCTTCTTCACTCATTTCTCCTGGAGAATGAATATTAAAAAGTGCAATATATAAAATATGGAAATCATATATGGAAAGGAAGAAAAATCAGGTGGGAGGTTATAATGGGTGCCCGATCCAATATCATCCGTTTATGCCATTACTGAAAGTAAAAATTACTCCCAAATGCCTGTGGCCTCTTCATTTAGGACCCATACTAACAACTTCTATCTTTCACCTGCTTTGATGCCGTTTGTATCCCTCTAATTTCTCAGGAAAGTACCCATTTCATTTTCAAAACCTTCCGCAGAATTCATCATACACCAACAGTCTATTCCATAAGATAACAACTCCACTTTAAGTAGTTACATTTTAAGATATATGTGGTGGGTCAGAAGCAAATTATCTATGGAAGACAGCAGGCCAGTATAGAATAGAGGAGTAGAGGATGGAAAAGGTTTTGCTTGATAAACTTTGGTCATCAGAAGAGTATTTGTGCAGAACTGACGCTCAGTAAATTAAACAAGTGGAGTATTGCTATGATAAGGTAGATTATATATATTTGTAGAAGGAGTGATATTGATGGGAAGAATGTCTGTGACTTCCAATGTTTTTATTGAAGTCATGGTTTGATTAGATTATAAATTATATTCTTGGAGCACATCATGGCTCTGATTTGATGGGCCAGAATTTACGGTGTCTTTGACAACATATGCGTCTGAAAGGCCCCGCTACTTTCAGGTTTCCACTCGCGCAAAAATCCGGAACTTGCGATCTGTCAAATTACACCTTGCCAGATCATACAAACCAACTGGAAAATCACTTTCGCTGCCGCAGAGTTTTGCTATTTGCCCAACTACTGCCCAGCAACTGCCCATGAAACTCTTACGGCTAGTAGAAGCAGGCAGGTGTAGGGCCTGCTTTCACTTTAGCTCTCTGCAGTCTGCAGACTTTGGTAACATAGAACTTCTCCAATTTTCACCTGAAAACATTTAATTCATTTTATTCTCATGATTCTTACTAGGTTTCTAAAACAAAAACTAAACATGTTTCCAGGAAATGTAAAAATAAACTATAAATGAAAACTTTAATCATAAGTAATGGCTTAGGTTGTTCTTGTTATCCATTTCACAAACAGCATCTCAATTCCAATAGGGGCAAAAACTATATTTTAAAATATATTGAAAACTCGAATATCAGGCTCTGTCTATGCAAATTCAAAAATGTCAACGTTTATTTGCAGTACCTGTTGTTCCTGTAGGCAGCACTGTAATTGGCATTTACAGTATTAAATGCTTGGTACAGTAACATTACATGCAAAGCACATCAATGACGCTATGCTTTTCCTGCAAGAGTCAGCATGCAGTCCCAGTACAAAGACACTGGATAGCAGCACATGAATATGCGAGCAGTTCTCACAGTATCACAATTTGTGGATGAAAACTAAGTGTTGTCTTGAACTGAAAAATAGTTGAAGAAAAAAAACCTAAGGGGGCGAAATTGCTCTGTACCCAGATTGGGGGCGGAAACCAGCTGTGGCCGGGACTTTCTGTGCCCGACGCAGAGGTCCTGCCCCTGCTGTTGAATTGGGTTTACGGCCTCTCAAAGGAAGTGGAGCGCAATTTCACATGCTCCCACTTCCTTTAGGGGGGCTTCCCTGGGCGCTCCTGGGGCTGACGCGCTTCAACGCCCCTCCTCTTCGTTTAAAGGGGAGGGCCGCTGCGCACTCTGCAAGGCCTCTGATGGCCCCCACCAGGCCACCAGGGCAGCATGGGACCGGACCTGCAGCCCGGCACCCAAAACGGAGTGCTAGGCTGCACGATAGAGGCCCGGACCATGCTAGGGTCGCCATACTGGAACCAACCCGAGAGTCGGCAAACCAATAAATATGGCGGTGCGGGGCGCTGGCGCCCTCCCCTTTAAGTACCGCCCCGAGAGCAGATGTAAGCCAGCTTCGTGACCCACATGTGACGGTGAGGGGTCACCGCGCACGGCGATAACATCATTGTCGATTGCGCAGCAGCCCGGAACGCTACCGTGGCAGCATCTCCGCAACTCCCGAGGCCTGATCCACAGGCTTGAATCCTCACTCAAATCTAAATTCATGTCCCGATGGCCAATCAATGATCCACAACAATTTTCTGCAATTCTTCCACCCCCTCCAGCAAGTTTCAGAACTTCTGCCACGCCATGGTAGGTGCAGCTGTCTGAAGGCAGGTGTCATCGTAGGTGGTCCCTCGAACGAGGATGACTTGCTTCCACATGGGTTCACAGATGTTTCAATGAAGGACCCGATATTCCAGTCCTGAGCACCAACTGAAGGGGTGGAAGATGCCGGTGCATGGATTTTTTTAACGTGTGGTGACCGTTGCACATCAGCCACCACACGGGCAAGGGTTAACCAGGATGACTGAAGACCTGCTCTGCTGCACGGACCTAATGCGCACACATATCGCAGTGTGGGCTGGCCCATGCTGCCCCTGGGCCCTCGGCTCTTCTGGGCCCCGTACCCTCATTTGCTGCACCTCCACCACGATCTCGCGCCGCTCCTCCGCCACAAACATTGTTGCACCTCTGCCACAATCTCTCACTGCACCTCCGCAACGATCTCTCGCCGTTCCTCCACCACGATCTCTCGCTGTTCCTCCGCCACGGTCTCTCGCCGTTCCTCCGCCACAAACATTCGCCGCATCTCCGCCACGATCTCTCGCCACTCATCCGCCCCGACCTTCCCGCTCCTCTGCGGTACCAGGGCCTCGCCGATGTTCCTGCCCATGCTCGAAACGCAGACCTCGGTTTTGATGATGTCACACAGTCGCCCACTTCGAAGCCATCGCAAACTTGTAGCAGCTTGTGCTGGAAGCTGCAGTGATATGCTCTTTTATCCTCCCGACCTGCGGTGGTCTTCTCTCACAGGTCGGGGTGACCCACAATGTTCCAGGGCCCGCGCTGCTCTTTTATCCTCCCGACCTGCGGTGGTGTCCTCCCACAGGTCATGTATAGTCTGTATAGTATATAGACTCCACTCTGCAGAGTCCATCCTGCACAGCCCATCCCACACAGCCCATTCTCTGTAATCGGTCCCGTATAGTCCATCTTGTACAGTCTATTCAGTATAGTCCACCCTGCGCTGTCCACTCTGTACAGACCATGTTGCACAGTTAATTAAAAAGGAGGCAGACAGAAAGCAGGAAACTATAGACTGGTTATCCGCCGCCGGGAAAATGATGGAGTCCACTACCAAGGAAGCAGCAGCAGGACACTCAGAAAAGCACAATTCAATTAAGCAGAGCCAGCATGGTTCCATGAAAGGGAAATCGCATCCGACAAACCCGCTGGAGTTCTCCGAGATGCAACGGGCAAGGCGGACAAGGGGGAACCAGTGGATGTGGTGCACCTGGACCACCAGAAGGCCCTCGAAGGCAGGTGTAGCTGCCTGAACGCTGGCACAGCCCACTCCACCCCTATCCCAAGACCTTTTTCCATAGCCTGACCAACCGCAATCATTTTTCCCAGCCTGAAAGCTTCAGCCAACATGTAGTGCTGCAATATTGAAACCCCAGAGCAGTAACATTGGAACACCCAACCTGTCTGGAACAACACCACCCTCCCTTCCACTGAGCAGCACCAAGTGGAAGAAACCCTAAGTTTATTACCATTTTAGCCTTCTGAATATGAGACTTCATCAACTTTCACAATCTATTTTTATCAACAAAAATGAATTTCTTAAAACTGCAATAAAGAAACATGTACAATAGAAATGCTTAAAACAGAACCTGTATTACAGAACGTTTTTGGATTAAATTGATAAAAGTTGGTGCTGAAAGTGTACTGCAGTCCTACATTACAACAGTAAACATTTCAAAAGTATTTCATTGGTTGTAAACGCTTTGGGACGTCCTGAGGTTGTGAAAAACACAATAGAAATGCAAGACTTCTCTTTCTTTCAGTCTTTATAGGATTAAAACTCTATGGTTGAGAGTTGCTAAAGGTACTGCATTTCTTTGGCTTGGGCCCAATTATGTGGTCTATGTACCAGGGCCATCTGCTCCTTGGATGTTGTGTTTGCGTATATCATATTGCGCTGACTTCCTGCAATAAAACAAACCCGACACTTACTTAATACATTTTTGACATTCCCAACATCCAGCTCGAGTGCTGGAAGCACACAGAGATCAGGGTGTGGAATTATCTGCTCTAAATAAAAAAAGGACAAACTGTTAAAGTAAAAAGGGGTATGTTCTTTCTATATAGTACCAGTAGCTATTAGAGAAATATTCGCAGGGAAACAGGCACAGCTCAGATGGAGTGTTGCTTCAAGAAGCTCTCATTAAGTTAATTTTGTGCAAAATAGCAGAAATGGGCTGTTTTATTTGGAGCAGAGGAGGCTGAGGGAGACTTGATTGAGGTAGATAAAATTATGAGGGGCCAAAATAGAGTTGATAGGAAGGACCTATTTTCCTTAGCAGAAAGGTCAATAACCAGGGGGCATAGATTTAAAGTAATTGGTAGAAAGATTAGAAGAGAGTTGAGGAAAACTTTTTTCACCCAATGGATGGTGGGGGTCTGGAACTCACTGCCTGAAAGGGTGGTAGAGGTAGAAACCCACAGCACATTTAAAAAGAACATGGATATGCACTTGAAGTGTCGTAACCTACAAAGCTATGGACCAAGAGCTGAAAAGATGGATTAAGCTGGATAGCTCTTTTCCGGCCATACAGACACGATGGGCTAAATGGCTTCCGTTTGTGCCGTAAATTTCTATTATTCTATAAAAGGTTAGCAACTAAAGAACAATGAAGCACTGAAACAGGTGAAAACAAACTGAGCAACTATTGGTTGCAAGTCATCCCACAAGTTGAAGGGCCAAGCATATGGGAAATGGCATGCCATGCAATGCCATTTCATAAGGGCACCAAGTCTCTGGAGTGCTGTTTAGGCAGATTGAAAAGAAAAAAAGACTTCCATTTATATAGTGCCTTTCACAACCTCAGGACGTCCCAAAATGTTTTACGGCCAAGGAAGTATTTTTGAAGCATAGTCACTGTTGTAATGTAGGAAACACAGCAGCCAATTTGCGGAAAGCAAGCTCCCACAAACAGCAATGTGATAATGACCAGATAATCTGTTTTAGTGATGATGGTTGAGTAAATATTGGCCAGGACACCAGGTAGAACTCCCCTGTTCTTCTGCAAAAGTCCCATTGTGGGGGCATCCATTCGTTTAAGTAAACATTAGGGCCTTAATCAGCATTGTGTATGATGACATTCTCACATTCCGTGTACCAGCTTCTTGGCAGGCCTTAGCACCACACAATGTCAGATGCTAGCACCTAGTGCACCAAAGCAATGCGTCCTCAACATAGCATCATCATCAGCCCCACTGATTTCATAAATGCAGGTCATTTATCATCCTAAGCACTTACTGCCACCAGGAGGTATTTTAATGTAGTGCAGTAGTATAATTTAATCAGAAAAAAGATCTAATTCCATTATTGGTATTATATCACTCACGGATATGTGCTGGTAAAATATTCAAGATGGTGCACAGTGGCAGTTTTTCACAATGGCGGACAGATATATAATGAAACTGGGGTTAATAATGGTTAAATAGGCAATGGAGCTGGGGATCTGGTCATGGAGAATGTGGGGTGGGGGTTGAAGATATGGCAAGGTTCAAATGGGGGATTGAAAGATCGGATCTGAGGTTCAAGGACTGGGAGATGTCGAGGTTTTGGCAATAAATTTGGTAAATAAATAAAATTAAAATGAATGTTGTCATTCAAATAAATTTGAAGCCAGTTCAAATAGTTATGTGACCCTGGAGAGTCTTCTTCTTAGGCAGTCCCTCGGAGTCGAGGATGACTTGCTTCCACACTAATACGAGTTCTCAGGTGACTGATGAGTCCAATGCAGGACCTACAATCTCTGTCACAGGTGGGGCAGACAGCGGTTGGAGGGATGGGTGGGTGGGGTGCTTGGGTTGTCGTGCGCTCCTTCCGCTTGGCTTCCACATGCTCCCAGCGAAGCGACTCGAGGTGTTCGGCGCCTTCCAGGATGTTTCTCCTCCATTTTGAGTGATCTTGGGCCAGAGATTCCCAGGTGTCGGTGGGGATGTTGCACTTTTTCAAGGAGGCTTTGAGGATGTTGTTGAAGCGTTTCCTCTGCCCACCTGGGGCTCGCTTGCCGCTTCGGAACTCGGACGATGTAGCTGTCCATCGGAGCTGATCGAGCGTGGTCAATGCTTCAATGCTGGGGATGTTGGCCTGAGTGAGAACACTGCCAATGGATTTGCAGGATCTTGCGGAGGCAGTGTTAGTGGTACTTCTCCAGTGCTTTGAGGTGCCTGCTGTATATAGTCCATCTCTCTAAAGCATATAGGAGGGCTGGTATCACTACTGCTCTGTAGACCATGAGCTTGGTGCCGGGTTTGAGGTCCTGGTCTTCAAACACCCTGTTCCTCAGGTGACCGAAGGCTGCACAGGCACAATGAAGGCGGCGTTTGATTTCATCCTGAGGTATGGAAAATGGTCCACATTGTTCAAGGCCTCGTCATGGATCTTGATAATCGGGGGGCAGTACTGTGTGGCGGGGGCAGGTTGGTAGAGAACCTTTGACTTATGGATGTTTAGTGTAAGGCCTATACACTCGTACGCTTCGGTGAAGGCATTGACGATGGTTTGGAGTTCGATCTCCGAGTGTGTGCAAACACAAGCGTCGTCTGCAAACTGTAATTCAATGACAGAGGATGGGACGACCTTGGATCTGGACTGGAGGCGACGGAGCTTGAACAGTTTCCTGTTTGTTCTGTAGATTAGCTCCACTCCAGTGGGGAGCTTACTGAGGGTGAGATGGAGCATTGCAGCATAGAAGATCGAGAAGAGCATTGGTGTGATGACACAGCCTTGCTTGACCCCGGTCCGCATGCGTATTGGGTCTGTGGTGGACCCGTTGGTCAGGATCACGGTTTGTATGTCATTGTGAAGCAGGTGGAGGATCGTAACGAACTTTTGAGGGCAGCCGAATTTGAGGAGGACTCTCCATAATTCCTCCCGGATGACAGTGTCGAAGGCCTTTGTGAGGTCAAAGATGGCCAGGTACAGAGGTTGGTGCTGCTCCCTGCATTTTTCTTGAATTTGACACGTGGTGAAGATCATATCCATTGTGCCCCTTAGTGGACGGAATCCGCATTGCGACTCTGGAAGGAGCTCTTCAGCCACTGGGAGAAGGCGATTGAGGAGGATTCTTGCAATGACTTTCCCTGTGATTACCGCAATCAGACTTGTTGCCTTTCTTGAAGATGGTCATGAGCACAGCGTCTCGGAGATCCCCTGGCATGCTCTCTCCTTCCAAATAAGAGAAATTAGTTCATGGATTCGCGCCAATAGTGCTTCTCCGCCATGCTTCGGCAGGGATTCCATCTGCTCCTGACACCTTGTTCTTCTTCAGTTATCGGATGGCCTTTCAACCTCATGCCGGGTTGGGGTTGTGCTGAGCTGGTGGCGGGTAGCATGCTGCAGGATGGAGTCGAGGACACTCGCATTGAAGACAGAGTCTCGGTTAAGGAGATCTTCGAAGTGCTCCTTCCAGTGGGCACTGATTGCCTCTCTGTCCTTGATGAATACCTCTCCGTTCTTGGCCCTCAGTGGGGTAGGACCTTGGGTGCTTGGCCGGAGATGGTCTTGACTGCGCTAAAGAATCACACACGTTGTGGTTGTCGGCTAGTTGCTGGATCTACTGTGCTTTTTCCACCCACCATCTGTTCTTTAGGTCGTGAGTTTTATGTCGGACCTCGGCCTTCAGACGTCCATAGAGCTGCTTTCTTGTTCACAAGTTTTGTTGCTGTTTCAAGAATGCCTTACGCTTGTGGCTTATCAGCTCCTGGATCTCCTGGTCATTCTTGTCGAACTAGTCTTGAGTGACCAAGTGTCTTTTCACAGGTGCTAATTATGGAGGCCTTGAGGGCAGATCAGGTACTGTGGACATTCTGTGTCTCCGGTTAAAGATCACATGGATGAACTTCAACAATTGTACATCCCTGTCGGGAGTAAAAATAAACTGTGGCTAACAAGGGAAATTAAGGATAGTGTTAAATCCAAGGGAGAGGCATATAAATTGGCCAGAAAAGAGGACTGGGAGAAATTTAGAATTCAGCAGAGGAGGACAAAAGGTTTAATTGGGAGGGAGAAAATAGAGTATGAGAGGAAGCTTGCAGGGAACATAAAAACTGATTGCAAAAGCTTCTATAGATATGTGAAGAGAAAAAGATTAGTGAAGACAAACATAGGTCACTTGCAGTCAGATTCAGGTGAATTTATAATGGGGAACAAAGATATGGCAGACCAGTTGAACAAATACTTTGGTTCTGTCTTCACGAAGGAAGACACAAATAATCTTCCGGAAATACTAGGGGGCCGAGGGTCTAGTGAGAAGGAGGAACTGAAGAAAATCCTTATTAGGCACACGCACACACTCCTACTGTCCTCCTTCCTCCTTCCCAGTAAGAAAGTGCCAGTGGCAGAGTGAAACAGGCGGTGTCGTAACAGGGTGATGAGGGGAGTGGGTAGTGCTTGGTGGTGTGTTAGTGGCATGCAGATTAAAGAAGGAAGATTTACATTGAAACAAAGAAAAGGTTGACAGGAGTGCGTGTGGTTAATGTGTCAGTGGGGAGTTGTTAAAAAAAAAACAAGGGATTATAAAGGAAGCAGCAGTGTGGCACCAGAGATCAATGTTGCTGCTGTCAATGCAGAGAAATCTGAATGATAGTCATACTGTGAGCACAGATAGTATACAGATAGGAGCTTCAATTGGAGTTGGCTTTAAATTTAAAAGATGAATGGGTGAGGATGAAAAGTGTGCTGGGGATGAAATTCATCCTTTAGAAGACAGATCTGGTGACAAGAAGGAGAATAAACACAGTTAACTAAAACCAGAGAATGAGATGCTGGTTCCAGTTATCTCTATCATTATTAATGATGGTAAAGATGAAAGTATGAGGGGTGGTGCAGCATAAGTATGGGAAATGTATAACAGGCATCCTGGAGTATCAGTGGTGTCTGGGGCCTGATAAGGGAGACTGGGAGTCTGAGGACTTGGGTGGTGGGGTAAGATATAAGATTTGGGAGTAACGGAGAGGGTCCTACAAGGTGGGAGTGTTGAGAAGCAAAATCTCCGGTTCTAGCATCAAGGAGAAGGGGTCGTAGGATATGGGAGTAGGAAGGATGGTTCTGAGGTGAGGGAACTTCGGGGAAGCAGATTGAAGGGTTCAAGAGGATGGGGGTGAGGGAGCTAACTGAATTGTGAGCAGCATTTAGCAGTAAAGGATGAAGCCAGGATTCTGCAATTACTATGGAGCAGAAGCCTTTGGCAGTATTGGGGGCAGGATTTGTCAGTATTTGGAGGGAAAGAATCAGTCAGTATTTGGAGGGAAAGCCCTGGCAGGAGAACTGTGCCTGGAGGAGCTGGGCAATTTTGCATCCAAGGCATGGACCCTCACTTCTTGTTACAATTCACACCGAGCTGCCTCATTGGCACGTGACACCAGTCAGCCATTCTCTAACTGGAAGAAAAGCAGTTCCCAGCAGTGTAATTTCCTGGTCCATCCCCAATGGTTATTTCTTAAATTTAAAAATGACAAGTCTAGTGACAATGGCGGTGTCAATAGCAGTTTCCAAACCTAATACCCTAATCTTGTCCCAAACCCCTAACCCAATCACTAACCCTAGTGCTCTAATCCTAACCCCAAATACTAACCCTAAATCCTAATGCCAACCACTAACGCACACCCCTGGTCCGAATATCTGCTGGCCCAATTCTATACGTGATCCTTCATAACCTCAGCCCAATTTTCTAGTTAGTTTCTTATCTTGTTTCCTACATTTCAAAAAGTACTTTATTTGCTGTAAAGTGCTTTGGGGCGTCCTGTGGTTGTGAAAGGCTCTATATAAATGCAAGTCTTTCTTTTTTTTCAAATCACCCTGAACCCCTTTTATAAATTGGCACATGCAGACATTTGATAATATAAAAAACCCCAGAGATAGATGAGGCAGTGAGTAAAAGCGAACAATTGTCGAGAGATATAGGACTAAAAATTCATTGGCTTCACACCACCCATTAGCGCCCGGGAGGGGTGCCAACGGGACGCTAAGCACCTACCTCCCGAGTGCCGTGCTATGACAGCCTGCCGCGAACTTCATTGGTGGTTTAGCGGCGGCGCTGTCATTTAGCACTGCGCACTCTAGCGCCACCCACTTGGTGACATCAAAATTGTGCAATGCCCCCTTTGCGACGCGTTTCCGAAATTGACTGCTTTCGTCTTCCGTAGCGCCTGGTGCTACTCCCGACAGGAGGAAGCAGACGGTGCGGAGGATCCTGGGGCGATATAACAGGGAATGAAGAACTAAGTGTTGAGAATCAAATTTTTAACAATGTACTTACCTCTCTTACCCGTGGAAAGCTGTTGGTAGCCTCCATTCCATTTTTTTGCAAGTTTCAGATAGTTGACCTCGCCTCCTCCTCTTTAGGCACTAGGATGCCGATATCCTAGCGCCTCAACTTGAATAGCACAGCCCTGCGGTGGGCCTTTAGCGCCCTAAGGATTGTGGAACGCTTCCCTTAGTGCTCCACTCCTCTCTTCGGGCACTAAAAAGGAATATCCCGGTTGGAGGTGGTAAACATCGACCGGCGCTGAAGTTAGCGCCCAGTCGGTGTCACCGCCTCAAACGGGACTACAGTTATAATGAATTTTTAGCACCTAATAAGTTTTCACTTATTCTGCTTGCAGTGAATGGGATTGACAACAACGACAACTTGCATTTTGATAGCGCCTTTAACATAATAAAAACATTCCAAGGCGCTTCATAGGCAATCCAGACAAAAAAATTGACACCGAGCCAAAGAAGGGCAGGTGACCAGATGATTGCTCAAAGAGGTAAGTTTTAAGCGGAACCTTAAAGGAGGAAAGATTGAGAGGCGGAGAGGTATAAGAAGGGAATTCCAGAACTTAGGGCTTAGGTAGCTGATGGCACGGCCGCCAATGGTGGGGTAAAGGGAGTTGGGGATGCACAAGAGGCCAGAATTGGAGGAACGCAGAGATCCAAGAGGGTTGTAAGCACATGCACGTTGGGCCGAATGGCCTCTTTCTGTGCCGTAAATGTCTAGGAATCTGTAAATTCCCGTTAAGCTGCGCGGCCACGGTTCGGCTTTTAAATGGAAAAACCGTCCAGGTGCCGAAATTTGTATGGGCCGCGCCCCCCCCCCCAAATATAGGGAACACTGTTTGTAGGGCTGGTGAAGGCTACAGAGATAGGACGGGGCGAGGCGATGGTGGGTTTTGAAAGCAAGGAGGAGAATTTTTAAATCCAGGCGTTACTGGACCGGGAGCCAATGTAGGTGCTGGGTGAGCAGGACTTGATGCGAGTTAGGACGCGGGCAGCAGAGGTTTGCTGGCACCGTAAACATGTAAAGAGCGCCTATTCCCGTTTGTGTTACACAGAATGCTCTCGACATTTCGCGCCCTGGCCCTTCGGGTGTACCTCAGGAGCCGCGTTGCCTCAGACTCGGGCTGTCGGTGAGTCGCTGTCCCGCTGTCCGGGCCCACAGTCTCACAGTTTGCGTCCAGGAATCGCCATTACCATGACAACCTCTCTCTTCATCCCTACCCATCCATAGGTTGACTTTGGACCAATAGCAAGTCACTAGGATAAACAACCCTCTCCTGGAGACTTGGCCAACCATAAATATTCCAATTATAGAGTTTAAACAACCTACCCTCATGTGCACTATAAATACGCATTAATTTTATATGAAAACATTTATTGCACAGAGCTCCCCAACTATCCTTTATACTATTAAAACAAAATTCTGAGGTGGGTCAATATTTTGAAACTAAAATATCGATGTAGACACTTCCACAGAATTTTACACTACTAAAAAGTTGATTAAAAAAATCAAGTATATTATTCATAAATTGACTTGAATTATGTGGGCGTTTAATCATTTATCAGCGCACGGCAGCGGGTTTCGCCTTCACTGCGCAGCGTCATGATTGGCCAGCTGGGAGTGCCTGCACTGCATTGTGGGATTTGTAGTCTGCAGTCGGTCACTGACCCGCGGAGCGCGGTGAGAGCGCCAGTGCGCAGACTCCAACTCCCAGCAGTCCACTCTCTCCCCTGCCCACCACGACGACGACGACAACAACAACAACAACATCAGCTTGACACGAGAAAGGCCGACGGGATGACTTGGGCCGTAGATTAATTCTTTTTTCCCCGGGCTGCAGCATGACTTCCTTGGTTGTGTTTTGCCGCAGGGCCTGTCGAGCGGTTTTACTGCGAGAGAACGGCGGGGTGGGCAGCCGGTGTTTTCTGCATTTGGTGCCCCGGAGGCTCGTGTCCGCCACTCGGTGCCTGGGCTCCAAACCCAAGTGCAGCGCGCTAAGACGCTGGATCCTGCTGGTGGAGCCTTTCGGTTCCTTGAAGGTTCGCCTGCCCTGCGACGTGACGGTCAAACCGCTCGACCCGCACGGCTATCCTGCGGCTGACCGCGCTTTCGTGGAAGTCAGTTCCCCCAACCGAGGGGAGAACTTGGATGATGTTCTGGTCAAATATGACGAGGCTCTCAAACAGATGGTAGTGAGTGCAGAAAATGTCAGCCGTGATGCTCGCATTGATCTGGTAACTCCAATAAAGTTTGGTGAGTAATTATCTGCATTTTGTGAAACCACTGATTTTTGCTTTTGGAAGAGGAGGGAGGGGGAGTCCCATCTTTTCAGTAAAATTCTGTTTTGTAATCGAAAAGCTATTACTGTAATACAGGAAAAAGTGCACTAATCTCAGATTATTGTTGCATGTGTTGCTCTCTATTGCCTCTCTTGTTTTCTTTGGTAAATCTTTTAATTATTTCCATGTGTATATAAAAAATAGTGTTTATGATTTATTTTGGAAAACTACCACAGAGATTTTAAGAGCTAATAAAAAAACACAAGTGGAAATAAATGAAATTGCAGTACTTGTATTTATATACTGCCTTTCACATCCTCAGTATGTCCCAGGTAGTTTCTGACGAAAGGTCATCGACCTGAAGCGTTAACTCTGCTTCTCTTTTCACAGATGCTGCCTGACCTGCTGAGTGTTTCCAACATTTTCTGTTTTTATTGAAATAGTTTTGAAGTGTAGTCACTGTTGTTATGCAGGAAATTGTGCAGCCAATTTGCACACAGCAAGGCTCTAGAAATAGCAGAGATAAAAGACCAGATAATCTGTTTTAGCTGCAAGTGAAATATTGGCCAGTACCTGTACACGTGGAAAACTCCCCTGCTCTCTTTTGAATAGTGCAATGGGACCTTTAATATCTACCTGAACAGGTCTCAGTTTAATGTCTCATCTGAAAGTACCTCTGACAAATCACTACTCCCTCAATAATGCACTGACTTGTCAGCCGAGATTATGTGATCAAGTAAGTAATTCAGCATCTGTGGAGAAGACAGATAAATTAACCTTTTATTGTAGATCCCTTTGTCAGAACCGCTTCATTGCTGCTGACTGACTTGCAGAGTGTTTCCACCATTTTCTGTTTTGTTTCAGATTTTCAGCATTTTTTTTTGTGCTCAAGTTGCTGGGGTGGGGCTTGAACCCATGACCTGACTCAGATGAAGGTTCTCTTATAGGGCCAAGCTGACCCAGATCTGTTACATTTTTGTGAGGGGAAGGGAAAATCTTTGCTCAATTTTGTTTGTTGCTTGTTAATTTGTATTTGTGTCCTCTGGTTAAGGGTTCATGGTTCAAGTTAAATAGTATGCTTACATGCATGACGTTTTAGGGGTAGATAAAAAGTACACAGTGGTTCTTGTGCATCTTTTAATGTTGATTGTGGAATTTTAGAGCTTTGGTTGATTACTTTTGTCGATCATGGTGTATTTAGACAGAACTTACCCTCAAATTTAAATGGGTAGCTTAGAGTAGATGATAAGATAATCTGTACATTGCCTTTTAAAAGGGATGGACCAAGTTATCTTTCCCCTTTCCTTTCCTTTTTTAGGCCATTCTGGGTCTCTACGACAGACGATATTTCTATTTGCACTGTAATGAACCTTATTCAAGTATTGTCCTGCACTATGGAAAATATTTGATCACTTTTTTTATAAAGTGCACTACAATTACATAATGTGCCATGCATTTAGAATAAGTAAACATCTGGTTTAGTATGTTGTGACTTGGTTGACAAAAAATATTAAATTAAATTTTTATGTTTCTGTTTTCAGACCTGGACATTAGCACCTTTCATAAAGGATGTGTTAAAATTAAAAAAATGGAGTGTGATAACTGCTATGTGGAAACTGAGAAAGGGAACAGTATCCTCAATTCATTAAAGGTACAAACAATTTTTCTCAGAACTGTTTATTTGAGTTTTTTTTCATTTGTTTTAATTTAGATGGCAAGTAATTATGACATCAACAACAACAATAACTTGAATTTATATAGTGCATTTAATTTAGTAAAACATTCCAAGGAGCTTCACAGTAGCGTTATTAAACTAAATTTGACACCGAGCTACCTAAGGAGATATTAGGGCAGATGGGCAGTAGGTTTTAAGGAGCATCTTAATGGAGGAGAGAGGTGAAGAGGTTTAGGGAGGGAATTCCAGAGCTTGGGATGGCTACCAATGGTGGAGCGATTTAAATTGGGGGTGCGCAAGAGACCAGAATTGAAGGTGCAGAAACATGTTGGGTTCTAAGGCTGAAAAGAGATGCTTAGCTGACTTGTGTTGGAGCAGCAAATTGTTTTTTTTTTATTCGTAGCCAATCTTTCCAATTCTTTGTCAAATCACAAACGCCAGAGGTCACCTTGCACACATCAAGGATCACTCTGCGCCAATGCTCTTAGCCAAAAGGCCGAGAGCCACTGCACCGTTCCTGGAAGTACTGCAATACCAGGTTCGTGCCATGGAGGTGGATGGGTCAGGCCCCCCACACACCTCCATGGAGGTGGATGGGTCAATCCACCCCACCCACCTCCTATTTCCAAAAAGCATTTTAGAACCACCTTCCTGATCCAGGGAGAACCACTTTGGGGTCATGGTTACTCCCCTGTCAGGTCAGTTACGCATGATCTTAGCCAAAAGGCCGAGAAGCGATAATTGTTGTGATAGTATAACTTGACATCCTACTTGCTGAACTAGAGGTAGCAGTAATATAAAAATTCAGTACCTGTCTGTGTACAGAACAATCCTTGGTTAGTATTGTATTACTAAATCTGGATTGCTATTAAGGACTAACCAAGATACTGATGTGTCTTACCACAATGAGAGCTGTTTGCTAGTGGACCTACTGCATCAGCTGAACGGTTTTGAAAATTAACATAGCACGTCTCCAGCAGGCTGCTAGTGAGTAAAGGAAATTTGCGGGGGTGGGGAATTGCCTGGAGATGTCTCATTGTAATGGTCGTAGGGCCTGGTTTAGAGCTCATAAGTCCCAGGATGACTTATGGCGTAACACAGGTGACTTGCGTCATTACTTGAGCAATAAGCAATGTTCACCACAATACAAATTCATTTTGGAAATCAAACCCTTTGATAATTAACCATTGGCTGAGCAATGGCTGATTTGCCCTCTAATTATAAAACCAGAACATTTTGAAATGTTAGCAGCAACAACAACTTATATTTATATAGCGTCTTTAATGTAGTAAAGCATCCCAAGGTGCTTCACAGGAGTGTTATAAGGCAAAAACTTGACACCGAACCACATAAGAAGTTACAGCAGATGACCAAAAGCTTGGTCAAAGAAGTAGGTTTTAAGGAGCGTCTTATAGGAGGAAAGAGAGGTTTAGGGAGGGAGTTCCAGAGCTTAGGGCCTAGACAGCTGAAGACACGACCACCAATGGTTGAGTGATTATAATCAGGGATGCTTAAGAAGGCAGAATTTGAGGGGGGGGCTGAAGGAAATTAGAGAGAGTGAGGGGCGAGGCCATGGAGGGATTTGTAAACCAGGATGAGAATTTTGAAATCGAGGCGTTGCTTAACCGGAAGCCAATGGAGGCCAGCGAGCACAGGGATGATAGGTGAACAGGACTTGGTGCGAGTTAGTACACAGGCTGCTGAGTTTTGGATGACCTCAAGTTTACATAGGGTCGAATGTGGGAGGCCAGCCAGGAGTGCGTTGATCTAGTCAAGTCTAGAGATAACAAAGACATGGATGAGGGTTTCAGCAGCAGATGAGCTGAGGCAGGGGCACAGACGGGCGATGTTACGGCGGTGGAAATAGGCAGTCTTAGTTATGCCACGGATATGTGGTTGGAAGCTCATTTCAGGGTCAAATATGACACAAAAGCAAAATACTGTGGATGCTGGAATCTGGAATAAAAACAGAAAATGCTGTAAATCTCAGCAGGTCAGGCAGCATCTGTGGAGAGGAAGCAGAGTTAACATTTCAGGTCGATGACCCTTCGTCAGAACTGGAGAGTGTTCAAAAAGAATAGATTCTTAACAAGCACTGAAAGGGGGAAGGGAAGAAAGAACAAAAGGCAAGGTCTGTGATCGGTTGGAAGACAAGAGAGATTAAAGAGACAAAAGGGATGATGGCCCAAATTCAAATGGTAATGCTAGGAGTCTAGATAGGGTGTGAATGGTGGGATTATGACCAACTGCCATTCGAGATGAGGAGAGAGAAAAAAGAAACAGGCTTTGAGGGGGGCAGGTGGGGGGGGGGGGGAGGAAAGGAGCCAAAGATTGGCAGCGGTTACGCTCTGAAATTTTTGGACTCGATGTTGAGTCCAGAAGACTGTAAAGTGCCTAAACGAAAGGTGAGGTGCTGTTCCTCAAGCTTGCGTTGAGCTTCGTTGGAACAGTGTAGCAGACCGAGGACAGACAGGTCAGAGTGGGAATGCAGTGGAGAATTAAAGTGACAGGCGACTGGAGGCTTAGGGTCACACTTGTGGACTGAACGGAGGTGCTCTGCAAAGTGGTCACCCAATCTACGCTTGGTTTTCCCCCCCCTCCCCCCCCCCCCCCCCAATGTAGAGGAGGAGACCACATCGTGAGCAGCAAATACAGTATACTAAATTGAAAGAAGTACAAGTAAATCACTGTTTCACCTGGAAGGAGTATTTGGTGCCCTGGATAGTGGGACGAGAGGAGGTAAAAGGGCAGATGTTGCATCTCTTGCGCTTGCACAAAAAGGTGCCGTGGGAAAGGGAAGGGGTGCTGGGGGTCACTGTGGAATGGACCAGAGGGAGCGGTCCCTTCAGAATGCTGGGAGGGGAAGATGTGATTGGTGGTGGGATCACGTTGGAGATGGCGGAGGATGATCTGTTTAACGTGGAGGCTGGTGGGGTGAAAGGTGAGGACAAGGGGAACCCTGTCGTGGTTCTGAGAGGGAGGGGAAGGGGTGAGCGCAGAGGTGCGGGAAATAGGACAGACACGGTCGAGGGCCATGTTAACCATAGCGGAGGGGAATTCTCTTGAGGAAAAAGGAAGATGTCCGAGGCACTCATGTGAAAGGTGGCGTCATCAGAGCAGATGCGACGAAGACTGAGAAACTGGGAGAATGGAATGGAGTTCCTACAGGATGCGGGGTGAAAGGAAGTATGGTCCAGGTAGCTGTGGGAGTCAGTGGGCTTATAGTGGATACTGGCCGAAAGCCTATCCCCAGAGATGGAGACGAAGAAGTCAAGGAAGGCAAGGGAAGAGTTGGAGGTGGGCCATGTGAAGGTGAGGGAAGGGTGGAATTTGGATGCAAAGTGAATGAAATTTTCAAGTTCAGGGCGAGAGCAGGGAATGGCACTGATACAGTCATCAGTGTATCAGAAGAGGTGAGGAAGGGGACCCGAGTAGGACTGGAACAAAGAATGTTCCACATATCCTACAAAAAGGCAAGCATCATTAGGACCCATGCGGGTTCCCATAGCAACACCTTTTAATTTGGAGGAAGTGAGTGGAGTTAAATATGATACCAGACAGATGCTAGGGAGAGGGATGGAGTCGGTGGCTAGAGAATGGAGTTGTGGTGGGGACAAAAGACAATGGCTTCAGTCTTCCCCATATTTAATTGGAAAAATTTCTGCTCATCCAATACTGGAATTTAGATACCGTGGAGGAGTCAAGAGAAGTAGTGGTGAGGTAGAGTTGGGTGTCATTAGCGTACATGTAGAAACTGACGCTGTGCTTTCGGAAAGGGGCACCATATAGATTAGAAATAGGAGGGGACCAAGTATATATCCCTGGTGGCCCCCAGCGGTAACGATACGGCAGTGAGAAGAGAAGCCATTGCAGGTGATTTTCTGGCTACAATTAGATAGATAAGAATGGAACCAGGCGAGTGCAGTTCCACCTAGCTGGACGATGATGGGGAGACATTTGAGGAGGATGGAGTGGTCAAACAGGCCGAGAAGGGATAGCAATGGTGAGACTTGTGTACAAAACGGCAAAATGTACAGTGTGCATTGCCAATCTTACCGCTGCAGAAACTTCTTCCCCAAAGATTTCTCTTCATGGGAGAATGGTGGGCAATTTAAAAATAAATGTCTAACCTATAACGGGGATGTACTTGATACTGAAAGTACCCCTTTGTAAAACTTGAAATAAAATTTAAATTTTTCAGCAATAATTCAAATGTGAGCTGAATTAAGTCACCTGTTGATTAAACAAAGTACCACAGTACATGAATACAGGACTGACTTGTTGAGTTAAACCTCAATTGCAGGAATTTACCACGAGGGGGCATGGTTTACATACAAATGACGATAGATACAAAATTTGTATCAGAAACAGTGTTTGAAGAAAGGTTATTTGCATCACTTAGTTTTAGAATTTTTGCAATAAACTTGTGACATATAGTATGCAGCACCCAAGGACTAGAGTCAGTTTTATTTTGTTTATATGTTTTGAATGCAAGTTAAAATACTAATACCATTGCTGTTTGTCCTGTCCTCTGCTAGTTTTCCACAACTCTGCTGTTCAGCTGGGCGGGAAGCCAATCTGGGCCATGGATTTCTTCAGCATCAATGCCGCTTTATGTGGTGGGAGGCAGGGCTTTCAATCCAATATCTTCTACAAGAATTTATATTACAGGGTACTAATATTTTTCAACTACATCAATATTTATTCTGGTGAGAGTTGTAGGTTCATTTATCATTAAACAGCGTTGTCACTAGACTTAATGGGCCCAAGTTTCCACATGATTTGCGCCTGATTTTTAGGAGCAACTGGTGGAGAACGGACTATCTTAGAAATTGCAATTCTCCACATTTTTTTTTCGGCAGTTCTCGTCAGGTAGAACAGTTCCACTTTGGAACAGAATTTTTTCTTCAAAAGGGGGCGTGTCCGGCCACTGATGCCTGATTTGAAAGTTTCCACTGTGAAAACGTATTCCAAACTAACTTAGAATGGAGCAAGTGAAGATTTTTGTAGAACTGAAAAAACCTGTTCTACACATTAAAAAATCAGGCGCAGGTTACAAATTAGGCGTCCAGAACGAGGTGAGGGGGGGGGGGGGGGGGGAGGGAAGGGAAGTCATTAAATTCTACAATAAATCCTTATTTATACTTATACAAATATTATACAAATAAATCCAACCTGAATAAAAATTTATAAGCAAAGAAAAGATTAAATAAACCATCTTCCTACCTGTGTGAAAGTGCTTCAGCCAGGGAGAATGCTGCAACAAGCCTCACAAAACGAGGCAGCCGTTCCCGAAGGCGGGCGGGAGGGAACCGACCGAACACGGGGGGGGGGGGGGGAGGAGGAAGCCGTTCCAGATGGCGGGAGGGAGGGAGGGAACCGACCGACCGAACGAACAAACGCAGGGGGAGGGGGGGAGGAAGCCGTTCCAGATGGCGGGAGGGAGGGAGGGAACCGACCGACCGAACGAACAAACGCAGGGGGAGGGGGGGAGGAAGCCGTTCCAGATGGCGGGAGGGAGGGAGGGGACCGACCGAACTCGGGGAAGCCGTTCCAGACGGCGGGCGAGCGACCGAACGCAGTGGGGGGGGGGGGAGCTGTTCCAGACGGCGGGCGAGCGACCGAACGCAGTGGGGGGGGGGGGAGCTGTTCCAGACGGCGGGCGAGCGACCGAACGCAGTGGGGGGGGGGGGAGCTGTTCCAGACGGCGGGCGAGCGACCGAACGCAGTGGGGGGGGGGGAGCCGTTCCAGACGGCGAGCGGGCGGAAGGGACCCAACCGACCGACCGACCGAACGCAGCGGGGGGGGAGGAGGAAGCCGTTCCAGACGGCGGGAGGGAGGGAAGGAGACAGAAGGCTGCAGGAAGCCTCAGAAATTGAGGAGCCATTTCCCGACGGCAAAAGGGGGAGGTCGTCGGGAAGCGGCTGCCTCAACTTTCTGAGATTTCCTGCAGCCTTCTCAGTGCTGATGTGCTGATGGCAATGTGCTTTTATTAAAAAATTTTCAAAAACTAAACAGCTACAAAGAACTACAAAAATGGCCGAGTGCCAATGTTTACTTCACACTGCGCGTGCGCGAACGCTCCAAAGCGCACGCGCAGCGTTGCCGGCAGGAAAAAAACTAATTTAAATAGTACCCGCCCCCTCCCACTTACAAAATCGGTGCGAGTGTAGGCTCCGCCCCCCTGGGCGCCGCGCCAAACAGACAAGGAGCTGCAGGGCTCTCCAGAATCGCGAGTTAATGTGTTGTTACCAGTGCACATCAGGAAAAATCAAATCAAAAAGTTCTGACATGGTTCTCTTAAATTGCTCCCAGTAACATCACCCTCAGTACCCACAAATATTACAGCTTAATGTTAATAAATAGTTCAAAATTACTTCTTTAGATATAATCAAAGTTTGGAAGGACACAATGTGTAATTGTATTGATGATGTTTTTCACAATTATTGTGAAATCAATCCAAAGGGTTCACACATACAGCTAGGATCTCAGTGAAGTATAATGATGTATCATTGAAAAATGAAACAGAAGGAAGCCCAGTATCTATCAACAGAATCCTGGACTCCATCCTGGAGATGTGGAGTGAAAACACACATTTTACTGATGTAACCTGAACTGAACTCATCTAGTCTGGTGGATAAGTATGAGGGGTCTGGACTGATGATTAATAGTTTTTAATTTTTCTGCTTGTGAGATGGAGTACTCCTCCACTTGATGTTCCAACTGCCAACGCCACAAAGAGCAGGCAAAGCTTAATTTTTTTTTTAACAACAACTTGTATTTATATAGCACCTTTAACATAGTAAAACATCCCAGTGCACGTCACAGGGGTGTTATAAGACAAAACAAATAAATTTGACACCAAGCCACATAAGAAATTACAGCAGATAACCAAAGCTTGGTCAAAGAGGTAGGTTTTGAGGAGCGTCTTAAAAGAGGAAAGAGAGGTAGAGAAGTGGAGAGGTTTAGGGAGGGAGTTCTAGAGCTTAGGGCCCAGGCAGCTGAAGGCACAGCCCCAATGGTTGAGCAGTTATAATCAGGGATGCTCAAGAGGTCAGAATTTGAGGAGTGCAGACATCTTGGGGGAGGGGGAGGGGGGGTGGGGGAGATTAGAGATAGGGAAGGGGGGGTGGTGGTGGGAACTTGTGGAGCTGAAGGGAGATTACAGAGATGGGGAAGGGGGGCTGGTGGTGGTTGTGAGGCTGAAGGGAGATTACAGAGATGGGGAGGGGTGAGGCCATGGAGGGATTTGTAACCAAGGATGAGAATTTTGAAATCGAAGGTGTTGCTTAACCGGGAGCCAATGTAGGTCAGCGAGCACATGCTGCCGAGTTTTGAATGACCTCAAGTTTATGTAGGGTAGAATGTGGGAGGCCAGCCAGGCGTGCATTGGTATAGTCAAGTCAAGAGGTAATAAAGACTTGGATGAAGGTTTCAGCAGCAGGTGGGCAGGGGCAGAGACGGGCAATGTTACGGAGGTGGAATAAGGCGGTTTTAGTTACGCTGCAGATATGTAGCTGGAAACTCATTTCAGGGTCAGATATGATACCCAGGTTGCGAGCAGTCTTCACCCTCAGATTGATGCTAGGAAGAGGGATGGAGTCAGTGGTTAGAGAACGCAGTTTGTGGTGGGGACCAAAGATAATGCCTTCGGTCTTCCCAATATTTAATCGGAAAACATTTCTGCTCATCCAGCACTGGACAAGCACTCTGACAATTTAGAAACAAAGCAAGGGGTCGAGAGAAGTGGTTGAGAGGTAGAGCTGCCTGTCATCAGCGTATATGTTGAAATGGACTCCGTGTTTTCGGATGATATCGCCAAGGCGGGCAGCATAATGATGAGAGATAAGAGGGGGCCAAGGACAGATCCTTGGGGGGCACCAGAGGTAATGATGTGAGGGTGGGAAGAGAAGCCATTGCAGGAGATTTTCTGGCTACGATTAGATAAGAATGGAACCAGGTGAGTGCAGTCCCACCTAGCCGGATGATGGTGGAGAGGTGTTGGAGGAGGATGGAGTGGTCACCTATGTCAAAGGCTGCAGACAGGTCCAGAAGGACGAGGACTGATAGTTTATCTTTGTCACAGTCACCAAGTATGTCATTTGTGACTTTGATAGCCGTTTCGGTACTGGCAGGGGCGAAAATCAGATTGAAGGGATTCAAACATTGAATTCAGGGAAAAATGTTCACGGATTTGGGAGGCGACAACACGTTCAAGTATTTTGGACAGGAAAGAGAGGTTGGAAATGGGGCAATAGCTAGCAAGCAAAGTGGGGTCAAGGGTTGTTTTTGAGGAGAGGGGTGATGACAGCAGATTTGAAGGAGAGGGGGACAGTACCTGAGGAGAGAGAACCATTAACAATGTCGACGAACATGGGAGCCAAAACATGAAGTTGGGTGGTCAGCAGTTTAGTGGGAATAGGGTCAAGGGAGCAGGAAGTGGGTCTCATGGACAGGATGAGCTTAGAGAGATCAAGAGGGGAGATCAAAGAGAAACTAGAGAAAGATGTGAGTTTAGGACTAGGACAGGTGGGAGCTTCAGATGAAGTTTGGCCCTGTGGGCTAGGTGAACTCGCAGAGGCAGCTGATTGGATGAAAGAAGTCCATGAGCTCCTCACACTTCTTGTTGGAGGCTAGTGCGGTGGAGACCGGGGAGAGGGGTTTAAGGAGACAGCAGTAGAGAATAGTAGCCGGGGGTTATCTTTACATTCCAGAATGATTCTGGAATAGTGAGCATTTTTTGTAGACAAGTGTAGAAACCAATAATGTTTTATGTCTTCGAGCTAGATCTGGCAGTGAATGGCTAAGCCATTTTAGCAGAAAATGTCCTGAGTGTAGCAACTTTTTCAAAAAGTAATTCAATGTTTTTACTTACTTTTTTTCAAGTTCTTTATTGTACAGATGAGGGCAGAAGAATAACCTTTTATAGACCACTAGTGATGCTGTTCGTAAGTAAAATATTCTGTCTTAAGACTGTCATAATACCTGTTCTGACATCCTTGTGAGCTCACAAAGCATTTCATCTATGTAATTATTTAAATAGGGGGTATAATTTTAACCTGTCTGGACAATTCATTAAACTTCTGTATTTAGATTTTGAATGTAATTACAAAAAAAGGAAACAGCAGGTCAATAAAATATAACATTAGCAGGCTTTTGTTTCAGATCTGAAACTCCATGGATCATGCATTTAACACTTGGGTGTTTATTAAAATAAAATCCATTTCTATTTCTCTGATAAAGCTCACATACTCAACTCTGAACTGTTGCTCATGAGCTAATTACTCAAATATAGATGGATGCTTTTGGGGGTTTGTTTTAATAGAAAAAGTAGTGGAAGGCAAAACTTAAACTCTTGGTGGCAAAGCACATGAATAGCAATGTAGAATTGTGGCTATATATCTGTTCCACCAATGTGTTTATAATCTATTAAAAATTTTGGCCCAGAATTTGTAGTCGGGATGATGAACAGGCAGCGTTCGCTGTCATTCCGCCTTTGAAATTGAATGCCTTTGCTTTGCCGCTGACCGCAAATTCTGGGCCCTTCCTTCATGTCAGCTTTTTTCCAATTGTATGTCCAGATTTACAATGGAAACTGTCTATGTAAACTTGTTACAATGTAAGTACATCCTATTCCTCAGTAGAGGAGGAGCTGCCGTGCTATCACTGCTGGAATGGTGTGATTACAATGTGACAAGTTTTATTGTGGAGCTAGAAAGTTACAATGGGAATATGAACGCATGGTCAGAATGTATGTCCTTAGACTTAGGAATAGGTTACATCTGTATGCCCTAGTCCAATTATTCCCAGCCTCTAACCCTCTTCACCAAAAAACTACACTTGGTCTTGATTCATTGTGTGCAATTCCTGTCAAGTAACAATTACTTCCTCCTATAACGCTCTTTCCATCATGTGTTTGTACCATAATTAAATCTACCTATTAATTTTACTTGCCTCTGATTGAATCTTTCAAGTTTGATCTCCAAGATAGGTTCTGCTGTTTCTTCCAAGATATGTGATAAAATTAAAGAATCGTTACAGCACAATAGAAGGCCATTCAGCCCATTGAGCCCGTGCCAGCTCTCTGCAAGAGCACTTCAGCTAATCTCAATCCCCCACACATTCCCCGTAGCCCTGCAAATTTCTTCCCTTCAGGTACTTATCTAATTCCCTTTTGAAAGCCACAAATAATCTGCCTCCACCTCCCTTTCAGGCAGTGCATTCCAGATCATAACCACTCGCATAGTTTTATGTATAGTGCTTCTTCCCCATTTGGAGCTCCTAACATTGGCCTGGTGCTGCCCAACCCCTTCCTTATTGCCTTTTCAGGTTGTCGTTGCTGCCCACTCACTGCAATCAGACAACCACAATCAAGCCTCAAGATGCCAGAACCAGCTTCCACGCACTTACAAAAGGCCTGATTTACTGATTTTTAAATTTGCATGTGTGCGCTATGAGTGATTATCCTACAACACTACAGCCCTTATTTTGCCCAGCAATTTTTCTGGCGTTGAAGGTAAGTTAAAAGTTTCCCCAATGTTGGGGCGCCGGCGCCGATTACCAGCGCCAGAATGCTTGGCGCCATATATTCTGGCGCTGGTGTACGCTAAAAAGCAGGATACGTGCCCTTTTTGGCCATTAAGGCCACTTTCCCCAACAACGTTTTTTTTTAAACTACGCACAGACACATGGAATACCGTTGGAAATATCCTTACCTACACTTACAGGAATCGGCCCTGGTCCGCTCCTATCGCTGGCCAAATGTCCTCCATTCGCAAATCTTCTGAGATGGTGAGTTATTTGCTTTCCGAAAGACAGACACATGCATATCTACTAGCCCTTATACTTGGGTTAGATCCAGGTGCTATGCCCAGAGGAAGAGTTGTCTAAACAATACGAAAGGAAATGAAAAACTGATTTTCCCCCCATGTGTTTTGGGCATGACTTAAATTGCAGACTCTGAAGGTTGTCTGTCTACAAGTTTATACATGACAGTGGTGTTATAATGATTCCGACAGTAAAGATCTAAAGTCAGAATGTATTTAAGGTAACGAATCGGATCAAAAGAGCTTGTCAGCTGGTTTTATATTTTCACAAAAGATCTTACTTGATATGTAGTAACCATCACAATTAAGAAGGAAACCATACTTACATGTACTCTGCTGTTGGATGAAGCCTCATATTCACGATCAGCCCTTGTATCCAAAACAGATTGTTGCTGTTTTACTATAAATATATTAGTTTTTTGCATAATTTTAATTGAGCAGAGCATTGATTACATAAACTAAAAATATATAAAAATGGAACCTTTTAAGAAAAATACATGCGCAGCTTTTGTTCTGCGCATGCGCAGTACATTTTAGGCGGACACTTAGCTCCGCCCCCCGAGATGGACTTTGGTAGCGCCGACGCTACATTTAGATTTTGTTTACCGGAAACTACTGGGTTTTTTTTCCCGGTGCTTACGGTGTTGAAGAAAAGTGCGTACAGTGGACGCTATCATTTTTGTTCGAGGGAAAATAGGGGCCGTGGTAAGTTGGCAAATATGATCTATCTCTTCTCTCTTTGTCAGAGGTTTGCCCACTCTCTTTGACTGCCAATGAATCTTTGTCACTTTCTGCTCCCATCTATACAACTTACTGTGTCTCTTAACTTTGTCATCTGCAAACTTGAATATATTCCTTCATCAAAGTCATTAATAAATATGCTAAAAAGTTGAGGCCCCGGTACTGGAGAATACCATTTGTCACATCCCACCAATCAAAGATCGTGCCCTTTATCTTTGCTGTCTCTGTTCTACCTCGTAACCACTTACCAACCCATGTCATAAAGTTCCCTCTAAATATCAACTTGCTTCTGGGACAACATTCATAGACACTCCCCTATCCCGCTTCGAAAAATTCAACTAGATTAGTCAGACATGACCTATCCTTCACAAATCCATGCTGACTCTCTCTGATCAGCTTGTACTTGTCCAAGTGCTCGGTCACACTGTCTCCGCTTCCAGTAACTTCCCCATAACTACTGAGTTTGTAATTAACTAGTTTCTCCCTCCCTCCCTCCCTCCCATTTTAAGTAATGGTGTGATTTTTTTTTTAAATCTAAAGGCATAACAGCTGAATCTAGAGAGCTTTGGAAAATTATGATTAAAGCATCTGCAATGTCCTCACCTATTTTAATACTCTGGGGTGGAAACCATCTGATACTGAAGATTTGTCTATCTTAATTCCCATTATTTTCTCCAATGCCATTTTTTCCTTGTATTAAATTCACCAACTTCCACCCCTTAACTTATTTTTAGGTTCATTTTGTAATGCTAGTATTTTGCCCTCTTCAACTTTGAAAATTAATGCAAAGTGCTCCTTTAACAAGTCCACCATTTCCTAATTGCCCATTATCATCGCGCCTACATCTCTATCTATAAATAGTTCCACATTCCCCTTTACCACGCCTTCTCTTAATAAATTTATTAAAAAATTGCTGTTAGCTTTTATAACTTTTAGGTTTTTTTTCATGTTTCCTTTTTGAAATTATTTCTTTATATCCCTTTGTTGCTTTTTATAGCTCCTCCAATCTGCTGGAATTCCACTTCCTTTCATTTATGTAAGCCCATTCTTTTAGCTTGATCCCACCTCGTGCCAGATTTGTTGATCATGATTGCTGAACTATATAATTGGAGTCTTTGCCTTTTAGGGGCATGTATTGGTTTTGTATCGTATCAAATACTTCTTTGAATATTTTTCACTGTTTGTCTGTTAACAGCTCGGCCCAGTTTACTGTAGTCAATTCATTTTTCATTCCTTCGAAGTTTGCCTTACTTTTCCTCTCATACATAATAAATTAAATCATATTCTTGTCACTATTTGCAAGAGCTTCCCTTGTCATAAGATTGTTAACTAATTCTGGCTCATTACTCTTTACCCTCTCATATTCTCCTCTGTCTCCACCTCATGCACTCTTCTCTCCCCCCCCCCCCCCCACGCACACAATTTTTATATTAAAAAAAACATATTTTGCCACATTATCTGTACCCCTGCTTACTTAAGCCATTTTTTCTTCCCACCTGCATCAACCCTAGTGCCCACCGGCTGAAACTTGAGTATTCTGTTTTATTTTTCAGCTGTTTTCACGTTCTGTCATAATCAATCTTCCTTACACTCCTGACTAGCAGGCTGTTCATTTATTGATTTTAACACTTCATGTTCTCAAGTTTCTCCTGTTTCAGGTTCTGAGATTGATATTTAATTCTTAACTGTGTTTTTCTTTTCCTTGTTTCGGATTTTTTTTGTCCTGGCAATATTCTCCCAGACCCCAATACTCTGACCTCACAGAAAACAAATCAAAACTGCATGGAGCAGCAGCACCTAAACTCCTTGTACCCCATGGGAAGCTAGAGTTGTAATATGGAGGCACTGACATTTTTAACAATGCCACACTCCAGATTAAATTCAACAATGTTGGATTACAGTATAGCAGATTAGGCCGACCTACTGCTCTGTGTTGGGAAGACATTGGGCATCATATATTGTGGCAATGGCTGCATCTGGTTAATTTTAGGTTATGCTCAATTGCTTTTTAAAAAAAAAAAGATAAATCTTAAGGATATCAGGGTTAAAAGCATTAAAATTGAAGAAAATCTGATAGGAAAATTTGAGATTATAATAAATATTTGTTTGCTGCATTGCATTGGGAATCTTGATGTATATTTGAATTCTTTGTTCCTAGGTGAATGTATAATTTTCTCCTTTTGTCCATTATGCTATCCAGGCCCATAAAGTCCAAGTGCATAGCAGAGGTGGGAAAGTGATCTGCCTGGGAACAATCTATGGAAATGTAGATATACAGACCTCTAATAAAGGTGTAAGTTAAATTAATCCTTTTTTATTAAGCAGCTTTAATAATGAGGTTTCACAATGCACATGAGGCAGGATTGGGCTGTAAGATAAACAATCCCTTCCTGGCCAGAGACTGGTAAACAAAATTTATATGAAAATAGAGACTAGGATTCACTCCAGTGTTTTATTTACTGGGCTGCTCGGCCTAGATCACATCACTAACGAGGATGGGCTATGCAATTACAGTATTGGTATGGCCACATACTTGACCTAGCTTAAAGATGGAAGTAATCGCATGGAGAATTAATATAAATATTTTTAACTGCTTGATCTCTTGCTTTTAGTGAACAGTTTTCTCTCTAGTCATCCATTCACTAATAAGAGAGCAGACAAGTGTAACCTGGTCTGACTCGCTTTCTGAGAATTATTTATTTTTATTCTCTTTCTCTTTCTCTCTCTCTCTCTCTCTCTCTCTCTCTCTCTCTCTCTCTCTCTCTCTCTCTCTCTCTCTCTCTCTCTCATTAACTTTCTCTTTAACCTTCTCGAGACCTGAGTGTCATGGTACATCAGTCATTGAAGGTTGGCATGCAGGTACAGTAGGCGGTTAAGAAAGCAAATGGCATGTTGGCCTTCATAGCGAGGGGATTTGAGTACAGGGGCAGGGAGGTGTTACTACAGTTGTACAGGGCCTTGGTGAGGCCACACCTGGAGTATTGTGTACAGTTTTGGTCTCCTAACTTGAGGAAGGACATTCTTACTATTGAGGGAGTGCAGCGAAGGTTCACCAGACTGATTCTCGGGATGGTGGGACTGACATATCAAGAAAGACTGGATCAACTGGGCTTGTATTCACTGGAGTTCAGAAGAATGAAAGGGGATCTCATAGAAATGTTTAAAATTCTGATGGGTTTAGACAGGTTAGATGCAGGAAGAATGTTCCCAATGTTGGGGAAGTCCAGAACCAGGGGTCACAGTCTAAGGATAAGGGGTAAGCCATTTAGGACCGAGATGAGGAGAACCTTCTTCACGCAGAGAGTGGTGAACCTGTGGAATTCTCTACCACAGAAAGTTGTTGAGGCCAATTCACTAAATATATTCAAAAAGGAGTTAAATGTAGTCCTTACTACTAGGAGGATCAAGGGGTATGGCGAGAAAGCAGGAATGGGGTACTGAAGTTGCATGTTCAGCCATGAACTCATTGAATGGTGGTGCAGGCTAGAAGGGCCGAATGGCCTACTCCTGCACCTATTTTCTATGTTTCTATGTTTTCAGTGTCTTCTAATAACCTGATCAACATTGTAAACTTTGTTACAAAACAAGAGGCTTTAGTCTGCATTTTACTACGTGAAGCAGCTCATTGGTGCACGTGCATTATATCCCGATCCTGCTACTGCACAAATGCATGAATGTTTATGGCATTAAGAGAGTGAACAACAAATAAAAGATCTTAATTCGGAGAGGAATAGTGTTCCAGTGAATAGCGTCCGTATCTGTTCAACCCCTATGCATTTTGTCCAGATTGTAGAAATTGACAAACTTCAAGGAACAACTATGAATATTTCAACCACTGATGGTGCACTAAAAACAAAGTACATTTATGCTGAATCTTCACATCTGTCCTCTTCCAATGGTAATATTGAACTTGGAAGCATTCACGGTAAGGATTTTATATATTATGTCCTAAGATGTGTCACCAATAGCGCGTGCTCATAGGATAACCTTTTGAGTACTGAAGTAGCATTTTTGTAGTATTTTACTTCACAGATGGAAAGACAGTAGATCAGGTGTTCACAGACATAAGCAAATTATACAAGTATTTTGCAAGTAAAAGTTGTAAACCGCACAGTTTCCAGGAAGAGGCCGGAATGACAAGTTATTCCAAATTAGCTGTAGCCTGGTATATGAATTTAGACGTGCAATAGGGATACAAGATTCAGCTAACCATATGCACAAATGTGGTGATTTTAGCAAACCTGATATGCAGGCTGCTGTTTTTAGTATCATTAGAACTCATAGTTACAAAGGCCCCAAGTTTCCACATGATTTGCTCCTGATTTTTAGGAGCAACTGGTGTAGAACGGAGTATCTTAGAAATCGGAATTCTCGTCATTTAGTTTGCTCCAGTTCTAGTCAGTTAGAACAGTTTCACTTTGGAACAGAATTTTTTTTTCAAAAGGGGGCGTGTCCGGCCACTTACGCCTGATTTCAAAGTTTCGTGAGTGAAAACTTACTCCAAACTAACTTAGAATGGAGTAAGTGAAGATTTTTATACGCTCGAAAAAACCTTGTCTACACTTCAGAAAATCAGGCGTAGGTTACAAATCAGGCATAGGGAATGGTGGGGGGGGTGTTTAAAGGGAAGTTTACAAACATTAAACACTTCAGTTTTACAAATAAAGAGCCATCATCAATAATAAATGATAAATACATCAATAAATCAACCAATAAATCAATCAAAAAAAATTAATAAGAAATAATATATTTTTTTAAATCAATAAATAAAACATTTTCTACTTACCGACTGCAGCACCAGGAGCCCTCCAACAGCGTGCTGGGATGCCCCCCACAGTGTGTCTCTGTCAGTGTCTCTATCTCTCTGTCTGTCTGTGTGTCTCTCATTCTCTGTCTGTCAGTGTCTGTGTTTCTGACAGTGAGGGGAGGAGGAGGAGTGGGAGAGAGAGGGGGAGCAGGGGGAGGGATGGGGGGGAGAAGGGGGAGGGATGGGGGGGAGCAGGGGGAGGGATGGGGGGAGAAGGGGGGGGAAGGAGATTGGGGGGGGGGGGGGAAAGGAGATTGGGGAGGGGGAGGAGAAGGGGAGGGAGGCTGAATGGGCTGGGCCGGGCCCGAGACTTCGGGCAGGGCCTGTCCCCAGCACCAGATTTACAGGTAGGTGGCGTTGGGTCGGGTCGGGGGGAGGGAGGTCAGGTCGGATCCAGTCCGGAGGCGGCGGGGGGGGGAGCGGGTGTGGGGGGCGGGTGTCGGGTCCAGTCCGGGGGGGGAGAGCAGGTGTCGGGTCCGGGGTGGGCGGGTGTCGGGTCCGGAGGCGGGAAGCGGGAGTCGGATCGGGAGGAAGCAGGAGCTGGCCGTGGGAGGAGCCTTATTCACGCAGCCCCAGTGAGGCCATTCGGCCAGGGCTAGGGGCTGCGTGCTTCGGGCCCCTCCCACACAGTTCCGGACGCCTGGAGCTACTGCACTTGCGTGCCCACTATAGCGCGCATGTGCAGAGGTCCCGGCACTGTTTTCAGCGCAGGGACCTGGCTCCGCCCCCTACAGTTCGTGCTGCGCTGCGCCGAGGGCCAGAGGACCTGCAGGGAGGTGGAGAATATGGAGGTTTTTTTTAGGCACACTTTGTGGCGCGAAAAACGGGCGTCCAGGTCGGGACTGCGCCATTCTAGGCGCGGCTCGAAACTTGGGCCCAAAAACTCTACAGCCAAGATTTGATTGTCTCCGTTTCACACATTTATTGGAGGAAATATCTAAGAAATTCTCTTTCTTAAAGGCTTGTAACAGTTTAATGCTGCACTGGCGATTTGTAAAATTACCTAAGATATCTAGCAGCGATGTGGGGAGAAAGAGGGCTTCCTGCTTAATGATGGAGCTATTCAAATTTGACTGCAGGAAGTGCAACTAAGGAGGGACTTAATCGGTAAGAAAATTGGAAGTCCCTTTGGACTGTCTGTTCAATGGTTCAAAGCTGACTCCATGTTGGTAACAGTTATGATTTTATTTAAGCCTAAGTGAGGCAGAATACATAACCGTACTTGAGCAGCAATTTACAAACTACAAATGAAAATTATATTGGCCATTATTGTCCTTTCGGTAGTAGGAGTGGCCCATTCCTCATTCTTTCTACTTGTATACACGACTACCTGTCCAGATCTGTGCCCTTCCTGACTCTTCTACACTGAGACTGACCCAAACCTTGGGATATACCCAAGAACCGGAATGACAGAAAGATCCATCCAACCTTGTATCTTGCATACACCTCATTCTACCCAATCATGGGCCCGGCAAATTCTGTCTTGAAGCAAAGGCCTTGAGCCTCCCTTGTCTGCCTCAGCATAAGCTTTTTATGTTCTTAGTTTCAATGGGCTCAATTTTCCCCAAGCCCGTTTTCTGGTGTATTGCCAGAGTTACGCCCGTTTTTCTAGACCAGAAATGCACCAGAAATAATTTGCCAAAGTTTCCCTGATGTATAATTTAAATTTGGCGCTGTGCGGCGTGTCCAGTCACAGGGAGGGGTGGGGTGCAGCCTGCTGTCTGTGCCGAAAAACGAAGCCGCACCTTCTGCACTTGCGCAGAAAAAGATGTTACGTTTTTGATGTTGTCCCAATGGACGCGCATGCTCAGTACAGCTTGGATTTGGCAATCGGCCATTTTTAAAGAGCCAGTTTTGTGTGAAGGAGTGCTGTGTGAGAGCATTGGGAAAATTGCAGCTGGAGCAATACAAGATGCAACGCAGTGCAAGGACCAAGAATTTCTTGCAGGATGAAGTGGAGGCACTAGTTACTGTGATTGAGAATAGATGGCAGGAGCTGGACACCAGCGGAGGTCACAAAAGTTCCACCAAAAGAAATGAAGAAACGCTGGAACCAAGTTGCAGAAGATTACGGCGTAGTGGTGATCACCACGAGATCTGGAGGCCAGTGTAAAAAGAAATGGCATGACCTTGGTCAAGTAGTTAGTGTAAGTAATATTTTCATTTATTCAATGGATTTGCAATTGCAATTGTAAATGTGACTAGCTGTATGTGTCCCACCCAGCAGAAAGACACTCTCTCTTTTAAAAAAAAAGTGTTGCATTTTCATCTTTGCAGAGGAAGGTGGCAGGCACATAATAAAAGGGAAAGAAATTGAACAGGAGGAGGCCCAGCAAATTTTCACCCACTGACATCCTTGAAAGAGAGGGTTGCTGCTTTGATGGTTGCTGCTTTGATGGGTCCTGCCTGGAAAAAAGCAATCAGTACTGCACAAGCTGGGCCCACACATGAGGGAGAGAGTAAGTCCTGCAAATTCATCGTGACCTTTCAAATCAACCTGCTACCTGGCCTGCGATGTGAGCCTACTCATGCCACCCACTCTGCCTCCTCCTCTGCTGCTAACCATTTGACTGTTCTGTTATCTTTTGCAGAACTTGAGGCCAACCCTGACAATGCAGAAGACGATTCAGACAAGCATGAGCCTGAAGAGTAGAACATCTTCCAATCCAACCCTCCAGACCAAGAACAGAGGGCTGAAGGGGAGGGGATGGAGCTGGAAGAAGCTCCCACTGTTGTACTGACTTTGGAGAAGGTGCCGCTCATGGAGGTGACAGCTGTTTCGGTGACTAGTGGTTTGAGTGTTGGTGGGACATTCCATGGTTTCACACCTTCCGAGGTTGCGGGTCCCAGTGTTGGGGTGCGAGCCACACCCATGGGGAGGAGGGGAAGGAGAGCTCGACCTCGCTCTCCTGAGGTGCAGGATCTAACACATGTTCGGATGATATCATTGAGTGCAGAGAGCATTGACTTTACCCGATCACTCCTGGACGCCATCAGTGGGGTGAGTGATGAGGTAGCGGGACTGTCGGGAGAAGTAACAGCAATGATGCAAGAAATGGGAACGATATCCGGGACCATCAGTGAGGGAATAGTGGCCATGAGGGAGGGAATGTCAGAGTTAGTGCAAACCACGTCACTGACCATGAGGGTGGGAATGTTGCAGGTCATTGAGACACACTCCGGGCACATGAGGGACGGCATGTTGGAGTTAGCTGCTGCAATAAGGGAACACGCCCAGACCCCACTTCATTGACAGAATCAACTGTCACTCCCACTCTATTCCCCACACCAGCCTCTGAAGAGCCCAAAGCCGGGCCCTCCAACTTGCCGCCTGGGCCTTTCAACTTGTCGCCTGACGCCGACGCCCCCCACCCTTGAGGTGCACAGTACCCGAGATGTTAAAAATAAGCTTGGTATTGAGCGCAGAAACACTGCGCCACCGCCTGCGGGCAGGGTGGTAGAGTGTCCAAGACCAAGCGCAGCGGCCGGTCTGAGAATAAGGGGGAGGAGAGAAGGGTGCAACTTTTCTTTGCTGCTCTTGTATTTGTTGTAACTGTTCTCAAATTAACAGTTTTGGTAAGTTATGTAAATTTACAAGTTTATAAGTGATCTTAGAGTGATATTAAAGTAAAGTTCGATACAAGAATAATGTTATTTAAGTTAAGTACATTGTAAACTTTTGAATAAAATATATTACATTAAAACTGAATCATGTTCCATTAACACAACACAACATTATGGAACAGCTCCAAACAGTAAACATGTCCATGTAGAATAGTTGAGCCCTCCATCAGTAAAACGTTCATGGATGAGCTGCTGGCGCAAGGCTCGAGCAATTGTTAAAGGGGCACAGTGGCTCGCCCTCCTCCGCCTTTGTGCTCTGGCCTCAGGCACTCGCATGGCTTCGTCGTTGTCATCCTCCTCCTGCTCGTCACCCGAATCTTCCACATCGTTATCATCAGCCACTCTCACTGCAGGTGGGTCTTCTCTGCCAGCTGCTGCTGCCTCATGCTGGCTAAGTTATGCAGCACACAACAGTGAACTGATTGACAATCTCAGGGGAGTAGAGCAAGTAGCTTCCGGAATGGTCCAGCCATTGGAAACGCTGCTCCAATATGCCAGTGATCCTCTCGATGCTATGCGCCGCAATCTGCAACATGTTGTATTGACGGTCAGCTTCCGTCCGGATTATGCGTGGGGGTGTCATGAGCCAGGTGGTGAGGCCGTACCCTTTGTCTTCCAGTAGCCAGCTGTGCCCTTCTGGCTGCTACTGCTGAAACATGGCAGATATAACTCCGTCGCATAGGATGAACGCATTATGGGTGCTGCCAGGGTATCTTGCATCGACTGACATGATATGATGCACGTCGTCACACACATTAATGGAGTGGAAGCTTTTTCTGTTCCTGTACATCACAGAATCCTTCAAAGGTGCTTGCAAGGCGATGTGGGTACAATTAATGTAGCCCTGTACCTTTGGGAAGCCAGCAATCCTGGAGAAGCCCACAGCCCTGTCATGGATTGCTTGGGAGGTCATCGGGAACTTTATGAAGTCATTCCAACGAGCATACAGTGCAGCCGTGACCTGGCGAATGGAGTGGTGTTGCATGTTGAGAGATGGCGCACACATCCCCAGTTGTAGCTTGAAATGATCCGGAGGCATAGAATGAAAGTGCAGCTGTAACCTTCACTTCAACTGACAAAGCAGTCCTCTTGATGCTTCTAGGTTGCAGGTCTGCTTTGACCAACTCTCAGATCTCCGTTACATCTTTGCGGAAACGCAGCCTTCTGACACAGTCTGCATCACTCAGGTGGAGATATGAATGTCTGTCCCGATATACCCGAGTTGGGTGAGGCCTCCTGCCCAGCACCCTACGGGCTCTGATGTCCCTGATGTGATGACGTCGAATCAATTGTGTCCTACGTAGCACCATGATGTAGAAGGCTCGCACAAGGTATGGCATTGTCGGTATTGCCCCCACATTTAAATTTAACCTTTGAAAGAAGCTCAAAATGGTAGGAAAGCAGGCAGCACAGATTCACAGTTGTATCTCTCCAGGTCTGTATGGATGGACCACACCCAAAGGTCTTGTAACTTCTCTCTTTCTCCTCCCCGCCCTCCCAGTTGGAGTCTTGTGACTTCTCCCTCTCCCTCGCCGAGCTCCAAGCCTTCCGATCAGCGCCTCGCTCTCTCTCATGATCAGATGTCATATGGTGAGGGCATCCCATAATCAAACCTCCATATATACCTCCAACCAGAGTTGGCAGTCCTAATTTGAGGGCTCAGTTTCCTGCTATCCAAACCTCCTCCTCTTCCAAGTAGCGTATGTATAAAGGGATTCCAATGAGATATAGTGCTAAGGGGGCTGGGAGTATGTCTCTTTTTGGCAGCTCCTGCACCTAGCGCAGCTCCATGGCATCAGCAAATTTTAACGTCTTCTCATCTCAATAGCCAATT
The DNA here is from genome assembly GCF_044704955.1 of Pristiophorus japonicus. NCBI lineage: Eukaryota > Metazoa > Chordata > Chondrichthyes > Pristiophoridae > Pristiophorus > Pristiophorus japonicus. Next base: position 33,190,626 of record NC_091989.1, on the reverse strand, counting down.
TCTCATTTTATGTTGAAGTAGCTGCCTTTCTGTTTAAACTAATTGCAATGTAGCATTGCTAAGCAGATAACTCTCAGCACGTGACCTGCAGCCGATGGAAATGGAGGAAATCTGCATGCAGGCCCCAATGACGTCACTTGCATGCTTCTTAAACTCGAACTTTGGAAGGCCTGTTCCGGATGCAGTGCCTTGCTCTCTTTCAGAAGTGCACATGAAGCGCAAATAGGGCAGAGATCTATACAAAGGATTTCCACCACTTTTTTCTGTGGTTATGCTTTGGAAATAGATGCCAATGTGGTGAAAAATTGTCCCTCCTACCTCTTTTTAAGGCATTATCACAGATGCTGATACATTGGGAAACAGTGCATTGCTGGAAAAATCATGTAGTGATTCTCTTCTGGGATGCAAACAAAAGAAAACAGTTCTCGCTGTATTGCATGGCAGTCTGTGTTTAGACAAAAGAAAAATTGCAGCTATATGTAAACTGGCAAAAGAAAAGAAAATCATTTTTTTAAAGTACGAGTTAGTGCATTTGCAATGCTAACTACTTGTATATGAAGTTCTTGTTCATTCAGCAGGGTGAGAGTTAAGAGTGTGTCAGATGTAAAGTTTTCCTCTGACATATGTTCGTGATCGTGGGTGAACAAAAATGAAGTGAATTTTTAACATGCAGCTTGACTACTGCTGTTAAGAAATCACCACAGAATGAAATTACATATTGAACCATTTAGGCTGCAAATTAAAGCAGGCTACGGTTTTTCACTGAGAAACAAAACTCTTTGTTCTTTGATAATTAAAACATAAAGGCTGTGAGTTTTTGGAGTTTTAGCGGCAGCTGTTCAGGCTGGTTTTGCTGAAAAAATGGTGACCGCTTCGCTTCCGGTGGGTCCCGTGGCGGCCGCCAATTTGGGGAGATTGATAGCGCTGCCATTGCCTGCGCTCGCTCCAGAAATTTAAATGAGGCAGATCGAGGCATCAATCAGTGTGCAGTGCTGATTTGACGCTGGTTCTGCCATTTTTGACGTCGTCGCTCCATTTAACGCCCTCTCCTAATCATGACCAGCTGACCATGCGTTCACCAGCAGGATGGACCCTAGCAGTGCTATTTAAAGTGATCTCCAACAACTTGCAACTGACATGCTTTTTGATTTCCATTGTGCAACTACTTGGATCCTTATAAAGTTATTTAAAGTTACTGAGGTGTTGCTGCAAGTGGAGAACGGCATTTAAAGGCTTCTGCTCACACCACTTGCTCTCAGTCATGGGGGGTCTACTTGCAATTCCCCTCGCGCTCGCGTATGACCAGGAGATGGCGCGGAGGCAGCGAAGAAGAGGACAAGACGCTCGCAGAGCGAGGAGGGGGCAGGAGGAGTCTTGGCAGGAGGCCTTGCGCACCCATGGTTTCCTACCTGCACCTAAGCCAGGAACAATGTATTAGGAGGCTCTCCTTCACCAAGGAGGTGGTCAAAGAACTCTACCACCTCCTGTAACCAGACCTACAGCCTCAGAGCAGGGTGATTACGGCTCTCCCGGTGGCCCTCAATTATTTTCGCCAACGAATCCTTCCAGTCCGGAGTAGGAGACATAGCTAACATCTCGCAGTTCGCCGTCCATCGCTGCATCTGAAAACTCTACTCAAGGAACATGGACTTCACTGTGTTCTCTCTGAACAGAGAGAAGCAGGACAAGCGCGCATGTGGCTTTGTCAGGATAGCGCGCTTCACCGTGGTGCAGGGTGCCATCGACTGCACACGCGTGGCTTTACGGGCATCGCATACCAATCCTGAGATGTTCGCTGAGCACAAAGGCAACCACTCACTTAATGTACAGTTGTTCTGCGACCACGCCGAGCGCATCATCATGATGATGAATGCCCGGTATCCTGGCAGCAGTCATCATGCCTTCATCCTGTGCTAGTTTGGTGTGCCAGCAATCTTCCAGCCATCACATCAATCCCGAGGGTGGCTGCTTGGAGACCACGGCTATACACTCTGCACCTGGCTGATGTCTCCCCTCCTCAACCCCACCACTCATGGCCAGCACTCACATAATGACAGCCATGCTGCCACGAGGGACTTCATCGAGCAGACCATCGAGCTGCTCGAGCAATGGTTCGGCTGCCTTGACTGCTCAGGAGGAGTCCTCCAATACACTGGAGCGGGTATCCTATTTCATGGTAATCTGCTGCATGCTCTACAACTTGGCCATCATGAACACATTGCCCTTGTTCGCACGGGTTCCAGGACACCTCTGGAAGAGGAAGGGGAGGAGGCTTCCAGTACAACCCCATTTTGGACGGGCTGTCTGTGAGCGCCTCATCAGACTTCGGTTTCAGTGAACGAAACCCTAGGTTCCCGTTGCTCACCACCTCCCCATCTTAAGATTCCTCTGTCACGGAACATCATAGCAACCTCCTGGGCATAAAGCTAAAATAGGAGCCACCACAAAACACACATTCCAAACAAAGCACAAAGTCAACTAATCACCCATGTGCATTCCCTTAGTGCCTGTCTTTTGTGTGCCTTTTCCTATTCTAGTGTTCCTATGAAGTGCTTCCCCAGTGTCTGCAGCATGGCTGGTGGAAGGCTGCTGACTTTTAGTGGGGGAGACTACAGATGGCCTTGCAGGACAACCTCGAGCAGCTCTGGCCCTAGATGCCCCAGCTATAGACTGCACCACCTCGACATGGGCGGCAGCAGTCTGGGCTGGCTGGATAACAGGCAGCAGCAAGTGCACTGGCGGAGTGGCTGTGGTGGGAGTAGCAATGCTGTAATCCTCAGAGAGGACAGCAGATTCATGCCCCACGGAGCCACTGCCACTCCCTGGGGCAGCACCTCAGTATTTCTAGCCATCTGTTGGAGCACAGATTGTTGGACTGCTGTGACACCCTGCAAGCCCCTTTCCACACTGGTAAACCCAACCACGATGGCAGCAGTTTTGGCTTACACAGTAGCAAGCTGAGACTGCAAGAGAGCAGTCTTGTGTCTTCTCTTCCATCACTTTCCTCCTCTAGAACTTCAGGCACAGGCTGGTCTGCTGGCATTTCTTGGGTATCTGAGAAATGCACATGGGTCAGGTTGTATTACGGGAAGAGGGTAAAGCAAGATATCCATGCATACACCATCAGCAGCTTGTGAGGAGGAAGTGAGATGTGAGAAAAAGGATTAGGTTATGAGCATACGGTCATCATCAGCAATCCTTTCAACTTTCCCACTCGCCACGGACTTCACTGCCCCTCCAATTATTGCGAGCACTGCTTCCTCCAGGTCAGCAAGGTTCTCACTGTGGCTTGCCCTCCACTGTCTGCTGCTGTTCCTGGCAATTGTCCGCCACCTTGGCCTGCGAGTGAAAGGAAGTGTGTCAGTGAGTGTGGTGAAATGTGTTTGGGTGATGTGCCTGCCATGGTTGAATAGCTGGCAGTGTGTGCAAGGTGTGGTTGTGAGTATTGCAGCAGTGGTAATGGTGAAATGAAGCTATGATTGTGAGATATGAGTGGGGATAGCCAGAGATTGTTGGTAGGTGAGTGCTGGGGGTATGGTGCATTGAGGCTTGTGGTGCAGATGGTAGGATTTGGCATTTGATGATGCATTCACTCACCTTGTCCACTCGTGTGAGGTCATTAAACTTCTTGTGGCGCTGGATCCAGGTCCTGGGGACAACACTCGTTGCAGTGACGACTTGAGCAATATCCTCCCAGATCCTTCTTGTGTTCAGCCTTGATGGCCTCCTGCCCCCCTGCACGTAGAGGACCTCACGGTGTCTTTGGACCCTAAGGACCAAGTGCCGCATCAGAAAGTCTTCTAGCCCTTTCCCTCAGTTGTTGGGCCATGGCTTTGTTTAGACTGACGATGAGGTACTTCTGCAGTAAAGCACCTCCCTTTAAGTAGTGCAGAGATCCTAGGCCAAACTTTATTGGCCAGTAAACTGCACCCGATATTGACACCCCCTACCCCCCCCCCCCCATGTTAAATGCTAAGCCAATCAGTAGTGCATTTAGCACTGAGATCAGCGCTACAATCAGTAAATGAGCAGGCAGCACCAAAATTGCATGAAACTAAGTTGGTCACTCAAGCTACATAAATTAGAAAAGAACAAATTATAGTCAACCAGACTGCAACCACACATTTGAGACAAGGGTTTCATTGCTAGTTATATTCTGCAGGATTCTAGTGTTGCATTATTTGGTCAAGTCAACAAATTTTCTATGCCTTTACATTTTTCCATTAACTACACATTTTGAACATAATCCATAAAGCAATTTCAGCTGCATCTGACTGAAATTCAGAACTTACAGCATGTTATCTTGAAGAGCAGAGAGTGAAGGGGTTAGAGTTAACATTGTGCATCAGCATGGTGAACATCCCACTCATACCTTACTAGGAAGAATCTTACTAGGTTTCTAAATAAAACCAGAATCTGAGTTTTTGGTAAGCTTTTGACAGAAGCACCAGGTCATTTGACTTTAAAGGACAAGAATAATCCAAGGGAACACACTTTGCCCATACAGATATTCAGGGAAAAAAATCTTGTTTGCAAGATTTACTTTTAATGTAGCAATTTGTTTTCCAGCCTATTGAGTCCCACCATTTTGGAAGTTCCCCTTCCCATGGATCTGCACCACTGAGGTCAGCTATGCAAGCAGCTTCATAGGAAATTCAATAGATTGCATTCAAGCTGATCCTGGATTGGGAAGAATCCGGTAGGCATTTGTAGTGACTCTTGAGTGACTTATCTTCCTATCTGCCTCTTGTGTGGAAAAGTTGCTTTTTGTCACAGCTGAGATCTGGCCCCACATTCTGCTGCTCAGTGTAATACTGCTTGGGATAGTAATGTGCTCAGTTGTTCCAGAGTTCTTAGTTTTTTAAACCTGGCTCCTTTACTTGTGTATTAAAGAGCTACTCTGGTGATGCATTGTAATATATCTTGAAAATTTTGAGACTGCACTCATGAAATTGAGAGCCTCCTTCAACATATGAATTCCTCTCTGGGTTTGTTACTGGAGTGTACCTATTAATCTCTGATTGCAAGATAAAAATCTATAGTGAATTAATAGCAGACTTACTACACAATTATACCCTTTTATTTTGGTTTGTACACGGATGATGTGTTTGAATGTCTTCAGCTGTGTTCTCCCATGCAAATGTCAAGGATATGGGAGAAAATCATCTGGTGTTAATCTGGTAGTGTTTAATCTCCAATAAAAACAGAAAATGCTGGTAACACTCAGCAGATCAGGCAGCATCTGCGGAGAGAGAAACATAGGGTTAATGTCTCAGGTCGATGACCTTTCATTAGTTCTGATGAAAGATCATCAACCTGAAACGTTAACCCTATGTTTTTCTCTCTCCACAGATGCTGCCTACCCTGCTGAATGTTTCCAGTAGCAGCAATATTTTGCTTTTTTTTTTAAAGCGTTTAATCAGTTTAGTTTTTTCCCACCACATTCCGGAGGAAAGCATTGCTGCTCTATGATGATGTGAAGAACCTAAAATCAGAGACAATTGAATTTTTAAATATTCGTTCTGGGGATGTGGGCATCACTGGCGAGGCCAGCATTTATTACCCATCCCTAATTGCCCTTGAGAAGGTGGTGGTGAGCTGTCTTCTTGAACCGTTGCAGTCCTTGTGGTGAAGTTACCCCCACAGTGCTCTTAGGGAGGGAGTTCCAGGATTTTGATCCAGTGATGATGGTGGAATGGTGATATATTTCCAAGTCAGGATGGTGTGTAACATAGAGGTGAACTTGCAGGTGATGGTGTTCCCATGTGGCTGCTGCCCTTGTCCTTCCAGATGGTAGAGGTTGCGGGTTTGGGAGGTGCTGCCGAAGAAGCCTTGGTGAGTTGCTGCAGTACATCTTGTAGATGGCACACGCTATAGCCACGGTGCACCGGTTGTGGAGGGAGTGAATGTTTAAGGTGGTGGATGGGGTACTTTGTCCTGGATGATGTGGAGCTTCTTGAGTGTTGTTGGAGCTGCACTCATCCAGGCAAGTGGAGAGTATTCCATTACACTCCTGACTTGTACCTTGTAGATGGTGGAAAGGTTTTGGGGAGTCTGGAGTTGAGACAGTTAAGTTTCTGGGCAGTGGTGACCCCAGGATGTTGATGGTGGGGGATTTGGTGATGGTAATACCGGTGAACGTCAAGGAGCGGTAGTTAGACTTTCTCTTGTTGGGGATGGTCATTACCTGGCACTTTTATGGCGTAAATGTTGCTTGCCATTTATCAGCCCAAGCCTGAATGTTGTCCAGGTCTTGCTGCATGAGGGCATGGACTGCTTCATTATCTGAGAAGTTGTGAATTGGACTGAACACTGCGAATATCCCCACTTCTGACCTTATGATAGAGAAAAGGTCATTGATGAAGCAGCTGAAGATGGTTGGGTCTAGGACAGTGCCCTGAGGAACTCCTGCAGCGATGGTGCTGAGATGATTGCCCTTCAACAACCACAACCATCTTCCTTTGTGCTAGATATGACTTCAGGTCAGTGAAGAGTTTTCCCCCTGATTCCCATTGATTTCAGTTTTATTAGGGCTCCTTGTAGCCACACTCGGTCAAAAGCAATCTTGATGTCAAGGGCAGTCACCCTCATCTCACCTCTGGAATTCAGCTCTTGTCCATGTTTGGACCAAGACTGTGATGAGGTATGGAGCCAAGTGGTCCTGGTAGAACTCAAACTGATCATTAGTGAGTAAGTGCCGCTTGGTAGCACTGTCGACGACCCCTTCCATCACTTTTCTGATGGTTGAGAGTAGACTGATGGGGCGGTAATTTGCCAGAATGGATTTATCCTGCTTTATGTGGCCAAATCATACCTAAGTAGTCCCTGGCTTGATGGTAATGGTAGAATGAGGAATATGCTAGGCCATGAGGTTACAGATTGTGGTGGAATACAGCTCTGCTCCTGCTACTGATGGCCCACAGCACCTCATGGATGTCCAGTTTTGAGCTGCTAGATCTGTTCTTGATCTATTCCATTTAACACTGCGATAGTAATGGACGGTGTCACTGCTATCAATGCTGTCATGGAAAGATGCATCTGCGACAGGTAGATGGTGAGGACAAGGTCAAGTAGATCTTTCCCTCATTTTGTTTCTCTCATCACCTGCCGCAGGCCCAGTCAAGCATCCATGTCCTTCAGGATTCGGCCAGCTTAGTCAGTAGTGGTGTTACCGAGCCATTCTTGGTGATGGACATTGAAGTCCCCCACCCAGAATACGTTCTGTGCCCTTGCTACCCTCAGTGCTTCTTCCAAGTGGTGTTCAACATGAAGGAGTACTGATTCATGAGCTGAAGGAGGATGGTAGGTGGTAATCAGCCGAGGGTTTTCTTGCCCATGGTTGACCTGAAGCCATGAGACATCATGGGGCCTACAGGTTTGTAGAGCTGTTGACTGGAGTGCATCATCACCCCCGGCAACCAAATTTTAATTTGAACCACGTGTCCAAAATGTAATTTATTTAAGTTAGTCGGTTTTAGTGCTACCTCCACCACCCCCACCCCCCCACCCCTTTTTTAGCCAGGGGGCACTTGTTTATTGTCTACACAACAATAGTTGTAGAGCTGTTGACAACCCATCTCCTCTATCTGGGAGTCTATCTTAGCCCTGATGAGGAAGCCTGGCCGGCGAACTGGCAAGAGCTGGAGGCCAAAGTCACCACTCGCCTATGGCGCCGGACAGGACTACTCCGAGTGCTAGTCATAAACCAACTGGTAGCCGCTATGCTGTGGTACCGGTTGGTCACTTTGAACCCTCCCCCTGCATTTGTCACCAAGGTACAGAAGAAGCTGGTCGACTTCTTCTGGAACAACAGGAAGCACTGGGTCTCTGCTGCGGTTCTGAGTCTCCCACTTAAGGAGGGCGGTCAGGCGTTGGTGTGCGTGAGCACCCAGGCTGCGACCTTTCATCTTCAGACCCTGCAGAGATACCTGCACGTCGAGCACCCTCCTAGATGACGTATTTATCTAGGAGGGTGCTCGACGTACAGGTAGCGACTTATTTCTTCCGCCAGCAGCACTGCCTCAATTATGACGTAGTTCCTGTTTGTGAACCTGGGGGGTGTCAGGACCGCCATGCGAGGGCTGCCTGTCTTTTACCAGGAACTCATCCGGGTCTGGAACCACCAAGCGCAGTTCTCCTCCATCTGGAGTGGCGGCTGTTCTTCAGGAGCTGCTGCTCAGGAATCCGTACCTCCACGACTGCAGTTTTAAGTGGCAGGCGGATGAGAGGGCTATGGCTGGCAAGGTGACCAGGGTCAGAGACATGCTCAATGGCGGAGGAGCGGGCTGGATGGCGCCAGACGAGCTGGCACGGTGCCTATCCTGGGCCGACATCCAGCGCGTGGCCAATGCCAACGCGTTGCTAAAACAGCGCTGGGCCCTGACTCTGTTAGGTGTGTCGAGGAGGCCCAAACACGTGGGGAGATCCTGTCCGAACTGACCCCCGTCAGGATGGAATTCCTCATAGGCACCAAGCCTCGAAACCTCCCTCGGAAGCCAGCGTCTCAACTTGAGCCTCCTCCAGGAAACCCCTTCCGTGCTTTTCAGTTCTGCACAGAGAGGATTCCTGTAGGAGCTGCTCTTGCAACCTCTCCACGTTGTCATCCTCGTCTGCCGTCCTGACACGCCATGGCGCACCATCTTGCCGTCCAGAGAAGGCAGGGATCCCCAATGGAGTGCTCTCTACGCGGGAGTCTTCCCCTTATTTATTGGGGACTTGGCCTGGAGGGTGTTTCACGGACTCCCAGGCCGCCTGTAATTTTTACGGTCGAGAGGAGTCGGCATTCCATGTGTATGTTATAGGTGTGAGGTTGCAGCCCCTCTTCCATTATTTGAAGGGGCTGTTCCTCAAGTTCTGGTTACACTTCAGTCCCACACTCCTGATTTTTGGGCACCCTGTGCAGAGGGGAGCAGACAGGTTGGACGGCCTCCTCGTAGGACTGCTCCTGGGCATGGATATGGTGGACATTAACCAGTCCAGGCAGCGGGCGGTCGCGGCGGTCATTCAGCCTGACTGCCTGCCTCTATTCCGCGGTTACATCCGAACCAGGGTGTCCCTGGAAATGGAGCACACGGTGTCCACCGGTACGCTTGCGGCCTTCCGTGAGAGGTGGACATCGGAGGGGCTGGAGTGCATCATCACCCCTGGCAACCACATTTTAATTTGAATTAAGTTTACTGCCAACAGTTAATTTGTTTAGTGTGTCGGTTTCAGTGTCTTTCCCCCCCCCCCCCCCCCACCCCTTTAATAAGGGGGCACTTGTATTAATGTTGCAACAAAATAGTTGTAGAGCTGTTGCATTGTGAGTGGCTTAGCCAGTCACGTGATGTTCAGAAGACTCAATAAAACCCCTGTCAGTTGGGTCTAGGTCATCCACGATGAGGCATGCAGTTGTGAGCCTAGTGGATGAACTGGTAATGTGTAGTGTGATTTTTAAGCCCTTGTTAATAAACCAACTAGTTCTTAATAGCAATGTGTTGCTATGAATTCTTATGCAAAGATCTCTTGAAGCAAATACATTACAGGGTCCGGAGTCAATGTTGAGGATTCCCAGGGCCACTCCCTCCCGATTGTACACCACTGTGCTGCAACCTCTGTTGGGACTGGACATACCCAAGGATGGTGATGGAGGAGTCTGTGACATTGGCTGAATGGTATGATTCTGTGAGTATGACGATGTCAGGCTGTTGCTTGACTAGCCTGTGGGACAACTCTCCCAATTTTGCACAAGTCCCCAGATGTTCGTGAAAAGGACTTTGCAGGGTCGACTGGGCTGGGTGTGCCGTTGTCGTGTCCGAAGCTGGTGCCTTGGTCGATGCCGGGGAGTGCATCAGGTTTTATTTTTTTTGTGGCGGTTTGTTACTTGCTAAGCCATTTCTAGGGGATAAATTAAGAGTCGTCAACATTACTGCAGGTCTGGAGTCACATATAGGCCAAACCAGGTAAGGACGGCAGATTTCCTTCCCTAAAGAACATCAGTGAACCAGATGGGTTTTTTATTACAATCCGATAGTTTTATGGTCACCATTACTGATACTAGATTTTTATTCCAGATTTATTTAACTGAATTTGAATTCCTCAGCTGCCATGGTGGGATTTGAATTCACATCTCTGGATCATTAGTCCAGGCCTCTGGATTACTAGTTCAGTAACATAACCACTATGCTACTGTTCCCAAATTTGCATGCTTTGGTATAACTTCATGGTGAAAATGCCATCTTTTAGTTGTTTAAAATCTTGCGTCAAATAATTTTATTCCCTGTATACAAACTGTATTTTTTGCGGTGCAAGTACAAGTTTACCATTCAGACCTCATTTGTTCATTAAGATCTGAGTTGACAGTTTCTGTGCATTTGTGAACAATTCAGGATGATCAAGAATGCAATAATGTAAATAGAATAGTGGTGTCCCACTGAAATAAAGACTGGCCTCTCTGCATTACTGGTGATATGACAATTCATAACAACAGTGCAAGGCAAAATGTCAGAATTAATTATTTTGTTCCACTCCAAGAGCATTGCTACCTACCCTACCCTCTGAGGAAAAACTGTGTGACAGCTTCACAGTTTCTCAAAAAGATCACTGCAGACGGTCTTTTTTTAATACTTTATTGGAATTTATGCTGGAGAATGTTTGCTATGTGTTGTTAGTCCTAGCGCAGTCCGGCCAATATTTTGTCATATTGTGTAATAGTGTGGAGGACGAGTTCATGGAATGTATACAAGATAGTTTTCTAGATCAGTATGTTGAGGAACCAACTATGGAACAGGCTATTTTAGATCCGGTATTGTGCAATGAGAGTTAATTAATAAAACCTTGTAGTAAAGGACCTTTTTGGGAAGAGTGACTATAATATTATAGAATTTTATCTTGAGCTTGAAAGCGATTCAGTTAAGTCCGAAACTAGGGTCTTAAACCAAAACAAAGCAATCTACGTTGATATGATGGATGAGTTGGCTGAGGTAGATTGGCTAACTGCATTAAAGGTATGATGGTAGACAAGCAATGGCTAGCATTTAAGAATTAATAAATAATTTACAACAAACATACATTCCTTTTTAAGGCACAAAAATCCCATGGGAAAAGTGGTCCAACAAGAGAAGTTAAATATAGTATTAGATCAAAGGAACAGGCTTATAATGTTGCCAAAAAGAGTAGTAAGCCTGAGGATTGGGAGTATTTTAGAATTCGGCAGAGGACCAAGAAATTGATAAGGAAAGAGAAAAAAGAATATGAGAGTAAATTAGCAAGAGACATAAAAACAAATTGCAAATGTTTCTATAGGTACACAAGTGAAAGTAAACATGGGCCCATGAGACCAGAGAAATTATAATGGACAATAAGGAAATGGCGGAGACATTAAACAAGTACTTTGACCTAGAAATTCAGGTCATTTGCGCCTCTTGTTAGAGCAAACTACTTTTCACCTGGATGTGACACCGCTAACGACTCCCGCTAAATTCCACGGGAGTCTAGTGTCGGCGGTAACCTGTAGCACCCCGCTCCACCAGCGATGATGACATCACCATGCGCAGCACCCCGGGACCCTAAATTGGGTATTGCCCCCTGAAGCTGCGCCGAGCGATGCCAGCAACAGCTTCAGGGGGCGTGTACAGAGCGGCCGGCCGCTCGTAAGTTACAACGGTGGGCTATTACAAAAAAAATTCAGCCAATTTTTGCCGTGCGCTTTGAATGTGGGGTCCATGCTGCGATTGGTCAGAGTGCTTGGTCACTCTGCTTGAGTGCCAGGCTGTTGGCACGGCACTCCACTCCCCGGTGGTCAGCGAGGCCATTTCATTACGGCAGAGTTTGCAGCATGGTCTCTTCCCAGTGAGTCTGCCCCGCTACCGCTTTTTTGGGGTGGTAACCCCAATTTCTCGCAAGGGGCGTGACTTCTGTGCCTGGCGCAAAGTGTTACTGCCCCCCAAACAGTGCGCAGTGGAATTTTTCCCTGTTTATATCTGTCTTCACAGTAGAAGACATAAAAAACATTCCGGAAATAATTGGAAGCCAACGGTCTATGGAGGATGAGGAACTTAAAAAAAAAATAGTATAAGTAATGACATAGTACTGGAGAGATTAATGGGATTAAGTGGTGACAAATCCCCGGACCTGACAACCTGCATCCTTGGGTTTTAAAAGAGGTAGCTGCAGAGATAGTGTGTGCACTGGTATTAATCTTCCAGAGTTCTTTTGATTCTAGAACAGTCCCCAAGGATTGGATGGTAGCAAACATAACCCTGCTATTTTAGAAAGGAGGAAGAGAAAAAACGGGGAACTATTGTCCAGTTAGCCAGACATCAGTAGTTGGCAAAGTGCTAGAATCATTAGTGATGTGGTAACAAAATGCTTAGAAAATCGTAATATGATTGGGCTGAGTCAACATGGTTTTATGAAAGGGAAATCATGTTTGACGAGTTTTTTGAAGGGGGAACCAGTGGATGTAGTGTATTTGGATTTTCAAAAAGCATGTGATAAAGTGCCACACAGGAGGTTATTACATAAAAGTAGGACTCATGGGATTGGGGGTAATATATTGGCATGGATTGAGGATTGGTTAATGGACAGAAAAGAGAGTAGGAATAAACGGGACTTTTTCAGGTTGGCAGGCTGTAACTAACGTGGTACCACAAGGATCAGTGCTTGGGCCTCAGCTATTTACGATCTATATTAATGACTTCGATGAAGGGACTGAGTGTAACGTATCCAAGTTTGCTGATGATACAAAGTTAGGTGGGAAAGTAAGCTGAGAGGAGGACGTGAAGAGGTTGCAGAGAGATACAGACAGGTTGACTGAGTGGACAGAAACATGTCAAATAGAATACAATGTGGGAAGTGTGAAGTTATCCACTTTAGTAGGGAAAACAAAGCACAATATTTGTTGAATGGTGAGAGACTGGGAAATGTTTGTATTCAAAGGGACCTGGCTGTCCTTGTACATGAATCATAGAAAGTTAACATGCAGGTACTGTACAGCAAGCAATTAAGAAAGCAAATGGTATGATAGCTTTTGTTAAAAAGGGATTAGAGTACAAGAGTAAAGAAGTCTTACTACAATTATACAGGGCATTAGTGAGGCCACACCTGGAGTACTGTGTACAGTTCTGGTCTCCTTACCTGAGGAAAGACATACTTGCCTTTAAGGGAGTGCAACAAAGCTTCATTAAACTGGTTCCTGGGATGAGGGGATTGCCCTATGAGAAGAGATTGAGTTGACTAGGCCTATATTCCCTCGAGTTTAGAAGAATGAGAGGTGATCCTAAACTGAAACATATAAAATCCTTAAGGGGCTTGACTGGGTTAATGCAGAAAAGATGTTTCCCCTGGTTGGGGAACCTAGAACACTGTGTCACAGTCTCAAAATAAGGGATCGGTCATTTAGGACTGAGATGTTGAGAAATTTCTTCACTCAAAGGGTTGTGAATTTTTGGAATTCTGTGCCCCAGAGGACTGTGGATGCTCAGACGTTGAGTATATTCAAGACAGAGTTCGATAAAGTTTTGGGTGCGAATGGAATTAAGGGATATGGAGATAGTGCGGAAAGGTGCAGTTGAGGTTGAAAATCAGCCATCATCTTGTTGAATGGCTCAGTTGGCTCGAAGTGCCAAATGGCCTACTGCAGCTCCTAGTTCTTGTGTTGTGGCTAAGTACATTCGCAAGACACTTTTCGCCCGACAGAGGTGGGCGCTACCGCCTCCCGGGAAATTGCTCGAGAGTTGTGGAGGTGTTGCCACGGCAGCGCCGCACCCCGCGAGACTGGCGTGCGTGGATGTCAATGCCAGCTTCGTGAATTGCAATGCTGGTCAACATCCGCTCTCGGGGAAGTGCTTAAGGGGGAGGTTGCCAGCGACCTGGGCCACTATCTTTTTTTGTCGACCAATTCTTGGGTCGGCTTAACGATGGCGGACCTAGCGTGGTCCGGGCTGCCATCGTGCAGCCCAACACAGGTGCCGGGCCGCTGACCCAATCGCATGCTGCCCTTGGTGGCCTAGTGGAGGCCATCAGAGGCCTTGCAGAGTGTGTAGCGGCCCTCCCCTGTAATCGAAAGGAAGGGGCATTGAAGCTACGTGGAGCATCCAGTGCCCCAGTTACCGCCCCCAAACGAAGTGGAACGCGGGAGATTGTATTCCGCTTCCTTAGCGCCGGGCGCTAAAAGTCCCAGCCCCATAAGGATACCGCCCCAATCAGGGCACACGGCAATTTCACCCCCATTGTATTTAAAAAGGCAAAATAATGAATGTTAGAATTTGCAGAATTTAATCAAACTCAAGACTTTATCATTTAAGATCATACACTTTTTAAAAAAAAATGGCTATCATAATCATTGCTGTACCATATTTTCATTTTTGTAGATCATACTTTCTCCAGAAGGAATCTAATATGATTAACAGTCTAGCTATTTGTGGTCTTTGTAACCAATCAGATATGTTTTAAAAAAACACCCATTAATTTTGGTCTGGAAATGGCATGCTTTAGAATTTGCCATGTTCTGAAGATTTTGTTTATAAAACCCTATATAGATTTTTGACTTGTGTATCCAACATGCAAGGTAAATCAACAGGACTTCCTGTGATTCTAAATATTAAAACTTCGGTTAAGAACCTTTTGGACTATCCAAATGTAAAATATTATACACTTCAGATGGTGCTTTAATGGTTTTGGACTTTTGCCAGCTACCAAAAAAATTATCTTGTAAATGTAAAAACTATCATTTGAGATGAAACGCAAATTTCCATTGTATAATATCTTTTAACTAATACATTTTCCAGACAGAAATGAAGTACAGATGTAAAAGATTTTTCTTTAATTAAACTGTGTGTTTCTTTTTCTCTCTATTGATAGTCATTGCTGTTTCACATGAAGCAACCGTGCTTTATTTTTTTTCTTGTGTATATACTGTTTATACATAAGAAATAGGAGCAGGAGTAGGCCATTTGACCCCTCGAGCCTGCTCCATCATTCAATAAGATCTTGGCTGATCTGATCTTGGCCTCAGCTCCACTTTCCTGCCTATTCCCCATAACCCTTGACTCTCCTGTAGATCAAAAAGCTGTCTATCTCCGCATTGAATATATTCAATGACTCAATCTCCACAACTCCCTAGGGTAGAGAATTCCAAAGATTCACAACCCTCTGAGAGAACAAATTCCTCCTCATCTCCGTCTTAAACGGGTGACCCCTTATTCTGAAACTATCCCCCCTAGTTCTAGATTCCCCCACGAGGGGAAACATCCTCTCTGCATCTTATTAGTTCTAGTAATGCTCCCAATATGGAACAAGCTTTCTAAATTATTTACTGACAGATCATCTTTATAATCTTACAAATATACTGCCATAGTTATCAATCAGTAATTAGACATTGGACTAGAACTGGGCAACCTCAGCTACAAATCACATCTGTTTCTCGAGTCAATTATTTGAAGTGCAGTTTTCTTGCAAGATTATCTCTTTGCCTAACTACGAATAAAAAAAAAGATTGAAAATAAAATGGGTACTCAGAAGGCAGGCCCATTATGTTTTTGCATTGTTAATCTGTGTAGCAGAGTTTCTACATTTCTGTTCAATCGTGATTTTCAAAGGAATACAGCCAAGTTATCACAGATTTTCTGTTTTACTAATCAGAATTCTCATGCTGTTACCAAGCTGTAAATAAGCTTATAGTAATATTTTTCTTTGAAAGACATTCTATTACAATTTTTTTGTATTCTTCCATGTGCAGGAAATGTTACTATTCAGACTGATGCAGGTGCTGTTACAGTAGGTAAGAAACCCTGTCACTTTGATCAAACTAGTTCCAGTTTATATATGAGAGAATAATTCCAGCATAACTTTCATTATGGTTGAGCAATAGAGAATATTTGCTGCAGGGTCAGATCTCTCAGATGCTGTGGGCAAGTTACATGCTCAAAGGCTGCAATTAGTGGCTCCTGGTGACTCTTGCTACTGAAGCTATCTGCATGGTTCTAATCTAAAAATACTGAGAAGCAATGAGTTCTCTATATATAAAATTATATACCATAAAAGGAAAACAACTGGTGAGACATTTCTTTCTCTCCGTAGAGAAAGTATGGCACTTTTCTGAGAAAGGTGTAAGGATTGCATGATATACATTGTGCTGCATCACACTAAAACAGCGCAACGAGAATACGCTCCCATTGTAATATGATAGCTGTCTTATGGTTTTGAAAAAATGCATAGACTTTCTTGTGCCATTGATAGCGTGTTGAATATACAAACAGAAAATAGAGGGAGACACGAGTAGTAAGTGTTGTTTCCTTGATGATACAAATGTACTCATCAGATTTCCAAAGTTTCGTTTCACAAATATCCATTGTAATTTCAAAAAGACCGTTTAAAATTTGAAACTGCTTTACTGTATAGTGATGGTACAATTCAACATTGTCATTGATCCATTACTTTGGCTAAACTTTTAATGTAGGTTGAACCTTGGGATGTCTAATCTTTTTCTGTTTTGTGCCTGATTTATAAATATTATTGAGTTGCATCTTGGGCAACAAAAAGATAGACTTCAAAGTTGATTTATTTTTGTGGGGTGGTATTGGAGGAGGAAATGTTACCAGTACGTTTTTTTTTTAGACATATATTAAATCATATCTGACCCATGAAGAATTTTAGCTCAACAGATTGGGTCTGTCAACACTTGTTGGGCTGTGCTTGATACCACTCTTAATTGCTCTAAAATGGTTACATACTAAAATTAAAATTCAGATAACATACACTGTTTTCTTGTATGATGTTACAAAATAAAGCATTATACCTGTACTGCTATTTACTTTCAGTACTCTAATAGATTTCCATTGATTGGCCATGAGATCAAGCAGTACATGAACCACTCACTATATTGCATACCTGTTACTTGGATATATACTGCCATTGCTTCATTCTGGCTGGGTCACAATCCTGGAATTCCTTACTTCACACTATTGTGGGAGCACCCCTAGGGGTGCTAATGGGGCTATAAAAAAAGGGCATTTTCAGCCCCTTATTATCCATAATGGTGACCATGACCATGATTATCGTAAAAACCCATCTGGTTCAGTAATGTCCTTTTTAGGGAAGGGTATCTGCCGTCTTGTCCTGTCTGACCTATATTACTCCAGACACACAGCAATGTGGTTGTTTCTTAACTGCCCTCTGAAATGGCCTAGCAAGCCACTCAGTTATACCAAACCACTACGACAAAGTATAAGATGATTAAAACCGAATGGACTACCCGGCATCAATCTAGGCATGGGATTTGGAATGACAAAGGCACACCCAGCCCAGTCGACCCTGAAGAGGCCTCCTCACTAACATCTGTACCAAAATTGGGAGAACTGTCCCACAGACTAGTCAAGCAACTGCATGACATAGTCATCCTCACAGAATCATAACTTTTTAGCCATGTCCCAGATTCTCCATCACCATCCCTGGGTATGTCCTGTCCCACTGGCAGGACAAACCCACTGGAGTTGGTGGCACAGTGGTATACAGTCGGAAGTGAGTGGCCCTGGGAGTCCTCAACATTGACTATGGACTCCTTGAAATCTTATGGCATCACCTCCTGCTGATTACCACCTACCCCCTCATTCAGCTGATGAATCAATACTCCTCCTTGTTGAACAACACTTTGAAGGCACACTGAGAACTGCAAGGGCACAGAATGTACTCTGGGTGGAGGACTTTAATATCCATCACCGTGGCTTGGTAACACCACTACTGACCGAGCTGGCCGAGTCTTGAAGGATATATGCTGCCAGACTGGTGGTGGGAACACCAACGAGGTCAAGTAGGGAAAAACCTATTTGATCTCATCCTCACCATCTGTCCATGATGATATTGGTCGGAGTGATCACAGCACAATCCTTGTGAAGCTTCCCCATAAATGTGTTGTGTGGCACTAAATAGGATAGATTCAGAACAGACCTAGCAGCTCAAAACTGGGCATCCATGAGGCGATGTGGACCATCAGCAGCAGCAGAATTATATTACACCATGATCTGTAACCTCATGGCCTGTCATATCCCTCTCTACCATTACCATCAAGCCAGGGGACCAACCCTGATTCAATGAGGAGCGCAGAAGAGCACGGCAGGAGCAAAATCAGGCGTACCTAAAAATGAGGTGCCAACCTGGAGAAGCTGCAACACAGGACTACATGCATGCTAAACACAGAAGCAGAGACATAGCTAAGTGATCCCACAACTATCGGATCAATGTTCTGCAG
Source organism: Pristiophorus japonicus (assembly GCF_044704955.1). NCBI lineage: Eukaryota > Metazoa > Chordata > Chondrichthyes > Pristiophoridae > Pristiophorus > Pristiophorus japonicus. The sequence goes on along the minus strand of NC_091989.1, from coordinate 33,172,400 downwards.
TCCTGCCACATCCAGTCATGAATGGTGGTGGACAATTGAACAACGAACTGGAGGAGGAGGCTCCATGAACATCCCCATCCTCAATGATGGTGGAGACCAGCACATGAGTGCAAAAGACAAGACTTGATACGTTTGCAACCATCCTCGGTCTGAAATGCCAAGTGGATGATCCATCTCTGCCTCCTCCTAAGGTTCCCAACATCATAGAAGTCAGTCTTTAGCCAGTTTGATTGACTCCATGTGATAGAGAAACGGTTGAGGGCACTGGATACAGCAAATGCTATGGTCCTCGATAACATTCCGCTGTAGTGCTGAAGACTTGTGCTCCAGAACTAGCTGTGCCTATAGCCAAGCTGTTCTAGCATAACAACAGCACTGGCATCTAACCAACAAAGTGAAAAATTGCCCAGGTATATCCTGTCCACAAAAAAAACAGGACAAATCCAGTGTGGCCAATTGCCACTCCATCAGCCAATTCTCAATCATCAGCAAAGTGATGGAAGGTGTCGTCGACAGTGCTATCAAGTGGCACTTACTCACTAGTAATCTGCTGAGTTTAGGTTCCACCAGGACCATTCCGCTCTAGACCTCAATACAGGCTTGGTCCAAACATGGACAAAAGAGCTGAATTCCAGAGATGAGGTGAGAGTGACTGCCCTTGACATCAAGGCAGCAATGAACCGAGTGTAGCATCAAGGAGCCCTAATAAAATTGAAGTCAATAGGATTCAGGGGGAAAACTCCACTGGCTGGAGTCATACCTCACACCAAGAAGATGGTTGTGGTTGTTGCATGTCAGTCATCCCAGCTCTAGGAAATTGCTGCACGAGTTCCGCAGGGTACTGTCCTAGGCCCCAACCCTCTTCAGTTGCTTCATCAATTACATTGCCTTCATCATAAGGTCAGAAGTGGGGATGTTCGCTGATGATTGCACAGTGTTCAGTTCCAATCGCAGCTCCTCAGATAATGAAGCAGTTGTGTGCCCACATGCCGCAAGACCTCGATAACATCCAGACTTGGGTTGTTAAGTGGCTGGTAAGATTCGCATCACACAAGTGCCAGACAATGACCATCTGCTGTGGCGAGTGACTCACCTGACTCCCCAAAGCCTTTCCACCATCTCCAAGGTACAAGTCAGGAGTATAATGAATGTGTGCAGTTTCAACAACACTCAAGAAGCTCGACATCATTCAGAACAATGCAGCCCGCTTGATTGGCACTCTATCCACCACCTTAAATATTCACTCCCTGCACCACCACCGCACCGTGGCTACAGTGTGTACCATCTGCAAGATGCACTGCAGCATCTCGCCAAGGATTTTTCGACACCACCTCCCAAACCCGCAACCTCTACCGCCTAGAAGGACAAAGGCAGCAGGAGCATGGGAACACCACCACCTTCAAGTTCCCCTCCAAGTTACATACCATCCTGACTTGGAAATATATCGTCATTCCTTCATTGTCACTGGGTCAAAATCCTGGAACTCCCTCCCAAACAACACTGTGGGAGTACCTTCACCATAGAGACTGCAGCGTTTAAGAAGGCGGCTCACCACCACCTTCACGAGGGCACTTAAGGATAGGGAATAAATGTTGGCCTTGCCAGCAACGCCCACATCCCATGAATGAATAAAAAAAAAAGTGTTGCTGCAACTTTAGAAACTACTTTTCTACCAGTAGCCATTCTTCTTTCTGAGGAGGGCAAGAAGGATAAGTGTTATAAGTGATGAGAAGCAAGCTACTAAGGAGGAGGTCATATTAATGTGAAAGATTGGCCAGACCAAGGCTGAATACATTTTGGCATTATTAACTGAAGCAGTCTAGGGATGCCAGAGATCTATTACATATATTGGCTTCAGGTTTGGTGAGATTCAGTAATTCCAGCTGCTCTGCTTGTAGCTTAAAATCAACTTTTTGCTACTGGATATTTCTAAACATCAAGAGATTACACTAGTTTTGGTCAAGTTATGATCAGCTGCATTCAGTAGATGACAGCAATGTTGTTTTATTAGTGTTATTTCTCCACAATAATAACTTACATTTATATAAAACTAAAACAGAAAATGTGAAAGACACAACAGGTCAGTCAACAATTGAAAAGAGAAGGGATCTGATGAATGGTTTTACCTGAAATATTAACCCTTCTATTCCTAGGATTTTCTGATTTTGTTTCAGATGTTCAAAAAATAGCAGTTTTGTTTCTTTTTATTTACATTCATATAACACCTTTAACTTGGTAAAATTCCCCATAGTGCTATGTAAAAGAGGAACAGATGTCAAGAGTAATAGTTTAGGATAGTAAAAATGACAAAGTGTGGTTGGGAAAAACAGTTTTGAGGAGGCTTTTAAAGGCAGACGAAGAAGTAGCAAATGAGAGAGGTTTAGTAAGGGAGTTCTACAGAGTAGGGGTGAGGCTGCTGAAGACCACCATTGATTATAGATTGGAGGGAGAGGGAAATGCACTGGAGTTAGGGGGTAAGATGAACAAATGTTACAAGCACAGAGAAGGAAGGTATTAAAGAAATTGTCATACAATGGAAAAGCTGTGTAGACCAAGACCAAATACATTATGACATTATCTAGGGCACACTAGAGATGTAAGATACAAGTATTGACTTCAGGTTTTTGTTATGTATGTAAACCTGTAAATACCATGTATAACCACCAGAGGGCTTATCCCCTGGAGTCCCAAGGGATCCCACAATCCCTTGGGAGCACCTATATATAAGGAGGCCTCACAGGCTGGAGAAGTGACTCTGAGATCTGTAATAAAGGACTATGGTCACACCTTACTTTGAGCTTGCAGAATCTAGTCTGACTCTTTATTCAAGACTTAACAGTTTTTATATAGATTTACATAGAAATAGGCCATTTGGCCAGCCAATTAATGCTGGCGTTTATGCTCCACTTGAGCTATACTTCCTCATCTAACTATCAGCATAAACCTCTATTCCCTTCTCCCTCATATGTTTATTGAGCCACCCCTTAAATGCATTTATACTATTCATCTCAACCAAACCCTGTGGTAGGGAGTTCCACATTCTCACCACTCTCTGGTAAAGAAGTTTCTTCTGAATTCCCTATTTAATTTATTGGTGACTATCTTCTATCAATGGCCTCTAGTTTTACTCTTCCCCACAAGTGGAAACACTCTATCTGTGTCTATTCTGTCTCAATCTTTCAAAATTTTAAAAACCTCTATTAGGTCATCCCTTAGTGTTCTCTTTACAAGAGAAAAGAGACCCAGCCTGTTCATCCATTCATGATAGGTATACCCTCGCATTTCTGGTATTATTCTTGTAAGTTATCTTAGCTATGAGGAATGACTGGATAGGCTGGGGTTATTTTCTTTGGAACAGAGGAGGCTGAGAGGCGATTTAATTGAGGTGTATAAAAATTTGAGGGGCCTAGATAGAGTGGATAGGAAAGACCTATTTCCCTTTAGCAGAGAGGTCAATAACCAGGAGGCATAGATTTAAAGTAGTTGGTAACAGGATTAGAGGGGAGTTGAGGAGAACTATTTTCACCCAAAGGGTGGTGGGGGTCTGGAACTCATTGCCTGAAAGGGTGATAGAGGCAGAAACCCTCATCACATTTAAAAAATACTTGGATATGCACTTAAAGTGCCATAAGCTACAAGGCTATAGACCAAGAGCTGGAAAATGGGATTAGGCTGAATAGCTATTTTTCGGCTGGCACAGACACGATAAGCCGAATGGCCTCCTTCTGTGTCATAAATTTCTATAATTGTATGATTCAAAGTCTTTCTTGCACCCTCTCCAGTGTCTCTATATCCTTTTATAGTATGCTGACCAGAACTGGACACAGTACTCCAAGTATGGCCTAACCAAGGTTCAATACAAGTTTAGCATAATTTCTCTACTTTTCAATTCTATCCCTCTAGAAATAAACCCTGGTGCTTCATTTGCTTTTTTATGGCCTTATTAACCTGCGTTGCTACTTTTAGTGATTTGTCTATTTGTGTTCTTCTACCCCATTTAGATTCCAAGTAATATGTGACATCCTGATTTTTCTTACCAAAATAACAGTACCTGAAAGTCATCTGTGTTGAAACTCATCTGCCAGTTATATGCCCATTCTGCAAGTTTATTAATGTCTTCTTGTAATTTGTTGCAATCCCCCTCAGTGTTCCCTTTAAGATCGCACAGCGCTCCAGAGGTCCCATGCAGCCAGTGAGCCGGCTTTTAAATTGGAAAAAAACACGAATGCACGGACTTTTGAATGGGCCTGCATGGCACAAAGAAAATTCAGGGGAACATTAGTCCCCCCTCAGTATTGACTATTCCCCCCCCCCCCCTCCAATTTGGTGTCATCTGCAAATTTAGAAATTGTGTTCATGATTCTCAATCATTAATATAAATTGTGAACAACAGTGGTCCCAACACTGATCCTTGTGGGACCCCACTATCTACCTTCTGCCACTCTGAATAGCTACCCTTTACCCCTACTCACTGGTTTCTGTCTTGCAGCTCGCTGGCTATCCATTGTGCTACTTGTCCCCTGATTCCACATATTCCAACCTCTAATATGTGGCACCTTATCGAAGGCCATTTGGAAATGTAGATAAATTACATCTACTACATTACCCCTGTCTATTCTCTCTGTTATCTCTTCAAAGAATTCAATGAGGTTGGTCAAACAAGACTTTCCCTTTTGAAATCCATGCCGACTGATCATTCTATTTTTGGTTCCTCGATGTTTTTCTATTTTTTTCCTTTAGTAGGGATTCCATTATTTTTCCTATCACTCATCATCATCATAGGCAGTCCCTCGAAATCGAGGAAGACTTGCTTCTACTTTAATAGTGAGTTCTCAGGTGGCTGTACAGTCCAATATGGAAATTACAGTCTCTGTCACAGGTGGGGCAGACAGTGGTTGAAGGAAAAGGTGGGTGCCTGGTTTGCCACATGCTCCTTTCGCCGTCTGTGCTTGATTTCTGAATGCTCTCGGCGACGAGACTCGAGGTGCTCAGCGCCCTCCCGGATGCTCTTCCTCCATTTTAGGCAGTCTTGGGCCAGGGATTCCCAGGTGCCGGTGGGGATGTTGCACTTTATCAAGGAGGCTTTGAGAATGTCCTTGAAACATTTCCTCTGCCCACCTGGGGCTTGCTTGCCGTGTAGGAGTTCCGAGTAGAGCGCTTGCTTAGGGAGTCTCGTGTCGGGCATGCGGGCGATGTGGCCCACCCACGGAGCTGGTCGACTGTGGTCAGTGCTTCGATGCTGGGGATGTTGGCCTGAGCGAGCACACTAACGTTGGTGCGCCTATCCTCCGGATGAATTTGCAGGATCTTGCAGAGGCAGCATTGGTGGTACTTCTCCAGCATTTTGAGATGTCTACTGGATGTTAAGCTGACAGTTCTATTGTTCCCTGGACATATTCTAACTCCCTTCTTAAATAGCGGTAAAACGTGTTGGCTATCTGCCACTCCTCTGGCACCTTTTCTAACATCATTAAATATGTGTAATGATGCCTCTGCTATAATTTATCTAGATTCTTTTAAATGCATGGATGCAATCCATCCAGAGGGTTTTATCCTCTTTGAGTTTGATTAGTTTATTTAATATTTTCTAATCTCATCATCCGATGTCATAGCCACCTGATCTGGCTCCCTGGTAAATACGGAAGCAAAGTAATTATTTAATATTTCTGCCATTTCACTATCACTGCCTGTGATTTTACCCTGTCTATCCCTTAATGGCCCTATTCCCATCCCAACTGATAGTTTTGGTCAGGCTCTGTGACTGCAGTTATTATACTTATGGCAAAAAATTATAGTAAAAGCTGAAGAGGGTGTGGAAGAAAATGCTGACTTGAAAGTGCTAACTGGGTTATGGGGGAAAGAATGCTAGATTGCACTGGGGGGTTGGGGGGGGGAGAGAGAGAGAGGGAAAAGAGTGCAACCCCAATAGGGGAGCTGGAAGAAACATATCAGCTGGAACTGGGTTGAAGAGGGGGAAAGTGCCAGGATGAGCTGGTGGATGAAAGACTATTGGTGTGAATAAGGGGCAGTGGAAGAAGAATGCCAAGTTTAATTGAAGAAAGAGAAGTGTCAGATTGAACAGCAGAGTGTTATTATGAACTAGGAGGATTGTCTATCAACTGAGTAGAGAGTTGGAGGGTTTGCGGGTCTCACTGAATGGGGTCCGGAGTGTTGAACGTGAGATTGATTGGTGAATTAGGGTCTGCTTAGTTGTTTGAAAATCCAAATGCTATTTACATTTTAACCCATTTCTGAAGGATAAAAGTTTTTTTTACGATTAATCAGAATGCCCCATTTTATGTAAAAATTCAAAATTTTTCAGTGGGAGCTTGCTACTGGATCCCCATAGAAATGCGCAATGCATTGCCAATTGATGGGTGAGGAGGGGGCATATTTGAAAAATGTATTCTACAATTTGCTGCCTGTGGCCCTGACTAAAATGATCTGATGATCATGAGGTTCAAATTAGGCAATTTTTGTTTTAAATAAAGAAAATGAATTAAAACTTTCTTCCAACAGTAGATTGCCTACTGCTGCTAATGGAAGAGATCATTTCTAAAATACTAAAAGAATAATTTATTCCCAATATTCTCTATTTTTCAAAAATATTGGGGTAGAAATTCCGACGTCGCGGGCCCGTACGGAGTGTCTACGGACCCGGGAAGGCACGGAAAAGCCGGTTTTCAGCACGCAATGCGCATGCACTGAAAACCGGCTTTTCCAATCTGTCAGGCTGGAGCTTGACAGATCGTAGACATCTCTGGAGCGGGGACATTTGTACGGGTAAGATTGCGGGATTTACGCATATCTTGCCCGGCAAATGTCCTCAAAACTCTTGCGCCTGATAAAAGCAGGCACATAGCCTACTTTTACAGGCATAAGAGTTTAAAAACCTATAAAAAACATGATTGAAATAAAATAAAAAAAAAGAACATATTTATGTTAAAACCCTGCCCACTCAAGTAATGTTATTTTAAACCCTAACCCTAACTTTTTTTAAAAATTAGCAAATTTTTTTTCTTTTTAAAAAAAACCATGTGTAACAACTTTAATTTCTATTAGTGTATTGTGTGAGGTGTTTTTTAAATGTTTTATGTAGTGTTTGTGCGTTTTGGGGTTTTTCTCATTCATAGTAATAGATTCGTAACTCAAGAATCTCCTATTACTATGACTGAAAAAATACTTACCTGTGATTGGGTGCCAAGGCCTACGTGACTCCTGCGGACGTGCCAACATGAACGCGCTGTGACGCGCAGTCACGAGAAGCCTCCCGACCGTGATCTCGAGTGGGTGCAGCAGCTTCAGATAAGTGCGCATTTTATGTCCATTATTTAGTGCTTTGCCCATGGGAAGTCCTCGAGAGGAATTTCTGTCCCAATGAGTAATATACTTTCCTTTTTAAATTATTGTAAATTCAAAATACTGGAAAATTCACTAAATAAAAGTATAAAAAAATCTAAGTTTTCTGGGAGGTATGTCCCAGCCTCTCGGAAAATAAATTCTGTGCAAAAAAAAACGATCTTTCTCCCTTATTTGCCTTCTTACTGTTTTCCTTCTTTGGGGAGCACAAATAGTCTGCAAGCTAGACTTTTTTTTTTTGCAGCCATCAGCTTGCTGAGCATGATGCATTTTGCAGGGTTCACTGCGTCATCTTGCTGATTTCTTTCCGTGCCCTTTTACTCTCGATCTTCCCCTCCCCTGAGATGATGTGCTGTTTCAGTATTGTAGAGCTCCACTAAAGCATTCCACTAAAGGTGCTAGGGGAGTTTGAATATCAGAAGATCCTCTGATACAAGCCCAGTTTTTCATCACATAAGAAGTTATTTTTTGAAGGAATTGTCGAGTACAAAGGAAATGCCAACAACTAAAGTGCTTAATTGTTTACTTGTAGATTCCTCAGATGGCAGTCTACAGGCTTCCACACAACAGGGTGACTTAGATATTTACATCAGCCAACTGGGAATTGTGAATCTACTAACCCAAGAAGGTGAGATGCTGCAAAGAAATCACAACGACCTAATGGGAGTCTGCAGGTTGGATTTGACCTGTCAAGTCAGATAATTAAACTTTTGATTTGGGCTTTTTTGATGTTCAGATCTAAACTGTTTCACTAATGGAGAGAGCTGAGGTGGGCAGAGCAGTCAGTTTACAATTGTTTGGGAACTGTTGTTTTTGGATGATTTATCCATCAGGGTGTCGCTGAAATAAAGGGCCCAATTTCCGCCCTCTGTAAAAACGGCGCGCCTTCTGGAATAAAAAGGGCAGCGGCGAAAACTTACCTTCTGATTCTGCAAACTCCTCAGGACGTCTTCGGCCTCGGCGCGGCGCAGCACAAGGAGTCGGGGGCGGAGCCAGGTCCCGGCGCTGAAAACAGTGCCGGGACCTCTGCACATGCGTGCTAGAGTGTGCGCACATGTGCAGTAGCTCCTCACCCCCGAGGCTGCGTGGGAGGGGCCTGAAGCACGCCGGCCTTAGCCCTGGCCAAATGGGCTCCCCTGGCGAAGATTGGGATTCGGGCCTCCCTCCCGTTCAGCTCCCCCCCACCCTCTCACTCCCCCTCCCGTTCAGTCCCCCTCCCCACCTCCCGTTCAGCCCTTCCCCCTTCTCCCCCCTTCTCTTCCCCTCCTCCCTCCGTCGGCGGCGGGGCCAGCCCGCCCGGCATCTCGCTGGGGGTGGGCCCCGCCCGAAATGTCGTCGTCAGTGGCCCGGCTTCCAAGTCGGCGGCGGCGGAGCCCGTTCAGTCTCCCACCACCCGCACCCCCTCCTGTTCAGCCTCCCATCTCCTCCTTCTCCCTCCTCTCCCCCCTCCCCTCTCCTTCCCTCCTCCTCTCCCCTTCCCTCCTCCTCTCCCCCCCCCTCCCCTTCCCTCCTCCTCTCCCCCCTCCCCTTCCCTCCTCCTCTCCCCCCTCCCCTTCCCTCCTCCTCCTCCTCTCCCTCCCCCTCCCCTTCCCTCCTCCTCTCCCTCCCCCTCCCCTTCCCTCCTCCTCTCCTTCCCTCCTCCTCTCCTTCCCTCCTCCTCTCCCCCCCCTCTCCTTCCCTCCTCCTCTCCCCCCCCCTCCCCTTCCCTCCTCCTCTCCCCCCCTTCCCTTCCCTCCTCCTCTCCCCCCCTCCCCTTCCCTCCTCCTCTCCCCCCTTCCCTTCCCTCCTCCTCTCCCCCCCCTTCCCTTCCCTCCTCCTCTCCCCCCCTCCCCTTCCCTCCTCCTCTCCCCCCTCCCCTTCCCTCCTCCTCTCCCCCCCTCCCCTTCCCTCCTCCTCTCCCCCCCTCTCCCCTTCTCTCCTCCTCTCCCCCCCTCCCCTCCTCCTCTCCCCCCCTCCCCTTCCCTTCTCCTCTCCCCCCTCCCCTTCCCTCCTCCTCTCCCCCCTCCCCTTCCCTCCTCCTCTCCCCCCTCCCCTTCCCTCCTCCTCTCCCTCCCCCTCCCCTTCCCTCCTCCTCTCCCTCCCCTCCCCTTCCCTCCTCCTCTCCTTCCCTCCTCCTCTCCCCCCCTCTCCTTCCCTCCTCCTCTCCCCCCCCCTCCCCTTCCCTCCTCCTCTCCCCCCCCTCCCCTTCCCTCCTCCTCTCCCCCCCTCCCCTTCCCTCCTCCTCTCCCCCCTCCCCTTCCCTCCTCCTCTCCCCCCTCCCCTTCCCTCCTCCTCTCCCCCCCTCCCCTTCCCTCCTCCTCTCCCCCCCTCCCCTTCCCTCCTCCTCTCCCCCCTCCCCTTCCCTCCTCCTCTCCCCCCCTCCCCTTCCCTCCTCCTCTCCCTCCCCCTCCCCTTCCCTCCTCCTCTCCCTCCCCCTCCCCTTCCCTCCTCCTCTCCTTCCCTCCTCCTTCCCTCCTCCTCTCCCCCCCTCTCCTTCCCTCCTCCTCTCCCTCCCCCTCCCCTTCCCTCCTCCTCTCCTTCCCTCTCCTTCCCTCCTCCTCTCCCCCCCTCTCCTTCCCTCCTCCTCTCCCCCCCCCTCCCTTCCCTCCTCCTCTCCCCCCCTCCCCTTCCCTCCTCCTCTCCCCCCCTTCCCTTCCCTCCTCCTCTCCCCCCCTTCCCTTCCCTCCTCCTCTCCCCCCCTCCCCTTCCCTCCTCCTCTCCCCCCCTCCCCTTCCCTCCTCCTCTCCCCCCTCCCCTTCCCTCCTCCTCTCCCCCCCTCCCCTTCCCTCCTCCTCTCCCCCCCTCTCCCCTTCTCTCCTCCTCTCCCCCCCTCCCCTCCTCCTCCTCCCCCCCTCCCCTTCCCTTCTCCTCTCCCCCCTCCCCTTCCCTCCTCCTCTCCCCCCTCCCCTTCCCTCCTCCTCTCCCTCCCCCTCCCCTTCCCTCCTCCTCTCCCTCCCCCTCCCCTTCCCTCCTCCTCTCCTTCCCTCCTCCTTCCCTCCTCCTCTCCCCCCCTCTCCTTCCTTCTCCCCCCCTCCCCTTCCCTCCTCCTCTCCCCCCCTCCCCTTCCCTCCTCCTCTCCCCCCCTCCCCTTCCCTCCTCCTCTCCCCCCCTCCCCTTCCCTCCTCCTCTCCCCCCCTCTCCTTCCCTTCTCCTCTCCCCCCTCCCCTTCCCTCCTCCTCTCCC